>NC_044976.1:155469609-156669609 GCF_008728515.1 Papio anubis | reverse complement strand
TCATTCATTCATTCATTCATTCAGCAAATACTCTGAAATCCAGTCTGAACTAAGGCCTGAGCTGTGGATACCATGGCGCGTGAGTTAGATGTGGTCCCTGCCCTCACGGGGCTGACAGTCCTGAAATCAAGTGCTGGGACACAGTGGCCATTGAGTTGGGAGCATTCTTCCCTCTATTGCTTAAGCCACTGATGGCTATGAGCTTGAAGAGAGGGATTCTGAGGGAGAACTTGGTCCATCTGGTCACCAAGGCTGGGCAGGACAAAGCAGTCAAGAACCATGGTGTGGCTTGAAAAACAGTCCTGCTTCCTGAGCCTCTTTGCTCTGCCTCTTGGGGCAAAGGATTAGTCCACATCCAGGTTGCATGAGATGAGATGCAAAGGGCTCTGTGTGGGTGAGGAACACAAGTTAGAGGAGCGGGAGAGGCCACCAGGGTTGGGACCTATTTAGGTAATTCCTGTTGGCAGCACCTAGAGAGAGCATCTGAGCCAAAGGAGTGGGAAACTCTGCCCCAGCAATGGCACGGGCTGCGGTCTCTTTCTGGCGCCCTGTGCTGGAGCAGGGCCAAGTCTTAGGGCATCACGAACAGCCCATTTGATGGAAGGAGCAGGGATGTAGCACATTTTTGTCTGTCTTTGTGAGGCTGCTTTGCTAACTCTCTGAGGAGAGGAAGCCTCTCAGGCTTTCCGTGGGCTGGGGCTGGTGCCAGAGAATCCCTTCTCAGTGGGAGGGCAGCAGGTTCCTGGGAGGCCGGCACAGGGCACCACTCCCCGCTCCTGACACCTTGGTGCAGACTGACTTCCTGCCCAGTCACCACTCCGGCCAGCCCCGCCAAACACACACAAGCTCATGGTTGCGGTTGGGTCTATCCCGTTAGTTGGCAAAGGATCCTGCTTGAGCTCTGCGTAGTAGCCGAGGAGTAGCATTGAGGAGGGCCCTGATTGTTTAAAAAAAAAAAAAAAAAATAGGCCTCAAAACAATGAAACAAAGAGCTTGATGTGTCAGGAGGAGACCAAGGCCCTGGGAGGCATAGGCAAGCCGGGCAGAGTCAGACCAGCACCCTCCCTTGACCATCTCCTAGCATTCCCCTCCCTTAACCTAGACAGGGGCTACCCCATGTGAGTTCAAGCCAGACTTTGTGGCTGTCCCCAGCCTGCACAGCCCAAGCCCAGGGAAGTGTCCTTTCTTTCCCTTCCTTACTAATAATGGGCCTTCCTGAGACACATTCAGAGAGGGATCAGAGAGAAAGGAGAACCATCCAGGAGAGCCACAAGCACCCACCAAACAGTGTCTCAAGCCTCACCTGAAACTGCTGTTCCTCCTGTCAGCATACTAGTATTAAATGGGTGTTCCATAATGAGAAGAATGGAAATGAAATACGTACAAAGGCATTTAGCTTAGGACCAGAATCGGATTTCAGCATGTGAAGGAATCCCAGAGCTGATCTCATTGAAATGATTTATTGTACAGACAAGGATATGCAAATCCACAGAAGTGAAGGGATTTTTGCTCAAGATCACATAGCTGGTAAACTAAGGTAAGGTTAGGGCTTGAACTTGGGCCTTCTGACTCCTTGTCCAGTGTTCTTTCATCTCACCACAGCTGCCTCCTTTGAAACAGAGGTATTAAGATCTATCCTTCTGGTTCACCCTCTCATACCTCTTTACTGCCTCTCCCACATCCCCCACATGCCCCCAAAATGAAAGACGAACAGGATTTTTTCTTAGACCAAGATCAGTCTGTCTGTTGATCAGCCTGTGGTTCACCCACCCATGCAATTAAGGGCAGACCTGGGCCAGTGGAATAGAATAGCTGATTGGTGTTTGTTACTGTGAACCCTAGACTGTACCCCCTAGAATGGTGTCTCTTGCTTTGTAACACATCGGGCCTTCAGCGTGCTGTATTCCTCAGAAGTGAGGGCATCTCTGTCCATTCTGCCCATGGCCAGAGGGTGCAGAGAGGCAGCAGGGCCCATGCAAGCTGCCACCCTGGGATTTGCTGGGCTGGAGTTCAACAGATGTAAAGACTTCGGTGAAGCAATAAACACAAAACTCTGGGAGAAGATATCCAGAATTTTGTGCACTACTCTGTTTCTTTTTCAAAAATGAGGCAGATCAGATGTCCCTGAGCTGCCCCTTTTTTTCTGATTCCCCACTGCAGTGTCCTCAGTCAGTGTTGTCCCTCTGCCCGGCTCCCCAGCTCTTTGCCAACCTCTTCACACTCCCCTTGAGCTGAGCATCAGTCACCTGTGACGTGGCCACCTTCTGTCCTGCTCCCACTCCCGACCCATGCTGGACCCCGGAGGACCTCCTGCCCTGCCCCTACCACACACCCATATCCCCCACCATTCCAATTTGTTCTTTCCCGTGCGGCATTTTTTTCCCCAACGTCTCCATCCATTCCTACATATCCACACACGCACAAATTGGTCTGATCTTTTTTCCATTGGTTAAACATTTAACTCCATGCCAGACCTTGTTTTAACCCCTCTCACATCATGTTCTTTCCTTTTTTGCGAGTTATTTTGCATTAACCAACTTTGTCAGTGACAGATGCGTATCTGAGGGTGTCATGCACGACCTTCAGCAGGGAAGACTTCTGGGCCATGGAGGACCGTCTAATACATGGACTTATAAACTGACTGCATGAGCAATGAAAAGGCCAAATTATTCTGAATTTTTTTTTGAATCACTGTAAAAAAACTGATTTCTTTTGTATAGAGAACACTAAACGTATAATAAAAGTTGTTCAAAATGTACTCTTGCCGTGTGATTTGCTCATTTTCTTGATTTGTTCTTGTTAGTGGATAGGAGAGGGATGTGAAAGGGCTGATGGCAAAAGTGGATCAAAGGGTTTTTCATGGGTGCCAGACAGCACACTCTTCCAGAATTCTACCATACCATCCCCCCTCTAGAAGTTGTCCTTACTCTGGAAGACTCACTTGCACAATTTGTGTTTTAAACATAGTGTGACTGGTATAGGAATGTGTAATGTGTACAGTCGTGGAGACACCCTCTGATTCAACGTGATGAGTGTGCACATCCACCATTGAACAAGTGCCATGCTAGGGAAGCTGGGAGAATGAGATAAATCTGCCATGATGCCCCGTCTCCTATCCTTCTGCACCACTTGCCCTTAGATCGAATGTCAGCGTATGCCCAGCATTGTGCCTGGCACAAGGTAGACATTTCATATTGTTGAAAGAATAAGGCCAGGCGCGGTGGCTCAAGCCTGTAATCCCAGCACTTTGGGAGGCCGAGACGGGCGGATCACGAGGTCAGGAGATCGAGACCATTCTGGCTAACACAGTGAAACCCCGTCTCTACTAAAAAAAAATACAAAAACTTAGCCGGGCGAGGTGGCAGGCGCCTGTAGTCCCAGCTACTCGGGAGGCTGAGGCAGGAGAATGGCGTAAACCCGGGAGGCGGAGCTTGCAGTGAGCTGAGATCCGGCCACTGCACTCCAGCCTGGGTGACAGAGCGAGACTCCGTCTCAAAAAAAAAAAAAAAAAAAAAAAAAAGAATAAATAAAACAGCTTACTACAAACCAAAAACTCCTCTCAGTAGACTCAAAGGAATCTTGACCAGCAACCAAATAGGGGCCTGGCACGGTGGCTCACACTTGTAATCCCAGCACTTTGGGAGGCTGAGGTGGGTGGATCATTTGAGGTCAGAAGTTCGAGATCAGCTTGACCAACATGGTGAAACCCCATCTCTACTAAAAATACAAAAAAAAAAAAAAAATTAGCTGGGTGATGTGGCACATGCCTGTAGTCCCAGCTACTCTGGAGGCTGAGGTAGGAGAATCACTTGAACCCAAGAGGCGGAGGTTGCAGTGAGCTAAGATCGTGACACTACTCTCCAGCCTGAGCAACAAAGTGAGACTCCATCTCAAAAACAAAAAAAGGAAAAGAAAAGAGACAGAGGGGGCCGTGCTGATTGAGAGGCAGTGCCTGGCTCTCTCCATGTCCCCTGGATAGCACCACAACATATCCGTAGGTGTGCTGGTTCTCACTGAGGAGTGGCCAAAGAGCCTCACCCAGGCAGCATAAGACATGAGGGACCCCCAGACATTGTAACCTCCGCCCTCCCTTTCCTCGGGGTGGTGTGGAGGTTGGAGTGAGCACTAAGAGGTGGTTCTGCTCTTGTAGAAAGTTAACGGATAGTTTCTAGGAATAGGCTATAATGGGGAATGAGGGCAAATGAATTCCCCTAAAAATGCAGACCCAAGTCTCTGACAAAGAACCACCAAGTAACTGTCCAACCCACCTGTGTTTACTCTTCCTTCAAAGTCCTCAGAACAGACAGGGTGGGTGCAAAAAAGAAAAAAAAAAATGTCCTCAGAACGGATCATTGACTTGAGGGATTATTGCTTAGGCTAAAATGGGACCTTATTTCCAGGTCCAGCTCCTCCTGAATTGTTGGGTAACTCGGGGAAGTCACACACCTCTGAACCTCCCTCTTTACTCCTTGAAATATGAGAAAGAATCTTTCTCTCTCTCTTTTGTTTCTGAGGGGTTTTTTGTTTGTTTGTTTTGAGACAGGGTCTTCCTCTGTCACGTAGGCTGGAGTGCAGTGGTGCAATCACGGCTCACTGCAGCCTCGACCTCCCAGGCTCAAGCTATCCTCCCACCTCAGCCTCCCGAGTAGCTGGGATTATAGGCACCCACCACCATGCCCAGTTAATTTTTTTTGTATTTTTTCTAGAGACAGGGTCTCACTATGTTGCCTAGGCTGGTCTCAAACTCTTGGGCTGAAGCCATCTACCCTGCCTTAGCCTGCTAAAGTGCTGGGATTACAGGCCTGAACCACCGCGCCTGGCAGGAATATCCTTTCTCATCATTCTCAAGTTCACACGCTGTCTTTGAAATTTGTCCCTCACATCCATATGCACTGTCTCACCTTTAGTCCAAGCTCTCGTGGCCTGAATTGAGTGTTCCTGTTTCCTGTGTTGCCTACTCCCTCACGAAACTGTAGCCAGAGGGAGCTTCTAAAATACAAAACTGATCATGTCATTCCTTTACTTGAAACCTTCATTAGCTACATTAGATAAAATCTAAACTCCATGATTTGGCATGTTAGACCTTTGGTGATCTGACCCTCACCTCTCCATCCTCATTTTTTCACCACTCCCCACAAGTACCCCAAATTCTATCCATTCCAACTATTTCCAGCTTTCCCTGACAGCAAAAAATTCTCACACTTCCCAGGGTTTTCGATTCAATTCAAAAGTATGTATTAACAACCTACTCTGTGCCAATTAACAGCATAAGATAAGTAGAAATCCCAGACTGTCATGAGAGAAAGTCAAGTAAACAAAAGCAACATTAGAGTGTCTTGGGCAAAGGGCTCAATAAATATGGGCTCAATGGATAAATTATGGCCCAAAGGTGGGTCTGCCTGACACACTCTTCTCTTGACCTTCCACACCACTCCCCAATCCTTCTGGGCTCTTCCTCCTCTTCTTCTCCTTTCTCTTTCCCACTCCAAGCCCTTCTAGGCCCTTTTCTCCTTACAGGCCGTTCCTCCGAGACTCCTTGAAGGCAGCTCAGGGAACACTGTCTGCCCTAACAGCCCTGCACACACACATACACACACACATGTGCGCGCGCGCACACACACACACACACATGCACACACACACACACACATTTGCAGTCTGGTTTAGACCCCCTCACTGTGCCCCTAGAGCACCTATTTTATGTCTAATGGGGTCTGGGATACGACGTTCATTGTGTTTTTCTTTTTTTTTTTTAATGATAAGGTCTCATCTGTTACCCAGGGCTGGAGTGCAGTGGTACTATTACAGCTCTCTGCAGCCTCAAACTCCTCAGCTCAAGCAATTCTTCCATCTCAGCCTCCCACGTAGCTGGAACTACAGGCACTGCCACTTATGCTCGGCTAATTTATTTTATTTTCTATAGAGATGGGGTATCACTATGTTGCCCAGGCTGGTCTTGAATACCTGGCCTCAAGCAATCCTGCCACCTCGGCCTCCCAAAGCCCTGAGATTACAGATGTGAGCCACTGCACCCGGCCTCATTATCTTTCTTTCACTAAACTGTGAACATCCCCAGTACAAAAGACCAGTTTTTCACCTGCATCCACAGTTAAGTGCTCGGCGCGTAGCAAGTGCCAACTGAGGGACAAAATGAATGAATATGAATACATGAATGAGACAACATTCCTTTGAAAAATACTGGCTGGGTGAATTCAAGCTTTTCATATCATCCTCTTTGGATACTGGATTCTTGGATATGACACGTGGGGGCAATCCATCGGCTCAGTTTCTAGAATAGACACCTCCGCTCAATGGAACGGAAGTGGAGAGATGAGGCAAGCGTGTTGTTTGAAGAAAGCCAACCTCGATGCAACTGAGGCCAGACAAAGCGCCCGCCTCTCTTCAGAGCCCCAGGGACCCACCAGAGTATCTGTCATCCCTGAGTCTCCTGAAGGCTGCACCTCCCAGCCCATTAGAAATGCTAATCTCCAGCTTGGAGTGGGATTAGCAGGCCCAGTGGGGAGGGCACAGGCCATCTTCCCATCTTTATTAAGAGTGAAGGCTGTGTCCCCTTCTGCCCAGCTGCCCACAAAGGGCTGGAATCTGGGAATTCATTACAGCCTTTCTCATCAAGGAGGTCTCTCCTGTCCAACATTATTTTAGGTGGAGAAAGGCGGGGGAGGGGGACCCATTTCAGCATCCGCCTCCCCACTTAATGCATCAGAGCCCATTTGTTTGATGTCAGTTTCTGCTGGAGCACCGACCAGGCAGCGGGCCTCAGAGCAATTTGGAGCCACAGCTGTGGCCCAACAGCCCAGCCCCCAGATCCCAGCCCCCAACCCTCACTCCCATTCCCACCCCAGAATTTGCTGCTGATTAGCCCCAGCCACACACTCCCTCCTTCCACACCCTCCCCACCACCACCACCAAGAAGCATGCCTTTGTGTAGACCTGGGTCTCGGCTGAGTCTGCACACAGATCGTCAGCCCTGGCTGGAGTTCACTGGAAACTCACTTCACCCACACTGAACCCAAACAAGAGGTCTGACTGCTCAGCTTCGCGCAGAGACCACTGCAGAGAGTGAGCAGCTAGAGGACAGGGATTCTCCCACACTGAAACAAACACACACAAGGACATCTCCTGTGCTTAAAACCCCAACTGCCCTCTCAAAAGGCTGAATCCTAGTACATGAAGGGTCCAGGCTTGATCTAGGTAGAGAGGTTGCAGATAGCATCTGGGGAGAGCTTTGCATAATAGAGAGGGCGAGATTTTGGATCTCCAGGGCAATCCAGGGGGCAGCAAGTGAGGAGCAAGAAACAGCAGAAGGGAGATTAGAGGAGTGGTTCTCAAAAGGTGATCCCTAGACCGGCAGTATCAGAACCACCTGGGAACTTGTAGAAATTCACATTCTTGGCTGGGCACAGTGCCTCATGCCTGTAATCCTAGCACTTTGGGCGGCTGAGGCAGGTGAATCACTCGAGGCCAGGAGTTCGAGACCAGCTTGGCCAACATGTTCAAACCCCGTCTCTACTAAAAAACACATTATTGGGCCTCACCCCAGATTTACTGTATCAGAAACTCTGGGATTTGCGTTCTCACAAACCCTCCAGGTGATGCTGATGCAGACATCATACTTGAGGCCCCCAGATGAGAGGGACACACTGAGAAAGCTATGTATGCCTGGATGTGACCCTTCTTCAAGTCCCCCGAATTGGCAATCAAGCCTACTACATTTGTGAATTTGCTTCTTGTGAATGGATGTTTTATGCAAGCTAGCAAAGTTGCTGGATTTTACATCCAAATTGATGCGGGGCATACAGACTGCAGAAGAATAGAGGGATCAGAGCATGAACCAACTCCCAGGAATTAGCAAAATTTGCAAGGGGGGCTTGGACTTTCACAGTCCATGGAATTGGCAGGGAACTGAGCTGTTTATACATTGCTGTCAAAGAGGCAAGAAGGCAGCAGATGGTATTTGGGTCACAACACATTTACATTTAAGTGACTTAAGAGGAGAAGGGAAATGAATATTGTTGAAACCAACTGCGTGAGGCACAGTGATGTGCACTTTATGCAAATGCTCTCTTTTAGCTTGCACACCAGCCCTTTGACGTAGGTAGCTTTACATCCTGTTATGCATGAGGAAACTGTGACTCCAAATAGCAGAATAATTTTTTTTTTTTTTTTTTTTTTGAGACAGAGTCTCACTCTGTCACCCAGGTTGGAGTTCAGTGGCATGATCTCAGCTCACTCCAACCTCTGCCTTCCGGTTTCCAGCGATTCTCCTGCCTCAGCCTCCCAAGTAGCTGGGATTACAGGTGTTCACCACCATACCTGGCTAATTTTGTATTTTTAGTAGAGACGGGGTTTCACTATGTTGGCCAGGCTGATCTCAAACTCCTGACCTCAGGTGATCCACCCGTCTCAGCCTCCCAAAGTGCTGGGATTACAGGCATGAGCCACTGCACCCCACCCAAATAGCAGAATAATTTGCCCAAGGTAAATGACAAAACCAGAACTAGCTGCCAGTTCAGTCTGACTAAAAAACCTCCACTTTCACTACTGTGCTTGGGGTATGAATGGGCCTCCCTGTGAAGAACCAGCCCTGGTGCCTGTGTCTCAAAGGCATCATGCCAGAGCAGCCTCTGCCAACTCTCCAACATGCCTCCGCAACCATTCGCCCCCTCCTCTGCTCTGGGTAGCAGGACGTGCAGGTTCCTGAATGCCCCAAGAGAGCCCAGGAGAAGGTTGTAGGTGCCAGGCAGCTCGTGGTCACGTGATGAGGGGGCAGCAAAGTCACAGGCGCTCAGCTTTCTCCAAATGTGTCCTAAGTACCAAGTAAGAGCCAGGTCTCTGCAGACAGGTCAGGCACTAGCTGTGCGACCTCAGGCAACTGACTGAACCTCTCTTTGCCTGAGTTTCCTCATCTACAAAATAAGGGTTGTCATTGTAGCTACTTTGTAGGTTGTTGTAAGGATCAGATCAATTGAAATGTGAAAAGTGTCTGAGGCATAGTAAGTACTACATAATAATGTATTAAATTTAAATAAATGAATGAATCACTTTACACTTTCCCCTCTGCTGTCTACCCAAATGTTCTTCCAGACTCAAAACCCTCCTTCGAAAATCCTCCCCATCCTTCAAAGCAGGCTCAAATTCATTTCTCATAATCCCCTTGGCCCATAGGGCTGTCTCTCTTGAGAGCGTTTCTCAATCTTCTTGCTCCTCCAGCAGGGACTTGTCTGATATTGCAAGAATTTTCTCCTGTATCTGGCCAGGCTGCAAACCTGTGGAGGGCAGGGCCAGTACTTCATGCCTCTTGTACCTTTGTGGCCCCCAGTCCTGTGCCTCACACATGGTGTGTGGGGGTCCATAAATACATGTTGACTGATCTTTGGGACCCAGCGGTCCCTGCAGGGTAACCAGATCCCATTTGTATTCAAGCTGTCTGCATTACTGTATTTATTACCCAGCTAGTGGTTTAGTCCGTGGAGTACTGGCTTTGGGGCGCGGAGGGGGCAGGGAATATTTCCCATCCTAAAAGCAAGTTTACCAGGTTCCAGGTGGCTGGATGTAAGGGCCAGTGATGAGTGTTGAGAGCTGGGGTTCACACTACAGCCCCATTAATTAACTTTCCCCAAGTCCCCTAAGTGCTCTTGTCTCCCGTTAAAGCCCAGCAACCCACCCTCATTCATCAGAAAGGACAGTCCATCCTTCACTTCCCTCCCTCCCGCTCCTTCCAGCTCCAGCCTGGCTGTTAGGACACAGCATGACCCTCAACTCACCCGACAACCCATGTGGCAGAAGAGGATAAGGCTGGATGTCCAAGGGCCTGGGTTTGTCCCAAGAGAGAATGACCCCAGGACAGGACTCAGCCAACGTCCTTTCCACAAGGCCCACAGCACCAGTCCCCGTGGACGTGGATGCAGTTACCTCCCTGGGGTCATTTTACTCCAAGATATGGAGCCTGACTCCCAAGCTTAGAGCTTATTCCAGGCCATAGGCATTCGGGGTTCCTTCATTCTCAACGCTGACAACACCCCTCCTCAGGGAAGGATGGTCTGGTGAAGACCAACATCACTGCAGTCAGCCCTGAGGCCCAGAGGAACTGACGTCTTCCATCCTTCTCCCTATCAAGTCCCAGCAACAATCTCCATGAAAAGCAAAAAACACACAGAAAATCTTTCCTTCCAAATCACTGCATCAACCTCTTTCCCAAGTTTTCTGCAGGGCGTGCCCTGGCGTGGCTGGCGTGGGTGAGGCTGCCAGTTGACTGCGGGGGACGTGCACAGGGCCCACCCAGGGCCCCAGGAGAGCCCCCAGTCCCCTCTCAGTTATGTGCCTGTGGTTCAGACCCATGGAATGTCAGGGCTGGAGTGAGCCCAGGTCCACTCCCCTTGTCTTACAGATTCCACACATCAAGCGCTAAATCCAAAACTGGCTCCCACAGCGCACAGCAAATGTACCACCCCACCTTCCACATGAGCTAATGCGTCCTCAGAGAAAGCAGACTCACATTTCAAATGACAGCCACCAGACCGCATCCGAAAGAGCTGAGGGCTTTTCTGGGAGGAAAAAATACACAAACTTAGAAATAGACTCATTCCAAAGCCAAAGAGCAATCATTTGGGATTTTCAGCTGCCCCAGACCCTCCACAGCCCCCTATCCTCCTATGAAAGCAGGCAGCTGGGGCTGTGGCCAGTTGGGGAAAGTTTAAGGCAAGCACAGGCAGGAAGGTAAATCTCAGGCAGCTCATCCCATGCTAAGCTGAGGAATATGTAGGTGTGACTTTGGTTCCCAGAAGCAGGCAGACTCCAGACCAGGGCCTCTATGCCCCCTTTCCTCCCCCTCCCTAACCCCGACGTGCACCTCCTTCCATTTCCCATTCTCCAGCCCCTCCTCAGAGCCCTCAGACCACTCTCGCAGGTCCATCAGTGGCTTTTCAGTGAGCCCCCAGCTTTCATCCTATTAGTGAGCCCGGGAGTAATTACGACTTCATTAGCCAAATAGGTTCTTGGTTCAGAGACTCCCTCCTACAAAACAAAACACACACCCGCTCCCCTCCATCTGAAGTCTGTCCCCAGAGGCCTGCAGCTAACAATGCAGCGGCTTCAGGGAAAGCCAGCAGGAAAGGGGGTAGGAGAGAGGGGAGGCCGGCCATGGGGAGGAGGCCCCCCCGCTCTCCTCCAGGGCGCATCTGTCAGCTGGCCCAGGAGAGACCTGTGACAGGGAGAGGGATGACACTCCAGCAAATGAGGCCATGAACCCTCCGAGCTGTCTGCTGTCCCCTGCCCTCTGGCCTTGCTCACCCTTCCAGTTATGGGCTTAACCCATAGCCAGTGCACTTTGCAGATGGGCAGGCGGCCTCCTCAGCTGAAGGCTCTCTGGGCTAATGCCCAGGGCCTCCAGAGGGCAGGGTAGTCCCGGCTTCCCCGCCCCATCTCCCACCCCATACTTCAGCTGCTGCAGCTCCAGGAGCAAGGAAGCTCTGGGTCTGCCAGAAAGGACAAAGCTGTGCCCCCAACGCCCCTGGCCAGGGGAATTTTAGGCAGCCCGTGGCCACCAGACCTGGCAGGCAGATCCTGGGAAAGATGCCACAACCCCCGGCCTCCTATCTGTCATCCCACATCTCAGCATTAGAAAGAGTTTTCTTTGAGTCTATATGAGTTCTGCATTGCAATTAAAACCATCCACAAGGGCAATCGCATATCCTCCTTCTCTTTTCCTATTCTTTTAATGGATTTTAGGAGCATGGAGTCTAATCCTCCTGCCTCTAAGTGGGACCCAGCTAGCCTAGTCTATGCCAAGTCTTCCTAAGTTTCTCTAGCCACACAATGCTAATCACAATGTCCCGCCTCTCCTCCAGGTCATTCAGGATGAGGCCACACCACTTTCATCAATTTTTTTTTTTTTTTTTTTTTTTTTGAGATGGAGTCTCGCTCTGTTGCCCAGGCTGGAGTGCAATGGCATGATCTCAGCTCTCTGCAAGCTCCACCTCCTGGATTCACGACATTCTCCTGCCTCAGCGTCCCGGGTAGCTGGGACTACAGGCGGCTGCCACCACGCCCGGCTAATTTTTTGTATTTTTTAGTAGAGACGGGGTTTCACCGTGTTAGCCAGGATGGTCTCGATCTCCTGACCTCGTGATCCACCCGCCTCAGCCTCCCAAAGTGCTTGGATTACAGGCGTGAGCCACTGTGCCCGGCCCCCATCACTCTCACTGCCCACTCTCCACTAGGAGAAGGGGCAGGCTCCCTGCAGAAGCCTCCCGCACGTGCCTCTTTGTCCATGCAGCTTCCAAAGAGAACTGTCTGCTTCTTCTGGGGGCTTTGCATGTAACAGCTGACGAATTCTCATTCCTGCTGAGGGCCCCTCTGCTTGGGTCCTCCACCGGCAAGATGCCATCTGCTGAGGCTGGACCCAGAGGCAGAGGGATAGATGAGATTACCTCCAGACAGCCTTGCCATTTACGAGACTCCAAGCTATGTGCAGCCTTGGGCCTGGCTCTGGCTCTAACTTGACCCCATTCTGTCCCCAGGCCCGATGACTCGGACTCCATCCTCCCTCCCCACCACCCCAATCTAAACCAGCCCAAAGGCCAGGCAAGAGGACCCCTGCTCCTTGCCCTTCAAGGAAAAGGAGTCCTCAGAGGCCAGCCCAGCTGTACACACTGCACCCCTGCTTGTGTTCCCTGAAAGCAACTGTCCTTTTGTTAATTCTGCCATTTCCCAAAGTACCAGGAGCATCTCATCTGACAGTCACAGCATCTGTTCTTCTTACTCTCCAGAAGGTTGGGTGGGAGCCGTGCCAGCTTTTCCTCAAGGCTCTCCCAGCCTCACGCTCCTTCCACCTGAGTTGGACACCCTGCTCACCTGGTCCCCTAGGGGCACCTCCAGTTCCCTCTCTGCATCCCTGGCTCCTGGCACCCCTTCCTATGACCACGGTTGGCAGCCTCGATAACCATCTCCCCTCCCGGGGTCAAGCTCACCTGGCCAAGCAGATGGACACCTATCCTGTACCTTAGGAGACTGCAGGGAAAGTGGCTGTTTTCCATTTGAGGCCTGCCCAGGGCCCCTAGCAGGTATAGGAACCACAAGGTGCCAAGGAAGGGAGAAGACTCATGCTTGGTCCTTCCCAGGGCCCCCTCCCTCAGTGCACACACAGTCTTTGGAGCGCTCAATTAATTCCAAAGCAGTGAAGTTCTGGCTGGTCCCCCAGCCCATAAGACCCACTGGGAGTCCGGCCTGGCCCTACCCTAAGTTTTAGCATGGGGATCCTTCGGGCTGGGTAATTCTTAGGTGGTGGGGGTTTTCTTGGGCGCTGCAGGATGCTTAGGAGCGTCCTCACCTCTACCCACTAGACATCAACAACACACCTTCTACCCCACACACACTCCTATTGTGACAACTACAAATGCCTCCAGACCTTGCCAAATGGCTCCCTGGTCGACAACCACTGAGCTAAGGCAAAAAAGAAACCCAACACCTAAGTGTCAGTGACTGGCATCCCCCTGGTTTCTGATTCCTAGGCTGCAGGTGACAGAGGGATGGCTTAAACCAGGGATCAGCAAACATTTTCTGTAGAGAGCCAGATAGTAAATATCTTCAGCTTTGCTGAATGAATATCTTCATACAGCCTCTGTTGCAACTACTCAACTGCAGGTGTGGCATAAAAGCAGCCACAGACAACACATAAATGAATGAGCGTGGCTGTGTTCCAATTAATCTTTATTTATGAACACTGAAATTTGAATTTCATATGATTTTCATGTGTCACGACATCTTCTGATTTTTTCAACCATTTAAAAATGTAAAATGCATTCTTAGCACACTGTATGCCGCTGGCTTACAGGATCTCAGAGGGATCGAAACACCTGGGGCCCTGTTGACCGGCTCCTAGGAGATTAAGAAAGCCAAGGGCAGGGTTTGAAGTTGCGAATGGAGGACTGGTCCTCTAGGACAGGGAGGAGGATCATTCTTTGGCCCAGTAACTCCAGGTACTATTTTCAGTGGGGCAACCCCACTGACCTCAGCAGGACCAGCAACATAACCTGCAGTGTCCAGTGCAAAGTGAGAATACTAGGCCTCTTGTTCAAAAGTTATTGTAAATTCCAAGACAGCGGCAGAAGAGCATTAAACCAAGCATGGGACCCTTCTGAGCACAGACCACACACACCCTGGGGATCCAGAAAGGTGGACCTGGACCTCAGTCTACCTCCCAGGGAGGTCTGCACCCACCTCATAGCCTCTGCCAGCTCGGGCTCATCCTCTGACCCTGGTGGACAGCTTCTCCAATGGGCCCTGCATGATGACACCTGGCTGAGGCGGTGAATAAAGAGTGAAACCTGGCTCATGCTCCCCTCTCCATGCTGTGTGCCCTGGTGCAATTCTGCATCTGCTTGGGATAATTGGTTCTACTTAGGTTGGTACTGCTCCTGCTTCCAGGGCACCCAGGGTGGAGACAGAAGTAGCCAATTGTGCCCCAACATGGACCTGTCTACCTCCATTGTGAACCCCCAGAGAGGAACAGAATGACCCACTCATCCATTCATTTAACAAATATGTATTAGTGGGTGGGGTATAGTGGCTCATACCTATAATCCCAGCACTTTGGGAGGCTGAGATGGGTGGATCGCTTGAGCGCAGGAGTTTGAGACCAGCCTGGGAAACATGGTGAAACCCTGTCTTCACAAAAAACAAATTTCTTTACAAAAAACAAATAATCAGCCAGGTATGGTGGTGCATGCCTGTAGTCCCAGCTACCTGAGAGGTAGGAGGATGGTTTGAACCCAGGAGGCAGAGGTTGTAGTGAGCTGAGATCGAGCCACTGCACTCCAGCCTGGGCAACACAGCCAGACCCTGTCTCAAAAAACCAACAGAAAAAAACCCCAAATATATATCGGGCCTTTGACACTTTGCTCAGGGTACAAAGATATAAGATGCAGTGGTGGAGACACTCCATCTGCATAGAGATTAGTAAGCAGGATGCCTAGGAAAGGATAAGGGCACTACAGAGGGTCACTTACCATCTACAGGAAGAGCCGAGAGTGTGTCTGGAGACAGACTGCTGGCCTACATCTTGAGAGCCAGGGGAATTTAATCAGGTATACATAAGACAGAAGAGTGCTATTACAAGCAAGGAACAGCACAAAGAGCGTGAAATGAGAGAGTCCAGCCCCTTCCAGAAATGGCAAGTGGGTCAATCAGGCTGGAGTAAGTCAGGAGAAGACAAGAGAAGAAGGTAGACTGAGGAAGGATCAAACTACACTATCCCAATGAGCCCTGTGTGGCATGGGAAGGAGCCTGGAATCTTACCTGGAGGCAAGAGATGCTGGAGAATTTTTAGCAGGAGAGTAACTCAATCTGATTTGCATTTTTGGTAGCTCATTCTGACTGCAGATCTGGAAAGTGAATGGGAGGGGTGAGACTGAAAGGCCTCGTGAGGACATAAGAATGCAGGTGAAAACTAGGGAGAGCCAGAGCTAAGACTGGGAGGAAGGCTGGGAAGGCAGAGGATGCATAGGAGAGGCCTTTCAGGAGCAACAGAGTCAGCAGGCCTGAGTGGTTGGCAGGACTTGGGGGTGGGGTTGAGGAGAGATCGGAGCCACAGAAGATGGAAAAGTCTGGAGGGTGCCACTCATGGAGGCAGGTGTCCCCCCCAAAATAATATGTTAAAACCTAAACCCCTAATGTGATACCATTAGGAGGCAGGGCCTTTAGCAGGTAATTAGGTTGTGAGGGTGGAGCTCCTGTGAATGGGATCAGTGCCCTTATAAGAAGACACAAGAGAGCTTGCTCTGTTGCTCTCTGCCATGTGATGATCCAATGAGAAGACGGCCATCTGCACACCAGGAAGGGAGCCCTCACCAGACACTGTCTGCTGATGCCTTGATCCTGGACTTTTCGGCCTCCAGAACTGTGAGCAATACAATTCCATTGTTTCAGCCACCCAGTCTATGGTATTCTGTTAGCAGCCCAAGTTACTAAGACAGCAAGGAACCCAGGAGGAGCAGATAGAGAGGGTGAAAGTGTGTATCAATCAGGGTTTATGATTGGGCTTATGAAGTTTATTTCAAGAATTTGACTTACAATTTGGGGTCTGGCAAGTCAGTTTTCTGTAGGGCAAGCCAGCAGCCTGGAAACTCTCAGGCATGAACTGATGCTGCTGGCTTGGGGCAGAACTGCTTATGTCTCAGGGAAACCTCTGTGCTCCTTAGGCCTTTCAACTGATTGGATGAAGACTACCCCCATTATTGAGAATAATCTTACTTAAAGCCAACTGACTGAAGATGTTAACCATGTCTACTAAATGCCTTCACAGCGACACCTAGATTCATGTTTGATTAAATGACCATGTACTATATATAGACTTGCCACGTTGACCCATAAAACTGACCATCACAGGTGGGAGTTCGAATATCCTGTGGTGACATGAGAGGCCCATGGGCATCCAAGTGAAGACCTGTGGCTGGCCAGCACAGGTCTGAGCTCCATGTCGAAGGACCCCTCCAGGTCTCTGTCACCTCATCTACCACCTGCTGCAATGCCTGACTCGTCAGGCTTCCCACTTCCAGGTAGGTGTCTGCTCTGTGCACTCCACCTCCCTGCCACCCCACAGTAGACTCTTCAAAGCACAAGTCTCAGCCTTGCAGGTGTTGCTTACATCCTCAGATCCTTCCAACAGTTCCCCATTGAGCTTAATAAAGGCCCCAAGGGCTTATAATGCTCATCATGGACTGGCCCCAGCCTACCACTCCAGCCTCAGCCCTTCCTTGCACCCTCAACACCAGGCATGCTGACCAACTCCCTTTCAAATCTGCCACGCTGTCGTCACCTTTGCACAAGCTGTTGCTTCTTCCTGGCACCATCTCTTCCCTGTCTCCTCCAGCTCGTACCACAAACACCTGGTCTACCTGATAAACTCAGAGTCTTCCTTCAAGACACAGTTAAAATGTTTTCTCACTCCCAAGCCTCCCTAGGCCAAGGCTGATGCCCCTCCATGATACTTCGTGCCAACTTGGGTTAGAGTATTCACAGGATTGGATTCTGATTATTTGTACACATCAGTCCCACCATTAAACTGTGAGCTCCTCACGAGTACTCACTGTGCCTTATTCTCCTCTGTATCCCCAGCACTTGGTGCAATATCTGATACAAGGTATCAGGATGGATGAATACAATATTTTCTAACAATTTCTGGTTATCATTTATTGAGCACATCTTTTGTGTCAAACACTGTGCTAGAAGCTTTCGGTCCTGAATCAGTCTAGGTTCTCAGTTGCAGGCAGCATAAATAGACTTTGGCCATTGTAAACAGAAATGGAATTCACCAGAAATCTATCAAGTCAATCATAGAATCAATGGAAAGACTAAAGAAGTCGACTGAGAAATTGGCAGGAGCCAACACAGACCAACCAGCAGAGACAGGCTGAGGTCACAACTGGGCAACGTCCAGCCAGGACGCCACTGCTGGCATCACCCACACTGGACACTCCCTCCACTGATGCCAGAACCTTGAAATGCCCGCTCCCTCCTCCACTACTGTCCAACATGTATGTGTACCCCGCCATGGCTGATCCACACAGCCTTTTGAAGCAGAGCCTCTCCTCTACTTTACAGACGATGAAATTGAGTCTTAGAAGCCTATGGTCACACAGCCAATCAATAAGGTGGATGGAATTGGAATCAAGATCTGTCTGACTCCAAGGCCTTCCAACCGCTCTGCACTGTCTCCTTCCTGGGGGCACCATTGACATTGCTCTTCATGGAGGAGCCCCTTGTGTAACGCTATACAGCAGCCCCGAGATTCCACACTGACGTGGGCTGATTGAAACTACTTCCAAGAGGTTGTACATCAGACACCCAGAGATCCTGGAAAATAGGGGTCTGGACTAAGGCTCAGGGAGGCCTGCAGAATCTAGTAAAGGACTCCAGTGTCCCCGCCTACCCTTTCCACCTCCCATGTTCCATGGCTCCCTATTAGCCACCCTGGGCAGGCTTAGTAAAGGACAGACAGAGCCAAAGGTTATCTGCTCTTCAGCCCAGCCCACTTCCAGGGTCACAGGTGCCCCCAAGACTGTTCTCTCATATCCTCTGGATGGCATGGCTCTTACCAGGTCCAAAAGATGCCCCCACCAGGAACATCCTCCTTAAACCCAGATGACCTGGGGGAGTCAAGGACAGAGCTCCAGGCAAGGAACCCACAGACCCAGTCCTAGCCCAGCTCCACTCCCACTGCTCTGTGCCCTTGGCCCAATCATTTCACCCTTCTGGCTTTGGTTTCTTTGTGACTCAGTCCCTCTCTACTGCCCTGCCCTCCTGCCCTCCCACCTTCCACACTAGCCAAATTGTTTCATAAAAAAAAGAACTCAAGGTTCTTTGAGCTCTTTGGAGAGACCACATAAATGCAGGGCATTATTAGCATCATTACTATTAAATATTAATAATGACATTAGCATCATCTATTATAAGCCTGAAAAAGGAACTGCAAGAGCTCCGGGTTGAAATGGCAAAGAGAATAATTAGGCCCCTCCGGGCCACAGACCCCTCCGGGCCCGCATGTGAAATTAGGAAGGCAAATGCAGACAGGGCATTGAGATCTTCCTTCCAGCACTGCTGCTAGGTCAACTGGGCTCCTCCAGGCATTACACAAATCATGCTCTTCCCAGGCCCCACTTCTTGGCTCCTGCCACACCACATGCCCCTATGCCAGAAACGTATTCCCCACCTCCTCTCTGTCCATCCAGGCTCAATTCAAGATGCACCCACCCACCCCCACTGAAACCTTCACCCACATCCTACCTCCCTCTCTCCTCATCCTCTGAATGTTTACTATAGCTATTCTCTTTCATTCATTCACCCAGTCAACAAATATCTATTGAGTCTCCATTATGCACCAGGCACAGTGCTAAGCAGGAGGGTGGGGGACTGGGAGAATACGGAGTGATGAGATAATCCCGACTTTCTGAATTGCATAGCTGAGGGAATGACCATCAGTATTTGATATGGCACCTTGTAATTCAAAGTGCTTTTAAAAACCATTATGTTTAATTCACATATCCTCACTACGATCCTAGATAGGAGTAGGGTCATTCCTATTTTACTGATGAAGAAATGGATTCTCTGGGCAATTAAGTGTCATTCTGTTACCTGCCCAGTGTCATCCAGGTAGGAGTGACAGAGCTGGGACACAGTCCAGTTCTCTTGACTACAAATTCAGAGCCACCCCAACTACTTGCAGCCCTTCCTGTTCTGCCTCATATCCTTGTTTTACAGGAGGGGGAGGCTAAATCCCACAAGGGAGATCCTGGCATTTTCCGAGCACCTGCTGTGCTAGATACTTCACGTGTAATTCAGCACTCACATCAGCTCAGTGAGGTGTGTGTCTTCATCCCCACATTCTGGGTGAAGAGGTATGCGGCTCGCCCATGGCCTCACAGCTCCTCGGTAGCAGGACTGGTGTCAAACGGGTCTGTCTGCAGAGCTTTGCCTCACGGCCATATCAGTCTTCCCCAGAGCTGTGGATGGACGGTCCTCTTACCACTGTCACACTGCTTCCAAAAAGGTCACCGGCACTTTGAAGACTGCATCCCCTGGCCCTTGGATCCCTACATTCCAGGCAGAGGAGCTGCTCCATAAATACATGGCCTCCCGGGAAAAGGGTCTGGGCAAAGATGCTGGTGGCTGGTCAGGAGAGGAGAGGTGAGGCGGGGACTGGTGAGGAAAGAGACAGCAAAGCTGCAGCATCCTGGGGCCATGGCAGGGTCTCATCTCCTTCCCACTTGTCCCCAGGAACAGGGCCTAAAAGTCCTTTCTTGATCGGTTAGAGAGACCCACTGGACTCCATTACTATCAATCTTGTGCGGCTACAGTAGGAAGAAGCAGATGGTCGGGGCAGGGTTGGGTGGCCCTCAAAATGCCTTCTGACCCCCACCCACCACCACCAAGGGAACACCACATGTTTGCAGACAAATTTATAAGCCATTTGATTAATCACCTGATTATCTTCAGCAGGCCCTTTCTTGCCCTCCTTAAAAGTCTGTGGGGACTCAACTTTGAGATATGGGGTCCCAGTACGACGTAGAGTCATACTGATTGGCCACAGAAAGGAGAGGCGGCCCTTATGGTCAGCTGCACTGAAGATTCTAGGCTTTGGCTGTCATCAAAGAAGAAGAAACTGTTCTGCCCCCTATTTTGCCCACCTCAAAAGAACAGACAGTAGGTAGCTGGAGTCCACAGCATGGTGGCTAAGCCAGGATGCTGGAGGCCGATCCCAGCCTTCACTTTGTCATCTAGGCTGGAGTGCAGTGGCACGATCACAGTTCACTGCAGGCTCACCCTCCCAGGCTCAGGTGATCTTCCTATCTCAGCCTCCTAGGTAGCTGGGACTATAGGTGTGTGCCACCACACTGGCTACTTTTTGTGTGTTTTTTGTTGAGATGGGGTTTCGCCACATTGCCCAGGCTTCCACTTGTTTACTGTTTCCTTTGAGTAAGTTCCTTACTCTTACTGAGCAGCATCTGAAAAATGAGTATAATAAGAACATGGACCTCTTGGGCGAGTAATTCAGATAACGCATTTAGCACAGCTCCTGGCATATGGGAGGCATTCAAAACAGATATTATTTCTGTTATTATCAAGCTAATGGGCCCCACGAGCAAACCTCAGCCTGCACCCCCAAATGCCCACCCCACTCTCTCCTCAGGAACAGGAGCACCTCAAGGCCTGGTGGTGCAGATCCCCCTAATCCCCCCAGACTCATTCATACCAGACTTCACCGAGAGCTTCAGACAAGTGAGAAGATGAGACTTTGGGAACTGTCTCCCCATCCAAGTCTAGGCTTGGCAAATGTTCTTGTTTTCACTTATTGTGTCTGCCAGCGTCCACATGGAGCATGCTGGTTGCATTGAGATCTGAGTCTTTGAGACCCAAGTCACCTGTGCTAATGACCCTCCCCAGAGAGCCAGCTCCTACCACAGGGTAGCAGCTGTCCTAAAATAGAGTCACAAAGACAGCTGTCTCCGTCTAGAGCAATCCTTGCAAGCATTTTCAGACAGTTGGTTCCTGGGCCAGCCAATTTCCTGGCCCGTCAGTCCCCTGCAGCAGACATAGCATCCTTTTCTTGGCAAGGACCTGTTCCTGCCGGTTTCTGCTGGGAGAGAACTTGCAGAGCCTCTCTTTGGAGCCCAGGCGAACTTGAGTGGTGTCAAAGAGCAAGGTTCACCTCAGGAGCTCAGAGCCAATGTACCAGCCCTCAGACATACAGACAGGCGAGGACAGTGTGGGCAGGGGCAGGAAGGGACAGATGTCCTGGCAAGGGGTTGATGTGTCTATCTACATAACATTCAACGTTATTTAAGAAACATCATTAGCAAAATTCAAGTCCTCCCCATCAGGAACAAAGAAGACTGTCTCTCAAGTTGGGCAAGACCTTTGGAGGGGCTCAGAAGGAAGGGAGGGGAGCGTATGTGGGGACTGGGCAGGCATTCCAGCCTTGGGGGCTGAACAGCAGAACCTCCCCGACTCCTTCTCCTTTTCCAGATCCTCTCATTCTGGCCCAGATCCCCAGGACCTTCTCCACTCAGGGAGACATGGAGCCATGATCCAGGCTTGACAGGTATAGCCATTTAAAACTGGGAGGCTGGCCTGGCCCTGCCAGCTGTTGCAGCAGCTGGACTGCTCACCGATCTTGCCTGTGCAAGCTGGACAGCAGGCAGATCAGAAGGGGGTGAGACAACAGTGACAGCCTGACAGGGCCGACTGGTGCTGCAGATGGCTGGTCCCTCCGCCTCCGGGCCACAGCCTTCCTGGGCACTCCCTCACGTGACAGGAGCAGGGCAGGAGAAATGCATCGCTGACAAGGGTGAGCACTTAGAATCTCAGAGCTGGCGGGACTGTTTCCATTTTTAATCCCTTCAGGTACCAGTGAGGCTCAGAGAGGGCAGGGCACTCAGCCAAGCACACACAGCCAGTTGGTTGCGGAGCCCAGAGAATACTTCAGACACCCAGACCCCTAATCCAGGGAATTTTTCATGACATTGCACTGCTGGTTGCTTAAAAATGGGATTGGATCCAAACCTACTGATGCACAAAAGTGTCCAAGATCAGTTACACAGTGAAAAGTGTTTTGCCAGTCCTACTGTTTTATGTCATCACTTTTGTGTGAAATAACCCTAATAACCCATGTAATTGTATACATGAAAATCATAAACCTGGGGGCATGTGCTTAAATGTATTAAGAGCAGTGGTTGAGGGACTTTCACTATGTATTTTTAAATGTCCTCTAACATTTAGATATTTTGACAAAAAGCTCAAACTACTTTTGAAGAAGGGAAACAATAAAGAGGAACATGGGGTGGACCGGGAAACAGAGACAGCCCCTCCCTCCCACTTGCCCCACAGAGCAAGCTGGGGTTTCTGGTTTGGATCTCTTCTTCTGATAGAGGATTTCTGGGGAAACAAGGAGGTTTGGCTCCATGGGTCTCCAGGATTTGAGGGGTAAGAGCCACTTTCTTTTCCCTCCTCACCCCGCCCCTCTCCTGCCCCTTCGGCCCTGGGCACTAGAAGTGTGGCTGGGCAGGATCGGGAGGACAGGCGGGCCAGACAGCGCCCCGCGGCCTGTCCAAGAGCCGCCCATGCATTATGGAAGACGCGCGCTGGGCTCGCTCCCTGGTCCTTAAATGACAGCAAATGAGGTAAAGCCAGGAGGGTGGGGACGGAAGGGGGGTGGGAGGGGGGCAGAAGGAAGCCATCTCCAGGGCCCCCGAGCGTTGGCTGAGGACCGGAGCCAGCCAGTGAGCGGAGCTTGGGAGAGGGAGGAGCACATCTTGATGCAGAGATGCTGCAGTGGCTCCGGGCGCGCTCACACACACGCGCCCTCACCCGCCACCGCCGCCGCGGCCGCCGCCGCACCCGGACAGCGAGTGGCTGAGGCCGCCAGGGCCCAGAGGAGGGCGGCCCAGGGGCTGGCGGCCCGGCCGGCCCTGGCTCACCGACTCGGGCAGCGTCCACCTGCCCCAGCCAACACCCTTCTCTCGCCCCAGGTAGGTGCCAAACGCTTTTGTCTTCTCCAACCCAGGGGCTTCCCCGCGCGTTGTCATGGGCCAGGGCTTCCGGCTCAGTTCCTGTAAATATCCCCCTTGTAACTTGGGAGGGAACAGGGACAGGAACGCTAGCAGGTTGGGGCCATTCTGACTTCTCCCCTCAGCCCCTGTCTACCTCAGGGTGGGTGCTGGGGCTCCCCTCCGCCCTGTCTATGTGGGCGGCATCCCGCAGGGCTCTATCAGGCCGAGCTTGGCGGAAAAGCTGGACCCCAGGAGGATGTCCAGGAATTCGAGTTGGCCAGCGGGCAGTGGCAGCTGCCTGTGGAGAGGGCAGTTTCTCCTGGGCCGGCCCTGGGCACCCGGTCCAGGACAGGACCAGTCCATTCAGCCAGGCCCTGGGCCCTGGCCTGTCCCAGAAGTCCCTGCATGGAATTGAGCCGGAGTCCTCAGATTTGAGGTTACCCAGCGTCTACCTCTGCAGGGTGACCTCTTT
Organism: Papio anubis; assembly: GCF_008728515.1. Classification (NCBI taxonomy): domain Eukaryota; kingdom Metazoa; phylum Chordata; class Mammalia; order Primates; family Cercopithecidae; genus Papio; species Papio anubis. The sequence goes on along the minus strand of NC_044976.1, from coordinate 156,646,074 downwards.
GCAAAGTCTTGCTTCAGTTGGACGGAGGGGGAGGCTGTGGAAGAGAGAGGGGAGAGTGGAGCACAAGTTTGGGCAAAGGCCTGTCCAGGAACTGGGACTCGGGGAGGAGAGTCCTGAGGCCAGTCACATCCCAAAAGGCGAGAGGCTGGGGCCACCAGGCTGAAATTCCTTTCCTTCCCTTCCCCCTCCCAACCTTAGCTTCTCCTCAAATCCCTCCCCTCTGTCCTCACTGGTGGGAGGGAAGCATTTGCGCAAAGTTTGGCTTTCCAGTAAGGAAAGGGGCTGGGGCCAGAGTGGTGTGGGGAGGGGAGGGGGCAGAGCTGGGGGGTTCTGGAAAGAGAGGGAAGTCCTTCTGCCCAGCACTATGGGGCTTACGTAATGGGCTAGAGGTGGGGGGCAGCCCCAGCCGGTACGTGTCCGGAGCTGAATCCTGTCACCTTCTCCAAGAGGGTCTCTCAGGTCTGGGAAGCAGCGGGACATGGAGGAGGCAGTGCCTACGGAAGGGGAGAGTCCTGCTGCTACTTGGAGACGGAGTCGGGCACCCTCTAGCCCCAGACCACTGGGGGCTGAGCCTGTGTCCTAGGGGTGGGGGGATCCAGTGAGATCAGGAGGGAGTGGGGTTGTGCATGCCATGGCCCCAGCCCTGGAGAAAGGTGGGTTTCAGCATCTTTTCCCTCTGCTCAGAAAGAGGTGGGAGGAGGAACAGCCCAAGAAACCCAGTGCACAGGTGATGTTCTGGTCTCGTCTGGGCAACAGTTTCAGCCTCCTCTTCCAACTCTCTGGCCAAAGACCCCTCAGCTCACTTAGGCTCCAAGTCTCTCTACCTCCTGGTCCCGCTCAGAGGGGCCGAATGAGCCACTGGAGATCGAGTGCAGCAAAAGGTGGGCCACCTGTGGGAGAGGCTGCTGTGACAGCACCTCCCGGGGGTGGGGCAGGGAGATGGCCTGGAGGTCACAACAGGTGCCCTCACTCCTGGCCTTGGGAGAAGGGAGCTCTCCCCTTAAAGACAGCAGCATCCAAGCCCCTCCCCAGGGTGCCCACCAGTTAACCCCTTTCTAGCCAAGCTGCAGAACCACAGACAGGGCTTTTGCCACAAGGTCGAAGTCCTTCCTAATCGCCTGTGGGAGTCCTCAGCCAGTAAGAGGGAGGCAGGAGGTGAGACAGACAGGAAAGGGCCCCTGAGCCAATGATGTCAAAGTCACCCAAGGTCCACCTGCCTCACGGGTGCAGAGACCGCGGTGCTGACACCATGAGCAGTGAGGGAAGCAGAGGCACACTGCTCATGGAGATGAGTGCCCCAGACTCCGGGAGCCTGCTCTCATTCCCGGCTCTCTCTCTCTTACTCTCCTTCCTTCCTCTACTCCTTCTTTCCTCGCACTCCCTTCTCTGGTCGCATGTACTCCACCGGCTTCGGCCCTAGGCCTCCCCCCCGCCCACCATTTCCCCTGCCAGATTTCACTCCTTATGCAACTCCATTCCAGCACCTTCTCTGCCAGCAGTTGTTCAAATAGAGGCACATGTGGGATGGACCTCCAAGGAATTGTGCTCAACGGGGTGGTTGCACATCTCGTCTCTGGCTGACCAAACTTACGCCTTAGGAGCATGTACATAGACAGAGGACCCCAAGGCAGCCTTTCTGCCTCTAAAGCCACCAGGGAAGCAATGCGTTTGGGGTGGTTTGGAGGATGCGTAGTCCCCTCTTCAGAAACCTCCTCGAGCCAAACGTTGGTGAGAAAGCGTATTTCAAAGACAATCTCTAAGCCTGGGTGTGGGTGGTATTTGTATTTTTGGAGGGATTCCTAGGGCAGAACCAGGGGGTTGGAGAAGAGGTGGTTGATACGCAGGGGAGGAAGAACCACAGCAAAGAAAATGCCAGGGAAGCCAGAGGGACTTAAGTTAGACTGCAGGAGATACTTCGTGGCTAGAAGGGTGAGCCATGAAGAGGTGGGGCAGTCTCCTTTCAGATGACTCTAAGGATGGTGTGGAGAACTGGGGTCTGGTCCAAGGTTAGAGAGTCCTGCCTAGAGGCAAAGGTTGGGCTGGTTGACCCTGTAAGTTTCTTCCAACTTCCAGTAATCCTGTTTCAAATGGTAAAAGGTGGATGTGACTCAGGAATCCATAAGAAGGCAGACATCCTTTCATTCCCTCATGCATGCTGGCCACCCCTTCATCCCTCAGGACCACAACGCCAATCTAGACCAACCCCCCAGAGGCTGTTGCTAACCTGGAACGTTTATGGGAGTTTCTGTGGGCTCTGTGTCCTGATGGTAATCATCCTGGAGTAAGTGCTTTCTTCAGTTTGATGATTCCTTGCTACAAGATTAGCCCATGTTTCTTTGTTTACCAAAGAGGATGCAAACAAAAGCAAGGTGTGTAATGTTCTCACCCGAAACCCGAACACCTTCCATCCCAGGACACATTCAGGCCCAAACACATCTCATTCCCGGCTCTCTCTCTCTTACTCTCCTTCCTTCCTCTACTCCTTCTTTCCTTGCACTCCCTTCTCTGGTCGCATGTACTCCACCATTGGGTCCTTCTTACCCAATGAGCCATTAAGTTCCCTACTTAGATGGGGAAGTCAACGCCAGCCTCTCACACACACCCATTTAGTCAAACCTGCTGGGTTTCCTCCAGCCCAAACCCACATCTTCTCAGTGCCTGCCACCCTCAAGGACCAAGGGGTTCTCCCACCCTGTGCCTGGCTGGAGGGCAGCCTTCCTGCAGTGCTGCCCAAGAGGTGAAGCTAATCTGGACCCCAAATCCAAAGGAAACTAGCTTGAGAGGAGGAGCAGTTTGGACCCCACCTCCACCAGGCTTAAGTGCTGAACCACTTTGGAGGAAGCTGTCTAGGAACTGGGGGGAGCCTCCTTGCAGCAGAGTTGCGGGGACATGCAGAAATTGCTCTGCTAATGCAGGAGGAAATTTTCTTCCTGATTTGCTTCTTCAGAAACAAGTTGAAACCATTGTTCTTATGCCTGGCATCTCAAAAAGGGATCCTTCTGAAGTGCTCATTCACTGCTTTACACCACACACAGAGCAGGGCAGGCAAGTAGGAACACCTATGGTCTGGGGATGGCTGGCTCCTGATCCTGAGCTTCCCAGGAGGACGGAAGCCTCTCCTCTTCTGTCCACTCCCTACTTTATAGGGTCTCTTTGTTAGAGTAGGTCTCTCTTGCAGGGGCAAAGACTCTAGGCTCAGATCAAGGGCCAGACTCCCCCCTGCCCAATGCTAGAAGCTCAAACAAACCCATGAGCCTGGGAGCCACAGCTGTCCCCAGAGGGCACATCAGCACGAGGGCTGGGCCTCAGGGAAGCAGCTGCAGTCACAAAGAGCCTGCAGACAGAGCTGAGCAGCACACAGAGGGGGCTAAGGAAGGACAGGGCTGCATATCTCCCCTAAGGATGTCTGCAGCTCAGGGTACCACAGAGACCCCTGAATCACAATCCTTCACCCCGCACCTTCCAGCTGCTGCCTGGCCCGGCACGCTGAGATCCTAGCAGCCCCCACCCATGCCACCACAGGGCCCTGTACTGACCAGAGGCACATGGGGATGGTTCAGACCTTCCTGGAGGATGATGGTGCTTGCCTCCTGGGCAATTCTTGTCTTAGGCAAAGGAAAGGGTACTGATCTTAGATCCCACCAGGCAGGAGGTGAGGGCGGTTGAGAAGGAGTACCTGTCTTGGCCGCGTGAGCCCCTGAGCACATTGTACCAGGTATAACTCTGTCATGGGGGCTGTGTCCTTGTGCCCTAGTCTGGGGTGGTGTGCTAGTGCTTACCTATGACCGTTGCACCTGTGGGGTGTAAGAGGAGGGAGGCACCTGCCCAGGAGATTGTGGGTTTGTCAGTCTCCTAAATACATATGAGTGCCACCTGGATGTTGTGACTGTATAGAAGTAAGCCAGACAGTTACAGTGGCTGTGGACACAGGGCTGTGAGATTTCTCAGTTTTAAGATCTGATCTTTCCTGAGCACTCACTATGAGCCTGTGACGGTGCTGACCTCACAGCAGTCCCATGAAGCAGGTCCTACCCTTCTCATCCCACTCTTGCAGATGGGAGAGTAAGGCTGGGACTGGTTAAGAAATGACTGTGATAACCAGGATTATACTAGTTGGTTGTATTAGGGGTATGCTAGCTAGACAGCACCAGGCAGGTTGACCCAATAGCCTGCCCTGTTAACCAGTGTGCTGTTTTATAGGATAGAGGTCAAGCGGGGACCTGAAGGGCTCCTCGAGTACCTTGTAGGCTGATAATAAATCACTTAGTCTCTGCCCACAGCTGGGCTCCAAACTCTCCTTTCCTACCACCATCCATCGGAAGTTGCCAAATCTCTCATTGCTCTCCAATCTCCATTACTGGGGAGAAGAGGAGAGAAATTCAGGACCAGGAGCTGGGCGTCCCAATAGGCAGCACTCTGGGGTGGAGGGTGTACCTTTTATTTTCTGACTGGCTCCGTGCAGGGGGCCTTACCACAGAAAACCCTGTCGTGTGTTGGAGCCCCACTCACAGCCTCCTGTCCCCCAGCTGTCCCCCAGGCCCTTTGTTTCCTGGGCCCGACAATTCAGCCAGCTCCCCCTGGTGCCCTGAACCCCCCAGCAGTCCACTCCCCCATGTGCTGGTGCCTCGCAGGACCAGCCCCTGCTGATGACAGCCTGTGCTCGCCTGTGCCAGTCTGCGCCTGCACCCCTGCACCAGGGCAGCTGGCCTGGGCGAGACTTGGCTGGCTTAGGGCTCACAGGGCCAGCTCTGGGCCTGGCATAGCTCCACTCCAGCCTTGCTCCTGACGAAAAGGCCTCCTCCATCCTGGGCATTCTAGAACGCATAATAGGGCAGATGGTATGGGGAGATGACTGATCGGTGAACTCATGAGCACATCCTAGGCTGCACTCAGGTGGTCAGGGAGCTCTGTAGAGGCAGTAACTTTATTACTGTCTCCCTGTGCTTAGCACAATGCCTGGCACATAGTCAGTAAATACTGTGATGGAAATGAATGCAGGGCAGGACTGGATGCCAGCTGCCTCACCTTTAGGGAGGCAACGAGCTCCAACCTTTAGTCCAGACTCTGCGTGTGTGTGTGTGTTTTCACCCAAGGCTGTGGCACACAATGGAGCTCAATATATATCTGATCAGGCTGATGGGTCTCCGGCGCTCCCCGAGGGCAAGCCCTGGTGCTCCTGGATCCCGGCCCCTCCCCCGCAGTCTCCTCTAAGGCTGTACATCTTGATCCCTGGAGGGTACCCAGGATCCTTGGGCTGGATTATTCGTGATTACCCACGGTAATTACTTATGGTAATAGAGATAACAGACAATCGTGACTACTGGAGGTGGAGGCGAAGGATCTATGATGCAAACCTCCTGGTGGGTTGCAGGGAAACAAGGCAAGGGGCTGAGTCCTCACACCCGAGACACACACACACACACACACACACACACACACACACACACACAAAGACCAGACATCATCATACACAGACACATGCATACATGCAGACACAAAACTCAGATCACACATATACACAGAGACATATAGACACAACAGACAGACATCCACAAGCATTATATCCATGCACACTGGGACATAAACACGCACACACACCCAGCTCTCCCCAGCACTGCTGTGGGAGCTAGGGACTCCAGGTAGGAATCTGCCCAGAGGCTATCCCGGAGTCTCTAGCCCCTGGTTGTCTGTCTCTGCCTTGCTCTGGCACATTCAGTACAAGTGCCTGGAGCCCAGGCTCCTCCCCAGGCCGGCACCCTGCCCCCAGTGAGCTCCCGGGCCTGGCAGGCTGGCACAGAGCAGGGAGCAAACGATGATTGAGCACCTTCTCCGTGCCAGGCATCAGGACTCAGCACACCAGTGCCAACGGGGTGATTTTCCAACTTTTTGGAGCCATGAAGTCCTTTGTTTAAAGGGAACTTCATAGGAAAGTCCTGTATATAAAGCAGATACAAGTGGAGCTGCTCTGGCTGGAGCGGGGAAGGAGTCTGGAGCCCCATGCTCTCTCCCTAGTCTCCCATGGTGGCCCTGAGACAGGTGCAAACAGCTCCAAGACTTCAGAGCAGTTTGAAAACCACTGCAAGGCACTCTAGCACCTCATGGAACCCTCCAAAGAACTCTGTAAAGTGCATGTGATGATCTCCACTTTGCAGATGAGAAAATTGAGTCTTCACAAGGGGCATTAACCTGTCCAAGCTCACGAAGCTGTTCAGAGATGAAGTCAATATTAACAACTCCTGTTCATCAGATTCAAATCCTGGAAGGTCCCAACACCTCTCTATTCTGAGGATGACTCCCTGCATTTGTATAGCATCCAGGGACATATGTCTGTGATTTCCCCTGACCAGATACCGCGCTGACCCTAGAGCTCTGAGTGTGTGTGTGTATGAGAGAGAGACAGAGAGAGAGAGAGAGAGAGAGAGAGAGAGAAAGAGAAAGGGAGAGTTTGCCTTGGGGTTGCCCCCAGAAAGCACAGAAGACCTGTCAGCCCTGTCAAGTATATATAGACTATCCCTGACTTATAGTGACTTGACTTACAATTTTTCAAATTTACGATGGTGCAAAAGCAATACACATTCAATGGAAACCATACTTCGAGTATCCAACAACTATTCTGTTTTCCACTTTTAGTACAGTATTCAATACATTACATGAGATACTTAACATGCTATTGTAAAATAGGCCTTGTATTTGGTGACTTTGTCCAACTGCAGGGGAATGTAAGTGTTCTGAGTACATTTTTTTTTTTTTTTTTTTTTGAGATGGAGTTTTGCTCTTGTGGCCCAGGCTGCAGTGCAATGGCTCACTGCAACCTCCGCCTCCCGAATTCGAGCGAGTCTCATGCCTCAGCCTCCCGAGTAGCTGGGATTACAGGGATCTGCCACCATGCCCAGCTAATTTTTGTATTTTTAGTAGAGATGGGGTTTCACCATGTTGGCCAGGCTGATCTCGAACTTCTGACCTCAGGTGATCCAGCCGTCTCAGCCTCGCAAACTGCTGGGATTACAGGCGTGAGCCATGGTGCCCGGCCTTCTGAGTACATTTAAGGTGGGTTAGGCTAAGCTATGATGTTCAGTAGATTAGGTGTATTAAATGAATTTTCGACTTACGATATTTTCAACTTTTGGTGAGTTTATCGGGATGTAACCCCATCGTAAGTCAAGGAGCATCTGCATGAGCCCCATCACGTGTGCTCACGCATGTGTTCACTGGCTCCTGGAGGCATATAATCACAGTTGTTCTTGACCAGTTAAATGCAACATACAAGTAACAACTATGATGTGCCAGGTACTTTGCTAGGCATAGGTAATACCAAAATGAACACAACACAATCACTCCCCTGGGCAGCTCAGAACCTTCTAATGGAGACGGACACAGGTCCACAGGCAGGGTACCAAAGGTGTAGTCAAGAACAGAGTGAACTGAATTCTTTGTGCAGACAGGGGCATCTTAGGCACTTCCTGGCAGGGATGAGACATGGACAGGGCCTTGCAGGAGAGACTGCCTTGCCCAGGAAGGGCGTTACGGGAGAATGGAGATAGATGGGCTGGGGGAATGTCAGAGGGGTTGCAAGTGCAGAATGTCTTCAGTTCAAGTCTGGAACTGAGAGTGGCAAGGACAGGGAGGAACAGGTATTCAGGGAGAATTGGCACCTGGGCACCCTGCCTGTCAATGGGAAGTGGATATGAGGCTGCAGTCGGGGTGGAGGAGAGAGTGCCATCTGCTCCAACGCCCTGCCCTCTGCAAAACACCCAGCTTCTTGGCTTCCTTACCCATATCCTTCCTGACAGGCCCTGGGGCCACCTCTCCCTTCTCTTCCCCCAGGCTCCTTTGGGTGCCAGCTGTGGCTGTGAAAGAGGCAGGAAATGGTTGTGGGGTGATCAGCTGTGGAGGGTTAAAGGGGTTCGGGAGCTCTCTTCCTGAGGGACTAGAGTGTGATGTGAGACAGGGCAGACCCTGAGCTTGCACTGGCCTTCAGCCCCTGCACAGGCCCAAGGAGCAATCTTAGGTCCTCTGCAGCCTTCCTTCTCCACCCGGGTCCCCATCCAGGGGACAGCATTCCCAGGCCCTTGGCCACTCTGCATTCTAGGGGCATCACCAGAGGCGGAACGCTGAGATCCAGAGATGGGAGGGGTCTTGTTGGCAGTTTGCAAAAGGGCCCCCAGCCAGGCTCCCTCCCCAAGCCCTGACCCCCTCCTGCTGCTCTTAGTTTTCTGCAAAGAGGGCAGGCAGAGCAGAGCAGCAGAATCTGCAGCCGGGCTCACTGATCCCTGTGGAGGCTCTGAGCCCAGTGACCCAGGTTCACTCTGATAACCAGTAACTGGAAAGCAGGCCCCTGACATTCCACACTCCCCTCTGAACTAGGAAAGTCCTCCCAGGGACTGGGAGTGAACGGGGAGGCTGGCTCTGCCCCTGCCCTCACCTCCCAAGAGGAGGCCCCATCTCTCAGACTGATGGGACAGGTGTCTGACTTGCTCTCAGCATCTACAGGGAACAGGTTCTTCTCCAGAGCTCAAGGATTGAACCAAGCCTCAGCTCATCTCTGTGAAAGAGGGAGGCTCCTCTGGGAGCTGCGTTAACTCTTTTGACCCAGAAAGCCTGCTGGGCCCCTTCACCCATCTGGTTGGGGGCATTGCTAATGGGGCCAAGGTCATGACTCCGCTGGTAAGAGGGTGTGGACAAATCAGTGAGACCCCTCCTCACTGCTAGGAAAACAAGACCGGGAGACTTAAGGCAGCTCCCAGAGGGGTTTATTAGCCCCCACCCAGACAGCTGAGGGGAATAGGCAGGGGGAAAGTCGGCCCCAAGCCTGCCTGCCAGAGGAAGACTTTACTGACTTCCAACCCAGGCAAGGGTCCTGTTCTCTTCCAACCTCGCCTCAAGAGCTGACGGGCGGGCGAGAGGGCAGGTGGGTTCTTACCTCCCAATTAATCTCTGCTTTCACTTCTTAAGCGGCACCCCGCTGGCTGGAGTGGGGGCAGGTGGGGGTATAGGGCTGAGCCAGACTCCCAGGGGACCAGTAGGAGGCACTCAGCCCCAGGAAGAGCTTCTTGGTAATAGCCAAGCCCCTTCCTCTGGGACCCTGGGGAGAATTAGTGCTTGGGCAATTCCGGCAGCTCCCCAGGCGGAGGGAAAAGCTTTAGAGACCCAGATGTGCCTGGAGCTGGGAGGGGCGCTCCTCAGCTCAGAGCCCTCCTGTCTGTCTGCCTCCTCAGGTCCTTCTCAGCCTCCAGCTGGGCTGTCCCCAAGCTGAGCTGAGGCCCTTCTCCTCCGATCCCCACCTCTGCCCGGACATCCACCATGGGGACAGCCACCAGGAGGAAGCCACACCTGCTGCTGGTAGCTGCTGTGGCCCTTGTCTCCTCTTCAGGTAAGAGGGTTCATCTGGGCTTTGAAGCCTAGCAGGCATGATTATAGCATTATATCCTTGCTATGATTTGGGTGACAATTACAGAAATCATTGACTGCATTGTAGGAGCAGCTAGATTTCTGAGGCCATTTCCTTGCTAAAATTTCCCATTTGTAGATCTTACCTTTCCTTTGAGTTTAGGAGGAAAGGGAATATGTCTTTGCCGTGTTATAGATGAAGGAAGAATGACCCAGAGAGGGTGAGTGGCTTGCCCTGGGTCACACAGCAAGACGATGGCATGCCCAGATCTCCATAATATCACCCGGAGTTGCAGCCTCAAAGGCTGCACTGTCCAATATGGAAGGTAATAGCCACATGGGACTACTACAACTCAGATTCAATTCCACTTTAAAAATAATTTCCTCAGGTGCACTAGCCACATTCGAATGTTCAGTAGCCGTATTGGATAGCACAGAGCACAGAACATTTCCATCATTGCAGGACGTTCTCCCAGACAGGGCTCTGTAGTCCCCTGATATGAGCAGACGGCGGTCAATCCCAGTAAACGCTGGAAGGGTTTATTAAGGCAATGCTGCATCCCAGCAAATTGATCAAGTATAGAACAGGATCTGGAAAGAGATGTGGCAGAAGAGGGAGCTCAGGTTCTCCTCCCAGGGGTGCTCCCAGCTTGGAGGAGAGGCAGAGGGACACTGGCAGGAGGGGAAGGAGAGGGTGAAGAGGGCAGGCTGAGAGTCACAGGCCAGCTGGACTCTGGCGAGCATGTCAGGCCTGAGGAGCCAGGCAGCTGGTCTGTCCTAGGGCAAGAGGGAGGTCCCCAGCCACCTCCTGCTCTAAGGGGTCTGCTGGACCCACTGCTTGGCCTCTACCCTAACCGTCAGCCCAGATCAATAGATGCTTCTTTTCTCCTTAAACATCCCCATGGGAGTCTCCATGGTCCTGGAGTTCTAAGCACCTCAGACTCCACCTCCCCCACCCCACACCCCCTGGAAGGCTACAGCCTGTGCATTTCAGTTCCTTTGTCTCACCAGGGAAGGACTCCACTGGCATACTTTCAGATGTTCTCATTCTGTCCTCACTGCTTCCCAGTCCTGCGGCTCAGTCAGTGAGGCTGCTGGGAAACAGGGCTGACTCAGAGTGTGGGGGGAGCCACCTAGCCCCCCAGGCCTCGCTACCTGTCCCAGGGTCCACCAGACTGGGAAGAGCTACAGGGATGGGGAGCCTCAACTGCACAGAGCAGGAGAGGCCAACCCCAGAAGGAGCAGAGGGGAGGCACCTGGGCTTCTAGCATCCCCTCCCTCAGGGACGCCTCAGTGCTGGATCCACACCATCTAAGGAAAGGGGTACGGACAGCCTCCAAGGTCCTCAGACCCAGAGACACACGAAGCCAATGGCCAAGGGGCTGGGATCTGTTTTGCCACCTCCCAGGGCTCCAGAGAGAGACAGGAGTGGCAAATCCCATCGCTGGCCGCCACCCCTCCTGGGAAGGTGCCTCAGCTCTGGGCTTTTCTTGCTGCCCTGTCCTCGGGATATAGCTGTGGATTCCTGGCACTCCAGTGCAAGGGGGAGTATCAAGGATCCCCCTCCACCTTCTCATCTCTCTAACTCCCTTCCTCTGCAAGGTTTCTGATGCCTGTGTTTGGGGGAACAGTTACCATGACAGGGCATCAGAAAAGAATCAGAGAGGATGCGGAACAAGAATAAGGAAGGGCTGGCCTTGCCTGGGAGAGTGTGTGTTGTTGTTGTTGTTGTTGTTGTTTGGGTTTTGTTTTTGAGATGGAGTCTCACTCTGTCACCCAGGCTGGAGTGCAGTGGTGTGATCTCGGCTCACTGCAACCTCTGACTCCTGGGTTCAAGTGATTCTCCTGCCTCAGCCTCCCGAGTAGCTGGGATTACAGACACCCGCCACCACACCTGGCTAATTTTTGTATTTTTAGTAGAGATGGGGTTTCACCATGTTGGCCAGGCTGGTCTTGAACTCTCGACCTCAGGTGATCCTGCCACCTCCACCTCTCAAAGTGCTGGGATTACAGGCAGAGAGTGTGTTTTTGTGTGTGCATGTGTAAGCACACACACAGGAAGGCTCATGTGTGGGTGGGTGTGTATGTAGCTGAAGAGGTAAGTGTGGGTGTGTGAGGGTGTCTGTAGATATGGATGGCTGAGAGGCTGGAGGTATGAGTGAGGTGTCTGCATGGAGGTGGTGCTATGCTGGGGATAATGAATGTGTCCAGAAAGTCTCACAGCACAGTGTGACCAGCTCTCATACCCCAGCCTCCCTGCAGAATGCCCAGGGGCATTTTCTAAGACTTGGACTCCCAAGCCTCACTCCAAGAGATTCTGACTCCTTATCTGTGAGATGGAGCAGGGCCTCTGGTGGTTCTGATGGGAAACAGAGGTCAAGAGTCAGGGACACTGGGGTTAAGAATGCTGGTGGTGGGGTCAGCCTGGCCAAGGTCCAAACCCCCAGATCTGCTCCTTCAAGCTGTGGGATCTGGAGCAAGTTATTAAAGCTTTCTAACTCACAGCTTCCACATCAGGAAAATAAGAAAATGGCAATACCTATCTTGTAAAGAGGTTATGAGAAGGAAATATGGAGCATGGTATGGGATAAATAGTAAGCACTCCATCGATAGCACCTATTTTTATTATTATTTTTATTATTATGAATGCATGGATTATATATAAAAGTCTCCATGGCCATCTATAGCTGTGTGTCAGGGGGAAATGGATGTGTGTGTAAATGTGTGTATCTGGCCATTTGAGCAGCTTAGGGAGGTGCATATATACGAATTTATGTATGATATGAGTGTGCATATAAGAAAATGTGTGGAGGTGAGAGATGTAGAGGGGCGTGTATGTGAATATTTGGGCGAGTGGACGGCTGAGAGCAGAGGAGAAAGGTTTCTCAGGAAGAAAGAGTCTGAATGTATCAACGTGACCCAAGCCCACTCAGCCACGCCATCACCCAGAGTTCCTGGAAGCTGCTATTGTACGAGGTGGTTCCCAGCAGCCCGGCTGCCTCCCAGCCCCTCCTTTGCCCCCCCTCCCAGCAGTGCCAGCTGGGGCAGGGTTCCTACCCTACACCACCATCATTAACTTGGGATTAAGCTGGGTTCTCCAGCCGAGATGATGCCGTCACCGCCCGCCGCCTCCGCCTCTGAGGCCTGGGGCGGCAGTGAGGGAGAATGGCACAAGGGATGCCTGCACCGGGCCATTTCTGGGAGCCCTGCCTCCTACCTCATTCTGAGAGCTGCTTAGCAGCTGCCCTCACTCCCAGGGGGCCAGGACTGGGCCTCAGCTGCAGCATGGGGCCACCCCCTACCCCACCCCTGGAAGAGGACTGATGGCTGGATGCGCCGGGAAAGGAGCTAATTGGTTAATGGGGATCCCTTTCCCCATGACCCACCAAGGAAGGCCTGAAATCAGCTGTGTTAAGAGGTAGAAGCCAATTAGGGATAGGCTCCCGCCTGACACGGCAGAGGCAAAACGGACTGGCCTCACCGGTCAGCAGAGAGCCCACCCCAGCCCTGTCGAAAGGCAGGTGCGATGTCCGGCCAATCTGTGGCTCTTCATCCCCTGCCCTGCCCTGCAGCAGGACAATGATGCATGAAGAGAGGGGTCTGCCCCATTTGCCTGTGTGGTACTCATTGGTCCACCAAGCTCAGGAGGAATTGATCTGTCTGTGCCACAGACCTGCTGGGTGACCATGGGCAAGTCACTCCCTTTCTGAACATTTCTTGAATTGTGATACTGGAATTGTATAAAACTGCCTCCAAAGCAAACTGCCCACCCTCCACCCACCAAAGCAAACTGCCCACCCTCCACCCATCAAAGCAAACTGCCCACCCTCCACCCATCTTCTCTTCCAAGTCCCCACCCAACACGTGGCTCCAGCAGACATCTGCTTGCCCGCCACCTTCCAAGGGTTTGTCTGGCTGAATCCTCAAGCAGACCCTGGGAGGTGAATTCATATTCTTTTCATATCACAGGTGAAGACATTGAGGCTCAGAAGGGTTCCATAACTTTCCCAAGGTCCCACGGCTAGTAGAGGGCCAGTCTAGTCCCCAGGCCCAGGCTTCGGGTCCACACTGCCCTGGTAAGGGTATTAGGCTCCAGGGACACACATCCTCTCTGCATGTTTGTGGCTGGCAATGTCTCATGCACCTCATACCCCACAGATCAGTTCTTCTGGAAGGCTCCCTTGAAAGCCCCCTGAGAGGTAGAACTGCTTCCATTCTGAGGCCCCAGCACCTTGAACTTTATGGCATTTGCCACCTTGCACTGCCAATTTCCTGTTTCCCTCCTTGGACCACAAGCCCCTTGAAGAAGAGGGACTGTGTCTTAATCATTTTTACAAGCCAGTCTCTAGCCCAGTGCTGGGTATAGAGCGGGTGCTCAATACCTGAGTGTAGGATGGGTGATTGACTGAACTGATATGGCCAGATGGGGCCTGCCCAGCCTATTTAAATTGAAATTTAAATGAATTAAATAAAATGTAAAATGTCATCCCTCAGTAGCAATAGCCACATGTCACGTGCTCAATAGCCCCACGTGGCTAGTGGTTACCACATTGAACAGTGCAGAAAATGGAACATTCCCATCATCAGAGAAAGTTTTACTGGACAGCGCAGCCCAAGAGGCCAGGCTTTGGCCAGGCCCAGGCTCTGAGGCCTCTGGTGGTGTCATCACCTGCAGCTTGGAGTTCAGCCCTGGGATCCCCAACCACCTTTGGGCCTGTCTTTGAAGACCAACCCCTCAGTGTGCTATTCCCAGAGGAGTCCACGGAGGAGCAGGTGTTGCTGGCATGCCGTGCCCGGGCCAGCCCTCCAGCCACCTACCGGTAAGGCCTCTGCAGTGGGTGCTGGGAGGCCCTGGGCAGCCATTGAACCTTCCCTCTCATCAGCCCTGCCACCAGGCAGGACTCAGAGGTCCCCTTCCTCCATCCCCTGCTGCAGGTGGAAGATGAATGGCACCGAGATGAAGCTGGAGCCAGGTTCCCGTCACCAGCTAGTGGGGGGCAACCTGGTCATCATGAACCCCACCAAGGCACAGGATGCCGGGGTCTACCAGTGCCTGGCCTCCAACCCAGTGGGCACCGTTGTCAGCAGGGAGGCCATCCTCCGCTTCGGCTGTGAGACCCGCATGGGACCAAGACACTTTGCGGGAGGGGGAGAGGGGGCTAGGAGAAAGTGCCCAGAAAGGACAAGTGACACCCTCAAGCCAGGCCTTCCTGACCTCACATGACATGCCTTAGTGAACTGCTGCTTCTCCGTGAAGGATGAGTCAGGGAGGGGCTCACAGGCCAGGAGGACAGTGCCTGAGCCCCTGGTCTCTGCCTCCAGTTCTGCAGGAATTCTCCAAGGAGGAGCGAGACCCAGTGAAAACTCATGAAGGCTGGGGGGTGATGTTGCCCTGTAACCCACCTGCCCACTACCCAGGTGAGTCCAGACCTTGGGCCACGGTGAGAGAGGGCACAAGAAGGGCTACCAGAAATTTGGCAGAAGGAGGATGGAATAAAAGGTGACCCCTGGAAATGACCCTTAGAAGCACCCATCCCTGGGACCCTAATTTTAAATGATCTGTGTTTTCTTTACGGGTCTGTCATTTTCCATCTCTGTGCCCTGCTTCCACCTTCAAACTGGGTGGTCCCTGAGGGCTGTGATCCCTGACAGACTTAGTGCTCTCTAAGGGCAGGAATAGTCACTTCTTCCCTCTAGGTCTCCCCTTAGCCCCAGTTCAGAGCATGGTGGCTGTCAGGACAGGGCTTGCAGAACCCCACCAGCATGCTGGGGTCCCACCCAGAGTGGTCCTGTTAGCCCGGTACCCCCCTGGTTTCCTCAAACTCCTCACATCCTAGGCTTGTCCTACCGCTGGCTCCTCAACGAGTTCCCCAACTTCATCCCGACGGACGGGCGTCACTTCGTGTCCCAGACCACAGGGAATCTGTACATTGCCCGAACCAATGCCTCAGACCTGGGCAACTACTCCTGTTTGGCCACCAGCCACATGGACTTCTCCACCAAGAGCGTCTTCAGCAAATTTGCTCAGCTCAACCTGGCTGCTGAAGGTCAGGCTCGGCCAGGCATGGCGGGAGGGAGGGAACTGGAAGGGTCAGCGGGCATTGGGAAAAGGGTTTTTCCTTTGGAGATTGGAAGATTGGCTTGCAGGGCACTGATTCCAGGCCCTGGACCCCCAGATCCTCCTGCTTCAAATCCTCAGGCCCTTGCCCTAGGCCTCAGGGAGATTCCACACAGCTGCCAAGACATAGTTGGCTCTGAAAGGTGCTGAGATCCCAAGCACGGTAGCACCTGACCTGGAGTCATCTGCATCTGATTTGTAAAATTCTCTCTCCCCAGATACCCGGCTCTTTGCACCCAGCATCAAGGCCCGGTTCCCAGCAGAGACCTATGCACTGGTGGGGCAGCAGGTCACCCTGGAGTGCTTTGCCTTTGGGAAGTGAGTGTGAAAAGGGAGGGGTACCAGGGCAGTCTCTTGGGGGCACAGGTGACCCCAGGGTGAGGGCAGGCAGAGTCAGGGCTGTCATCTTGGTGTCCCTCACAGGGTCTAGCAAAGTACTGGGCACACAGTGGGCATTGACCACCACTCACTGGACACTAACTCTCTGGGTGAGGCATTGCATGTGCCAGGGGCCTTCCACGGCCAGAATCACTTGGTCCTCCAGCAGCGCATGGCAGGCTCAGACAGCTTGAGTAACACCCAAGGCTGGAGGCAGGCAGCACAGTGTACAGACTCCAACCCCGTCTGCCTCGTTCAGATCCCAGCTCTGCCACCCGCAGACCTTGGGTAAACTGCCTAACCTCTCTGTGCCTCAGTTTCTTTATGGTGGTGTTAATAGTACCCACCTCATAGGGTTGTCATGAGGATTAAATCAGTTCATACATGTGAGGTGCTGAGAACAGTGCCTGGAATTTAGGAAAGTGTTCCGTGAACGTTAACAGTGATCTATTTGAGAGTCACAACAGAAAGCGTTCTCTTTCTTGCACTCCTAGAAGAAGGATTCACTGGAACAGGGCTAAGCAAACAGCAGGTGCTCAATAAATGTTTGTAGAATGAAAGAAAGAATGTGATTTGTACTTTGGCCCCCTCCTCCCTCAACTATCTCCTGTGGTTACCTGGGATAATCTTTGCCTTGTGGGAAGTTTTGGGCTTCCAGAAAATCCACATGAAAAGTATGTGGAACGGGGGCCAGGTACAGTGGTTCACATCTGTAATCCCAGCACTTTGGGCAGATCACGAGGTCAGGAGATTGAGACCATCCTGGCTAACACAGTGAAATCCCATCTTTACTGAAAATACAAAAAAATTAGCCGGGCGTGATGGTGGACACCTGTAGTTCCAGCTACTCTGGAGGCTGAGACAGGAGAATGGCGTGAACCCGGGAGGCGGAGCTTGCAGTGAGCTGAGATTGCGCCACAGCACTCCAGCCTGGGCGAGAGAGCGAGACTCCATCTGAAAAAAAAAAAAAAAAAGAAAAGAAAAAAAAGAAAAGCATGTGGAAGAGGAATATATTAACCCATTAAAACTGATACCTCAGTCCGTTTTAGTGCACAGATAACTAATAGCTAAAGTCCCTTTGAAAAGTAGGGGCAAGGCCTGCCCTGTAGAGGCAACGGAAAAGAGAACCCATAAAGACCCAGGTCACAGGCCACTGTGGCGGAGGGCAGACCCAGCTTCAGAGTGCAGACCCCGCAGAAGCCCAGCTTCACTGGCTCGAGGGTGTTGCAGGAGGGATGGGTAGAGGAGCCCTGCCTCTTGCCCCTTCCCTGCGTGTGCTCCGAGCCTACCTGGGAGAAGAGAGTGAGAATCAGCCAGAAGGCACCCTCTCTCCCTCTGTTCCTCCCAGGCCCAGCATCTCAGGAGGGCCTGAGAGTCTGGGTATGAGGAGCTGTGGGCACTGGAGGGGTAGGCCCAGCTTAGCCCACACCCTCTGGCTTTGTCTCTCCTGCCAGCCCTGTACCCCGGATCAAGTGGCGCAAAGTGGACGGCTCCTTGTCCCCACAGTGGACCACAGCTGAGCCCACCCTGCAGATCCCCAGCGTCAGCTTTGAGGATGAGGGCACCTACGAGTGTGAGGCGGAGAACTCCAAGGGCCGAGACACCGTGCAGGGCCGCATCATCGTGCAGGGTACAGAGCCAGGGACACCTTCTCCGCCCCTCCCGACCCCCCTTCCTGCCTTCACCCTTGTCCCCAAGGAAACAGACCCAAAAGTCAGGGAGGAGACTGGGAGGCCCCCTGCATGAGCCTGCTTGCCCTAGGACGGCACTGAGTCTGGGACCAGAAGAAGCTAGTGCTGTGGTCAGCTCAGAGCTTCAGTCAGGGGTGCAGAAAGCACACAGGAGGCTCCAGAACGATTTAAGTTGTGAAAGCAGCCACTGGCACAACCACAGAGTGCCAGCTTTCTTGTGCCTCCTTCTTCCTGCCCCCTCCTCCTTGTCCTCTCCGTCCCAGAATGCTGATGGCACCCTCTGCTGTCTGGCACAGGTACTGCTGCCCTGATTTTCTGTTCCTTTTAATGAGCTGGAAGCTCCTCCTAGCTCATGCCAGGTTTTCTTTTCCGGGCTCCCACAGCTCAGCCTGAGTGGCTGAAAGTGATCTCGGACACAGAGGCTGACATTGGCTCCAACCTGCGTTGGGGCTGTGCAGCCGCCGGCAAGCCCCGGCCTACAGTGCGCTGGCTACGGAACGGGGAGCCTCTGGCCTCCCAGGTAGGAGACGTGGGATTCCTCCCACACATAACTGTCCTCTGCTCACTTGGTTCCCTCACCCCCCAGAACTTCCCCTGCACCACTAGTAGCCCTCTGGGCTAATTAGGGTGCCAAAGGGTGGTCCTAGGACCACCTGAGGACTTCTTCCCATCCCAGTCCCATGGCCACAGGCTGGGCCTGGATCCAGGCACAATTCAGCCACAAAAGAAGTGATGTGGTCCTGACTGGATCACCTCACCCTTCCAGCTTTGGGGAGGCCTGGGTAATCTGCATCCTGAGGTTCCAGGTGGCCCTGAGGTAGGACTGGACATACGAGCCATATCCTCTAGGGATTATCAGCCTAGAGTCTCCACTGCCCCCACCCCTGCCAACCCCTCCTCCCTGTGGCTCCAGTGGTCCTGATCCCCCTGGGCTCTGGGCTCTTCTGCACAGAACCGGGTGGAGGTGTTGGCCGGGGACCTGCGGTTCTCCAAGCTGAGCCTGGAGGACTCGGGCATGTACCAGTGTGTGGCAGAGAATAAGCACGGTACCATCTACGCCAGTGCCGAGCTAGCCGTGCAAGGTAAGGGGCCCAGGGAGGCAGGGGACATCCCAAGGACGTGCATATGGTGGCTTTCAGAGCTCTGAGTTTAGGTGTTTCCAAACACACACGCACATACCCTGTAGCAATTTTCCTTGGTTTTCCAAGTGTCTAAGTAGGAGAACTCAGAGATTTAAGAAAGGAGATGAGACACAGGGTTGAGAGCTGCCAGAGGGCAGGGTCTCTGACTTGTCCCATGTCTGGCACACAGTAAATATTTGCTGCACTGAAAAAAAACGGAAACCAAATCAATCAGATCTGTGTAACCCAACCCTTTCAGCTATGTGAGCTTTGGCAAGTTACTTAGTGTTTCTGTGATTCAGTTTCTTGATTATAAAATGTAGGCAATAATAGTCCTGCCCTCCTGGGCTGCTGTAGGGAACAAGTGAGATGAAAGAGGTACAGCATAAAAGGCCTGCCCATTTCATGCTGGTGCCTGGGAAATGCCAGCCAGTGCTAATATTTAGTTGTGTGACTTGAGCTCACTGAGCCTCAGTTTCCTCATCCATAAAATGGACACAGTGATACCCACCACATCAAGTTTTAGTGAAGCTTTGCTAAGAAGCATTCATTCGTTCCTTCATCCATTCAACCAATACTTACTCAACACCTTACAGAGGATGAATACGAAAGATACAGTCTCTGCCTTTAAGTAGCTTACAATCCAGTAGAGGGAAAGGGACAAATAAACCCCAAATCAAACAATTAAACAATTTCAGCTAGCCATCAAATATAGTATAAAGAAAATCCAGGCAGGGTGCAGCGGCTCATGCCTGTAATCCCAGCACTTTGGGAGGCAGGGGTGGGTGGATCGCCTCGAGCTCAGAAGTTCGAGACCAGCCTTGGCAACATGGTGAAACCCCATGTCTATGAAAAATACAAAAATTAGCCAGGCATGGTAGCACACACGTGTAGTCCCAGCTACACAGGAGGCTGAGGCAGGAGAATCAATTGAGCCCTGGAGGCAGAGGCTGCAGTGAGCTGAGATTGTGCCATTGCACTCCAGCCTGGGCAACAGAGCAAGACTTGTCTTAAAAGAAAATAAAAGAAAAAGAAAAGAAAATCCAGTAGAGTGATGGGCGTGAGATGGGCCTGTTAGATGGGGTGGTCAGAGAAGTCTTCTATGAAGAAGTCCCATTTAGGCTGTGACCTGAATGTTAAGGAGCCAGCCGCGTGAAGATCTGGGGAATTTCCAGGCAAGATATACAGCAAGTGCAAAGGTCTGGAGGCAGGAAAAGACTTCACAACTTCAAAAGAGAGAGGGGAAAAAAAAAAAGGCTAGGTGATTGGAACATAATGAGTGGGAGAGAGAGTGGAGCAAGATGTGATTGGAAAGATGGAGACTTATTTGTGAAGAGCCGGGCTCCACTGAGTGTGAGTTGAAAAAGCTGTTCATTCCTCGCTGGGTGGAGAAAAGATTGTAGGAGGAACGCGCAGAAGCAGGAAGACTGAAGTGGGGTGGCGGCGGCGGGGGGTTGAGGGGCGGGGGGCTGGGGAGGGCGGTGTTGTCAATAGTCCAGGCAGGAGATTTGATAGCTTAGGCCAGAGAAAAAAGGGCTTGGTTCTGAAAGAATTCTGGAAGAGGTGCTGGTAGGAGTCACTCATGAGGTGGCCTCAAAGGGCAGGCCAAGTAACGTCTTTATCAAGGGTGACAGTACTTTTCTCTGTGGCTCTCCCCTTTCCTTCCAGCACTCGCCCCTGACTTCAGGCTGAATCCTGTGAGGCGTCTGATCCCTGCAGCCCGTGGGGGAGAGATCGTTATCCCCTGCCAGCCCCGGGCAGCTCCAAAGGCCGTGGTGCTTTGGAGCAAAGGCACGGAGATTTTGGTCAACAGCAGCAGGTACCACCCACACCCCACCCTGCACAGTTCCTGCTCCTCCTCGTTAGAAGGCTAATTCCCCTCCTGTGACAACCGTCCCTGAGTTGGGCACATCTGCTTTGTCCTTGCCACAGAGTGACTGTAACTCCAGATGGCACCTTGATCATAAGAAACATCAGTCGGTCAGATGAAGGCAAATACACCTGCTTTGCTGAGAACTTCATGGGCAAAGCCAACAGCACTGGAATCCTGTCTGTGCGAGGTGAGGGCTGCCATGTGGGTAGGCCGGGGGCTCAGCCTCCTCAGGGTACTGTCCTCCCCGTCATCCTGCTCCTGTGTCCCACATTGCTCCTAGTTTGGTGTCAAGGCCACCCTCGGATTCAGTTTCACTTGGGACCACCCCCTGGCCACCATCGAGACTCCGGTCATGCCTCCCTGCCTGCCACACACTCATGCAGCCCTGGGCAGTTGGGACATGTGGGTCACACCGCCTCTTCTTTTTGCTGGGCCTTAGGACAGAGCCTCTCAGCCTGCCCTGCGGACCCTGCCTGTGCCCATTTCCTCCCCCATCCACCCAGGGACCTTGTTTTACTTGGCAGATGCAACCAAGATCACCCTAGCCCCCTCGAGTGCCGACATCAACTTGGGTGACAACCTGACCCTACAGTGCCATGCCTCCCACGACCCCACCATGGACCTCACCTTCACCTGGACCCTGGACGACTTCCCCATCGACTTTGATAAGCCCGGAGGGCACTACCGGAGAACCAATGTGGTGAGGCCTACGGCCAGAGCCCCATGGCTTCTCCCTCTTTCCAGAGAGACAGGGGCCCCAGGATGTCCTTAGCCATCCCCACCTTTAAGTCCCCCATAGCCTAAGCGTCCCCCATTCCCTCAGGCCCACGCATGGCAAACTCATCCTTGGATGAATAGCTGTCCTTCCTGGATTCCACCCAGGGACCATGCATATAGGAGAGGGTTAGGGACAAACCTGGAATTGTGGGCAGCCACCAAGACACTCCCACTACTGTTCTTGTTAGCCTGCCCCCTAGGGCAAATGACATTATTAATGTGGACAGTCATTGACTGTCTCCTGAAACAAACTTTGCTGTTTGGTCCCCAGTGGTTCTAAGTGATGAGTCGTGATTCCTCCCATTGAACAGAGAGGAAAACTGAGATCCAGCGGGGTCCACGGATGTCACGGAGTAGGGGACTCCCAAGCTCTGCCTCATGTCTCATAGCCTGCTGCACTGGTCAGAGCCGGTGCTCTGACCTGCCGCCCCTAACTGTCCCCATGTGCAGAAGGAGACCATTGGGGATCTGACCATCCTGAATGCCCAGCTGCGCCATGGGGGGAAGTACACGTGCATGGCCCAGACGGTGGTGGACAGCGCATCCAAGGAGGCCACAGTCCTGGTCCGAGGTGAGGGGTTTCCCACCTCTACCCCTACCCCAACTCCCTTAAAGCCCAGCTGGGCTGTTCTGACCTGCTCGCCCCATCTCCCCTCCCCTCCCTCAAAGCTGTGGGGAAGGGCTTCTGGCGGAACTCCTGTGAGCTGGATATATCCTGCGGTTCTTCACAGGACCTAAATGATCAGGACATTTTTCTTCCAAGGCCAAAGTTTAAAAAATCCACTCCTAAACACATCCCAAGATAGGAGTGCTTTACTGAGCCCTGAAGTTTTCAAAGCCTAGTGCTGGGAAATCTATGCACCTCTCCACGTGACAGCCTCTGTGAGCCCCCCAGCCTTGAGACACATCCCTCCACCCTCCAACTGGCACCCGCCCCAACTGCCCACATCCCTTGCCGGCGCTCCCTCCTGGGTGTGTGTTCACTGCGCCCTCTGCTGACCTGTCTCGGTACTGTACCAGCTCAAGCCTGGCTGGGAGGAGGTTGGCTCAAATTGGAAGCTGCCCAATTCTGACCCACTGTGCTCTGACCTCTTGGTGCAGGTCCGCCGGGTCCCCCAGGAGGCGTGGTGGTGAGGGACATTGGCGACACCACCATCCAGCTCAGCTGGAGCCGTGGCTTCGACAACCACAGTCCCATCGCTAAGTACACCCTGCAAGCTCGCACTCCACCTGCAGGGAAGTGGAAGCAGGTTCGGACCAGTAAGTGTGACCCCACCCGGGTCAGTGCTGATAAGGCTTGGCTGGGTGTAGGAGGTAGAAAGGGTCAAGGGTTGGGGATCAGGGGTCTGAGGGCCAGGGCTGAGCCTGGAGCTTCCAAGAGGGACAAGCTTTGCCCTCTGCCAGCAGAGAGCATGCAGGCAGGCAGCAAGACAGTCACATAGGGAGTAGGACAGTCGGGAAAGAGTTAGAAGAGGAGGCGCTTGGTCTATGCCCTTGAAGAATTGGTAGGATTGTTACTGGAGCAATGAAAACATTCGTAGGGGCGTGGGGGTGCACACAGCAGTAGCAGAGGTACCAAGATAGGGAAATTGAGTAGTTTTTCCATAATTTCTGAAAAAGGTACTGAGTGCTTAGTATATGGCAAGTACCGAAGTGAGGGCTGGGTAGATAAGTGGTGATTCAGGCCAGTGCCTGCCCTCTGCATCCAGATGAATAAGCAAATGCTGGAACATGGACTCCCTGGTGCCTTGCAGATCCTGCAAACATCGAGGGCAATGCCGAGACTGCACAGGTGCTGGGCCTCACCCCCTGGATGGACTATGAGTTCCGGGTCATAGCCAGCAACATTCTGGGCACTGGGGAGCCTAGTGGGCCCTCCAGCAAAATCCGGACCAAGGAAGCAGGTGAGAGTCCTGTGTGTCCCAGAGAACTATCATCAGGACAGAGACCCTGGCACCACTTATAGGAAGTGCCACGCCAGCCGCAGTTATGCTGAGTTCCAGCCCTGCTCACCGGCTTCAGACTCTCACAAAACAGACAAGGACAGAACACCAAGTTGGGACCAGGCCCACTGTATGGACAAATCATCTAGTCTAAACTCCTCATTTAAAAACTGATCAACCTTACAACTGCATGCGCATCTATAATTTTTTTAAGTTTAATTTTTTAAAGTGGAAAAACCAAAGTTCGGAGAAGGAAAGAGTCACATTGACATAGCTTGGACTTGAACCCAGGACCACGGGGTGGTAGACAGATGTCCTCCTGGAAACATCTGTCAGATGTCAGGCACTACAGAAATCAGTTAATGCTGGCCGGGCAAGGTAGTTCACGCTTGTAATCCCAGCACTTTGGGAGGCGGAGGAGGGCAGATCACCTGAGGTCAGGAGTTCGAGACCAGCCTGGCCAACATGGTGAAACTCCATCTCTACTAAAAATACAAAAATTAGCCAGGCGTGGTGACACACACCTGTAAATCCCAGCTACTCGAGAGGCTGAAGCAGGAGAATGGCTTGAACCCGGGAGGTGGAGGTTGCAGTGAGCCAAGATCGTGCCACTGCACTCCAGCCTGGGCGACAGAGCGATACTCCATCTCAAAAAAAAAAAAGAAAGAAAGAAAAAAGAAATCAGATGATGTGAAAGATGTGTGTGTGTGTGTGTGTGTGTGTGTGTGTGTGTTCTGTGCAGGGGGCTAGGGAAGCAGCCAGTGTCTCCAAGCCCTTTAGATGATTTCTTAGGGAGCAGATGGAATGAATAACCTGCCCACAACCCTCAGCAAAAAGCATGTGGGTGTCTTGAGTGGGGAAGGAGGGGGAGAAGAGAATCCAGGAGAGAGTAGGGGAGGCACAGGCTCCAGTCAGCATCTGCTGAGAGGCTCCCGCCCATCTCCAAGCCATTCGCAGGGGATGGCCTGGAATTAGAGCCCTGGGATCCTGGGACCAGGGGCATAGATTCAGGACCCTGCCTTCCCTCCTCTCACCTGCCCAGACCTGTTGCACTGGATGTGTAGTGAGGGTCCATCTTCTTGTCTCCCTGAAACATGTTCTCCTACATGCCCCAAACTAACTCTCCAGGCCCTTTTTCCAGAAACACTCAACATTTTTAGCTGGTACCTCTCCTGAGTAAGAAATTCCAAAGGGAACACTTTCTTTGATTGATCCTGAACTTCTTGGAGGGTCACATGTGGAGAAGTGATTACTTCTCAAATTGTGAATCACTTCTAAAGTGATTACATTATCAAATGTGGATACTATTAATAGTATCCCAGGAGCCGAGGAGCGCAAAGACAGCTGTGAGGCAAAGGAAACATGACAGGCTTTAAAATCAGAAGGACTGAGATCAGATTCCACCTGTGTCATATATTAGCAGTGTGACCTTAGGCAAGTTGATTAACTACTCTGGGCCTCAGTCTTTCCACCCTGAAAAGGGCAATAATAACACCCACCTCACAGGATCAAACGGCCAATGTGTTTAAGCGCCTCTTGCAAATTACAGGCCCTAAACTATTGTCATCAGAAGCAAGTGGAAAATCTCCAGCTGCTGGTTTCTCTGCGAAAATATTTTGACCCCCAGCCAAGTTACTCTCTGCTAAGCTACAGGAGCTGATGAAATAAATTCTTGTTTTAATATCAGCCTTGTTTAATACTCGAGACAATTAGGAGATTAAATCTGCAATAAAAAGAAAAATAGTAATATATCACCCTGGAGCCCTAAAGTAGCTTGTTTTGTTTGTTTGTTTGCATTAACTGCAGTTTTGGGTTATTTATTCCCCTTATTTTAAAGCAAACGAGAGTTGGTCTCTGTGATTTAGTTTAAGTTGATGGAGTAAGGAGGACAATGATCGTGTGTGCATCATCCGCTCTATGCTAACCATCGTCCTGTTTAATTTCATTCTCATTACGGCCTCTGAGAGAAACATGATTATCTCCATGGAGAAGAGAATCAGAGGCGCAGAAAGGTTAAGTAACTTGCCCAGGGAAACACAGCTAGTCATGGCAGAGGTGGGATTTGACTGCCTGACTCCAGAGCCTATGTTCAGAGGGACCATTGGAGGACAAACCCAGGGTCCAGTTGAAGGGGTTCCCCATCTTACGATGCTCTACAGGCACAGGCTCAGGGCTTTCCTTTTTTCCTTGCTCATTAACAAGCCGTATCCGTGTCTCTTGGCGCTTGACAGCCCCCTCGGTGGCACCCTCAGGACTCAGCGGAGGAGGTGGAGCCCCCGGAGAGCTCATCGTCAGCTGGACGGTAAGCTGGAAGAGTCAGATGTCCTCCTCCTCCCCGACTCCTCTCCTGCTTGAGCAGTTGCAGAAAGGACCACTGCACAGCTCTGACTCAAACGCGGACAACTTCCTGTCCCCCTCCCACGCACCCGCTGCCCCTCACGCAAATCCACGCTGCAGGCGCAGGCGTCCAGGGCCGCCACTCTTGGCAAAGGTTGGGTGGGGCCAGGGAACGGGCAGGGACACGTGCCGCGGATCCTCGCCCATGCCACGCTCTTGCCCCTCAGCCCATGTCACGGGAGTACCAGAACGGAGACGGCTTCGGCTACCTGCTGTCCTTCCGCAGGCAGGGCAGCACTCACTGGCAGACAGCCCGGGTGCCTGGCGCCGATGCCCAGTACTTCGTCTACAGCAACGAGAGCGTCCGGCCCTACACACCCTTTGAGGTCAAGATCCGCAGCTACAACCGCCGCGGGGAGGGGCCGGAGAGCCTCACTGCACTCGTGTACTCCGCCGAGGAAGGTGGGCTGCCCCGGGCCCACTGCTCGTCCCTACCCCAGCCACTTGTCCACAGGAGTGTGGGGTGGGAGGACGCTACTCATCCCTCGGCTCAGTTCCATAGGAGAAGGTTGAGAGGACACTTGGGTTCCACACCCCTGGCCTCACTTCCAGCTCTTGCTACCTTGTCTCCCTTCGGGGTTAGGAAAAGGGAGGCTCTCTGGGAAGAGAAGTGGGCCCTGGAGCATTGCTTGGGGGGCTCCCACTTGGCCTTCATCCTGAGCCCTGGGCTTTCCTCCAAAATCTTAAGCAAAGGCAATCCTGGTTGGGGGGTGCCCCAGGGGGGGTCCTGGGAATCCAAACCCATTCTGTATCGGTCCCCAGAGCCCAGGGTGGCCCCTACCAAGGTCTGGGCCAAAGGGGTCTCATCCTCAGAGATGAACGTGACCTGGGAACCCGTGCAGCAGGACATGAATGGTATCCTCCTGGGGTATGAGGTGAGCACCAACCTGGGGCATGGGAGAGGAAGGGGTGCTGGGGCTTCAAAGCCAGGTGGGAACAACTCACAGCTTACTAATCATTCCTCCTGGCATCCCTGGTTCACTGACATGGCAAACTGAGCATTCAGTCTATGCAGCACTGTGGATGCAAATTTCACTAAGACCCCGTGGCAGGCCAGGCGCCGTGGCTCGTGCCTGTAATCCCAGCACTTTGGGAGGCTGAGGCAGTGGATCTCCTGATGTCAGGAGTTTGAGAACAGTCTGGCCAACATGGTGAAACCCTGCCTCTACTAAAAATACAAAAAAATTAGCTGGGTGTGGTGGCCCATGCCTGTAATCCCAGCTACTCAGGAGGCTGAGGCAGGAGAATCGCTTGAGTTCAGGAGGCAGAGGTTGCAGTGAGCTGAGATTGCGCCACTGCACTCCAGCCTGGGTGACAGAGTGAGACTCCATCTAAAAAATAAATAAATAAATAAATAAAATTTTAAAAACCATGGCTTATGCCCATTGGGGAAGACAGACCCTGGAGGCAGCCTTAAAGTAAATGCTTGGCTAGAGCCAGCTCTGGAAGCTGGGAGGGTAGAGGGAATGGGTTCTGGGAAGGGGCATGGCCTGCCCCTTTCATGCCAGAGCCCATTCAGACTGCCCTATCCAGGGCTGCACAGAGAACAGCCTGAGCCACACTATGGACCATTGAACATCCTATCCCAGGGGAACTTGGGGCCCAGCAGTCTGGCCTGAGTACTGGGTCCACTGAGAACTCCACATAGGGGTACCTGTGGAGCAGATGGAAAGTGAGAGGAAGAAAGAGGGAGAGAAAGAAGGAAAAGCAAGAAAGAATCATCAGGCTGGGCCCACTAGTGATAGCACAAGTTCATTCCAGTAGAGTACTCTAGATTTCAGCACAATAGCTTAGGCAAGCTACAGTGTGGAGATAAGTCCAAATTCTGCCCTTGATTTGAAAGTATGTTTAGCAGGTCTTCATGCTGTGATTACCATGAAAATGGGTTTGCATGTATTAGGCAGCCTTCAGAAGCTTGCTTGGGGCCGGGGGACTACTTTGTAGTACAAATAAGCATTTTTCTATCCCTTAGTAGAATGCCCTCAGTGGCCTCCCCAAGTTGTTGAAATGAGATGGGTTCCAGCAGGCCATTGCTGGGTTGAGCCTGTGCCACTGGCTCCCTCCCTGGCTGACGTCTTGAGCACCTTCCTTGAACTAGGCACCAACAGACAGCAGGGACTCACACCCACATGGCCCTGCTCTCTGGGTGCTCATGATCTAGTGTCCAGGTTCTGAGGCCTGAGTCTGGGTCACAAGGACCAGGATGAGCAAGAGAGGAACAGAATATGGGGGGCCGGGGCAGCCCTGAGATCCTGGGCTTGACTATTACCCCTTGGGTACCCCCGCCTCCTTCAGATCCGCTACTGGAAAGCTGGGGACAAAGAAGCAGCTGCGGACCGAGTGAGGACAGCAGGGCTGGACACCAGTGCCCGAGTCAGCGGCCTGCACCCCAACACCAAGTACCATGTGACTGTGAGGGCCTACAACCGGGCTGGCACTGGGCCTGCCAGCCCTTCTGCCAATGCCACAACCATGAAACCCCGTGAGTCTCTCTGCCTGGGGTGGGGGTAGGGGAATATGTTGGAGGGTGGGTGCCTCTGGGATCACTCTTTCCCCAATAGTAAGACAAATGCTCTAGCCCACCAGCTCTGGGCTGGACAGAAATTAGACAGCGAGCCTAATGGAAATAAGAGAATGGAATTCATGACCTCTGAAGCATCTCACACTTCTCCAACCTTTGGATTTTCATGGGCTTTGTTTCGTGGGCATGGGTGACAGAATGTGCTGGGTGTAACTGCTAGAGGCAAACATCCAGAGAAGGGCTGGCTAAAGGTGAGAGGGTGCGGGGTGCCAGGGAAATGTTTGGACATCTCTCCAATTCTTCCTCTGTGGCAGCTCCGCGGCGACCTCCTGACAACATCTCCTGGACTTTCTCAAGCTCCAGTCTTAGCATTAAGTGGGACCCTGTGGTTCCTTTCCGAAATGAGTCTGCAGTCACCGGCTATAAGGTGAGGAAGGGATCAGCTAGGCCCAGAATGGGAAGGAACAGCTCCTCTGTGTTTCCAGTGAACATAAGAAGCAACAATTTATAACAAGAGGCATCTGAGTGAGACATAAGCAAAGGGTTTGTGACTGTGAGAATGAAATTCATGAACGATTCTCTCGGTAACTTGCAGTAGGAACTATAAAAACAGGGGCAGATGGTGTCACTGCAGAAAGGCAGAGTTCACAGGGGCAGTGATGGACTATGGGGATGGAGTATGGGGGTTCTCCTAGCTTCAGGAGTCTACAGAAACAGTTCAGTGGCCTGCAAGCTTTCCTCCCACCAATGAGGAGCTTTGTCAATGGGGAGGAGGGGTGAGGAGGCTGGACCGCAAGGGCCCAGAACCACCGGGGCTCCTCTTAGTACCTAAAGCTGGGGAGGACTAAACGATCAGCCCTGGTGTCAGGAAACTCCACCTGGAAACCTCCTTCCCACAGATGCTGTACCAGAATGACTTACACCTGACTCCCACACTCCACCTCACCAGCAAGAACTGGATAGAAATCCCAGTGCCTGAAGACATTGGCCATGCCCTGGTACAAATTCGGACCACAGGGCCTGGAGGGGATGGGATCCCTGCAGAAGTCCACATCGTGAGGAATGGAGGTGCTGCCCCTGCCCTGCCCTTATCCCCTCGAGAGGATCAGGGTCCACCCAGATGCCTGAGGGGATCATTCCCACCCAGGCCAACTCCAATCTCGACCCGCAAGGGAAAGTGGAAGGCAGGGAGGAACCAAGTGCAAAGTAGTCATAGAATTGCTCGCCACCACCTTTCTACCCACCCTGCAAACCATCCCCGAGGGCCAGGGAAGGGAGCAGGGTGCAGGGGGAGGCTGAAAACCAATCAGCAAAAGCAAAGGGTCTACAAAACACTGTAGGAGTTGGGCTGAGAAGAACACCCAGCCGTCCGCTCCCAGGCCTGCAGCTGGCCCTGTGAGTCTCCTTAGGAAAGGTCTCAATCTTGCCACAAGGGTGGGGCTAGGGTAGTCCCTGGCCCAGCTGACTCAGCTTGTGCTGGTTTCAGGCACAAGCATGATGGTGGAGAACCTGGCAGTCCGCCCAGCACCACACCCTGGCGCCATCGTTTCCCACTCCGTGGCGATGCTCATCCTCATAGGCTCCCTGGAGCTCTGATCCTGGCACCCCTCCCTCTGCACCGCAGCTGGACGCCACCTCCGATGGACACAGCCAGCCGGCCCCTTCCTGCTGCCAAGGTGGCCTGACACTGTGCCAGAGAGTGGCTGGTTTTGAATACCTACTTTAAAACAGTGCCCTTTTTGTAGGAGGTAGGATATTTTATATTCTGCCGCAGGACAGAGCCCACGCAAGGATTTTCTTTAAATCGAGAGGCACCAGGCAGTAACTTCCATGATGACACTGATGCCTATACCTGAGCTCTAGGCTGCCCGGAGGGAAGGAACAGGCCCATGGGAAGAAGGGGGTTTAAAAACGTGTCTTCAACTCAGCAGAGATGGCACTCTGGGACCCTATATGGACTCCGCCACTTGAGAGCAGTCCTAGGCCCAGCGGGAACACCAGACATGAACAGGCTGAAGAACTGGGGCGAAGTGCACACCTCACCGTCCTTCAGTCTAAGGAGAAGGGCAAGCCCTGGGACCAAGAACTCTCCTACCTTCTCCCTTGAGCAGCAGCAAGGACCCTGACGCTGTCCCTGATGATTCCCTAGGGGCTCCCACCTGCCCAAGCGGCTGAGAACCAGCGCCCCGATGCCTGAGGCTGGGAGCCTGAGCCCCTTCAGCTTTGAGGGGGTGATACTGCTTGGGGTGGGAGCTAAAAAGAGTTGAGAGGCCCTTGGTGGAAAGGGGCACCAGCCTTGGTCTGAGATAGTCACAACCCAGGTGACATTGCCTTCTCAGCCAACACTGCCAACCTGACCCTGTCATCCCCAGATTGACAGCGCCACTTCAGGTGGCTGGGTGACTAAAGGGCTTGTCTTGGTGGGGTCTCCCACCCCTCCAAGACCCATCCTGCACAGTCCCTCCAGGGTTGGGGCAGGAGACGGCCAATCATGCGCCCACCTCTCCCTCTAGCGCTGCCTGCAGTCAGCTCGGCTTCCCGACCTGCAGCCCCAGACTCTGCTCTCCCAGAACTGACTCACTCCTGCCTGGGAGGGGAATGCAGCATTCATGCTATGTGTCCTGGAATTGGGAGGTTTCTGGGAAGGGCAGAGGATAAATGTGGCCCTGCCTGCTCCCAGGTATACCTAGGACCACCTGGCCAGATCCGCTCCCAGACGGCCTTGGACTGCTTGCATTTCCCCAGAGGAAAAGGGGTTAATAAATGGGCCATCCTTTCCTGAGCTCTGGGTATACTACCAGTCATGGAACATCGGAGCTGGAAGAGGCCTTAGAGCTCAGCTTCTTCAAGTCCCTCACTTTACAGATGAGGAAATGGAGGTGGTTCAGAGAGGGTCTGGGATTCCCAAGGTCACACAGCCCGGAAGAGATGGGGCTGGGTTAAGAACTCGAGTCTCCCACCTTTCTGTTCAAGACTGTTTGTCTACCCAGAGGAAGGAGGCACTCCTGAATGGCTATGGCCTGGCTAAGAAGGTGGTTAGAGTCAGTAGGGTATGAAAATTCTTCAAGGGGTTCGGATTGGTGATCATGGGGACTGGCATGGCTGGGTTCCAGTCCAAGGTGTGGGCAGAGCTTCTACTGAACATGCCGTGCTGACTTGAAGCTCCCTGTCCACCTCGCTCTTGCCCCAAGAAAAGAGGCCAAAGCAAAAGCAGATTCCCTAGGCAAGAGCAGCAGCACAACCAGGAAACCCCAAAGCCCGTTCTCCAACAGGTGGCCCTTCACAGGGGGCAGCAGGACAGGCATCTTGAAGGGCATATGTCCTCGGAAGCTCCGAGCCTGTTTTCTGTAGTTTACAGTTAGAGCTCTATTTTGTTATGGTTTTTTAAACTTTTAAGTCCTGCTCTATTTTCCTGGGCAGGTTTATGTTGATGTTTACCCACTACAATTTTTTAAAAATACAAGGTCACATGCCTTTTCCCTGCCAGACCAAACCCCCACTGCACCCTACCCACCCACCCCCCCGCCCAGGGCAGCTTTCCTGGAGCTGGCTAATCAAAGCCTCCTCACCTCTTCCCAACCCTTACAAGCAAGGGTGCTAGGAGCTCAGCTGTATGACCATTCTCCCTGACAGGGAGTCCAAACTTGGCCTAGCATCCCTCCTGGCCCCCCTCTGGCCATGACTTGGCCTGTGCCTGGTTCTCTATCAGAAAGCGGATGCTGAACAAAACCTCCTTCTAAGTTTTATCCAATTCCTTCCTCATTGCCTCGGGCTGCGTCAGGGGAAGCAGGGGATAGGTGTCCAGTTGCTGGGCCGAGGGAGGAGCTGGTTTGGCACAGGACCTAACCAGTGAAGCTGGAGGCTACAGCCCCTAAACTTGCTTGAGGCCAATGATACTTACTCACAACTAAGTACCTTAATGCTAATGAGGTCCAGACCTCCTGGGAGACCCACGAAGGGTTTTTAACCAGGGAAAACTGAGCCCCAGGAAAACCTAACCACTGTGCAGGCAGAATTTGTTTGGGGGATAGAACCGACAATAAAATAGATGTTCCTGCAGCCTGAGATTTCAGGTAGAGGACTAAGGTTTAATAAGACAATAGGTGACCTGAGGACATGCAAGCTTGTAAAATGCAACAGCCTCCTGCTAGAGTGACTTGTACATGAGCTTGCTTGCAGAAGACTAGATTAGATGCTTCTCAGAGTCCCCTCCTGCCCAGGGGTTCTCTGATTTTCATGTTCTCTGCCCAGATGGGCTGGGGGAGTTGACAATGTGCTTATTTTCACTGTGATCATGAGACCACGGTTCTGGGTTATCTCCTTTCACACATCAAGCCCCAGAGGCGGCGGCAAGAGGAACAGCCACAAACAAGTACTTTACCCCACAGCTTAGTGGCCAGTAAACACCTTGGGGACTAGGGACAGGAACAACCTATAGGCACCTCTTCAGGGCCCAGGGAGACAAGTGCCCTCTATTCTGCATACATTTGGGCTCCCCTTACAGAGCCCTTTGCCCTGGCTCCGTGGTCCTTGTTGCTCTAACAGTCCAGATGAACACCCAGCCTCAGGGGGAAGGCAGCTCTCTCCAGACGGAGTCTCAGGGGCCAGCAAGGTCAGGTTATCTGCTTTCATTCAGGGCAGCAAATGATACAGATGGTGCCAGGGAGTGGCAAGGCCATGGGGGTAGGTGGGGGGTGTCTTCTTCTTTTCATAAAGTAACAACAGATGAGACTGAGGTTAGACATCAGAAAAAAAACCTCTGGAATGACCTTCCTCATTCCAGGAGGCCCTGCAATAAGGAAGACGCTTCTTTTTGAGGGACCTTTGAGGAATTCTGGCAGCTGTTGACATGGGGTCTAGGATAAGGTGAAGCTGTGACTGGAGGGGTAGGAGATGCTCCAAGTGTCCATCCAGAGATGAGACTCTTAGAATCAAAGTGTTCGGCCCAGGAAGTCTTGGAGATCCCACCTGCTGTGGCCCCGCACCTTAGGGGAAGCCATTAAGGGGGCTCATCCAGGTATTCTGGTTATAGCCCAGTGCTTACCCAGCCTCTTTAGGGCAGCCCCCAGGGCCAGCCAGCCTGTACTCTGGGCAAGAGCCCAAAATAGCTAAGAATGTTTGACTCCCTTAATCTCTTCCCCAGCTACACAGGAATCTTTTCTCTGCCGGTCTCAGAATGGGACTGCCAACCGGCTCGTCGGAGACGCAGTATCCTCAAACCTGTGGCCACTGGCAGGACAGTGGTGCTCTATCTCCCTGGGTGAGACCTACCCTAGGCTTCCTCCTGGATGCAATGGGGGCTGCCAGAGAGGCTCTTAGCATAAAAGGGATTAGAAGGGCATTTTTCTATGTGCCTCCAAAAAGCTCCATGGAAACAGGCACCTGGTAGCTGTGGGACACCGTGGACTTGTGTATATGGTCACAGGCTTTGGGAAGATAGGACATAAAGGAAAATGAGAGAAACAAAATGGGTCAGATAGCTTTGGCCAGAGCCCCAGGCAGCCTTTGGGGCCTATGACACTTAGTGCCCTTAGATGGGATACATCTTGCCTCAGCCCCAAGATTCCTCCAACTTACCCATCCCATCCAGGGCCTGCACAGCTTAGAGAGGCTCAGCTTGGCAAATGCTAAGGCTTCATCTGAAGGACCACTGACTTGACTCAGTGTTTGTTAAAATTGAACCACTCCCACTGGCCTACTATTTCTCTCTTGTATTTCTTGTAATAGTAGTTATTTATTGATTCTGGTAGCAGGCAGTTCTTAAATAAAGATGGTTTCTCAACCTGTTGGGGCAGCTGGCACGAGCTGTGGGTGTTTTTATCATCAGGCTAAAGCATACCTCCTTGTCCTGTTCTGTCACTCCAGAGGCTTTTATCCGAGAATTTCTTTCACCCCTCACACAGTGAAATATAACGAAGTTACAACATACAGTCTATATTGCTTCATTCAGTCCCAGGAGGGGGGAAAAATTAGGCCAAGATCTCAAGGCAGGTCCAAGCAGAGCACAAGCAGGCATTTGGCTAGAATCAGTCGGCTTTACCTAATACAGTGGCAGTGAACAATGCTTATGAGATGGTACTGCTTCAAGGTTCCCTCACTTTTAAGACATCTCTGAGGTGTTGACTCAATGGGCCCAAAGGAAAGTCTCCCTGCAGAGACGTTAATGATACATCTGGTGAGAACGAGGTTGCTGCCTCTACTCTTGGCTCACAGGAGCCACAAGGGTTTGAATTACTAGTCACTTTCCAGCCACACTTTCTCACACATTCAATAACCATTTATCAAACTTTTTTTTTTTTTTTTTTTTTTTAGACGGAGTTTCACTCTCGTTACCCAGGCTGGAGTGCAATGGCATAATCTCAGCTTACTACCACCTCTACCTCCTGGGTTCAAGTGATTCTCCTGCTTCAGCCTCCTGAGTAGCTGGGATTATAGACACATGCCAGCAAGCCTAGCTAATTTTTTTTAGTAGAGACAGGGTTTCACCATGTTGGCCAAGCTGGTCTTGAACTCCTGACCTCAGGTGATCCACCCACTTCAGCCTCCCAAAGTGCTGGGATTACAGGTGCCTGGCCTATCAAACTTTTATTACAGATGAAGATGTGTGTGAAGATACACTTGCACGGCTCTGTGTTTTGAGCCTTTCAGTGCAAAGCAGGTAGGGTTCCATGCTGACTATGCCCCCAGCTTTTTTCAGGGAAGAGGGAGATAGTGAGTGCAGGCCCCAGTACTCATTAGCTGTGTGCCCGGAAGCCCAGGCTGACAGCAAGCCTCCAGAAGGGGCCTGTACAGACACCAGTATGGTATCACAAAAGGGTCATCTCTTCCACTTTGCCCCCGAAGGGGATGTGGGAACACCAGCCACTCTAAATCCCAAATATTAGTCCAGTCAGCATCTCCTTGAGCCTGCAATGGTAGATTACCTGCACAGAATTCAACAGCTTTTGCTTTACTAATAACACAACTGGGCATCTTTTATTCTCTTCTCTGCTCAATCCCTTCACATCCTTGGAGTCAAAGCTCAAGAGCCCAATGCAGAGGGTTATAATGCCAGAGCTGTGCAAGAGTCCATCTCATACTTGACTACTGGCTGCAACAGAGGACTGGAAAAGTTATTTAGCTCTTCTTGGGTCTCAGTCTCTCCATCTGGAAAATGGGACTACCCATTAGTCCTCCTCCCTCCTCAGCGATGTCATGCTGAGTTCATTACGTATAAAGTAGGATATTGTTTCATGGTCTTCTAGTGTCAAGACTGCTTGCTTAAAGTACAGCAAGCTATCTCCTGAATGTCTCAGCAAGTTGTCCCGTACTGAATGCTTAATCAATAATATTCCTGAACTCATGTCCAGTACTTCAGTTTACCTCACAGGATCTCACTGGATCCTCACAATCACCTATTTCAAAGATGATGTCTGGTAGCTCACTCCATTACACCATCAATAGCAGAACCAGGACCAGAACCCAGGTCTTCTGAAATCCATCCCCTCTGAAGTAGACAGAATGGGGGTAAGGGTGTGTGTAAAACGTTAAGATCTTTTTTAAAATAAGAGCAATAGTAAAATGACTCCCTATGCCTGGGCCTCAGTCAGTGGTTCTCAACCTTAGCTATACATCAGAACCACCTAACAACCTTAACAAAGATGCTCTGAACTCACGATACACATCTAGGACACTGAGACAGCCTAGGAGCAGACTCCCCAACAGCAATGAGCACACCCAACACACAAACTTTGGTTTCTCAGTGCTACTCCCCACACTAAGAGGAACCAGGGTTCCTTGGGCAAAGAGGACCAGATTCAGGTTTGGGGCAAGGAGAGTCCAAATGTGAACCTGATACCATGTTGAACTAGAAGCAAAAAAATGCTCAATGTCAAATAAAACCTCAGCAAAAGGGCAAAAGAGCTTGCCTGAGGGTACTTCTACTGGCCAAAATTGGGGACAATTTGAACATCAAGAAAACCAAACCCCCATTAACTGCAGTTTACTTATGCAACAATCCTGCACATGTACCCCTAAACCTAAAAAGTTAAAAGATAAAATGATAATGGATTATATACAGTTCACTGAATAAGAAGAATCTATTGAGACCTCAAAAATAAAAAGAGGGTAAAAAGAGTAAGCTCTTCTTTACAGAGAAATGCAGGCTAATATAGGTAAGATGAATGTAAAGAATTGCCAGTTTAGGCCGGGCACGGTGGCTCAAGCCTGTAATCCCAGCACTTTGGGAGGCCGAGACGGGCGGATCACAAGGTCAGGAGATCGAGACCATCCTGGCTAACACGGTGAAACCCCGTCTCTACTAAAAAATACAAAAAACTAGCCGGGCGCAGTGGCGGGCGCCTGTAGTCCCAGCTACTCGGGAGGCTGAGGCAGGAGAATGGCGTGAACCCGGGAGGCGGAGCTTGCAGTGAGCTGAGATCCGGCCACTGCACTCCAGCCTGGGCGGCAGAGCGAGACTCCGTCTCAAAAAAAAAAAAAAAAAAAAAGAATTGCCAGTTTGCAGTCCCCAATGTGTAATGATGAACAAGGCAAAAACAATGGATGCCAAAATATGTGAACAGTTTTGGAAAGCCATATAATCATAAAGTATTACCCCACAGACTATGAATTACAAAGGGGAAAAACACACACACACCCCCCCCACACATCTGTGGTGAGATCTGGCCATCCACCACCTTAACCAAATGATCAAGCTTACTATCAATAGTGGGTCAACCTTGGCTGGGAGCAGTGGCTCACGCTTGTAATCCCAACATTTTGAGAGGCCAAGGCAGGCAGATCACCTGAGGTCAGGAGTTCGAGACCAGACTGGCCAACATGGGGAAACCCCATCTCTACTAAAAATACAAAAAAACTTGCCATTCTCCTGCCTCAGTCTTCCAAGTAGCTGGGACTACAGGCGCCCGCCACCACACCCAGCTAAATTTTTGTACTTTTAGTAGAGACAGGATTTCACCGCGTAAGACAGAATGGTCTCGATCTTCTGACCTCGTGATCTGCCTGCCTCGGCCTCCCAAAGTGCTGGGATTACAGGCCTGAGCCACCCCATGCCCGGCCAGAAATTAATTTTCTTAGTGTGATAAAGATACTGTGGTTACAGAGGAGAACATCCTTACTAGGAGATGCATACATGGTTTAAGAGTAAAGAGTTGCAATGTCTGTGACTAGCTTTCAAATGGTTTAGCAAAATCAATCTATATTGAGAAAGATAATTGTGACAAAATGTTACTACCTGGTGAATTTTGGTAAAAGGTCTATGGATGGTCATCAAACATTTCTTTCAGCTTTTCTATGGGTTTGAAATTTTTACAAGTTAAAAGTAAAAGAAATAATAGAGATCCTCTGACCATAATTTAAACTGAGTTAGCAATGTCTGGATTAGAGCTCAAGAAACTTTATTTTTCACAAGATCATCCAGATGATTCTGACACATGTCTAGAGAATCACTGGTCTTTGGTTTCTGCTACCTCCTGTAGCCAGAGAAAAGTGAGAGGAAGAAAAAAGAAGTAGCTTAGCTGGTGGCCAAGAGCCTTTCCCTGATGGTTCCACAAGCCAATTATCTCAGACATGGTCCAAATGGCCTTGGAGTCTTAAGACTGGATTTCCTATGGAGGAATCAAAGTACTAATCCTCCCTTGGGGGCCTTGGCTGCTGTAAGAAACCAATACTTGACCTTCCCAGGAATACAAGCTTCAGGGCACTGAAAGAGCTAAAAGGACTGGAGCGGAGGCAAGCCAAGGTGCTGTCTGAATAAGGGGAAACCCACCAGGTGAAGAATCTAGTGTTTTGCCAAGAAATTCAATTTAATACCAAACAGGGGATTTACCTGGGCAGAACAGGCAATTTGTTAATATTCAGTGACTGTTACACACCTGAGCCGGATGTCATTACTAACAACCCCTGTCATAGGCTTAAGCACTGCACCCCCTGCCCCCAAAAGCAGACAATTTGTTTAATGTCTATTCTAAGAAACCTGAGGAAAATGAAGCCAGACTGATTATGGGACAATTTAAATAAATACAAGAAACTAAAGAGCAGAAAAGAAAAAGTTAGGTCTCCATACAGCTACCGTGAATTACTTTTATTGAAGAAAAAAATGTTCATTAGAAAATCTAAATACATCCCTCTACATGAATACACAACTCAGAAGAGGGGAAATGGAGGCGGGGAGGCATCCAGGTTATAAAGGGTAGAAAATGAATGCAAGCTTCTTTGAACTCTTGGGAACACAGGCAATGCTTGCAGTTTCCTGGGCACCCAATGGGCAGGGAAGATCAGGAAGAGATCCATGGGACATAAGGAAGTTAGATTACTGCCCATAGCTCCCAGGAGGTTGTCCCCTCCATTTCTTCCACTCATTCTTTTGGCTATGGGAGCCTTCCCTCTAAGCTGATCCACTACCAGCAGCCAGAACACTCCCCTAAAAAGCTAGCTTGGCTTCCTGGGCAGCCAGATCTTCAGGAGCAAGGCTGTCAAGTTCTTGAGGCTATCACTGCTGCAGGCCCCCCCTCAGCACACAGAGGACAATCCTCACCAACACACCACCAACCACTCCACTGGCAATTCCTATCCCCAAGGCTGACGCCACCTTCTTTTTCCACTTTGGGTGGTGAGGCTTGGAGTAGCTGTCCAGATTAACTTCCAATCCCTCATCTACTAACTTCTGATCTTCAGTAAGTGACTGATGGAAATTCAGGTTCACCAAGTTAGGAGGGAGAACCCTCAGCCCAAAATAGAGCCTCTTGACAAGTCTCAAGTTTTTTAACAGCTGCACATCACATCGGTATGTCCCAGAGTCATACTCCTGAGCATATTTAAACTTCACGAAGTGAGAGTTGGCTCGGAAGGGTTTGAAGACCTCGTCGTCAGTGGAGATGATACCTCGAGCAAGTCTCCAGGTGAACCGGAAAGCTTCCTGTCCAATCTCCAGGACGTCTGAACTCAGACAGCTAAGCTCAAATTCCTTGCCAATGAGAATGGTGAAATGGAGCATCCCACAGATCCAGTTGGTTAGACATTCCAAGCGCTGAGTCTGACATTTCCTTCTCACTCCATCAGGGCCCACCTCACAGACGGTCTCCTCCTTATAGCCAAGGCCACAGGTGACCGTACAGGTTGTAGCACTGATGATAACTTTCCCCACAGCTTCCTGCAGCTTCTCAGGGATGGCCAGTGTTTTAGGTGTAGTCACCACCAAAGGCAGGTAGAAGGCCAACCCCAGGCTCCCAAGAGCAAAACTAGTGGCCAAAATCTTCATGTCTCAGCAGGCATTTTGCCACCCTTAGCCAGCACCCACAAGCTATTCCAGCTGAATCCTCTACAAATCATAACTTGATTCCTTTGACATGAGATATCCTTCAAAGTCAAAAGATATGATGCATGTATTGTCAATAAAACAACACAACTTAATAAATAAAAGTCCAGTCCTTATAAACAGGTGAGGCCACAAGGCAGGAAAAAAACATAATGGTGTTGCTTTACTATCCATCGTTGTTAATAAAATAACCACCTTACCAGTCTTCATTCTTTTCATTGCTTTTTTTTTTTTTTTTTTTTTTTTTTTTTTTTGAGACAGGGCCTCACTCTGTCAACCCAGGCTGGAGTGCAGTGACATGATCACAGCTCACAGCAGCCTCAACCTCCTAGGCTCAAGTGATCCTGCCACCTCAGCCTCCTAGGTAGCTGGGATTACAGGTGCAGGCTACCACACCTGGCTAATTTTTCTATTTTTTGTAGATACGGGGTTTCACCATGTTGTCAACGCTTGTCTCCAACTCCTGAGCTCAAGCAATTCACCCACCTCAGCCCCGCAAAGTGCTGGGATTACAGGCGTGAGCCACCGCACTGGCCAT
This sequence comes from Papio anubis, assembly GCF_008728515.1. Classification (NCBI taxonomy): domain Eukaryota; kingdom Metazoa; phylum Chordata; class Mammalia; order Primates; family Cercopithecidae; genus Papio; species Papio anubis. The sequence continues at coordinate 156,606,016 of NC_044976.1, read as the reverse complement.
TTTCGTGTTCTTTTAATGACTTTAAATCCACCTCTTGGGAAGACAAAGAAGAAAAGACTTCAGAAACTGAAGTAAATTTCCAAATTACCTCAAATGCATAGTGAAGTTATGCTCTTCCTCACACTTACCCTTACCCTCTATAAACCAGGATGTAAATTAAGGGTTTCAAAAGCCCCAGTTAAATGTCACCAAATAAAAACAAATACTAAAGTCTAAAAAAAGGAAGATTAACTTGAATTATTTCAATGCTCCTAAACCTCCTATAAAAAGGATTAAGAACTCTGGACTGGGAGGCAAGTAACTTACCCTTCCTGAATTTCTGTTTCTTCCTTTGTAACTTCAGACCTCCTTGCCTATCTGAGGAAGGTCACTTAGAGCATCGAATGATATACTGTACATGAGAACACTTTGTAAAGTGTGAAACACTGTTCAATGTGTAAGGAATTTTAAATAGAAATGGAAGTTCATAAAGACAAGGGCCAAGATGACCATTTCAAATCAGAATGTTTAACGTTATGTTAAAGGCAGCTCCTCTCCCCTTTTTAGGCACTCTTCCTTCCCAAGGATACCGAAGATATATTTTGAGTGAGAAGATGCATGATGCTCCCTGACTCTTGGCCTACTCCCTTTACCCTACAGAACAGCGCTCATCATTCACTTAGGTCAAGGTTGCTATGAAACAGCTATGATGTCAAAGATGGAGTTCTCAATCACATAAAAGATTAATAAGTAGACCCTCAAATTTGACATTAAAATCAAAGACTTACATAGACTTTGTGAAACATCTTTAGGAGACAATGAGCATTTAATTTTAAAGCTACTTCATTCCAAAAAAAAAAAAGGTTAATAAGAATTTAACCGTACTTACGTAGACTTGAAGAAAGATCCTTGGAAGGCAGGAACTTCCTAGCACGCATTTTTGTAACCTCCAGAATGCCTAGTCCTACGGCCTCTTCAGAGTAATTACAAAACTATACTGAGTTAAGTAATTGGAAGAGAGATCATTACTAGATGATCTTTTTGATCAACAACTTTTCTGCTTGCATCATTTATTTATAATCTCATCTAGAGGCAGAAATCTAGGCTACCTGTCCACTCCCTACCCCATCCAGATCTATCTTTCCACACCGAAAGATCTAGTATCAACAAAGGAAACCACATTTTCCTTTGTACTAAAGCAAAGTGGCCAGAAAGTTCCAGAAGTGAGCAGTATTTACAAATAAACATCTACACCTGTTCTTTAATAAACATCCAATTTTATTTACAAAGCATTAAAGCTTCAGCAAGAAGTACCCAAGGCTAAGTCTCATCTTGTACAAAACTACAGAATTTTTTTTTTTTTTTTTTTTTGAGATGGAGTCTTGCTCTGTCACCCAGGCTAGAATGCAGTGGTGCAATCTCGGCTCACTGCAACCTCCGCCTCCTGGATTCAAGCAATTCTCCTGCCTCAGCCTCCCGAGTAGCTGGGATTACAGGTGCCCGCCACCACGCCCAGCTAATTTTTCTATTTTTAGTAGAGACGGGGTTTCACCATGTTGGCCAGGCTGGTCTCAAACACCTGACCTCAGATGATCCAACAGCCTCGGCCTCCCCAAGTGCTGGGATTACAGGTGTGAGCCACCACGCCCAGCCCAGAATATTTTTAAAAACAAAATTTTGGGGGTGGCATGGCAGGGATGACAAAAAGGAAGAGAATATACATATATTGTACAAATCAAATAATTCAAATTGAAATGGATAGAAGGTATTAAAAGTTGAAAAAAAAATTCCAAAACATAAATAATTATTAGGAGCTACCGCCAGAGACAATCTGACAGGGCTGAAGATGATTTTCTCAGTAGCCAGTTTAGGAGGTGGACATAGCACAAACATCCAGATGCACAAGCAGAGGAAACCAAGCTACTTCACACATGGAAATATGGCAGAAACCCTCTAAGTCCCATACTTTGCACACTGCTGCAGTGTATAGTGCAGAGGACTGGAATGGATATAACGTCTGCAAAACAAAAACATGTCTAGTGAGCCACCTACTCATCTCAACCACTGGTCTAACTCATGACAGTCTCAAAACGAGTAAGAAAAAAGTAGCGGCATCTAAAAATATAGACATTTTGCAACTGACTCAGGGAGAGCTCTTTCTTCGACTACTGAATATACTGGTTCCAAATGATGGAGTGAGACAAAGAGGCTCTTACTGACGTGCTCTACTTTGATTTCTATCCTAAAATCTAAAAGGTAATCAATGTGTTTGGCTACCTATAGGAGCATCCACCAACTGATATATCAGATTCTTTTTTTTTTTTTTTGAGATGGAGTCTCATTCTGTCATCCCGGCTAGAGGGCATTGGTGCGATCTCCACTCACTGCAACCTCTGCCTCCCAGGTTCAAGTGATTCTCCTGACTCAGCCTCCGGTGTAGCTGGGATTATAGGTATGCGCCACCACACCCAGCTAATTTTTGTCTTTTAATAGATACAGGCTTTCACCATGCTGGCCAGGCTGGTCTCGAACTCCTGACCTCAGGTGATCCACCCGCCTCAGCCTCCCAAAGTGCTGGGATTACAGGCGTGACCCACCACGCCCGGCTCACCAACTGATATATTTCACAGTAAGCACAGTATTTAAATTCTCCTTTTAAAATACTGATAAAAAAAGACAATCCAGGTTAAGCACTTCCAGTCAGCTAAAAACGCCATTCAGAGAAGCTACTGAGCCCTTTTCACACCTGGTTTCCTAATGGGATTTTCAGAGAATTTCAAACATCAAATGTACACATCTATCCAATCTGCTATTTTTATATAAAGAACAACAAATGTCAAAAAAAAAAAAAAAAAAGCTAAGCAACCTTTCACAGAAAGGAAGTGACTGAAAACACAGTAAGAAAAAGGAGCACAGGTACAGGAAGGGAAAAACGCAATGACTGATGAGGCTAGATTTCCACAGGCAGTGATACAAAAAATTCACCTTGATCTTTGATTTGAACTATGTGGTTTGCTGCTTTGATTCGGATGGTTTTACTTTACTCCTTGCATAGATTCCCCCAACCCAGTAAAAAAGTAGCTTGTTGAGAGACACCTGGGTTTGCTTCCATCTCTGGAAGCCAGCACAGGTAAAGCAATATAAACTATTGATGATTCATTGCTGGAGATGGATAAAACTAGCTATCTTCAAAAACCATGATTAATGACAATGAACCAAGATTGGAGGGAAACATGCAATGAGAGGAAAACAAGGGAAAACCCTGAATTGTTACAGCCCAGCTTCTTGGGCAAAATGTGGTATGGGAGGAAGAGAGGGCCTTCATTGTTCCCTTTCTGAAAATTTGAAATCTTTCAAGCACTTTCTTTTCTGCCCATCCTTTGCACACAATATGGAAATATAGGAGGTATTAGGGGAGAGGAGAAGTTTAAAATGAGAGTATGCAACAAAAGTTTTCCTAGGATACCAGTAGCAAAATTTCAGATAAGAAGTCACTCGAGGACATGCATTGAGGACAGAAGGCAAATGGGAGATAGGAAATGACAGGTCAAAATGACGCTGGGTACAATAAAGTTAGATGAGCAAAACACAGGTATTTTTTCTCCAGCAACATAACTAGGCATCAAAGTTTAAATGAGTCAAAATTCCTATCTGATGTCTTCACAAATCTTCATTCCTGAGAGTCTATTTGGACTTATGCTTGAAAGGGAAGGGAAGGTCGTATACTCTTCTTCCATAATTCACTTCTTCATTTAAACATAAAATTCACCCTCCCACCTCCTGGGTGGGAGGCACACGCCTTCGTTTTAAATTAAAGTCAATTTTCAAATGACTGACCACAGTGTCCAGAGGCCACATGATGGCAAAGTGGGAAAGAATGAAGGACTTCAAAGGTCTTCATAACAGTTCTGAGATTGCTCCTCCTGCTAAAGAGATTAGACACAAAAAGATTTCTTTTAGCTTCAATTTAGACCAGTTACTTGTAAGAACAGAAATATTGAATGCTGGATGATGCATTACAAGCACACATGGACCAAGAAATTTCCCCTTTTTAAGAAAAGTCATAACCAACTCCAACTCCCAATTACTCTTTATTGAACAAAACAATCCAAATCCAAAACCCCCCACCCCAATACTTTCCTCAGTACTATCCCAAAGGGTAGGGGGAAAAGCAAAATGATCAGAGTTCTACATTTTTTCTAAGCTGCTAACCATGCTCTAAGGTGCTAACAAATAACGTTTAACATTCCAAAAAGTGCAGTAAGTAGAGGAGAAGAAATTTTAGGGTACCACACCTTTCAACCCTTCATATATTTAAAGATTGATTAGTCACTAAATGATTAACAAGTGAACAGGAAACCCTTCTCCCAGCACCACAGTTCCTTAAGTGACATTCTTATCACCTTAGAATCCCAAATACAGTGAAATGTTCATGAGAGCTACTGTCCACATTGCTACACACCAACGATTGATAAATAATATCCTGAATAGTAAAATGAAATGAACACTTCCCTGATTATTCCAAGAAGCTGCTCAACCTCTGAGAGACATCCTTAAATAAGCTGCTGTGAAATATTAACTAGGAAGTGTAAAAAGACAAGAAGGTGAAAAAAATCCTCCCAGGTGTCATTTGGAATGGCAGAGAGCACCTGAAGGTAAAATGGTTAAAAAATAATTGCTCAAATTATGAAACAAAAGTACCCATTTATATAACTTTGATTTTTAAAGTTCCTGCACAAATAAAAACTGGCAATAAAAATATATTCACATGTGCCTGAGAACATACTGAAGTTACAATGAGATACAAACTTTCTACTGAATGTTATGCTGTTAAAAATCAAATTTAAACTTTTCATAGTTCAGTCAGATTAAAAGCTTACTTAGCACCGGTTTTTCAGATCTCTCTCAACATAAATCACAATGAATTCCTTGCATTGTTTTTTTTTTTTTAGACAGAGTTTCACTCTTGTTGCCCAGGCTGGATTGCAATGGCGTGATCTTGGCTCACTGCAACCTCCACCTCCTGGGTTCCAACGATTCTCCTGCCTCAGCCTCCTGAGTAGCTGGGATTATAGGCGCCCACCACCATGCCTGGCTAATTGTTTTGTATTTTTAGTAGAGATGGGGTTTCACCATGTTGGCCAGGCTGGTCTTGAACTCTTGTCCTCAAGTGATCCGCCCACCTCAGCCTCCCAAAGTGCTGGGATTACAAGCGTGAGCCACTGCACCCGGCCGCATTGATCTTTAAAAAACCTCCTGAGATAGAAAAATCCACTCCACAAGACTCAATATCATGCCTTAACCACTTTAAGGCAATTTTTAGCAACTATTCCCACAGGTACCCTGACCAATTTAGTTGTAATCGTTTAAAAATGAATACAACATTGCCATTTTAAACAAACCTAAATCATAATAGGAGAAAGTGGTTTGATCACTAATCAACAGCATTAGTAATGGGCACTCAGGATGACTAATGAGCTGCCTTACACTGGTTAGCTGAGGGCAGCTCATGTTTCCATACCATCCTTGTTCTTCTGAATACACAAAATAAATAAATAAAAACCAAACAAAACAAAAGCTTGTTGAGGCATCAGGCAACAAATCAAAACCAGAGCAAGCAGTACTATGAGCAAGGTAAGATACACAGAAATAGCAATACAGAAGACTCCAGCCAATTTAAAGACCTGACGCAGCAACTGCCCCCAAGGAAACATATTATTTAGCTGCAACATAAAGGAAATCTCCAGGAATGTAATAGGTAGGAAAATTCAGCTCAAAATGACCAGCTATTATTGGTACTTTCCAGTAGCAGCCCAATCAAGGTCGGCCTAAGAGAACACTGAATCAAGATTTCAAACCCTACCTTGGTTAGCTAATAACATCCCATTGAGTGAGAAAGACTACCCCGATTCTAGACTAATTCATAAATTAGTCTTCACAAGGAAAGGAAGAAAAAGAAGGAAAGGAGGGAGGGGAGAGAAAAAGAAGAAAAAGAGAAAAAAGGAAAACAAAACTACCAAGCATTAAAAAAAAAAAATCCAGATTCAGTAAGTGACTTGGAGGTGGTTCAGAGCCCTGGGGTGATGGGCTGGCACCAGGGCAGTGGTGTAGCGCAGCCCAAGACAGGGAAATCTGCATGGTGCCTGTCCACTCCCAGAAGTGTCGCCTCTGCTCACTTTGGCCCTTGCCATCTCCAACAGACCCAGGTGTGCACCAACCCCTTCAAGTCTACCATCCCATGAGGCTTTCAGAACATGTATGTAACCGACCACACCTTTGTCCCACTTTACTACTGATGTTTACTGCCAAGGAGCCCTAGTTCTTGGGCAATCCCTGAGCAATCACAGACAACTAGGAAACTGGTGATTCTGCTCACATCTCAAGTTTCTGGTCTCAGGACTGTCCTCTGGAGAGTATTTAAAGTAACTAAGAAGCATTTGATAGATAGTGCAGACTATGTTAGCCTGGTCCTTCCAAAAAGTCCCAAGCTCAGGGTTACCCTCACCAAGCTTCACTTTGGGTCCTCACTCACACAGAAAAATGTTCGCATGAATGTGGGCCCTCTAATGCTAGCCAACACTGACAAGCTATTTGACAGGAAAGAATTTTCTATAGCCGCAGATTCCAGATGGCCAGATTATCTCTAGAGTGGTCTGTCTGCCAATTTTCCCTTGAAATGCATATTCTCCTGTTAAAACAGACAACAGACTATGGTAGCTTTGTTAGGGCTAATCAGTTTAAGGAACAGTTTCTACAATAACTGGTCAACTACAGATATTAACAAACAGTTGTCATTCATCTAACTTGGGTAGTAACACAGCCTACGACTATAATCTTGCCTTCGAATGATTTGGCTCAAATGCAGAAGTTGTCCATGGGGCAGGGGGCCAAAACCTTGAATCTACACATGCAACCATCAAACTGGAGTGATTTTTGAAGATGGTTTGGCCTCAGAAGTTTTGGATCAGATTTCCTTTCTTAATACCTGGTGGGAAATCTACAATGACTATATAGTGGCTTTTACTGAAAATCTCCAAGGTATGGAAGAATATGAGCTCCAAATGCCAGAGTTTCCCTCGGTGGTCGTGATAGGCCACATGCAAATCAGCAGCAGGTACCAATCTAACTCAGCCTGCTCAGGGCCCTCCAAGACGACTACGTTACTGGATGAAGCCCTTCCCGCACCCAAACAATCCCATATAAAAACATAATAAGTTGCCCTAAAACAGACTTTTAATGGAATGATCTGTGATATCCAATTTCATCACTCTCCCCAAAATTTTCAGCCTTCACAAAGATCCAAACCACACTGCAGCTGGTCAATAAAGGCAGACGTAATCCTTCTGTGGAAGTCTTGGAACTATACCTCAATGCCCCTTTGAGGTTTTTGGGTTTTTTTTTTATTTTTTTCTTTTGTAGAGACAGGGTCTCACTATGTTGCCCAGGCTTGTCTGGAATTCCTGGGCTCAAGCATTCTGACCGCCTCAGCCTCCCAAAGTGCTGGGATTACAGGCACGAGTCATTGCACCTGGCTGATTTTATTTTTGTTTGAGACAGTGTCTCCCTCTGTTGCCCAGGCTGGAGTGCGGCGACGTGATCACAGCTCACTGCAATATCAAACTCCTGGGCTCAAGCGATCCTCCTGCCTCAGCTTCCTATGTTACTAAGTGGGCCACAGGTGTGCACCACCACGCCTGGCTAATTTTTTTATTATTTTGTTCCCAGGCGGGTCTCAAACTCCTGGGCTCAAGCAATCCTCCTGTCTTGGCCTCTCAAAGTGCTGGCATTACAGGCATGAGCCACTGCACCCAGCTCAAGGTTTTTTCTTGTTTGTTTGGTTGCCTTTTACATAGATGGGGTCTCACCATGTTGCCCAGGCTAGTCTTGAACTCCTGGGCTCAAGAAATCCTCCCGCCTCAACCTCCCAAACTGCTAGAATTACAGGTGTGAGCTTTATTTACCATACATTTCCTTCTGAAAAGCACATGATTAGGGATAGACAGGTTTTAAGAAGCTAGAAGACTGTCCTGAAGTGTGTGGTTGTTTTTTTTTTTTTTTTTTTTTTGAGACGGAGTCTCGCTCTGTTGCCCAGGCTGGAGTGCAGTGGCCAGATCTCAGCTCACTGCAAGCTCCGCCTCCCGGGTTCACGCCATTCTCCTGCCTCAGCCTCCCGAGTAGCTGGGACCACAGGCGCCGCGACCTCGCCCGGCTAATTTTTTGTGTTTTTAGTAGAGACGGGGTTTCGCCGTGTTAGCCAGGATGGTCTCGATCTCCTGACCTTGTGATCCGCCCGTCTCGGCCTCCCAAAGTGCTGGGATTACAGGCTTGAGCCACCGCACCCGGCCCGCTAAAGTGTTTTAATTAATTATGTTTGGCCACATTTTAAATCACCCTTAAAACATTTTAGCTCTCCGGGCCAGGGAAATCTATTTAAACTTTAAATTGCGTTTCTTTTGTAGTGGCATCAGTGTGTGCAAGAAGTGGGCTTGGAAGGACTGTTTTTACTTACATCTAGTCAGTCTGCAATCTTTGTTGGCAATGCCCACATGACTGCTCCAGGCTACTTTACAATATATACAAACATGCCGGGAGTGATGGCTCACGCCTGTAATCGCAATACTCTGGGAGGCCGAGGTGGGTGGATCACGTGAGGTCAGGAGTTCAAGATCAGCCTGACCAACATAGTGAAACACCATCTCTACTAAAAAAAAATACAAAATTAGCCGAGCATGGTGGCACACACCTGTAATCCCAGCTACTCAGGAAGCTGAGGCAAGAGAATCACTTGAACCCGGAGGCAGAGGTTGCAGTGAGCTGAGATCGCACCACTGCAATTCAGCCTGGGGACAAGAGTGAAACTCCGTCTCAAAAAAAAAAAAATACACACACACAGCATTACATGTATATATACACAAACACAGCCTTAGGTGGGTTGAATGTGGAGGTGGTAACCATCAGTGCACCACCATAAATATTGTCGGAAAAAAAATATTGGTACTCAGTGGTATGGTGTTGGGCTATCAAAAACTAAAGTCTAAAATCTAGTAAACTTGAGGTAGAATACTCAAAATGATGAATAACAGTCTATTTCAGCTTCTCTGTAAGAGAATTCATGTTTACAGACAACGATTAAATCATGTAAGTTATAAATTAAACAAAGAATTCTGTTTTGCACTCTAGTCCTTATCACATTTGAACACATTTAGATTAAAATTTTAAAGTCAGGGGGAGCCTGAACACAACCACTGACACGTTATCAATCCACCTTTGAGTCTACCAACTAGCCACAAAAAAATTGAGAATACTGTATTAACTAAAGCAGTGCTTCTATATAAAGCAAAAAAAGAAAAAAAATTCCAAAGCCCAATGTTTACACAGAAATGGATTCTAATTTGATTAACATTTTCTAAACAAGAGACCAATTAGCCTAGGCTCACAAATGTTTGGTAAGAAACAGAAATTGTTTACTGTCCCCCAATAAAAATCCCTCAGTAATATAAAAGTGAGAAAACTCAAATATTATGTATCAAAAGGCTTAGGTGTTAAGATGCTACACAGATACTGTAGTTTCTGTCTTTTTGGTCATTTCCTCCTGTTTTCAGATACTGGAAAAAAATTAAAAACCAAAACAAACCCCATCTTCTTCCTTAACATGATGGTACTACTAACAATTTCATTATTGCTTCTGGACTACTAAGAGAGAGAAAGCACTACCTGTGGGATTTGAACAATCTGAAGAGGGAGAGAAAAGATGCTACAGTGAACCAGTCAAAGACTATATAAAACAAGCTTGTATTTCTGGCTACTTGTCTGGCTCTTTTATTTGAGACAAAACAAACAAAAAACCTAAGAGCAAATAGGGATGAAGAAATGAATTAAGCCAGGGGTTCTTACCCTTTTTTGGGTCATGAATTCCTACAGGAATCTGATGAAAGCTATGGACATCTTCCCCAGAAAAATATTCACATAATATTTTGCATATAACATCAGGGGAATGTATACACTTCTTGAAAACTATTTACAGACCCAAGGTTAAGAGCCACTGAATTAAATCCGGTTTAGCCTGCCCTTAGCAGCAGCTTAAAATTAGAGATTATCTGCTGCTGGGAAAAAGGTAGGAAGGGAGGGGGAAAAATGTTGCAGTTAAATATAGTCAAGGGCTATACAAAGCAAGGCCACGAAGCAAGCCAGACAGTGCTCCCAATGTGTCCTTACCTGTCAAGGGCTGGCTGAGTTCCGCCTGCACTTTACCCTTCGCTGATCCTTCCAGAGGTAAACCTCTGTCCCCTTTGTAGAGTTTCGGTTTAAATGGAGAATCTTTCTCTTTACCTTTTGATCCTTTAGGCCGGCCTGCTTGCTTCTTCTTGGATTTGCCATCCCCCTTCACACCCAGTAGTGGATGGACTTCTGTAGGACAGACAGGCATGGAAAGGAATCCACATGACACCAGTCCCATCACCCCAACCACAACTTTGTTGAGCAAAGAATGTTGCTTTGCGTCCCGGATCAATTAATAATTATAAAGAGAAAAGTCTGTCTTATTTGTATGACTACAAAACAGTGGCCATTAAATGAGAGATAGTTGCTTGGTCAAAAGGCACACATGGCTTATATCAAGTTTGTGCAACCTGTGGCCCACAGGCTACCTGCGGCCCAGGACAGCTTTGAACGTAGCCCAACGCAAATTCATAAATTTTCTTAAAACATTATGAGTTTTTTTGCAATTTTAAAAATCTCATCAGCTATCATTACTGTTAGTATATTTTATATGTGGCCCAAGACAATTATTCTTCCAATGTGGCCCAGGGAAGTCAACAGATTGGACACCCCTGGCTTACATGTTCATGCCAAGTCATGGTAACTCTAAATTGAACAAGTAGCTGAAAGATGCACTGATACTATCAAACCAAGCCAGAAGAAGGAACACACATACACGCACACACACATACACAGAGAGGTGTGTGAGAGCAGAAAGAGAATGGGCTTTGGAATTAGAGAGACTAGAATGAGAATCCTGACTCCACCACTTCCTGTGAAACTTTAGGCAAGTTACAGAACCTCTTACACGTAACCTCAGCCTAAATTTTCTCCTTTAAAAAGCAGGTAAAACAACTTGCAGGGTTGATGTAAAAGTCAGCAATGGTATATATACCAAAGAGTGTCTGAAACAGAGTAGACACAGAAATCAATAACATCAGGAAAATATGTAGTTGCAAAATGTGATCTGCAGTTAGCTAAAAGAGAAGAGGAAGGGCTGGGTGCGGTGGTTCACACCTGTAATCCCAGCACTTTGGGAGGCCGAGGCGGGCGGATCACTTGAGGTCCGGAGTTTGAGACCAGCCTGGCCAAAACGGCAAAACCCCATCTCTACTAAAAATATGAAAATTAGCCAGGCATGGTGGTGCATGCCTGTAGTCCCAGCTACTCGGAAGGCTGAGGCAGAAGAATTGATTGAACCTGGGAGGCGGAGGTTTCAGTGAACCAAGATCACGCCACTGCGCTGCAGCCTGGGCAACAGAGCAAGACCCTGTCTCTAAAAAAAAAAAAAAAAAAAAAAATAGAAGAGGAAGGAGGATGCTCAATAGTAAACGCATACCCCCATCCACCCCTACCTATCCCAAGACATGATAATAAAGGATTCCCAAGTCAGACTATAAAAGGTGGCAGGAAGGATGAAATGATTGTCCAAGTCTAACTAGTACTTTATATCTAATAAAACCACTCTATGGGGAAAAATTTGAAAGAAGAATGGTATAATAAACTCTGAGCCGGCTGTCAGAAGAATTAAAGTGCAGCATTTTAGGCAAAGTACTGAAGGGCAGAATTTCTCCATTTTAAGAGAGAAGTGAACACAGATGCAATCATTATAAAGTTGTAAAGCACTATAAAATAGACTCATGGGAAAATTCCTCTAAGGTAAAATCGCTGAAACAGGAAATTACCAGATTGAGCTGGGGAGCAGAGAGCGGCATCTGTCAGGCCAGAGGGAGAAGATGCAGCTCTTACCATCATTTGGTACTCCTTGAAGTTCTATATTGGTTGTTTTGGGCTTCTTCTTAGGTGGCTGGGACCCATCTGCTGAGGACTGCCTCTTCTTCTCTGAACTAGCCCCTTCATCCATCAAGGAGGTTTGGACTGCATCCGGTGGGGGGCCGTAAGGATTTTCTTCTGGGTCTTCTACCTCAGGGGCAATGGGTAAATACAATAGAGCCTTTGAATCTTCCAGCTCTTCATCACTATTTGGAGCAGGATCAGACAAGGGATTGGAAAAAAGAGGAGATAGTTGCTTAAACCATGAGCCCTTCCTCTATCACCTATATTAAGCATAAGCAACAGGTATGGATCTAGAACTTTAAGAAAGCCAAGATGAATAAAAGAGAATCAGACAATGTAATTGATAAAATTGGTGATAAAGATAAAAAGGATAAATAAATTATTGTGGTTCCTTAAAATTCTCTATCAGGGAGAAGTGAAGGGAAAATAGGACTAGAGAAGAAAGGCTACATTGGATTTCTTGTACACCAAACGAGTGATCTCTTTTAGCTAATAAGCAGACGGGACTGAAGGGATAGCCCGGGGAACTGTGGAGTGCTCCCCCAGAGACCAGGAGCAGCAGTAGCCAAGGTGCCCAGCCTTTCGGGCCGGCTCACCTGCTACAGAAGGCAGCGATAGGGTCCACACTGGTGACATCCACTTCCTCATCTTCCGCAGCATCAGCCCCTGACAGGACAGAAACACAGGAGATGTTTGAGAAGTGAAAAACTGCTTTTTATTTGCAGCTTCAAGGTTTTCATAAGCTGAAATTCCAGAGAAAGGAGGAAAACCAAACAGTTCACTTCACTTAATCATTTAACAAATACGTGCTGAATTTCCACCCTATGCTAGGCACTGAAAATAGTGCAATGACCCAGAAACAGTTGGGAACAGCTCTTCAGTAAAAGGTTCAGAGTCTAACTGGGAAGACAGATGGACAGTTTCCATTTAATACAGTAATGGTATGTGTAATGTGCTCAGGATATGGGAAGGAGGAACAATTTATGTGGAAATCTGGGAAAGTTTGACAGAAGGTAACCCTAGAATCTAGAACATTCTGCTTCCCTGGAGGTCCTCCTAAAACACATTAGGCATGCAAGTTATCTAATATCACAAAAGTGAGGACCAGCACTTTCAAACTAGAGAACCAACCTCATTCCCAATCCCCTGATTCCTGGCACCATCAAGTGTCTCAGGAGTCAATAATCTGTGGCATTAATTACTCACTGGCAGTGCCAATTGAGCATCCTAAGCATTCACCCACACAAACCTTACTATTTTATAAAGCCCTGTGTTAGACACCATGGGGATAAAACGTCAAATCTTTATTCTTAAGGAGCTCCTATCTAGAAATTCAGAAGAGATAAAATCAGTCATAATCGTAATGGAAATTAACATCTTAGTGCTTATTATGGCCTAGGCATATACTAAGTGCTTTACATAAATTATTTCACTTACTCCCCACAACCCTAAAAAGCAGGTACTATTATTATCCCTATTTTACAGATGAGGAAATTCAGTTTAAGTAGTATTTTGCCCAAGGCAGTCTGACTTCAGAGCCCAGGCTCTTGACCCATCTCTTACTGACAAAGGAGTGATGTTGTTGGAAGTCAGGGACCCTGAACGGAGGGACTGGCTGAAGCCGAGGCAGAACATAAATTGTGAAGATTTCATGGACATTTATTAGTTCCCCAAATTAATACTTCTATAATTTCTTACACCTGTCTTTACTGTAATCTCTGAACATAAATTGTGAAGATTTCATGGACACTTATCACTTCCCCAATGAATATCCTTGTGATTTCCTATACCTGTCTTTACTTTAATCTCTAAATCCCGTCATCTTCTTTGTAAGCTGAGGAGGATGAATGTCGCCTCAGGACCCTGTGATTGTATCAACTGCACAAATTGTTTGTAGAGTGTGTGTGTTTGAACAATATGAAATCTGGGCATCTTAAAAAAAGAACAGGATAACAGCAATGTTCAGGTAACAAGAGAGGTAACTTTGAACTGGCCACCGGTGAGCCGGACGGAACAGAGCTATATTTCTCCTCTTTCATGAGCAAATAGGAGAAATATCGCTAAATTCTTTTTCTCAGCAAGGAACATCCCTGAGAAAGAGAATGCACCCTGAAGGTAGGCCTATAGACGGCCCCTTTTAAGGCGTCCAGTCCACATCTTTTATGGTCGAAGCCAAAGGGATGAAATAAGCCCCGGTCTCCTATAGCGCTCCCAGGCTTATTAGGACGAGGAAAATTCCCACCTAACAAAATGTGGTCAGACAGGTTATCTGCTCTCAAACCCTGTTTCCTGATAAGACGTTATCAATGACAATGCCTGCCAGAAACTTCATTAGCAATTTTAATTTCACCTCAATTTCACCTCATCCGGTGGTCCTGTGATCTCGCCCTGCCTCCGTTTGCTTTGTGGTATTTTATTACCTTGTGAAGTATGTGATCTCTGTGACCCACACCCCATTCATGCACTCCCTCCCCTTTTGAAAACTGCTAATAAAAACTTGCTGGTTTTATGGCTCGGGGGACATCACGGATCCTGCCGACATGTGATGTCTCCCCTGGATACCCAGCTTTAAATTTCTCTCTTTTGTGCTCTTTCCCTTTATTTCTCAACCCAGCCGAGACACTTAGGAAATAGAAAAGAACCCACGTTAAACATCGGGAGCGGGTTCTCCCGATAGAGTGACAGAATGCACGGGAAAAGCTGAGCACTCTTAGCATGGTGAGTTCTTTGCTAGGTGCTGCATGTATGTCCTCAGTCATCTGCAATTAATCAGGAAATACACAATGATATGTTAAGAGAGCTGCTTGAGCCCTGGGAATACCCAAATAAGCCCTTAGTTAACACCTTATAAATTAGGGCTCTCCAAATACCGTGGAGATTGTGTAAGCTTAAAGGAAAAAGAGGGCCAGGTTCATAGGCCAGGCACAGTGGCTCATGTCTGTAATGCCAGCACTTTGGGAGGCCAAGGCGGGTGGATCACCTGAGGTCAGGAGTTCCAGACCAGCCTGGTCAACATGGTGAAACTCCGTCTCTACTAAAAATACAAAAAATTCGCCGGGCATGGTGGCAAGCACCTGTAATCCCAGCTACTCGGGAGGATGAGGCAGGAGAATCGCTTGAACCCAGGAGGCGGAGGTTGCAGTCAGCCAAGATAACACCATTGCATCCAGCCTGGGCGACAAGAGCGAAACTCTGTCTCAAAAAAAAAAAAAGTGGGGTGGAAAGGGGACATTTTAGATGAAGTGCTGAAATAAATTTACAACACAAATGAAGAATATTAAGTAAAGCAATCATTTTCCCTATAGGAAATCCTGTCTGCAATTGAGAAATATTACCTGTCTGCTCAGGCTCACTCTTATCTTCATCTTCAATATCAAACTCTGATTCCCTTTCTTCATATTCTACATTTTCATCCAATTCTTTGAAGTCTGGTGCAAATGCACTCCAGTTTTCCTATACAACAAAATATACTACTTAACTATACGTGAAAGCAATAATCTGTAATCTACACATTAATGATAAAATGAAAGATCTGAGCATGAAAGGAATTCACAATTCTTAGATTAAATTTCGCAGATAAGGAAAAAAACGGGTATCTATAAGTTTTACTAGCTTAGGTATTTTCTATCTTAAACGTTCTAAGTTATTAACTGTAGCTCTTTTGAGTCACTGCCTTCTTTGCTCATTTTAGGAATTTTGAGATAAAATGTTAAATTTTCTTGTAAGTACACTGATTACAAATGTAATTTAAAGGTGTTCAAAGTAAAATTAAGATATAAAACAGAAACTGACCTGAAAGTAAGAAAAGCAAAAGAAAAATGTATCTCAAATAAATAATAGAAAAAAGCAACAGAAAGTTCACTAGAGCTTCTCCCTGAAAAGAGTCAGAAAACCAACTTGGGACCAAGACCTTCCCACCAAAATAAAGTGCAACTAGATGCACTGAACCTATGTAATTTAGGTTGCGAGAATCATACGCAAAAGAAAATAAATAAGGTAATTTTTAGCTTCCTATGTATAAGGTTCTTTGATAAAAAGAAGGGTATCCAGTTTCAAAGCAAGTAAAATAGAATACTTACTACTTGATTCTGTGCCCAGATAGATACCACTCCACTGGAGATGGATGCTATAATGGGTCGAACAGGATGCCACTAAGTTTTAGTGAAGGAAAGAAAAATAGATTGTTAAGAACAGATTCCAGATTTTTTAGATTATGTGACTAACAAGAGCAATGTCCTAATGTACTCACAGCTACATCCAAGAGGAGTTCTCCTCTCGTCCCATGGAGAATTTTCACCAGGTTGCCAATGCTCTTCTCCCAGATGTACAGGGCGTGCTGCCGCGCAGAACCTGCCACGATGTATTCCCCATCCCCAGAGAAACAACATTTCTTCCATGGGGTCCTAAAGGACAAGGAAAGTACCAAGGAGAGCTGGAACTCAAGCCCAGGTCATGAATGATCACATATTCTTCTAGGCTGTGATACATACCTATTCACCAAATCCTGCAATTTCTGCATAGGTTCAGGCTCTCCATCTCTTCCACATGTTAAGATTTCTCTGCCATCATAAACTCTGATTATTCGATCTGCTGTGTTAATTAAAAAGCAACTACAGGAAGGATAAAAATATCAACACCAGAGGTCAGAAATCTGTTCCTTAGTACTACAAGACGACTAATAAACTGGTGAAGAATTGAGGGAAAATCTAAGTAACAGACTAGAATATTTATGTATCTACTTGTCATCTCCCAAACCAAAATATAATTTGAAGTAGGAGTATGTTTTATACTTCCTGTGTATCCCTAAACCCAAAATATACAAACTGTCAATATTAACTAAGTTCCAAGACCTCTCTACTGAAACCAGCTTGCTAAATTCACAAGTTTACAGTGAAATGGATATAAATACTTCATTCCTCTGGCCCGTTTTACATATAATCTTCTAAATGAGGTAATAAACTAAATATGTCATTTTAAAATGTCATTTTTACTGTAATGACATTGAAAATCTTAGAAATCTGTATAAAATATTAGTTATTTCATCACTTTCTTACAGACTTCACTGACTGTAACCTTTTCTTAATTCAACAGAATTTTTAACATTAATATCCTCTAAGTCAGCTGTCTCCAACGTTTTTGGCACCAGTAACTGGTTTTGTGGAAGACAATTTTTCCATGGACCAGGCTGGCAGGAGGGTTATGGTTTCAGGATGAAACTGTTCCACCTCAGATCATCAGGCATTAGATTCTCATAAGGAGCGTACAACCTAGATCCCTCACATGTGCAGTTCAAAATAGGGTCCGTGCTCCTGTGAGAATCTAATGCTGCTGCTGATCTGACAGGAGGCAGAGCTCAGGTGGTAATGTTCACCTCCAGCTGTGCGGCACGGTTCCTAACAGGCCAATACTGGTCCGTGGTCCAGGGGTTGGGGACCCCTGCTCTAAGTCATGTATGGGTGTTCCTAAACAAAATAGGAGGACTATTACCTCTTACTGACAACCTATTTCCTATTTCTGTTGATATCTTCTACGACTTCTAACTAGGTAACCAACCTTATCAGAATAACATCCAAAATTAAAAGGGTAAATAGGCTATATTCAGTTACAATGTGAATTTGATGACATCAGTTCTGATGATAATAATAGTTATCATATACCCAGTGCTTACTATACGCCAGGCATTTTGGTTCTAAGCACTGACCATTTACTTATTTTTCTGTAAAGTAACTGCCTGACAACCTCCAAATAAGGAAGATGTAACTACTGCAGGAAACTTTATGAACTCAAAAACCAGAGAAGTTTCTAAAAACCTTAAGTACATTTTTTAAGGAAGTTTAATATACATGAAAACTGCAAATTTCCATGTATTTTTGCATTCTACTCACTCTTTTTTTTTTTTTTTTTTGAGACGGAGTCTCGCTCTGTCCCCCAGGCTGGAGTGCAGTGGCCGGATCTCAGCTCACTGCAAGCTCCGCCTCCCGGGTTCACGCCATTCTCCTGCCTCAGCCTCCAGAGTAGCTGGGACTACAGGCGCCCGCCACCTCGCCCGGCTAGTTTTTTTTTTTTTTTTGTATTTTTTAGTAGAGACGGGGTTTCACCGGGTTAGCCAGGATGGTCTCGATCTCCTGACCTTGTGATCCGCCCGTCTCGGCCTCCCAAAGTGCTGGGATTACAGGCTTGAGCCACCGCGCCCGGCCACATTCTACTCACTCTTAAAACTGTCCCTAAAAAGGTAAGATCTCACTCACCTCCCCTTCCGGGCAAACTCAATTGACTTAATGGCCGTGGTATTGCTTGTTCCAGTTGTTACTCTGAAGGAAGCAACAAGATCCTGAGAATCCGTTTTTAGGACCAAAATCTAAAGTTTAAAGGAGGGGGAGAAAAGTAAGTGTTTCGATAACTAACAGTAATTAGATTTGGCTTGTTTCTAATACTGCATAAAGACTGGGTAAAAATGTAAATGTCTCTATTCCATATATTTAACCTGATTAACTGATATTGCTGTTCTGCCTCCTTAAATAAGACAAGGTTTTAATCTATTCTTTTTTTTTCTTTTTTTTTTTTTGAGACAGAGTTTCACTCTTGTTGCCCAGGCTAGAGTGCAATGGTGCGATCTGAGCTCACCACAACCTCTGCCTCCTGGGTTCAAGCGATTCTCCCGCCTCAGCCTCCTGAGTATCTGGGATTACAGGCATGTGCCACCATGCCCGGCTAATTTTGTATTTTTAGTAGAGACGGGGTTTATCCATGTTCGTCAGGCTGGTCTCAAACTCCCAACCTCAGGTGATCTGCCTACCTTGGCCTCCCGAAGTGCTGGGATTACAGGCATGAGCCACCATGCCTGGCCAATTTATTCTTAAAATATTATGTTTAGCATTATTCACAATAGCCAAAATACAGAAGCCACCCAAGTATCCACTGACAGATAAGCCATATAAACAAAAGTGGTATATACATAAAATGGAGTATTATTGAGACTTGAAAAGGAGGAAAATTCTGACACATGCTACAACATGGATGAAATTGAGGACATTAAACTAAGTGAAATAAGCCAGTCACAAAAGGGCAAATACTATATGATTCCCCTTATATGAGGTACCTGGAGTAGTCAAATTCTTAAAGAGAGAAGGTCAAAGGGTGTTTTTAGGGGCTGGCAGAGAGCAGGGAATGGGAAATTATGATTCAATAGGTACAGAATTCCAGTTTTACAAGATGAAAGATTTCTTTTTTTTTTTTTTGAGACAGAGTCTCGCTCTGCCGCCCAGGCTGGAGTGCAGTGGCGTGATCTTGGCTCACTGCAAGCTCCGCCTCCCGGGTTCATGCCATTCTCCTGCCTCAGCCTCCCGAGTAGCTGGGACTACAGGCGCCCGCCACCTCGCCCGGCTAGTTTTTTTGTATTTTTTAGTAGAGACGGGGTTTCACCGTGTCAGCCAGGATGGTCTCGATCTCCTGACCTCGTGATCCGCCCGTCTTGGCCTCCCAAAGTGCTGGGATTACAGGCTTGAGCCACCGCGCCCGGCCAAGATGAAAGATTTCTAAAGATGGATGGTGATCACTGCACAACAGAGTGAATGTACATTAATACCACTGAACTGTACAGTTAAATATGGCTGAAATGGTAAAATTTACGCTGTGTGTATTTTATCACAATTTCTTAAAAATCACCTTTCTAGGTCGGGAGCGGTGGCTTACACCTATAATCCCAGCACTTTAGGAGGCCAAGGCAAGCGGATCACCTGAGGTTGGGAGTTTAAGACCAGCCTGATCAACATGGAGAAACCCCAACTCTACTAAAAATACAAAATTAGCCAGGCATGGTGGTGAATGCCTGTAATCCCAGCTACTTGGGAGTCTGAGGCTGAGAATCGCTTCAAGCCGGGAGGCAGAGGTTGCGGTGAGCCGAGATCATGCCATTGCACTCCAGCCTGGGCAACAAGAGCGAAACTCTAGCTCAAAAAAAAAAAAAAAAAAAAAAAAAGCCTTTCTAAGGCCGGGTGCAGTGGCTCACACCTATAATCACAGCACTTTGGGAGGCTGAGGTGGACAGATCACTTAAAGTCAGGAGTAATCCCAGCTACTCAAGAGGCTGAGGCAGCAGAATCGCTTGAACCCAGGAGGTGGAGGTTGCAGTGAACTGAGATCACACACTGCACTCCAGCCTGGGCAACAGAGTGAGCCTCCATCTCAGAAAAAAAAAAAAAAAAAGCAAAAAGTGCCTGTCTAAAATAGCCATGAAATTATACTAGCCCATGTGCCCCAGTCAAAAAATAAAAATAAAAATAAATCAAGATGCCCAGTGGAACTACTCTAAGCATGAAAAGAACCTTTAAAGGTCACCTGACCTGACTTCTTATTCCACAGAAGAAACACCTTCTACAATGTATTCCAGAGAAAAGGGCCTACACATTCCAAAAGGCAAGGTCAGAAGTTAACAAAAAGGAAAAAGAAGAATAAGTCTCAGTACTGTAAGTTAAGTTTGTCTGAATTATACAATCTTTTATAAAACCAGATATTAAGACATTTTGATCAGCAGTGTTCCAGTTGATAACATGACATTGAAGTTTTATAATTTCATAATGGCCCTTCATTACTAGCATTCAGTAAAGGTCCTTCCACGCTTTTCTAGGTCAAATAATCTCTATCACT
Source organism: Papio anubis (assembly GCF_008728515.1). Classification (NCBI taxonomy): domain Eukaryota; kingdom Metazoa; phylum Chordata; class Mammalia; order Primates; family Cercopithecidae; genus Papio; species Papio anubis. The sequence continues at coordinate 156,585,337 of NC_044976.1, read as the reverse complement.
CTAAATCCAAAGATCAAAAATTATTGTTAAGCAATGGAGGAAAATTAGACTACATTTGCTGCAGGCAGGAACTGTGCTTAGTCCAAGAATAAAAAAATTTTCAAAGGAAACAAAACAAGTAAACATTAAATGAGCCAGTGTACAAGATGCCTGATTTGCCAGCTTTTAGGCTTACCTTGCCTTTTGCGTTTCCTGTATAAATATATTCCCCTCGCCTATCAAAAGATGCCACAACGTTCAAATCGGAGTCATCATCCACCGGCAGAACAACATGTTTGGAATCTGAAAGGGTCAACATGACAGGAGCAGATTTCATGGGACACACGAGAACCTTGTTCCTGTTTAAAAATACGAACAGTACATTGGCTGTTGCTTTGGTATCAGCAAGCTGATTCCCTGTTCTTTTCCCTGATCCCTGTCCATACCCTCATCAACTTGCCCAGCCCAAGCAAATTTGAAACAGTGAAAAAGCATAAAATCCACAAGTCTAATAACAGGGAAAATTCTGAGTAAAATTAGTCTTGATGAAATAACACATAATCATTTAAAAAAAATAAGAAACCGGGCGCAGTGGCTCGCACCTGTAATCCCAGCACTTTGGGAGGCTGAGGTGGGCAGATCACTTGAGGTCAGGAGTTTGAGACCAGCCTGGCCAACACGGTGAAACCGCATCTCTACTAAAAATACAAAAACTTACCCAGATGTGGTGCCTATGCCTGTAATCCCAGCTACTTGGGAGGCTGAGGCAGGAGAATCGCTTGAAAATAGGAGGAGGGTGCAGTAAGCTGGGACTGCGCCATTGCACTCCAGCCGGGGCATCGCAGCAAGACTCCATCGCAAAAAAATAAAAATTAAAATTAAAAAAAAAAAATTTAAATTAAAAAAAAAGTATTCAGGGCCAGGTGCACTGGCTCACGCCTGTAATCCCAGCACTTTGGGAGGCCGGCGTGTGCAGATCACGAGGTTAGGAGTTCGAGCCCAACCTGGCCAACATGGGGAAACTCCGTCTCTACTAAAAATACAAAAATTAGCTGGGCATGGTGGCATGCGCCTGCAGCCCCAGCTACTCGAGAGGCTGAGGCAGGAGAATCTTGAACCCGGGAGGCAGAGGTTGCAGTGAGCCAAGATTGCGCCACTGCACTCCAACCTGGGTGACAGAGCAGGACCCTGTCTCAAAAAAAAAAAAAGAAAAAGAAAAAGAAAGAAAGAAAGAAATGTATTCAGTAGAGCCAACCTAGATAGAAAGATTATTTTATGTAGAAGTTTTGAAGAGATGCGTATTTGCCTTCTAAAACCATAACTAAAATTATCATGAGCCCATTCCATATAATCCACATAGAATTAGACCCCACCCCAGGAGAGAAATAGCTTAGACATACTGATCTCGCGGATGATACTGGACTTTTAAGATGGGTGAAGGGAATCGAAACCTCTGGTCACAGTCGCCTGAAAGAACATCCCACTGTGACACTATGTTATCAGTGGAGGCACTCACGAGCTTATGGCCGTCTCGGCTCCAGCTGAGGAAAAACAGGGGTAATTTAGCACATATTCTAGGTATACCGTACCACTCTCAGGAATAAACTGTGTAAGTCACACACACTACTGCAACTGTACAGGTCAACAATGTTTCTGGTTTTGTTCTACTTATACTCAAATCCACAAGCTTTTCCAACTAGGCAATAAATAAGAATGTTTTCATGACATTTTATTATCTAGTAATGGAAGCTCATAATATTTCAAGATAAAACTATAAAGTGACTCAGTGAAATAAGAGATTAAAAACATCTTAGAAGAGTCTAAAAATCAGCTGGCCTTTAAGGTTGATATATTTGAACTTTCTGAAGTTATCTCAGAAGTTGCACCATCATGGTATAAACAAAACAAAAAAAAAATGGTAAGTATCTGTTATTTAAAATAATTTTAAAAGAAACTGAGAAAGAATTAATTCCTCCTGCTAAGTACAGATAAACACACTGGACATCACATATAAAAGAGACAAAAAGGGTTCTGAAAGGTAGACAAAGGACAGACAAGCCAGAGACTGCAGAATCTTAAGGATGACACAACAGTGAAATCCCGGAATTTTCTTTCTGCCTCATGTTCTCCGTTCTGGGTGAAGGAAAAGCCAACAACCTGGTAATGCTAGTGGACACACACAAAAATCCCCAAGAAGAGTCTACTTTCCCCAGCTAAGGGACCAGAAAAGGACAGCCTGGCAAGACAGAAAACTTCAAGACAATAACCAATCTACTGCAGCCAAACATCACAGAAAAGAACTACAAATCCCCCTCTTAGCAAGGTTCAAGCGGATAGCCTAGACTTCACCTTTATCCAGCTATAACAAGGCACCCTCCCCACCTCACTGGGGTGGTGTCCAAGAAGGCTCAGTAGGGAATCAGATTTGCATTACCACCAGCAGTAATGAGGTTGCACCACCATGGTGTCAGAGGACACACAGAGAGAAGGAACAAGGAACTCCTATCCTTCCCAGACAGGATGTTATCAGCAGAGACCTAGTAGAGAGCCTAAACTTTCAATCCCCCCCAGCAGTAACGAGGCCAAGTAAGAAGAAACCTGGACTTTCACCCACCTCTGGCAATAACAAGATGGCACACTCCATTACCCTGTGCAGTATCAGAGGAGGCCTGCTAAACTAGAAGATTTAAATAAGATCTATAGGCCGGGCGCAATGGCTCACACCTGTAATCCCAGCACTTTGGGAGACCGAGGCAGGCAAATCACTTGAGGCCAAAAGTTTGAGACCAGCCTGGCCATATGGTGAAACCCCATTGTCTACTAAAAATACAAAAAATTAGCCAGGCATGGTGGTATGCGCCTGTAGTCCCAGATACTCGGGAAGCTGAGGCAGGAGAATTGCTTTAACCTGGGAGGCGGAGGTTACAGTGAGCCAAGATGGCACCACTGAGCTCCAGCGTGGGCAACAGAGTGAGACGACTGTCTCAAGAAAAAATAAAAAATAAATAAGATCTACAGTCTCATAATACCCAAAATGCCCAGGTTTCAAATGAAAATCACTTGTCAACTCAAGAACAAAGAAAATCTCAACTTGAGTAAGAAAAGACAATCAACAGACACTAATACAGAGATGACATAAATGTTAGAATTATCTGACAAGGATTATGATGTAGCCATCATAAAAATGCTTCAACAAACTATTATGAACATGCCTGAAACAGATGGGGGAAAAAACCCAGAAAATCTTAGCAAAGAAATAGAAGATACAGAGAAGAATCAAATGGGAATTTTAGAACTGAAAAATATAGTAACAGAAATAAACTCAATAGATGAATTCAGCAGCCAATGGAGGAAAAAAAGGGAAAGAATCAGCAAACTGGAAGATGGAATAAAAACTACCCAATCTCAATAGAGAGAAAACAGACATATATATATGATGTGTCTGTGTGTATATACATGTGTATACATATATATGTGTGTGTGTGTATATATAGATACACATACACAGAGCCTCAGAACTGTAACAAAAGATCTAATATTCATGTCATCAGAATCCTGGAAGGAGAGAACACAGACGTGGATGTTAAGGTATTTGAAGATATAATGGCTGAAATTTTCCTAAATCTGGCAAGAGATATAAAACCTACAGATTCAAGAACATCAACTAGGATGAGCCTAAAGAAATCCACTCCAAGAAATACAAACTTCTGAAAACTAAAGACAACGAAAAACTCTCAAAAGCTGCAAGAGAAAAATGATGCCTTATCTATAGAGGAACAACAACGTGAATGAAAAGGGATTTCTCATCAGAAACCACGGAGGCCAGAAGGAAGTGGCACGTTTTTCAAGCGCTAAAGAAAAGAACCGTCATCCCAGGAATACACAGGTAAACTGAGACATTTGTTGCTAGCAGACATACTCTAAAGTTGGCTACCTAATGTTCAGAAAAGATTAAATGAAGGGTTTAGAAGGAAGAATGAACAATGAAGACTATAAATATATGGGTAGATAAAATTACTTTTTCTCAGCCAGGTGTGGTGGCTCACACCTATAATCCAAGCACTTTGGGAGGCCAAGGCAGGCAGATCACCTGAGGTCAGGAGTTCGAGATCAACCTGGCCAACATGGTGAAAACTCATCTCTACTAAAAATACAAAAATTAGCCAGGCATGGTAGCACATGCCTGTAATCCCAGCTACTTGGGAGCCTGAGGCCATAGAATTGCTTGAAATCAGGAGGCAGAGATTGCAGTGAGCCGAGATCACGCCATTGCACTCCAGCCTGGGTAACAAGAACGAAACTCTGTCTCCGAAAAAAAAAAAAAAAGGGCGGGTGCGGTGGCTCACGCCTGTAATCCCAGCCTTTGGGAGGCCAAGGCAGGGGGATCATGAGGTCAAGAGATCGAGACCATCCTGGCCAACATGGTGAAACCCCATCTCTACTAAAAATACAAAAATTAGCTGGGCATAGTAGTGTACGCCTATAGTCCCAGCAACTCGGGAGGCTGAGGTCAGAGAATCACTTGAACCTGGGAGGCAGAGGTTGCAGTGAGCCGAGATCATGGCACTGCACTCCAGCCTGGGTGACAGAGCAAGAATCCATCTCAAAAAAAAAAAATTACTTTTTCTCTTTTTGAGTTTTGATGTTTGAAACACATATTTTAACACTGTCTTATGTGGGTCTCAATGTACGTAAAGCAAATATTTAAGACAATTATATTATATACAAGAAAGGACAAGGGGACAACAGGAAGGTAAGGTTTCTACGCTTCACTTGAACTGGTAAAATGTTCACCAATACAACTTATCACCAGTAGACTGTGGTAAGTTATAAATGTATGATGTAAAACCTAGCAACCACTAAAGCTACACAAGGGTATACACTCAAAAACACTACAGATAAAGCAAAATGGAATTCTAAAAACTTGTCCAAGTAGCCCATAGGAAGGCAGGAAACAAAAACAAAAAGAAAATGGAACAAGTAAAAAAGTCACCCAAAACCTGTACTTTATCCAGGTTTTGAAATCAAGAGGAGATGCTATTGAGAAACTCAGCAGGCAATATAATCTCCATGGTTAAGAACATGGCTCAAAAGTCAGACTTCTGCTCAAGCCTAGACATTACCACCTCCTAGCTGTGTGATCTTAGGCAAGTTACTTAAGTTTTATGGGTTTCAATTTCCTCATCTATAACACATGAATAAAAATGGTATCTACCTGCAGAAGGCTGTTGAGATAATTTAAATTAATACATAAAAAACTTTTAGCCTGGCACATAATAAGTACTCAATGCCTGGTACATAATAAGTGCTCAAAAAAAATATTTATATCAGAGACAAAATAAATATATTCCCAGACTCAGGACTCAGGACTCAGGAACAGAGGAAGGCAGGGGTAAGCTAAGGTTATAAATATAGAGGGATTAAGTTAAAGACTGCACACAAAAGGACTCTGGTGTCTCTCTTCTACTGGCTCTAGAATATCTATAGCCAGGCAATTAGTGAGTCCTTCTAGAGAACGTCAACTCTGAAGAGGCCTAAAGGTGTTAAAATGCAAAGGTGCACAAAAAAAAGCCAATAGCTGGATGGATGATGATGATGATGGGAGGGTAAAAGGGTGGATGATGGGAGGGTAAAGGGTAAGTTAAAATTCAAATACACTGTAACAGGAAACTCAATTTCTGAAATTAACGAAAAAGCAATACACATTATATTAGAAATACGAAGCTAAACAGCAGAAGAAATAGCCCCCAAAAATAGAAGTCTACTGGGAATGGCACAAGACTGAGAGTGAGGAGAAAAAAGGAACAGGTTTTGTTGCTATTCTTATAGGCCTGTTAGCACAAATAGACTATAGAACAAAATGTTAGCTATGATTCCGTTTTCCCTCTAAACTCTTCTGTACTAGGGGGTGGGTGAGTTACAAAAAAAAAAACCTACTGCTACTGCACTATAATTTTTGTTTTCTTTCACAGCAAGCTTGTATTTCTGTCATAATGGAGGGAAATCTAACTAAAAATTAAGTTATAAAGAAAAGTAAAAACTAAAAAAATAATTTATTCTTCAATTCCAAATTCTATAAGCTCAAGAATTAGGAATTATCATATTTTCTCACAGCTTCTTTCCCAAAGACAGATGGGTCTTTACTGATTCTAATGTGCTAAAGTCTACCTATGGCCCCCATCCAGTGCTTGAATTTCTTCTGCAGCATCCTAAAAACGGGGGTGGCAAGCTCAGGCAAGAACAGCTCTCGGATAGCTCTCTCCTGGGCAGTTAATCCCATCTACAGCACCTCTGCTTGGGAGCTCCTCTCTACTTGGAGTTAACTTTTGTTTCCCTATACCTAACTTCTGTTCACTACCTACTAATTCTGTTTTGTTTTTTGGGGTTTTTTTTTTCTAGACAGGGTCTCACTCTGTAGCCCAGGTAGATCTCAGCTCACTTCAACCTCCGCATGCCGGGTTCAAGCGATTCTCCTGCTTCAGCCCCCCAAGTAGCTGGGATTACAGGCGCACGTCACCATGCCTGGCTAATTTTTGTATTTTTAGTAGAGACGGGGTTTCACCATGTTGTAGGGGCTGGTCTCGAACTCCTGACCTCAAGTGATTGGTGAGCCTCAGCCTCCGAAAGTGCTGGGATTACAGGCATGAGCCACTGTGCCCAGCCAGTACCTACCAGTTCTGCTTCTACATCCTGGGCCATTTTTTTCTCTCTTTCATATATCAACTTTACTAATAGTTGAAGTTAGCTATCAGGCCTACTCAAAACTTCTCTTGGTAAAATCTGTTCCCTAATATGCTCAAATAAGGAACAGTTAAATCTATTATGCATGTATACTATGCAATACTCTATAGACACAACTATTTAAAATAATGAGACACAGAGAAATATCCACTATATGGTAAGTGGAAAAGCAAGCTACAGAACAAAATATATTTATTTTTGTTTAAAAACATATTATGTGGATATACGTATTTTTTCCACATATGTAGATATCTTATAGACAGGATATATTCCACACTCTTTAATAGTGGTTACCCCAAGAAGTAGACAAAGGGCTTTCATTTTGTACTTTGCGTATTAATATTTTTAACGGCCAGGTGCAGTGGCTCACGCCTGTAATCTCAGCACTTTGGGAGGCCAAGGAGGGCAGATTACCTGAGATCAGGAGGTCGAGACCAGCCTGGCTAACATGGTGAAATCCCATCTCTACTAAAAATACAAAACTTAGCCGGGCGTGGTGGCATGCTTCTGTAATCCCAGCTACTCAGGAGGCTGAGGTAGGAGAATCACTTGAAACTGGGAGGCGTAGGTTGCAGTGAGCCAAGATTGCGCCACTGCACTCCAGCACAGGCAACAGAGCAAGACTCTGTCTCAAAAAAAAAAAAAAAAAAAAAAAACTTTTAAATTATCAAGTATAGGTTTTGTGATTTTAAAATGTTAAAAATGTTGGAGGGAGCGGTTGAAAAATCTCTCACTTTATATCCTTTGTCTGACTAATAACACACTTCTGGAAGTCTACTGTAATGAGAAATCATAGACCAAATGCCCATTGGGCATCTCAGATGCTTTTTGGGACTAATCATCAAGAATTTCTCATTTGTTTTTGTGTCCCCAGAGCCCAACACAGCACCTGGTACATAACTCATGGTCAACACCTACTGAATGAATGAATGAATATATAAGAAAAACTATGGCACAAAGACATTCACTAAACATTATGTAATCGAGGAAAAAAAAACAGAAAATGGTTAAGTAAATTATGGTTTATCAGACAATACACAGTCATTTAAAAAGTTGTTAAAGGCTACTCAAGCAGAAAAATGTCTAGACAGTATTAGGAGGGAAAAGCAAAATATAGAACATAGCACAATTACAAACTATGCTTAAAAAAATTATCTAGAAACTGAGCAGACATGGTGGCTCACAACTGTAATCCCAGCACTTTGGGAGGCTGAGGTGGGAGGATCGATTGAAGCCAGGAGTTCAAGACAAGCCTAAGCAACATAGCAAGACCTTGTCTCTATAAAAAAAATTTTTTTAATTAGCCAGGCATGGTGGCACACATCTATAGACCTAGTTACTCAGGAGGATCACTTGAGCCTGGGATTTCAAGGTTGCAGTGAACTGTGATCATGCCTGTGACTAGCCACTGCACTCCTGCCTGGGCCACAGAGCAAGACCCTGTCTCAGAAACAACAACAAAAATCTATACATACAAAGTAGTAGTATCTGGTTAGGAGGTCTACAGAAAATATTAGTTATTTGTTTTATTTTCCATGATTTTCTAGAATAAGTATATATTGCTATATAATAAAAACACACATATTTTTAATAGGTAAGAGTTCTTTTTTTTTTTTTTTTTAAAGAGACAAGGTTTATTGTTACCCAGACACTGGAGTGCAGTGGCACAATCATGGCTCATTACAGCCTAGAACTCCTGGGCTCAAGTGATTCTCCCACTTCAGTCTCCTAAGTAGCCAGGACTACAGATGTGCACCACACATGCAGCTAATTTTTTTACTTTTTGTAGAGATAAGGTCTCACTGTGTTGGTCTCCTGGGCTCAAGGAATCCTCTCATCTCAGCCTCCCAAAGCTCTGGGATTACAGGCATGAGCCAATGCATCTAGCCAGTTCTAAAATTACATTATGATGATGGTTGCACAACTCTGAATATATAAAAACCTGTGAATTGTACACTCTAAATTTTATATTATGTGAAACACATACACACACACACCCACCCACCCCTACCTCTTAAAACTGTTAAAAATATGTGTATCTATTTAAATCTTTTTTTTTTTTTTTGAAACAGAGTCTTACTCTGTCACCCAGTCTGGAGTGCAGTGGATCTCAGCTCATTGCAACCTCTGCCTCCGGGGTTCAAGCAATTCTCCTGCCTCCGTCTCCCAAGTGGCTGGGATTACAGGCACCCGCCACTATGCCTGGCTAATTTTTTTATTTTTAGTAGAGATGAGGTTTCACCATGTTGGTCAGGCCAGTCTCGAACTCCAGACCTCAAGTCACCTACCTGCCTCAGCCTCCCAAAGTGCTCAGATTACAGGCATGAGCCACCATGCCTGTATCTTTATTGCAAGAATACAACAAAAAAGAAACAGAAAGGCAGTGGAAGGAACCTAAGAGATCCGGGCCAGTGCTTCCTGGATTATTAGATACAAGAGAAAAGTTTTGGCCCAAGTCACCAGTACATTACTGGCCAAACTTTACTGTGATTCAAGCCTCCTCCCAATCCAATGCTTTATAATACCATTTAGACAAAAGGAGATAGACTTAACTTTGATCAGATTAGGTCCTTTTTTTTGGCCCCAAGTTCATTTAAAAAAAATGCTGCCCCAAAATAAAATTTTCTGAAGCAAATAGTTTCAGAGTAAGAGTGAAATCAATGGGAATTCATGTAACAGCAGATTTCAATTGTTTTTACATTTGCTATAAAACCTTAATAACTATATTTCATTGAAGGAATAGTCACACTTGTGATCACTAAAATTACTGAAATTCAATAACCTGGACAAAATTGGACTCGATGACTTCCAAGCTTCTGTCCTAACCGAGATTTTTTATTCTAACACAATTATACTACAATTACAATCTGAAAATATCTCATTTCAGTATTGAGATATTCTCAGCACCTGACACAGATCCATAATACAATGAATTTCTTCCAAGAAAGGTGCTTCAAGGATAGCATGGACTCAGGATCTACATAAACCATGATAAACTGTATTACTAATGGCTGAATATTTTAAAATCTAAGTATTAAAATATCCACAATGAGATTTGCAAATATGTAGTCATCATTCATTCTCCTAACTCATATTTAAATATTAATTTTAAAATGTCTTACCATAAAGAACACACTGGATGGATGTGTGCACTAATTATTTTAGCAATGCCTCTTGTCAAGAAATCCCAGATGACAATTCGGCCATCATTACAGCCAACTGCAAGCAGTGTGCCCCACCTGTTAAAGGTGCAAGTCAAAGCCATGCTGATACAATCCAAAGTTCCATCAGCTTCCTAAAAATTGAAACAAATACAAGAATAGAGACAACAATAGCCAGGTATCCAAATTATTTCCTAAAGGTTCTTTATCACTTGTGATACTTTTATTGAATATAAATTACACTGTATACCAAAATAATCTCTCTGTGTCTTCTCATATCTACTAAAATAGCCAAAATGAAGAAACGTTTATTAAAGCTAACCACAGATTCTGGAAACAGATGTGATCAATCCCTTACATCACTACTATAACTTTGTATAAACTTTCTGGAGGGCAAATGGGCAAAATATAACAGAAGTATTTAAAAAGTCATATCTATTGATGCAGTCATCATAATTCTGGGAATTTATTCCAAGAATTTAAAACAAAAAGAATTTAAAAGAATTTTTTTAAGAATTAAAAAAAAAAACCCTGGAATAGCCTACAAAGCGTAACATTAGAGAAGTCAAATTATTTCACATCAATACCAAGCTATTTAAAATAACCACAATGTCTATCCTCAAACATTCAAGTGTTACAAAATAGTTTTACACTTAAAAAAGCAAACCACATGTATAGCATACATTTTGCTTCACTACGTAAAAACATTGATCAAAACAAGAAAAGCACACAAAAAAACCTACGATGGTGTTGTTTGTGAAAAATCCTTCAATGAAAGTTTTTCTTTTATTTAAAGGAAAATGAACTGTAAGATTACAACATCATGATAAGATTTCTAGCCCACACTGCCTATTTCCTCCCTGATCAAAATTATACACTAGTTCCTTATCATAGCAAAAGATATATTATCACACTTAATGCTTCTTTGTCAAAACACAAGGATCAAAAAGTATGTTCTGTTCTAACATAAACATCCACAAGTTACTATGTTCCTAAAATCACGGCAATACTATACTCTTACCTCTGGATAGTTCTGCCCAAAGGACTCTGCAACAAAGCAAAGAAAGAATTGATGGAACATGTACCACATAGCAAGGATCATACAACTCATGAACAGTGTATAGTAGTGGCTGACAAAACGAAAATGAAATGGGGATATGACGCCCTTTCAGGCATTCCATGAGGCCACATGGATTTTCAAGATTCTGCTAAGATGACTTGTTTACTCAAAAGTATACAGATGAGCTTTCCTGAGACTATATGACCTGGGATGTTGCAACAGAGTGAAGGCAGGAGCAGATATGAGAAGTCCCCCAACTTCTATTCAGGCAAACATTCAAGACAGTTGTAAAAATGTCACAACAGTGGCATTTTCCTCACTAAATACTTTGTTTTTGAAAACAAAGTAACTACTTACATAAACATGTAATGGATTTATTACGGTTATTTCTAAATAATGTGCTTTAAAAATACTATCTCAGTTTTCACTTCTAAATTGGTAAACACTGGTAGGTAGATATCACCTACATAAACAAAAACTCCTTGGCGGTCCTCTACTTTTTAAAAGTATAATGGGATCCCGATACTAAAAAGTTTGACAACTGCTGACATATCCAAGTTAGCAATAGTCTTTCTCCATCATACCCTTTGGGCATTTCACAATTTATTTCCATATTTACTAACATAAGAGCAAGGAGCCGGGCTCGGTTGTTCATGCGTGTAATCTCAGCACTTTGGGAGGCCAAGGCGGGCAGATCACAAGGGAGTTCGAGACCGGCCTAGCCAACATGGTGAAATCCCGTCTCTACTAAAAATACAAAAATTAGCCGGGTGTGGTGGTGTGCACCTGTAATCTCAGCTACTCAGGAGGCTGAGGCAGGAGAATCACTTGAACCTGGGAGGCGGAGGTGGCAGTGAGCTGAGATCATGCCACTGCACTCCAACCTGGCTGACAGAACAAGACTCCGTTTCAAAAAAAAAAAAAAGAGCAAGGAAGGGCAAGAGTCAATTCATATCAGTCAAATTATCACAATTACTCTTTGAAACCTTGAAACCTTTACTAAAAGCAGCGATCACACCCCTTCCTAATAACAGCATTTAGGTTGTGACAGCAAATAGTAGTTGATTAAACATGAAATTCTCTTTATTTCTTTCAGTTTTTGGGGGGGTACTTTTGTTTTTTTTTTCTTGACTAGCTTGGTTTTTTTTGTTTGTTTTTTTGAGACAGAGTCTCGCTCTGTCACCCAGGCTGGAGTGCAGTGGCACGATCTTGGCTCACCACAGCAGCTGCTTCCCAGGTTCAAGTGCTTCTCCTGCCCCAGCCTCCCGAGCAGCATCTGGGATTACAGGCACATGGCACCATGCCCGGCTAGCTAATTTTGTATTTTTAGTAGAGATGTGGTTTGGCCATGTTGGCCAGGCTGGTCTCAAACTTCTGACCTCAGGGTATCCACCTGCCTCAGCCTCCCAAAGTGCTAGGATTACCGGCGTGAGCCACCACGCCCGGCCTAGTCCTTACAAATTTATGTGTAAAAAGCCCATGTGGTGGCTCACGCTTGTAATCCCAGCACTTTCGGAGGCCGAGGCGGGTGGATCACCTGAGGTCGGGAGTTCAAAATCAGTCAGACCAACATGGAGAAACCCTGTCTCTACTAAAAATACAAAATTAGCCAGGCGTGGTGGCACATGCCTGTAATCCCAGCTACTCCGGAGGCTGAGGCAGGGGAACCTCTTGGACCTGGGAGGCAGAGGTTGCAGTGAGCTGAGATCGTACCATTGCATTCCAGCCTGGATAACAAGAGGGAAACTCTTGTCTCAAAAAAAATAATAATAAAAGTAAACAAATTTATGTGTAAATGTGTTTATATGAGCAAAGAAAAAGGTATAAAAGGATAAACCCCACTTAAAATTTGGGATGGGGAGACTTTTTTCTGTATGTGTGTGTGTATATATCCATATATATATCCATATAGATATCCATATATATATCCATATATGTATTTATTTGAGACAGAGTTCGCTCTTGTCCCCCATGTTGTAATGCAATGATGTCGGCTCCCCTCAACCTCTGTCTCGCAGGTTCAAGTGATTCTCCTGCCTCAGCCTCCTGAGTAGCTGGGATTACAGGCACGGGCTGCCATGCACGGCTAATTTTTGTATTTTTAGTAGAGATAGGGTTTCACTATCTTGGACAGGCTGGTCTTGAAATCCTGACCTCAGGTGATCCACCCGCTTTGGCTTCCCAAAGTGCTGGGATTACAGGCGTGAGCCACTGCACCTGGCCTCAACTGCTTGTAATTGCTTTTAGCTGGATTCCCATAGCTCATTCATTTATTGTGGTTCTATATGATACACAGTTACTTGTTTGTCTCTCCTCTTAGCTCTATTTACCAGGGCAAAACTGGTATCTTATTTCAATGTTTCAATGTTTTTCAAACAGTAGGACTCAACCCACCATAAATGGATACATTAATTTAGTGAGTTGGAACAAGTGTTTCAATAGATTAGAAAATATCAGCCAGGTGCAGTGGCTCACCCCTGTAATCCCAGCACTTTGGGAGGCCAAGGCGGGCAGATCACGAGCTCAGGAGTTTGAGACCAGCTGAGGCAACATGGTGAAACTCCGTCTCTACTAAAAACACACATTAAAAAAATTAGCCGGGCATGGTGGCACATGCCTGTAATCCCAGCTACTCGGGAGGCTGAGGCAGGAGAATTGCTTGAACCCAGGAGGCGGACGTTGCAGTGAGCCAAGATCACGCCATTGCACTCCAGCCTGGGCGACAGAAGCAAGACTCCGTCTAAAGGGGGGAAAAAAAAGAAAAGAAAGTATCAGAGGACACTGAACATAACAAGGATTAAGTATAATCCTAAGAAATTTAGTTACACGTGTGTGTGTATGTACATATAGTGAACTGTGATAGAATATATATTTCTTACTGTGATTTGTGGTAAAAATAAGTTTGACAAATGATCTTATTTAACTGTATCTCCAGTGCACACAGCAGGGGCTCAAAAAGTGGTTGCAGAAGTAAAACTAGTGTCTACCTATGAGCCACTTGAGTAACCACCTTAAAAATACATTGTCATTCATTTCTTTCATCTGGCCAGATGTCCTTCAATATGCTTCCACAATCACATTACTTCTGTTCCTTTCATCTGTAGTCATTAACTTTCTCACTTTAAAATACAGTCATTTTTCAGAGATTGTTATCTCTCAGACCCAGGCTTCTTTAATTTGTCTAACCTTCCAATGCTAAATATTCCTTCCTGGCTGGGCACGGTGGCTCACACCTGTAATCCCAGCACTTTCGAAGGCCAAGGTGGGCAAATCACTTGAGATCGGGAGTTCCTGACCAGCCTGGCCAACATGGTGAAACCCAGTCTCTACTAAAACTACAAAAAAATACAGCCAAGTGTGGCGTTAGGTGCCTGTAATCCCAGCTACTCAGGTGGGCTGCGGTAGGAGAATCGGTTGAACCTGGGAAGCGCAAGTTGCGGTCAGTCGATTGTGCCACTGCACGCCAGCCTGGGCAACAGAGCAAGACTCCGTCTCAAAAGATAAATAAAAATAAATATTCCTTCCTAAGTTTTATCCTAATGAATCTTCTGTATCATTCAAGAAAAGCCTTTTGCAAGTCCCTGCTACTCTTTCAAAGTGCTAGTGTCATCACCTTTCTTCCATCCTTAAGTTTTTAAAAATAAGGGTCAACCTTTTGCCCTTGTCTCCCACACCATTCTAAAATCACTGTAATCTGGCTTCTGTTCCAAGCTGCCAAAGGACTAATCAGAGCAACCCATTCTAAGCCCTCAGACTCAGCTGCTCTGATTGGCTTCTATGAAGACACCACACCAATCTGTACTCTCTTCTTCCTCTACATAGATTAATACATGGAAGGCACTTGAAAATCTGCCTAGCTCAGAGAAAGTACTTTATAACTGTTAGTTAACTTGTTATCTTCATTTATTCCTCCTCTTAACCCCTAACTACAGATTGTGTGCTTGGCAATTTTCTTTTCTCCCCCTCCCACTTTTTCCCTTAATCATGCCTCGATCTATTCACAAGGTTTCAATGAGCCCATCTGTAAGATTACAAATCTCTCCCATAAATCCAAACCTGTCTCCTGACCCCTCGACCACATTCAACATCTCCAAAGCTGTCTTTTTCCAATGTCCTTACACTTTATCAATAGCATCATTATTTGCTCTCACCATTTTTCACGTAACTCTCTTATTCATCACCACTACATGCAATCTATTTGTCATCCCTACCTCCTTAACGTCTTTTCTATTTCCTAGCTCAGGCCTTCCTTATCACTCATGTAATCTACCCCTCCAAACTGGTTTTACACTCCTCCAAAACTGAACTCCACATCGCTGTCAGACAAACCTTACAGACTCACAGCTCTGACTGAGTTACTAAGTCAAAACTCTTCAATAGATCTACCCTATCTTCCCTAAAAACTCCAAACTTTTCAGCTGGGCATTCGAGAACCAACACAAAATAGATGGCACCAATCCCATCCCTTGGCATTCTCTTTATCCACAACCTGGCCAAGCAGGAAAATTCATCCCTCCCATATCTTCATACTTCAGCCTGTTGATATTTTACCAACCTTAAAAATCCACTTAAGGCGGGACACTTTGGGAGGCTGAGGTGGATGGATTGCTTGGGGCCAGGAGTTTGAGACCAGCCTGGCCAACGCAGTGAAACCCCATCGCTACTAAAAATACAAAAATTAGGCCGGGCGCGGTGGCTCAAGCCTGTAATCCCAGCACTTTGGGAGGCCGAGGCGGGTGGATCACGAGGTCAGGAGATCGAGACTATCCTGGCTAACATGGTGAAACCCCGTCTCTACTAAAAATACAAAAAACTAGCCGGGCGTGGTGGCGGGCGCCTGTAGTCTCAGCTACTTGGGAGGCTGAGGCGGGAGAATGGCGTGAACCCGGGAGGCGGAGCTTGCAGTGAGGAGATCACGCCACTGCACTCCAGCCTGGGAGACACAGCGAGACTCCGTCTCAAAAAAAAAAAAAAAAAAAAAATACAAAAATTAGCCAGGCATGGCAGTGCGCACCTGTAGTACCAGCTACTCAGGAGGCTGAAGCATGAGAATCACTTGAACCCAGGAGATGGAGGTTGCAGTGAGCCAAGACTATGCCACTGCCCTCCAGCCTGGGCGACAGCGCGAGACTGTCTTAAAAACAACAACAACAACAAAAAACTTAAAACTCCAACTCCTCCACAGGTTTGGGGGGTTTGTTTTTCCTGGTTGACTTCTTCTCTTGCCCCAAAGACATTCACTCTCTGTTCCAAACATTCTTAGCAACTGGTAATGGCTCTTTCAGGCCTGCCTACATTCTGCAATATCCTACGGCTATTTTACATAATCACCTTAAACTCCCTGCTTAATGAAAAGCTCTTTAAGGGCAAAGACCATTTTTTATGTATCTTTGTAGCCCTTTTGACAACACATCTTCTGATTTTCTTTAAAGAGAAACCTAACCATTAGGAACAGCAAGTCGGGCAGAAGTCCTTGAAAACCTCAGTTACCCCTAGGATACCATGCTAAACGTCACCTAATGAAAGTCCAGGAGAAAGGACCTACAGTTTTTAAATAATCTGGATAGGAGGTAAGGAGGAAATGACTCTAAGTGAGGATGACAAAAGACAACTTCCTCCATATTTCACACTTCAGTGTTTTACACACCGTCCCTAGTAAAGGACCTTAAACAGAAAGTTAGGATAATTGGATTCCAGTGCCAACTATGCCATTTACTTGCTTAGTGCCTAGCCATTACCCTCTGAGCCTTTATTCATCCATTCAATGAGAGGCTTCTACCAGAAGATCTCCAAGTCCCCTCCTTGGACATCTCGTTTCTACAAAAAGATTAACCTGTCCAGGAACCCAATTCCCTGACAAGTCTTCAAAGCTTCATCCCAAGCCTCACTTCTTCAAATTCCATCTCCAACAACTCTGGTCCTGGCTGCTCTGGGCTACTTCAACACCTGTGATCCTTATACTCAAACCTAAGTTACAAACTGTCTGTCCCCATCGCTCCATAATTGATACGAAAGTGGCCTCGGGAGGGGCAATGCAATCTACTCGGGCAGAAGGTGCGCTTCTTCCTCCTGCTGCTGCTCCACATCAGGTGTGCCCAATGATCCATAGCAGACCAGTGTCCCTAAGATTGCAGCCTGACTCCCCTCCCGCCTGGGTTCCCTCCTTTCCAGTACTCAACGCTTCTCCATAACGCAACCACAGCCCTTCTCACCCAGCAACTCGAGGTTCATCCCTGCGGACTGTGACCGCCCGGTCTCAGCTCCGGCAACAACGCCTTCTCCCCGGCCGGCTTCAGCAACTTGCGTCTAAGGGGTGGACGCCGCGAAGAGCCTGGCGCAAGCTCCGGAGACTTTCGGACTTAGAAGGCCCCGCGGCTTCCGCTTTCTTCCCCCGCCTTCCTTGTTCGTTTCAGGTGGGCTGCCCAAATATATGCCTGACCAAAATCAAGCATAAACTTCTTCGGAAACAATTAATTATGATCTTTGCTGAGGTACAACAAAGTTATCGTCACTAGGGACTTTAAATAGCGAGAGAATTTAAGGCTATTTGCTCCGGGAACATGTAGATGAGCTAGAAATTACAGGCATACAGTTAACCTACTAGTTCTTGGCCTGTTGTGTTCAGCAGAGTTGTCCGGGCGGGCTACCTCAGATTTCGCAGGAAAAGTTCCGGGCAAGTCCTACTAATGCAGGAAAGCAGAGAAGGTCGTCCCCTAGTGCTCAGGTGTCTAGCGTCTCTGACCTCACCGACGCGCGTACTTACCCTGAATGTAGGCGGCGTTGCAGGCTGTTTCAGTCTCGTGAAAAGTATTTCTCATTTGTAAAGATATGCCATTAATCCTACAGAAAGGTACGACAACATATGTTAGGCCTGTTTATGTTAGGATAATAAAAACCTTACTATCTAAGATTTTACCGTTTACCCAGTGTTAACTGGGACGCTGTGAAAAAGTATTGGAATGAGGGGTGGACTGAGTTTCCCGGAGCTCAATCATACAGAACTCCAACGCAATTAGAGAAGGCCAGTTACTGGTATCTAGCGAAGGAGCAAATTTTATGTGAATAAATTCCTACTATAAATGCTGTGGCTCATCAGAAAAAGGAAAGAACGTCAAAGGCTCGCTACAGAAAATAGTACTCGGGCTAGGTCTCCGACAATGGAAAAGTACACATACACAAGGTTATTAATTGCCGTATTGTCTGCAATTGCAAACTTTTGGAAACAATAATGAAACTTTTGAATTAGGGATCCCAGCATTTTCATTTTTGCACAGGGCCCTGCAAAATTATATAGCTAGTCCAGTCCGCCTCTGCTTGACAAATTTGCAGAAAAGAAGCCTCATTCACACAGTGCACCCTGTCCCCGGGTCCCAGTTGATTGATCTTTCAGTAAGCTCCTGACCTAAGCTCAACCCAATTAAATTCCTTTCCCAAGAATTTGGAATGGGAATTAAGTGGCCCCCACAGTCTGACACATCGATTGAAGAGAGTAAGTGTGAATTAAGAATTAAGGAGCTACTTAAGGCTCCTAATAATAGATGGACACCATGGTAATTGGCTGCAGGTTGCAGAATGAAGCAGAGGTCCAGAAACAAGTCAAAGATAAAATACTTTGTGTATCTAATTAGTTCCCGAGAACATGTTACATTAATGTCTTCTATTTCCATTATCCTTGGACCTTTATAAAGTATGCCTTTTGCAGCCGGGCGCGGTGGCTCACGCCTGTAATCCCAGCACTTTGGGAGGCCGAGGCGGGCGGATCACCTGAGGTCAGGAGTTCGAGACCAGCCTGATAAACATGGAGAAACCCCGTCTCTACTAAAAATACAAAATTAGTTGGGCGTGGTGGCTCAGCTACTCAGGAGGCTGAGGCAGGAGAATCGTTTGAACCCGGGAGGGGGAGGTTTCGGTGAGCCAACATCGCACCATTGCACTCCAGCCTGGGTAACAGAGTTAGACTCCGTCTCAAAAAAAAAAAAAAAAAATCCACAGTTTTTCTACTCTCCAAAGATCAAGGAAAACTTTGCATAAAGGCAAAAGCAACAAAGAAAAATATTATGTGAAAACAACAGCCTAGTTTCCTCTAAATTCTCTGACTCTCAAATCCAAAGTAATCATATCTATGTATTTAGAGATATGGTCTCACTCCGTCGCCCAGGCTGGAATGCAATGAAGAAACCATAGCTCACTACTGTAACCTTAAATTCCTGGGCACAAGTGATCCTCCTGCCTCAGCCTCCCAAAACGCAGGGATTACACTACCATGCCTGATTCCAATGTAATAATTTTTATAGATCGGATGCTAATATAGCTGATGAAGTTAAAATTAAAGCTGTTAAAAATAGGCCAGGCGCAGTGGCTCACGCCTGTAATCTCAGCACTTTGGGAGGTGGAGGCCAGGCGTATCACGAGGTCAGGAGTTCTAGACCAGCCTGACCAACATGGTGAAACCCCGTCTCTACTAAAAATACAAAAATTAGCCGGGCATGGTGGCACATGCCTGTAATCCCAGCTACTAGGGAAGCTGAGGCAGGAGGATCACTTGAACCTGGGAGGTAGAGGTTTCGTTGAGCCAAAGTCATGCCATTGCACTCCAGCCTGGGTGACAGCAAGACTTCATCTCAAAATAAATAAATAAATAAATAAATAAATAAATAAATAAAATGAAGATAAAAATAGTGTTAGAAAAACCCTGAGGAATTTTCTCTTTTTTTTGAGAAGGAGTCTTGCTCTTGTCACCCAGGCTGGAGTGCAATGGTGCAATCTCAACTCAGCGCCTGGCCCACTGAGGGATTTTCAATACACCTTTTTCCTAACACTTACCTCTTTTTCCCCTTCTACCCCTCAGTCCTGTTTGAACTTTCTTTTTTTTTTTTTCCTTTTTCTTTTTTTTTTTTTTTTTTTTTTGAGACAGAGTCTCACTCTGTCATCCAGGCTGGAGTGCAGTGGCATAATCACAGCTCACTGCAGCTCAACCTCCAGGCTCAAGTGATTTTCTCACCTCAGTCCCCCCAAGTAGCTTGGACTATAGGCAGGTACCAACATGCCCAGCTAATTTTTGTATTTTTTGTAAAGACGGGGATTCGCCATGTTGCCCAGGCTGGACTCGAACCCCTGGGCTCAAGCTATCTGCCCACATCAGCCCTGCAAAGTGCTGCTATTGCAGGTGGTGAGTCACCATACCTGGCCTTTTATCACCCTCCTTGGCCTCCTAAAGTGCTAGGATTACAGACGTGAGCCACCGCGCCCAGCTATTATGCCTTTATGCCCATTTTAAGTTGTTTCCATGGTTAATTGCTTAATTCTGATGCAGTTTCTGAAAACTCCGCAAGCAAAATCCTAGAGTGTTGTGTCTTCAGTTCTGGCCAGGTGCAGTGGCTCATGTCTGTAATCCCAGCACTTTGGGAGGCTAAGGCTGGTGGATCGCTTGAGGTTAGGAGTTCGAGACCAACCTAGCCCACATGGTGAAACCCCGTCTCTACTAAAAGTACAAAAATTAGCTGGGCATGGTGGCATGTGCCTGTAATCCCAGCTATTGGGGGGCTGAGACAGGAGGATCGCTTGAATCTGGGAGGCGGAGGTTGCAGTGAGCCGAGATCATACCACTGCACTCTAGCCTGGGCAACAGAGCGAGACTCTGTCTCAAAAAAAAAATACAGATTTCTCATAACTTTAGGATCATATCGTTTGGACTAGGTAAGAGTTCTCAGAACTCTAATAAAAGGAATGACTGGTTTATAAAACTGCTAACCCAAACAGGACAAGAATTAATTGAAGGCTGGGGCAGTGCCTTGTGCCTGTAAATCCCAGCACTTTGGGAGGCCAAGGCAGGCGGATCCCTTGAGCCCAAGAGTTTGAGGCCTGCCTAGGCAACATAAGGAAACTCTGTCTCTACAAAAAATACAAAAATTAGCAGGACATAGTGGTGTGTGTCTGTAGTCCCAGCTACTTGGGAGGCTGAGGTGGAAGGATTGCTTAAGCCTGGGAGGGGGAGGTTGCAGTGAGCTGAGACTGCACCACTGCACTTCAGCCTAGGCAACAGAGTGAGACCCTGTCTCAAATATATAAATAAATAATTGAATACCAAGAAAATACTTTGCCAAATTGTCATACTAAATCAGCCAGTGTGGAAATTGTTAAGATGTGCAATTTGAATAAATTCCATGGTCCAACTCAAATTACCTATGCTAACCCATCTAATAAACCATACTATGCACCTAAATTAGAGAAACAAAGCTGATATTAAAATATAAGTCCAATATTAGGCACAGACTCATGGAGAACCCTGATGGCTGCCTGGCCCTTCCTGAGGCCTTAAAGCCTCCATTATTAAGCTTTCCATGATTCATCACGAAGAGATAAAATGTTCCAAATTAAATGTGTGTGTGTGTGTGTGAGAGTGGGTGTGTGTGATGACTGTTCTAAATTGCTAAAATAGTTTATGACCAACGTTTGGTTGTTAAACCCATAATTCTGGGAAGATGAACACAACTTCAAGTACATTTCTGCTACCTGATAGGTCATTTAAACCTTTATAGAGGAATTTTATTCAATTTTCATTTTCAGTACATGTTTTCTGGTTGTAGTGATAGAAGTACTAATACTTGTTTCATTGGACAAGTTGTAAAAACAGTTTTATTTATTTATTTTGTTTTTTTATTTTAATTTTTTTTGAGACGGAGTTTCACTCTGGTTGCCCAGGCTGGAGTGCAATGGCACAGTCTCGGCTCACTGCAACCTCTGTCTCCCACCTCCTGGGTTCAAGCAATTCTACTGCCTCAGCCTCCCTAGTAGCTGGGATTACAGGCGCCTGCCACCACGCCCAGCTAATTTTTTCTATTTTTAGTAGAGACGGGGTTTCACCATCTTGGCCAGGCTGGTCTTGAACTCCTGACCTCAGGTGATGCGCCCACCTTGGCCTACCAAAGTGCTGGGATTACAGGCATGACTCACCGTGCCCGGCCTATTTATTTATTTACTTATTTATTTTTCAGACAGAGTTTCACTCTTGTTGCCCAGGCTGGAGTGTAATGGTACAGTCTTGACTCACTGCAACCTCTGCCTCCCAGATCCAAGTGATTCTCCTGCCTCAGCCTCTCAAGTAGCTGGGATTACAGGCATGTGCCACCACACCCAGCTAATTTTGTATTTTTAGTAGAGATGGTGTTTCATTATGTTGGCCAGGCTGGCCTTGAACTCCAGACCTCAGGTGATCCACCCTCCTTGGCCTCCCAAAGTGTTGGGATTATAGGCGTGAGCCACGGCATCCGGTCATAAAACAGTTTTTTGTTTTTTTGTGTTTTTTTTGAGATAGAATGTCCCTCTGTTGCCCAGGCTGGAGTGCAATGGCGTGATCTCGGCTCACTGCAACCTCCGCCTCCCAGATGCAAGCGATTCTCCTGCCTCAGCTTCCTGAGTTGCTGGGATTACAGACGCCTGCCACCATGCCCGGCTAATATTTGTATTTTTAGTAGAGATGGGGTTTCACCATGTTGGCCAGGCTGGTCTCAAACTCCTGACCTCAGGCGATCCTCCTGCCTTGGCATCCCAAAGTGTTGGGATTACAGGCGTGAGCCACCGAGGCCGGCCAGTTTTTTAAAAAGGATTACAGATACAATAACATTAGGCAAAGCTAACTGAATTGACTAGATGGCCTTCGTCAAAGGTATTATAGATTGATGACAATCAGATCCACTTCCAGTAGAAGATGGAAGTTGACCCCTTATGAAATAAATAGTCACTGGAAAGGCCTATGCACCTAATAATAGAATGTCATGTATCTTCTGCTACTAAATACTGATATGATTAAATGCTACAAGGTTTTAATGCATTATGTCAAAGTGTATTTTCACCAGGTTAAAAAAAACTTTCATGGGCCGGGTGCGGTGGCTCAAGCCTGTAATCCCAGCACTTTGGGAGGCCAAGACGGGCGGATCACGAGGTCAGGAGATTGAGACCATCCTGGCTAACACGGTGAAACCCCGTCTCTACTAAAAAATACAAAAAACTAGCCAGGCGAGGTGGCGGGCGCCTGTAGTCCCAGCTACTCGGGAGGCTGAGGCAGGAGAATGGCATAAACCCGGGAGGCGGAGCTTGCAGTGAGCTAAGATCCGGCCACTGAGCTCCAGCCTGGGCGACAGAGCGAGACTCCGTTTAAAAAAAAAAAAAAAACTTTCATGGTCCACTGACTGAGGACAAGCAAACATTTCACAATCTAGAACCTAGAGATTGATTGGGTCTTCTGAGGGCAACATCACAGAAAAACTTGCACCAACAATGCAGCAAAACTTTGAGATCCTGAACCTTGGTCTCATAATCTCACAACTCAGAAGGGCCCCCTCCAGACTCTTGGAACTGTATACTGATTGGAAACCTTAAGGTAAAGCTAAACAGGGAAGTTTCTTTCCAGAAGCAGATGGCATCCCAGATGTGGACAGCTTTTTCTCAAGATCATGGATCAAGATTGTACTATCATGAGACTCTTACCTCTCAAATTTTTCTTGCTTGTGCCTGTATGAACAATAGAACTGAAAAAGGGATCTCATGTGTGCACTCATGGGGTATACTTTTATTTGTAGAGGATTTTGCAGCCATTCTTATACATGGACAATCTTACACTTTGATGGAAGATAAAAGGCCTGTGTCAGGGGAAAAATAAAGAAACTTCTCAGAAGCACTTTATTAAGCACTTAATTTATCCTTTTTTTTTTTTTTTTTTCTTTTCTGAGACAGTGTCTTACTCTGTCACCCAGGCTGGAGTGCAGTGGTGCCATCATGGCTCACTACAGCCTCTACCTCCTGGGCTCTGGTGATCATCCCACCTCAGCCTTCCAAGCAGCTGAGACTACAGGCATGTGCCACCATGCCTGGCTAATTTTTGTATCTTTTGTACAGACGGGGTTTCACCATGCTGCCTAGGCTAGTCTCAAACTCCTGGACTCAAGCAATCTGCCCATCTCAGCCTTCCAGAGTGCTAGGATTACAGGGATGAGCCACTGTGCCTGGCCTTAATTTGTCTTTAAGCACCAGGATACACTAAACTTTCTGGAGCTAGGAAACAAAAGACAATTAGCTAGAAAAGAAAGGAAAATGGGAATATAGTGAACTTCTCTCCAGTTCATTAATATCTTAAGGGAATGCCTAATCAATTCTTTGAACATAAGCTTCTTGAAGGCAAGCAGCCTACTCTGTTTTGTTTCCAAGTGTCTAGATTAGTGCTTGGCACACTGTACATGCTCAATAAATAATTGTTGATCAATAAACAACCACAGGAACAATTTATGAACTATAATTCTCATCCTAGGCTTTTTTTTTTATTACTTTATGTTATTATCTAAAAAGAGTACACAACTTTGAAACTAACTCACTGTACATTTTATAAGTGATAAAGACAAAATACCTAGCATATTCAAAGCCACGTGTTAGCTTATATTAATTGCAATCCAAATTTGCACACTGAGTTCAGCTCACCAATCCAATTAATCAAAATGGATCAAAAGCTGATCAGGGAAAGGCAGAGGAAAATGAAATGCAGACAGGTCCTATCTTTATTTTAAACTTTTATCTTATTTTTTTCATCATGGCCTCTTTTTGGCATTAACTCTGACTTTTCAAAATATTGAGTTTTGGAGTGCCCCCTTAAATTCTGCACACCAAACAAGTGCCCCACTTGTCCCACAGCAGAGGCCTCAGACAAGTCCACAATAAGCACCAGAGGAGGAATGGTCCTTCCGAGTCATACCAAATGAAGGTCAGAGGGCCAGGCCATTGTACCCGTGAATGACCAGCCATTGAACGCAGACTGGTTTTGCCAAGGAGGCAACACCTTGTGAGAGCCAACTCTTGCCTGCTGAAGGCAATTTGTGGAGAGGAACTTGGCTGTGAGCTATCAGCATCCAACACCCCTTCCAGCTGGGAGACATTCCTGACAGCTTGTTTCTCAAGGGGCAATATGGGAGGCACAATAACTTTTTAGTTCTGCTATTATTATTATTATTATTTTTGAGACAGAGTCTTGCTCTGTTGCCCAGGCTGGAGTGCAATGGCGCGATCTCGGCTCACTGCAACCTCCTCCTCCTGGGTTCAAGCAATTCTCCTGCCTCAGCCTCCTGAGTAGCTGGGATTATAGGCATGAGCCCCCTCACCCAGCTAATTTTTGTATTTTTAGTAGAGAGGGGTTTCACCATGTTGTCCAGGCTGGTCTCGAACTCCTGACCTCAGGTGATCCACTTGCCTTGGCCTCCCAAAGTGCTGGGATTACAGGCATGAGCCACTGCACCTGGCCAACTTTAGACATTTCTCTATTGTTAAATTACTACAAGTGTATTAGCTTTGTAATTCAACTCATTAACATATTGAGTCTTTAAACAACAACAAAGACTGGGATATGAGGTCCTGTGGACCACAGTTTTACATCCTACTGAGGTTGGAGATGACCCTTCTGAAACCCCAATCCAGCCATTTATTCCAGCTTCTATCCTATAAAAGGCCTCTCCCACCCTACAGACTGATGAGCCTATCCCAGGGAACACAGAGCTTAGACTGCAGATTGTGAGGGTAAGCGCCCCTCCCTCAGGTCTCTTAGGCAAAAGAGGAGTTGGTATTTAGGGTCAGTGAGAGTAAAGGGCTGTTGATGAGTGTAGAAGGGTGGCTCAGATATCTCAGTTTAGAACCCTGGGCTGACTGGTTCTCATTCTTACCCTTTCTCCCTTTCCTGGGCAGATCCTCAGATCCTTGACCCCCTAGGTGAAGTGGAGACAGCCCAAGGGCAGCACCCTCTGGCTGGCATGCCTCCCAAGTGCTGCCATGTCATCTGCACCAAGAAGGGTATGTGGGGATCCAGACCGTGGGGAAAGGGGTCTTAAGTCAGCTCTGCTGCCACAACACAATACCATATAGTGGCTGACTTAAACAACAGAAATTCTCTCTCACAGTTCTGGAGTCTGGAAGTCCAGGATCATGGTGTTGATAGTTCAGTGTCTGGTGTGGGCCTACCTCCTGGTTTACAGATGGCCTCCTCCCTGCTGTATCCACCTGATCCATCTGCTTCTCAGTCTACATCTTGCCTGAGGTCTTCTTGAGGGTCTAGGACAGAAAGCAAGGGCCTGAGGGACCTGCTCTGCTCTAGTGTTCCAGGAAGAATGGAGTCCGGCTGTTCTCACAGTCCAATAACAAGATGCAGATAGACTGGGAAAGAAGGGAGTTTATTATTTTTATTTATTTATTTATTTATTTATTTTTTGAGACAGCGTCTTGCACTATTGCCTGGGCTGGAGTGCAGTAGCACAATCTTGGCTCACTGCAACCTCCACCTCCTGGGTTCAAGCGATTATCCTGCCTCAGCCTCCCGAGTAGCTGGGATTACAGGTGCCCACCACCATGCCCAGCTAATTTTTTGTATTTTTAGTAGAGACGGGGTTTCACTATGTTGGCCAGGCTAGTCTCGAACTCCTGACCTCGTGATCTGCCCACCTCGGCCTCCCAAAGTGCTGGGATTACAGGCATGAGCCACCGCACCCAGCTAATTATGTCTATAGCTTAGCAGAATCCAGAGTCCTCTCATTATTCTAACCTTGTAGGCTTTCATTAGTTTTACAAAGGCAGTTTAGTTCTGGGAGGGGCTACTATTATTATTGCTTTAAGGTTAAACTATAAACTAAATTTCTCCCAAAGTTGGCTTGGAATGACCAAGGACAGCTTGGATGTTAGAAGCAAGATGGAATCAACTATATCAGATTTTTCTTACAGTCATAGTTTTGGAAAGGTGGTTTTATCTGAAGGTAATCAGTATCTTTACCCTTCTCTGAAAATATAGGACTCTTACAATATTTCAAAAGTTCACCCCCTCATCTGAGCCCCAGAGTTCAAGGCTGCAGTGAGGTGTGATCACGCCACTGCACTCAGGTTTGGTCAACAGAGCAGAACCCCATCTCTAAAAAAAGGAAAAAAAACTCTTGGGGGAGAATCTTTTGCCTCAGAAGTTAGATATCATCATACATATTGCTTTATTTATTTGTTTATTTATTTTCTCAAGACAGAGTCTCACTCTATTGCCCAGGCTGGAGTGCAGTGGCACAGTCTTGGCTCACTGCAGCCTCTGCCTCCCAAGTTCAAGTGATCCTTGCCTCAGCCTCCTGAGTAGCGGAGATTACAGGCATGCGCCTCCACGCTTGGCTAATTTTTTTTGTATTTTTAGTAAAGACAGGTTTTCACCATGTTGGTCAGGCTGGTCTTGAACTCCTGACCTCAAGGGATCCTCCCGCCTCAGCCTCTCAAAGTGCTGGGATTACAGGCCCATTACATGCCTGACCCGATGTCATTATATGTATTTTTTTATATATATAACCAATGTGTGTTTAGATTTAGCCATCCATTTACTGTTTTCTCTGCTTACCATTCATTCCTGCATATCAGGCCTTTCTAGGCTCATGGTTTCCTTTTTCCTAAAATACATCTTTTACTTGAGTATTAGTGAAAATCAGTTTGTAAATTATTTCAACTTTTGATTTTTAGAAAATGTTTTAATTTTTATCCTAATTCTTGGAGTATACATCAGCTAAACATATACTCACAAGTTGGTATTTCTTCTCTATCGCCACTTTGGAGATGTTATTTAAAAGACAATACAGGGCCTGGCACAGTGGCTGACACCTGTAATCCCAGCATTTTGGGAGGCCCATGCAGGCGGATCACTTGAGGCCAGGAGTTTGAGACCAGCCTCGCCAACATGGTGAAACCCTGTCTCTACTAAAATTACAAAAATTAGGCCAGGTATGGTGGCCATGCCATGGCTCCCAGCTACTCGGGAGGCTGAGGCAGGAGAATGACTTGAACCCAGGAGGCGGAGGTTGCATTGAGCCGAGATGGCACCCTTGCACTCTAGCCTGGGCAAAAAGAGCAAAACCCCACTCAAAAAAAAAAAAAAAAAAAAGCCAAGTGTGGTGGTATAAGGCCCAGACCCAGACCCAGATCTGAGTTGCAGCCACCCTAACCATGCTGCCCACCGCCTGCCTCCATGGCCAGTCATGTTGGAGCATATGAGCTTGCTGCCCATATGAATCGATTACAAGGGACAAAAGCTAGTTGAACAAATGTTTCAGAGAATTATTACTTTTTCTTCAGTCGTTGGATTTATCTATGGTTATGTGGCTGAACATTGCCAATGAACTGTCTATATAGTTATAGCTGGATTTGCTTTTTCACATTTGCTGACACTTCACCCATGGCCCATCCATCACTGGCATCCCCTCAAGAGGTTACATGTCCAAGATTCATCACAGAAAATGAGAAGCTGGGGATAGAAAAATTAAGAGGCATGCTAAAAATAATCTATTGGGGTTTTCCTGGTTTGGCTTTACTATAGCACCTGTTTTTGTTTCATGTGAAATAGATCCAAAACATCAGATAAAAACCACTCATGCAGGCTGGGCGTGGTGGCTCACACCTGTAATCCCAGGACTTCAGGAGGCTGAGGCAGACGGATCACAAGGTCAGGAGATTGAGACCATCCTGGCTAACATGGTGAAACCCCGTCTCTACTAAGAATACAAAAAATTAGCTGGGTGTGGTGGCACACACCTATGGTCCCAGCTACTCAGGAGGCTGAGACAGGAGAATCACTTCAACCCGGGAGGCTGAGGTTGCAGTGAGCTGAGACAGTGCCACTGCACTCCAGTCTGGGTGACAGAGGGAGACTCCGTCCCCAGCACGCCCCAAAAAAGCAAAAACCAGTCATGCATCTGAGCTTGGTGGCTTATGTCTCTAATCCCAGCACTTTGAAAGGCCGAGGCAGGTGGATCACCTGAGGCCTTGAGTTCGAGACCAGCCTTGCCAAGATGGTGAGACCCCCATCTCTACAAAAATACAAAAAAGTTTAGCCAGGCATGATGGTGGGTGCCTGTAATCCCAGCTACTGGAGAGGCTGAGGTGGGAAAATTGCTTGAACCTGGGAGGTGGAAGTTGCAGTGAGCCGAGATCATGCCACTGCACTCCAGCCTGGGTGACAGAGAGAGATTCCGTCTCAAAAACAAACAAACAAACAAAAAGCCACAAATGCTCTCTGGCACAGCTGTATGTAGATTTGGTTTTCTGTGTTTCATTTTTAATCCCATTGAGTTTTTATTTACAAATATTTTAGAGCCTCTCTTTATTATCTTGCTCGGAAATGGAGAACAGAAAATACAAGTATGCAACATTTCTTTCAGGTTTTTATAAAGTTTTTCATAATGAAGAATAGATGGCCAGCTAATTTTTGTATTTTTAGTAGACACGGGGTTTCACCATGTTGGCGATGCTGGTCTCAAACTCCTGACCTCAAGTGATCCACCCGCCTCAGCCTCCCAAAGTCCTGGGATTATAGGTGTGAGCCACCACGTCTGGTTGGCAAATTTTTAAAATTTTCTGTAGAGACAGGGTCTCACTATTTTACCCAGGCTGGTCTTGTACTTCTGAGCTCAAGCAATCCTACCACCTTGGCCTGCCAAAGTGCTGAGATTACAGGTGTGACTCACTATGCCTGACCACACTTGCAAATTTAAACATACCTTTATAAAACTCACCTCAACCTCCTGGGCTCAGTCAGTCCTCCCACTTCAGCCTCCCAAGTAGCTAGGACTACAGGCACATGCCATACCATGCCTGGTTAAATAATATCATTTTTATAAAGCACAAAGATATGCCAAACCAAAGTATATATTGTTTAGAGCTACAGGAATATTTGGAAATACTTTTCTTAAAAAAAAAAAAAAAAAGAGAGAGGGAATGGGCTGGGCACAGTGGCTCACACCTGTAATCTCAGCACTTTGGGAGGCCGAGGCGGGCAGATCACGAGGTCAAGAGTTCAAGACCAGCCTGGCCAACATGGTGAAACCCCGTCTCTACTAAAAATACAAAAATTAGCTGGGTGAGGTGGCGTGTGCCTGTAATCTCAGCTACTTGGGAGGCTGAGGCAGGAGAATCGATTGAACCCAAGAGGCGGAGGTTGCAGTGAACCGAGATCCCGCCACTGCACTCCAGTCTGGACGACAAAGCAAGACTCCGTTTCAAATAAAAAAGAAAAAGAAAAAGAAAAAAAGAAAAAAAAGAGAATGATCAACACAGTAGTAACTTAGGGATGGGAGAAAGGGAGGGAGGTGCAGGAACTGGCATCTGGGAGAATCACACAGGGCCTTAAAAACCATGGCAGTGTTCTGGCCCACAAATTGCATGATAAATTCACATTTTAAAAATTGTTCTTGGCCGGGCCTGGTGGCTCACGTCTGTAATCTTAGCACTTTGGGAGGCCAAGGCAGATGGATCACCTGAGGTCAGGAGTTTGAGACTAGCCTGACCAACATGGCAAAACCCCATCTCTACTAAAAATACAAAAGTTAGCCAGGCGTGGTGGTGCATGCCTGTAATCCCAGCTACTCACGAGGCTGAGGCAGGAGAATCACTTGACCTTGGGAGATGGAGGTTGCAGTGAGCAGAGATGGCACCATTGCACTCCAGCCTGGGTGACAGTGAGACTTTGTCTCCAGAAAAAAAAAAAAATTGTTCTTATGCATCAATTTTTTTTTTTTTTTTTTAAAGACAGCGTCTTGCCCAGTCTGGAGTGCAGCGGTGCAATGTCAGCTCACTGCAACCTCCGCCTCCTGAGTTCAATTAATTCTTTCTGCCTCATCCTCCTGAGTAGCTGGGATTACAGGCACCTGCTACCATGCTCAGCTAATTTTTGTATTTTAGTAGAGATGGGGTTTGGCCATGTTGGCCAGGCTGCTCTCGAACTCCTGACCTCAGATTATCTGCCCGCCTCGGCCTCCCAAAGTGCTGGGATCACAGGCATGAGCCACCACACCCGGCCGCATCAAAATATATGAGGATGTTACATATACTCCTTTGCCAGTATCTAATAATTTTTAACAATTGTAAGCAAATCCTGCTCAATACAATGTCTTAGACTAACCACTGTGTTTCTCTGTGGTCCCAGCTTAGAACCTGGAGCAGTTCCCCTTATTTTCAGAGCCAGTGGCTTCACATTGAGCCTGACATTTGCCTCTTAAACTCCTGCTTCCACACATAGAAAGGCTCTGATTTAGCCTTTACCTAGATGCTTGAGTGTCTTTGATTCATGGGGAAGCCATGCTGAGAAAATAAGGGAGGAAGGAAAGAGAAAGGCAATAGAAGCCAAGGCATTCTTCATAGGTTGAAAAATACTCCAGAGATTTAGAAATGTCCTTCCCAGAGACCAAGTTGTGGCCTCTCTGTATCAGGCCCCAATCTGTCAATCTTCTTTCACGACCTTGCCTCCCAGTAGTGCCAGAAGGGTGGCTGTGGAGGTCAAGCAGCCCACGAGATGAACTGTAACGGCCGTGTGTCACCTGGCACCTGTCCTGAATTTAGGTCCCTTTTCTCACTTCTCTTTGATTACTTTTCGGGAGTTACATCTCCTCCAAGGAATATAATTTTCAGTGAGCAGGCAAATTTAGGTGCCTGCCTCCCATCATGGAATCTGAAGGGGATAGATCCTTCCAGTTCTGAACCAGTAAAGCTAGAAGATGGGTCTGGGACCTGTGCTGGGCCAGTTGAGAAAACTCGCCCTGGCTGTTAACTCTTGAGGGAGTAAAGATGGTTCATCATAGCCTTAGACAGCAAAAGCTTGCAGAGCTGCTCTGGTTCCTGCCTACAGATTCTGTGAGTCTGATCTTCCAGTTCTTGCTGATTTTTTGAGGCACTAGTATTTTTCCAGTACGTATTTCCTTCCTCCTAAATTAGCCAGGATTCATTTTCTAGATGTTCATAGCAGATAAACAACACAGTAACAGAAATTCCATACCCTAAACGTTGGAAGTTGCCTCTTTAGGAAAATCACTATTATCGGTTTGATTTATACATTTACAATTTTTTTTTTCTGTGCACTATATGTGCAGATGGACTAAATCTCTAGATAATTTGGGGTTCTGGGGAACAAAGGGATTTTTACCAAAAAATGGGTTATGTTTTATATATATATATATAGTTTTATATAGAGTTATATAGTTTTATAGTTATATATAGTTTTATATATAGTTATATAGTTATATATATTTATATATAGTTATATATGTTTATATATAGTTATATATAGTTTTATATATATATATATTTTTTGAGATGGACTCTTGCTCTGTTGCTTAGGCTGGAGTGTGGTGGCACGATCAGCTCACTGCAGCCTCTGCCTCCCAGGTTCAAGTGATTCTCCTGCTTCAGCCTCCCGAGTAGCTGGGGTCACAGGCATGCACCACCACACCTGGCTAATTTTTGTATTTTTAGTAGAGACCATATTGGCCAGGCTAGTCTCGAACTCCTGACCTCAGGTGATCTGCCCACCTTGGCCTTTGAAAGTACTAGGATTACAGGCATGAGCCACTGTGCCCGGCCAAGCCACTGTGCTCAGCCTAGAGTTTTTGGGTTTTTTTGTTTTTAACATTTACATCTTTCCTATACCTGGACTTTTTTTTCACATGATGATTTAAGTATTTTTTTCCTCAGGTGGTGATATGATTTGAATGCATGTGTCCCTCCAAAATTCCTATGTTGGAACTCAAACCCCAAGCTATTAAGAGGTGGGGCCTTTGGGAAGTGATTAGGCCATGCGGGCTTAGCCCTCACAGATAGGATTAATGGCACTATAAAGAGGCTCAGAGGGCTGCCTAGTTCTTCCATCTCTTCTGCCATGTGAGAACAGTGTTAGTCTCTTGAAGGATGCAGCAACAAGGTGCCATCTTGGACGCACAGAGCAGTCCTTACCAGATACTGACCCTGCTGGCGCCTCAATCATGAACTTCCCAGCTCCTAAAACTATGAGAAATAAATGTGTTATTTGTAAATTACCTGGTCTGTGGTATTTTGTTATAGTAGCAGGAAAAGACTAAAACAAGGGGATAGCCAACTTTACTGACTAATCTGTTTTTTTCACAGATTTGAAATGCTAACTTCAAAATATACCAAGGGGCTGGCGTGGTGGCTCACGCCTGTAATCCCAGCACTTTGGGAGGCCAGATCACCTGAGGTCAGGGGTTCGAGACCAGCCTGAGCAGTATGGCAAAACCCTGTCTCCACTAAAAATACAAAAATTAGCCGGGCATGGTGGTGCACGCCTGTAATCCCAGCTACTCGGGAGGGTGAGGCAGGAGAATAGCTTGAACCGGGGAGGCGAAGGTTAAAGTGAGCTGAGATCACACCATTGCACTCCAGCCTGGGAGAGAGAATGAGACTCTATCTCAAAAAAATAAAAATAAAAATAAAATATACCAAGGTACAGGCTCTCCCTAGAAGGGCCACAAGAGGCCTCACTCAGTGCATGTCTCCCCATAGTAACTGCACTCCAAAGGAGGCCATTCAGTTAGCACTTCGTGGACCCTTGGGATTCTACTAAAGGCAGAAATTTTGAGGTTGAATTTAATAATGTTCAGAAGCCTGAATCCCACCCAAATACAGGGTCGGGAAGGCCACCCAAGTTGCCCTACTCAGGGCACATGACTACTGAGGGACGTGTTCTTGAAAAAGCATGTCCAATCTGAAAATGTGTATACCAAAAGCTATTTTTTTCCAAAGTAATAAGGGCAAAGGAAGAGGTTAAGAGAACTCAGTCACACTGAACTTCCTAGGAAAATACAGGGCATATGCATATAAGATGGGATATATTTAACTGTGAAGGGTGGCTGGAGTTACCAGAGTTTCACAAGTGTTAAGAGGCTTATCTGGGCTGGGTGCATGGCTCACACCTGTAATCCCAGCACTTTGGGAGGCTGAGGCAGGAGGATTGCTTTAGCCCAGGAGTTTGAGACCCGCCTGGGCAACATAGCCAGACCATATCCTTAAACAAACAAAAACAGCCAGGCATGATGGTGTGCATCTATGGTCCAGGTACTCAGGAGGCTGAAGCAGGAAGATTGCTTGAGCCCAGGAGGTCGAGGCTACCGTGAGCCATGTTTGTGCCACCGCACTCCAGCCCGGGCAACAGCAAGAGCAAGACCCTGTCTCCAAATTAAAAATAAAAATAAAAAAGGCTTATCTGCATTATTAGCATTAACCAACTGAGCTAACCGGCTTCAGTTGCATTAAATGAATACTGTGTGGGTATGGGCTGAGAACCACTGAGATCAAGGAGCAGAACACACCAACTACGTAAGATGTGCTGCCATCTGCTGGCTAACCTTGTGTTGCAGTCAAACCAAAAGTAGTTACAGCAAAAAATGACAGCCACACAAGCCAGACATGGGTATGATAACAAAAAACAAACCAAAGCAAATGCACCTCGTGTTGCACACTGACCTTCCCTGGTGACTAGAGGTAGTGCCTGTCTCTTGGCGGTCGCCCATGGTGGTGCCTGTCGGGCACTGCTGAGTAAGCAAATCTCAGCACTGGGGTGAGCCTAAATAGAAAATTCAAAATACACTACATGCAGATAGGCCAGCATAAGATTATGTGCCAAGTTCCCTCACAGTGTAATTAAGAGTAGCTAGGCTCATATATGAACTCACAATACTGCAGGTTTGTGCTTAAAAGCTGGAAAAAAGCATGTCACCCAGGATAGGCTCTGGAAGATCCATTGCTATCATCTCACCCCTTTTCTCCGCTATCCTATTTCCCATTCCCTTGCCCCACCCTCCAGTAGTGGTGATGTAAAGTACCCAGAGGCCAAGAGCCATGGTGGCTGGGGAGGGCCCCTGATGGGAGAGGAACATGTTCCATCCATCTCTCCTAAGGCAAACTGAAAGACATCCGACTGCAGGTCACCAGTGGAAATGGAATGGATTAGGGAGTGTCCTGTTACTATGGGTAGTGAGGTAAGGGAAAACCAAAACCAAACAGATAGAAACCTAAAACGTTAACGTGATCTTTATTATACAGCACATCTGGTATTTGTGTAACCCAACAAGTATATAGAATACTCTATAAAACCAAACCCAACCCTTCAAAATTACATGAATGAAGATTAACCCCAAGTCGCGTCTCTTCAAAATGCACACAATTACCACAGTCCTGCTGTAACAGTATTATGGAAAGAGCCAGGTAGCACAAGAAAGGAGACAGGATAAAGACTGAAGTGTGTGCGAAAGTCATTTTCTTTTGTTATTGCACTTTTATTCTACACACTTAGTATGTTACACCTTTATTTAACACTGTAACAAACATTAGTCCTTTAAAACAAACAAACGACATTACAAGAAGACAAAAGACAACAGGCTGTCCAGACCAATTTTCTTTTCAACCATCTGGGCAAGGTGGCCTCCCCAGTGCTTGGTGTCCTGATGCACCTCTGAGATCACCTCAATTGGACTGGATATTAACAAAGCAGATGAAGTTAAAAATAAAACCCTTTTAAGAACAGTAGTGCTACTGGAAACCTCCAGGGGAGTTTGGAATACAAGTGTCCCAAGGCCGCTCCCTCCTTACCCACTTCAACATCAAACAAGCCCTATTCATCCCACCTCCACATTTGGAAGGATTAACCTTCTTTTTCTTCTTTTTTTTTTTGAAATGGAGTCTTGCTCTGCCACCCAGGCTGGAGTGCAGTGGTGTGATCTCGGTTCATTGCAGCCTGTCTCCTGGGTTCAAGCAATTCTCCTACCTCAGCCTGCTGAGTAGCTGGGACTATAGATGCCCGCCACCATGCCTGGCTAATTTTTTCTATTTTTAATAGAGATGGGGTTTCACCGTGTTACAGGTTGGTCTCGAACTCCTGACCTCAGGTTTTAAAAAGTGGGTTACTTGATCCAGAAAATCCAAAAGCTTTGGAAACTCAAGGAAAGCAACTACTCTTTTGGCAGTGGACTCTTCCAGGGTTGTTAATCCCACTCTGATGCAATATGGATGGATTAGGGAGGTTTCCTGATTATCCAAATGGAATACCAAGCATGCCATCATCTCTCCAAAGCAAGCCCAAAGGGGGCTTTAACTTCCCAAAGTGCTACTGTAATCACCAATTCCCCCCAGCCTCCCAGTGCTAAATAATAAGCCAAAGCCAAAAAATAAAGTGTCATTCAGTGCAGTTGTCACTTTGAAGCCCTGCAACCCCGAGGCACTTCTTCCATTAGGAAGAACACTTTGTGACCCTTCTTTGGCAGCTCAAGCAAAGACACAAAAATGCACTTGAGAGCTGACAGGTACTAGTCAAGAGTTCTACGAGTCCCCTATTTCTATCTGTGGTAGTAATGCATTCTTTCCTCCACTGCTTCCTTGAATTTTAGTGTTAAAAATTAGGAGAAGCTGCTGCCTAGGCTCTGTCCCCTTGAAGTTGATGGAGTCAAAAGTGACTCTCTTTGGTCTGGGAACAACCAGCACAGTCCTCCTGTGAAGCGCTTGCTCAGTCAATGAGCTACTCTTTGCAGAGGATCAGGGAACTAAGGTATGCCTGGGGAAACCCCACCCAAATGAGCCGTGCCAGACAGCCCTTGCCATCAGCTCTCTAGGCCCAGGGTCAGCCATTCCAGGGTCCCAGGCTCCACCATTTCTCCTGACTGCTCTGCAGGAAGGCCTCATTTCTGAAACAAAATGAGAGACCAGACTTCAAGCTCTGGCCATTAAAAATGGCCAGGTCATCATTTTCATGCAGGGGTAAGCTGCCCTAATTATGCTGATTAGAAGGACAGAACACAATAAGGGTCATCCTTTCACGTCATCCTTTTTCCTCCTCCAGTCACAATCTCACCTCACCACTTGGGAACACGTACAACCAAAGCTGGGAGGTAAAATCTTTAGGACTTTGGTCATGCTGGGCCCTCTATAAGCCAAGTGCTGCCAGACTTCTTTGAAAACCTAGTGTCCTCCCAAGTAATATACAATACAGTACGTTTCATGGCATTCCATCACTTATCATAAGAATGGATGCCAAGGAACAAAGAAGCCAAAATTAGCTGACAATGTTATAAAACAAAAGCAAAGTATACACACACCATACACACGTATACCTGCACTCAGCCTGCTGAGTATTTAAATAACATCCCCAAATATCCATATATGGATTTTGGCTGGCCTAGAGACTTTCAAGAATATTTTGCACCTTTTCTCAAAATACTTTTTTTAAGAAAATGAACTGTAACACAACTACTCATCTCCTTACTTACATTAGTCCCTCCCTTCCACCCTCCCCATTGGGGAAAAAACTGTTGGGGAATCTGCTAGAGAACAGGCATCTGATTGCAGACTAAGCCGTGGGGTAAACTAAAAAGGGACTCTGGGTAGACGAAAAAAATCTAACCTCCCATATGTGAATGGGAGTATGAGCTAAGACTTCCAAAGAATGCTAGGAATGTGACCTTCATAATGGAAGCACAGACTTATGATTATAGCTAGAGTCAAAAGAAGACAGTCTGGAAAGGGAACTATATAAGACTTTTCCTAAAATTTCATACACAACTGACTTAGACAATGATTTTCCAGCAAGTAGAGAGTACTTACCCCTCCTCTCTTGACACCTGACTCCCGTGAAGCCCCATCATAGTTCCCAGAAGGACAAGTGAGTTAGTGCAGAGAATAGAGTACTTGAAGTATAGCTAAATAGGTGGTAAAAATTCTAATATACTGAACATCCTACCAAAACAAGGCTAAAGCCTACAGAGCCCAAAGACACTGAGTCAGTTACTTTATCATTTGCAGGTAAAAAGGTTATTAGCACTACATGGAGTTTCTGAAAGGCTGCAAGAGTTTAGGGAGCTACTATGCTCAAACGTATCATGATCAGAGCCCAGGATAGCCAAAGAGTTAAAAGTTATATGAAAGACCCATTATAGACTCCATTTATACTCCATTAATATTTAAAAGATGGTCATTTTGTCATAAACAACCCTAGAAAATCCCAGCAGCAAATGTGCGACTCATCTTTTTTCTTTTTTGAGATGGAGTCTCACTCTTGCCCAGGCTGGAGTGCAGTGGCGCGATCACGGCTCACCACAATCTCCACATCCTGGGTTCCAGCGATTCTCCTGCCTCAGACTCCCGAGTAGCTGGGACTACAGGCGTGCGCCACCATGCCCGGCTAATTTGCAACTCATCTTATACACCTACTTGGGGACCTGTTCTACAAACTCTGGGGCTGGACACAGGGGCCAGACCACAGTTATTGGGGATTAGGCAGATGGAGGGAGACTACTCCCTTCCACTGTCTACTTCCTTGTCTACCTGTTTTTCTGAATCTAATGGATCAGTTTGGTTGAGGAAGGCTTGAAGAAGTGCATCTGAGATGCACCAATATTTAAATTGTTCCTCTTCCTCTGCCTAGAATCAGAATTTCTTTCCTCAAGCACACTTCATGAGGAACTCTCCAAAAGACCACCCACCCACCTCCCACCTTTCAGGGAAACTTCCCAGACACTAGCACACAGGTGAGGGGCACACACACAGAACTACCAGAGGAGGGTTTTTCTCTTTCGTCTGCTTCTTTTTTTTTTCTAACAGATTATATTTAAAATAAGGTAAAAAGAAGGAACAAATTGCAGGAGAAATCTTGGTTAAAAAGCTCACTGATCAAATTTTAAAAACGTCAATGTGTTAGATTGAAACAAAAAAGAAAAGTTTCTGATTATGTTAAGTTTTAAAAACAAGCTTGTTTTCTTCCAGTATGTTTATACACAGGCCATGGCCTCCAATCATCTCCCACCTCTCAGGTCTCACCCAAATACTTCACACTGGGTTGGTTTTGCTCAGACACTCACTCCTATGTACCACGTTATCTGGAGCTTTCCCACTTTGAGATGAAAAGAGGTAAACAAAAGAAAAGACTCAAAGGTAAAAGAACAGATTCTGTTCTGGGGTTAGCAGTAACTCTAAATCCAATAACTTCTGTGTATGTCTATATATAGAGATATAGACACACACACGTGTATACATATACACACACATTCTTTTTTTTTTTTTTTTGAGACAGAGTCTCACCCTGTCGCCCAGGCTGAAGTGCAGTGGCACGATCTCAGCTCACTGCAACCTCCGCCTCCCAGGTTCAAGCAATTCTCCTGCCTCAGACTCCCCAGTAGCTAGGATTACAGGCATGCATCACTATGCCCAGCTAATTTTTTGTATATTTAGTAGAGACAGGGTTTCACCATGTTGGCCAGGCTGCTCTTGAACTCTGGACCTTATGATCCACCTGCCTCAGCCTCCCAAAGTGCTGGGATTACAGGCATGAGCCACCAAGCCTGGCCTCTTTTTTTTTTTTTTTTTTTAATCTTTTCAGGGCCTTTTGGTGATGTAACAGTGAAACCCTCCCCCAGAAACCAGGGATATGTGGTCCTATAAATGTAAACACACTGGCACTATGAGGAACAGATAGCTCTGTTTCTAGCTCCCTCACTGGGACTTCTGACCATTGCAGCCTGAGATCCCTGGCTGCAGACAGCAGGAACCAGATATCCACAAGTTACTGTTTTTGTCCCCATGTTTTCATAATCCCAGAACTAAGTTCAAATTTTCTGAGTCCTGACTAAACTATTCCTAGCTAGAGCCAAAAATCATGAGAATGAGACTTTTTAACACTATTGCCACTGCAGTGTCCTGCTGGTTGTCTTGGAAGCATATACAGTGAATAGACAATGGTAACATCTGCCTCTTTTTCATTTGTGAGGCCAGAACATCACATTCCTCAGCTTTTACACATCTTAGACACTTTTTTGCTAAAGGAATAGCTTGGCGCTTCAGTGAGCTGCTGAATATGCTCAGTCATTCAACTCTTCACTGTCCAGGAGTCATCCCTGCCTGGGAAGGTTTCAAGTTTCCCAGCAAGCACCAGTTCCCTTGGGAGTGTGTCCTATAGTGAATAAATGTCAAATTCTCCCCATGGCCAAAAGGTGAGGGGGAAGGAAAGAACTAGAGAGTGAAAAAGAAAAGTCTTTGCTTTCAAGTAGAATCATCTAGTCCTCTGTTTGGCTGCTCAGAATTAGACTTGCAGAGCCGATCCATGATGCCCTGGAGCATGGGCTGAACAATGCCCAAGAGAGGCCTCTTCAAGGGGTCACCATCCCAACAGGCTTCCATCAACTGCCAGCACTCCTCATCAAACACAGGAAGACGTTCTGGGCGAGCCCCTAGAGAAAGGAGCATGGAAACAAGACCACAGTGAGAGGGGCCCAGCACATACAAAGAGGCATGACCAGCTCAAAGGCTGAATTCCCAGTGGGGCTCAGAATACTAAAGAATGCAAGGAGTTTTGACTTCAATTGCAAACATCTAGGTTAGAACCTAACAGTAAGAATAATTTTAAAAAAAAAAGAAAGAAAGAAAAAGAAAAGAAAAACTGGAACACACTGGCATATGAAGTTGAAGAATTGGACATTTTTTTTAAAAAGGCTTTTTGAGATAGTTCAACAGAGAGTTGACTAGAAGCAAAGGTTGACTTAAATATGTTTTCTGGATTCATGACAGTTTAAATGTATCTATGGCCCTGCTACGGAGTGGCCAGATAGGATGACAGGAGGCTGGGTGACATTGCCTGGGCTCAGTCTGCGC
This sequence comes from Papio anubis, assembly GCF_008728515.1. NCBI lineage: Eukaryota > Metazoa > Chordata > Mammalia > Primates > Cercopithecidae > Papio > Papio anubis. The sequence goes on along the minus strand of NC_044976.1, from coordinate 156,544,936 downwards.
TAGCCAGGGGAGTTAGGACAAGGTAGTACTTGTGGCTCTTACCCCTCCGCACATTGTTCCAGAGATGGTCTTTGCTAGCACACCTCTCAAATGCCTCAGGGAGCTTGACAGAGCCTGAGCAGATATACCAGAAAAGAATTCCAAAAGCGTAGACATCCACGGAATTATCGTACTTCCCTGATGGCAAGAAAGGATGAAACGTAATGAGCCGCGGAGAGTCAGGCAGCAGCATCCACACCATCTTGCCTCAGTAGAGGGTTGGCTTTTTCCAAAGCTTTTAACATCTATTATCTCCCAATAACAACCCTGCCAGGTGGGCAGGGCACATTTATAATGCCCATTTTACAATACAATCAAGTAAGACATTGGGAGGTCACAGCTCAATACGAAGAGAGCCAAGCCTAGAACTTGACAAAGGAGAAGGCAAATAAGGCCTATCATTCTGCTAGGACAGTCAAAAAGATTAATCACAAAAAATTAAGGAAATAAAGTTGGAAATACAGGTGGGTAGGGATGTTGAAACCAGAATATAATAATTTTTAAAGTCAGGTAGAAGAGTCTGGATTTAGTGGGCAGCAGGAAGTCATTTATGTTTTAGAGTAGGAGGTGATATGAAGAATATAATATTTTAGAAAGATGATTCTGACAGCAATAGGGTGGACTGCAATAGAAACAATAAAAGAAATTTAAGTATGAAGTAACCAAAATAGAGTAACAGCAGTGGGATTAGAAAGTTTCTTCTTTTTTTTTTTTTTGAGACAGAGTTTTGCTCTTGTTGCCCAGGCTAGAGTGCAGTAGTGCGATCTCAGCTCACCACAACCTCCGCCTCCTGGGTTCAAGCGATTCTCCTGCCTCAGCCTCCTAAGTAGTTGGGATTACAGGCAGGCACTACCACACCTGGCTAATTTTGTAATTTTAGTAGAGACGGGGTTTCTCCATGTTGGTCAGGCTGGTCTTGAACTCCTGACCTCAGTGATCCATCCGCCTTGGCCTCCCAAAGTGCTGGGATTACAGGCGTGAACCACCGTGCCTGGCCGAAAGTTTTTTTTTGTTGTTGTTGTTAAGTAAATCTACAGAAAGAAAAATGAAGACTGTCTACTTAGTTCAGATGTTGAATACTACTACAGCTGTCTCACTAACACCTAATCCTTACATGTATCACCCAGTGAAGGGCTGGGGGAAGACTCATACATTAAATGAAAGAAATTTAAATATATTGCTAATTTTAACTCTTACCAATACTAATGACTACCTTTCCATCTTTGCTGGCAATGGAACAATCATTCCCATCACTTGGGCTCAAAACCTTGCAGTCATCTTTTAGTCATTCTTTTCTGTTCACTAACCATATCAAGTTAGCACCAAAATCTTGTTCACTCTTCCTCTGAATTAATCTAAATTTCTCACATTTGTTTGTTTTCGCACTAACACCAGCTTAATCATGGAGGCAACCATAGAAGACCAGCTATCTGGTCTTACCTTGGTTCCTCCCAAATCATCTTTACCTACTGTTGCTAAAGCTCATCTTCATCAACATTTTCCTTTGTCTCCTACTCAAAAGCTCAGTAGCTCCTTAAGTCTTGCACAAACAAGCCTTGATTCTTCTGTGGGAATTTCAAGCTCAATGTATTTTATCTCCAACCTTGTTTGCTACTGTTCCCCAAATGGATTTCTTTCCTGTCATGCTTATTTCTATTCTGTGATTTTCTTCATTTCCCCTTCTTTAGCCTCCAGAATTTTCTCTCCTTTATGCTACAGGGTTGTACTATGGAGATAGAAAGTCCTAGACTTAAATCACAGGTCCATTACCTTTTAGCTCAATGTTTTTGGGATTAGGTTTCTTCATCAGTCTGGTCTCAACTTTATCCATTGAATGGACATAAAAATCCATCATCATCACAGAACTAAACAAAATATATGAAAAACCTACCCATACTGCTTAACTCAAGGTATATACTTAATAAATGAGTTCCCTTCCCACCTACCAATTTCCCAGATCTGACTCAAGTTCTACTCAAAATCTCACCTTCATCACAAAACCAATAAACATTTCCAACTTCATTTATTTCTTCTCTAAACACCAACAGTACATCATATAGCACTTAATTTAGCACTTAATCATACGTTGTGTTATACTGCTTCCTATTTTACCTCTCAATATATCTGTATGTCAACTGTAAGTTCTTTAATGATAGAGGACAACTCCTATCACACAGGAGTTATTCAATCAATACTTTATGATTAAATAATTGGCTGATTATGGCAATTATGGCACGAATAACCCAGAGAGATGTCCAAATGGTGATTCCCATTTGTACTTTTTCTTTCTTACTCCTCTACCTCTTCACTTTCCCTGCTACTTGCCTTAGGTAGGTCTCCCCTGATCTGGTTTCTCCCTTGCCTGTGCCAGACCTGCCAGTAGTGATTGTGGAAATGAGCTCAAGGGGTAGCACTCAGGATTAAAGTAATACACCCTGCCCAGACCCACTGCCTGCCCTCCAGCCTTACCTGTGAAAAGTTCAGGGGCCATATGGATTGGTGTCCCCACAATGCTGCCTGACATCATGGCCTCTGGCTTGCAGAATCCTAAGTCAGTGATCTTGGCACGGTTCTGCTTATCCAGCTGCCAACAAAGCAGGGCAAGAGTCACCTTGTATCTGATCCTGCACACAGCAGTGCTGCATACCCAAGCTCAAAGGTAGGTACCTCAAAGTAGTGTCACTGGACAGGATTATGCTCTGAAAAATGAGTGGTCAGGTGATTTTGTCCTTGTACAAACACCAAATTGTGCTTACACAAACCTAGATGGTATACTTGCTACACACCTAGGCTACATATTAATAGTATGGTCTTTTGCTACTAGGCTACAAACCTGTACAGTGTGTTACTGTACTGAATACCATAGGCAACTGTAACACAACGGTATTTGTGTATCTAAACATACTTAAACCAAGAAAAGGTACAGTAAGAATACGGTATAAAAAATAAAAAATGGTATACCTGTAGAGGGCATTTATAATGAATGGAGCTTGCAGAAGTGGAAGTTGCTCTGGGTGAGTCAGTGAGTGAGTGGTGAGTGAATGTGAAGGCCTAGGACATTACTGTACACTACTGTAGGCTTTATAAACACTGTATATTTAGGCTACACTATATTTATTTTTAAAAGTTTTTCTTCAATAATAAATCAACCTCTACTTACTGTAATTTTACTTTATAAACTTTTTACTTTTTTAAGCTTTTTGACTCTTGCAATAAACACTTAGCTTACAACACACATTGTATAGCTGTACAAATATATATATATATATATATATATATATATATATATATATATTTTTTTTTTTTAAGAGACAGGGTTGTGCTCTGTCGTCCAGGCTGGAGTGCAGTGGCACGATCACAGCTCAAGGGAGCCTTGAACTTCTGGGCTCAAAGGATTTTCCTACCTCGGCTTCCTGACCAGCAAAGACTATGTTGGTTGTATGCCATCATGTCGGGCTCATTTTTTGATTTTTAGTAGAGATGGGGTCTTTCTCTGTTGTCTAGGCTGGTTATAGGCTTTCTTTTTTTTTTTTTTTTTTCTAGCTTTTAAAACTTTTTTGCTAAGAACTAAAACACAGACATATTAGCCTAGGCCTGCATGGGGTCAAGATCAGCTATATCACTGTCTTCCACTTCCACATCCTGTCCCACTGGAAGGTCTTCAAGGACAATAACACACATGGAGCTGTCACTTCCTATGATAGCAACACCTTCTTCTGGAGTTCGTCCTAAGGTCCTGCCCGAGGCTATCCTTACTGGTTTATATATTTACTGTACTATACTTTTTAGAGTATCTAAAAGGTTTAAAAAGATAAAAAGTATAGTACAGTAAATATATAAACCAGTAACATAGCTGTTTATTATCAAATATATACTGTACATAATTGTGCTATTCTTTTATATCAGTAGGTTTACACAAGCATCACCACAAGTATATTGCACTGTGCTGCAACATTACAACAGCTATGTCGTCACTAGGCAATAGGAATTTTTTAGTCCATTATAATCTTTTTTGTTTATTTTTGTTTTTTGAGACGGAGTTTCGCTCTTGATGCCCAGGCTGGAGTGCAATGCCATGATCTCGGCTCACTGCAACCTCTGCCTCCCGGGTTCAAGCTATTCTCCTGCCTCAGCCTCCCAAGTAGCTGGGATTACAGGCATGCGCCACCACACCCAGCTAATTTTGTATTTTTAGTATAGACAGGGTTTCTCCATGTTGGTCAGGTTGGTCTCAAACTCCCGACCTCAGGTGATCCGCCTGCCTCGGCCTCCCAAAGTGCTGGGATTACAGGCGTGATCCACCACACCTAGCCAGTCCATTATAATCTTATGGGACTACATTGTATATGTGGTCTCACTGACCAAAATGTCATTATGCAGTGCATGACTACTTCATAAATCCTGCTGCCAACCTTCCTGTCTCCAGGTTCATTCCATTACAGGTTGAGTATCCCTTATCTGAAAGGCTTGGAACCAGAAGTGTTTTGAATTTCATTTTTTTTTTCTAGATTTTGGAATATATCCATTATACTTGCTGATTCAACACCTCTAATTAAAAATCCAAAATGCTCCAGTGAGCATTCTCTTTGAGGGTCATGTCAGTGCTCAGAAAGTTTCGGATCATGGAGCATTTTGGATTTGTAATTTTTCGATTAGGAATACTCAACCTGTACTGTCTTCTTCCCCATACTATGAACAACATGAGGGCAGGGATTGCCGTTTTCATCTTTATATCCCCAGTGCTTAGCACAGTGCCTGGTACATATGAAGATCCTAAAAAACCCTGGAAGAATGAGGAAGTACAGGTCCATGGAAGGACACCAGGGAAACACTTCAGCGCCTGACTCTCCTCCTGACCCCAGAGCAGAAAGTTGAGGTCCTCTGGTCAGCCGAGGAGAGTTTCCTAAAGTCCCTGTAATTTCCTTTCCTAAAGGTTGAAGAGAATAAGTCTGTCTAATTTGGCTATTGATCAGCCTTTAGGTTTCGGTTGTCAATTTTAGGGAGACAGTTCCCTTCCCCTAAATTGCTGTCATCTTCATACATCATTTAAGTATGGCCAGAAACAACTGAATGACATGCCAGTATACTTTCAAGAGGAATAGATCGAAAGATTCTTTACAATTCAAATTACAGGACTAGTGAGTTCATGACCATCTCACCATTTAAGGTACATTTACCCATCTCAGTCTTCATCCTACATCTCTGACTAAACCTTAAGCAATAACAAGGCCCAGACTCCTCAAAGGCAGAAAGACTATTCTAGATTAAAGGAGACTAAAGAAACATGACAACAAAATATACTATATATTTCCTGGATTGGATCCTGTATCAAACAAACAAACATACCATATTTAGGGCAACTAAACATATTTGGGACAACTGAAAAATGTTAATATAGATTACATATTAAATAATAATATTGTATCAATGTTAAATTCCTTGGGTATAATAATGACACTTTGATTATGTAGAATGATATCCTTTTTCTTAGGAGATACATGATGAAGTACTTAGGAATAAAGTGTTTTCTGTTACTTTTTTTTTTTTTTTTTGTGGCAGGGTCTCACTCTGTCACCAGGCTGGAGTGCAGGGCACAATCTTGGCTCACTGCAAGCTCTGCCTCCCGGAATCAAGTGATTCTCCTGCCTCAACCTCCTCAGTAGCTGGGACTACAGGTATGCACCACCATGCCTGGCTAATTTTTTTTTTTTTTTTTTTTTTTTTTTGTATTTTTGGTAGAAACAGGGTTTTATCACGTTGGCCAGGCTGGTCTCGAACTCCTGACCTCAGGTGATTCACCCACCTCGGCCTCCCAAAGTGCTCGGATTACAGGCATGAGTCACTGTGCCTGCCCTTGTAACTGAATTTCATATAGCTCAGCAAAAAAGTATGCACACGTGTGTGTGTGTGTGTGCATGTATAGAGAGAAAGAGAGAGTGCACATTTTGGAGAAAAGAGAATATGAATTTGGGTGAAGGGTATATGGGTCTTCATTGTACCCCTCTTCCATAAGTTTAATATTTTTCAAAACAGTGTAGGGGGAAAAAACCTTACACAGTATCAGCTGAGTCTATGATAAAACTCCTCCCTAAGCTTTAAATCTCACATACCATCTTTCACCATGCTGTTAACTCTACTACTTTCTGATACAGTTTGTCCCCATCCAAATTTCATCTTGAATTGCTAACTCCCATAATCCCTGTGTGTCATGGGAGGGACCTGATGGGAGGTAAGGGGCTTTTCCCCCTTTTGATCGGCACTTCTCCTTGCTGCCACTATGTGAAGAAGGACATGTTTGCTTCTCCTTCCACCATGATTGTAAGCTTCCTGAGGCCTCTTCAGCCCTGCGGAACTGTGAGTCAATTAACCTTCTTTCCTTTATAAGTTACCTAGTCTCGGGTATGTCTTTATTAGCAGCATGAGAATGGACTAACACAGTAAATTGGTACCAAGAGTGGGCTGCTGCTGTAAGGATACATGAAATTGTGGAAGTGACTTTGGAACTGGGTAACAGGCAGAGGCTGGAACAGTTTGGAGGGCTCAGAAGAAGACAGGAAAATGTGGGAAAGTTTGGAACTTCCTAGAGACTTGTTGAATGGCTTTGACCAAAATGCTGATAGTGATATGGACAATGACGTCCAGGGTAAGGTGGTCTCAGATGGAAATGAGGAACTTGTTGGGAACTGGAATAAAGGTCACTATTGCTATGCAAGGAGACTGGAAGCATTTTACCCCTGCCCTAGAGATCTGTGGAACTTTGAACTTCAGAGAGATGACTTAGGGTATCTGGTGGAAGAAATTTATTTATTTATTTATTTATTTATTTATTTATTTATTTATTTAGAGACAGAGTCTTGCTCTGTCACCCAGGCTGGAGTGTAGTGGCGCAATCTCAGCTCACTGCAACCTCCACCTCCCAGGTTCAAGCAATTCTCCTGCCTCAGCCTCCCAAGTAGCTGGGACTACAGGTGTGTGCCACACCCGGCTAATTTTTTATTTTTAGTAGAGATGGGGTTTTACCATGTTGGCCAGGCTGCTTCAAACTCCTGACCTCAGGTGATCCACCCACCTCGGTCTCCCAAAGTGCTGGGATTACAGGTGTGAGCCACCATGCCCACCCCAGAAGAAATTTCTAAGCAGCAAAGTGTTGAAGAGGAGGCAGAGCATAAAAGTTTGAAAAATTTGCAGTCTGACAATGTCATAGAAAAGAAAACCTATTTTCTGGCTGGGCACAGTGGCTCACACCTATAATCCCAGCACTTTGGGAGGCCAAGGTGGACGGATCACTTGAGGTCAGGAGTTGGAGACCAGCCTGACCAATATGGCAAAACCCTGTCTCTACTAAAAATACAAAAATTAGCCCAGCGTGATGGCAAGTGCCTGTAATTCCAGCTACTTGGGAGGCTGAGGCAGGAGAATTGCTTGAACCTGGGAGGTGGAGGTTACACTGAGTTGAGATAGCGCCATTGCACTCTAGCCTGGGCAACAGAGCAAGACTCCATCTCAGAAAAAAGAAAGAAAGAAAAGAAAACCTATTTTCCGGGGAGAAATTCAAGCCTGCTACAGACATTTTCGTAAGTAATGAGGAGCCAAATGTTAACCAGCAAGACAATGGGGAAAATTTCTCCAGGGCATGTCAGAGACCTTCACAGCAGGCCCTCCTATGACTCCTGGAGGTCTAGGAGGGAAAAATGGTTCTGTGAGCTGGACCCAGGGCCCCCTGCTCTATGCAGCCTTGGGACATGGTGCCCTGCATCCCAGCTGCTTCAGTTCCAGTTGTGGCTAAAAGGGGCCAACACATAGCTCAGGCCATTGCTTCAGAGGGTGCAAGCCCCAAATCTTGGCAGCTTACATGTGGTGTTGGGCCTGTAGGTGCATAGAAATCAAGAGTTGAGGTTTGGGAATCTCCACCTGGATTTCAGAGGATGTATGAAAATGCCTGGATAAGCCGGGCGCGGTGGCTCAAGCCTGTAATCCCAGCACTTTGGGAGGCTGAGACGGGCGGATCACAAGGTCAGGAGATCGAGACCATCCTGGCTAACACGGTGAAACCCCATCTCTACTAAAAAATACAAAAAACTAGCCGGGCGAGGTGGCGGGCGCCTGTGGTCCCAGCTACTCCAGAGGCTGAGGCAGGAGAATGGTGTAAACCCGGGAGGCGGAGCTTGCAGTGAGCTGAGATCCGGCCACTGCACTCCAGCCTGGGCGACAGAGCCAGACTCAGTCTCAAAAAAAAAAGAAAAAAAAAAAGAAAATGCCTGGATATCCAGGCAGAAGTTTGCTGCAGGGGTGGAGCCCCCATGGAGAACCTCCGTTAGGGCTGTGCAGAAGGGATATGTGGGGTTGGAACCCCCACAGAAAGTTCCTACTGGGACACTGCCTAGTGGAACTGTGAGAAGAAGGCCACTGTCTTCCACAACCCAGAATGGTAGATCCATACACAACTTGCACCATGTGCCTAGAAAAGCCACAGACACTCAACGCCAGCCCATGAAAGCAGCCAGGAAGTGGGCTGTACCCTGCAAAGCCACAGGTGTGAAGATGCCCAATGCCATAGGAGACCACCTCTTGCATCAGCGTGCCCTGAATGTGAGACATGGAGTCAAAGAAGATCATTTTGGAATTTCAGGATTTAATGACTACCCTATTGGATTTCAGACTTGCATGGGCCTGTAGCACCTTTGTTTTGGCCAATTTCTCCCATTTGGAATGGGTGTATTTATCCAATGCCTGTACCCTCATAGTATGTAGAAAGTAACTAACTTGCTTTTGATTTTATAGGCTCATGGGTGGAAGGGACTTGCCTTGTCTCAGATAAAACTTTGGACTTGGACTTTTGGGTTAATACTAGAATGAGTTAAGACTTTGGACAACTGTTGAGAAGGCATGATTGTGTTTTGAAATGCAAGGACATGAGATCTGGGAGGGGCCAGGGGCAGAATGATATGGTTTGGCTGTCTCCCCACCCAAATCTCATCCTGAATTGTAGTTCCCATAATCCCCATGTGTTGTGGGAGGGACCCAGTGAGAAGTAATTTAATCACAGGGGCAGTCACCCTCATGCTTTTCTCATGATAGTGAGTTCTAACGAGATCTGATGGTTCTGTAAGGGGCTTTACCCTCCTTTGTTCACTACTTCTTCGTGTTGCTGCCATGTGAAGAAGAATGTGTTTACTTCCCCTTCTGCTATAACTGTAAATTCCCTGAGGCTTCTCCAGCCCTGTGGAACTGTGAGTCAATTAAACCTCTTTCCTTTATAAATTACCCAGTCTTGGGTATGTCTTTACTAGCTGTGTGAGAATGGACTAATACACTTTTTGTGAGGACTTTTCTTGGGATCTAACTTACATTTACGTGTACCCTCCAAAATCACTCAGCCACAGAGGTAGAGTATAATCTTGGGGAAACAGCTCTTACTTACCAGCACATTTTTCAGTTTGATATCACGATGGACAAGTCCCTGGCTGTGCAGGAAGCGGATTCCTTCCACCACGTCTAGTGCTATCTGCAAACGTGTCTCCAGGGTCAGCCCAGCCTTGGGGAGACAAAAGAGCTTGCTTGTCATGATAAGGCAACTCCTCGATTCAACTGACTATGCTTGGGCACATGAGGACAGAAAAGTGCATTTTTAAAAGGGGGAAGAGCCGGGCACAGTGGCTCATACCTATAACCCCAGCACTTACGAAGGCCAAGGTCAGGAATTTCGAGACCAGCCTGGCAAACATGGTGAAATCCTGTCTCTACTAAAAACACAAAAAAGAATTAGCTGGATGTGGTGGCAGGTGCCTGTAATCCCAGCTACTTGGGAGGCTGAGGCAGGAGAATCACTTGAACCCAGGAGGCAGAGGTTGCAGTGAGCTGAGATGGTGCCACTGCACTCCAGCCTGGGTGACAGAGCAAGACTCTGTCTCAAAAAAAAAAAAAACAGGTGGGGGGAGAAAAAAGCAGTTAGGAGAGGGAGGTAGAAGAAAAGTAAAGAAGAGCAAGCTGTAAAGGAGACAAAGCCAGATAAAATCCCTTGCAGGCTACAGTTAAGCCAAATGGATAACCTCAAATGTGACTAGCAGATAGAACCAAACAACTAAGGCATGAGCTCATTTCTAACATGTGAACAAATTCTGGAACTCTCCTTGAGGCTCAAAGTGACTATTTCTAGGTCCCTTAGGAAGATTTACTTCCATTGCTTTACAGGCCTGGTTAGCCCAGGTTTGGTTTTATGGATTCAAATACCAAAGTCACTCATATTACTTCAATTCAGGGTCTCCTGAATACTGGAAAATGTCACATCACTCATTCAAAAGTTCAAAGGACATTCTCTAGTTCACTTGTGGAGATGCATCAGACAATGCTTAACTCCTCTGAAATGAGGAGGGAAAGCTGCTTGGAGAGTCATTTTCTTCATCATATTGATTCCTCAAGACTCCGGGAAGCATTTCTAAGGTTTCCTCTGCCCTACTTCTGGAAGCCTCCATATAAATTGGTCCAAGAGGAATCTGTGAGAAGGGATCTACTCAGAGACTCTGAGGTCAGCTTTTCTCTCCTTCTACTCAGCTCCTATGTAGGGAACAGACAAAAGAAACCTCTCTAATTCCCTCTTGGTGGTTTAGATAAGGGCAACTCAACATCCAACTGAGGGTTTCACCTTCACTCAAATAAAATCCTTCAGTAGCTTCTCATAGTCTATAACAGAATTTGAATTCTATGGAAATTCTTAACATTTTGGGTCTTATGTAATTTGTTCCCAACATCTCTTTGCACATTATGTCTCCTGATTCCCAAAACGAACCAGCTGCTCCAATGTGCCCAGTGTCCTTACCAGCCTTCGAATGCTCTAGGCATTAAGCTGTTCCTTCCCCCTGCTATGGCCTCTTCCTTCCAACTGCCCAAATTCTACCCATCGTGGTATATTTGTCAAACTCAAACTCCACGTCTTCCTGAAATGGTCACTGACTACAATTCTCTTAATAGCGCCTATCAATTATACCTTCTGATATCCTCTAATGATGCTTAATGCTGGACCTTGTACAAAGCAGTCACTAATAAATATCCATTGACTAAACAACAAAAACTAGCTTTATCCTCTTACAGCAAAAGTGAGAAAGAAGAGCAGAGTTACAGGAAGCTGTACTGCTCTTCTAAGGAGTTTAGATTTTTACTACCACCACAGGGGTCCAAGTGGTGAATGGCAATATTCTGGGTATATAATGGGGTGAAAATAGGTTCTGAGAAATCTTTAAATTTATTTTTATTTTTAGAGACAGGGTCTTGCTCTGTCACCCAGGCTAGGGTGCAGTGGCATGATCATAGCTCATTGCAGTCTTGACCTCCTAAGTGCAAGGGATCCTCCTACCTCAGCCCCCTCGAGTAGCTGCGACTACAGGTATGAGCCACCACACTCAGCTAACTTTTAAATTTTTTATAGAGACGAGGTCTCCCTCTGTTGCCCAGACTGGTCTCAAACTCCTGGACTCAAGTGATCCTCCCACCTTGCCTCCCCAAGTGCTGGGATTACAGGTGTGAGCCATCATGCCCAGCTGAGAAATCTTTAAGGGTTTTTGGAAATAAGTGAAATAAAGCCTAATTACTCCAACAGTCTCTGATGAAAGCTAAAAGCTCTGAATAAACAGGAGAGGATGAGAGGCCAGAAAGGAACCTGTGGATTTGGCTGCCAGCTGGATCTTGCTCTCTCCTTACCTTCAGCCCTGTGTAGAGATCCCGGTGTAGCCGCTCCATAATGAGGAGCACAGCAATGCTGGAGCCACCACCATAGTTGTAGTCAATGACTGAACCATGGAGATCCACCAATCGCTCATGCTTCGGCAGAGACCTGGTGGGAAGAAGAGAGATCTGGGCTACAAGACTTGGGCTCTAATCCTGCATGCCATGCCAGAATGTAGGAGACAAGAATTTCCAGACCATGCTTAGGACAGGTCCAGAGGTAATGGCCCTCAGTGCAGATGGAGCCCTCAGTGTAGACAGAGCCCTTAGTGCAGACAGAGCATGGCCTCTTCAACAAGGATGAAGAATCCTGGATTCTAAAAACCGATAAGGCTTAAGGACTAAAGAAGAAAAGTTAAATGGAATGATGAGTCTGAGAAATTAGGATGGCGGGGAAAGAGCAAGCAAAGACAGTAAAGGCCTGAAAGGGAGCACATGTCTGTTAGACACAGAAACCTAAATACAGAGAGGCCATGCTGTAGCTCTTGGTACAAAATCTAAACCAGGCTTCTAGATTCTCCTCTGGATCTTTCTTGTAGAGATGAATGAGACCAGGACCCACCTCATGTAGTGAAATTCCAAAGCCAGATCATTCCAGTGCTTCTCATCTGGAGGGACAACTGATTTTAGGGCACAAGGGAAGTGTCCTCCCCAGTTGTCACACAGGTACACCACACCATACTGGCCCCGGCCCAGTTCCTGTCCCAGTTTAGGTTTACCTATAAGGTACAGAGACAGAGATAAGGCAGGAGGGATGGGAACTTGGTGGGCAACCTCTGTAAGATTCTTTTATTTTTTGAGACAGAGTCTTGTTCTGTCACCCAGCAGGAGTGCAGTGGCACGATCTCTGCTCACTGCAACCTCTGGCTCCTGGGTTCAAGCGATTATTCTGCCTCAGGCTCCCAAGTAGTTGGGATTACAGGCATGCGCCACCATGCATGGCTAATTTTTGTAGTTTTGGTAGAGACGTGGTTTTGCCATGTTGTCCAGGGTGGTCCCAAACTCCTGGGCTCAAGTGATCCACCCAGTGTGGCTTCCCAAAGTATTGGGATTACACCACAAGCCACCATGCCGGCCCTGTAACATTCTTCACTGTGAACCTGCCTTTAGGGTCAGGAAGCTGTAATCATGCCCAGGGATAAAATTCTGGTGTCATTCTAACCCAGTAGAAAGTAATCTAACTGGTTTAATTCAAATAAACTTTGGTTATGTAGTGGTTTCTTTTTTTTTTTTTTTGGAGACAGAGTCTTGCTCTGTCACCCAGGCTGCAGTGCAGTGGTATGATCTTGGCTCATTACAACCTGTACCTCCTGGGTTCAAGTGATTCTTCTGCCTCAGCCTCCCGAGTAGCTGGGGTTACAGGCAAGTGCCACCACGCCCAGCTAATTTTTGTATTTTTAGTAGACACGGGGTCTTGCCATATTGCCCAGGCTGGTCTTGAACTTCTGAGCTCAGGCAATCCACCAATCTCAGCCTCCCAAAATGCTAAGATTACAGGTGTGAGTCACCACACCTGGCCTGGTCATGTTATTTGAACTATATAAATAGCAGGATGAGACTTTAGGAATTCAAAACCATCAGTAAGAGTTTAGGCAGTTTTGCAAAGAAGCAGCTTTAGACACTGGGATTCTCTGATGTTGGACATAAGAATGTCAGGTATCCTGAACCATCCTCCAGTTTATTTGAAAACCAGACTCACGATGAAGCAAGACGTCCTGTAAAGAACGGCTTTCCAGAGAAAGGCGGGCCAGGCGGGGGGCATGATCTTTCCGAACCTTCAGCCATAGATCTTCAGTTTTCTCTAACCGGCCTGAGTGGCCAGCTTCTAGCTGGGAGGGAAACAGAAAAAGTACATATGACTTAAGTCCCTAGCTTCAACTTCCTCACCTGTTATACAGGGATAATGATATCTACCTCATATAGATAATTGTGAGAATTAAACAAGATACATGTAACATGTTTAGCACAGAGACTGGCACAGAGTAGACTCAATAAATAATAACTTTTCCTCCTGGATGCATACTCACATCTATCCACTCTGTGCCTGGACACACCCACTCCCCCGCCAGCAGACAATCAGATGTCAAACATTTATGAAATAACATAGAAGTTGGAAAGTCATCACCTTCTGTCATTTGTTCTTAGCTAAAATACTATATAAACATATAAAATTCCTACTCGTATTTTCTTGCCTCACTCAGTGAAATGGGGAGAAATTAACTGAGCTCACTCCATTCTCCCTAGAGTTAGGAAAATATCCACATGAAAAATTTATTGAAAAAACTTCCTATAACGTAATAGGCTAGAAAGAAAAAATACTGATGATTTATACACACACACACACACACACACACACACACACACACACATATACACACGAAGAACAGAGAGCAAAATATTCCCATCTGGATGAGGCTCTTCTCTGCTTGATCCAGTTATAGCTCCTTTCCTACATACCAACCTGCCGCAAAGAGGCTGCAAAAGCCTCGTGGGAACTATTGAGCCGAGTCCGGAATTGGCTGCAAATGCTCTTGGCCAATTTGGAGGCGCTGAGGCTCTCAATGGCTTCCTGGGCCACCTTCCTCTTCCATTCCAGAGTGATGGCAGGTGGGCTCACCCATGTGATGCGCTGGATGATCTACCAGGATGAGGACAGCGAGATCACCGAAGAATGAGAGACAAGAACCACTACAAAGATCCAGTGTCCTTCCTTTTCTGGGTTACCCATTCAATAGGAGCAGGCTCATAAGATGGGAGCCATATGAAGTCTAAAGTGCCTTTCCAATTCCATCTACCTCAAAATCAGGTCCTAGCCCAAAGAAAGCATCAAAGAACACCAGGCCTAGTTTACATGCTCACAAACCCTCAATATATTACATTCAGTGCCAGGGAGTGCCTGATAATCTTTCTGAAGTCAGTAAATAACTCTACCTAAGAGCCAGATCAAATTCCAGAACAGAAACCACATTCACAGCCTCCGGCAACAACAAAGCCTAGTTCTGAGAAAAGATTTAGGCTGGGAAAAAGAAATATGAAGAAGCTAGTGTGGTAGAGTCTTGCGGCTCCATGAAATATCATTTATCTTTTTTTTCTATTTTTCCATTGTTCACAAAGAACACCCAACATAAAAATCATTTAAACCCAAAACTTCTGAGAGTTCAAGGTAACAATGTTAATAATTATTTGAGAATAGGCATAAATCAGAATTCTCCCAGGCAGACAAACCAGAACAAATGGCCATCCTGCCTTAACAGAAGATCCTAGATATCTGTTTCCTATTGGGATCACTAGGTTTCATTTGAGCCAACTAGGGGCTTAGAAATCTTGCTCTAAGTAATAATCCCTACCTGCTTGATTTGCTCCCACAGCATCCTTGTAACTGACGACCCTGAGTGAAACGTGACTTCAACATGATAGGCAGCATTTAAGATCTGAAAGAGACACCGCCAAAGAAAACATGCCCTCAGTACTGTGGCTATTTCAAAAATGCAATAAATGATATTTATTTCAAGAATACAGTCCAGACTCAGGGTTTCCAAATTTATCCCTCAATATATATGCAGAGTCAACTTAAGCTGATTATTTATTTTGTGACTAACTATCTAGCCCCTTCTACCTCATCTTTATATTCATCAACTTTTTTTTTTTTTAAAGACAGAGTTTCACTTTTGTCACCCAGGCTGGAGTGCAATGGCGCGATCTTGCTCAGCGAAACCTCCGCCTCCCAGGTTCAAGCAATCCTCCTGCCTCAGCCTCCCAAGTAGCTGGGATTACAGGCATGCACCGCCATGCTGGGCTAATTTTGTTTTTTTTAGTAGAGATGGGGTTTCTCCATGTTGGTCAGGTTGGTCTCGAACTCCCAACCTCAGGTGATCCACCCGCCTCAGCCTCCCAGAGTGCTGGAATCATAGGCATGAGTCACTGTGCCTGGCCTATATTCGTCAACTTAACTGCAATTTTACAGCTCACCAACATCTCCTACAGGCAGTGGTCATGTGACAGGAAAACAAAATAAAATTCAAACAAGATTCTCAAGAAGCTGAAAGGGAAATTCTTGCCTAACTTGAAGCGTGGGTTTGTGCAGATTGTTTCATGTGCTATCTATGACACGATGTCTTAAAAAAATCATTCTTTTTCTACCTGTTTGAGATAATTACTGGTGATGTGAACTGAGACATCCTGAGACTTCTCCAGGCTCTGCAGACATCGTTCCAGGGTTCCGACGAAGCTCTCCCTCAGGTAATCCACTGAGCTGATCAGCTTATTAGCCACTGCCTGATTTAGTCGGGAGATGATGAGTTCCTGGATCTGTCGGATGCAGCATTTGATCTCTCTGGTGCCCACTGGTTCTCCATTCTCAGGGACAATGACATCTATGGAGGCAGAGAAATAAGCTAATGAGTTGTGAGGAAGAAGGGGCAGACACACCAAATAAACTCATCTCCCAAATTGGAATCATGGAACTACCGTGATGATGATGGCTGCAAAAAGACATGACTCGTTGATGAAGTCTGACTCTCACAATGATCAGGGGTCACATAACCCTCAACTACTTAAGCCAGCTAAGATCCTGAGAAGAAGCAATTAAGGCCAGGTGCAGTGACTCATGCCTATAATTCCAGCACTTTGGGAGGCCGAGGCAGGAGGATTGCTTGAGCCCAGGAGTTCAAGATGAGCTTGGGTAACACAGTGAGACCTCATCTCTACAAAAAGTAAAAAGATGAGGCAGGCGGGAGGATAGCTTGAACCTAGGAGGTAGAGGCTACAATAAGCTGTGATTGTGCCACTGCACTCCAGCCTGGGTGATGGGAGTGAGACCTTGTCTCAAAAAAAAAAAAAAAAAAAAGAAGCAATTAAGTCTAGAATGAGACTGTGGATTTTGTTAGCTTTTACGTCACATTTATAGGAAGGGAGGAACAACATTTATAAGTGCAAACTATTTGAAAGGCACTAAAATAAGGATTTTACACATGTAATCTAATTTCATCTTCACAATAACTTTGTTAGATGGTTATTATAGATCAAGAAACAGCCTCAAAGAGAGAACAAAGTAGACATGGGAAGGGGATAGTACAGTTAGTTAGGAAGTAATAGTCAGCATTTGAACCCAGTGCTCATTCCAAATCCTATGATCTCTGCAAAATTTCACACTCCCTAGCATATTAATGAGAAAAATCCAAGAGTCGGGAATTTTATTCTATGTTTTGTTTTGTTGTTTTGAGACTGAGTTTAGCTTTATCGCCCAGGCTGGAGTGCAGTGGCACGATCTCGGCTCGCTGCAATCTCCGCCTCCTGGGTTCAAGTGATTCTTGTGCCTTAGCCTCCCAAGTACCTGGGATTACAGATGCCCACCACCACGCCCGGCTAAGTTTTGTATTTTTAGTAGAGATGGGGGTTTCACCATGTTGGCCAGGCTGGTCTTGAACTCCTGACCTCAGGTGATCCGCTCACCTTGGCCTCCCAAAGTGCTGAGATTACAGGCGTGTGCCACTGCGCCCGGCCAGGAATTTTATTCTAATCAATTACTAGATAAATAAAAAGTAAAACTCAATTGTCCCCACCATGCTACACTATCTCTTAGGATTAGAACATCTATTAATATTGTAAATCAGAAGACAGAAGAGTTTAAGAGAAGTCAAACTACTTGTAAAAAAGATGTGCTCCTAAGAAGGCACTCTCATGTCTACCGGTGGAAATTTAAATTGGTGCCACTTCTTCAGAGGAAATTTGGCAACATCTATTAAAATGTTCAACCAACCAAGAAAAATCTACATATCCTTTGATCTAATTATTTTGCTTCTAGGAATTCTTTTTGTTGAAATACACCCTTACAAGTCCCAAGACATATATGTACAATGTACAATGATGATTAATGCAGTACAGTTTGTATTAGCGAAAGAGAAAATAAAAAATAAAAAATAAACAGATAAGCCTGGCCAACATGGTGAAACCCTGTCTCTACTAAAAATACAAAAATTAGCCGAGTGTAGTGGCGCACACCTTTAGACCCAGCTACTAGGGAGGCTGAGGTGGGAGGATTCCTTGAATCCGGGAGGCGGAGGTTGCAGTGAGACTAGATTAGGCCTCCGCACTCCAGCCTGGGCGACAGAACAAGACCTTCTATCAAAAAAAAAAAAAAAAAAAAAATTAAAAAACAAAAACAAACAGCTTAAATGTCCATCAATGAGAGAATAGTTCAATAAATTCAGGCATATCCATTAGAAGAAGACAAATTTGTATGAATATTTATAGAATGCCCTCTAAGACACATACTAAATGAAAAAGACAAGTGCAGAAGAACATATGGAGAAGAACTGGGTGGCTGGGGGATGGTGTCTTTATAACTCTGAATTAAGTACCATACATATAGGTTTTATCTTCAAAATAAATTTTATAAAGTGTGAATATCAAGATACCTAGCACATATGCATTGTCTTTATTTAAAAACAAACAGTAATAGTAATCTGGCTCCACGTTGGGCGTGATGGCTTATACCTATAATCCTAGCACTTTGTGGGGGCTGAGGTGGGAGGATCGCTACAGGCCTGGGCAATATAGCAAGACCTCGTCTCTACAGAAAAAAAAAAAAAAAAAATATGGCTCCATAGGATATGTGCTAGCTTGCTTCTAAATCTTCTTATTGTTTCAAGGATACCCAGAAAGCACTTAGAACAAGGTAAGAACAATCGAATACTTTACTGTCTGCCCAACCTAGCTGTCCTGACCTCCCTTCATTCTGTGTAACATGATGCTGGCAGTGATGCTTTGTTGTCTTTAATCAAATATTAAGAAGACTTCCTAAGATTTCCACTGCAAGTAACACTTCTCAACAACTCCTCTCTGTAGTGGGGAATTCACCAAAGAGGTATCTCCGTTCATCTTTAGAATGACTATAAGAAATCAGGCAACCTATGCTTGCTAAAGTCAATCATACTTCCTTTGTATTTATAAGTGTAACTTAAACTAGATACCATCATTCACACACTCATTGATTCTCCAAATATGTACTGTATAAAAGAGTCTGTGTTATTTGCTGCAAGGAATATGATGATGAATAAGACCCAGATCCTATCCTCCTTCAACTCTAGGATTTTAGGAAGTAGTCAGCAGTATATAAATAACTATAATAAAAGGTAGAAAGTGAAATATGCCAGAAATAAGTTACAGATGGAATGCTATGGGATTTCAAATGACTGCAATTGTTATTAGCTAAGAAAATTAAAGCAGGGCTAGGTGTGGTGGCTCATGCCTATAATCCCAGCACCTTTTGGGAGGCTGAGGTGGGAGGATTGCTTGAGCCCAGGAGTTCAAGACCAACTTGGCCAACATGGTGAAACTCCTGTCTTTAAAAAAATATAAAAAATTAGCTGGTGTGGTGGCATGTGCCTGTAGTCCCAGGTATGCAGGGGGCTGAGGCAGGAGGATTGTTTAAGCCCAGGAGATTGAGGCTGCAGTGAGCCACGACTGCACTACTGCACTCCAGTCTGGATGGCAGAGCAAGAAGCTGTCCCAAAAATAAAAAATAAAAAATAAGAAGGAGAAAATTAAAGAAGACTTCATGAAAAATGGCATTTGGGAGACAGGCCCTGATGGGTAGGTAGGATCTGGAAGTTCACAGACAAATCAAAGACATTCCAGGTTTAAGGCAGGGTGTTATCAAAGAAAAAGTAAAGGGAGCGTACGGAGGACAGAAAGAAGTTAAGACCAATTGACATAGAAAATACAGGAAAGTGCACAGTGAGGAAATAAGACTGGAAAAGTCGGTAAGGGCTAGGCTTTGGGAGGTCTTTAATACTAGGTGCAGGAGTTAAACTTAGTCTGTAGAAATAGGGAGCCAGTAAAGGTGAACTGGAGAAAGAAGTCAGGGAGATCAGTTAGATAACAATAGTTCAGTTAGACTTAAGGAGACAGAATAGAAAAGCACAGGTAGGTATCGAATATGCAAGAAGATTAATCACAGCCAGGCGTGGTGGCTCACGACACCCAACACTTTGGGAGGCCAAGGTGGGCGGATTACGAGGTCAAGAGATCAAGACTGTCCTGGCCAACATGATGAAACCCTGTCTCTACTAAAATACAAAAAAAATTTAGCCAGGCATAGTGGTGCATGCCTGTAATCCCAGTTACTTGGGAGGCTGAGGCAGGGGAATTGCTTGAACCCAGGAGGTGGAGGTTGCAGTGAACCGAGATCGCACTGCTGCACTCCAGCCTGAGCGACAGAGCGAGACTGCGTCTCAAAAAAAAAAAAAAAAAAAAAAAAAACTGATGCTGGGTCCCATATCAGAAATCCTGAGTAAGTCTGCAGTGATCTTTAGTGGTCTTGAGCATCTGTATTTTCAGAAAGCCTCCCAAGGGATTAGGATACCCACAACTGAGACTCTAAAGGGTAATCTGTAAACCATCATTTTAATCTTGCAAGGAGGTTTATACAGAAGTCAGTATACAAAATCAGCAGCATCTCAGACACCCAAAGACCTGACCAATCACTTTCACCCAATTTTGTTAGTAGCCATTTGTGAAGAATAGGACTATCAAAAGGCTAAAATCACAACTTTGGGAAATCCTCCTGATTTGGGCTTCAGAAGCAGCCTGAAAGGAAATGAGACCATGAGACAAAATGAACCAATAAAGAGGCATGAGCTATACTGCAGGAGCAAAGGTTAAAGCACAATTTACTAACATTCTCCAAGCAGCTCTTCTCCAGCTCCATTAGGAGTTGAGGGGGTACAGGCAGAAAGTGGAGATGAGGGAGCTATTAGGATGAATTTACCAAAAGTTGAGCTAATGTTCTTGGGAAGGAATGAGGGTGGAATCTTCCACGATGATCTTTGAGAGCAAGAGAGGCCACCTTGGCTAAATAGTGGGCTCCAGCTGGTAACAGTGGGGTGCATGAAGTTACCCTGAGATTCCTTCAACCTGAAGAATTAACGTTCTTAATTTCCGGCTAGAAAATGGTTAGAGACTCTTTGCATGCCAGCACCCCAGCAAGCTCTCTGGGACCTACCTTTAAACTCCATGTTAGCAGCATCATCCAGAAGTTCCTCCTTCATGGTATTAAGTGTCTCAACAATCATATCCTTCATTTCCTCCTGCTTTCGGTTGGCAATATTCATCAATGATTCGTACAACTCATTCTCCTTTTTTCGAGTATATTCCAGACGTTTGGGAGTGATCTGCAGGTCCCGCTGCATGTCAAATGCCTGGTTAATAAAGATGTCAAGGCAGTGGCAATGCACCAGGTTCAGGGCCTTGGCTGCGTCCACCAGGCGAGTCTGTAACACCTGGTGAGAAAATGTGCTCAAGTGTCTCAGCTTTTCACTCTGTTCTACCAATACGCTCTGAGCTTTAGTATCCTGGCCAGGAGTCCCGCAGTTCCAGTGACTGCTGCTCAGATAGCCCAGGTCAATTAGCTGGCGATAAAGCAGTGATCTTTCACTCTCCGTTCTCCTGGTTGAGGAGTCTGTTATCTCTGAGCCCAGTTTCGACACTTTGAAAAAGAATACAGGAAAGGAGAAATACTTTCGGATTTCCTGAAGCTCTTGCTCATCCCTCTCAGAGAGTTCATCTTTGTGGAGTGCATAGGTTATCACAGGCAAGAAATCATTCACCAAGTCACCCAGAACATCCACTGTGGGCCGGAGGCCTTGGCATGGTGCTACCACAACGTCCACTTCCTGGAAGGGGAAGGGGGTCATATCAGCACCTTAGGTCAGAACCAATACTTGCCTCCCCAAAGTCCCACACTGAGACCAAAATCCTGATCTACAGTGGAACAATACTTCGGTACCCCAGCCATTGATCCACCTCCTTCCTCGGTTACCAACACTCCCTGGTGCAGCCTATGAAGGCAGGCACTCATCTAGAGAGAGTGAAAAAACAAAGAAGTAGAAAGGATGGCAACCCCTTTCGCCATCAGATTAAAAAAAAATTTTGGTCTCTGCCTTCCTTTATTGCTTAGACATTCCCACCGATTCCCTCTGATGAAAAATTAAGACAAATAATGGAAGAAAAAGGAATTGCAATGGAATCTATGAGACTGGGAGTGAGTCGACCTGGCGCACTCCTCCCCCTCTTGCTCTCCTCTGATGCCTCCATCTCTGCCATTCTGACCTGGCTAACTCCTAAGCATCCTTTAAGTCTCGATGTATATGTTATGACATATCCTTATAGAGCCTTTCCTATCACACAGTCCCAACCAAGCACACTTTACTTCCCTTTTCTTAAGGTTCAACATATTTATAATCCACTTATTTAAAGCTCTTCTTTCCCCCATCGGTCTGTAAACTCTTTGAGGGCAGGGACTGGGTCTATTTTGCTTACCTTTGTAGCTCCAGTGCCTAGCATGTGGTAAGTCCTAAATACTGTTGAATCAATCAATTAAGTAGGAAACTAAAAGCCAGGTTCACCAAACACTATTAATGTCCTATTCTGAGTCTGTAGGTATCCCAAAGTCTTAGCCACCTAAGTCTAAGTAATACCTTTAGGAATATGATCACTTGGTAAGGCAGAGACCAAGGTTTGCCTATCCAATATCTAGTCTCCATGTTATAGGGGAAGGCAATGTCCTTTACAGATACGGGTGTCCAATAAGTGGGTGGGGTTTCCAGGAAAGCCCTTTAGTGTACAGGGGGTGGATTCTACCAGGAAATATGCCCTTTGGCCTTGTCCTTTTTCCTGCTTGGAGCACAGATGTGACAGCTAGAACAGCAGTCATCACTCAGCAGCCCTAACACAAACCTGAGGGTGGAAGCCAGCACTAAAGATGATGACACCAAAAGAAAGAGGGAGCCTAGGTCTCTGGTGATCACAGAACTGCCACACCAGCTCTCAGTTACCTAGCTTCAGACTTCTTTTATGTAAGGCAAAAAAACAAACACCCAAAAACTCTACCTTTAAGTTCCTGAGTTTTGGTTTTTTTGTTTTGTTTTTTTGATGATCTGTTACACACAATTGAACCTAATCCTAACTGAAATACCCAAGTTGCTAAAGTGAGTTTCGAGAATGATCTTGAGGCCAGGCACAGTGGCTCACACCTGTAATCCCAGCCCTTTGGGAGGCCAAGGCAGGGGGATCGCTTGAGGTCAGGAGTTTGAGATCAGCCCTGCCAACATGGCAAAACCCCATCTCTACTAAAAATACAAAAATTAGCTGGGTGTGGTGGTAGGCACCTGTAGTCCCAGCTACTCCAGAGACTGAGGCAGGAGAACAGCTTGAACCCGGGAGGCGGAGGTTGCAGTGAGCTGAGATCACCCCACTGCACTCCAGCTTGGGCGACAAACCAAGACTCTGTCTCAATTAAAAAAAAAAAAAAGAATGATCTTTGAGGTTTAGAAACAAACCTTCCACAGGTCCTTTGCCTAGTCTGCACTTTCCACTTTGTGTTCTACTTCTTTCCCATGAAGGTTCCAAACACACAAGAGCGTATGTCCATCTACTGCATTTCAATCCATTGCATAGGTTGTTCCTCTGTGTCTCTGACATTGTCTAGTTTGCCTGGCATTCCAGGTGTAAACTGTTAACTAGGGACTCACACATATTAATATATTACCATTGTAGGTACATAGACTCCTGATGTCTTCAAGGGTCTGCAAACTCAGAATCAATCCTCCACAGAATTCTAGCATATTTTAGAGTTATAAAAGAACTCAACACAAATATGCTCAAGTTTGTGCCCTTAACAGTTATCAGATGTTGAATATTTACTTTATTTGAACTCTAAAAGATACACAATTTTGTTTCTTTCAGATGAATATACTGTTTTTATTTCTTACCCTATTTGAGCAGTAGGTTTATTGATTGAGTGATTGAGACGGAGTCTCAGTCTGTCGCCCATACTGGAGTGCAATGGCACGATCTCGGCTCACTGCAACCTCTGCCTCCTGGGTTCAAGCGATTCTCCTGCCTCAGCCTCCCAAGTAGCTGGGATTACAGGCACACACCACCACGCCAGGCTAATTTTTGTGTTTTTAGTAGAGATGGGGTTTCACCATGTTGGCCAGGCTGGTCTTGAACTGCTGACCTCAACTGATCCACCTGCCTCAGACTCCCAAAGTGCTGGGATTACAGGTGTGAGCCACCACACCCAGCATGAGCAGTAGGTCTTTTTGATAAGTTTTTGTTTGTTTGTTTGTTTGTTTGTTTGAGACAAGGTCTCGTGCTATTGCCCAGCCTGCAGTACAGCAATAAAGGTTCACTGCAGTCTCAACCTCCCAGGCGCAAGTGATCCGCCCATCTCAGCCTCCCGAGTAGCTGATACTACAGGTGTGAGCCACTACGCCCAGCTAATTGTCATTCTTTTTTGGCTTTTTTTTTTTTGGTAGAGATGGGGTTTTGCCATGTTGCCCAGGTTGATCTTGAACTTCTGAGCTCAAACGATCTGTGCCTCGACCTCCCAAACTGCTGAGATTACAAGTGTGACCACTGTGCCCAGCCTTGTTTGAGTTTTTAAAATCTTCTTTATTCCCAACAAAGCACAAATATCTCACCTTCTTTTCTCACAAAGAACTGTGCTATTTTCTCAGGCAGGTCACATAACTTTAATTTGCCTGGCCACTTTGAACTCCCTAAAGCTCAAAGTGCTTTTAGCATCTCACCATTTGTCATTTTAGCAAACACTACATAAGTCAATCTACTCTTCATCCAACCGAAGCCAAGAAGAAATTTGCTGTTTCATCTGTGTCTCAAGTTGCATGGACTGTTTTCTGGCTGGAAGACTAGTCTGATACTCATCTTGCTATTCAAAACAAACCCCTTTTCACTACCCTGAGTCACACATGCTACAGTATGAATCATTTCAGTGAAGCATATTCAAAAAGTTGGTAAGAAATTTTAAGGTTTAAAATAGAACATACAACTGCATAAATGACAACATTATAATCACATATAACAATGAGATAAAGACCAAAAAGAATCCCAAGAAAGGAAAACAGTTACATTAGGCTGGGTGTGGTGGCTCACACTTGTAATTCCAGCACTTTGGGAGGCTGGGGTGGGCAGATCGTTTGAGGTCAGGAGTTCAAGACTAGCCTGGCCAACATGGAGGACCCCGTTTCTACTGAAAATACAAAAATTAGCTTGACATGGTGGTGCAAACCTATAATTCCAGCTACTCTGGAGGCTGAGGCAAGAGAATTGCTTGAACCCAAGAGACAGAGGCTGCAGTGAACTGAGATCACACCATGCACTCCAGCTTGGGTGACAGAGTAAGACTCTGTCTCAAAAAAAAACAAAGAAAAGAAAAAAAGAAAAGAAAACAGTTACATTAAAGCAAAAATTATAGGTGCAAATGTTTTTTATATTACAAAGCTGCCCTAAATACGTATTTTTTAAAAGACATAAATCAACCAATCAAACTTATGAAAGGAAAGCCTAAATATTCAAAACCAAAGTACTGTTTAGAAATTTCAGGAAGAATTTTGTTTGCTTGTTTTTTCTGATGGATTATCTCAAAATTCTAGAATAAATTTTCAGGTTTTCCTCAAAGGACCATTTTGTGTGCACGACAGAAACATCAGCCAAAGCTACCACGTCCATTTGTAAGACCAATACGGTTGGGTGTTTTTTGTTTTTTGTTTTTTGTTTTTGAGATGGAGTTTCACTCATCACCCAGGCTGGAGTGCAGTGGTGTGATCTCGGCTCACTGCAACCTCTGCCTCCTGGGTTCAAGTGATTCTCCTGCCTCAGCCTCCTGAGTAGCTGGGATTACAGGCATGTGCTACCACGCCCAGCTAATTTTTGTATTTTTTAGTAGAGATGGGTTTCGCCATGTTAGCCAGGCTGGTCTTAAACTCCTGACCTCAGGTGATCCACCCGCCCCAGCCTCCCAAAGTGCTGGGATCATAGGCGTGAGCCACTGCACCTGGCCCAATACTGTTTTTAAGAGACCAGTTGACTTTATTTGCTCGTCGGTGTAAATTCATTATTAAAGAAATGGATTTTGGAAGCCAGGCACAGTGGCTTGTGCCTGTAATCCCAGCACTCTTGGGAGGCTGAGGTGGGCAGATTGCTTGAGGCCAGGAGTTCGAGACCAGCTTGGCCAACATGGCCAAAACCAGTCTCTATTAAAAATACAAAAATTAGGCTGGGCACGGTGGCTCACGCCTGTAATCCCAGCACTTTGGGAGGCTGAGGCAGGTGGATCACAATGTCAGGAGTTCAAGATTAGCCTGGCCAATATGGTGAAACCCTGTCTCTACTAAAAACACAAAAATTAGCTGGGCGTGGTGGCATAAGCCTATAGTCCCAGCTACTCAGGAGGCTGAGGCTGAGGCAGAAGAATCACTTGAACCCGGGAGGCAGAGGTTACAGTGAGCTGAGATCACACCATTGCACTCCAGCCTGGGTGACAGAGTGAGACTCTGTCTCAAAATAAATAAATAAATAAATAATTAGCTGGGCATAGTGGCACATGCCTGTAATCTCAGCTACTCGGGAGGCTGAGGAATGAGAATCACTTGAACCCAGGAGGCGGAGGTTGCAGTGAGCTGAGATCACGTCACTGCACTCTAGCCTGGGCAACAGAGTGAGACACTGTCTAAAATAATAATAATAATAATAATAATAATAATAAAAGATTTTGGGCTTTATTTTTATTTTTAATTTTTCTTTTTTTTTGAGACGGAGTTTCACTCTTGTTGCCCAGGCTGGAGTGCAATGGCACAATCTTGGCTCACTGCAACCTCCGCCTCCCAGGTTCAAGTGATTCTCCTGCCTCAGCCTCCCAAGTAGTGGGGTTAACAGGCATGCACCACCACGCTGGGCTAATTTTGTTGTTTTAGTAGAGATGGGGTTTCTCCATGTTGGTCAGGCTGGTCTCAAACTCCCAACCTGAGGTGATCTGCTCACCTTGGCCTCCCAAAGTGCTGGGATTACAGGCATCAGCCACTGTGCCCGGCCATGGATTTCGGGCTTTCTAATGGTAGAGTATGGCCTGATATATTGGCACCCAGAAAGAAGCTGCCCATTTCTAAATATACCTTGTACTAAACAACAATGGATAGAAAACAGGTATTATGCTCTCTCTTCTCCCTTCCCCAGTTGACTAACGTATGCAGGTGGTGTCACTGCTCTGAGTATCATGACAGTCAGAAGATAGGCAAAGAGCTGCTGGCAGAGACCCTGGCAGCAGTACAAATTAGGCTGGAATGTGATATGCGATTCTGCAATACTCACAGTTAAGGGATGACTCATGCCTGACGGTTATAAACAAAAAAGGAAGCCAACACTGTCTCCTGGAGACAGGGAGTGAAAAAATAAAAATTAATATAAAGAGGATGAGCCAGAGCTGTTATGGGTCTTAGTATGGCCACCTGAGAGGGAAGTCTGACCTCAGACTGTTTCATGGATGGCTATATCCCTTCTTAGCACCTAGAACAGTGTCTGGCACTTAGTAAGCATCCAATAAATAAACATGGAATGAATTAATGAAGAAATGATGCTCAAAACCACTTTCAAAATATGTAAAATCTTCTATCTTTCAACTCTCATCCCACACATTTTATCCCACACATTTATCTGAAATCGTATTTGCCTCTACTCCAAGAATAAAGCAACGAGTAAGCATTTTGCTCCTAACTCAATCAAGTAAAAAGAATCTCAAGGAATCATGACAGTAACCCATAATTCCCATATTGAGTCACAGTGAATTCCTAAAGAGATCTCTCTTGTAGAATGCATTCTGCATAAATCCATGGAATTTACAGAAGCTGATCTGTTACCACCCATTTTCTTGGTAGGATTAAGAAATGCAATAGAGGCTGGGCGCCGTGGCTCATGCCCGTAATCCCAGCACTTTGGGAGGCCGAGGCGAGTGGATCACCTGAGGTCTGGAGTTCAAGACCAGCCTAACCAACATGGAGAAACCCCGTCTCTACTAAAAATACAAACTTAGCTGGGGTGATGGCGCATGCCTGTAATCCCAGCTACTCGTGAGGCTGAGGCAGGAGAATCACTTGAACCCAGGAGGCAGAGGTTGTGGTAAGCCAAGATCATGCCATTGCACTCCAGCCTGAGCAACAAGAGCAAAATTCCATCTTAAAAAAAAAAAAAAAAAAAGGAAATGCAATAGAAAGGAGCTTGCTACTCTACAAACACCAGAATATACTTCTTTGGTTTTGTTTTGGGTATAAAGTGTAAAATGACACTATTTTATTTTATTTTATTTATTTATTTATTTAATTTATTTTACTTTTTTTTTGAGACAGAGTCTGGCTCTGTCGCCCAGGCTGGAGTGCAGTGGCCAGAGTTCAGCTCACTGCAAGCTCCGCCTCCTGGGCTTACGCCATTCTCCTGCCTCAGCCTCCCAAGTAGCTGGGACTACAGGCGCCCGCCACGTCCCCCGGCTAGTTTTTTGTATTTTTTTTAGTAGAGACGGGGTTTCAACGTGTTAGCCAGGATGGTCTCGATCTCCTGACCTTGTGATCCGCCCATCTCGGCCTCCCAAAGTGCTGGGATTACAGGCTTGAGCCACCGCGCCTGGCCTACTTTATTTATTTTTAAATTTTTTTGTAGAGACAAAGTCTCACTATGTTGCCCAGGCTGGTCTTAAAACTCCTGAGCTCAAGCAATCCTCCTGCCTTGGCATCCCAAAGTGCTAGGATTATAGGCATGTGCCACTGTGCCCAGCCAGTGACGCTATTTTAAATGCCAAGAAGGAATCACTCAATCACTGGAGAAGGCTGACCCCTTCCTAAGAGTACTGACTCTTATAGGTGAAGAATCCCTACTCTGTAGCTCATGGCACATTACTAAAACTCTATTATAACAAAGGATGATTATACTAACTGCTAATTCAAACAGAAAACAGTGGCCTGGCACAGTGACTCACGCCTGTAACCCCAGCACTTTGTAAGGCTGAGGCTGGAGGATCCCCTTGAGCCCAGGAGTTCGAGACCACCCTGGGCAATATGGCGAGACTCCATCTCTACAAAAAAATAAAACAAATTAGCCGGGTATGGTGACAAACACCTATAGTCCCAGCTACTCGGAAGGCTGAGGCAGGAAGATCCCTTGAGCCCAGGAAGTTGAGGTCACAGTGAGCCATGATCACGTTCCTGTACTCTAGCCTGAACAACAGAATGAGACCCTATTTCTAAAGTATAAACAAACATACAAATAAAAAACCCAGAAAACAGTTATGTACACAGGCTAAAGTTGGTAGGTAGCAGGTGTCTTTGCTTTCTCTAGAGTTCTGAAGCCTCAGGTTCACATCACATAGAAAAGTATGCAACTATATATTAATAACTGTCCTGTCCTTGCACACCCTTGACCTCTATCCTTGTCCCCATATTCTAGCTATCTTTACTTCCAGTTCTCCTCTCATGACATTCTCACTGGGCATTTGAAAGGTTTCTCCTGTTTGTTTTCACACAGGGCTGATTCTTTATCATTTCTAAATAGTTCCCTGAAACATCACTCTTAAGCCTGTAATCCCAGCACTTTGGGAGGCCAAGGCGGGTGAATCACTTAAGGTCAGGAGTTTGAGACCAGCCTGGCCAACATACTGAAACCTTATCTTTACTAAAAATACAAAAATTAACCAGGCACGGTGGCAGGCACCTGTAATCCCAGTTACTCAGGAGGCTGAGGCAGGAGAATCGCTTGAACCTAGGAGGCAGAGGTTGCAGTGAGCCGAGATCCTGCCACTGCACTCCAGCCTGGGTGACAGAGTGAGACACCATCTCAAAAAAAAAAAAGAAAATAAAATACCTTGACTCTTGGTGGTACATATACCTTCCAAGGGGGAGCTGCAACCAAACAGCTATAACATGTTTCTAGGTTACAACATGCCTCAAAGAAACTGGGATCAATGTGAAGGCAAAACAGAGTTTTATCCCAGTAGTCAACATTGAATGGATACAAGCTCATCTCCCTACCTAGTAAAAGCATCAGTGTGTAACTCAGGCCAGATATAAGACTTAGAAAAAACATAATCACAATCATAGCCCTCAGAAGCCACAGAAAGCATGAGACCATCATGTTAAAAGTAGAAGAATATTTATAATTCCAAACACCCAAAGCAAAGGTTTTAGCTCTGATTCTCAGTTCATAAGCATGAAGACTTTAAGGATCTGAACTCTCTTCTCTCTATCTCAAATGACAATGGATTAGGTAATTGACAAGTTGATAAGAATATACTGAATGGTCTCTATGCATTCTACCTAATGGACAGTCAAACATCTAGGTATCTACTGATGTACACAAAAGTAGAAATCTGAATTTTATTCTTTTGCCACTTACTAGATTGAGAGAGACAAAATATTTTGTCTAGAATGGAGAAGCGGGAAAGAGAAAGGAGGGAAAACTTTACCTTTCAACTTTTATATACTTCCGTATTATTAACCTTTTATAACAGCTTTCTGCTTTCATTTTATTACAAAAATAAGCCATAATGAATTATGAAGAATGTTCTCTCTAATAAGAGTAGAAGAATAACTATAAGTAAGTTGGAAGAAGAAGCCTTAAGTTTTCGGAGGAGTTCCAATGTGGATGATTGTCAGGGAAGGGATGGGTGACTGAGAGAGCAGGAAGTCTTCTCAAGGACACTGATTTATTCAAAGGGAGAAGGAAATGGGCTTACTATGTGCCAGACACTGTGGTAGGTGCTTTTAACACATTCTCTCACGTTAGCCTCATACCAATTCTAAAAGATAGGAATTATAGGCCGGGCACAGTGACTCATGTTTGTAATCCCAGCACCTTGGGAGGCTTAGGCAGGCAGAATGCTTCAGCCCAGAAGTTCGAGACCAGCCTGGGCAACATGGCAAAACCCCATTTCTACAAAAAAATACAAAAATTAGCCAGGCATAGTAGCATGCGCCTGTAGTCCCAGGTACTCAGGGGCTGAGATGAGAGGATCACTTGAGCCTAGGAGGTTGAGGCTGCAGTGAGCCACGATCCTGCCACTGCAATTCAGCCTGGGCGACAAAGTGAGACACTGTCTCAGACAAAAAAAAAAAGATAGGAATTATAGCCCCATCTTATAAATGAGGGAACAAAGTGACACAGCTAAGTGACAAAACCAGGATATAAATCCAGGTCCCCGTAGCTACAAAGACAATGTTTAAACACTCATGGAAGACCCACTCTGTGTCAAGCACTGTCTGATTTGGTGTAGTAGAATAAAAGATAGACTAGATGCTTTCAGGGGTCCTAACAATTCTAGCTAGGGTTCTGTATTAAGAAGTATATGCTGGTTACAAAGTAAAGGCTCCATTATCAAACAAGATAATATCCTCTATGGATTGGCTGAGACATCACGATAGCAGTCAAAAAGAAAATATTGTTAATAGTCCTAACAACAGTTTCTGCCCATTGACAATACTTTTCAATCTCTAAGTCTCTGAATTAGGGAAGATTCCCTACCCCATCCATCCTCTACTCAAAAGGAAACAAATATGTGAGACAGTAAAAACAGAAAGGAAGCTATTTGGTGCAGGAAAGAGGTAGACAGAATCCTAGCAAAGGAAGAAGACAAAAGAAGAAGATTAAGACTGTGACTGCTGTCAGATTTTCGCCTCAAGAGCTAACAACCCTGGGCCGGGCACGGTGGCTCAAGCCTGTAATCCCAGCACTTTGGGCGGCCGAGACAGGCAGATCACGAGGTCAGGAGATTGAGACCATCCTGACTAACACAGTGAAATCCCGTCACCACTAAAAAATACAAAAAACTAGCTGGGCGAGGTGGCGGGTGTCTGTAGTCCCAGCTACTCGGGAGGCTGAGGCGGGAGAATAGTGTAAACCCGGGAGGCGGAGCTTGCAGTGAGCTGAGATCCGGCCACTGCACTGCACTCCAGCCTGGGCAACAGAGCGAGACTCCGTCTCAAAAAAAAAAGAGCCAACCCTGGAAGGCCAGAGATGAATCACTGACAGTGAACTGAGGAAATACAGCCTCAGCTTCAGGATGTTATTTTTTGTTTTTTTTACTTTAAGTTCTGGGATACACGTGTAGAACATGCAGGTTTGTTACATAGGTATGGTTTGCTGCACCTATCAACCCATCATCTAGGTTTTAAGCCCCACATGCATTAGGTATTTGTCCTAATACTCTCCCTCCCCTTCCTCCAACCCCCCCAACAGGCCCCCGTGTCTGATGCTCCCCTCCTTGGGTCCATGTGTTCTCATTGTTCAACTCCCACTTATGAGTGAGAACATGCAGTGTTTGGTTTTCTGTTCCTGTTTGCTCAGAATGATGGCTTCCAGCTTCATCCATGTCCCTGCAAAGGACACAAATTCATTCTTTTTTATGGCTACACAGGATGTTGTTATTTATTTATTTATGTATTTATTTATTTTTGAGACAGAGACCCAGGCCGGAGTGCAATGGCGCGGTCTCAGCTTACTGCAATCTCCACTTCCCAGGCTCAAGTGGTCCTCCCACCTCAGCCTCCTGAGTAGCTAGGACTACAGGCATGTGCTACCATACCCAGCTAATTTTTGTATTTTTTGTAGAGAAAGGGTTTTGCCTTGTTGCCCAGGCTGGTCTCAAACTCCTGAACTCAAGCAATCTGCCTGCCTCGGCCTCCCAAAGTGCTGGCATTACAGGCGTGAGCCACTGCGCCCAGCCAGGCTGTTCTTTTAAGAGATATATCAAGGTTATTACAGTGAGCATAGGGATTAAAAAAAATATATTGCCTCTGAATCACACATATCCTTCATAGGTATATTAGCCTATAACAGGAATTCCCAGGTTTTTTGGCAAAGAACAATGTATGCAGGATGGTTACATTTTACTATGTATGTTAGTGCATGCTAGGGTAAAGGTGAAAGAGATATTAAAAACAAAATAGGATTACTGCCATAAAAAATTTATAATTTAGCATTCATCTGAACTTTCCACATCCTTTTTAAATACATCACTTCAGTTTCCCTTTTTTGCCACATAAAATAAGTTTTTAAATTTTGAATTATACTTCTAGAATATCATTTCTTATTTCTCTATCCTGTACATATAAATACGATCCTTGTTTCTTTTCCCTTGGAGTTGACCATTTTTTGGCCCAATTCCATAGACTCCCTCCACCAACAGTATCTTCTTGCCCTGAGGGCCTCACTCAGCATTCTTTCTTACCTTTTACCTATCAATTTTTATCTTTTAACCTAGATATAGTCAAGAGACAATATGGTATCTAACTAAAGGTAAGTAACCTATAACAAATGTTGGGTTTTTTTTTTTGAGACAGAGTTTCACTCTTGTCGCCCAGGCTGGAGTACAGTGGCGTGATCTCGGCTCACTGCAACCTCCACCTCCCTGGGTCAAGCGATTCTCCTGCCTCAGCCTCCCGAGTAGCTGGGATTACAGGCACCTGCCACCACGTCCAGCTAAGTTTTGTATATTTAATAGTAACAGGATTTTACCATGTTGGCCAGGCTGGTCTCAAACTTCCGACTTCAGGCGATCCGCCCACCTCAGCCTCCCAAAGTGCTGGAACCACAGGTGTGAGCCACTGATGTTGGGGTTTGTGTGTGTGTGTGTGGTTTTTGTTTTTTTTTGAGATAGGGTCTCACTCTGTAACCCAAGATGCAATGCAGCCTCGATCTCCTGGGCTCAACTGATCCTCCTGCCTCTGCCTCCTATGTAGCTGGGACCACAGGTGTACGCCACCACACCTGGCTAATTTTTCGTAGAGATGAGGTCTCACTTTGTAGCCCAGTCTGGTCTTGAAATGCCAATAACTAGACAAAAAATGAGAGAAGCCAGTTTTCTAGCAACAAACAGTGTTTAGTAAATTTGGGGGTTAAAATTTTATGTAAACTTGTCATTTTAAGATATTTTATAATGCTTATGAGTTGTAAAAGCATTAATTACTGAAAAATTTAAAATACCAATATCTGTTCGTTAAAAACAGGGTAGCAAAACAGACAAACAAAAACAATTAGTGGCCAGGCGTGGTGGCTCATCCCTGTAATCCCAGCACTTTGGGAGGCCAAGGCAGGCAGATTGCTTGAGCTCAAGTGTTCGGGACCAGCCTGGCCAACGTGATGAAACCCCATCTCTACAAAAAATACAAAAATCAGCCAGGCATGGTGGTGCGCACCTGTAATCCCAGCACTCTGGGAGACCGAGGTGGGCAGATCACCTGAGGTCAGGAGTTTGAGACCAGCCTGGTCAACATGGTGAAACCCCGTCTCTACTAAAAGTACAAAAATTAGCCAGGCATGGTAGTGCACACCTGTAATCCCAGCACTTTGGGAGGCTGAGGTGGGCAGATCACCTGAGGTCAGGAGTTCGAGACCAGCCTGGTCAACATGGTGAAACCCCGTCTCTACTAAAAGTACAAAAATTAGCCAGGCATGGCGGCAGGCACCTCTGATCCCAGCTACTCAGGAGGCTGAGGCAGGAGAATCGCTTGAACCCAGGAGGCAGAGGTTGCAGTGAGCCAAGATTGCGCCATTGCACTCCAGCCTGGGTGACAAGAGTAAGACCCCGTCACACACACACAAAAAAAGGTTATTTGCAAGTCACTGACCTTGCCTGGAAATATTAGTCTACCTCAGTTCCCTGAAGTAAACCCCAACAGATAACACCATGAGCCAATAACCAGGTCAGTATGTGGCAGCCCAAAAGGCCAAAAGCACCTGGTGGGCTACTGATCAGAGCAGATCAACTGAAGCTATGTAACTGCCACAGTAAACAAAATGCCACCTCCAGGCTGCAGGAATCCCATCTCAGGCTGAGCAAGTTTAATCGCTTCTGCTGCTGCTTCTTCCTTTTCTTACAGGTGTTCACAGGAGAAAAAAAAAAACACACACACACACACACAGATATATCAGATTGAGCAACTCTAAGGCAGACAACTGTTCCATCAGATTTCTAAGAAGAAAGAAAAAGAAAAGGAGGTGTCAGACATATATGCTTGAAGGAAGGCATGAGGGTGGGGGAAGGGGGAGTAATAAAGACACAACTAGTGAATATGGCGAATGGTGAACTGTGCTGCCAACTGCAAAGTGACTATGTTTGAACACCAAATGAGGTTTCAGCTACGAACGGCTTGACAGTGTTCCTCTATTGTTGAATTTTGAACTGAGAATCTCAGGGGATCCAGAACTAAAAAGGTGGGAATACCAAGCAGTGTGGGTCCATGTGAGTTGGCCTATTCTGGAACAAACTGAAAATGGCTAATTTATGAGGACTTTAAAATAACGTATTAGAAGAATGACCATTGTATAAGAGGGCAGGGGAAATTCTGCTTTGATAATTTGATAGTTCAAAATGAACACTGCATTTCCCCTAATTCAATCTTGATTTCCTTTAGCTAAATGTTTCCTTTCTTTACTACCCTCTTCACAAATCAGATGGAAGGGCTGTTTAGAGCTAACTCACTCGTCCTAAAAATAACTGGAGCTAAACAAAAAGCTCATTCTTGCTGGCATGAATGATCTTCCAGGTAGCTGCTGTGCAATGCCCCCAGCAGTAAGCTGAGCATTGCTGGTGTATGTAACAGAGACAGGAGTCGGGCTGCAGTGAGAGGGCAGTGCTTGGATTCCACAAAGGTTGCAAGGCCCTCTGAGACTCAACAACAAGGGGTTCTAAACTTAGAACTACAGGGATCTGGTACGAGGCCTACACCAAAACCACTGGAGAATAAAGCAGATCTAGAGAAACACTGGCCAAGGAAGTCTCACAAACCACATGAAACAACATGAGAGGCTAGATAATTCCTCAAGAAAAGAGGAGAGAATATATATTTTTAACTATGCTGAGAGAAAGCTGATTTGGTATCTCAACATCCCATTCAAGTAGCCTCCTCAATTGTTGCCTCTGTCTGCATGCTTAGCACACACCAGGAGTAGGCCCTGGGAGCTCTCAATGGAAAGATACATGCTCAGATATGCACTTGGGGGATGGCTCGTACTTCCCTTTCTGTGACTTTCTTATACCACCTCAATTTATGGAATAAAAGTAAATGAGCATTAGAAATTTAAAAAAAAATTAGGGCCAGGCACAGTGGCTCATGACTGTAATCCCAGCACTTTGGGAGGATGAGGGGGGCGGATAACTTGAGGTCAGGAGTTTGAGACCAGCCTGGCCAATGTGGTGAAACTCCATCTCTACTAAAAATATAAAAATTGAGTGTGGTGGCAGGCATCTATAATCCCAGCTACTTGGGAGACTAAGGAACGAGAATCGCTTGAACCTGGGAGGCAGAAGCTGCAGTGAGCCAAAATCACTCCACTGCACTCCAGCCTAGGCAACAGAATGAGACTCTATCTCGAAAAAACAAACAAACAAATAAAAAAAACCCACAAAGTAATGAAGAGAAAAATCTTAAAAAAATTTTTTTCGAGACAGGATCTCATTCTGTCACCCAAGTGTTGTACAATGGTGCAAACACAGCTGACTGCAGCCTCCACTGGTTGGAGGATCACTTGATCCCCCAACCCCAGCCTTTCAAGTGGCTCAGACCACAGGTGTGTACACAGGATCTCACTATGTTGCCCAGGCTGGTGTTGAACTTCTGGGGTCAAGCAATCCTCCTCCCTCAGTCTCCCAAAGTGTTGGGATTACAGGCATAAGTCATTGTGCTCAGACAAGCATTAGAAATTTAAATCAATAAAATGAAGGGGCCGGGTATGGTAGCTCATGCCTGTAATCCCAGCACTTTGCAAGATTGAGGCAGGAGGATCACTTGTGGTCAGGAGTTTAAGACCAGCCTGGCCAACATGGCGAAACCCCATCTCTACTAAAAATATAAAAATTAGCCAGGTGTGGTGGCACACACCTGTAATCCCAGCTACTTGGGAGGCTGAGGCAGTAGAATTGCTTGAATCTGGAAGGCGGAGGTTGCAGTGAGCCAAGACTGTGCTACTGTACTCCAGCCTGGGCCACAGAGCAAGCCTCTGTCTCACAAATTAAAAAAATAAAAAATAATAATAGTAATTTTAAAAAATGAAGGGACTAAGAGAAAAAAATCAAATGATTTGCTTCTCCTGCAGATGGCTTTGTCACATTCTAGGATTGTTATTAAAGGCAAGAATGGTAAAAATCACCACCTGACTTACAGCAGTCATTTCTGCTATTTAACAGTATTATTATTATTTTTTTTTAGAGACAGGGTCTCACTATGTTGCCCAGGCTGGATACAACTTCTTAGGTTCAAGCAATCCTCATGCCTCAGTCTCCCCAGTAGCTAGGACTACAAGTGTATGCCACTGAGCTCAACAGTGCTTTCTAAGCTACAGGTTATAATCTACCAGGTCATAGCATCAACTTAGTGGGTTGCTACTAACATTTTCAAAAAATGAAGTCAAAAAGAGAGGAAATTATCAGTATGTATTGCAGAAAGCAAAAGTAATGTTTCATGAAACTTGTATTTCAAATGTATATGTATATACATGTACTGGGTCCTGAAAGAAAATGTATGTCTTACACTGAATTAAAATATAAAAAAGTAGCCAGGCGTGGTGGCTCATGCCTGTAATTCCAGTTCTTTGGGAGGCCGAGGTGGGTGGATCACTGAGGTAAGGCGTTCAAGGCCACCCTGACAAACCCTTGACAAACATGGTGAAACCCTGCCTCTACTAAAATTACAAAAATTAGCCAGGTATGGTGGCGGGCGCCTATAGTCCCAGCTACTCTGTAAGCTCAGGCAGGAGAACCACTTGAACCCAGGAGGCGGAGGTTGCAGTGAACTGAGATCACACCACTGCACTCCTGCCTGGGCAACAGAGAGAGACTCCATCTCTTCCTATCGGGAAGATAGGAAGGTAAAAAAAAAAAAAGAAAAAGAAAAAAGAAAAGAAAAAAGAAGAAGAAGGAAAAAAAAATATATATATATATATAAGTTTGAAAACCACTGAACTATTGGAAGCTTGAAGGAACTAGACCAAGACTGTATACTACAGAGAGACTGTGTATGGATCAATCAAATACTTGTGAATTGTGAAGAAGTTCATGGGTCAACTGAACATGCCACAGTTAATATACAAAGGTTACTGCCAGAGTTACTATCAGAGCTATTTAAAAACCCTCACATTATCCTAGAGCTAGGAAATGTGAACTCTCAGTTTGAAAACACAGGAAACCACCACTGAAACTGAGCTGAGAGAGAATGGGGGCTTGTTACATAGCCCCCTGTGGCATTTATCAAGATGAAAGAAATATGGACTGTGGAAGGAAATGAGATGACAGTTTTTACTTCTAGAGTGTCACAGGCCATGGCCACAACCAAAGGACTCATTCATTGACTGAGAAACTAAGCTTCTTAGAAGTGGGGTAGTTGAAGTGGTTATAAGAAACAAGGAAAGAAAAAACCACTCTTTCAGGTCCTGCCAAACTAGCCCATCCTTCCTGGCACAGTTAACCAAGGGTCAAACTCTGAGTATGGCTGAATTATTTTATCCCTATCCACTCCTGACCCTGCCATAGTCACATACCCATTTGGTCTAGTTAAATAGCCCAGTCCTAACTATCCAATAGGAAAGGAAACACAGACCAAGAGAGAAGTATTTCCTAAGTGATAATATATAAAGTCTTAGACAATATGATATCTTACGAGATGACACAGGATCTGTGCTCTCTTTGGGAGTTTATGAGAGAAACTAAGATACTCTTCAAATAACAAGATCTCCATGTCTCCTTACATTGAGCCAGACCTGTCCTCACATTCCCATGTTCCTTATAAAGTAGGAGAAATTATCTGTCCTCTGTACTACTTAGTAAATTAATGGTTAGGTCTAAGGAAGAACCCACAAAATTCTTCACTTGGTCTCAATTCTAATAAGAACAATACTCCATCATCTTATCATTCCTTTTTGAAAGAGGTAACTAGAGACAATTCCAGCAATACCTTCTGGTTAAGAAATGAGAAAGGATTTCTAACTTTGATTACAATTATTCCGTAAAAGCATGCTGAGATATAAGTATCACATATTCCTTTCATTTTCATTAGAAACGGAGATAAGGAAGTGGGGAGACAAGCAAACTACTCAGGGCCTTGCAGCATGGTAAGAAGAGGCAGGAATGGGTATTGCTACAGTCTTGTTTGTTTTTCAACTTCCCAGATTATGTTCCTCTGACTCCACTAGCCACTGCTGCTCAGAGTTCAGACTATGTATCATCGAATTACTTTTCTAGAAAGTCAAAACAAAAGGAAAGCTGGTATATACGTATACAATTGGTAGAGAAGTATGAGATTGGTACCTGTAAGAGAGCATGGTGCATCGTTACCTCCAGTTCCGCTAAAACATGAGCAGCATCCTCATTGTTCTCTTGGACCTCCAGATCCTCCTCAGGGATGGTCTCCCAGTTGCCCTGGTGAGCCACCAGCGTGTGCACTAGTTCATACTGTCCAGGGAGCGCCAGGCTCACCCGAGTCTGAGTTCCATAGGTGAAGCGGAGGCGCCGAAGCTTACAGCTTTCCTCACTGCCCAGCTTGGTGGTGGGAAGCACCTGCACCCCCAACAGCAGGTTCAACAGCTGGCACTTGACATTACAATCCTGGCCGAGGATCAGTATGCAAGGGAGGCAGTCCACAATCTGCTGGAGGTACTTCTCTTCCTTAGGCGGGAAGGAAATGCAGCTCAGTTGGCCTGGTTGGGGAAGGGGAGAGTGGAGGAGGAGAAAGGAGTAGAGAGAGAGGAGTGAGGAAGGGGAGAGAGAGAGACTCACACAGAAATCCCACGAGGATGACAGGGTCCTTGAGGAGCAATTTCTAGGAACCTTGGTTGAAGGACATATCGGGGAAAAACCCCAGTGAGAAAAGGCTCTTCACATACCAAACAGAATTCCCTTCCCTAGCTCATCCCCTAGGAGCAAGTTGTTATTTCTACTCAGAAACGTGGGAGTGACCTGATCTTCCCGCCCCGCTCCTTTTTCATTCAGTGGAGGGACAGCCTAAGGAGTTTACAAGGACTCCATCACAAATACCAAGATTATTAAAATAACAAAGCCAGAAAAACTATACTGGTTGGGATGTGAGCCCAAGGAGAAACATACCTGAATGTGTCAAAATTAAACCCTTCCTTCTGACAGAGGACCTAATACTTGAACACAGATTACAGTCATGTGTTGCTTAACAACAGGCATATATTCTGAGAAATGCATCATCAGGCGATTTTGTCACTGTGTGAACATCAGAGTATACTTACACAAACCTAGGTGGTATGGGTACAGCCTACTACACACCTAGGCTATAGGGTGTAGCCTATTGCTCTTAGGCTACAAACGTGCACAGCATGTTACTGTACTGAATACTATAGATAGCTGTAACACAATCTTAAGTATTTGTGTATCTAAACATATCTAAACATAGAAAAGGTGTGCTAAAAATACTGTACCTTTGTTGACCAAGATGCCATCATGTAGCACATAATACAGCACTATAGAGCCCTTTTAAATTTATCTACCATATGCGGTTTTAGCTTATGTTCTTCACTGTGACATATTTTACTACTAAATGTATGAGCTATAAATATATAACATGTATAAATGTATAAAATGAAATGCTATTCAGGTTTGCATAAGCTCTAGAATCTTTTCCAGTTCATCGCTCCGATAGCTGGTGACAACATCCCAGCTGCCAAGTCATCTGTTTCCTTAAAACACTGGGGTGCTCAATTAACATCAATACCTCCTAATCAAATCACATTCCTTCTGTTTATGGGAGACAAGACCCTAAATAGGACAAAGGGAAATAACTGCCTGTTAGGATAAAATCTAGGCAAATCTAGAAAGAGATGTGATTTATCTCAAAAACATTCTCCATGATGGACATCCCAATTACCCTGATTTGACCATTACCACATTGTTACCCACATATCAAAATACCACATGTATCCTATAAATACCAC
Source organism: Papio anubis (assembly GCF_008728515.1). Lineage (NCBI taxonomy): Eukaryota > Metazoa > Chordata > Mammalia > Primates > Cercopithecidae > Papio > Papio anubis. The sequence goes on along the minus strand of NC_044976.1, from coordinate 156,504,391 downwards.
ATGTATCCTATAAATATGTACAATTACTATGTGTCAATTAAAAAATCTGTTTTTCACCAACCTGATGTTTTGTACAAAAAATAATAAAAAATAAAAATCTAAAACAAAAACAAAAACAAAAAAACTTCTCCTATCAAGGCAACTACTACTAATTTAAATGGATAACTTCCCCAAACACATTCAAATAATGTTCAAGACAGAACAAGCTTCCCAAAGAACGAGAATCTCTGTCTGGGAAAAATAACCCGAAATTAGTTCACTGAAATTCTCAGTCTGAATTATATCGCTTCCTTATTCCCTCAATATCAGTGTCTGCCTACCTCTAAGATTCAGGCAATTCCCGCATTTGTTCAGAACAGCACAGACACACAGTTCTTAGGCTACAAAAAGGACAATCCTTGAGCCAAACACATCCATCATAATTGAAATTTGGGGTGGCACTAACTGAAACAGTATTTGTTTTAGTCACTTAACCATAAGCTGCATTAAATTATTTGTAGGCCATTTATTTTGTTTGTTGCCGGAATTGAAGCAAGAGAGGCCTGAGTCAATTAAGAGGTGGTTCTACTTCAGAGTGAACCTACCCAGCTACAATTTCAAATCCCTAAGCATCCTTCTCTTCCACAAACAGTAATGCCAAAAGGGTTAAAGAGGTCTGTGTTCACGCAAATCCCTCTATGCATTTCATTAGGGCCCTTCTTTTCATATCTCTCTGTCTATAAGGATATCACCCTGGCCTGCATATATACATCAGCAACACCAGACACTGAAACAAGCCAATCTACTCTCCTGGGAAAGAGATGAGTTCCTTTCAAAAACCAAACAGAGTTAACTAAGTATATAATTCTGTGCAAGGGTATTTACTAAATACAAGAGTGTAACACCAGACAACTAGTCTACTCTTTTGATCTACAACCTAAAAGCAAGAGGACACAGCCAATTGCTTGTGTGGTCATTAACAAGCAGCAGCAAGCCAGTCCTGAGTCCCTTCATACCTTATTCACAACTGCAGAACACTTACCATGCTTTATTCTAATGATCTGTTTATAATCATCAAAAGCAGGAAGAACCATCCTATTTCATCCTCAACACCCAACACAATGCCTGACACATACCAAGGGCTTAATGTTACAGATCTGTTTGTTTTGTCTGAGAATTCATTTAGTGGGGAGAGCTACCTATAGAAAGCTGTAAGCAAACCCACTGAGTACTTTGAAAAGTCCAGTATCATGACGAATAGTTTAAGAGCAACCATCACTCCTAAAAACCTCCTTCATGCGGATAAAGAATAGGACCCTTCGGTCAGATGCAGTGGTTCACGTCTGTAATCCCATCAGTTTGAGAGGCGGAGGCGGGCAGATCACCTGAGGTCAGGAGTTCTAAACCAGCCTGGCCAACATGGCGAAACTCTGTCTCTACCAAAAATACAAAAAATTAGCCGGGCATGGTGGTAATCCCAGGTTCTTGGGAGGCTGAGGCAGGAGAATCGCTTGAACCCAGGAAGCAGAGATTGCAGTGAGCCAAGATCGTGCCATTGCACTCCAGCCTGGGCAACAGAGCAAGATTCCATCTCAAAAAAAAAAAAAAAAAAAAAAAAAAAACAAGAACAGGACCCTTCCATTCATCTTGTGGAATTTAACTACCATAGTCTTAGCTCGAGCAGTGAGAAGTCCAGCTAGAGTGTCTTCACCCTCATCTACACTTCCTAGCTTTCTTCTGTTCCCAGTCCTCCCCAGATTTTCACATAAGTGTCTACATGTGAATGCATACTGACAACCTTTAAATTCTTATAATAAAAATGGTTTCATCACAAAAAGACCAACAAACCTAACTAACCTTTGTTACTGCTACTACCAGGAGAGTGGATAATAGAGAAGAAAACCAACTAAATCACTTTTCAGGACCAGAGGGAGAAAGCATCTGCACCTCTGAGACAGTGTCAACTACAGGACAGCCAATGAAACAGGCTGCATCAGCCAAAACCACAGCAGACACACCCCATTATTCATCTGACCCCAATGAACACTCCCCACCTCCATCTTTCCTACAAAAAGTCACCACAAATAAACTTGCTACTGTCAAACCAACCAAAGACCAGTGCAACAGGAAAGGGTGCTGAAGTTGAGCCCAGTACACTGTTAGAAGTCTATGGCAAACATCACTGTCTCTGTTTTCCAACACGTCACTATCCAAGCCCTTTGCTTCTCCCACTAAATCTTTAGCTTTTTCATCCATCTGACATCTCTACCAGATTTGAACAAGGGCTTGGAGAGAAATGAAGTTGAAAGCAGATGGTTTTACTCCTGGATTCTGAGCACACTGCTCAGTGATGTGGAGTGCAATATGGAAGCGGGAACAGCATGAGAATGAAGGCATGCTTTGCCACTCTGACTAGCTCTGTGACCTTGGCAATCCACTCGATCTTTCTGAGCCTTGAAATGCTCATCGGTAAATGCAGGGGGGTGGAGTTGGATTAGATCATCTTTAACATGCTTTCCAGTTCTAAAATGCCAGGTTTTAACTGCTGAAAGAACAATGATGTGAGGGGGATGGGTGGTTGGTCTGGTTGTTTTTATTTTGTTTTAAATTATGTGAATCTATGCAAGCGCCCCTTGGACCACTATAACTGCAGATCAAAAAGTAGACTGAACTAGCCAGGGGCTCTGAGGACCTACAGTGCAGTCTCAGCAGTTCTCTAAAGAAGAGATTAAAAGCTGTAGACTGACAGTAGAAGGGAGGAAGAAAACCTGTTTCAGAGCTGGAGCAGTTGCCTCACTGACAGTTAAAGGACTTCCAAGTTAATCGAGTTTTCTTTTGTAATTAATACAACAGCATCTGCATATGGGCTGCCAGAAGGTAACAGCATGGCTTCTCAGCTGGCGCACATTAACCCTGCCAACTCTGGCTGGGGGAAAATTCATACCAAATCGTCTTAAGTGCAAACCAAGGCTTTTGTTGTTGTTGTTGTTCTTGGTGGTTGTTCTTAAATACAGATTTTGATTTTTTGTTTACTTCTAAACAAAAGTTTCAAGCTAGATGGAAGAGAAGAACAACTAAAGCAGCAACCCATTTTGGTTTTTGTTTTAGATAACATTTATTGAGCCCTTTATATGTATTGATCACTTTATTTGCTTCGTCTCATTTAAAGCTCATAATTCTACCAGACAAAGACTATTATTAACTCCATTTAAAAATGAAGAAATGGGCCAGGAGTGGTAGCTCATGCCTCTAATCCCAGCACTTCGGGAGGCCAACATGGATGGATGGCTTGAGCTCAGAAGTGAGAGACCAGCCTGGACAACAAAGGGAGCAACCCCCGCCGCGCCTTTGTTTCTACTAAAAATTTTTTAAAAATCAGCTACGCATGGTGGTGTGCTACTCAGGAGGCTGAGGTGTGAAGACTGCTTGACCCGAGGGAGACTGAGGCTGCAGTGACCTGTGATCACGCTGCTGTGTGACTCTCTTGGGTGAGTCACCTGCCTCAAAAAATAATAATAATAAAGATGAGGAAATGGATGCTCAAAAAACCAAACCAGGCTGGGCGCGGTGGCTCACGCCTGTAATCCCAGGACTTTGGGAGGCTGAGGCGGGTGGATCACCTGAGGTCAGGAGTTCGAGACCAGCCTGGCCAACATGGTGAAACCCCATCTCTACTAAAAATACAAAAACTAGCCAAGCATGGTGGCTGATGCCTGTAATCCCAGCTATTCGGGAGGCTGAGGCAGGAGAATTGCTTGAACCCGAGAGGCAGAGTAATTGTAGTGAGCCGAGATAGCGCCATTGCACTCCAGTCTGAGTGCCAAGAGCGAAACTCCGTCTCAAAAACAAAAAACAAAAAACAGCTCAGGTTTCCCCATTTCTCTGAGCAGCGAACTGCAGAGATAAGCAGGAACTGTACTTAGATCTCTGGGGGCCAGTAGACAATGCCCCCTACACCACATTGTTTTCCAATCTGGGGTCAAATGCGATTTAGTAACTGTAGGACCTCAATGTAAAGCAGACTGATATAATCCCTACGAAAGTTGTCTCAAACCATGAGGAATAAAGCATATGGAGAAAACCGCAGCATGACCACTGGCTGGTACACACTTTCAAAAAACGTTATTCTACCTGAGATCTCTAAAGCTTCTTTGCTAACAGCAACAGTACACTCTTTTCAGAGAAATTCTTAATGCTCCACTCAACAGTCAGTGTGTATTATTGTTTGGGTGACTACTCTGAAAAGAGACGACAGGAGGGAGGAAATACTCATGACCTGTTTCTGTTGCTAGTGACTCTTCAGGATAGATATTTTATTTAAATTGTTTCTGGGGTAATGGCAATCGATTTGTAGCAATACACTCTCCTTCTTGCCTACTTCCATTCCATCAGGCTCAGAAAACAATACCCCAAAGTATGGTGCTTTGGCATGCTGAGCACTTTGAACTAAAGGAGATTGGAAGGCCTCAGAAGCAAGGTTGCTCTCTGACCTTCTCCTGGCCTCCTGTCTGCCTCCCCTTTTTCTCCCCCTAAGCTACTCATAGAAACCAGAATTCCTCTTCCTCAAGACCATAGAAACTAGAAACCCTGGCCAGGCACAGTGGCTCATGCCTGTAATCCCAACACTTTGGAAGGCCCAGGTGGGTGGATCACTACAAGACCAGCCTGGTCAACATGGTAAAACCCCACCTCTACTAAAAATACAAAAATTAGCCAGGCATGGTGGCATGTGCCTATAGTCCTAACTAGTTGGGAAGCTAAGGCAGGAGAATCGCTTGAACCTGGGAGGTGGAGGCTGCAGTGAGCCGAGATCATGCCACTGCACTCCAGCCTGGGCAACAGAATGAGACTCCATCTCAAAAAAAAAAAAGAACTAACTAGAAACCCTCTTCTCTGAAGCAAGCCATAAAACTAGAAAGGTCACTCTCTTGTCCTCTGAAGACCCACATTCTAGAGAGGTCCTGCCCCATCCCATAACCTGGGGGAAGGAATGCTACATAGAGAGCCCAAGAATGACCTGAGCACACCAGTCTTGGTGGGTTTCTCAGTCTGTTACCATTAGATCATGTCTTACTGTCCAATCACTTTCTATACGGCAGTGAATTCTTCATCAAACCTAAGCATAAAAACAGACAGTTTTCCCTGGGTCCTTGAGACTTCATTTCTAAAGCCTCCTGTGTTACATAAATTTGTTATGCTTTTCTCTTGTTAACCTGTCTTTTGTTAGAGAAGTGTTGACTATGACCCTTAAGATGAGTGAGGAAATCTATCACACCTTTCAGCCACTACCAATCAGTAATACATACTCGTGAAAGGTAACTAAAGGCTCTTAAGGTACAGTCCATGTCCAACGTAGGGAAGGCACTATAAGAGTCAGTGAAATAGAAAATACTTTTGCTTTATTATACTACTGCAGCTCATAAAGTTAACATGGACTGCAGAGTTAATTCAGGTCTTGACAGAGTTATTACTGCAATACTTGTTCCTGGTACCCAAGGATTTCCCTCTTTCAGTAGTTTTAAAAATATTTCTTTTTTTTTTTAATAGAGATGGGGTCTCACTATGTTGCCCAGGCTGGTCTCAAACTCCTGGGTTCAAGTGACCCTCCCACCTCACCTTCCCAAAGTGCTAGGATTACAGGCGTGAGCCACCATGCCTGGCCTAAAAAAAAGACAGAGACAGAGCTCAAAAAAAGAAAACTCCAGCTCTGTCACCCAGGCTGGAGTGCAGTGGCATGATCTCAGGTCATAGCAACCTCCACCTCCCTGGTTCAAGAGATTCTTGTGCCTCAGCCTCTCAAATAGCTGGGACTACAGGTGCGTGCCAAAACCCCAGCTCTGTCGTCCATGCTGGAGTGTAGTGGCATGATCTCGGGTCAGGGCAACCTCTACCTCTCGGGTTCAAGCGATTCTTATGCCTCAGCCTCCCAAGTAGCAGGGACTACAGGAAAGTGCCACTAATTTTTTTTTTTTTTTTTGGTAGAAACAGGGTTTCACCATGTTGGCCAGGCTGGTCTCAAACTCCTGACCTCAGGTGATCTGCCCACCTCAGCCTCCCAAAGTGCTGAGATTACAGGTGTGAGCCACCATGCCCAGCCAAAAATATCACTTCTAACATTGAACTTTCCATGCTTTTATGGGAAGTCAACTTAAGTCCCCTCTGAAAGTGAATGAAAAACAAAGGATTGCCTGGGCGCGGTGGCTCACAACTGTAATCCCTGCACTTTGGGAGGCCGAGGTGGGCAGATCACGAGATCAGGAGATTGAGACTATCCTGTCTAACACGGTGAAACCCGTCTCCACTAAAAATACAAAAAATTAGCCGGGCGCGGTGGTGGGCGCCTGTAGTCCCAGCTACTCGGGAGACTGAGGCAGGAGAATGGCTGAACCCGGGAGGCAGAGCTTGCAGTGAGCCGAGATCGCGCCACTGCACCCCAGCCTGGGCGACAGAGTGAGACTCCGCCTCAAAAAAAACAAAAAAAAGAAAGAAAGAAAAACAAAGGATTTTATATTTAACTGAGCCAACCAGTGACACAAATATGCATTTCCACAAATAGGTAGTGATGTTTTATTTTTTACTATCTGTACCAAAAGTAAAGAACAAATCCTAAATTGAGAAAGTAATCTTATATAGTCTTTCTACTACAGTCAATTCTACCACAAGCTTCGAAGTATTGAACTACAAAATTCCAGGGGCTGAGAGAGAAAAAATTCAGTCCAGAAATATTTATTTATCCTTCCCAAACAAGCTCTCTGACCTTCAGCTAAATTTGAAAGACTGACATAGGAGGTACTCTCATTTAAGGAAAACAGATGCTTAGGTAGTCTGGCTTTCAGAACCTTCAGGACCAAGTAGTACACGCTATTTCATTTGAAGGGGATGGTTATTGAAGATTAGAGATTGAAATGCACTCTAGTAGCCAAAGCTCTTGCTGGAATTGGAAAAGTCAAGTTGGCAGAAGTCTCTCTAAAGTTATTCTATGTCAGGGCCATGTTAAGATCTCTCACAGCTTTTAAGAAGCAGATAGTATTGGCACCTGGGGAGAGGAGACTGCCTCCCTAGAGGCTGATACTCCCTGGGAGCCATGTGAAATGGGAACACACTCAGCAGCATGCTGAAGAAGCTCCTTTCTGGGTGAAACTGCTCCTGAGACTGGTCACACTACAGAGGGAACAGAATCACAGCTGGCAGTTGAGGCTTTAATGTATGGGACGCAGAGATGGAAGTAGTTCCTTGAAGGAAGTCAACCCCATGCTTCACAGAGGGCTTAGTTTCTGGCATTTGGAAGGCAGTGTATAACAGTTTATAAGCATTAACAATGATCCAAAGGTGGGCATATGTCAAAAGGACACAGGAACCAGCTTGAAGGGAAACTTACTCACCAAAGTGGGGACAATTTATGCATAAAAATAAAAAGTGATAGGAAGATATTACAATCCATCGAAAAAATTCACAAGTCTACACTGATTAAATAAACAAGAGAAAAGGAAAGCTCTTCTTTACAGTAGACTACAACTAATACATATAGAAGCAATGATGGATATAAACATCACCATTGGGCTGGACATGGTCGCTCATGCCTGTAATCCAAGCACTTCGGGAGGCTGAGGCAGGAGGATCGCTTGAGCCTAGGAGTTCAAGACCAACCTGGGCAACATAGTGAGACTCCATCTCTACAAAAAATTTTAAAATTAGCTAAGCACGGTGACATGTGCCTGTAGTCCCAGACACCAGGGAGGCTGAGGCAGGAGGATTGCCTGAGCCCAGGAAATTAAGGCTGCAGTGAGCTATGATCATACCACTGCACTCCATCCAGCCTGGGTAACTGAGCAAGACCTTGCCTGTAAAAAGAAAACAACAACAACAACAAAAAACCCCATCACTGAGACAGGTGGGAGTTATCAGTGAATGCCAGGTCTACTGGAAGGAGGTTTTTTGAGAAACAGGGTATCAATGAAATATAAGAACACCTCTCCACAAACTAATCAACTGCAAAGGAAAAAATGGTAATTCACAAACTAATCAATTGCAAAGGAAAAAATGGTGAATTTTTAAATTTTATTTATTTATTTATTTTTTTTTTTTGAGATGGAGTTTTGTTCTTGTTGCCCAAGCTGGAGTGCAATGGCATCATCCCAGCTCACTGCAGCCTCCACCTCCCAGGTTCGAGCAATTCTCCTGCCTCAGCCTCTCAAGTAGCAGGGATTAAAAGCATGCACCACCATGCCTGGTTAATTTTTTTTGTATTTTTAGTAGAGATGGGGTTTTACCACAGTGGCCAGGCTGGTATTGAACTCCTGACTTCAGGTGATCCACTCACCTCGGTCTCCCAAAGTGCTGGGATTACAGGCATGAGCCACCGTGCCTGGCCCTAAAAATGGTGAATTTAAGGTGGAGAAAACATCTCCAGGGATGAGCTGACATCATATACCCTGTGATGAAAGAAAAAAAAAAAGGAAACATTGTTGGGACAGTTGGCAAAACCTGAACAGGGTCTGTGGACTAGATGGTAGTATTGAACCCAGGTTAATTCCTTGATTTGGTGAGCCGTATGATGATCATAGAAGCATATCCTTGTTTGGGAGGAATGCATACTAAAGTGTTTAGAGGAGATGAGAAAAACTATCTGCATTCAGCTCTCAAAAGTTTCATTAAAAGACTACATCTAATATACATCAGGAAGGAGAGAGACTGGGAGAGAGACTGGGTGATGGAACAAATCCATGAAAATGTTAACAACTAGAAAATTTGCAGGAAGCAGGTATTAGAACTCTTTTATTGTTCTTGCAATACTTACGTATGTTTGAAATTATTTCAAAATAATTTTTTTTTAGGATCCAAAGGTATACCTAGTAAAGCGTATCCAGCTCTTGATCTCAGAGGAAAGAGATCAAGAGATAGGATTTTACTTGACAAGAAAAGCCAGCAGGAAAAAAAAAATACATCAAATACAGCAGTAATAGGATTTGAACAATAACAGTTTCTTCACTGTCTCCACTTTTGCCCTGCACATTACCTTCCATCTCATCAATCTTCCTGTGATGTTTACTATTGCTTGCTCAGAGTCTGGAGAGTTCAAGGCACTGATCTAAGTAAGTAGTTTAGAATCAGACTTAGAATCCAAATCCACAAGTCTAAGCAGTATAGACCAACATGATGTTCCAGTATAGGACACTCTGATAAAAGTTACCTGTAACCATCAGGTTCATTAAATAAGAAACCACCCAGGCCAGGCGTGATGGCTCATGCCTGTAATCCCAGCACTTTGGGAGACCGAGGAGGGTGGATCACCTGAGGTTGGGAGTTTGAGACCAGCCTGACCATCATGGAGAAACCTCGTTTCTATTAAAAATACAAAATTAGCTGGGCTTGGTGGCACATGCCTGTAATCCCAGCTACTTGGTAGGCTGAGGCAGGAGAATCGCTTGAACCCGGGAAGTGGAGGCTGCGGTGAGCCAAGATCGCGCCGTTGCACTCCAACCTGGGCAACAAGAGCAAAACTCCATCTCAAAAAAAAAGAAAAGAAACCACCAGGGGAAGCCTGACTTTGACTTTGCACTGCCTGTAGTGACCCCTTATGTTTACTTAGTGGTAGAGACTATATCGCCACTATACACTAACTACTTTTATCCTATACCAACAAACCACTTTTCCAAGTTGAAGCAGCAAAACTTTTCCAATTATCTGCATGGGACAGAACCAGAAGAGCATGTCAGTTGTTCAATCAGGAGAAAGTGAAAGAGGTTTCCTCAGTGGGGTTCTTATATACTAAAACTTAAGAATGACTTTTCTTCTACCAGCTGTATTTCCCCACATTCCTCCTTGCACCTCGATATTGCCATAATATTAAACGCTGAGGCTAGAGTATATCATAAGGAATATTTCTAAAACGTAAACTCCATACTGGTTCACTCACTGTCCCTCTCAATTGAATAGAAAAAGCTTTTATTTAAACTAGTCTTGTAACCTAGCTGCATTTGTGATAGGGCCTTAGTCTTTGCTCTGGCAAGTTTGATTTGATTTAAAAAAAAAAAAAAAAGGCCTGGGAAATTGTCTCCCCATTAAATAGACTAGAAAAGATTTAAAAAAAGATCTAAACTGGCCAGGCGCGGTGGCTCAAGCCTGTAATCCCAGCACTTTTGGAGGCCGAGGGGGGCGGATCACGAGGTCAGGAGATCGAAACCATCCTGGCTAACACAATGAAACCCTGTTTCTACTAAAAATATTTTAAAAATTAGCCAGGCGTGGTGGCGGGTGCCTGTAGTCCCAGCTACTTGGGAGGCTGAGGCAGGAGAATGGCGCGAACCCAGGAGACAGAGGTTGTGGTGAGCTAAGATCGCGCCACTGAACTCCTGCCTGGGCGACAGAGCGAGACTCCATCTCAAAAAAAAAAAAAAAAAGATCTAAACTGAAATTTGTCTGGCATAAATAAGGCACTAAAGCTTTTTTTTTTTTTTGAGATAGAGTCTCGCTCTGTCACCAGGTTGGAGTGCAGTGGCGTGATCTTTGCTCACCGCAATCTCTGCCTCCCGGTTCCAAGCGATTCTTCTGCCTCAGTCTCCTGGGCACTAAAGCTCTTAATCTGATGAAACTAAAATTAGACACTTTGGGGATGAAAGTAATTTTTTAAAAGAAGTGGAATTAAAAAAAAATCAAAGGCTTTTATAAATATATAACCTAGACATAATTCTTTGGGACAACTGACAAGTGAAAAGCAAAACAATCCTCAAGTCCTACTCCCACCATCCTGAGCCCAGAGCACACCACCCCAGGGAACGGAAGCATGTTGTAATAAAGCCCAACTGGAAAGAAAGTGGTGGTCAAAAGGTTCCCACAGCCACGTGGCACACAGCTGGGGAATACATCCAAGCTGTTCACACTGTCTAGAGAAGAAAACAGAAAAACGCACTGCCTTTGACAGGCACTTCAACCAGAATCCGCAGGGGATACTGATGAGTCTCCATGCTCTGACCAACTTGCCCTTCAAGAGTTTTGGTTTGGACTTTGGAGGAACATTACGCATAAGGGAACTTTCTCAGAGAGTCTCATTTATAGCTCAAAGCAAGGAGACACATATCTTAAGCATTTCTACATCTGTTCTCCTCTGGTCACGTAAGTGTCAAGTTCCAGGTTTCATAGGTTGGCAAAGAACTGAATCAACCTTCAAACCTGGGAATGGCCTATACTGAGACTGGACATCCTCCCAGGGTACTCCAGTCAGAGCTCTGAGAGGTAAAATAGAAAAGTTGCACCCCCACATGAACTCACCCTCTATAGTCTTATTATGAATGACACTACTCAGATTCCCTGCACCATGTAGGAAGCAAACCCCATCATCCCTAGAGGCTATTTTCCTGTAAGAAGGAGCAAAGTAACCTTAGGTCTTAAAATCATAACCAAAGAAACCACATCCACCCACACCTCGTACTTTTCCTACTGGCTTGTCTGTAACTTCTAAGACAGACAGAAATGAAAGAAGCTCTAACAGTAATCTTCATAAATGCATTCTGCATTTGAACCATATAAACAAGATGATATAATCTTTCCATCAAAGAGAAAATAGGCTGATTTTCCTCTACTATCAGAAAGTGGGCAGAACATTTCAACTCTTATTCTTTTTTTTAAACGAGACAAGAGTCTCGCTATGTCACCCAGGCTGGAGTGCGGTGGCCCGATCTTGGCTCGTTGCAACCTTCGCCTCCTGGGTTCAAGAGATCCTCCTGCCTCAGCCTCCCAAGTAGCTGGGATTACAGTCACCCGCCACCATGCCCGGATAATTTTTTATATTTTTAGTAGAGACAGGGTTTCATCATGTTAGCCAGGTTGGTTTTGAACTCCTGACCTCGGGTGATCCACCCACCTCGGCCTCCCAAAGTGCTGGGATTATAGGCATGAGCTACCGCACCCAGCCAATTTTTTGTATTTTTAGTAGAGATTGGGTTTCACCATGGCCAGACTGGTCTTGAACTCCTGACCTCAGGTGATCCGCCCACCTCGGCCTCCCAAAGTGCTGGGATTACAGGTATGAGCCACTGCGTCCAGCCTCAACTCCTATTCTTATCAATGCCATTTAATCTTACAACTTTCCATATGCCCTACACTTCTACCCACTCAAAGACAACTAATGGTTAAGTAGATAACCAATTTGTAGAAAATCCTCTGGGAGGGACATGATGAAACACTAATCCTTCTTTCCTTCATAACATCAATTGGAATTAATAATCTCAGTTAGTCAGATAGAGTGGTTCACCAATGTGTGACCTGTGCCTAGTACAGAGTCAGGCATTAAATAAAGATCTGCTGAGTGAATGAATATTAACAATTTACTTGCCATATCATGGTGAAGCTCAGATCTACTGGCATTGCATGCAAGTCATTCTTTGGAACATGAAAATAATTCTTTGGGATACTGGCATAGAATGCAACTGCACCTACTATTTGATAGCACAACAGGGCGACTATAGTCAATAATAACTTAATTTTTTTTTTTTTTTTTTTTTGAGACAGAGTTTCACTCTTGTTGCCCAGGCTGGAGTGCAATGGTGTGATCTCCGCTCACTGCGACCTCCACCTCCCAGGTTCAAGTGATTTTCCAGCCTCAGCCTCCTGAGTAGCTAGTATTACAGGTGTGTGCCACCACACCCGCCTAGTTTTGTATTTTTAGTAGAGACGGGGTTTCACCATGTTGGTTAGGCTGGTCTTGAACACCTGACCTCATGTTATTCACCCGCCCCAGCCTCCCAAAGTGCTGGGATTATAGGCATGAGCCACCACGCCAGCCCAATTGTCTATATTTAAATAACTTAAAGAAAGTAATTAGAGTGTTTGTAACTCAAATAATAAATGCTTAAGGGGATGGGTACCCCATTCTCCATGATGTGTTTATTCCACATTGCATGCCTGTATCAAAACATCTCAGGTGTCCCATAAATATAGAAACCTACTATGTACCCACAAAATTAAAAGCAAAATTTTTTTAATAAAAAAAAGAATGCAACTGCAGCCTAACTAGTCACCTATCAAATGCTGAGTCACCTATCATTGTTCTTTTTTAGGGGCCCAGAGGGTAAAATATGTATGAATTTACAAAAATTCTTATGTTCTATGGGGCCAAAAAATGCCCTTCCAAAGAAGGAATTAAATTGCATTTAATTTCAAAACATCATTCCAATATCCACCAGCTGTGGAAATAATTTAACAGATATTTATTTGCCCATTATGTACAAAGCACTATGGTAGGCACTACGGGGGGTACAAAATGAGTAAAACATACTCTTTACCCTTAGGGGTACACAATCTTGTCAGCAGACTAATACAAACATATTCACAGCTAATTATACAAAAGAAAAGGCCGGGGGCGGTGGCTCACACCTGTAATGCCAGCACTTTGGGAGGCCAAGATGGGAGGATCACCCGAGATCAGGAATTCGAGAAGAGCCTGACCAACATGGTGAAACCCTGTCTTTACTAAAAATACAAAATTAGCTGGGCGTGGTGGTGCATGCCTGCAATCCCAGCTACTCAGGAAGGCTGAAGCAGGAGAATCGCTTGAATCCGGGAGGCAGAGGTTGCAGTGAGCCAAGATTGCACCATTGCACTCCAGCCTGGGCAACAAGAACGAAACTCAGGAAAGGAAACTTGGGAAACTCAGGAAGGGGAGGGGAGAGGGGATGGGGGGAAAGGGAGAGGGGAAGGGGAGAACGGAAGGGGAGAGGGTAGAGGAGAGAGGGGAGAGGGTAGAGGAGAGAGGGGAGAGGGGGAAGGGAAGGGGCCTCTTCCCCTACATGGCCTGAGGTAAGCTGTGAAAATGGTTCACTATTCACTTGACCCAGAGAACCCCACAAAATCATGCAAATCAAGAGGTTCAAATCTTCGTGTTCACTTCAAGAATACTAGTGACACTTAGGCCGGGCGCGGTGGCTCACGCCTGTAATCCCAGCACTTTGGGAGGCTGGATCACAAGACGGGCGGATCACAAGGTCAGGAGATCGAGACCATCTTGGCTAACACGGTGAAACCCCGTCTCTACTAAAAATACAAAAAAATTTGCCGGGCGTAGTGGCGGGCGCCTGTAGCCCCAGCTACTCGGAGGCTGCAGGAGAACGGCATGAACCCGGAAGGCGGAACTTGCAGTGAGCCAAGATTGTGCCACTGCACTCCAGCCTGGGCAACTAAGCGAGACTCCGTCTCAAAAAAAAAGAAAGAAGAATACTCGTGACACTTCTCAGGCCATCAAGGGTACGTGTATATGAAAAGCCACGAAGTATCTGAAAGACATCACTTTACAGAAACAGCGTGTACCATTCCAACATTACAATGGTGGAGTTGGTTGGTTTGCCCAGGCCAAGCGGTGGGGCTGGACAAAAGGTCAGTGGCCCAAAAAGCTTGCTGAATTTTTGCTGCACATGCTTAAAAATGCAGACAGTAATGCTGAACTGAAGGGTTTAGATGTAGATTCTCTGGTCATTCAGCATATATCCAAGTGAAAAAAGCACCTAAGATGCACCACTGGACCTAAAGAGCTCATGGTCGGATTAACCCATACATGTGCTCTCTCTGCCACATTGAGATGATCGTTACAGAAAAGGAACAGATTGTTCCTAAACCAGAAGAGGAGGTTGCCCAGAAGAAAAAGTTATCCCAGAAGAAACTGAAGAAACAAAAACTTATGACACAGGAGTAAATTCAGCATTAAAATAAATGCAATTAAATTTTTTTTTTAAAAAAAAAGGAAAGAAAAGAAAGTAAATAAAAGCATGATCTGTATGAGCAGAGCCTATATTAACTGACTAACAGGTATAAGGTAAAATTCGTATTCCCCTTTATTTCCATAACTTTTTTTAGGTTTTATTCTGAAAGGATTGTTTTTGAGAAGTGCATTTATTGGAGAAAGATTCCCTGTTCTCTTAACCTAGTAAAACAGGGAACAGAAGCATGGAGAAAGAAAAGGAGAAAGTAGACAGAGCAAAACAAAATATAAAACCCAGATTGGATTTTTATTTAAATCCACGCCTTCTTTAAAAACTACTTGTAAGGCTGAAGAACTAACTATACTGAAATCAGTAATGACTTTTAAGACTAAACATATTGCAAATTATAATAAGCTTAAAGGCAGTATTTTCTCTTTTAAAAGCAGGCAGGCTGGGCATGGGAGCTCATGCCTATAATCCTAGCACTTTGGGAGGCCAAGGTGGCCAGATCACTTGAGGCCAGGAGCTCAAGATCAGCCTGGTCAAAACAGTGAAACCCTGTCTCTACCAAAAAAAAAAAAAAAAAATTAGCCAGGTGTGGTTGGTGCATGCCTGCAGTCCCAGCTACTTGAGAGGCTGAGGCAGGAGAATCACTTTTATCCAGGAGTCAGAGGTTGCAGTTAGCCAAGATCCAGCCTAGAGGCTGACAAAGTGAGACTATCTTAAAAAAAAATAAGAAAGGGAGAGGCCAGGCCACTGGTGGCTCAGAGCCTATAATCCCAGCACTTTGGGAGGCCGAGAGGCCAGGAGATCCAAAGGTCAGAGATCAGAGACCATTAAAGCAATCGCTCACCAATCAAAGTCGTAAAACCTCGATCTTAAAGGCTCCGGGAAAA
Source organism: Papio anubis (assembly GCF_008728515.1). Lineage (NCBI taxonomy): Eukaryota > Metazoa > Chordata > Mammalia > Primates > Cercopithecidae > Papio > Papio anubis. Next base: position 156,488,826 of record NC_044976.1, on the reverse strand, counting down.
TATCGTCGAGAAAAGCTCGAATCTTGACGGAAATCAAAGAAAAACATTCCCAACCCTTTTTAATAGCAGGCTGACCAGCTGGGCAAGGTGGCTCACGTGTGTAATCCCAGTGCTTTGGCAGGCCGAGGTGGGCGGATCACCTGAGGTCAGGAGTTCCAGACCAGTCTGACTAATATGGTGAAACCCTGTCTCTACTAAAAATACAAAAATTATCCTGGCATAGTGGTGTGCGCCTGTAGTCCCAGCTACTTGGGAGGCTGAGACAGGAGAACTGCTTGAACCCAGGAGGCAGAGGTTGCAGTGAGCTGAGATTGTGCCACTGCATTCCAGCCTGGGCAACAGAGCGAGACTCTGTCTCAAAAACAACAACAACAAAACACCAGGCAGACCTGTACCATGGGAAACAGATTACCCCAGGAAAGGAAGATTCGGAAGGAGAAAGGCTAAAAAGGGAAAGGGTGCAAACAGCCACTGTGGCTGGGGAGGCCATTTCCTCCCAGGGAGCAGGAGATAGCAAGATCAGCAACAAGGGGTCTGATGCCCTGAATGTCAGGGAGTGGAAACTAGAATAAGAGCCTGAGTAGGTAGTGCTACATTATACTTATTCAATCAGATAGTCTCCCACTAAGTAAATGACGGTTCCATACAAGCTGTGGAGCCTGGGTGATGACTCATTTGTAACAGAGTCTCTCCACTGCCAGGGTGCATTTTGTATTCCCATAGTCAGATCAGGAAAGAACAAAGGAAGAGCCGCAGAAGCAGAATTGGACTGGCAGCCTAGACACTCGGGCCTAAATCTGCCTCTAGCTCAAAATTGTTCTGTCCCACATTCCATCTTTCTGTTCCTCTCACTCTTCTGCCAACCCCATGTTCTAACTTTCTAAATCAATGCTCACCATACACACACACACACATACACACACATACACCACTCAGCCAGCCACATATATTTAGCACTAATTATATGCCTGTGCTTTAAGGTATATTATCTTCAAATGTCACAACAACTTTGTAAGGCAGTTGTTATCACTCCCATTTTATTTATTTATTGAGATATAATTCACCCCTTTTAAGTGTACAATTCAGTGGCTTTTAGTATGTTCACAAAGTTGTACAAGTATCACTACTATTTAATTCCAGAGCTTTCTCATCTCCCCCCAGAAAAATCCCATACCCATTAGCAGTCACCCCTTATTTGCTCATTTTCTTCTCCCCACATCCCCTGGCAACCACTAATCTATTTTCTATCTCTATAAATTTGCCTATTTTGGATATTTCATATCAATGGAATCATATAATATGTGGCATTATTACTCCCATTTTATATATGAAGAAACCAAGATTCAAATAGGTTAAGTAACTTGCCCCAAGTCACACAGTTAAAAAGAGAATGCACTTGAATAGGAACTCAGGTTTCATTCAAATGCTATGCTTGCTTTTGGCCACTGTGTGCTGCCTCCATGCAGGAAGAAAACTAAGAAAGACAGACCAAGTTTTGGATATCCTTGGAAAAATGGGATTTTGTTAATCTTTTTAAAAATGATTAGATTAGATTACCTTTTATTAAAAGTAGTAAGAACCAAAACTATAGCACTATCTTTGCTGAGCTTATGCTCAGCATAAGATGTTGAAATGCACTGACAACTCTTTTAAACAGATGATGGCAAACAACCACAGAGCACACCCATCCCAACCTCAGTATTGCTGTCACTGTGCTCCACCCTACAATCCCAGCTTTTCCCCACCCCTCTGCCCCATAGAGATGACAGCTCTATAAAATGAAGCTCTAAAGAATCTCCTCTTTCCCAACTTTTCATCCCTTCCCCAAATGTCACTCTGCCACTTAAACTTTCTTATCATACAAATGTCTAAGACAACCAAGGAAAATGCCTATTTTATGTATTCATTTATTTATTTATTTATTTTGAGACACAGTCTCACTCTGTCACCCAAGCCGTAGTGCACTGGCATGATCTCAGCTCACCGCAACCTCTGCCTCCTGGGTTCAAGTGATTCTCCTGCCTCAGCCTCCTGAGTAGCTGGGATTACAGGCCCGCATCACCATGCCCAGCTAACTTTTTGTATTTTAGTAAAGACGATGTTTCACCATGCTGGCCAGGCTAGTCTCGAGCTCCTGACCTCAGGTGATCCACTCACCTCAGCCTCCCAAAGTGCTGGAATTACAGGAGTGAACCACCGCGCCCAGCCAAAAATGCCTATTTTAAATAAGTACACTAGTGCTTTTCCCCTCTTTTTAAATGCTGGCACATTTAAAAGGTGTGACAAAAAGGTAAAGAATGTTGGAGAAACACAGCTGTGAGCTCACCAAAGGCAAAGAGCTATAAAAAACCTGAGAATTATAACTCATATAAAAGGCCTATAACCTACCTTAGCATTCTGCTTTTTTATGTATGTGTTTTATGTGTTGCACACATATATGGTTTAGATTATACCTTTCTAGAGGACCAAGTTCAGGTCTTCTTAGACCTTTTTAATCCATCATCCAACATAAACGATTATTGATGATAATTATAATTATTTTTTCTTTCTTAAAAGTATAGAAGGGAAAGACATCTTCACCGGCCTAAGGCCAAGGCCAGTATCTTTATTTGACTCTTTTTTTTTTTTCTTGGGACAGAGTCTGGCTCTTCCGCCCAGGCCAGATTGCAGTGGCGCTATCCCGGCTCACTGCAAGCTCCGCCTCCCAGGTTCACGCCATTCTCCTGCCTCAGCCTCCCAAGTAGCTGGGACTACAGGCGCCCGCCACCAAACCCGGCTAGTTTTTTGTATTTTTAGCAGAGACGGGGTTTCACCGTGTTAGCCAGGATGGTCTCGACCTCCTGACCTTGTGATCCGCCCGCCTCGGCCTCCCAAAGTGCTGGGATTACAGGCGTGAGCCACCGTGCCCGGCCCTTTTTATTTGACTCTTTATCCCCCATACGTAGCACATTGCCCAGTACATACCAGGTACTCAGATATTTATTGAATAATAGCTAATACTTACATAGCACCTTACCAGGCACTGTTCTTTTCTTTTCTTTTTTTTTTTTTTTTTTTTGAGACAGAATCTCGCTGTGCCTCCCAGGCTGGAGTGCAGTGGCACAACCTTGGTTCACTGAAACCTCTGCCTCCCGGGTTCAAGCGATTCTCCTGCCTCAGCCTCCCGAGTAGCTGGGATTTTACAGGCATGTGCCACCATGCCCAGCTAGTTTTATATTTTTAATAGACAAGGGGTTTCTTCTTGTTGGTCAGGCTGGTCTCAAACGCCTGACCTCAGGTGATCCACCCGCCTCAGCCTCCCAAAGTGTTGGGATTACAGGCGTGAGCCACCGCACCTGGCCTGTTTTTTGTTTTTTGTTGTTTTAAGACACAGTCTTATTCTCGCCCAGGCTGGAGCACAGCGGGTGATCTCGACTCACTGCAACCTCCGCCTCCCAGGTTCAAGCGATTCTCCTGCCTCAGCCTCCTGAGTAGCTGGGATAGAGGCACCTGCCACCCTGCCTGGCTAATTTTTGTATTTTTAGTAGAGATGGGGTTTTACCATGTCGGTCAGGCTGGTCTCCAACTCCTGACCTCAAGTGATCCGCCCTCCTTGGCCTCCCAAAGTGCTGGGATTACAGGCGTGAGCCACCACCGCGTCCAGCCCAGGTCCTGTTCTAAACATGCACATAGATTCACTCCCAAGAACCTGAGAGATCAGTACCGTTATAATCCCTATTTCCAGATTAGGAAATGAAGGCACAGCACAGTTGTGATTTGCCCAAGATCATTTGGTTAGGACGAGGTGAAACCAGGATTCCAAGAAGGCAGCACAGACCACAGAATTTCAACAAGACATATTTAAGTCACTCCACTATCTTTTTTTTTTTTTTTTTTTTTTTTTGAGACAGAGTCTCACTGCGATGCCCAGGCTGGAGTGCAATGGCTCAAACTCGACTCACTGCAACCTCCGCCTCCTGGGTTCAAGCAATTCTCCTGCCTCAGCCTCCCGAGTAGCTGGGGTTACAGGCACGTGCCATCATGCCTGGCTAATGTTTGTACTTTTAGTAGAGATGGGGTTGTTCACCACATTGGCCAGGCTGGTCTCGAACTCCGGATCTCGGGTGATCTGCCCACCTCGGCCTCCCAAAGTGCTGGAATTAAAGGCGTGAGCCACCGCGCCTGGCCCACTCCAATTTCTTAAAATTGAGAGGCTTATGACAAATTGCAACAGCTAGCAACTTTACTGGATCACAAAACAAGAAAAATACTTTTCCATGCCGGGCACAGTGGCTCATGGCTGTAATCACAGCACTGTGGGAGGCCAAGGCAGGCAGATCACTTAAGGTCAGGAGTTTGAGACCAGCCTGGCCAACATGGTAAAACCCTGCCTCTACTAAAAATAGAAAGAAAAAAAAACTAGCTGGGCCTGGTGGCAGGTGCCTGTAGTCCCAGCTACTCAGGAGGCTGAAGCAGGAGAATCACATGAATAGGGGAGGCGAAGGCTGCAGTGAGCCAAGATCATGCCACTGCACTCCAGCCTGGGCAATACAGAGAGACTCTGTCTCAAAAAAAAAAAAAAGAAAAAGAAAAATACTTTTCCCTCTGCTACTCTTAATACTCCACCCTGCCTTTCCTCAGAAGTGCTCAAAGCCTTTATTTATTTATTTATTTATTTTGAGACAAGAGTTTCACTCTTGTTGCCCAGGCTGGAGTGCAATGGCGTGATCTCAGCTCACCACAACCTCCACCTCCCAGATTCAAGTGATTCTCCTGCTTCAGCCTTCCCCAGCAGCTGGGATTACAGGCATGTGTCACCATGCCCAGCTAATTTTTTTGGATTTTTAGTAGAGACGGGTTTCTCCATGTTGGTCAGGCTGGTCTCCAACTCCCAACCTCAGGTGATCCGCCTGCCTCAGCATCCCAAAGTGCTGGGATTACAGGTGTGAGCCACCACACCCAGCCCAAAGCCTTTATCTCATTACTTCTGATCCCTCTGACATAAGAAAATCAACAGATAAAAGGGCTCTCACGCCCTATAGCTAAGTGAAAAGGCCAGTGATTTGGGCAGCAGGGGAAGAAATGAATCAAGGAAACTTTACTTATAATTCAGTTTTCTCTGTATAGGTCAAGCTACTCTAAAAACAGAAGACCATTTTGGAATTCCATTCTACTTACTTTTTTTTTCTTTTTTCTCTTCTTGAGATGGAGTCTCGCTCTGTCGCCCAGGCCGGTGTGCAGTGGCGCAATCTCAGCTCACTGTACCTCCGCTTCCTGGGCTTAAGCGATTCTCCTGCTTCAGCCTCCCAAGTAGCTGGGATTATAAGCGTGCGCCATCATGCCCGGCTAATTTTTGTATTTTTAGTAGACATGGGGTTTCGCCATGTTGGCCAGGCTGGTCTTGAACTCCTGACTTCAGGTGATCTACCACCTTGGCCTCCCAAAGTGCTGGGATTACAGGTGTGAGCCACCACACCCGGCCTTACTTTTTAACTTCTAAAATACCATGTACATTACATATCCTCTACACTGACCCCAGTGAATTCAGAACTATAAAATTTTAGAGGAAAATATTATTTTGGGTCCTTTACTCTCTTTTGTGGGTGAAAGTGAGACAATAAAAATTTTTGGTATCATATGGCATTACAAATGGTATATAAATAGACATGAAAATTGTTTTACTATTGTTACCATCCTTTTAGTACAATCATTTCAAATTGAGAGTTAATCCCTGATCTTCTTTCAGTTGCTCAAATACCATACTACATCAACCTAGAGGCACACTTCCATTCTGAAATAATGTTTAAAACCTACAGGTTTGTTTGGGTAAGAATTGAGTGTTCCTCTTGGACACAGGAAGGGGAACATCACACAATGGGACCTGTTGTGGGGTGGGGGGAGGGGGGAGGGATAGCATTAGGAGATATACCCAATGTAAATGACATTAGGTATATGTTAATGGGTGCAGCACACCAACATGGCACATGTATACATATGTAACAAACCTGCATGTTATGCACATGTACCCTAGAACTTAAAGTATAATAAAAAATAAATAAATAAAAGAATTGAGTGTTCCTTCAACATCCAAGTTCCTATTAATCAGAGACTAACATTCACAAAAGAAAGCTGAGGACTGGGTGTGGTGGCTGATTACTGTAATTCCAGCACCTTGGGAGGTTGAGGTGGAAGGATCGTTTGAGGCCATGAGTTTCAGACCAGCCTGGGCAACAAAGCGAGACTCCATCTTTACAAAAAAATTTAAAAAAGAAAGTTGAGACAGTCTCTGAATGAACTTGACCTTACAAAGATGGCCTGTAAACGACAGAACAACAACTAGTTGTCTTTTTAGGAGTGGTTTCTACTTTCTGACATGACCACCTAAATAGCTAGGAAAATGTATCCCTAAAATATACATAGTAAGTGTCCCCTCACTAACTTTTCTTGGTGCATTTTTACCCCCAAACTCTCCATGCTGAAAGAAAGGGAAGCATTTTATGGAACAAAACCGAATTGCTCCCAGTCCTGCCATCTGCACCCTCCCAGGTTTTTATTTGGGATGGACAGACTCCACACGGTGAAAAGAGTTAAATACGCAAAGATTAGTTCGTGATGCAGTCAACTGGAAAAGCTAATGAGGCGAAATGCAAAGTTATATTTGTATGTCTTAAGTTGTTTTTTAAAGAATAAAAACAAGAGCCAACCAAAGTGCCTTGAAAACCTCCATCTCTCTGCGGTTAATCGATTCTCTTTGTTTTAGAAGCCAAGTCTAAAATAAATAGTTGTTTTAAAATAAAAACAGCAATAAAGGGCTTTTTAAGATAAGCTGTGAGAGAAACTTTCGAGCAGGGGACACCTCTGGAAAGCACTGTTATGGGTGCGGGTGAAAGTACACATTCTGGGGATCGTCTCAGAAAACATTAGCCCTTCTCATCAGCTGTTTTCTGGTAGCCTCACAGATACTAGTTCTCTCTACAAGTCCATTCCAGGATAGCACATTTCTGGACATAAGATGTCAAAACAACTTCAGAAAAACTAGTAATCTCCCTCCTTTTATGCTACAAGATAAAATAAGGCTTTTTAAATTCCAATCCAAACCAACTAAATGGAATAGTATCATTTAGGGCCCTGTCATGATCTTAGCATCTTATTTTTATCACCATTTGTGGATTCCCAGTCGGATGTAGGACATTAAGCGCAAAACTTTGGGAATATAAGAGCTAACACCCAAAGTCAGAACAATTCATCCAGTTCTGAGCCTCGTGTTCAGATTTGCTGTATCTAAATTCATGGTTCTGAAGGGACTTTAACAGACCACCTGCCTCACATTCCCCACTGTCTTTTATAATTACTATTATTATTTTATTTTTTGAGACAGAATCTCACTCTGTAGCACAGGATGGAGTGCAGTGGCACAATCTCGGCTCACTGCAACCTCTGCCTCCTGGTTTCAAGCGATTCTCCTGCCTCAGCCTCCCCAGTGGCTGAGATTACAGGCGCCACCCACCACACCTGGTTAGTTTTTTTTTTTTTTTTTGGTAGGGATGGGGTTTCACCATGTTGGCCAGGCTGGTCTCGAATTCCTGACCTCAAGTGATCCGCTGGCCTCTACCTCCTAAAGTGCTAGGATTACAGACGTGAGCCACGGCGCCCGTCCTCTCCACGTTCTTTTCATGTTAAATTAGATTTTTAGGACCCACTTCCCACACCTATTCAATCGGAATTAATGAGCTAGAGCATGAGACATGGCATTCTTAATACGCCCCTGGGGTGAGTTTAATGCACACTTTAGTTTGAGAATCACTAAATTAAACCCACAGACTTCTTTCCTGTTTTGTCCCCAAGAGATCTATCTACATGGAATGCCAGTCCCTTCTCCCTTCCGATCTAAAGTTATTTCCTAATTAGACGCAGTCGTTAACAAATCCTCCAGTTCCCCACCAACAGCAGTTTAAAAGGAAGCAAGACGTTAGGAAAGATTAAAGACCATGCACGATTTTAAGTGTTTGGGGGCCTTTGGCACATCCTAGAAAGAATCATGCAAGAACAAGAGTAGCTAGTTCTCCATTGGCTCAGGACGAAAATGATTCCTTCCCTCTCTTCTTCACCATAAGCAGGAGCAACATCTCTGGCAATTCCCTGGCACCCATCAGATATGATTTCCACCCCCAACCCTATTTAGAGAATGTCCCCTCTTCACAGAGCTGCCGCATGATTGGTGTGAACACATTTCACATACATCATCAAAGCCACACATCCGACTACAGTCCCACGGCCTCCCGGGACACCCTGCCGCCTCTGCTCCATCCCTAAACTGGGGCTCTGACCCACAACTGCGCACCCGCCCGCCTCCAACTCAGAGCAACTTTCCCGACTCCTCGGATTAACTGGTACCCTTTCCGAACGCCGGCCCAGCCCAGTTCCGTCAGCGCACACCCCGGTCTCCGGGGTCCTGCTCCGGGAACTCCGGCCCTCGGTTGCCCCTGGCTCCCGGTCCCCCAGCCGGGCCCTCAGCGGGCCCCCTCCTCCCCTCCTCAGAGGGATGCCCTCCCAAGGCATCCCGGATCCGGCCGGCCCAGGCCCGGGGACCCGGCCACACTGCACGACTGCCCCTTTCCGCCTGCCTCTTCTCGGGCTTGTTTTGCAGGGCAGGGGTGCGGTCCGCCCTCCGATTTCCCTCTACTGCCCTCTCTCCCTCCGGGCTGCCCTCCTTACCCGCCTGCAGCCCGGTTTCGGCGACATCGCCCGCAGGGCCGCGCTCGGCCCCGCCGCCGCTCGTGGGGGAGGAGGGACAAGTGTGGTTGTGGGAGCACTTAATGTCGCGGAAGAACTTCTGGGTCTCGCGCAGGTTCTGTCGCAGCCGTCCCAGGTAGCGGCGGTAGCGGCCGAAGCCCCGGCACAGCTCGCGGATCATTCCGCCGCCGCCGGGGCCGGGGCCCGGACCCGAGACGGGCTCGCTCCCCCATGGCACCCCGTTGCCCTCCATCGCCTCTGCCCGCTCTGTCTTTGCGGCTCGGTTCCCGGCCGCTGGTCCGGCCTCCCTCCTCCCCGCCCCCCAGTGCCGACGGGAGGAGGAATCCGCCTCTTGACACCCCCGCCTGCAGTCAGCCAGGCTCCCAACCTCCGTCACTGCCGTTGCAAACAAACCAACCCGCAGTGCGCCGCTATCGGAACCTTTCTCTCCACTACCCAGAAGCGTGAGGGAAGGATCGCTGGAGGACACCCTCGCCGCGGAGTCTCTTGGGACTTGTAGTCCGGGCTGGGACCAAACGCCAAAACCTCAAGGCTGGAGAAGGGGAGGCTGTAGATGGTACTGATCTCTTTTGGAGAAAATCCTCACTCGTTCTTATGTTTTCGCGCTCTCCTCATTTTAAAAAGTGTTCCCAATCCCTACTCAGCGTCCCTGAGGAGAGAGAGGAGCTGCAGAACCTGAGCGCCAGCAGAAGTGGGGTGCCTTACCGAAATCGTAGCGAAAGATGTTAATAGCAGAGAAAAGGAAGGAAACAAGACAGAGGACAGTCATATCTCCATGGCTACCCTAAGTGGCTCTCTCGTGTTTCGAATACAGTTGATAACTGAGGAATCGGCTGAAAGTACCCTGGAAATAGGGAAATCTCTTATGTTTGTATTGCGTTCCCCTTTTCCAACTTTCCTTCTCCAGACTTAGAAAGGAAGGGTGTGAAAGGATCAACAAGAGCTGTAAGCTGAACTTCAGTTGGTTCCTCAAGTAAGGAGACTGGGCTGGGTAAGGGGAAGTTGAGGTTTGTGGCCTTCCAAACTATTTCTGATTATCTTAACTTGGCTTCTGCTAATATGGAGAACTTCCATTGACACACACAGTCACAGACTCCTGGACACAATTACAAAGGGGGCAAAAATTGACGTCACCTCTTTTCTGTTTCCTGAGTTATCTCTCCCCTCTTCACCAGGCACAGAGCCCATCTATATCTTTCTTGCTGTAGAAAGACACCATCTTTTACCCAGGCCAGACCTCTTCTCTGATAGGCTGGAATGATGTAGTTTCTTGACTGAAATTAAGAGGAGATTTGAGTTTGGGTCTGGGCTCTCCCTGTACTTTGCCTTGTGATCTCGGTCAAGACCCTGTTTCATCTTCTGTAAAGGGTTTAGAATGACAGATCTTTAAGCCCTTTTGGCTTTAAAATTTTGTGAGTCCTGCTTCAGAAATTTTACTTCTCCTAACCTCTCATCTCAGAACACCCAGGTATTCTTGGCCAAATGATGTCATGATATTTGGATTAATTTTTGTAAAATGTGAAGGCCTTACCTTTCCAGGGGCATAAGCATTTTGTAAAAAGGGATCACTAATTCAATGAATCTGTATTTGATAAATATCTGTGAGGGCTGACTGCAAGGAGGGAGCCTCATGCTCCTTCCCGTTTACCCACTCCCCCTTCTGCCTTTTACTTGGTCACATTCTCCATCAGCCATTCTTCTTTTGCAAGATTGCATTCCTCATGCAATCTCCAAAAGGTTCAGTAAAACAGAAATGAAAATTAAAAATGGGAATTTTAATACAAAATAGATACTATTTTTTAAAATAGAAGAGCTGTAAGAAAGCAATGTGTAATGATTTGCCACACACAGTAATTTCTAGCACAGGAGGTCAGATAAAAGCACTCGAGCTGGAGGTATCCAGAAAAAGAATCTGTCTTGAAGAAGAGGCAAAATTTGGATAGGTGGAAGTAATCAGAGAGGGCATTATTTCAGGTAAATATCACAAAGCCCACCCTTTTAAAAACTATTCCTTAGTACCTTACATTTATTTTCAAAATAACACAAGAATGTAGTATAAAATTCAAATGGTGCAAAGGATATACAAGGAAAAACTAAGTCTTCCTTAGTTTTTTGTTCATTTCCCAGTCACCTAGTTCCCCTACCAGGAGGCAACCACTGTTGTAGATATAAATCATATATAGATAGATCCTATATATATGTATGTGTATGTATGTATTTTAAATACAAATAATAGCATATGTAATACATACTTGATTATGGCCTTGCAGACCTCTGCACCAAAACATAAAGGTCTGTTTCATTCTTTTTAACTGTGTAACATACTACCACATGGATTGGCCTGTTTTAAGGACCTTTAGGTTTTTTGCAATCTTTTGGTATTACAAACAATACTGCAATAACTAATCTTCTTTTTTTTTTTTTTTTTTTTTTTTTGAGGCGGAGTTTCACTCTTGTTGCCCAGGCTGGAGTGCAATGGCACGATCTCGGCTCACCACAACCTCCGCCTCCCAGGCTCAAGCAATTCTCCTGCCTCAGCCTCCCTAGTAGCTGGGATTATAGGCATGCGCCACCACGCCCAGCTAATTTTGTATTTTTAGTAGAGACGAGGTTTCTCCATGTTGGTCAGGCTGGTCTCGAACTCCTGACCTCAGGTGATCCACCCGCCTCGGCCTCCCAAAGTGCTGGGATTACAGGCGTGAGCCACTGCGCCCGGCCTTGCAATAACTAATCTTCTATGTACATCATTTTGAATATGTGTAAGTATATCTCATCACCATTTTTGATCTGTTGAGAAAAGCAATAATTTTTTGCTATTTAAAATCTTAAAGGATGCAAGTGACAGTGAGCCCTTCATAAATCATAATAACTTACCAATTAAAATACATATTTTCTTCAAATATCTAATTCAAAGGACAAACGGAGAAAATAAAGTTTTGAATGGTAAGAAGAGAGGGTTTAAGTTGATATAGAAAAGTATTTCCTGGCTGGGCGCGGTGGCTCACGCCTGTAATCCCAGCACTTTGGGAGACCGAGGCGGGCGGATCACAAGGTCAGGAGATCGAGACCACGGTGAAACCCCGTCTCTACTAAAAATACAAAAAATGAGCCGGGCGCGGTGGCGGGCGCCTGTAGTCCCAGCTACTCGGGAGGCTGGGGCAGGAGAATGGCGTGAACCCAGGAGGCAGAGCTTGCAGTGAGCCAGGATCGGGGCAGTGCACTCCAGCTTGGGCGACAGAGAGAGACTTCGTAAAAAAAAAAAAAAAAAAAAGAAAAGTATTTCCTGACCGGGCACAGTGGCTCACACCTGTAAACCCAGCACTTTGGGAGGCCAAGGCAGGCCGATTATGAGATCAAGAGTTTGAGACCATCCTGGCCAACATGGTGAAACTCTGTCTCTACTAAAAATACAAAAATTAGCTGGATGTGATGGCACATGCCTGTTGTCCCAGCTACCTGGGAGGCTGAGGCAGGTGAATTGCTTGGACCTGGGAGGCGGAGGTTGCAGTGAGCTGAGATCACGCCATGGTACTCCAGCCTGGCAACAAAGCGAGACTCTGTCTCAAAAAAACAAAAAAACAAAAGAAAAATATTTCCTAGCCACGCACCGTGGCTCACGCCTGTAATCCCAGCGCTTTGGGAGGCTGAGGCAGACAGATTGCCTGAGATGGGGAGTTCAAGACCAGCCTGGCCAGCATGGTGAAACCCCCATCTCTACTAAAAATACAAAAATTAGCCAGGCGTGGTGGCAGACACCTGTAATCCCAGCTACTCAGGAAGCTGAGGCAGGACAATCGCTTGAACCCGGGAGGCAGAGGTTGCAGTGAGCCGAGATCATGACACTGCACTCCAGCCTGGGCAACAGAGTCAGACTCTTGTCTCAAAAAAGAAAGAAAAGTATTTCCTGAAAGTGTTGAGAGTTAAACAATTAATGAAGATGAACACACAGATCTACTTTTGTTCTCTTCTATGACACCATTAAAATGACAGTAATGGCATTTTTTTCAGGCACAAAGCCAGAATAATGAGAGGAGTCGGTAGCAAAAAAGAACGTGGAAGATGGAAAGCAAATGGGCAAGTTTTAACTAAGAAACCTGAATCCTAAACCCAAAGTCGTAAAGTTGAGATCCGACCTGATATCTATTGAAGGATTCCCTAAGTCTTAGAAACTGGTGGCAATAGTTCCCCCACTGCCTACTGTGGAAGTAGAGTTGTTTAAGAGCAGTTAAATCCTGAGGTCACTTCCTCATCTTCAGCTTCCACCCTACCCTCCGAAAAACAAGACTGAAGTATTTATCCTCCAGAGAGGGTTAAATAGCTCTCTGTATAAACAGGGACATAAGTGAATGTATGGATATTGGATGCCCTCTTCATTCAATTCATGGATCTTTGGCTACCAGCTGCTTACCCTCCAAAGAGAAAACTAAAAGTGTCTTCATGAAGGAATATGAGCAGCCCAAGAGGAAAGAGACCCAAAGATACTGACATCAGAACCGAGATTTTTGTCTGCCTGTTTGTTTCACTGCTGTATCTCCAGGACCTAGAACAGTGCCTGTCACTTAGTAGGTACTCGTTAGATATTTGTCGAGTGAATGAATGTTCACTGTAGATTGATCAATTGATTAAGTTGAGACAGGGTTTTGGGGTTTGCCATGTTGTCCAGACTGATCTCGAACTCTTGGACTCAAGCGATACACACCTGCCTTGGCTTCCTAAAGTACTGGGATTACAGATGTGAGCCACCACACCCAGCCGACATTTTTCAACATTCAGGAAATCACAGAAGAGAAAGTAAAACCACTTAAACTTTTACTATCCAGAAAAAAACAGTAGGTTATATTGGTATCCATTAATGTTGTCATTGGAGGAAACGGGATAGGTGAGAAATATTCTTTCTAACTTTACTTTTCTATTACAAGTTCCTCTTGGTTTGATGATTTCTAGAGAGATTCTGAAGCCTTGATCTTCCTGTTCATGTAGGTGGAAATCAAGTACTTTTTTTAGAACACCATAAAACATTAACACTTAATTCTTCCATATGCTTTAAGAACAGTTTACTAAGAAAAAGTGTGACTATTTTCTATTATGCAACATAAAATCAGAATCACAAATCCAAGAATTCAAAAGATCTACAAATTGAAGAAAGAAATAAAACAAAGAATTATATATTATTGAGTTTTATTATATTGAGAAATTATATTGAGAAATATAAGTATTTCTTTACTACTTGTTCGATCACTATCATCTTCTAAAGTTACCAGCAGGTAGGTAATATTTTGCTCCAAAAAAAGAGAGGAAAAATTATGGAAGAAAAGATGAAAAATACAACCCATTAACCTAATTTTTTTTCTATGAATTGGGAAAAGTCACCATTATCAAATTTAACAACCAAACATACTTTCTTATAGCTCAATACTGATTCCCAAGGGAACATGTTTGAGAATCCCTGGTTCTAGACAGTCTTGCCCTCTTCTCTGCCTATAGTGTATATTGCTGGCGGTGTTGCAGAACAGTGCTTCTCAAACTTCAGTGTGCACACGAATCATGTGGAGATCTTGTTAAAATGCACTTCTGATTCAGTAAATCTAGGGTGGTGCTTGGGATTCTGCTTTTATTTTATTTTATGTTATTTTATGTTATTTTATTTTATTTTATTTTATTTTATTTTAGATGGAGTTTTGCTCTTGTTGCCCAGGCTGGAGTGCAGTGGCACGATCTTGGCTCACTGCAACCTCTGCCTCCTGAGTTCAAGCAGTTCTCCTGCCTCAGCCTCCTGAGTTGCTGGGATTACAGGCATGCACCACCACGCCCAGCTCATTTTTTGTATTTTTAGTAGAGACGGAGTTTCATCATGTTGGCCAGGCTGGTCTCAAACTCCTGACCTCAGGTGATCCACCTGCCTCAGCCTCCCAAAGTGTAGAGATTACAGGCGTGAGCCACCACACCCGACCTATCTTATTTATTTATTTATTTATTTATTTTTTTTTTTTTGAGACGGAGTCTCGCGCTGTGTCACCCAGGCTGGAGTGCAGTGGCGCGATCTCGGCTCACTGCAAGCTCCGCCTCCCAGGTTCAGGCCATTCTCCTGCCTCAGCCTCCGAGTAGCTGGGACTACAGGCGCCCGCCACCACGCCCGGCTAGTTTTTTGTATTTTTAGTAGAGACGGGGTTTCACCATGTTAGCCAGGATGGTCTCGATCTCCTGACCTCGTGATCCGCCCGCCTCGGCCTCCCAAAGTGCTGGGATTACAGGCTTGAGCCACCGCGCCCGGCCTCTTATTTATTTTTTTATTTTATGTATTTATTTTTGAGACAGGGTCTTGCCCTCTGTCTCCCAGGCTGGAGTGCAGTGGCTCGATCTCAGCTCACTGCAACCTCCACCTCCCAGGTTGGAGGTAAGCGAAAGTGCTTTGAAATGGAAATCAGCCTGGTGTGGTGGCTCATGCCTGTAAATCCGAGCACTTTGGGAGCCCGAGACAGGCGGATTGCTTGACCCCAGGAGTTGGAGACCAGCCTGGACAACATGGTGAAACTCCATCTCTACAAAAAATTTAAAAAGTAGCCAGGTGTGGTGGCACAGGCCTGTAGTCCCAGCTACTTGGGAGGCTGAGGTGGGAGGATCACCTGAGCCTGGGGAAGTTGAGGCTGCAGTGAGCCATGATCATGCCACTGCACTGCAGCCTGGGCAAGAGAGTGAGACCATGTCTTAAAAAAAAAAAGAAAAAGAAAAAGAAAAAAGAAAAGAAATCCTGTAAAAATTTAGGGAAAAGCAAGGGAATCAGAGAGAATCTAACCCGAGTTTCCAGTCCTGGCAGTGCTGCTTACTTATTTCATGATCGTAAGCAAATTACTTAGAGCCTCATTCACTTCATCTGTAGAGAAGAACTAATACCCACCTCACAGGGTTATGAAGATTAAATGACATAATGTGTAAAGCAGTTAGCACCTTACCTGGCACACAGACATGCTTAGGAAATGTTTTCTGTCTGTAGTAACTACTCACATTCAGGATTATGTATTTTTACAAGGAGGATAGCATTTCCAAGAATATTTTGTTTATGAGATTCTCTACATGAAGGTTTGTTAACTTGAAGATTAAAAGTCTATAAAATTGAACTGCTAAATGCTATTTAATTATACATCAAATATCATTACAATGCTGAATATTTCATCAGTGCCATGCCTGGCTATCAGGATGTAGAGCACTGGGGGGAAACAATCAAAGGGAATTTGGTATAACTCTAAGCAGAGATCATCTTTGTTTTACTGCCAAGTAGAAGAACAAGGTTTTCCAGAAATGTTTTAGAGTAACCGATCCAAAGTTTTCCAGAAGCCCTGAATATAGTTTTTCCACAATTCATTTTTCATCAGTAAGATAGTAGATCGGCATTGCTTTTCTTTTTCTTCTCTTTTTTGAGATGGAATTTCGCTCTTGTCACCCAGGTTGGAGTGCAATGGCGTTATCTCAGCTTACTGCAGCCTCCGCTTCCTGGGTTGAAGGGATTCTCCTGCCTTAGCCTCCCAGGTAGCTGGGATTACAAGAGCCCACCACCACGCCCGGCTAATTATTACTATTACTATTATTATTATTATTTTGAGATGGAGTTTCACTCTTGTTACCCAGGCTGGAGTGCAATGGTGCAATCTCGACTCACTGCAACCCCTGCCCAGGTTCAAGTGATTCTCCTGCCTCAGCCTCCCGAGTAGCTGGGATTACAGGCATGCGCCACCATGCCCAGGTAATTTTGTATTATTAGTGGAGACGGGGTTTCTTCATGTTGGTCAGGCTGGTCTCGAACTCCTGACCTCAAGTGATCCACCTGCCTCGGCCTCCCAAAGTGCTGGGATTACAGGTGTGAGCCACCGTGCCTGTCCTCATTATTGCTTTTCTAAGTCTAAATGGCTGTGATCCTTTCTCCGTTATGTTATCTGACAGTTCAGTGGAACCCGTATTTGGTTTATTTCCCTACCTACCTGGAATAACACCTTATAATTGGTTATATTCTTATCTCTGGGCTGATCCTAGGTGGATAAAGATGGATAGATTAACAGCTACCAGTACTCTTTTCTATGGCAATGTTATTTATTTATTTATTTGTTACTATTATTTTGAGATGGGGTCTCTCTCTCTGTCACCCAGGCTGGGGATGAAGTGGCACAATCTCAGCTCACTGCAGCCTCAACTACAGGGGGTCAAGCGGTTCTCCCACCTAAGCCTCCTGAGTAGCTGGGACCACCATGTCCGGCTAGCTTTTTTTTTTTTTTTTTTGTAGAGTCTCACTATGAAGCCCAGGCTTCTCAACATTATCTTGATAGAGGTTTTCTAGAAGACTCTGAAGCCCAATTTCTGAAACATTCCATCCAGCTTAGTCTGTATCTATCCACATATGCCAAGTCCAATGCCTGAAACAAAGAGTATACTCTCTCTCTCTATACACACACACACACACACACACACATATATATATATATATATTTTTTTTTTTTTTTTTTTTTTTTGAGACGGAGTCTCATTCTGTCACCCAGGCTGGAGTGCAGTGGCACGATCTCGGCTCACTGCAACCTCCGCCTCCCAGGTTCACGCGATTCTCCTGCCTCAGCCTCCTGAATAGCTGGGATTACAGGCGCACACCACCACACCCGGCTAATTTTTTGTGTATTTTTAGTAGAGACAGGGTTTCACTATGTTGACCAGACTGGTCTCGAACTCCTGACCTCGTGATCCGCCCGCCTCATCCTCCCAAAGTGCTGGGATTACAGGTGTGAGCCACCGCGCCTGGCCCTCAATAAATATTATCTGAAAGAAAATATTTCCTTTCATTCCCCTGCCTGCCCCCTTTCTCATAAATCCAGCCACCTCTCCAGGGAGGTGGTTTGATGGAAGTGAGGATTAGGACTCTGAAGCAAAGGTGGCAGGCATTCTGGTCAAGAGAACATTCTCTATTCCCAAATTTCAGAGGAAAGAGGGACCTCCACCTATCGAGCTTCAGGTGAGCCTCCAAGTGCTTGGAAGAAAGTTGCCGGCACCTGGTTGAGCCGCCATCACATATCTCTGTGTTGACAGGGTCCTACCGTTTTTCCTAGAGCTGATTGCAGAAGCACCAGTCTAGGCACTTTCTCAAAATAGGGCTTAGGGATCCATTTAGGCAAGTTTCCAGTTTACATACACACATTTCTTGCAGAGGGAATATGACAAATTTTAAGGATGTGGAGGAATAAAGAGTAAAAAATAGTATTTAAAACATCATAAAAATAAATCCATTTTACATAAGATTTTAACAGTCTCACATTCTAGCATAAAATTTAGGATTATTTCTGAGCACTCCCTCCCATATTTATCCATAACTTACCCAAAATTTATCAATACAGTTTATATCATATTTAATTCTTACAACAACCCCGCATAGTTTTATCCTTATTTTACAGATGAGGAAACTCAGACTAAGGCTAAGTGATTTTTCTAAGTCCATATAGCCAGTAACACAGATTTGTTGGACTCCAAAGCCCTAATTCTTCTAGCTCTACAAAATTTTGCATTCTAATGCTTTCATTTTATATTACTTAAAGAAGGTTTTTAATGTTTCTATATATTCATCATATTATCCCCTTTAATAGCAGCACAATGTTCCATTCCATTATATTGTTGTGTCTTGTTCCTCATCCATTCCCTATTCTTGGGACACTTAGGTAGTTTCAGGTTTTTCATTATTATTATTATTTTTAAGATGGAGTCTCACTGTGTCACCCAGGCTGGAGTGCAAATGGTGAGATCTCAGCTCACTGCAATCTCCACCTCCTGGGTTCCAGCAGTTCTTGTGCCTCACCCTCCTGAATAGCTGGGACTACAGGTACCCACCACAGTGCCCGGCTAATTTTTGTATTTTTATAGAGACGGGGTTTCACCATGTTGGCCAGGCTGGTCTTGAATTCCTGACCTCAGGTGATCTGCCTGCCTCGGCCTTCCAAAGTGTTAGGATTACAGGTGTGAGCCACCGCGCTCGGCCAGGTTTTTCATTATTATAAACAATGCTGCAATAAACATTTTTGTTGTTGTTCATGTAGCTTGTTTTCTTCTTTTGAATTATTTCCTGGAGATAAATTCCCAGGAGGGTATCACTGAGTGAAAGAGTATAAACATCTATATGGTTGTAGCTCTATGATACTAAACTGCCCTCTGATAGAACTGCACTGTGTCATTGCCTGTTGAAAAAGAGTACTATCGGTTGGGCGCGGTGGCTCACGCCTGTAATCCCAACACTTTGGGAGGCCGAGGCAGGCAGATCACGAGGTCAGGAGATCAAGACTATCCTGGACAACATAGTGAAACCCCATCTCTACTAAAAATACAAAAATTAGCCGGGTGTGGTGGTGCATGCCTGTAATCCCAGCTCCTCAGGAGGTGGAGGCAGGAGAATCCTTTGAACCAGGGAGTTGGAGGTTGCAGTGAGCCGAGATCACACCACAGCACTCTAGCCTGGCGTGAGAGTACTATCTTCTTTCACCAGCACCCTGTGAGAGATATAAGACAAGCCTGGCTGGTCTCATTAATGAAAACAGCCCTTTGTCCCTATGTCTGCTTGGGTATGCCCCCAGAGCAATATGAGGCTGCCTGAAAATGGTTTATGATATAAGGATGCATAGTCCAGAATAATATCTCACATGGATAGCGTGATTCCCCTTCTCACGAGAGACTTCATTGAGTTGTCTTTTTCTTATTGAAGTCACAAGATCAGCAGAAGGCTTTCCAAACAACTGACATTTTCCTCTTAATTCAGAGCAACTCACCATTCCCATGTTGGAAAAAAGTGTGGTGCCTGTTAGAACTGAAGCCTAGACTTCAGTTAGAATGGCCCATGGTTTACCATTCCAATCTCAGTGCAAAAGGGTTGGGACATTTAGGTAGTTTCAGGTTTATTATTATTTATTATTATTATTATTTTTTTTTTTTTTTTTTGAGGCGGAGTCTCGCTCTGTTGCCCAGGCTGGAGTGCAGTTGCCGGGTCTCCGCTAACAGCAAGCTCCGCCTCCCGGGTTTACAAATACCACCAGCCTCAGCCTCCCGAGTAGCTGGGACTACAGGCGCCCGCCACCTCGCCCGGCTAGTTTTTTTTGTATTTTTTAGTAGAGACGGGGTCTCACTGTGTTAGCCAGGATGGTCTCGATCTCCTGACCTCGTGATCCACCCGTCTCGGCCTCCCAAAGTGCTGGGATTACAGGCTTGAGCCACCGCGCCCGGCCTATTATTATTGAGATGGAGTTTCACTCTGTTGCCCAGGCTGAAGTGCAAATGGTATGATCTCGGCTCACTGCAACCTCCACCTCCCGGGTTCAGGCGATTCTCCCGCCTCAGCGGGTCCTTCCAGGACACCAAAGAAAGGAAGTCCTGAAAGAGCTGAAAAGGTTTCAGGAACTGTCAGGAAGAAGTGAAAGTAAGGAAAAGTCACACTAAAATAAGAAAGCTCTATTCCAACTGGTGGAAGATGATATTGAGATTATATATTAATATGTCTCTATCTTAGTTATCTTACACGGCAAGAATACCATTTGAGGCTATTGAAAGGTTTAGATCTAAATTAGATGGCACATTATTAGGAACTCAGATGATAGCTGTTATTATTAGTCTATAATTAGACTATACATAGTCTAGGCTAACAGTACAGCAGGCATTACAGAAAAAGTATGGACATTGAAAGGAAGCAGAAGTGGTCTGGCCATCTCTTTTTAGCCAGGTTACCTAAGGCAAGTTTTATATCTTCTTTGAGCCTCAGTTTCGTTACTGTAAAGTGATACTTAACCTACGAAGTTTTTGTTTTGTTTTGTTTTTGAGACGGAGTCTTGCTCTGTCACCAGGCTGGAGTGCAGTGGCACGATCTTGGCTCACTGCAACCTCTGCATCCCGGGCTCAAGTGATTCTCTTGCCTCAGCCTCCTGAGTAGCTGGGATTACAGGTGCATACCATCATGCCCGACTAATTTTTGTATTTTTAGTAGAGATGGGGTTTCACCATGTTGGCCAGGATGGTCTCGATATCTTGACCTCGTGATCCGCCTGCCTTGGCCTCCCAAAGTGCTGGGATTACAGGCAGGAGCCACTGCGCCTGGCCACAAAGTTTGTTTTATGGACTAAATGGGAAGGTGTGTTATGCATATAGTAAGTGCTCAACTAATTAATACATCAACACATATAATCAACCAAGTCTTCCCCTACATCAGTGGTTCTCAAACTGCAATGTACATATATCACTTAGGAAACATGTCTAAAAAGCAGAGTTTCAGGCTCCACCCCCAGAAATTCGGTTTCTATCAGGTTGGAATGGGGCCTGGGAATCTGCACATATAACTAAATTTCAAGGTGATTATGTTGCTGGTAGTCCATGAACCATACTTTTAGAAAGACTACCCTACAGTCTCAGAGAATAAAGAGAAGAAAAATAATTCCATTTTAATATGCCATACAACTCTATAGCATGCAGATATATAATTAAAGAGATCCAAATATTGAATGTTCTATTTTCAAGATGATATTTAGTTCTTCCTTACTTAAAAGAATGAGAATCATCCTAAAGAATATTTTATCCTTTTAACATTCATGATATAGATGAATGTGTGAAAATACCTCTTTTGGGGAGTCATCTTGATCCCTCACAGAGATCTCTCCTCCGGACCTTGGTACTTAATTAGCTCCCCTTGGAGTGTTGGCAGGCATTACCATTTCAATCTTGTGTTGTTAATTGACATTTCATCTGTATCTCATCTCCCCAACTGGACTTTAAGGCAGGACCAATGTCTTTTATTGTTCTATATCCCCCACAAGTGTATTATAAAGCCTTTGTACACGATATGTTTCATAAATATATGTGAACGAATGTAGAGCTATTGAATTGCAGACTAATATTAATTAGAGTATTACTTGCCATAAAGTGACTCAAAATTATAGTTGTGAAAAGGTGAGCTATTAGGCTTTTAGGCTTAGAGTAGGGGTGTCCAATCTTTTGGCTTCCCTAGGCTACACTGGAAGAAGAAGAGTTGTCTTGAGCCATAAATAAAATACACTAACGATAGCTGATAAGCTTAAAAAAAAAAGGAAAAATGTAATAGAGAAACATATAATAATGTTGAAAATGCTTCTGAGTATGTGATGGGTTTTTTTTTGTTGTTTTGTTTTTTGTTTTTGAGACAGAGTTTTGCTCTTGTTGCCCAGGCTGGAGCCAGGCCACATGATGTTTTAAGAAACATGAAGCCAGGCCACATGATGTTTTAAGAAAGTTTACAGGCCCGGCACAGTGGCTCACGCCTGTAATCCCAGCACTTTGGGAGGCCAAGGCAGGCAGATCACCTGAGGTCGGAAGTTCGAGACCAGCCTGACCAACACTCTACTAAAAATATGAAATTAGCCAGGCGTGATGGCGTGTCCTTTAATCCCAGCTACCTGGGAGGCTGAAGTAGGAGGATCGCTTGAACCTGGGAGGCGGAGGTTGCAGTGAGCCGAGATTGCGCCACTATGCTCCAGCCTGGGCAACAAGAGCAAAACTCAAAAAAAAAAAAAAAAAAAAAAAAAAAAGAAAGTTTACAAATTTGTGTTGTGCCTCATTCAAAGCCGTACTAGGCTGCATGCAGTCCGTGGGCTGGGGGTTGAACACGCTTGCTTTAGAGTCAGACGGAGCTCAGTACAGATCTTGGACCTATTTGTAAGTGCTGTAACTTCTCTAAGCCTATTTCTCATTTGTAGAGTAGGAATGACACTTACTTTGTAGGGTTGTTTCAGGAGAGTGTTAACAAGGTTCCTAGCAAAACGTCAAACACCTGCGGTTCTCTTTAAATGGTGGAGACTTGCTCTTACTATTATATCTAAAAGTACCACATAGGATTATACATAGAACTGCCCATAGATATTTATTTTCAGATGTAAAATAATAAACAATCGATTCTCTCTGAGCAAAGCTGATATTTTCTCTTTCTTTTTAAGGTCTAGAATTTTCAGCTTTAAGTAACAGATTGTCCAGAGATTTGTATGGATTCCCTATAGAGATGGGAAAGGGCACAAAGCAGCCATTTTACCAGTCCCAGGCTTTCACACATAGTAGTACAATCAGGGTTTAAGTTTATGCTTCACAGTCCTCCTCTGTTCATTGCCACGATTATCATTTTTTCTCCCATTACAGAGAAGCAACCAGAATAAAGAATATGCATCCTACCTGAAATAAGAAGCAGGAACTTCCTGCTGTTTCATATTACAGATAGGAGATTCACCCACCCCAGGAATGAAACAGACATTGGAATTTCCTGTGTAAGTCTTAGGGATGCTGTGAGAGAAATGATCACAAGGTTAGTAATTTGGGTTTGCTTACTCCTTTAAAACATTGCCAGTTTGAGCCAGGCATGGTGGCTCACGCCTGTAATCCCAGCACTTTGGGAGGCCGAGGCGGGCAGATCACCTGAGGTCAGGTGTTCAAGACCAGCCTGGCCAACATGGAGAAACCCCGTCTCTACTAACAATGCAAAAAATTAGTCAGGCGTGGTGGCAGATGCCTGTAATCCCAGCTACTCGGGAGGCTGAGGCAGGAGAATCGCTTGAACCCGGGAGGCAGAGGTTGCAGTGAGCCAAGATCATGCCACTGCTCTCCAGCCTGGGCAACAGAGTGAGACTCCATCTCAAAAAAAAAAAAAAAAAAAACCTTGCCAGTTTGGTATCAGAGATTCTGTGTTTTGAATGAAATAATGTATGCAATTTCTGCATAAATATAGTAATGGCAGCTTTATTTCTAAAGGCAAAAAATTATGTCAAAGAATAAGGTGGATAGTATGTTAAACCATGATATCTTCAGTTGACAGAACCAGAACATTAAGCAGTCATTTAAAATGTTTACTTAAGCCTTTTGCGGCCATCACCGAAGCAGGAGGGGCCAAAATGAAGTTTAATCCCTTTGTGACTTCCGACGGAAGCAAGAATCGCAAAAGGCATTTCAATGCACCTTCCCACATTCGCAGGAAGATTATGTCTTCCCCTTTTTCCAAAGAGCTGAGACAGAAGTACAACGTGCGATCCATGCCCATCCGAAAGGATGATGAAGTTCAGGTTGTACAAGGACACTATAAGGTCAGCAAATTGGCAAAGTAGTGCAGGTTTACAGGAAGAAATATGTTATCTACATTGAATGGGTGCAGCGGGAAAAGGCTAATGGCACAACTGTCCACGTAGGCATTCACCCCAGCAAGGTGGTTCTCACTAGGGTAAAACTGGACAAAGACCGCAAAAAGATCCTTGAACGGAAAGCCAAATCTCGCCAAGTAGGAAAGGAAAAGGGCAAATACGAGGAAGAAACAATTGAGAAGATGCAGGAATAAAGTAATCTTATGTAAAAGCTTTGATTAAAACTTGAAACAAAAAAAAGTTTACTTAAACATATGGAATATGGCCAATAATATATGGAATAATATGAGAAAAGGTAATAATGTCAGAAATGCTGCTGAGTACATTTCAAGTAAAAAAATAGGATAAAATTTGGTTTAGGCTAAGAGTTTTCTCCAATCAGGAGTGATACAGAGCCTTCCTGGTCCTCCCTTCCTTTTACAATAGCCAATAAAAAGCCTGTACTTAGGTGGTGGGATTGTGACAATGTCAACAATCCAGGCAATCTTTCTAAGGATTATTTGCGTAGTTTACTACTCCTAATCCAACAGAACTCAATTTCTTTTAAGGAGTGCATTGAGTGGAAGTGGTCATCTCCAACAAAAAGGGAAGAGAATTACATTAACAAAGGAGTATGTGCAATGATATTGGTATCAAAATTCAGTGACCAAAATTGTTATATCTAGTCCCTCTAGAGAGTACTTTTACCTTTGAATCACTCTACTCAGTATGTTAAACCTTAAAATAGCACACTGACAACCATTTATCCATTTGATGTTTAAAATTTTTTTAAGTATTGCTATGGAATAGGACATAGAATTGCCTTGGATAATCTGCAAGCTTCTTACTATTGGCAAAAAGAGAAGCCTTTTATTTTTCAGACCTAACTGCTTTTACAAAAAGAAGGAAAACAAAACAAAACCCTACTCTACACTTTGTTGATCTTGGCACCTTATCCTCTATAATGAAAGCTTCAACCATTTATCAAACTAAATGAACTAGGTGTTGACAAGAGAGCAGGATTCCATAATTCTGCCCTTTATACTTCTTGTTTATATACTTATTGGTTTAGCAAATTTGATACTACCAGAGTGTTCCCTTTCATTAGTTTAACTGGGATTTCTGTTCACAAAAACCATTCAGCTTAGTGGGATAATTCTTTCTCATATGGCGTATGGGGGGCTTGACCAAGTTAATTATTTTTGTTTCACTTAGGTTTACTGCACATATACCATGTGTCAAGCATTTTCACATGCATTATCTACCTTAATCCTCACAATAACCAGTGAAGATAGATAGTATTAGCCCCCGTTTATAGATGAGAAAACCGAGAGTGAAAGAGGTTAAGCTCACAAGAAGTAACCGAACTAGAATGCTTACATGAATTTTCTGACACCAAGACCAATATTCTTCCCACTAAATCATGCTATTTCCTTACAATTAACTAGGTGTGCCAAAATAGAATGGAAATGCTACTCCTACATAGAAAATATAATCACTCGTATTGTGTGTCTGCAAACTTTTGTCTTATCTTGAATATCAAAACATAATTTGTGCCTATATTTTCCCAGAGAAACATAGAACGATAGAATAATCCAATGCTTTAAACAAAATTTCGACCAACCAAAGTACTTCCAAGTTCTGATTTTCTTAGGTGCTCAAGAATTTACGGCGGCTAATGAAAATTTGCCATTGGCTTCAAATTGGTGGTTATAGGTCACTCAGGTCTCTACACAGACTTCTCATCCAAACTTCTTTGGCAGTAGCATATTTATTCCATAATATGACACTCAGTGAAACTCAGAAATCAGTGGGACACATTTGAACTCCCGAAGATAGAAGCATTGGAGTGAAACGTGCAACGCTTTTGAAACTGGATGACATGTGTGGTCAAAGCTATGGCCCTTCACTCTTTGCTAGGCAATGTCCAAGTGCTTTCCATATATTACCCAACATCCTGTATGGTAGGTACTGTCATTATCCCTACTTCCAAATAACCCGGAAACTGGAACATGAAGAGGTTAGATAACCTGTTCCCACTCACATGGTTAGTGAAGAGCAGAGAGAGGATTTGTCGCCAGTCTGGCCACAGAGCCTGAGCTCTTAACCATTATGCTATGCTGCCTCTCCAAAATGGAATGTAAAGTATTAGCTGATTTTATGAAACACACCACAGACTTTTTTGCTGACCTGAATCATACCTTGCAAATATGGCAAGTAGAAAATGTGGCTGTCATGCTGTATGTATATAATACAAAAACCAAACTTAAGACCAACTTTTATCTAGTATAGAAACAAGGCATAATTCAAAATTATAATGCTCTCTGCTTCCTTAAACGAGACCAAATCCCTTCCTTAAACCAAATCCCTTCACTTTCCTTTGGCTTCAAGTTAGGTCATGAACATGTGTCAATGCATGCTCACCATTTGCTGGCCACCACGTGCCCCTCAAGACTTGCTCAGGGTCTTTGGGGCCTCTGCACTTACCTGGACCAAGTCAGGCAGGGAGCAGTATATTCCTCTGCTTGAAACCTTGCACCATGGGAACCTGCCCCCTCCGGTTCTGTCTAGTCCTGCCCACGGTCTACACTGGCATCCTGCCATCCCCTCACCATTGAAAATGCTAAATAAAGGCTTATAGCTTTGTGTTTCCACATTGTGCTTGATTCTTTGTGGTAGATGTGGGGGGTGGTTCTACATTCCCAGCCCATCCTAAATTCCTATCTTCTATAAGTGGAGCTGCCTAGTTTAGAAAGTAGCTGCTTGGCTGAAGTAAATTCTTAACAAATTAGTCTCTTCTAGGATACACATTAAAATGAGTGGTTGGAATGGGAAGAAGACAGAACAGAGTCAAGAAACTCCGACTAGTGAGACTGAAGTGAGGCTACAATGTCATGATGGGTGTGAAAGAGATGGGCAAACTGTAAAATCCTTTAGAGACCGTGTGGTCCCTTCACTGTCTAGGCCAGTGGTTCTCAAAGGGTAGCGTGTGTCAGAATTACCTGGAGGGCTTGTCAAAACACAGATTTCTTGGCTCACTACTTCTGATTCTGTAGGTCTGGCTGGTGGCCAATAATTTGCATTTCTATCAAGTTCCCGGGTGATGCTGAAGCTGCTAGTCCAAGGACCACAATTTGAGAACCACTAGTTGCTGGATGAGTAAAATCCTTTGTGTCCACAGGAGGCATACAATAGACACTCAGATCGGGTTGTTATTATTACTACTCTCCATATCTTGGTAACCCCAACGTTTGCTCTCTTCTGCTTCCAGATTACTCAGCAGTTTGGCTGAGATTTATGCAAAGAGAGATAGCATTCCTTTTCTACACTTCTATATGTAGCAACCTCCTGCCATTAATACCCTTTCTTATTTAAAAGCTGCTTCGCAGTTTGTATGGAACTCTCACATACGTTATTGTGTTTTTATATGAAATTCTTCCCAATTTCTGAGCATAAATTATGCCAAGTAAAGTCTCATTAAGAAATATGCACTTAAAGCGGGGGACGGGGCGATGAGGAGTGAGGAGAGAACACCCCCTCCCCTTAGCATTTGCAGCTCTGAATGTAGGCATAGGTTTAACTCAGACCAAGTATTCTAGAGGGGATAGGTGTCTCCCTTATGGATAGAAGGTGCAAAGTTAGAGCCCCAAAAAGCAGTGATAATAAACATCCCTCTTGTGCCCCTTCTCGCCAAATAAAGCGAATGGGTGGAGGAAATCCCGGGCAAGCCCTCCTCGGCAGGGTCCCTCAAGCTGGCGCCGAAACTGCGACTCCCACGCCGGCTGCCCTGGCCCCTGCGCGGCAGCCCGCTCTCCGCAATGCAAAAACGCAGCAGCATCGCCCTGCAGCCCTCTCCTGGGGGATCGCACGGTGCAACCAACCCTAAAAACGTGGCCGCGCGACGCCCCCTCAGCCCCGCGGGCTTCCCATTGGCCGGTTGCCGCTGTCACTCCCTCTTAGCCTCGCCTTCCCGCTCCCGGGCGGAGGCAGCCGGGCGGGGTAGGTTGCGCGCTCGCCGCGGGCTCGGGCCGCGGCCGCCGCTTTGCAGCAGGCAGCGCGTCGGGCGGGGAGCGGGGCGCGCGGGCCGGGGAGGGGGCCGGGCGCGCTGCGGCCTCCGCCGCCGGCCCATGCGGGGCAGGGGCCGGTTGCAGGGCCGGGAACAGCAGCCGGCGCCGAGGGCGGCCGACTAGGACCTGCCCGGCCGGCTGCCCCGCGCCCCGCCTCGCCCCGCAGCCCGGCCGGCCGAGAGGGATGCGCTGTGCCGCCCAGCTCCTCTCCGTCCTCCCGGTGCCCTGAAGCAGAAAGTTTGGGGGCCAGGGGTTGTCTCCCTTCTCCCTCCTGCAATGACTGCCCAAGGACTCTTGCTGCCCAGCGTCGACTGTGACCTGTCTTCGCTCCCCAGGTCGAAATGAACTATTCCAAGCTGTAACCAAGGCTCCCCCTTCTCGTCCCTCCCTCACCCGCCTTTAAGAATTTTTTTTTTTTAATTCGAGAAATCGTGGTCTGCCATCTCCCCTCCTTGTTAATAATTTAGACCCCAGGCCTCATTTCTGAGTATAAGAGGGGGTGCGGTCTTCCCCAAGACGGCGCGCTGAAAGGACAGATTCCCCTTGCCGACCCACATACAACATGAAGAGGTGCAGATCGGACGAGCTGCAGCAACAACAGGGCGAAGAGGATGGAGCTGGGCTGGAAGATGCCGCTTCCCACCTGCCGGGCGCGGACCTCCGGCCCGGGGAGACCACGGGTGCTAACTCTGCTGGCGGGCCAACTTCAGACGCTGGCGCTGCCGCGGCGCCCAACCCAGGTCCCCGAAGCAAGCCTCCTGATTTA
Source organism: Papio anubis (assembly GCF_008728515.1). Classification (NCBI taxonomy): domain Eukaryota; kingdom Metazoa; phylum Chordata; class Mammalia; order Primates; family Cercopithecidae; genus Papio; species Papio anubis. The sequence goes on along the minus strand of NC_044976.1, from coordinate 156,460,132 downwards.
AAGGTGAGCAGACCATCCCCCGCCAAGCCCAACCCGCGACTTAGCTCTTGCCACTCCACGCAGAAGTGCTTTAACAGGATACAAGTGAGGGGGGAAGTCAGGCAAAGGTCAGAGAGGATGAGCGGATGCTTGGCTGGCACCCCAGGGGGGACGTCAGGTACCATTTGTGCCTCTGTCTTTCAGCTCCATTTCAGGCCTCTGTGTTTGTTCCCCATTATTCAGCAAACGCTTTAGTGACTCACCCATCCGAGATTGTTTGAATAATGTGTGAAGTGCTATTCGCAGACAAAGGGCTGAAATCCAAGATGCTAACCAAAAAGTGGACAGCAGGTGACCATTAGTTTTCCTTGCTGAGTAAGTCTCTACCCATTGGGATCTTTTTTTTTTTTTCCTCGTGAGACGGAGTCTCGTTCTGTCGCCCAGGCTGGAGTGCAGTGGCGCGATCTCGGCCCACTGCCACCTCCGCCTCCTGAGTTCAAGCGATTCTCCTGTCTCAGCCTCCCGAGTAGCTGGGATTACAGGCACGCGCCACCACGCCCGGCCAATTTTTGTATTTTTAGTAGAGACGGGGTTTCACCATGTTGGCCAGGCTGGTCTTGAACTGCCCTCGGGTGATCCACCCGCCTTGGTCTCCCAAAGTGCTGGGATTACAGGCGTGAGCCGGCCCCATCGGGATCTTTGAGCGCCTTCCTGGATGAAGCTCAGTTTGCCGGTCTGTGAACAGGGGGTGTGGATTTCCTGCCGTTAGGTGGAGCCAGAGGTTAAGATAGTGCTTGGAGATCTCTCTGCCTGCTGCTGAACCAACCCCCAGGGTGGAGAACTGACAGGTGGTGGAGCAGTGCTTGGGCTGGTTTGGGGCCTCAGTTCAAGTTGCATACATGCTGAGACGGCAGCTAGAACCAGAAGCCGAAAGAACTGTTCACATGGAGATGTTTATTTTCTGGCCTGAGGTTGCCGAGACAATTGGCGAGCTGTCTTGAATATATCTCTATCAATTAAAACAGCAGCTGAGATAAATAATGCACCTTTGCCGGAACTGCCACAGGGACTGCAGGCTCAGGCTTCTCAAGCCAGCTCACCGTCTGGCTGAGCGAGATGTCAGCCCAAGGAAGGAACTTAGATGCCTTGGAGATTGATGCCTCAGTTATTTTCTCCAGAGAAGGTGCGGGGTCTGGGCTAGGGGAACGGAAAGGACTCCGCTGCATTTAATAAAGCCTGTATCCTATGGCAGCAGCCACTAAGGAGCTCACCAGAATAAGCCAATGACATTCCTCATTTGGCCTGAGCGGCTCAGAGTCAGGAAGTCAGAGCGCAGGTGAGTGTGTGTGCTCTTACCTGTGTATGTTACCTGTCTGTGTGCCTTGGGAAGGAGTGAAAAGGGGGACGACTAGGTTATTGTTATGTGTATTTTTTAAATTTTGCAGTAATTATTCAAATCTGACCTCTGGTTCTGCCGCTGTCCTTTTCAGAGCTTCGTGGCTAGCCTTATGTCTAGAGGATCTCTGTGGGATAGGCTCTCTCTGCACAGGAAGCTTGAGCTTTTGCCAGACCCAGGGAGTCCTTGGTGTTTATCTCTGCCGTCACCTGCGAGTCCATCCCATGTGGTCAGGAGGTGTAGTTCCTGTTTTAAGTGAGATGGTGAGGGGGAAGGGGTCCCTTGAATGCTGTTGTGGGGAGGAGGCTAGCCTGCTGCTGCTGACTTCAGCCTCATTCTGAACCGGTCCAGCAAACCCTGATTCTTTGACCAGATGAGACCCTCAGCTGAGTCTGTCAGAGGCGGTCTTGGAAATTCCCCACTCTCCAACTCAGGACAGCAGTGGAAACTGCTTTCGCCATTTATTCCCCCAGTTGCCTTCATGAGGAAGATAGGTTGGTCATGGCATGGGGGCTGCAGTGTCTCTGTAGAGGGATGCCTTAAGGGATGCCTTAAGCTTGTTCGTTTCCACTCTCCTGTATCATCTTTCTTTTTTTTCTTTTTTGGCGATGCCCTCATTCTGGTCAGGGGCAGATGTAGTAACAACTTTACATTTGGTATTAACTGCCGAACTGCCCTCAACCAGAATTGGAATCACTTGTAAGAAAAGAAGGTTCCCCCCCACCCTGCCCCCGATAAAACATACCACTGAACCCAGCAATGTGGACCCAGTAAGGAGCAGAAAACCCAGCGGCAGCCTGCTTGTGGGAGCTCAGGGAAACAGCAGGGCTTTTCCTGTTTATCTCTGTCTGCTTCATCACAACATGTTTACTACCGGGTGCAAGGGACTTCCAACCAGATGTGACTTGGGGACTTTCACAGTTTGATTTGGTGTGTGGTCTCAGGCAAATCACCCAACTTTTCTAAGCCTTTTTCTGGGGAAAGGGACTAAGAATATTGGAGAGTGTCCAAACTTATTTATTTAGAGACAGGATCTTGCTCTGTCACTCAGGCTAGAGTGCAGTGGCATGACCACGACTCACTGCAGTCTCAAACTCCCGGGTTCAAGTGATTCCCCAACCTCAGCCTCCCAAGTAGCTGGGACTACAGGCGCATGCCACCATGCCTGGTTAATTTTAAATTTTTTTGTAGAGACATGGTCTTGCTATATTGCCTAGGCTGGTCTCGAACTCCTGGGCTCAAGCAATCCTCCCACCTCAGCCTCCCAAAAAGCTGGGATTACAGGTGTGAGCCCACCATGCCCAGCCCCTCCAAACTTTCTGGAAAAGTTGTTTTCCAATACTGTTACAGTTTTCCAATGATAGAAAAATTCCATTATTGGCTCTGGAACTGGGTAGAAGTTGACTGGTTTTAGATTTGTTGGTGGTACCACAGAAGGGTGTTTAATTTTTAATGCTCCCTACCTCATCCCTGTGTTCGGTCAAGGCAGATAAGCAGTCTGGTTTGCTTTTGTTTTCATTTTAAACTTTGGAGATGATAACTTTTGGTACCTTAGCCCCACTTCTATTTTGTCATGACAGCTCCAGGCACTGTGATGAATTTAAGTGCATTGGAAGAAATCATCTTGGGGCAAACAAAAAAATAAGAGACTCTGTATAAAGCACCTCCATAGAGGTTGGGGAGGTAGGGGAAGAGGAGAGAATTTTTATCTTTGCCAAAGAGATCTGAATGGTGTTTAGTGACAGTCCGTGGTTTCAGGGGCTCCTATGGTCTGCCTCTGGTCCTTTAGCACTGTGGACCATCTTACTGTGCACTGTGAATTTCTGCTACAGTGCCCTGGGATCTGTGATTATAGGGTGGGAAGGGCCAGTGAAAAGTAGTAGTTAAGCAGCAATTTTAAAACTGTAATTGAAAAATAACCTAAAATTGGACATTGCCTCACAGGAGGCTCATGCAGATACATTGAGGGCCTTCTCAACTGTTCCACACACCTGTGGGACCTTCGGGGAAAATCCCAGTAGACACTCCTGCCAACAGGAGCGCAACAATTCAGTCCCATTCTTCAGCCACTTGCAGCTTGAATTCCTGTTGAACCACTCGAGTTCATGTTTCGATTCATTTGTCCTTATCGCCCAGTCTTTTGCTGCTAACAGATTCCCTGCTTGTTGGGAGAAGATACTGGGGTTGCTAAGCCACAGAGAGTGCTGGCTGACCAAAAGTACACCAGAATTCTACAGCAAGAAAACCCAGTTCCGTTGCATATGTGAGGAGACGGGGAGCTTAGGGGAATACTGCAGACAGGGAACACACATTCCTGTTAAAAATACAGCATACGGGCCAGGAGCGGTGGGTGGCTCATGCCAGTAATCCCAGCACTTTGGTAGGCCGAGGTTGGTGGATCATTTGAGGCTGGGAGTTTGAGACCATCCTTGCCAACATGGTAAAATCCTGTCTCTACTAAAAATACAAAAATTAGCCAAGTGCAGTGGCACACATCTGTAGTCCCAGCTACTTGGGAGGCTGAGGTGGGAGGATCGCCTGAGCCCAGGAGGTTGAGGCTGAGGCTGCAGTGAGCCATGATCATGCCACTGCACTCACGCCTAGGCTACAGAGCAAGACCCTATCTCAAAACAAAAACAAAAACAAAAAAACGTGTGAATGTGTGGTAGATACTTCTGAGGCCCAGGATGAGTGGCCAAGCTTAAGGGTGAGCTGGTTCTGTCCTGATATGTGATGGAAGCCTGAAGGCATGGGACGAAGTTACCGACCTCCCCACCTCTCTCACCCCTTATGCAGTGGGAAGCATTGACCCTTTCCTGAAAGGAGGTATCTGGGGATGCTGGCCCGGGCTTTCCCCCTGGACTTCCCCTAAGGTTCTCTTTCCTCTCACAAAAGCCCCTGTAAGTAATTTCCCCGGAGATTTCTGAGCAGTATTAATATCTTTCCCTGAAGAAAAAGGGGGAGCTCCAAATTCCATCATTCTCCTGGTTTGAAGCACTTTTGACTCAAGACTCATTTGGGTTCCAGCTCATGTTCTAGTCACACCATACACTGGTCTTCCTGCCTACTTAGTGAAGAGCAGGAAAAATAATTTGAAGCCAGATATCTGAGAGAAAGTCACAGCTGAGTCCTGTGTGGTTCTCCCTGCTGGCTCTCCACCTTTCCTGGTGGTCACAGGCAGCTTCCTCCCACTGTGAGTGGCCTGTGTTCCTTCAGTGCTCCTGCGGACAGCCCGCTAGAGAAGGGTTCATGCAGTCAGCAGATACTGACCACCTTCAGCAGGAAAGGTGCTGCTGAATTAAATTGTGAAACATGCTTATAAAAGTGCCTGAAAACATGTGTGCAGTTTAAATAACAGAAGCAAAACAGACACCTCGTCTACCCAAGTCAAGAAAAAAAAAAATTGACATTCCCGAGAAGCCCCTGCTTGTTTTCTATTTGTTTATTTCTTAGATATATATTTTTTCAAGGCTCAGGGTTTTGATAAAATTTATAGGTCTCAGTTTCTCCTTTTTTTTTTAAATGTTAGTCAAGCGAAGCAGTGGGAGTGGAGAGTTTCTTCATTTTTTAAATGAAGGAGAAGACAAACTACTTCATAAGAACGTGGGTGGGATGAAGATGTGTGCATTTCCTGGGGCTCTCCAGGAGCTTATGGTTGGGATGGCTCTCTGAGGGCCTGCTGCATCTTGAGGCCCCAGTAGATATGTTAAGGCTTGAAGATTCCTGCAATCTCAGGTGGGAGCCAGAAGCCTGGGGTAAGTTTCATCAGAGGAGGTAGAATTGAGGTATGCCTAAAAACAAAGAAATGGGAAATTGGTTATTTGGCCTCACCTCCAGGTGAGCTTCTAGGTCAAATAGGATGAAATACTTGCAAGAAAACCATAGTGGAAATACACATAAGTTTAAGGGTGCTTAATGCATCATGCAGTGCAATCAGAAACTTATGGGGGTTTATCAGGAAAGTTGTTCTGCAAGAGGTGGCTTTAGAGCAAGATTTTTTTTTTTTTTTTTTGAGATGGAGTCTCATTCTGTCTCGCTCAGGCTGGAGTGCAGTGGCGCAATATCGGCTCACTGCAGCCTCCACCTCCCGGGTTCAAGCGATTCTCCTGTCTCAGCCTCCCGAGTAGCTGGGACTACAGGCATGCACCACCATATCCAGCTAATTTTGTATTTTGAGTAGAGATGGGGTTTCATCATGTTTGCCAGGCTGGTCTGAAACTCCTGACCTCAGGTGATCTACTCTCTTTGGCCTCCCAAAGTGCTGGGATTATAAGCGTGAGCCACTGTGCACAGCCTAGGGCAGGATTTTAAAGAAGGGGTGGAACATTTATTACCAAACAAGAGAAGAGGGGCTTTCCAAATGGGGGGAGTGAGGTAGCAAGTGCTTTTGTAGGGTCTTTGCCCTGTTTGACTAGAATGGTCAGGAACAATGGAGGGTAGTGCAAATGCTGAAGTTATCTGTTTTGTCCCGCTTGTACCTTATGAGGCAGGCAGAGGGTTGGAAGGCCCAGGATTGCCCCATCCCCACCCCCTCCAACCTTCAGTAATATCCAGAGCAGCCCTGTATGTGGGCTCTGAGGGAACTGGTGACCGATGGGAAAGCATGTGGCAAACGAAGCTCCCTGTTCTCCTGCCACATATTGAGTTCTAGATTAATTCCCAGCTGCCCTAGTTGTTCTAGTGGGAACTGTCTGGCAGGCTCAGTATTTACAGAATGTGCTGCTTTTTGTGTATCTAATTGTGTCTTCACTGCCAATCCCATTAAGAATTTCCTTCAACAAGGAGTTGAAACATCTGATAGGACCTAAATTTTGGGTTGAAGTTTTAAAAGAGTATGGGGTTATCAGGAGCTGGGGAAAAGGGCTCAGGCAGCTTCTCAGTGGTGGTCTTAAAGGCCAACTCAAAACTCATTTCTGTTTTCATCTCTCCCTTAAGAAATGGCATCTGCCTTTGAAATCCCCGTAGACTACTAGCATGGTACATTTTTGGAATGAGGCCATAACTGGACAGGGTCCACCTTTGTCAGCCAAACACTGAAGTCTCTCTTCATGTAAGAAGTTAGAACAAAGCTGTTGGGGATAACAGGTATGTTTTGTGACTGTGCTAGAAAAACAGTTATTTGGCTGAGCGCAATGGCTCACGCCTGTAATCCCAGCACTTTGGGAGGCTGAGGCGGGGGGATCACGAGGTCAGCAGTTCGAGAGTAGCCTGGCCAGCATGGTGAAAACCCGTCTCTACTAAAAATATAAAAAATTAGCCAGGCATGGTGGTGTGCCCCTATAGTCCCAGCTGCTCGGGAGGCTAAGGCAGGAGATTTGCTTGAACCCAGCAGGCAGAGGTTGCAGTGAATCGAGATCACGCCATTGCACTCCAGCCTAGGCGACAGAGCAAGACTCTGTCTCAAAAAAAAAAAAAAAAAAAGAACAGTTATTTTCAAACCAAATGACTAAAGGCTTCCTTATGCCAGCCAGGTTAACTGAGTGATGTCCACCAGGGAAAACAAAGCTGGCTATAAGGACGTGAGCCCCCCGACCCGAGCCCTCCCTAAGCCATTCTTGAAGACATCACACATTCTGGCTCCTTGGCCTGTGTTCATCTCCTCCCAAGCCAACTCAATCTTGGCGGTTACTAAGATAATAGAGTGAGAAGAGGGTTTAAACTACAGCAGGAGAAATCTGAGTTAGACACAAGAAAAGGCTGTTGGAGCATTTGAAATATTTGTGAAAGGTTATGTCTTTGGAAAAGATAGCCATCTAAGGATTAAAATCACCTTTGTAAGATGGATTTGTAGAGACTTGGATAGTGGCTGCTCAGAAAATAAATGAACAAATGATTTACGTAGCAGTCTTACATGTTTGTGTTGAGGCCTCTACCAGGTAATGTTAGGGACACAGATGTAGGTGCTGTAGCTCCTGCTGTCCAGTCACACATATTGTCCTCAAAGGTTCCGTCCATCAGCAGGTGAGAAGTTGGATAACAGTTGGAGAGAGCACTGGAAGCGATGTCACAAGGCAGTACACGATTAATTGCAAAATGAGTGGTGCAGATAATGAGCGCTTATGTGTTCAGAGCAGGGTGAAATCGCTTCAGACTGGTGTGATCAGAGAGGTCTTTATGGAGTGGCGAGGTGGTGAAGGATGGGTAGGATGCAAAGAGGCAGAGAGAGGGCACACCATGCTGGGAACTTTAATAAAAGTCTTCTATGTTGGTGTGTGCTGAATCAGTTCTGCCTAAAGACATGGTGGATGAGGTGACCTTTTCCCACTTGCTTTGGCTCCAGGCAGAATTCTCTAAGCAATAAAGGAGAAAGGAATCAAAATAAAATTGAGAATGGGGAAATTATTTGCCTGTGTGCCCATGAGTTGAGACTTTTTTTTTTTTAATGTCAGCTGTGAGGCTGAGAAAGAAATAAATGATTCCAAAAAGCTTTCATCACTGGGTTTCCAATAGAAACTCCAAGTGGGCCTGAGCAGTTGCAGCTGCCTACTGTACACCACTGTGATCATCAGCACCAAACCTGGGGTAATGGTTCCGCTCCTGCTCCCGCCCAGGCTCCCCACCCAGAGCTTCTTAAGGGCAATTGGAGACTTCTTCAATCCACTTTGGATCCTGAGAGTAGAACTCTGTGGGTTTTTACAGTGATTAGTTCTCTAATGCTGGCCCTGTTTCCATAGAGACCCTATAAATAGAGGAACGTTGGCGACCTAGGCTGGCAAAGGCTCAGGGTGACCCAGTCACCCCACTGAACCCTCACAGCCAAACTGTTGGTAGGGCGGAAGGAGTTGCAAACCCAGGTAGGAGGAAGGGCTATGCAGTCAGCTGCCAGGTGGGATAATTAGCTATAGATTAGTGTGACTTTAAGCTTTCCTGGGATTTGTTGAGAACACGGGGACCTGTAAAAATTAGAAACCACTTTTGGTCATTTTTAACCAGATGGTGCCAATGACACTGTACCCCGAGGCATTTTAGTTTTGGATTTATGCAGCTGTGATTGCAGATTTTGGAGCAAACTTCCCCTTTGGGGGACCCACACCCAGGGAGAAAGACGGATGAAGCCCAACTGTTCAGAAACCACAGCCTTCTCAGGAAGGATCTTTCAGAAGCCATCTAGTCCTCCCTTTCTTCCTGAAAGGACAGTGTCACCCAAGGAGATGGGGTCCTTCCTGCCCTTTCAGATAGTTCCAGGGGAGGGACAGCCAACTCCCCTCACTTCCTTCCTCAGGGCAACTCACCCTGGAAGGCTCTCCTTTCTGACTGCCTTCTGGCCAATTCTGGGGACGGCACTTCTTGCTTCGGTCTTATGGATCATGAAAGCCCTGTTTGTGTCCCACCTCTCAGCTCTCTACTACATGGCTTCATTTGGCCACCAGAATGGTTTCTGGCAGCCAGGGAAAAGCAAAAGTCAATGTGGAAAAGCAAGTGACATTTTAGGAGCTGGAACCTGTTAGTCAGAGCAGGTGGTGCTTTCTGCTGCGTTGGCGGCTAAGTTCCCTTAAGCTAGTCACCATGGTTTTCCTCACTTCTGAAACTTGTAGCTGGTTATGTGTATGTGCTGAGTTTTTTTTTTTTTTTTTTAAACACTTACTGTGTTATGTCAAAACTCCTTAACCATCTCCTCCCTGACACCCACATAAAGAAGCGGCCCAGCCCATGCGTCACTTTGCTGTTCCCGCCTCGCACCTTATAAGTGAGGAAAAACCCCTTCATCTGGAGCAATCTCCTCTCTCCGCACATTGTTCTTTAACTTCTTTTTTGTTCTTTCCCTCCTGCCTGCCACAGACTTTGATAGACTCCTTGGTCTGCTGGGGCAAAGGTCCTGGGGTCTCCTGGTCACTTTCCTTAGGTTTCCTTCACCTGCAGGACAGCTCAGGGAGATGGGAAGTAAAGACTTTATAGTTGAGGGTCTTGTCCTATAACATGGGATGGGCAGATCACGACTGCAGTTCAGGGGACCTAACAACCCTTGACCCAGGCATTTTTGTTTTGCTCCTGCCTTTGATACTGTTCTGGGACGCGTGCAAATACCCTACCTACTTTAGTCTTGAAATCAGTATATGGGGCCGGGTGTGGTGGCTCATGCCTGTTATCTCAGCACTTTGGGAGGCCGAGGTGGGCGGATCACCTGAGGTCAGGAGTTTGAGACCAGCCTGGCCAACATGGTGAAACCCTATCTCTACTAAAAACACAAAAATTAGCCAGGTGTGGTGGCACACACCTGTAATCCCAGCTCCTCGGGAGGCTGAGGCAGGAGAAGTGCTTGAACGTGGGAGGTGGAGGTTGCAGTGAGCCAAGGTCACACCATTGCATTCCAGCCTGGGCAACAGAGCGAGACTCTGTCTCAAAAAAAAAAAAAAAAAAGAAAAGAAAAAAAAAAAGAAATCAGTGTATGGGCCCATGAAGGTAAATTCAATTAGAAGTTGGGGGTTTCTCTGTGTGGCTTGGATGAGCCACTTAGCTATGCTGTGCTTCCATTTCTTCATCTGCAAAATAGACTGATGCTATGATGTCTCACATTTCTAGCTCCTGAGATTAGGCTAGTGTCAGATTATGACAGTATAAATCAGAATGCACTTTGCAAAATGCTGTTGTATAAATTTTAAAAGCAAATTGACCAAAGATTTTAGGCTCCAAGGCAATACGGCAGACATTAGTGGCTGCCATAGCTCTCCCTGGCACCTCCACCGGCCTCCCAGGGATAGGGGAGAAGAAATGCCTCAGAACTCTAGGACCTCTGCTGAAGTCTTTAGAAGGGAAACTCTTTCTGCCTGAGTGGATCCTCAGTGTTGGAGAAGCCAGTTTCGGAATGGGGGGAGAAGAGGAAGATACCTGGAATAGAATGCTAGAAAGACAATTTGTATTATGGAATGTGACGATTTGGCAGAGGCAGCTGGGCAAATGCCAGAGCCAGCTGGCCCCATCACAGTACCTGGAGGGAGGTCTCGCATCAGCTTGGGCCTAGGGAAGAGGGAGGTGTCCTGGCGTGTCCCTGTTCTGGAGACTGCAGGATCTGGCCTGTTTCAAGTCCATGGCAGAGTTGACATCTTGGTTCTTCCCAGCACAGATTCAGGTGAGCCTTGTGATCCTGCCTCAAGCTGGCCCCCAGGGGATGGTAACTCCTGTGGGAAAACCTGGCATTGTGTAACTTAGCATCTCGAGGGCCGCCCCAGAATTCAGTTCTTGAGAGGGAATCGTGGTATCCTTAATTTCCTCATCTCTAAAAGGAGATGTTCCAGTTGTTGGTTTTGTTACTATTTAGGAAAACCAGATGGGATAATGCAGGATACAAAGCTTCTTTAAAATGAAAAACCGTTAGTTCGTGATGAGTTGTGATGATATAATTTATCTGGTCTGTAAAATGGGTGATGTAAGGGCCTCACCTACTTTGAAGATTCTGGGGATGCTCAAATGAGGTGAAAAATGAAAATCCTAATATTTTACACAAATACATAATGGTGTGGTTATTTGTATCCAGCTGTAAGTGCAGCCATCTACACAAACTCAAGGCTGAGTTATAAAGTAACCTAAGAGTGGGGTCAGCTCATTCAGAGGATGTCAGGTTGCTTTTTCTTGGTTTCTATATGGTCTAGATTTTCTGCTCTGTAAGGTTGTTTCTAGGGAAAAAAAAAGAAAATCCAGTCTGTGTAATTTTTTGGAACATTTTTTAAATGATTGAGGCTGCCTGGTAAGATTGTAGGTTGTTCATCACAGGAAATCCTGCTATGGCTCATTGAGTCCCACATGGCTGGGTCCTGAGTTTTCCTCTAAGGAGCTGCAGAATGTGAGGTGTCTCCTGGTCCTCCAAGTCTCACCCCTCCTCCCACTGGCTCCAAAGCTCTCATAGAGGGCTCAGCCTGGCCAGATAAGCCGTCCCCTGACAGAAGCAGCTGTCTGGAATTATCCCACAGTTGCTCGCCCTGGCAGGCCATCCAGCTGCCCCTCTGGGAGCAGTCTTGCCGGAGGAGCAGCTGGAGAATCTCAGCGACAGGGCTGAGAGGAAAGGCTGTGGCCAGGGCAGCACTGGGTTGCAGGGCCTCTTTGGGTCTAAGGGGAAAGACACTCATTTGGATAGCTTGTTCCGATGTGTATGCTGAAGAATTGGTCACATTACTGACTATGTCACAAGGTTTGCTCATAGAAGTAAAGTTTATTTCATTGCCAACCGCATCAGGAATGAGATTGGCTGCAAATAACAGAAAATCATACTAGAGTTGTGTAGACAAAGATGGGTTTATTTCATGCAACAAGAATCCCAGGATAGATGTTCACAACTGGTTTGGTGGCTCCATAGACTTTCAAGTTCCCAGGACTGTCCCTTGGGCTCCACCATCTGTGTGCAGGCCCTCATCAGGTTGCAGAATGGCCACTGCATCTCCGGGCACTGCATTCCCATTCCAGATGGGAAGATGTGGAAAGGACCAGTGCCTTTATCAGGAAAGCAAAAGTGTTCCCAGAAACTCACCTTGCTTTTTGTTGGCCCAAACTGCCATGTGGCTACTCCTAGCTGCAAGGGAGTCTGATGAAGCAGGAATTTTTAGCAAGGTGAGTTAAGTCCTTGCAGTTTGGTTGGTAAGAAAGAAAGAGAAATAGATATTGGGTAGGCAATTAGCAGTCTCTGCTACAACAGTGTAACCTGATTGTATGACCCTGATTTTCCTGGGCGAATGTTGGAATTGGGCATCTTTGGAAATCAATGCTTGGTGGCCTGAAAGAGCTGGTACAGCTTGAAGGGATGTCTAACTTGGAAGGAGGGAAGAACTGGGGCTGGGGGTATCCATGTAGAGGGATACAACCCCATGAGCCAAGTGCTACCTATGTATGCCATTAAGCCTCAGACTGAAGCCCTGAGAGCATCATTCCTAGAAACTCTGAATCTACATTTTGATTGGGAATGTCCTGTGGAAAACCATGGGGGCACATCTCTTTGGGAATGAAAGGATGGGTCTGGGTTGCCACCTTTTCACAAAGTGACCTTTTATGCACGACATGCCATCTATAGAGATCTTCCAGGTTCAGATGGCTGCATTAGCTATGCCAGTCCACCAAGGACAGACCCTTCACCTTCACCCCACACTGACTAGGCAATCAAGAGCTTTCCACCCACCAGGGTTCTTCATCTCTCCCCCTTCAGAAAATCCAGCAGCTGTCAGAGGGCTCCATGTTTGGCCACGGTCTGAAGCACCTGTTCCACAGCCGCCGTCGGTCTCGGGAAAGGGAGCACCAGACGTCTCAGGATTCCCAGCAGCAGCAGCAGCAGCAGCAGGGTATGTCCGACCATGACTCCCCAGATGAGAAGGAACGCTCTCCGGAGATGCACCGCGTCTCCTACGCCATGTCCCTGCACGATCTGCCTGCCCGGCCCACTGCCTTCAACCGTGTGCTGCAGCAGATCCGGTCCCGGCCCTCCATCAAGCGGGGCGCCAGCCTGCACAGCAGCAGTGGGGGCGGCAGCAGCGGGAGCAGCAGCCGGCGCACCAAGAGTAGCTCCCTGGAGCCCCAGCGTGGCAGCCCTCACCTGCTGCGGAAGGCCCCCCAGGACAGCAGCCTGGCCGCCATCCTGCACCAGCACCAGTGCCGTCCCCGCTCTTCCTCCACCACCGACACTGCTCTGCTGCTGGCCGATGGTAGCAACGTGTACCTCCTGGCTGAGGAGGCCGAAGGCATCGGGGACAAGGTGAGGTGGGCCTTCTGGGGCAGGGGGAGACTCAAAGGCAAGGGCCATCTGCTGAGGGGCCTTGAGATCTGGGGAGCTGAACCGGGGGCCCTGCCTGGCAGATCCTGACACCCTGCCGCCTGCATAGTTATCTGCCTTGGTTAAAGGAGTCAGATATGACTAGGCCAAAAACAAGAGATGATCCCCAGGATGGCTAATTTTTGTTTCCTCAGGGTTTTGTTTTTCAAAATTGTGTTTTGTTCATACTGGTATTAATGTTGACTTGTTTTCCTTAAATGGGCTATCAAGAAGCAATATGTATAGTAGTTTAAAGCATAGACTGGAAGCAACCCTGGTTCTGCCACTTACTCAGTTAACCTCTTTATGCGTGTGTCACCAGTGGAAAATGAGGATAACAATAGTACAGTTGTAGGACTAAATGAGTTAATATATATAACATACTTGGAATAGAGCCTGGAGTAGTATCATCTTTACTATTGGCACCAACCAAAGAAGATAGGGAATCCGTGAAGGGTGATTTGGGAAGGAGAAAAGCTAGTTTGGCACTTCATGAATTTATATATTCGTTCTTTTATTCATGTAACAAGTATCTATTGAATCCTTATTTTGTGCTACAAGAATGAACAAGCCAGTGTTGCTGTCCTTGTGGAGCTCACTCTAGAAGGGGGACGAGTGGGTGAATGAACAGAGAGATGGGAGCTGCTGTGGGAGCTTCAAGGGAGAGGGGACTTGAGGAGAGAGCGAGGAGCTGGCAAAGACCTGTTTGAGGAAACCATTGAGCTGAATCTTAAATAATTTAGCCAGGCAAGAACTGGGAGAGGGGAAGGGGGAAGGGAGGGCATAGGACGTACAAAAGCACACAAGCTGGTGCTGGGGGCTACTGGGGGTTCATTATGGCCAGAGCATCTAGCACTTTTGGGGATTGACAGGTAGGCAGAGGCCACATCACAAAAGGCCTTGCCATGTTGAGTCTGGGAATAGTGTGAAGCTATCAAGGGGTGCTAGGCAGGAAACTGGCAGGACGAGGTCCCTCTAGGTCTCAATATAAAGAGTAGATTGGGGCAGGCACGTGACTCACACCTGTAATCCCAGAACTTTGGGAGGCCGCGGTGGGCGGATCACTTGAGGTCAGGAGTTCAAGATCACTATGGCCAACATGGTGAAACTCTGTCTTTACTAAAAGTACAAAAATTAACCAGGCATGGTGGTGGGCGACTGTAATCCCAGCTACTCGGGAGGCTGAGGCAGGAGAATTGCTTGGACCTGAGAGGCGGAGGTTGCAGCGAGCCAAGATCAAGCCACTGCACTCCAGCCTGGGCGACAGAGCAAGACTCAGTCTCAAAAAAATAAATAAATAAAGAGAAGTAAAAGAAATGGGGGAATTCTCTAGTTGAGGAATCACAGGAGAAGGAGCGTGTTTTGAGGGGACGGTGATGAATTCAGTTTTGGACCTGTTGAGTTGCAAGTGCCTTTGGGAGCTGTCCAGCTAGGGAGGACCAGCTGGTAATTGGGTTTGTGGGGTAGGGTCCTGAGCCGGGGCCAGTGCTCTGGGAGCTGGCACTGAGGTTGAAATCATGGGTATGGGTGAGGTCTTCAAAGGAGGATGTGTTGAATGAGAAGGAGGCCATGGACAGATTCAACTGACATATAAGTGACAGGCCAAGCACCAGGAGCCTGAGAGAGAGCAGTCAGATGGATAGAAGTAAACTTGCAGCAAAACAAAAGAAAAATGAGCTTGAAGGAGGAGGAAGTAATTAGAGTGAAATGCATAGAAGGGGCAGGTCACATCTGGGTTTGGAAATGTGCACAGGCAGTAGCAAGCAGTGGCTGTCATTGGGAACCATGACCTAAAGCCAGCTTCTGTGGATTAAGGAGAGGGTGGAAGTGGAGGCAGGTGTGTAGCTTGGCTGGGAAGAAGGAGGGCATCAGGTGGAGGCAGTCTGGTTTTGTTGGGTTTTTTGAGTCAGGAAGCACCTGAGCCCACCTTCATGTTGACTGGAGAGGGCCCTATTAGGGAGAGACCGAAGATAGCAGTGAGGAAGGGGAATTCTCACTGGGGTGAGGTCAGTGAGTAGGTGAAAGGGTGTGAGATCCAGATGTCAGCATGGTCCTTGGTCACAAAGAGTCACCTCTGGGAGGCAGAAATGAATTCTTACTTTGTTTTTATTTTCTATAGGGGAAGAAACCAAAAGTGCAACTGTTTATTGTGAATAGTAGGGGTGGTGGGAAGGGCTGGCTTGAGAAGGGCTGTAAAGTTTTGGCTTGGGGCAGAGCAAGGCTCTGAGCAGGAACTCACGGGTGACCTGTCTGGTGTTGTAGAGGCTCGTAATTTGTGCTGGCAGCACCCTAGTGGTTGCACATTGTTTTCTCTGTAGTGGTCCTAGCCAGAGGGTAGGAACAGAGCTGAACGATTATCTGGCTAATCCAGGGTTGGGGGTTGCTGGGAGGGCATGTAAGGGTGACAGAGGAGTTGGGGGTTTGGGTCAGAGAATGCTTGAAATCTTGGCTAGCAGAGAAGGAGGTGGGGATAGGAGAAGGCTGATGAATGTGGAGAAAAGGAGATGGGGGTACTGAGGGAGTGAGGGAGCAGGTATGTTAAGAATAAAGAGGAGTGAGAGATAGGAGAGGGCATTGGTGTTTACGATTTGGGGGATGGGATAGGGAAGACAAAGGTCCGAGTGTACTCATAGAGCATGGCAAACAAGGAATGAATGGAAAGATAATTTGCAGTGGCAAGAGCTGAGAGGCTAGGTTGTGGGATGGGCTGTCCACATGACATGGAGATGCCCCCTAGGACAGTGGTCAGGAAGGAGGGCAGCCGGTAGCTTTGATAACTGGAGGGTGGGGGAGAAGAGTGCAATGGCAGGGACCTCAAAAGAGGCCGGGCTAAAGCAACACTGAGTACAGTAGAATGCTGGTCCCATCTCCAGAGGGCACAAAATGAGGGAGGAAGAGGAAGAAAAAAATCACTGCGATTAATGCGGGCTCCAGGGCAAGCGGAGCTGCAGTAAGAGCCTGCAGGGGCCCAAGTGCATGACTGTGGGCAGGAGGCAGCTTGTTTGTTGTGGAAGGAGGAGTCTGGAAGGTCCAGTGGGAGGGCAGATGAAAGAGAAGACAGCTCAAGTGGAAGTGAGAGAAGGAGACATGATGGAAGACCAAACAATTCTACATTTGGGGCATGTGAGGCCCCGTGGGTTTTCCAGCGTCAAAGTTCCAAGGGAAACTCTGATATAAAGTTGTTTTTACCTTAGATGATCACCAGAGCAGATCCATCTCCACATATAGTTTTAAATTGTCCTCTCATCAACACAGACTGTTTCTCAAGTTCTTGTGCGTGTTGACATTTGAAAATGTTTGGATGTTCGTTCATTCAACAAGCATTTGTGTATATGCTGTGTGCCCAGCACTGTATAGCAGCTCGGGTTTGGTTTTGTACTTTTCCAACGTAGAAAGTGCTTTTGTAGACATTGTTTCATGAATTCATTAAAGCAATCCTGTGAGACAGCAAAGCCAGGTGAAGATATCCCAATTTTTTTTTTTTTTTTTTTTTTTTTTGAGACAGAGTCTTGCTTTGTCACCCATCTCTGCTCACTGCAACCTCCGCCTCCTGGGTTCAAGTGATTCTCCTGCCTCAGCCTCCTGAGTAGCTGGAATTATAGACGCCCACCACCTCGCCTGCCTAATTTTTGTATTTTTAGTAGAGATGGGGTTTCACCGTGTTGGCCAGGCTGGTCTTAAACTCCTGACATCAGGTGATCCGGCTTTCCTCAGCCTCCCAAAGTGCTGTGAACTGGGTGTGAGCAGGGCATCTGGTTCAGAAGCTGTCCAACTACTCTGGGGGTGGGGCAGAGTAGCTGGATTCTGGATTGGTTTCAAAGATCAAGCCACAAAGGTTTCTGATGATTCTATGTGGCATGACAGAAAGAGAGAAGTCAAATGTGGTTCACAGATTTGTGGCCTGGCAGCCAGAAAGAAGAAATGGCCAATAACTGAGTCAAGGAAGATGGCAAATGGAATGAGTACCTGGCAAGGGGCGTGAGGTGGGGAGGCAGAAATCAGAGCTACGTTTGGGGTACCTTCAATTTAAAGTGGCTATTAAACGTCCACGTGGAAATGCCAATTAAGCAGTCAGCTGTACGAGTCTGGAGTTCTGGGGAGAGATCCAAGCTAGAGGCATAAATTTGGGAGTTGTCAGCATATAGATAGTATTTAAAATGATGGGACTGAACCATTTGCAAGCCTAGCCTCCAGTGGGGAGAAGTCTGTTCTCAGAGTGAGGAGCTCTGCACGCGTTGGCTAAAAGGGTGGCGTGGCTTTGTGAAATTGAGAGCTGGAGGAGCCCAGCAGAATGAACCAGGTTGTTCAGCCCTTAATGAGCAGACACTCTGCGTGTAGAGGCAGCCAGGCCCACCTCTCATGGGTGAGTCAATGAATACATTTTAAAAATCAAATTAGAAAAATCCTGTCAAGCAGGAGTCTCCGGTATGCAGCTATTTTATGAGGAGGGAAACCGTGAACCTTGCTGTCTTTGGTTGCTTAGGGCTCCCATGAAGACCTCCTGAACAGGGGGAAGATGTTGGGGTGGGCAGTGGGCACTGACAGAAGCTGGTGAAAGACTGGATGTTTGCAGGGGCCTGGGGGAAGCGGGACCTGGGGGAAACATTAGCTGGGGAGCTTCTCTGTGAGGCTCTGCCATGTGGCTCACCATGCCTGAGATACCCAGATGGGAGGGAGGAACTCTTTTTTTGCTGCTTATGGAAGACGAGACCCAGAGACTTTGGGTGACCCGATGAGGGGACAGTTCTCTGGGTTCAGGGTGATAATGGGGGAAATGGTTGTTCCTGTGACTATTTTATATCCTTCTTTAGAACCCTCAGCTTTGTTAGGTGTATGACCTGGTTGATCTTTATAACATACCTGTGAAGTTGGCAGAGCAGGTGTTATCTCCATTTTACAGATGAATAGACTAAGGCCTAGGGGAATCAAGAGACTGCTTGTCTATGGTACCCAGCTAGGTCTTGGCAGGGAGACAAGGGATCCTAGTCTGTACCCGAGACTCATCTGAGAGGTGACATCACTGAACCCAGCTGGGGACCATTTTATGCAAAGTCTATGGAGAGCAGGTTTGCCTCAGCCCGAGGGGGTTGATTTTATCTCTTGGTTGCCGTTTCCCCTTGAGTTACCTAGATTTCCTGACCTGGAGCTATCCTTCCAGGAATGGGCGTGGCCCTGAGGATCGTGAGGAGAGAAAGGTGCTTCCCTGTCACAGAGGAAAAGGGTCTTCCAGCCATCAGTAAACCCTGCTCCGTCAGCTGACTCCCCCACACCCAGAGGCCCTGGGCTGGGGTGAGAAGCAGTAGTGGTTCTGCCCGGATCTCTGGGCATGAATAGGAGGTATTCTTCTCTCCCTAGTAAACACAGCCCCACATGCTCTCTGCAAGATCCCTGGCGGTTACTAGCATCTATTTTTAATTCATAAGCCTCCCCCTCTCCGCACACCCCCTGCCATTGTTTAGAACTCACCAGCTGGCTTTCGGACCAGAGCAGCCCTGTTGGGGTTGAGTTACCGAAACACCCTAGAGGCAGCTAAAGTTCCTCAGCTGTCCTGGAGAGGCTCACTCCAGCCCCACCCCAAGAAAGTAGGGGACCTCAAGCCCCAAGGAGAGCAGGGTGTGATGGGGGACAGATAGGGGCTCACGGTCCAGGGAAGCAGCTCAGCCTTGGTGATGGTAATTTGGATGTTGGTTGTTCCTGCTAGATCCACTTAGTTGTCTTTGAGGTTGTGCCTTCAATTACTTCCCTGTTTAAAAACAAAAACAAAACATTGTTGGCTGGGTGCGTGGCTCCTGCCTGTAATCCTAGCACTTTGGGAGGCCGAGATGAGTGGATCACTTGAGCCCAGGAATTTGAGACCAGCCTGGGCAACATAGTCAGACCCCATCTCTACAAAAAGAATTTAAAAATTAGCCGGGTGTGGTAGCGTGCACCTGTAGTCCCAGCTGCTTGGGAGGCTGAGGTGGAAAGATCACTTGAGCCCGCGAGGTTGAAGCTGCAGTCAGGCACGACTGTACCACTGTACTCCAGCCTGGGTGACAGATTGAGACCCTATCTCCATTTTTAAAAATCGTCATCTCAGCCTTGCCATTCTGCTTTCTAGTATGTATGTGACACAGAAAAGTAACTGCTGTCTCTGTCTTAGATTTGTAAAGTGGGGAAAAAAATGTCATCAATTGTGGGTGCACTTGGGCATTGGCAGGTGATTAGAGAGTGCAGGTTTTCCATCCGTGTGTTGCCTTAACCTCTGGGAGGCACATGCCCTGGAGACTAGAGAGGGAACTACTGGTTATATATCCAGTGGAGATGGAGTTGAGCCATCTGGCTCCTCAGAAAACAGATGAGGTCCCCACCCTCTTCTCCCTCTTCTTCTTCTTCTTTTTTTTTTTTTTCTTTTTTTTTTTTAACAGCAGTTCCTGGAAAATGTAGTGTCAGAGGGTTGTATTCCCCTTCTGTCATCTCTCCCAGGCCTGGTGAGGCATCAGTCCCCTCTCGCCTTGTTCAGAACCTCTCCCCAGCTGACCCCTGGGCTTGTGCATGGAGTGTCAGGAAGGGGATGCAGCGCAGGAGTGCTGGGTTTACAGCCAGCCAGCCCCTGACTGTGTCCTGCTCACCCCTTCCCCTCCTGCAGTGTGGCTGAGAAGCAGCATGGGGCAGAGCTGGGAGGGCTTCTGGACAGCTTCAGGAGACTGTGGAGGTGCTGGGGACAGGACTTTATGACAGGCCCTGCTTTGAGAGCAGGCAGGAAGGAAGAGAGGGCCAAGATCTCCCCACTCATGCTGCAGGTGAAGTGAGGAGGGTGGAGAGATGACAATGTCCTGACTGGATGCTTCCCTGTGGCCTCATGGAGGTGTTATCTCCAGGCTCCAGACGGGGAAACCAGTGGAGTTCAGCCCGTCACCTAAGCCAGAGCAGACTCTGAATGCCCTATGCTCTCCGTCCACTCCCACACCAGATTTATCCAACAAGATTTCTTCTCTGCCCCAGCATAAATAAGCACCCCTGTTTACTCTGAAGGATGGTGAGTGAGGGC
This sequence comes from Papio anubis, assembly GCF_008728515.1. Classification (NCBI taxonomy): domain Eukaryota; kingdom Metazoa; phylum Chordata; class Mammalia; order Primates; family Cercopithecidae; genus Papio; species Papio anubis. The sequence continues at coordinate 156,439,999 of NC_044976.1, read as the reverse complement.
CCCCCCCCCCCAACCCCTGGCTCTTGCCAAGAAGATAGATCTTGGCAGCTGCCCAGAGGCCTTGGTTTGTTTATGTCTGGGAGTCTGCTGGTTCAGAGGTGGGTGGGGCGGGCTCTGCTGAGAGAGGTTTCCAAACATGACCGCTCAGCCAGCTGGCCATGCGGGCGCCCGATGTATCTGAACTTGTAGGCCAGGTTGCATGGGAGGCTGAAGGGGCCCAGACGGGCCACACTCTGCATGTTCACACGAATGCATCCACTTTCTGAGTCACACCACCATGCAGGTACATGCGCCAGCCTCTGCTGACCTGCCCTCCCTCACACCCAGGAGTGGTGGAGGGCAACTGCCTCCTCTGTTCCCCTTGCCCATTCCATCTCATCTCTTCTGCCCTTCTTTCTTCCTCTCTGCATGGAAAGGTCCTTTGGGCAGAGGGAGAGCCAGAGGCAGCCAGACCAGCAGTCTCAGAGGAGCCTTTCAAGGCCGTGCCTGTGCTGCCAGTGGCTTGCCAGGCCAAGGCAGGGCAGCTGTGTGATTTGCCATGAATTGCTGCTCCCTGTCTCAGTGACTCAAAGCCCCTATTCCCCAGAGGCCTTGGGGTCCCAGCACAGCTGTATATCCTCTTGTGCCTGGAGATCCGAGAAGTTTCTTCCTTTAGTCTGATTTGAATTCCTCATGTTCAGGTGAAGCCCCTTGCCTTGTAGGGGTCCTGCCCCTTGAGAGGGGCCCAAAGTGAGGACTCTGTGTCTGACCTAAAGCTCTGACACCAGACATCATAAGCTGCAGCATCCTCTTGACTTTTCAGACAGAATCAGACAGCAAGTAACTGGCCTCCAGAATTAGCCTTTATGCATCTTTTCCCCACTAACACCCACTGACTTTCTTTCTAGATTGAAAATATCGGCCGGGCGCAGTGGCTCATGCCTGTAATCCCAGCACTTTGGGAGGCCAAGGCGGGCATATCACCTGAGGTCAGGTGTTCGAGACCACCCTGGCCAACATGTGGAAACCTCGTCTCTACTAAAAATACAAAAATTAGCCAGGTGTGGTGATGGGCATCTGTAATCCAAGCTACTCAGGAGGCTGAGGCAGGAGAATTGCTTGAACCCGGAAGGTAGAGATTGCAGTGAGCCCAGATCGCGCCATTACACTCCAGATTGGGCAACAAGAGCGAAACTCAGTCTCAGAAAAAGAAAAGAAAAAAAAAGAAAATATCCAGTATTCTCCAGACTAGCTCTGGCATCTGGGAGTACAGAAATTGCCAGGATACAGGGGGCAAAATTAGATAACTTCCAAGTTACCTAGCCAAGATGTGAGGTCATGCCTTGTTGACGCCTTTGTCCCCAAGCTCAGGTGAAAACTTGGTGAGAAATAAGCTGTCTGTCTGCAGACACAGGTGGGAGAGGCCAGCCAGGTATCTGCCTGGGCTCTCCAAGGCTGCCCAAGGGGAAGGTGTGCTCACGGTTCAGGTGTCAGACCCCTATGCCAGAGCTGGTAGCAGTCAGCAAGAGTAGCTGTCATCGAGTTCCAGACGGTGAGGAGCCGGCGCTTCTGATGTGGGCTGGGTCATGGGAGTTGGCTCAGGTCTCCCCGGCTACCCAGCACATTCTTCCCTGGATCTGCCACATCCCTGAGATGAGAAACGTGACCCCAGTCCCCTCTGGTGCCAGATGAGGCAATGGAAATACAGTATCATTAACCTGATCCCTGCTTCTGCCTGTCCTTTTCATAGGCACATTTTGGGCTTTCTCTTTATACACCACGGAGCAGAGAGCTCTGAAATAGAAGCAAAAATGAATGTACACACCCCATTGCATTTCTTCTAGGCTCCTAGGGAATCAGAAGCTCCCCTGAGCTGCAGTAGGGAGTTGGGGGAAGTCAGTGTCGCTTCTGGGGACAGTAGCCTTTTCCTACCTCTCTTCTCGGTCCGGGGACAGGCTCTTGGACCCCTAGCCCGTTTCCCAAATCTTCCAGATGCCAACCTAGAGGCCTCCTGCCTCCTGCTGCTTTTGTCCTCTTTGATCCCCCTCCAGATCTGATTCTGGGAGTTCTCACTCTTCCTTTCCCTTTTTTCTTCCTTACAGTTCTCCAGATACCCCACCACTGGGACCCTAGAGCTGGGCTAGTGTCCATAGCTAGTGAATAATTCAGCAGGCTCAGCAGGAGCTAAATCAGACCCAAGGTGATACTGTGACCAGGAGGCCTCCTCTGGGCAGCTGGAAAGACGAATCCTGCCCTGGAAAGACAAGTGCTCTGTAACATTAACTTCATTATATAAGGTTTCTTCATTGCCTGAGAAGGTAGTTTCAGATCCAAATATAATCTGGGCCCCATGCCTGTCCACTGACTTCTCAGGGCCTCAATGGCTTATGGGCATGCCCCCCAAGAGGTGCCACTCCTGTCCTTTTGAAAGCCTTCCAGGCATCAACAGTCAGCTGAACAGCAAGCTACAGTTTGCAGAATGCGTTCACACACATTTCTCATTTAGTCACATCAGCTCATGGTATGCTCTGAGCCCTTGAGTCAGCAGGAGCACACTAGAATTCAGTGTTTCAATCCTCTGCTTTTAGAAAGGAATGATTCCAAATTATTCCTGGCAAGCAGGATGGGGTCGAGGGTGCTCTGCTTCCTAAAAGTTGCCCAAAAAGGAAATGTGGCTTCCTCTCCGGGTCACTTTCTCTCGGGCCTGTTGCCAGTAAAGCCTCCTCCAGGGCAAGTGACTGTAAAGGCAAGAAATCATCCGTCTTTCCTACCTGCCTGGTACAGATTTTGATTTGCCTAAAAGTGACCTAGGTAAGTGGTTCTGTTCACTGCCCAACATCTGGGCTCATGTCTGTGAGAAGGACCACCTAAACAGGAGTGTCTGTGGCATTAGACGGGCAGAGGACCAGCAGGAGAGATGGCATGCTCCCTCTCTGGAAGCAGCTGAAAGGGGCCCTGGTGTGTGCATGTGGGTGCTGCCCTGCATCTTCCTCCACTCTGACCTGATCTGTCTGCCTTCCCAGCTCACACAGCTGTGCCTATCCACGTACTCCTAGGAAGCCTGCCCACCTTGGTTGCTGCCGTTCACACTGAAGAATATTATCCTTCCTCTCGCATTTCCCTGGGGGTTAGCAGAGCTCTTTGGTCATGTGTGTTTCTAAGAAGATGCACCTTCTGGCTGGGCTGAAAGTGAATACTTGGGGAGAGAACCTCTGAATAATGACCACTTTGCAAACTTCCATTTCCAAGCAGGCTTGGTGAGCATAAAAGAAGCTGCCAGCCTTTCAAAGAAGAATCCTCACTGGGAGATTTTCACCGCACATTTGGGGCCTGAGGTTTTTTTAAGGCCTCACCTTGTATTCTAAGCTACTAAATGTAGCTGCTTTTCTGCGTGGTTCTTTGCTCCTAAAGCCTATGACTTCTCCAGTTTCCCACCCTTTAAAATGTGTGGTTTGTGATTTTTTTTTTTAAGAGAAAGAAAAGTAGGCCAGGTGCAGTGGCTCATGCCTGTAATCCCAGTGATTTGGGAGGCCAAGGCAGGAGGATCACTTGAGGACAGAAGTTTGAGGCCAGCCTGGGCAACATAGTGAGACCTTGTCTCGCTTAAAAAATAATAATAATAAAAAAATAACTAGCTGAGTGTGGTGACATGCACATGTAGTCCCAGCTACTTGGGAAGCTGAGGCAGAGGATCGCTTGAGCCCCCAGAGTTTGAGGCTGCAGTGAACCATGATCACACCACTGCACTCCAGCTTAGGGGAAAGAATGAGACCCTGTCTCTAAAAGAAAAAACAAGAAAAATAAGATGATTTTAAAAGGGCAGCAGGGAGAGAATAACAATAAGGCAAAGGAAGAGAAAATAAAAAATTTAAGATTTAAAGATTTAAAGAGTACTAAAGAAAGAAGAGGCATGGCATAAAAATTAAGGGAAGAGAAGGAAGGATATAGAAGAAAAAACTAAACTAAGGGGAACCCAGTAAAAGGGCTGAGACCTTCCAGACGTGCAGAGAGAAGAGCCTGTGCCCAGGACCTGGGCTTCCTTCCAGTCCACCCTTCTAAGATGACAAGAGCCCATCTGTCACCCCCGCCTCAGGCTTAACTTGGATGGGTGGAAAGAGTGAAGCCAGAGACCCCCTGCCACAGCTCAGCTGCCCATCCTGTGAATTGATAGTGACCACTCTGTGTCACTGAGATGTGGCCTCCATCTCTGCCAGGCCAGAGAGGAGGCAGCCCAGGGGTGTCCAAGACTGATCAGGAAGTGCAGGGGATGCGGCTTACTCCACAGCTCCTTTTCTTTGCAAAAGAAGAGCTGCTTTGCGACTGGTGTCCTTTCAGAGCCCACTGCTTTAGTGCGCTTGGCAGCTTTTCCCAGGTGTGCCTGCCACTCTCTTAACTTTGCTCCTGATGGCAGCTACTTCTTTGACTTTTTCTGTTTCAGACCAAGTCTTCCAGGTACTATCTGGAATACTGTGGTTTGTGTATGCATGTGCACATATACCCATGGTGAGGGAGCTTCAGGACAAGTCACCGATTTCAATAAAACTTAGAAAGTGTCATGCGTTTGCACGAGGGTCCTGGGAGATAATGATCCTGTGTACCATTTGCAGCTAGGAGAAGTGAGACTCAGTTGCACAGAGTCTCCAAGGCTTGGCTCATTCACCCTCTCCTCCATCTCCTGATGCCACTGGTCTCACTCTGTAAGGCCGCCTCACCCAGGCTGCTGCTTTGTAGTTGCTCCTGCCTCCTTGCAGTTGTGAAGTGGCATGGACAGAACGTGAAAGCCGCATAGCTAGCGAGTGGCAGGGTAAGGATTTAGACCAGGTCTTCTGACTCCCAAGCACTCTGTGGCCACTGAAAAGCTCATTCAGTGCCCAGTGAGCCCAGCTCTGGCACATCTTCCTGCCAGACACATTCACCTTAATCCCCTCTCTTTACACCATCTTCCCATCACATTTGTGGAAACCGTCTCAGCGCCTATAGTGACTTGACCAAGGCCACTTAGAAAGCATGGAAGTGAGTCTCGCACCCAGGGCTCTACAGGGCCTTTCCCACCATGCCACCATGCTTTGGGCTGTCTGTTCCCCACCCCCACCACAGGAAGCTCTGCGTCCTTGGCAGATTTGGGAACACGTCTCATGTATAAAGAAAAGAGCAGGCTCAGAAAAGCATTGCTCTCCTGCTAACTTGCCTGGCAGGCATCCCCCTGGTTCCTGTTTGCTACTTTTCTCCTAGCAGACTATTGGTTCCCTCCTGACCCCCTGTTTCCTGCTGTTCAGTTATTGTGCTGATGCATAAGCCGCTCTTGGATTGGAGCTAAAACCTCCCGTTAGGGAACTACGAGGTGCCTGTATTGGGGGCACCTATCCCCAGTTCATTTTGGTGGTGCAACGTGGCCTTGCAGGAAACTCTTTCTGTTGCTTCTGAGCCCTCCTGATCCCAGGAAGCACAGAGAGACCTACCATGTAGAGTGAACCCCAGGGCTCTCAGCTCACTCGGCCCCTCCCCACCTATCTCCTGCTGCCACTGCCTTCTCTTCCTTTTCCTCTGCTTAATAAGAAGAAGTTAAAAATCTTAGCTTGGGCTGGGCATGGGCTTACATGGGCTCACACCTATAATCCCAGCACTTTGGAAGGCCAAGGCAGGCGGATCACGAGGTCAAGAGATTGAGACCATCCTGGCCAACATGGTGAAACCCCTTCTCTCTACTAAAAATACAAAAATTAGCTGGGCATGGTGGCGCGCACCTGTGGTCCCAGCTACTCGGGAGACTGAGGCAGGAGAATCGGTTGAACCCAGGAGGTGGAGGTTGCAGTGAGCCGTGATCACGTCAATGCACTCCAGCCTGGTGACAGAGCAAAACTCCGTCTCAAAAAGTAAAAAAAAAAAAAAAAAAAAGAAGGGGTATCTTGAGTATGAGAAGACCAAGCTGTCTTTGTTGCTACCTGAGACAGAACTGCAGTGGCCAGACTGCCTTTCATGGCAGCTAAATGAGATAGATCATTTCATCATTCTACCATGTCAGTGTTGAGGGAGGATCAGTCTTATGCTAGGCACAGCGAAGGGTCCAGATGAACATCAGATCTGATCCCTGCCTTATCATTTAATAGGGGCATAAGACCTATTTACAAATAACCCTTATACAAGAACAGTGCTTGGTGCCAACATATAAAGTCAAGATCCAGTACCATAAGAGGGGGAGCGTTTACAGAAGTAGGGGAACGGCCAGAAGTGTTCCCTGGCCCTACAGGTCAGAGCTGGCCTCAGAAATTGGGACCTATGTAATATGCTTTGCCAGGCTTCTGTGCTCACAAACCCCAAGTTATCAGCCAACCACAAATGTTTGTATAGTTTCCATGAGCCCAGGGTATGAGGACTCCTGATCTTGGTGATTTTGGCTGCAAGCCCTGGCACTGGCTCCCAGAGATAGCACTGGGCCCTTATCTCTTTACACCTTCTTGAATTTGGGACTACCCAATCAACGCGACGTGTGTTAACCATCATTATTTAAGCCCGGAGTCCCTCGCCAGGCTCAAGTGAGTGCAGAATCCACGTCTTTCTGAACAGTTCTGCTGTGGGAAGCTGCCATTAGAGAGATCCAGCAGGCCCCAGGACTCAGCGGGCCACTCACTTACACTGCTCACTGCTCATTGTCCTCAACTGTGGACCTCTGTCCCCCTCTGCTGGCCACTCACAGAATTTCCTGCTGGGACTGTCGAGATGAAGTCCAAGGAGGAAGAAACTGCCGTGAGTTTGCCATCTGTGTTTTATCTTGGGTGTTTTTGCCAGGGCAATGCTGGCGGAGACTGGGAAGCAGAAGCTAGTGCAGAAGTGGCCATTGGTGTCCAGGGCAGAGACTGGATTTCTGGGACAGGATCTCAGGGCAGAATTTCCCTGGTGAGGCTGGCTGCTGTCAGCTTCCTGCAGGTGGTTATTGGAGTAGAGAAACTGCCTTGGAAGTGATCGTGCCTTAAGCCAACGGGCAGGGCAGCAGGGAGAGGAGGAGAGGACTCTGGCTGGAGCTGGCTGTGTTAGGATCTGCTGGGGAGCCCCCCTCCAGGCTCCAGTCTTTTTGGCTTTGGAGAGCTCTTCCCTATCCTGGAAGGCTGGCTGGGAGGCTCACTTCCATTCCAAATCCATGAGACTGCTCTGTTTGTCAGAGGAGCTTCTGATCATGGGAGGCATTTCTGTGAGATGGGAGGGGCAAGGTGGAGTGCCTGTCTTCTGGGTGGTTGAAGGATGCAAGTGCATCCTGTCATGTGTCCTTGTGCACATCCCTTTCAACCTCCCTTGCCCCCCAGCCACCCCTCCTCATTGGTGTCTGTCATACCTGGGCATCCTTATGCACATAACTCACAGTGGAACAGCTGGACTTGGGGAGGGGCATCTCATCAGAGCTTGGTCCTCTCGGTGATCCTCCATGTCTCCTGCCAGATGGGAAGGAGCAGCCCGTGAGCCCCAGGGGAGGGGGAAATCTCCCAGAGCAATCCGCCCCTAATCCCCAGGCTGTGCCTCAGTCTGGAGATGGCGGCTGCAGAGCCTGGGAGCTCAGGCACACCTGCTCGCAGGCCCCGGCTTCCTGGAGCAAGCCCAGTGCTGCCCAGGGTCTGTGACCCCGGGGACCTGACGCACTCCACAGACAGCTGGGGCCTCAGAGCTCCGGGCACCTTGTCGCCAGCGCGGCTTCGGGAAACAGTGCCCACACAGGTGAGGCCCCTGGTGGGTGGAAGGAGAGAATTTCACTGGGTGGGGTGGAGTTGGGGGATGGAGAAAGGCCTGTTCTGCAGTTAGTCAGGTGGGCTCTGCTTACACTCCAGTCTCTCAGGGAGCTCTCCTCCAGGTGTAGAGAACTGTTTGTGGGTAGGAGAAAGGAGGAGCCTTAGGCTGCCAAATGCTGGGAGAGCCCCTGGGGCTGGGTGTGGGCGCCCTGTGCAGGAGGGCAGGTGAACCCTGGCAGAGATGCCTCCAGAAACCGTGGCTATGTGGCACTTCAGCTGGGGCCCAGGCACCTTATTAAGTGGAGGGGTGTTCGTGGTTGTGGTCACTTCTGTCTATGGAGAAACAGTGACAGGGATGGGGATTGTGAAGGTCCAGTGAGTGCTGACCCCAGAGAGACAGTGGGGGAGGCCATAAGGAGTAAAATGTTTGGGGACTGAGAGTTTTTAGGGAATTCAGAGGATGGAGAATGGAGAAAACCTGAATATGAGAGGGCAGCTCAGGGCCCCAACTGGGATCTGTGGGTGTGAGGAGACGAGGAGGGTGCAGGACATTTACTGGACAAAAGTGCTTTGTTCTCCATAGGGCAGACGCTGAGTGGAGGATGTAGTTTTCATCAGAACTGAGGGGTGGCCCTAATGGAAGGGGCTAGAAGCCAAGGGTTAGATGAGAGGGGTGTCTCCACCAGGACAAGAGAGTAGCCCTTAGGGTCAGGGCAGAAGGAAGAACTTGCTGGCTACAGGAGGTGGCAGGTGGAAGCCTCTACCTGGTGTCAGCTGATAATAGGCAGCTGGCTCTACGCGGCCTGGAGATGAGCAGGTGCTGCCTGAAAGGATGAGTGAGTGACTTTCCTGTCTCGGTAGTTTGCACCTGAAATCCCCTTGTAGTAGAGCGAGATGCCTTTTAAAGCTACTGAGGGCATGCTCTGCCCCTCGAATCCCCCATGTGGTAGCTGGGGCCTTGCTACGGGGATTTTGTCACCCCGCTGTGCCCCTGGCGAAGTGACTCAGGTCCATACTGCCCCACATGTGCCCCATTCAGTATCTAAGCACGTGGTGCCTGCCCGCTTGAGAAAAGCCGCTTAGGCTCCCAGGCACCAATTAAACCGATAGGTAGGCTCTTTCTCCACCCCCACCCCTTCACCCACCTGGGAGCACCCGGGTCAGCTGTGATCACACATCAGAGCTGGAGTGAGCAGCTTCCTGTGCCCACATATCCTCACCAGGAAGGCAGAGAGCCACCAGCTCCACGGGGCTATTCCTGCTGAGTTGAGAAAATGGAATGGGGGAAGCCTGCGACTTCAGGACCAAGGGTTGGAATAATTTTTCCAGCCTGCTCTTGCTGGAATGTTGGGTTGGTACGGGAAATGACAGGTTCCTTCTCTCCCAGCTTTACTGTAAGGTCACATGACCTCTTTGGGTTGAAGGATTTTAGCTGGCCATAGGCTTTCCTCTCCATCCTAGTCCGGTTGACCTCCCCTTCCATCCGGGAATGAGTAGAAAAAGGGAATCTGAGCGTTCTTTATCCCGAGAGGGCCACTGAAATCAGAGTCACGGGGCAGCAGTCAGCAGACTGAAGCATCTCCGCTGAGTCACCCAGGCCTGCCAGCCCTGGGGCCACACTCGCCTGCTGGGCTCTGACCCACTGGAAGCCCAGACCTTGCTCCCAGGAGCCGTGTTCTGCATGGGCCTCGGCCTGCTTGTCTAGACCCATAGACAAGCCAGGGTTGACACCTGACTCCATTGTCAGGATGACTGGGCTGCCCTGCTTTCCTAAAGGGAAGCATAGGAACCCTCAAAACTTTTTCTTTGTGTTTTTTTTTCCATCTAAGAGGGACCTTATATTGTCTTTCCAAATCCTGAGCAGATGGTAACAAGAGAAGGCTCCTTCCTCCCTGTCAGCCTGCTGTGGGGACCCTAAAGGGGTTCTTTGTGAGTCTGGGAAGGGGCTGCCTGCCTCAGAAGGAGGAGGGTCAGAGGCACAGATCTCTTGTGCAACTGGGAGCACAGGTATGGAGCACATGTTCCTTGCAAGTGGCAGCTGTTTCTGTGGTCCATCTTGAAAACTGCTTAATGCATTTACATTATGAAGAAAGAGAACCACGATTCACATTTCCCAATTTACATAGCTAGTGCCCTTCCCCTCCCTCCAGAGAGCTTCACTTAAGCCTGGATACTTTCTGTCCCAACAGTGTCTACTGTGTGCCTCCCGGATCTCAGGGATCCAGGCTGCTGGGCTAGTGTGTGAGAGGAAGCACAGGTGTCCCATGTCCAGGGCCGGGTTGACACGAGGACACTGAGTTCAGGCCCTGGGAGGAGGTGGGAGCCCCAGGAAGGCCATGGGAGCCAGGGCTGGGAAGCCCTGATCCAGCAGCTCCTTATAATCTGGCAGAGAGCCTAATCCAGCTTAATTTAGTGTTGTGAAAGGGGCCAGGGAGGTGAGTCCAGAGTGCCACCAACGCCATGTGGAGGGGAGCCCCTAGGTGTGCATGGGCTGAGGGTAGGTCTCACTGGAGCAGGAAGAGGAATAGGGAAAGTTGGGTCTTGGACACTTGAGAGAACATCCCAGCTGTGGCTCATCCAGACATTCATCAGCACTTCTTAGCCCCCAGCCTTTGTGTAGAGCAAGATGTATGGCCCTGATTGGTAGGGTCCCTGAGCAGGGGGCATTCTGGTGTGGAGTTGGATCATGGAAGAAGCATGACTCTCCCTCCACAGTTCTCCTCTTAAAGCTTGCCCAGCCCATTCACAGGGATTAATCTGGAGTCAGGTACCTGTGGAGTGGCCCGCCTGTCTCAGGCAGGAGGGGGTGGGGTGAGGAGGTCATGGCATGGGGGCCACAACTCCAGGTGTGGTGCTGGTGGCTGGGCATGGATAGAGAGCTGGGTAGCATGGACCAAACAGGACTCTGATGGCTTGGAGAGAGGAGCAGTGGTGCCTGTGTAGCCCACCTGTGCCCTGCTTTGGGCTGGGGAACCTTGGGCATTTCTGCCTACTGGTGACTGGGGGTTGAGTAATCTGTCCTGGTCTTCTTTTTAGTCAACCAGCTGCACGACAGGGGGATTAGGAGTGTGTCAGGAAGAGCTGCTGCTCTACTAAACCTGACACGGTGAGCTGAAGGACCCAGAGATCCTCCTGCAGACCCACTCTGTAATGGGACAACGGTGGGAGCTGCGGCCCAGGCCAGTGGAGGACCCTGGCCTTCCCCATCCAGTTGTTGAAACATCACTTCCATCTAGTTCCTAAACATTTTCAGCACCCCCAAGGAAACCCTGTACCCATTAAGCTGTCACTCCCCATTCCTTCTCCCATGCTCACCCCAGCCTGCTGGCAACCACTAATCAGCTTTCTGTCTCTGTGGATTTAACTATTCCAGATATTTCATATAATGGAATCATTCATTATATGGCCTTTCTTGTCTGGTTTCTTTCACTTAGCCTAATGTTTTTGAGGTTCACCGATGTTGGAGCATTATCAGCACTTTGTTTCTTTTTTTTTTTTTTGAGACTGAGTTTCGCTCTTCTTGCCCAGGCTGGAGTACAATGGCACGATCTCGGCTCACCACAACCTCCGCCTCCCAGGTTCAAGCGATTCTCCTGCCTCAGCCTCCTGAGTAGCTGAGATTACAGGCATGCACCACCGTGCCCGGCTAATTTTTTGTGTGTTTTTAGTAGAGATGGAGTTTCTCCATGTTGGTCAGGCTGGTCTTGAACTCCCGACCACAGGTGATCTGCCCGCCTCAGCCTCCCAAAGTGCTGGGATTACAGGAGTGAGCCACCAGGCCCAGCCCCGGCACTTTGTTTCTTTTATGGCCGAATAGTATTTCATTACAAGACATACCACATTTTTTGTTGACCCATTAATCAGTTAATGGACATCTGAGTTATGTCCTCCTTTTGGCTATTGTGAATATTGCTGCTGTGAGCATTTGTGTACAGATCAGTGTTGAATACTCATTTTCAATTCTTTTGGGAATTGAAAATATCTAGGAGTGGAATTGCTGGGTCATAAAGTAATTCTATGTTAATTTTTTGAGGAACTCCCAAACTATTTTCCACATCAGCTGTGCCATTTTAGGTACATTGCACAAAGCTTCCAATTTCTGCACATGTTCACCAACACTTATTCCTTTTTTTTTTTTTGAAGCAGGGTCTCACTCTGTTGCCCAGGCTGGAGTGCGGTGGTGTGTGTGTTCATAACCCACTGCAGCCTCGAACTCCTGGACTCAAGCCATCCTCCTGCCTCAGCTTCCTGAGTAGCTGGGACTATAGGCACACACCACCACACCTGGCTGTCTTTTTATTTTTTGTAGACAGGTCTTGCTGTGTTGCCCAGGCTGGTCTTAAACTCCTGGGCTCAAGCAATTTTCCCATTTTGGCCTCCAAAAGTGCTGGGACCACAGGTGTGAGCCGCTGTGTGCAGCCCACTTACTTCCTTTTTAAAAATTACTAGGGTCTGGGCTCGGTGACTCATGCCTGTGGTCCCAGGTACTTAGGAGGCTGAGGTGGGAGGATTGCTTAAGCCTGGGACGTCCAGGCTACAATGAGCCATGATCATGCCATTGCACTCCAGCCCAGGCCACAGAGTGAGAACCTGTCTCAAAAAAAAAAAAAAAAAAAAAAATTATAGTCATTCTAAGGGTGTGAAGTGTCTCTTAATTTGTTCGTATTTGTTTCTAAGCACCTGCTTTATGCCCTTTACTCAGTGTTTCCTCTCCTCATCGTGATAGCTCTCAGCTGGTAAGTGACAGAGCCAGGATCTAAATCAGTGCCCAACTCCAACTTTAAAGCCCTTTCCTTTACATTCCGCAGGCCCTGTATGCTGTCTCATTGCTGGTCTTTTTGGCAAATCTTTTTCCTTTTCTCACCCTCTGACCTGTTCCAGCACTCTGAACAGCTTTCTCATCTTTTTCTTGTTCACTAATTTTCTTTCCTTTGTTAAAGCATAATCCCTCTTTGTACCTCTCCCTGTCTGCCAGTTTCTTGGCTCTGTTTACCTTGGTTGCCCTCTCTCCATCAAGTCCTGAAAGGGAGCTGTCACCCTGGGTATGTGTGCCGCGGAAGGCAGGGCATGGAGAGCTCCCCGCCTTCCTCAGACACGCCAGCTCCCTCCACGGGGAAGGAGAGCAAAGTGATGTTTTGTGATTGAAGACTCAACAGCAGATCCCAGGCATTGTAAACCTCTGTGAAGGGTAGGAAAAAGCTGGTGTCCTGCTACAGGACTCCCAGGCTGGAATCTTGACCCAGGGGTAGAGAAGAGGGGCTGGCAAGAGGATCAGGATCTCAGCTCAAGGCCACTCCACACACCAGGCCCAGGAGTGTCTCTTCTCTCCTTCGTGGGGATTTCCCAGCCAGCTCCAACTCTGCTTCTCAGAGTTGTAACTAGACAGCACAGCCTCTCCGGGATCTGGAGGTCTTGGGTTCCCTCCAGGGATAGGGGTAGAGACTAAAGATCCTGGAGGGGAAGGATGGGGGGATGTCTGCTGTTTCCTGTTAGCATGCAGGATGTTTCCCTTGTTCTCCAAACTGAAATAACCTTTCCTGGGTTTGGTCAGCCTGTGTGTGAAGAGGGCAGATCCGAGTGAGATAAATGTGAGGTTTGCCCCAGAGGGAGGCTACCCCTTCCTTGATTTGAGGAGTGTCAGTGCAGTCTGGGGCTCCAGGCAGACTGCCTACCTCCCTGTGTCCTTCTTTGCATCCCTGATGGGTGGGGTGGGGACTGCGGGATCTAAGGAGGAGGCTGGTGTTGGGGAGAAGGTCTTAGGTGCTTTCCTGAGGTTGAACTCCAGGCTACAAGCAGGGATGAGCTCAGTCTCAATTAGGATCTCGTGGTGAGTCCATAGTAAAAGTCTCCGGTTGGCAGGGGGAGTTATTGAAGGGAGTTAATTCAGATGGATGTGGTTGCCAAGGTGTTCCAGCCTTAAAAGCAAAAACCACAAACAGGATCTTGGTATCTCCCACAGAGTGTTCCCTCAAGCACCTCCTACCACCTTCCACAACACACACAAACCTCTTCTCTTGTTCTCAGGTTTGCACACATGCATGCAGGTACACGCACATACCCCTAAGCACGAGAGGCGGCTGGGTGGGCAAGGGAAGTCTGCATGGAGACCAGTAAGATTAAGGGTTATCTCCAGTGAGGAAGGCTGGAGATGTCACCGTGATAAGTCTTCAGAGGTGATTTTAAATGCTGTGGCCAATATTTGGACATTTCTAAGGATTTGCACGCCCTCAGATGTGGAGAAGGCAGGATGGGGCTGGGGAGAACTCCTTTGTTTTTCCTTGCTCTCTCGGGGTGTAAAAGCCAACAGTCTGGCCAAGTGCAGCATGGCTCAGGCCTGTAATCCCAGCAATTTAGGAGGCCAAGGCAAGAGGATCGCTTAAGCCCCGAAGTTTGAGACCAGCCTGGACAACATGGCAAAACCCTGTCTCTACAAAAAAATAACACAAATTAGCCAAGTGTGGTGGCATGTACCTGTAGTCCTTGCTGCTAGGGAGGCTGAGATGGGAGGAGCACTTGAGCCTAGGGAGGTCAAGGCTGCAGTGAACTGTGATTGCCTTACTGCACTGCAGCACTCCAGCCTGGACAACAGAGTGATTCTGTCTCACCATAAAAACAAAAAAAGCCTGCAGTCTTAGCTGTATGAAATTCCAATTTCATTGCTGTGGAGTGAGGCTGGGCTGTGGTTGACAACCACTGATTAGACTCTCTTGCTTCCTGAAAAGGTGGCAGAGGGCCAGCTGTCCTAGCCAAAGGTATCTTAAGCTGTGGGTCTGTCAGAGCTACCCAGCCCTCCAAGGTGAGGTTAGGCCCTGAGTTTTGGAGCCAGACAGGATTTATATTCTAGGTTCTTTACTTACTAGTTGTGTAGTCCTGGGCAAGTTATATCTGTAGGCCTTGGTTTTCTCTCCTGTAAAATGGAAATAATAGTGCTACCCTCTTGTGAGGTTAATACTGGGATTAAATGAATTAATAGGTGTAAACACTTAGAGACAAGTCTGACGTATGTCAAGAAATGTTAGTGTCTGAAGGAGATTGGTTCCAAGACCCCCTGCAGATACCAAAACTCCAGATTGCTTAAGTCTCATACAGTAAATGGTGTAGTATTTGCATAGAACCTACACACATCCTTCCTTTAAGTTATCTCTAGATTACTTACAATACCTAGTACAATGTAAATACTATGAAAATAGAAAATAGTTGTTATACTGTTTTTTTGTTTTTTGTTTTTGAGACAGAGTCTCTGTCACCCAGGCTGGAGTGCAGTGGTGCAATCTTGGCTCACTGCAACTTCCACCTCCCAGGTTCAAGTGCTTCTTCTGCCTCAGCCTCCCGAGTAGCTGGAACAACCGGAACACACCACCACACCCAGCTAATTTTTTTTTTTCTTTGAGATGGAGTTTCACTCTGTCGCCCGGGCTGGAGTGCAGTGGCACGATCTCGGTTCACTGCAAGCTCCGCCTCCTGGGTTCACGCCATTCTCCCGCCTCAGCCTCCCAAGTAGCTGGGACTACAGGCGCCCGCCACCACATCCCACACCCAGCTAATTTTTGTATTGTTAGTAGAGACAGGGTTTTACCATGTTGGCCAGGCTGGTCTTGAACTCCTAACCTCAGGTGATCTGCCCGCCTTGGCCTTCCAAAGTGCTGGCAGGTGTGAGCCACTGCGCCTGGCCCCTGTATTTTAAAATTTGTATTATTATTATTTTAATCCATGGTTGGTTGAATCCATGGATGTGGAATTCTCAGATATAGAAGGCCAACTATAATTGTTATCCTTATCCTTTTCCAAAACATTTAGAATTTGAGAAAAAGAGAAGAGCCCAGAGGCCACCAGGAAAATATGCACCTTTCTGGAAGCCAGTGGAGCTGAGTCCTCCACAGGGAAGAGAATAAAATGGGGATATGCTCTGTGACTGGAGACTGACCCGCTCAATCCAGGCATTGCAGACCTTCGTGTCACTAAGGAGGTGTCCAGGCCTCCATGGAGGGACGGAAGGAGCTGGTGTCCTGCTGCAGGACTGTTAGACTCAAGTCTGGGTCCTAGGGTAGAGAAGAGGGGTGGGCGAGGGAGCCAGGGCTTCAGCCCGGGCCTCTGCACCCACCATCAGGCCCCAGCTGTTTTTCCCAGGAGTGTCTCTTCTCCTCTCATTAATGGGGATTTCACAGCCAGCTTGAACTCTGCTTTTCCATTTGTAAGCCAGAAAGATGCCAAATCAAGGGAGTAGAGGGCCAAGCTGCCAGGAAGGAGCCACGGCAGGGGGAGACTTTGCTATTTTACACTCCGGTATAGTCCTAAAGCACTTTTGCTTTTCACAGCATTTCACATCCATTGCTTATTAGCTCCTCCCACTTTCCCTCTAAGTAGGTGGGACAGACTCTCTCCCTGTTACAAAGATGAGCAAATGGCAGTGATGCAGCCAGACTGAGAACCCATTTTCTAGATATTCTTTCTCCCAGGAAGAGAGTGATAGAGAGCTGGGCATCTGTGGAAAGGTCAGCAGCTTTATAAGAGAGCCAGATTCTATAACATCAAAGGCCGTGTGTTGCCTATAAAACTTAATTTGGGGCCGGGCGCGGTGACTCAGGCCTGTAATCCCAGCACTTTGGGAGGCCGAGGCGGGCGGATCCCCTGAGATAAGGAGTTCAAGAGCAGCCTGGCCAACATGGCGAAACCTCATTTCTATAAAAAATAGCTGGGCGTGGTGGCTCATGCTTGTAATCCCAGCTACTTGGGAGGCTGAGGCAGGAGAATCGCTTGAACCCAGGAGGCAGAGGTTGCAGTGAGCTGAGATGGTGCCACTGCATTCCAGCCTGGGCGACAGAGTGAGACCCTGTCTCCCAAAAAAAGACAAAAAACAAACAAAAAACCCCCTTAATTTTATGTAGTTCTAGCAATACGGAGTAAATTTGTTGGTATAATCTCTGAAATAAATTTAGGCCAGCTTGATTGCAGGCATTTTTTCTCCCAGGGGAAAAAAGGGATTACGCTGCCCAGAATCAGACGCAGCATTTAATGAGTACCTTCTGTATGCTTCGCACTGTGCCAAGTGCTTGCCAGACATCATCTTGTATAGCCCTCACAAAAGGCCTGAGAGTAGCTATGATTACCCCCCTTTTGTCAGCGCGGACACTGAAGGTCAGGAAAATGGAGAGATGGGCTTTTTGCTGTCACTGCAGGGAACAAGGCAGGAGGAAGCAGCCTCATTGCAGGGTAGGGTTTTAAGTCAGGCTACAGTGACAGTTTGACCTTGGAGCAGATCACTTAAGGGAGACTGTGGGTATGAAAGGTCAGAAATTCTGAGAAGCAGAGTCCTGAAGGTATGAGCACCTGCTGGGAGGGCAAGAGGGAATGAGGGGAGACCCAAAGCAAACATAAGAGGGAAGTCCTGACTTCAGGAGAGATTAGGGACGGGGTTGTGGTTGTCCCCAGCATCCCCGGGGGAAGTGTAACCTGGAAAAGCCCCAGTGGAAGCCCACAGAGGAGCCACCCTCCCCCGGCTCCTGAGTTTGGCAGGGCTATTGTTTTCAATCATGTTTCCCAATAACTTTGCACCTTGGCAGAATCAAGCCAAGTGACTTATGCCTGTTGTTGGCAGGGACTGTTTCCAGTTCCGGTGCATGTTAGACTGGGCCACTTTCTTTGTGTTTAAACCCTTCCCCCACATATATCTGACCACACCCCTGCCCCCTCCCATACATACTAAGGGCGAATGATCTGACCCAGCCTTGCTTGGGGTGTGCTATGTGTAAAAATACATGGGGTTGAGCCATTTCCTGCTGCTTCCGTTGTTGCATGGCGATAAGACACTGGGGACTCAGCTGTGGACAGAAAGATCCTCCAACAGGCTGAGGGGAACCAGGAGCCAGGGGAGCGGGGCTCAGGCCTCCCCACTTTCAGCCCACCTTACATTTCCCATCTTTCCTATCTCCTGCGACCTTTTCCTTCCTTTCTCTCCCTCCCCCTCATCCTTTCTTAGTCTCTCTTCTCCTTTCCTTGTCTCTCCAACTTTGGTGCCACCCTGATGCACTCAGGAAGCCTGCCCGCCTGGTGGGGAGTAAAGGGGGCTGTCATTTCCTTCCTACGCATTCACCCTCTGCAAAGCTGGGTGGCTGGTAGCCTCAGGCCCCCAAACTGGTCTCTGCTTCCCTTGGCCTGTGAGCTCCTTCTGGGGCTTTAGTCATCGGGACCCGGCCAGCAGGGTGGGGGTGGGGCATGCTCCTCTCCCAATTCTCGGGGACTAGGAAGGACTGGGGGCTCCTACCATTATGAAGCGGAAAAGGTTACCAATGACTCTGGAGAGCCATAAGGTAATGGAGGGCCCGGGAGAGGTGTCAGCAGAGGCAGGGTAGCCCACCGAGCTGTGTTAGTGAAGATGGGGTGGTGAGGGCAGGCAGGCAGGACACCAAGTGTAGGCTTTGGTCAGCCCTGAGGGAGAGGCCTGGGAGAGGCCTTATGAGGCAGTTGAGTCCAGAGAGAAAAATTGTCTCATTTCTCAGAAATCTAACCCCATGACTCTAATGAGGCCTCAGACCTGCCCTGTCCATGTACTGGAGCTTTAAGAGTTCTGGGCCGGGGCTAGGCGCAGTGGTTCACACCTGTAATCCCAGAACTTTGGGAGGCCAAGGCAGGCAGATGACTTGAGGTCAGGAGTTCGAGACCAGCCTGGCCAACACGGTGAAACCCCATCTCTACTAAAAATACAAAAATTAGCCAGGCATGGTGGTGGGCGCCTGTAATACCAGCTTCTCAGGAGGCTGAGGCGGGAGAATCCCTTGAACCAGGGAGGTGGAGGGTGCAGTGAGCTGAGATCATGCTACTGCAGTCCAGCCGGGGCAACAGAGCGAGACTCTGTCTCAAATAAATAGATGAACAAACAAACAAAAGAGTTCTGGGCTGGAAGTTCTGTCCTTTCCTGGCCGTGTGTCCCTGAACAACTTGCTTGACCTTCCTGGACCAAAAGAGGAGCAGCTCTGCCTAGACTGCATTTTAGGGATGCTGTGGTGACTGGGTAGAGTGCAGATGTGAGAGCCCTGTGTAAGTGGCTGTCAGGGAATACTGTTCTTGTGGTGGTTGTCTTCTTTTGGACTCCTGCATCCAGGCATCCAGGGGCACTCCTATGGTCTCAGGGTTTACCCATGCTTCCTCTGCCTGCCTCTTTCCGCAGGTCGACAAGGGAGACTTGGTGGCCCTGAGCCTCCCCGCCGGCCATGGTGACACTGACGGCCCCATCAGCCTGGATGTGCCCGACGGGGCACCGGACCCCCAGCGGACCAAGGCCGCCATTGACCACCTGCACCAGAAGATCCTGAAGATCACCGAGCAGATCAAGATCGAGCAGGAGGCTCGCGACGACAACGTGGCAGAGTACCTGAAACTGGCCAACAACGCAGACAAGCAGCAGGTGTCGCGCATCAAGCAGGTGTTCGAGAAGAAGAACCAGAAGTCAGCCCAGACCATCGCCCAGCTGCACAAGAAGCTGGAGCACTACCGCCGTCGCCTGAAGGAGATCGAGCAGAACGGGCCCTCGCGGCAGCCCAAGGACGTGCTGCGGGACATGCAGCAGGGGCTGAAGGATGTGGGCGCCAACGTGCGCGCAGGCATCAGTGGCTTTGGGGGCGGCGTGGTGGAGGGCGTCAAGGGCAGCCTCTCCGGTCTCTCACAGGCCACCCACACCGCCGTGGTGTCCAAGCCCCGGGAGTTTGCCAGCCTCATCCGCAACAAGTTTGGCAGTGCTGACAACATCGCTCACCTGAAGGACCCCCTGGAAGATGGGCCTCCCGAGGAGGCAGCCCGGGCACTGAGCGGCAGTGCCACACTCGTCTCCAGCCCCAAGTATGGCAGCGATGACGAGTGCTCCAGTGCCAGCGCCAGCTCAGCCG
The DNA here is from genome assembly GCF_008728515.1 of Papio anubis. Taxonomy (NCBI): domain Eukaryota; kingdom Metazoa; phylum Chordata; class Mammalia; order Primates; family Cercopithecidae; genus Papio; species Papio anubis. The sequence continues at coordinate 156,420,426 of NC_044976.1, read as the reverse complement.
GGGCAGGCAGCAACTCGGGGGCTGGGCCCAGCGGAGCACTGGGGAGCCCTAAGTCCAGTGCACTGTATGGTGCTGCTGGAAACCTGGATGCTCTGCTGGAAGAGCTACGGGAGATCAAGGAGGGACAGTCTCACCTGGAGGACTCCATGGAAGACCTGAAGACTCAGCTGCAGAGGGACTACACCTACATGACCCAGTGCCTGCAGGAGGAGCGCTACAGGTAGGTGCCTGCCCAGCCAGCCCCTCCTGCAGTCCAGCTGGACCTGGGATGAGGCAAGGAGCACTGGGTTTCAGACCCAGGGTGTGGAGGCAGTCAGAGGAGCATCTGCAGTTTCCTGGTGGCTGGAAGGGGCCAGCATGAGGCCCTAAGGAGGCTTCTTTTTTTTCTTCTTTTTTTTTTTTGGAGACAGAGTCTGTCTGTTGCCCAGGCTGGAGTGCAGTGGCACGATCTCAGCTCACTGTAACCTCCGCCTCCTGGGTTCAAGCAATTCTCCTGCCTCAGCCTCCTGAGTAGCTGGGATTACAGGCCCGCACCACCACACCCGGCTAATTTTTTTGTATTTTTAGTAGAGACAGGGTTTCACCATGTTGGTCAGGCTGGTCTCGATCTCCTGACCTCAAGTCAGGGATGACATTAATCCCTTCTTCATAGGGTCGTAAAGATATAATGAGTCCAGACCTGTAAAGTTGAAGCATGTGACTGTGTAACTTGGGAAACTTGAACCTCCAGTCGGAGCTCCTGGGGCCAGCCTGCAATGGAGCTGGCGTCTCTCGGCCTCTCCTTCTGTGTCTCCCTTCGGCCCTGTGCTGCCCTTTGCTGCCCTTTGCTGTGTGCCTCTGCAGTACTTGCCGCTCGCTCCCTGGGCTCACGGAGGGATCTTCTCCTTAGCTAGCACTTTCTCTTTTTCTTCTCCGTATATACGAAGAAGGTTTGGAAGATTGAAGGGGAGCCCCACCTAAAAACTATCCACTCCTCACATAATATTCATCTTACACTATTTTGTGCCTTCAGAGTGGGGATTGTGTCCTCCACACCCATGTGTCCCTGGTACCCAGAGAGCATCTGAGCCCAGGGCTTAAGAGCCCAGGTTGAAGTCAGCCAATCCTTAACTCCTCCCTTCATGAGCTGTGTGATCCTAGGCAGCTCCTCAGCCTCCACGCCTCAGTCTTCTCCTCTGTAAAATGGAGATGACACTGGCACCTATCTCACGGGATTGCGGGGAGGATCCTATGAGGTCATGTAGGTAAGACGCTTAGCACAGTGCCTGCACCTAAGTGCTGTGTAAAGAGTAGCTTCATTGTTGTTGCTGTTAAAATTAGAACAGAGCAGAGCTGGACATGTGGGGTGGGCTGAGTCATTGTTTATTGAGAGAATGAATGAATCAACCATGGGAGAGAAGGGAGGCTCGGGGAGCCAGGACTGGTGTCACTCTCTCTCCCTCCGCCAGGTATGAGCGGCTGGAGGAGCAGCTCAACGACCTGACTGAGCTTCACCAGAATGAGATGACGAACCTGAAGCAGGAGTTGGCCAGTATGGAGGAGAAGGTGGCCTACCAGTCCTATGAGAGGGCGCGGGACATCCAGGTATGGCCAGGGCAACCGTGGGAGGCCCCACATGTGCTGGGAGAGCTGGCAGCAGCCAGAGGTTTAGGATTCTTGTCTCGTGGGGCATGATAGATACAGCCTGGCCTGTTGGCTGGGGCAGATAGGCACGTGGACGAAGAGGGCAGCATAGCGGGGGCCAAGTGTAGATGAGCAAGACAGGCCTGAAGCTGAGAGCATGCACTGTGCAGAGGCAAGCCCACAGGGCAAGGGCCGCCAGGCCCCTACCTCTTTGATGGCAGCCTTGCAAATGAGTAGTTGGAGTTCCCAGCCTCCAGCCTGCCTCAAGAGGGAGCTAGCTGGGATTGGGCCAGCTCCTCTCCATCCCTAGTAATCAAGACTCTCATTTCCTAGCATCCTCCCCAAAGAGTCATCCTTAAAGGGCTCTGACCCGAGTTACAGCTAGTCAACCTCCACTCCTCCTGGCCTTTGGAGAGGAGGCTTCGTTACAGGCACCTTCCCAGTGGGGTAGGTAGGTTTTCAGGCTAGGGGTCCTGCCCAACCTGAGCGCCCACATGCCAGCCCCTCTGCCCCCACAGGAGGCCGTGGAGTCCTGCCTGACCCGGGTCACCAAGCTGGAGCTGCAACAGCAACAGCAGCAGGTGGTGCAGCTGGAGGGCGTGGAGAACGCCAACGCGCGGGCGCTGCTGGGCAAGTTCATCAACGTGATCCTGGCGCTCATGGCCGTGCTGCTGGTGTTCGTGTCCACTGTTGCCAACTTCATCACGCCCCTCATGAAGACACGCCTGCGCATCACCAGCACTGCCCTCCTGGTCCTTGTCCTGTTCCTCCTCTGGAAGCACTGGGACTCCCTCACCTACCTCCTGGAGCACGTGTTGCTGCCCAGCTGAGTGGCCAGCCATGCCAACCCTGTGCTCTCCGGCCCCCAGCTGGCCACTCTGCTCCAGGAGGGACCCTTGGACTTCTTCATGTGTCCAGTTTGGCCTCCTGCCCAAACTGTCCATTCCAGCAGCTCCTGCCCCCTTCTCTGTACTTGCTTCTGTCTGACACCTTCTCCCTGTTGGCCTGAAGGGAGCTTAGAATGCAGCCCTGGCTGGATGTAGTGGGGGCACCTGTGGCCAAGTGGAGCAGAGGTGGACATGGGATTGGATTGTTTTGACTTCTCCCAGCTGACCCTCAGGATGCCCCGGGTCAGGAAGGCCATTAAGAATAAGAGGAGAGGGCTCTGCCTCAACTTTCCTAGGAAAGAGCCCACCTCAGAGATAGCTACGGTTTCCTCTGGTGGAGATGGTGAGGATGAAGGCTGGAGAGTGAGGGAGGAGGCTCTGTTGGCCTCAGAGAACACAGGGATGGGAGGGTCCCTAGCCTTCGGGCACCTCTAGGGCCAGAGAGCAGGCTCAGAGCAGCTAGTGTGGAGCTCAGCATCCCCCACCCCACCCCTCCTCCCTGTAGAGCTGATTTGTGGCCTCCTTCTGGGGCTGGGCTCTGCAGGCCAGGTGGGTGTGGCTTGTGTTTTCCCTGCTGTCCTTTCTGCCTGTACTGGATCTGCTATTTTCAGGGAAACAGGCCCCAGGGCCCCCCTGAGCCTCACCCTAAGCCCTTAGGCCTCTGGGAGTGCTGTTGGGTTCTATTTATTTATTTATTTGTTCTTTTGTTCCCTACCCATGCTCCCAGCGTCTTCCCTGCTGAGCACCGGGAGAGGTCCTACCCCGTCCTCTCTCTGAGGCCAGGGCCCTTCCATTCCATTTAGCCTCTGGATCATCCTGGCTGGGAGAAGTGGGACCGAGCCACCCAGCCCTTCTCTCCCCAAGCAGCCCTACAGCCGGGATGGGAGGCGCGTGGCCTCTCTTTTATCTGTCTATTTATTTTGTAAGTGTGTATTCATGTGGAGGAGGTCGTTGCTTTATTTTTTTAAGGCTCTGGAGTGTTGTGTATGGTTTCTTTTCACATCCCAGCCTCCCATGGGCACTTCCAAGAAGAGAGGGGATTTCTTGGAAAAGGAGAGAGGAATCCCCTAGAGCAGGGAAAGCAGTGCCTGCCAGCTGTTGTGCACCTTCCTGAGAAATAAATATCCTCTAAATTTTCAAACCATCCTGTCTGGTGTTGGTTGATTAGGTTGTGTCTGTGGGAACCACCAGGTGTCTCCCCACACCCAAGCATTCTGGGTAACAGGCTGGGCGTCATCTGTTGACCTGAGGCCCTCTTCCTCCAGGATCCAACAAGGAACAAGGCATGGCCTAAGTGGTGTGATAGGAGGAATGATATACACCCCATCCAGGCCTTTTGGAGTCCATGGCAGGGCAATTAGGAGAGAGATTTCCATAGCTCAGAGCAGTTGAGCTGCCAGCAGCCTGAATGACAAGCAGCAATGCCCAAGTGGGGCCACGAGAGGGCAGCAGAGTCCTTACTCTAACCCTTTCTCCCGGTGCAGCCCCAAAGAAGGCAGCTGCTGGAGTTAGCTTGGTTTTCTCAGCAGTCAGCCAGAGCACAGAGCACCTGCTCTCCAGGTGCTGGAGCGTGGGCTTGAGTGTAGTGACCAGGCCCTCTGTGGCTGCAGCGCCCACCCCCGGCAGTTCACACAGATGGGCACCCCAGAAGGCACTGCACTCCCAGCAGTAATCCTGTGGGAGTTTTGGAGAGGCCACCTGAATCTCCCTGCTGGGATGAAGAGGAGATGCTGACTTCCAGCATCAGGAACAGGAGGGATGGTGGGAAATGCACCCATGCCAGAGACCTGGGTCCTGGCCCATAGTGAGTAGATGGCAGCCAATTCACATCTGTCTGCACCTCAGTCTCCACATCAGTGATAGAGGATGTACGGCAGCTCACTTCGAAGGGCTTGGACTTTCTGCAGTTCTGTGGGTCTGACAAATCAAAAGTTGCCGCTGTACTTGTGGCCTCCGGCTTGAGGAGACACCAAGAGTCAGGGACAGTGCCATCACCAGATTGGAGAGAAGGCTGTGCTGGTGCCACGGGGGTGGGCATTGGTGGCTCATCCTCACCCTCTGTACAATGTAGGAGTTTCACTAGGTGACCTTCCCAGTGTCTTCCAACAGTGTCATTCCTGGACCCTGTACTCACCTCCCTTGAGGGCTGCAGGTGGCCTAGAGCCCACATTCCTGGGCTCCAGGTGGGGGGTGACTGCCCCAGTCTGCAGACATTTCCCACATTCCTCCCCAAGGTCAGGTGCCTTCCCTGAATTAAATGTCACCGCCAACCACAGCCCACACTGAAAGGGAGGAGGAAAAAGGGAGGGAGGGTGGCGGGCATGCTCAGCTGATCCTGAGACTGACAGCGAACAGAGGAGGTGGGGGAAGACCAGCCCCAGCTACATAGGGTCATCTGCAAAAAGGACAGAACACCAGCCTGTGTTTGCCTTATCATGACAACTTGTCTAATAAAACCCTGCCCATCCGGAACACTGATGGTCACTGATGCTTCCTTGTTTGTGTTTGAGCCTTCTCGCCCTTTGGAAAAAAGGGAGTGCAGCCCAGCATGGTGGGTTACCCCTGTAATCCCAGCACTTTGGGAGGCCGAGGTGGGTGGATCACTTGAGGTCAGGAGTTTGAGACCAGCCTGACCAACATGGTGAAACCCCATCTCTACTAAAAATACAAAATTAGCTGGGCATGGTGGCACATGCCTATAATCACAGCTACTTGGGGAGGCTGAGGCAGGAGAATCATTTTAACCTGGGAGGCAGAGGTTGCAGTGAGCCAAGGTTGTGCCATTGCACTCCAGCCTGGGCAACAAGAGTGAAACTCTGTCTCAAATTTAAAAAAAAAGAAAGAAAAAGGGAGTACATTGTCCCCACTTCAACCTGGCCTCCTTCACTGGGATTGCCTCCTCTGTTGGGGACCATTCTCCTTCAGAATGCAGGGCCAACAGGCAGGTCCTTTCCAGAGCATCTGTCATGCAGGCCCCAGCCCCTCACCTGAGGGTCTGGAGGTCTCAGCCAGGCTGGTATGCCCCCCTCAGCCTGGGTCCACTAGGGAGGCAGTAGCTAAGAATTCGTGCTGGAATTGGCACATTACTGCTCTGGCAGCACTGAGCAGGCAGGTGGCATGTTTACCATGCCCGTACGAGTTGGCACTCCCTGCCAACCTCATCAAAACTGTAGGGCTACAACAGGTGCAGCGCTGGCAAACAGCAAAGCAGGCAGACAGCACAGGCCAGCAGGAGGTGACTTAACCCTTGCCAGCCCAGGTTACTCTGGAATGGTTCTGAGCTATGGAGGGAGGGAAGGGAGGAGGAAAGACTTGGGGCCACAGGGTGGGAGAGGAGGGGAGCTGTAGCCAGGGCACCTGGAGGGATCTTCGTGGCAGGCTCAATTTCCCCTTCAAAGCCAGGGCCCTTAAGTCAAGTCTGGATCCCAATATTAAAGAGCCAGCAGACCTAGGCTCAAACCCTACTGCTGCTACTCACCTTGGACAGGGTTCCAGCTGTTCTCAGCCCAATATCCTCATCTTCCAGGAGGAATGGAGGTGACATGAAAGTGGTTCACAGGCTTGAGTGCAGGAGACTTGACATTCTGCAGATCAAGACTTAAGCACAAGGCCTAGAACATAATGGATTAACCCGAGATTTATTACTGTTCCTCATTCCTGACCCTGTGAGATGTTAAGGTGCAGGAGAACTGTTCAGAGAAGTCTAAAGCCGACCCCACAGGAACATACAAGACCAAGGGTGGCTAAGTGAGCCTCAGCCTCTGACACTGGAAGGCCTAATAGAGGTCCTCAGGGTTCCTCTTCCCTGGGAACCCAGAACCTGCTTATTCCCAGCAACCTCTCCCCTCCCTCGGTCTGGTAGACAAAGCTGGTCCAGTCCCAAGAGGCCAAGCCCCAGTTTGAGAGAGGACTGGATTCGGCCTATTTGACCCAAGATGGCTGCCTCCACCCCAACTCCACAAGTGTATCAGTCTGTGGTTCCCTCCCGCCTCCAGCCCGTGGTCCTGGGTGTGGGGTCTAGGAAGGAGAGCAGGAATCAAGAGGCCTGCTTTTGAGTTGAGACTGTGGAGGTTGTGGCTCTCAGTTTCTCCAACTGAAACATGGGGATAATCATATCCGTGCTGCCCAACTGTTAGGACACCAGTGAGGCTCGTAGGTGTCAAGTATGAGTGCCTGCCCCACGGCACCCCAGGATCTCACCCTAGGGGAATGACCTGTTAGAATGCTGCCAGTCATCTGGGGCCCCAGGGAGGGCTCTGATCTGCCCAGGGACAGGGCTGGGCAGGGCTTGGGGAAGCAGCCAGCAGTGGCCCACGGGCCTGACAGCTTGCAGCCAACCTCCAGATGCAGATGGAAGGGGGAAGCTTAGTCCCCACTAGGCCACGGGGAGGCATGTGGGGAAGGAGGGGAGGCTGAGACTTGTCCCAGCACATTCGGGCCTGCTGGCAGGTCCTGAGTCACCCAGGCAGCCAGAAGAGCAGTCGGGGTGGTGACAGCAGTGCTGCCTCCCAGACACGGGGCCTCCCAGGAGAGTACTCCCGCCTTGGTACCCCCATACCCCAAGGCTGACTGTCCAGATGAAGTATCCCAGGCCCAGCAGTGCCACCTCAGCCATGCGCCTGCCTCCAGGCAACCATCCACAAAGCTGGCTCTGATAACAAAAGCACCAGAGGTGATTCTGAGAGGTCTGGGTGCCCAGTCTCTGCTCCCTGCCAGCCTCAGCCTGAGCTTCTCTTGTTGCCCTTACTTTGTTTTTTTGTTTTGTTTTATTTTTAAGTGAAACAAATTATTTCAGTTTAATTTTCTCAGCATGTATCTGGCATTAAGTAGTTTTTATCATTTTTATTCCCATAGGTTATTGGGGAACAGGTGGTGTTTGGTTACATGAGTAAGTTCTTTAGTGGTGATTTGTGAGATTTTGGTACACCCGTCACCCAAGCAGTGTACACTGTACCCTATTTGTAGTCTTTTATCCATCTCTTATTGCCTTACTTTGATTATTCTTATTTTTTGTTTTTTGTTTTTTTGTTTTTTGTTTTTTTTGTTTTTTTTTTGAGACAAAGTCTTGCTCTGTCACCCAGGCTGGAGGGCAATGGCACAATCTCGGCTCACTGCAACCTCCACCTCCTGGGTTCAAGCGACTCTTCTACCTCAGCCTCCTGAGCAGCTGGGACTACAGGTGTGTGCCACCATATCCAGCTAATTTGTTTTTTTGTTTGTTTGTTTTGTTTTTTGAGACGGAGTTCTGCTCTTGTTGCCCAGGCTGGAATGAAATGGAATGATCTCGGCTCACCGCAACCTCCACCTCCCAGGTTCAAGTGATTCTCCTGCCTCAGCCTCCCAAGTAGCTGGGATTACAGGCATGAGCCACCACACCCGGCTAATTTGGTATTTTTAGTAGAGTTTCTCCATGGGGTTTCTCCATGTCGGTCAGGCTGGTCTCGAACTCCCTACCTCAGGTGATCTGACCACCTCAGCCTCCCAAAGTGCTGGGATTACAGGCTCGAGCCACTGTGCCCAGCTTAATTTTTGTATTTTTAGTAGAGACTGGATTTTACCATGTTGTCCAGGCTGGTCTCGAACTCCTGACCTCAGGTCATCCACCTGCCTCAGCCTCCCAAAGTGCTGGGATTACAGGCATGAGCCTGTGTGCCTGGCCACTTTGGTTTTACTTACTGTAATCTCAGCTCTCTGAAGATAAGTCTCAAGTAAACACTTTAGAAAGATCTGAGTGTCTCTCTGGCTGGTCTGGAGTTCTGTTCCTTGCTTTCCTGTAGGAAGACTGAGTCCTCTCCATACCACCCTAGGTAAGAGACCATCCACTCCTACCTGGCGCTGTCTCCAGCTATTACTTAATTGGGGTCCCTCTGTCCTTTTTCTAGTTTGGGTCAGCCCCAGTCACCCATACTGAGGGTGGAGACGGAGAAGAGAGGATTTCCCATGAAATTGGTCATTAAGTGAACTCATGCAAGAGACAAGTCACCAACACAGACCTGATGTCTCTCTGACCGGCCTCCTCCACTTTAGCTTCTCAGCCAAGTGTGGCCCAGCCAGGCCAAGGGTGGGAAGACCTGAGAGATAGGAATCCGGCTGCTGAAGAGGAAGGGGCCAAGGAGGGGTTCCCTTCCTTCTTCTTCATTTTCTCCTCTGTTGTTCTTAAAGCTCTTATCATGGTTTGGTAGCCATGGAGTCCAGGTTTGTGACCCCCAAACCACCCAGCTTTAGGTTCAATTAAATTCAAGAAACTTGGTTTTGAACTCCGGCTCTGTGACAGGCAGTGGAGACACAGAGGAGCAAGATGTGGTTTCTGCTGTCATGGAGCTCACGAGCTAGTGGGGACAGACAGACAGACAGACAGACACACACACACACACCCCGTTAGTACAGAGGCAGGCAGAGATCAATGCTGCCATAGGGCCTGGCGGGGATGGGGAGGTTTCAAGATGTAGAGCTTCCTTCTGATGGGAGCTAGGGGAGGTTTCTCCAAGCATTGGAGGAAGCATAAGAGGCAAAAGGGACCGTGTTCTATAGCAGGATGGCTTTGGTCACGTCCTGGGGTTGGAGTGGGAGACAGGGTATCCATGGTGTGAGTAGCTATGCAGTGATTTCAGGCATCAGCACTGCCTGGCCCATAACCCAGAGGGCAAGATACCTGAGGAAGGGGCTTCTCAGTCTGTGGCAGCGAGAAGAAGAATGAGGATGGCTTTCAGAGCAGGAAGGAGACTCCACCCCAGAACTCTAGGGCCTGGGGGCCTCAAAGGGGCTGTCCATGCTTGAAAGCCAAAGGCGACTGGGTGCAGTGGCTCGCGCCTGTAATCCCAGCACTTTGGAAGGTCGAGGCAGGTGGATCACGAGGTCAGGAGTTCAAGACCAGCCTGGCCAACATAGTGAAACCCTGTCTCTACTAAAAATACAAAAATTAGCGGGGCATGGTGGCGCACACCTGTAGTCCCAGCTACTCGGGACGCTGAGGCAGGAGAATTGCTTGAACCCTGGAGGCAGAGGTTGCAGTGAGCCAAGATTGCACCACTGTACTCCAGCCTGGGTGACAGAGTAATACTTTGTCTTAAAAAAGAGAAAAAGCAGGCGGGGGAAGCCAAAGGGAAGGGAAACACACAACAACAACAAAACAATAAAATGCAGGTGCCCCTGGGGTGGGAACAACCCACTGAAATCAGAAGGGAAGCCAGAGGGAAGCTTTGAGAAAGAAGGGAAAGAAAAAGCATTCCCGTGGGGAAGAGCTGGAACCATCTGGCATTCTGGGGATTTGGGGACTGATGCTCAGATGTGCTGTGTGACACTGAGCTGGTAACATCACCTCTCTGGTCCTAGTGTCCCCATATCTACACAGATAAAGAACTTAGGATGGAGAGACTGACATGGCTAATGAGTGACCAGGCCCTGGGGGCTGTGGGAATACCTAAAATGGTGTCTGCGTGCAAAGCCGACTCAAGGGCAGGCTCCCAGCTTGGTAGAGGGGAGGCTTATGGAGTCAGGGTGGTGGGGAGTGAAGACAGGTCCGGGGCTGGGCGCAGTGGTTTACGCCTGTAATCCCAGCAGGTTGGGAGACCGAGGAGGGCGGATCCACCTGAGGTCAGGAGTTCAGGACCAGCCTGGCCAACATGGCGAAACCCCATCTCTACTAAAAATACAAAAATGAGCTAGGCGTGGTGGTGCGTGCCTTTAGTCTCAGCTACTGTGGAGACTGAGGCAGGAGAATCACTTGAACCTGGGAGGTGCAGGTTGCAGTGAGTTGAGATTGCACCACTGCACTCCAGCCTGGCGACAGAGCAAGACTGTCTCAAAAAAAAAAAAAAAAAAAAAAAAAGACAGGAAAGACAGATCTGGGACCTGTGTTCTGACCACCAGAGGGGTCCTCAGTACTGGATGGTCAGGCCAGTGAGGAGCTCCAGGTTAGGAGAGGAGCAAGATTTGGGCTCCACTGGGTTTACCTGGCCTCTCTGTCACCCTCCCCCAGGGGTGAGGCTAAAGATGAAAGCGATACCAGGGCTACCCTCTCTGCTTGTCAGCTGTAAGATTAAAAAGGAGGTGGCTTCCACGCACAGCCACTGTCATCCACTCTGGTATGATTAGAGGGTGTGGGAAGGCCCCACCCTGGCCCAAAGTCATGGCAATATGAACCCTTTTTCTATTCAGGCCCTTACGGCTCACAGATGCTTCTTGTGTGCTGGACTGAATCACTGTATCCTCACAGCAACCTGGAGAATGGCCAGGGAGGTGTCACTGGACTCCATTTTACAGATGAGCAAGCTGAGGCTCAGAAGGATAAAGGGAACTCACTCATGGACACACAGCTAGTGACCAGCAGACCCAGGATGAACCCAGGTCGGACGACAATGCTCCTGCCTGTAACTGAAGTGTGACAAGCCACATTCAGGTTAGGCATTACTTCTTCATGTAATATGCAGGTGTGGCTGGGTGCAGTGGCTCATGCCTGTAGTTCCACCACAGGAGGCCAAGGCAAGAAGATCACTTGAGGTCAGGAGTTTGAGACCAGTCTGGGCTACATAGTGAGAACCTGTTTCTACAAAAAAATTAAAAAGTTAGCTGAGCATGGTGGCTCACACCTGTAGTCGCAGCTACTCAGGAGTCTGAGGTGGGAGGCTTGCTTGAGGTGGGAGGTAGAAGTTGAGGCTGCAGTGAGCTGTGATTGTGCGCCACCACACCACACTCCAATCTGGGTGACAGAGCAAGACCATGTCTCAAAAAAAAAAGAAAACCAAAGAAATGGGCTGGGCGTGGTGGCTCACGCCTGTAATCCCAGCACCTTGGGGGGCCAAGGTGAGTGGATTGCTTCAGCCCAGGAGTTTGAGACCAGCCTGGGCAACATGGTGAAATCCTGTCTCTACAAAAAATACAAAAGATTAGCAGAGCAGGGTGGCGCGTGATTGTAGTCCCAGGTACTTGGGAGGCAGAGGTGGTGGATCACTAGAGCGCAGGAGGCAGAGGTTGCAGTGAGCCGAGATCGTGCCACTGTGCTCCAGCCTGGGCAACAGGGGAGGTTCTGTCTCAAAACAAACAAACAAACAACAACAAAAATGTAGGTGCCCCCGGTGTGGGGGACAACCCACTGAACGCTCTCCTGCTTTTCAGGAGAAAGGGAAGGTTGGAGTTTGAGAAGTTGAGGGAAAAAGTCACTTTCAAAGAGGCAGAAAGCAAGACAAAATGTCTCCAAATTCTGTTGACTTTGTATTTTTTCTCAAGTCTGGGTCCTTTAGCCATGGAGTTTAACTCTAACCCCAAAGGGGAAAAGCCAGGGAGAGGTTGCAAAGGAACTATTCATGCTTCTGTTCTTCAAACCTGTAGAAACATTGTCTGGGGCCAGGCATGGTGGCTCACACCTGTAATCCCAGCACTTTAAGAGGCTGAGGTGGCTGGATCACTCTAGGTCAGGAGTTCAAGACCAGCCTGGCCAACTGGTGAAACCCCATCTCTACTAAAAATACAAAAATTAGCCAGGCGTGGCAGCGCTGGCCTGTAATCCCAGTTACATGGGGGACTGAGGCAGGAGAATCACTTGAATCTGGGAGGCTGAGGTTGCAGTGAGCCGAGGTCGCACCACTGCATTCCAGCCTGGGCAATAGAGTGAGACTCCATCTCAAAAAAAAGAAAGAAAAAGAAACATCTGGGCCAGGCGTAATGGCTCACACCTGTAATCCCAGCAGGTTGGGAGGCCAAGGCGGGTGGGTCACCTGAGGTCAGGAGCTCCAGACCAGCCTGGCCAACATGGCGAAACCAAAATTTAACTGGGTGTGGTGGCACGCACCTGAAATCTCAGCTACTCAGAAGGCTGAGGTAGGAGAATCACTTGAACCTGGGAGGCGGAGGCTGCAGTGAGCCAAGAATGGGACACTGCACTCCAGCCTGGGCAACACAGTGAGACCGTCTCAAAAAATAAAAAAAGAAGCATTTGCTTCACGTAGGAGCTGGGGTATCCAGAGGGGAGCTCGGCAGACTCTTTCTCTGTGAATATCTTGAAATCTATCGGGAAAGACAGAGATAAAAATAGGTCAGTGACAACAGAGATTGGTAAGTGTCAAAATAAAGTCAGGATCTGAGGAAGAGTACAGAGCAACGAACTGCCAGAGGCAAGCTGGATCAACAGGCAGAGAGCTCTCTTGGCCCCATGACACACCCATCACCACACACTTCACCCATCCCAGCGCCTTGTTAGTCTTCCAGCCAGAAAGTCTTTTTTTTTTTTTTTTTTTTTTGAGGTGGAGTCTCACTCTGTCGCCCAGGCTAAAGTGTAGTGGCGTGATCTCGGCTCACTGCAAGCTCCGCCTCCCGGGTTCATGCCATTCTCCTGCCTCAGCCTCCAGAGTAGCTGGGACTACAGGTGCCCGCCACCTCGCCCGGCTAGTTTTTTGCATTTTTAGTAGAGACAGGGTTTCACCGTGTTAGCCAGGATGATCTCGATCTCCTGACCTTGTGATCTGCCCACCTTGGCCTCCCAAAGTGCTGGGATTACAGGCGTGAGCCACCGCACCCAGCCCTTTTTTTTTTTTTTTTTTTTTTTGAGATAAAGTCTCACTGCAGTGCAGTGGAACGGTCTCAGCTAACTGCGAGCTTGAGTTCCTGGGCTCAAGCCATCCTCCCACCTCAGCCTCCTGAGTAGCTGGTGGGACCACACCCACCACTGCACCCGGCTAATTGTTTTTTTATTGCAGAGATGAAGTCTCACTATATTGCCCAGGCTGGTCTTGAACTCCTGGGCTCAAGCAATCTTCCCACCTCAGCCTCCCAAAGCAGAAAGTCCTTTCTGTTACCTCATTTAAGTGTCCCTTGCCCAGCAGTGCCCAGTACACCTGACCATGGCCAAGGACCTCAACCAGTGATCTCAGCAATTAGAAGACAAAGGGCCATGAGGCCGGGCACGGTGGCTCAGCCTGGAATCCCAGCACTGTGGGAGGCTGAGACGGGCGGATCACGAGGTCAGGAGATCGAGACCATCCTGGCTAACACGGTGAAACCCCGTCTCTACTAAAAATACAAAAACTTAGCCAGGCGTGGTGGCAGGCGCCTGTAGTCCCAGCTACTCGGGAGGCTGAGGCAGGAGAATGGCGTGAACCCGGGAGGCAGAGCTTGCAGTGAGCTGAGATTGTGCCACTGCATCCCAGCCTGGGCGACAGAGCGAGACTCCATCCCCCCCCCCCAAAAAAAAAGAAAGAAGACGACAAAGGGCCATGGGGCCCTTATGGAATCTCTGGCCAATACCCTCATTATACAGATGAAGAAACTGAGGCCCAGAAAGGGGAGGTGACTTGCCCAAGATCCCCACAGCAAGGTGGTGCTGAGCCTGGGCTCTCACCTGCAGGAGATACCCCCACCATGACACATACACACCTGGAGGGGTTTGACCGAGGAACCCCTGTCCTCTGTACATGTTGGAGAAGGAACCTGAGGCAGGAGGGACCCTGAACAGAGGATGCTCTGAAGCCTGGGAGGAGAGAAAGGATAGGGGAGAAAGCACCCATCAGGAGGGGCTCAGATGGTGATAAGGCAGGAAACTCACTCCTAAGACCCAGCATCGCCCTGTCACCCTCACAGTCTGTCCTATTTGATGCTCTCAAGACAGAGCTATTTAATTTTTTTGTTTTGTTTTGTTTTTTTGAGACAGGATCTCACTCTGTCACCCAGGTTGGAGTGCAGTGGTACAATCTTGGCTCACTGCAGCCTCCACCTCCCAGGTTCAGGCAGCTCTTGTGCCTCACCCTCCTGAATAGCTGGGACTACAGGTGCCCGCCACCATGCCCGGCTAATTTTTGTTTTTTTGTTTTTTTTTGGTAGAAACAGGGTTTCACCATGTTGGCTAGGCTGGTCTCGAACTCCTGAACTCAGGTGATCCTCCTGCCTCAGTCACCCAAAGCATATGCATGAGCCACTGCGCCTGGCCTAAATTTTTGTTTTTTTTTTTTGAGACGGAGTCTAGTTCTGTCGCCCAGGCTGGAGTGCAGTGGCCGGATCTCAGCTCACTGCAAGCTCCGCCTCCCGGGTTTACGCCATTCTCCTGCCTCAGCCTCCCGAGTAGCTGGGACTACAGGCGCCCGCCACCTCGCCCGGCTAGTTTTTTGTATTTTTTAGTGGAGACAGGGTTTCACCGTGTTAGCCAGGTCGATCTCCTGACCTCGTGATCCGCCCGTCTCGGCCTCCCAAAGTGCTGGGATTACAGGCTTGAGCCACCGCGCCCGGCCTGGCCTAAATTTAACATCGTCAAAATTAAATAAATTAAAACTCCAGTTCCTGAGCTGCACTAGCCACAAGTCAAGAGCCCACAGCCATAATGGCTTCAGTGACTCCAGTCTCAGACAGTGCAGATAGAAAACTTCCCAGTATGGCAGGTGTTCTGTTCCAACAGCGCCGCTACTCTGAACAATTTATATATGTAATCTCATTTTAAAATATTTTTCTAGTTTCACTGATACACGTTTGTTGCAGAAAATTCAACTGGGAAACTCAAATCCCAAGTCGTTCCCCGCCACCCACTATTAGCATGACATAGGCCCTTCTGGTCTTTATTCTTCCTTTAAAAGAAATTCGACTGCATGCGGGGCTCATGTCTGTAATCTCAACACTGTGGGAGACCAAAGCGGGCGGATCACCTGAGGTCAGGAGTTCAAGACCAGCCTGACCAACACGGAGAAATCCCATCTCTACTAAAAATACATAATTAGCCAGGCATGGTGGCGCATGCCTGTAATCTCAGTCCCTCGTGAGGATGAGACAGGAGAATCGCTTGAATCCGGGAGGCAGAGGTTGCAGCGAGCCAAGATCGCGCCATTGTACTCCAACCTGGGCAAGAAAAGCAAAACTCTGTCTCAAAAAAAAAGGCTGGGCGTGGTGGCTCACGCCTGTAATCCCAGCACTTTGGGAGGCCGAGGTGGGCGGATCACAAGGTCAGGAATTTGAGACCAGCCTGACCAACACGGTGAAACTCTGTCTCTCCTAAAAATACAAAAATTAGCCAGGCGTGGTGGCGCATGCCTGTGATCCCAGCTACTCACGAGGCTGAGGCAGGAGAATTGCTTGAACCCAGGAGGTAGAGGTTGCAGTGAGCCGAGATCACGCCATTGCGCTCCAGTCCAGGTGACAGAGTGAGACTCCGTCTCAAAAAAAAAAAAAAGAAAAGAAAAGAAAGAAAATTCAAATATGGCACAATCATTGTAAAAACAAATAAGCAAAAAACAAAAAACAAACAAACAAAATGCAAACATGGCTCATGCCTGTAATCTCAGCACTTTGGGAAGCAGAAGCAGCAGGATTGTTTGAGGCCAGGAGTTCGAAACCAGCCTGGCTAATATAGCAAGTCCTTGTCTCTACAAAAGAAAACTTAAAAAAAAAAAAATTAGCCAAGGGTGGTGACCCTTGGCTGCAGTCCCAGCTACTTGGGAGACTGAGGCAGAGGATTACTTGCTGCCAGAAGGTTGAGGGTGCAGTGAGCCGTGATCATGCCACTGCTCTCCAGCCTGGGTGACAGAGCAAGGCCTGGTCTCAAAAAAAAAAAAAAAAAAAGCAAACACTGTGAAGGCATAGAGAGTAACAACGTCCCTCAGCCCCTCTCCCTAGAGGAAAGCACTGTCAGCAGCTTGGCGCGTACTCATCCTGAGTCCGAGCCCTCAGCCCTCATCCCATGGGCACTGAGGAGCCCCTTTAACCACAGAACATCCATTATACGAACTCTTGGCCACCTGCTGTTCAAGACTTCCAGTCCCTCCTCTACCGCTAGCCCAAAGCTCCCCCAGGCACAGTTGAAAGCCCTGGACTGTGTCCCTGGACTCAGGGCAACCCTCTCAGCCTCCTCTCCTTTGGACATCAGTAGCATCCTCTGCCTGAGAAGCCCCTCTCTCCACTGCCCTGCTCTGGGAAGAGCACTGTGACCTTTTATCTCACTCACCTCTTCCATGTCTCAGATCCATCCTGAGCCAGCAGCAGTCTAGAAGAGCCATCAAGAGTAGGGCCTTGGCCGGGTGCGGTGGCTCAAGCCTGTAATCCCAGCACTTTCGGAGGCCCAGGCGGGTGGATCACGAGGTCAGGAGATCGAGACCATCCTGGCTAACATGGTGAAACCCCGTCTCTACTAAAAATACAAAAAAAACTAGCCGGGCATGGTGGCGGGCACCTGTAGTCCCAGCTACTTGGAGGCTGAGGCGGGAGAATGGCGTGAACCCGGGAGGCGGAGCCACTGCGCTCCAGCCTGGGCGACAGAATGAGACTCCGTCTCAAAAAAAAAAAAAAAAAAAAAAAAGTAGGGCCTCGAGAGGCCAGGCTCACGCCTGTAATCCCAGCACTTTGGGAGGCCAAGGCGGGTGGATCACCTGAGGTCAGGAGTTCGAGACCAGCCTGGGCAACCCCGTCTCTACTAAAAATACAAAATCAGCCAGGTACGGTGGCATGCACCTGTAATCCCAGCTACTGGGGAGGCTGAGGCAGAAGAATCACTTGAACCTGGGAAGCAGAGATTGCCATGCCACTGCACTCCAGCCTGAGGGACAGAGTGAAACTGGGTTTCAAAAAAACAATAGGTCTTTGGCTGAGCGCAGTGGCTCACACCTGTAATTCTAGCACTTTGGGAGGCCAAGGCCAGAAGATTGCTCGAGCCCAGGAGTTTGAGACCAGCCTGGGCAACATGGTGAAACACCTCTACAAAACATGTAAAAATGAGCCAGGTATAGTGGTGCATACCTGTAGTTCCAGTTATTCAGGAGGCTGAGGTGGGAGGATCACTTGAGCCCCAGGAGGTCAAGGCTGTAGTGAGCCATGATCATGCTACTGCACTCCAGCCTGGGCAACAGAGCAAAACCCTGTCTCAAAAAAAAAAAAAAAAAAAAGAAAGAAAGAGTGGCGACTATGGAAAAGGATGATTAGGGAAGCTAAGGAAGGTAAGAGGTATTTTATCCTTTTGTGCACATTTGCCTCTGCCTCAACTCCTCATCTCTGGTGACAAAAACGTTTCTTTCCCCTGGGGACAAGGAGAAAAGGGAAGAAGTCAGAGTGTGCCTTTTGCATCAGCCATTTTTCAAATGAGAGTAACCCTGATGCGGAAGTGGCATATTTTGGGGTGGCATATTCTGTTCCTCTTCAAAGATACATGAGACAATATATGCAAAGCATTTTGCATTGTGAGATGCTTATTACTGTCATTTCACAGATGGGAAATGAGATCTAGGCACCTCTCAGGGTCCCGCCGGCAGAAGGTTGAGAAATGCGGGCTCTAACCTACGTCTGTCAACTCCAAAGCCACACGGCCGCCCACACAAGGCAGCTCCTTACTTCACCTCACCCCCTGAGCTCTGGAACACCTTTGTTCCACCCAAATGAGAATGAAGCAGCAAAGAAGGCAGCGGCAGGGGAACTGTAAGGTGGCCCTAAACCTCAGACTGTCCCCAACTCGGAGGCCTGCCAGGGCCTGGAAGCACAGCTGTCCCCTGACAGGGAGTCTTCCCTCCTCCACCTGCCCACTGCAGACTGGGCACCCCTGCTGCATGTGTCTGACCTCTGTGAACCTCAGTTTCCCCAAACGTACAATAACCCTGACAGTCTGTCATTCTGTGCTTCTGTGACGTCAGCCTTAGGAGTTATCAGGGACCCAAACTTGGGCTTGACAGGGGGCAGGATGGAGGCCTTGACATTCGGACCAGACCAGGTTGTAGTGAGGGGCAAGGGTGGTGCCTCCAGGCACCGACCCAGAGTGACCTCGCTCTCTGCAGGCTCCCCCTGGGGCCCTGAGGGAGGGTGGGGTGCTGGACAGGCCTGCTAGATGGGAGCAGGTTTGGAAGGAGGCTTAGGAAGGGTGCGGTGGGGAGGGTGTGCCGCTCAGGTTCAGTGTGATCACCAGAGAGGGGCACGCCTGCCTGCTTCCTCTGCCGTGCCAGACAGGGCAGGACAGCTTCTCCCCAAGCCTGGGCTTTTAGGATCCACTGACCATCTTGAGCCCCTTAGCAAGGTGTGAGCGGGGTTGGACACCCTCCTCTCAGCATCCATCCAATGCCAGCCACCAGCCCTGCCTTGTTGCATGATGGGCAATCAGGGTAAGGGAGCCAAACCCCAGTTGCTTTCAGAGTTGTGAGGACAAGGGTGGAAAACCTGCCCTCACAGGCCCAGCTGGCCAGAGGGCTTGTCTCTTTCAGTCACCCTCCCCCAGAGGGAGCAGGAGCAGACAATGGCCACCTTGACTCACCAGTGAGCCATCTTCCCCTCCCCACCCCTCCAGCCTGGCCCACGACAGCCTAGCTTGTCCTCCAAGGGAGCTGCAGCCCAGCCTCCCAGGGCCGCCAGCTTCCTCTCTCTTCACCCGACCTGGCTCCCCCTGCTGCTTGTGCAACACCACATCAGTGGGTTGTGAAGTGGAGAGGGAGGAGTTTGACCGCGCAGACCCAGGCAGACAGAGCAGACTCCTTTGTGACGGAGACAGAGGCTGCAAGGGCCCAAGTCCAGCCTGTACTCCCCTGCCTGACCCACAAGGCATCACTCAGTCTCCCAAACCCTAGGGAAGTGGCCATTGTCATCTATTTGTTCCCTTGTTAGATAGAGCTTGGATCCTGTCTGCAATGTATTCCATCCTGCGGAACCAAGTATGTGAGGCAGAGGGAAGTCCTATCCCACTCCAGGAGGGACAGGGCTCCCCGCTGGAAAGTATTTCCTTTTGCTAAGTTTCTGTCTGCCTCCCGGTAGAATTCACTAGGTGGCATTTCAAGAAGTTACTGCCCACTTCCAATCCCCATCTAACCTATATTCTTTGCTGCAAGCCAAATACCCTTAGTTCTTTCAGTCATTTCTCCCAAGACATGGGCATAAGACCTTTTGACAGCTTGGCCTTTTTCCTCTGGAAACATTTCCATTTACCCAAGTTCTTAAAACATGATATCTTTGTCCAGGTGCAGTGGCTCACGCCTGTAATCTCAAAGTGGAGGCTAAGGGAGGAGCAACACTTGGGTCCAGGAGTTTGAGAACAGCCTGGGCAAGAAGACAAGACCTCATCTCTACTTAAAAAAAAAAAAGAAAAAAGAAAAAAAAATTAGCCAGGCATGAAGACATGGGCCACCTACTTGGGAGGCTGAGGTAGGAAGATCACTTGAACCTGGAAGATCAAGGCTGCAGTGAGCTGTGATCACGCCACTGTACTCTAGCCTACACGACAGAGTGAGACTCCATCTCAAAAAAAACGAAACCAACCAACCAACCAAAAAAAAAAAAAAAAAAAAAACTCCGCAAAAAGCATGTTGTTTTGAACAGAGCACAGTGCTCCAGCTAAGGTCAGGCCAGCACAGAGGGTGGTAATGAAATTCACCTCACAGGCTCTGGCACTGTGGTTCTCATGAGCTCTGTTAGCTTGCTGGCCTGCACTTGATATTTTCAGACCCACATAGGCATGTCCTTGTTGAGCGGGTCACATTGGTTCGTGAATACTGCCACCAAGGATTTGAGGCCCCTCTGCCTGCCCCCCATGGGTGGCTCTTAATAGGTTTTCATCAGACTCTTGAGGGTCTGATGGAAACTCTGCATCTTCTTCCAAGAAAAATGCATCTACTCAAAAATTCTGTATATGACACCAGGACTCCCTGCAGACCATCCTCAGACCCCAGGTTAGGAATCTCCATCTGGAAGCTGATACCCAAAAATAAATTCTGAGGCAGCCTCCCTACCCAAACTGTGGGGCTCAGGGCAAATTCAAAGTAATAAAGTAATAACCTCTCACATGAGTGCCGTGCTCGACAACTCACAGTGCACGTTCACATACATTGCTGGGATAGACCCTAGGGTCTGGATTATAATTGAATAAAGGAGGTCAAGGCCCAGAGGGGTCCAGTGACTTGCTCAAGGTCACACAGTCAGTCTGGGCAAAGTCACTCCAGACTCTCTTACCTTTATGGGGTCTCACAGAAGCCCAACACAGTTTGCCCAGCAGTGGGGAAGATGCAGTGGAGAACAGGTTGCATTTGGCCCCTGGGGAAACTGGTCCTGGCTGTGTTCAGCCGGCTCCTGCCGCTGCTCCACAGAGGCACACCCAGCTTGGCCTCTGTGGTGAGCTGTGGTTTGAGCAGCCTCCCTCCTCTCGAAGGCAGAGAGAGGGCCAGGTTGCCAGGCTGTGGCTTGTGAGAAGGAGGGAACCAGAGGAGGGGCAATGGCAGAAACCAGACCTGTAGCCTGAACTCCAGGAACCCGGGGGACAAAGACTCCCTGACCACCACTTGTCCCAAGAGTGCAGACACCTCACTGGCCAGGAGCACACACCCAGGAGTATAAAATGTGGCAGCGGGGCACAGGAGTCAGGATACAGAGCCATGTTCCATGTGTATAGTGTTCACATACAGGTACCAGACTTGACCATGGGAGACTAGTTTTTAAGTTTCCAAGGAATTCTTGCTCCCTAAACACGTACTTGACCCAGAAAATTATTCAGCCTGCAAGACCCAGCTCCCTTCATGAAGCATCTGATGACTAAGGGGCCTGCTCCCTCCTCACGGCCCTGGATTCAGATCCTGCTTAGGCACTGCCTGGTCATTATCTGACTCCTCTAAAGACTGTGCCTCTAGTAGGCTGGAGCCCTGGACTCAACTCAATATTTCACCCCTGCCCCTGGCAATAGGGGGTCAATGGACATTTGTTCAATAAGCTCTAGATACCAGAAAATGGTGAACTGTCTTTCAGCTTCACTTGTTCTGTGACTTCAGGCTAAATCCAAAACCTCTGCGGTCGAGGAAAGCCATTGCCACCCCTCCCCACCCTGTTCCCTCTTAGGTGGAAGTCAATTGTGGCCCTTAGAAACCCTCTGAAGAAAAATCTAACAGCTTTTCTCAGGCTGAAATGGGAGAGGGTGAAGGTTTTGGAAAGAAAACTGTCATTCTTATGTCTTTCCCCAAACCAGATTATTTCCCTTTGCTCCAAACAGTTGGCAAAGACGTCTGGGCAGAGAAAGGGTCCTGACTTGATGCAAGGCTCTGCAGGCAGCTGGGTGACTCTGGCCTCTGTTGATTTGCAGCCTGGGCCAGGGCTGGGGAGAGTTGCTGAGGGGCGGGCTCAGGCTTACAGTAGGTCGGCTGCTGCTCGGGCTTTCAACTATTCCCTCTGATCACAATGAGTTCATGAATTTATGTTAGTTTTATGCCTATCTCTTCCCCTGGACTTTCAAGCTCTGGAGCACAGGAACCACATTGTATTTAATTCAGGAGCCTCAGGGCCTGGCACAATGCCAAGCACACAGTAAGTGCTCAATAAATGCTAAAGACAAAAACGCACTGCAACCTCCCTGCCAGCCTGATTTCTGGAGCACCCCTGTCTCTCTTAATGGAAAGAGCTTCTTAGAGCTTCCCATGCTGACCAAAGGAGGGACTGCCATGGTCACGGGCCCCTCTTCCCTCTTATGGTTAGTTCTCTTAGCTGGAGGGCAGGGCCCTTCTCCTCTGAGCTGCTTCTGAGGCTACTTATTTGTTTATTTCCAAACCCAAAAACGCTTCTTAGGTTTTCCTGCTACCTGGTTTGAAGCTCCGACCACCCCAGCACTACTGCTCTGCCCCATCTAGACCTCAAGCAAGAGTCATTCCCCCAGCCTCAGACAACCCACACCCCTATCACAACCATAACTATTTTTAGCAGAGCAGGAGGGAGGGGCTGCTGAATGACCTCATTACCTCTAGAAAATTCGGTCCCCTGCCTCCACCCACCCTTCACTCACCCGGCGGCACTTCCCCCTTTTAATAACAACAACACTGACACCAAGTTTCACTTCCACCACTTCCTGTGGGTTTTATTCATCCTCAGCTGCTGAGGTTTCTTGAGGGTGGGGGAGTCTCTGGCACAGCTGCGGGAAGGTCCTTCTGACTATAAACTCTACCCCTAAACATTTAGAGGCTTGCCCTTCAGGTCCTCGGACACACTCACCTTTCTTTTTTGTTTTGTTTTGTTTTTTGTTTGTTTGTTTGTTTCTGAGATGGAGTCTCACTCTGTCACCCAGGCTGGAGTGCAATGGCACAGTCTCGGCTCACTGCAACCTCCGCCTCCCAGGTTCAAGTGATTCTCCTGTCTCAGCCTCCTGAGTAGCTGGGATTACAGATGTGTGCCACGATACCTGCCTAATTTTTATATTTTTAATAGAGGTGGGGTTTCTTCATGTTGGCCAGGCTGGTCTTGAACTCCTGACCTCAGGTGACCTGCCTGCCTTGGCCTCCCAAAGTGCTGGGATTACAGGCATGAGCCACCAGACCTCACCACATTCTCCTCTTTTTTTTTTTTTTGACGGAGTTTTGCTCTTGTTGCCCAGGCTCGAGTATAATGGTGCAATCTCGGTTCACCGCAACCTCCACCTGCTGGGTTCAAGCGATTCTCCTGCCTCAGCCTCCCAAGTAACTGGGATTACAGGCATGCGCCACCACGCCTGCCTAATTTTGTATTTTTAGTAGAGACGGGGTTTCTCCATGTTGGTCAGGCTGGTCTTGAACTACTGACCTCAGGTGATCCTCCTGCCTTGGCCTCCCAAAGTGCTGGGATTACAGGCGTGAGCCACTGCACCTGGCCCACATTCTCCTTTTTTAAAGCCATCCAGAATAGGGGATTCTCCATCCTTCCCTGGGTCAGAATCCCAATATCTGATCCAAGTTCATCCTGTTGTCTAACCCAAATCTCTCCTGCTGTTAGGGTTGCCATATTTTGCAAGTAAAAATACAGAACACAGAAAACCCATTTAAATTTGAATTTCAGACAAACAATGAATAACTTTTTAGTTAAGCATGTCCTATGTAATATTATACTAAAAAATTACTCATTGTGTATCAGAAATTCAAATGTAACTGGACATTCTTTATTTTATCTGGCAACTCCCTACCTGCTGTATTCCTTCTCTTTTTATTTGGAGACAGTCTTACTCTGTCACCCAGGCTAGAGCACAGTGGTGCGATCTCAACTCACTGCAGCCTCAATCTCCTAGGTTCAAGGGATCCTTCCACCTCAGCCTCCCAGATAGCTGGAATTACAGGCACATACCACCGTGCCCAGCTAATTTTTGCATTTTTAGTAGAGATGGGGTTTTGCCATGCAGCCCAGGGTGGTCTTGAACTCCTGGCCTCAAGTGATCCACTCACCTCAGCCTCCCAAAGTCCTGGGATTACAGGCGTGAGTCGCCTCACCCAACCTTGTATTCCTTCGCATGAAAGCAGCAGTTCTCAACCATTTTGATCTCAGGATCTCTTTACACTCTTAGAAATTATTGAGGACACCCAAAGAACTTTCATTTATGTGGATGAATGATAGCTACTGATATTTACCATATTAGAAATGAAAACAGACATTTTAAAAGTAGTAATTAAGGCCAGGCACAGTGGCTCACACATGTAATCCCAGCACTTTGGAAGGCCGAGGCAGGTGGATCACCTGAGGTCGGGAGTTCGAGAAGAGCATGACCAACATGGAGAAACCCCCGTCTCTACTAAACATACAAAAATTAGCTGGGTGTGGTGGCAGATGCCTGTAATCCCAGCTTCTTAGGAGGCTGAGGCAAGAGAATTGCTTGATCATGGCTGCAGTGAGCCACGATCACACTGTGGCTCTCCAGCCTGGGTGACAGAGCGAGACCCTGCCTCAAAACACCACCACCAACAACAACAACAACAAACCCCACTTCTGACTGTGTGTACTTTCTGAAAAGATTTGGGGAGCCCCCAGGGGTTCCTGGACCACACTTGGAGAACCAGTGCTCTAGCACAATGCCAGAGACTTCAGTGGTGATCGGTATCTACTTCTTTGCCGTGCAAGTTAATTTGGGATGGAGATGGTGTGACACCATGCACATAATTTAATGCAATTCCAAGCTGGTTCTTTTTTCTGAGATGAGTGGTGCACATGTGGGGAAGCTTGGATCCAGATAGACTGCCCCAAAAGGCCTGGGTATGGGACTCAGTTGTGAGGTGGACCAAGCTCACTTAGCTGTGAAAGAGAGAACTGCGGTTCTGTGTTCCCAGAGCCTTTAAGAGGCATCTAAAGAAAGTCAACCCTGCTAGGCAGGGAGACAGAATGGGTGAGCCTGGTAGGAGGCCAGGGTCAAGGAGCCAGCTGTGTGCTGCTCACCCCACCCCCAACCATGACTGGTGAGGGAGGGAGTTGACCAACTCCACCCCTCACCCCTACCTGGCATCTGTCTGCCTGTTCTTTTTTTTTTTTTTTTTTTGAGACGGAGTCTCGCTCTGTCACCCAGGCTGGAGTGCAGTGGCGGGATCTCAGCTCACTGCAACCTCCGCCTCCCGGGTTCCCGCCATTCTCCTGCCTCAGCCTCCCGAGTAGCTGGGACTACAGGCGCCGCCACCACGCCCGGCTAATTTTTTGTATTTTTAGTAGAGTTGGGGTTTCACCGTGTTAGCCAGGATGGTCTCGATCTCCTGACCTCGTGATCCGCCCGCCTCGGCCTCCCAAAGTGCTGGGATTACAGGCGTGAGCCACCGCGCCCAGCTGTCTGCCTGTTCTTTGACCAACTCCACCCCTCACCCCTACCTGGCATCTGTCTGCCTGTTCCCCCCGCTTTTTGTGGAGAATGGGGTCTTGTGATATTGACCAGGCAGTTTTTGAACTCCTGGGCTCAAGCTATCCTTCCGCCTCTGGCTGCCTAAGTGCAGGGATTACAGATGTGAACCACTATGCCCAGCCTGTCTGCCCATTCTGACCCTCGTGGGCATCTCCAGCAAGGGCTGGGACAGCAAGGCTGACATTGCTTATGAGGAACGACTTGGGCTCTCAAATCTCCACTCCAGTAACTCTGCCCCTGGGCCCAGGCGTGCAGAGCCCCACAGCTGGGGGGCTTCTTCCTTGACTGACCAATCCAGTGACGCAAGAGTGGGGACTGAAAACGGCCAGTTTTCAGTCTAGCCACGTCAACACAAGCAGTCCCATGACAACCAGCTCCAATGGAACTGGGGCATCTTACTACACACACCCTTAGCACATTCACCTCTGTGCTTTTTTTTTTTTTTTTTTGAGACGGAGTCTTGCTCTTGTTGCCCAGGCTGGAGTGCAACGGTGCAATCTTGGCTCACCGCAACCTCCGCCTCCCGGTTTAAGCAATTCTCCTGCCTCAGCCTCCCGAGTAGCTAGGATTACAGGCATGTGCCCGGCTAATTTTGTATTTTTAGTAGAGATGGGGTTTCTCCATGTTGGTCAGGCTGGTCTTGAACTCTCGACCTCAGGTGATCCACCCGCCTCAGCCTCCCAAAGTGCTGGGATTACAGGCCTGAGCCACCAGCCTCCCACCTCTGTGCTGTTAATGACCAACCTGTAGCTGTTAGTTTATGGCCCCAGGTTTATTACATGTAAACTCCTTGAAGGAGGGGACGTGCCTCAATTGCTTCTGTTCTGTATTTTACGTGGCAGCTAGAACAATAGTAAGGTCTTAATAAATGTTAGTGTGTTTATTAGGGAATGGGTTTTCACTTGATTTAACAATCAGATTCCCCTTCATAAGGGGCTGGGGCCAGGAAAGCGGGTGGAGGCCCTTTATTAAACATTTATTGAGTACCTGTTCTCACTCCTCAGGTTTTCTCCAGTGATGTATTGCTTACAAAGCATGTTCATGTGTTGTCTCATTTAATCCTTGCAGTAATGTGATGGGTGTGAGCTGACTGTGAAAGTGACTCTCTAAGTCATTGCAACGCACTCTGTGGGAAGAATGTGCTAGCCCAGCAAGGCTGTCTTTGGGATGTCCAATGTGTGCGTGTGTGGGGAGGCACTCCCAAGAGCTGCGCTGGGGCGGGGTGTCCTGAACGGGGTTACCAGATGTATCTTGACAAAGAGGTTGACGCCACCATGAAGACCAATTCAACCAGCTCTCCTAGCCCAGCTTCCATGCTCTTCAAGAAAACTTCCCACTGAACTTCAGAATACCCTTGTGTGAAATTGCCACAGGCAGTGAATGTGCTCATCAGCAAACCCAAGTATCTGGTTGGTTTGACAGGGATTT
Organism: Papio anubis; assembly: GCF_008728515.1. Taxonomy (NCBI): domain Eukaryota; kingdom Metazoa; phylum Chordata; class Mammalia; order Primates; family Cercopithecidae; genus Papio; species Papio anubis. The sequence continues at coordinate 156,393,960 of NC_044976.1, read as the reverse complement.
TGTTATTCATTAGAAATGAATGAATTGGCATGTTGGCTGAATTCATTCCTCTCCTAGAGCTCAGTGAGTCTGCCCCTGAGCCTCCTAGCCTGTTGATAAGCAAGGTTTCTGAGCAGCAAAGTAAGGCTCTGAATGTCAAACAGGTCTTCAGGTGAGTCTGGCCACCATGTGAGGCCCTGTTGGCAGGCCAGGCTCTCCCCAGGCCCCACTCAGCCTCACCAATGGCTCTTGGATTCACAGAGGACTGCACATTGGACTGGGAGACAGGGCAAGCCAGGGGTCCCTCAGCAGAGGAGGGATCCCTGCCAGTAGCTAGCCTGCTGTGAGTATGAAGTTGTCACTTACCAAGGACCCTCCGGATGGACACAACAAAGGTGATGGGTGATTGCTGCCAGGGGTCATAAAGAGGTGATTCGGAATCTAGCTGGAAGAACTTTGAAGGGTCATTGCACCTTAACCCTAGCTTCCAGGAGGGGACATGCGGTGAGTTCTGCTGCAATAGCTAGGTGCCCTCACAGGCCAGAGCTCAGCTTAATGCAGCTTGGAGCTCGAATTCTGATCATGGAAAGAGAATGGTGAGGAGGATGGAGGCAGTGGTGCTGGCTGGGCCCAGAACTCCAAAGGCAGAGCTGAACACTTCCACTGGGAAGTGGGGGTTTTGGCCTCTTGGGCTGGGAAAATCCTGGCCGGCAGTGTCTGTTTATCAGGGAAGCTGAGTCACTCTGAAACCTATCTCCTAAAAAGCTCTGCTATTTCTAGGATTCCATCCGGTCAAAGCCAGCCCCACTCTTTCCTCTTCTTCCCTGGGGAATTCCTTTGGGGGTGGAGAGATAGAGGGGACAGACTGGCCTTTTCCTAGACACAGAAACCTGAAATCTGAGTTTTTGCCCATTTATGGACCTGAAATCCCCTCCCCCACCTAGGATGACTCATCCCCTAGCTTGACCCAACTGCCCCTAGAGAGGGGAAGGGGTGAAACTGAGACGGTGGGATTAGCTCAGGGAGGGGGTTGGAGGCTGGAGAGAGAAAGGAAAAGACAACTGAAAAGGATGGGGAATTCCTTTGCAAAGAGATGGTGAGGAGAGGATTTCAGAGCCAAAAAGAGGTAGAGTGAGAAAGAGAGAAAGATTTTCATCCCAGAGGGAAGCTGCATGCCTGGCAGAGTAAAAATATTCTAGGTTAAGGTAGGTTCAGGCCCTCACCTTGAGTAAATTCTGGAACTTTAGTGTGATCAGAGTCACTTGCCGTGCTTGTGAAAATGCAGAGATTGCCGTGCCCTCACTGGGGTGTGCTCCGATTCCAGGCTCCTTCAGGGATCTGAAGTAGAAAGTTCTGAAACACAGAAAGAATATTGAGTGGGAATCCTTCTCCCAGCCTGGGGCCTCTGCTGTATAAAGCGACTCACAACCCCTCTGTAGGGGCCGATGTCAGAGGCAGAGCTCTGGTCTAAGGGTGACTTCTCTAACCTTCTTATAAAAATCTGTGAAAGACTTTGGCCAGGCTCAGTAGCTCAAGCCTGTGATCCCAGCCCTTTGGGAGGCCGAGGCAGGTGGATCCTTGAGGTGAGGAGTTCGAGACCAACCTGGCCAACATGGCAAAACCCTGTCTCTACCAAAAATACAAAAAAATTAGCTGGGCGTGGTGGTGTGCACCTGTAGTCCCAGCTACTGGAGGAGCAGGGGGTGCTGAGGTGTGAGGATCGCTTGCCCTCAGGAGGTCGAGGCTGCCGTGAGCTGAGATTGCACCACTGCACTCCAGCCTGGGCCACAGCGTGAGACCCTGTGTCAAAAAAAAAAAAAAAAAAGACTTTATCAGGTGGAGAAAGCCAGTCCCCACCAGGCAAAACATGCCTCCTCGTCGCAGCACTGCCCACCTCCTCATCGCAGCACTGCCCACCTCCTCACATAATCATATCAGACAAGCTTTGGAAAGAACTGCTTTCTGCTTTCCTAGTCAATACAATCCTAGAATCTTTACAGATGGAAGGGACTTCTTCAGGTGTCATCTGGCTGGATTTTCCACCTGAAGCAGAAATTCCTTCTAGCAACAGCCCCCACATCTCTATCTCCAACCCAAATCTCTCAAACTCCAGGCTCCTCATACCACTTATCTTTGCCTGGAGGCCTAAGTGCCTCTGACTTCACCTCACACCTCCTCCATCTGCAGGCCTTCCCTAACCCAGCTAATGGACACTCCACCCTCCAAGTTTCTCACGCCAAAGGCTGTGGAGTGATTTTTGGTTTCCCTCTTTCTTTCATAACCTACATCTAATCTATCAGGAAAGCCTGTTGGCTCTAGCTTCGGAATATGTTAGAAATCTGACAACTTGTCATTTCCTTGCTACAGACTTTAGTCCAAGCCCCTTTCCAGAATTGGACAACCTCCTTCCAGAATTGGACAACATCGACCCTCCCATGGCTACTCTCAACAAGCAGAAGAATTTTTTTTTAATTCTATCTAAAAAAAAATGTCATTCCTTTGCTCAGAACTTCTTGGTGGTTTGCCATTTCATTCTGAATAAAAGCTGGAGCTCATATAATGGTTCACAAGGCCCTGTGTAATCTACCTTCCCCACCCTTGTTACCTCTCCTGACACGTCTACTGCTGCTCTCTCATTCACTCTGCTCCAGCCTCACTGGCTGTTCTAGGACTTGTAACCTGCTATTGCTTTAAGGTCTTTGCATTGGTTGTTCCTTCCACCCTGAACACTGTTCCCCCAGATAGCCACATAGCTAGTTCCACCTGCATCCCCTGCCACCAGGTCTTTGTTCAAATGCCACCTTCTCAGGAAGGCCTTCTCTGATCACCCTTCTTTAAAATTTCATTTCTGTCTCCTCTCCATCCCCATACCCCATCCTAATTATTAGTATTTTCCGAATTCTCGTCATGACTATGTATTTGTTTATTTTTTGAGATGGAGTCTTGCTCTATCACTCAGGTTGGAGTGCAGTGGCACTATCTTGGCTCACTGCAACCTCTGCCTCCTGGGTTCAAGCTATTCTCCTGCCTTGGCCTCCTGAGTAGCTGGGATTATGGGCATCCGCCACCATGCCAGGCATGGTGGAGCATGTTTGTAGTCCCAGCTACTTGGGAGCCTGAGGCAGGAAAATCACTTGAACCCAGGAGGTGGAGGTTGCAGTGAGCCTAGATTGCACCATTGCACTCCAACCTGGGTGACAGAGCGAGATTCGATCTCAAAAAAAAAAAAAAAAAAAAAGAGAGAGAGAGTGAGTGGGAGAAGCTGAAGGGTGAGGGACAGGACTAGAATGGGAGGGGATGGAGGAGAGGAGGACACAGTGGAGGGACAGCCTGTACCTAAGGGAAGCACAGGGTGTGGAATGGGGAGGGAGGGAGAGGACACAGCCCTTTCCGCCAGTGCTGTCTCAGCAGAGACTGGGGGATGTGGACTTTCAGGAAAGGAGAGTCCTAACATCTGTGTCCGCCTGCATCTGCTTATGTAACCTCTTCTAAGCCAGGTGGAGGAAAGGGTGGGCAAGGTGAGGGGGTGGATGTGGGGGAAGCCTTCTGGGGAAAGAAAATCTGAGCTGGAAGAGAGTATCCATTTTATTGGTTCCAAAGAGACCTAGATGAGGGGCTGTGGATCCCGCCCTGCACAGCCCTTCCCCTCACCTGCCTGGACACTTCATACCAAAAACATTCCAGAAACCAGGCTCACAGCGATGATGTGGGCCCCCAAGGGAGAAGGCTGGAGCTGCAGGAATATTTAGTGCCACATCAGTGCTTCCGGAATGTGAAGAACCCAGACGATGACGAGGGTTGGGGGAGGTGGGGAAGCAGTTTTAAGAGACAGGAAAGGGCCTTCTGCAACCAGGACCATGAAATCCTGGTAGGAATCCTCTCCCCGTCCTCAGCCCTTTCCCAGGGCAAGTCCAGGCAGCCCTCTGTGTGGAGGGAGGAAAACTGCAGTGGCATGTTAGTCCCCACCGTCAAGATGACCCCTTCACCTCTCCCCCTACCCCATCCCATCAGCTTCCTTGGACCCTCCTTGGGCAGATAAAGTGAGAGGGGAGACAGTGATCCAGCGCTCTGGATCACTGTCTGGAAACAACAGTCCCCTGCAAAGCACAATGGCCACATACCAGTAGCGCTGCTAGAGGCGGACTTCAGCTCTTCCAGTCAGAATCTGAAGCCTGCTGACTGATAGCCCACACATGTCTTGAGGACAAGGATGGACCTAGGACAAAGGAAGAGTCCTGGGTCTTAGCTGAAGAGCCTGGGCACTTCTAAAGTAGGGGAAGGGGAGCGGGTGGGAATCACATAATAGACAACAGGGTTGATTTTTTGGAGAAGAGAATAGATGTACAGGACATGGCTCAGAGAGCAGGACCAGGACCATTGAGTGGGGGCTACTGAGACACTAGATTCAGCTTGATAAGGCAACCACCTACATAGGCCATTCATTCAGGCTGGGCGTGGTGGCTCACGCCTGTAATCCCAGCACTTTGGGAGGCTGAGGCGGGCGGGTCATTTGAGGTCAGGAGTTCGAGACCAGCCTGGCCAACATGAGGAAACCCAGTCTCTACCAAAATTACAAAAATTGGCTGGGTGTGGTGGCGTGTGCCTGTAAACCCAGCCACACAGGAGGCTGAGGCAAGAGAGATGTGGAGATTGCAGTGAGCCGAGATCGAGCCACTGCACTCCAGCCTGGGGGGGACAGAGCAAGACTCTGTTTCAAAAGAAAAAAAAGTATGATGTTCATTCGGTCATTCAGTCATTCATTCAGTATTTACTGAGAGCCAACAGTGTATACTGCTCCAGGCTCTGGAGCAGATGTATATCTGTGAACAAAACTGAGATTTTTGTCTTATGGGGCATCTATTCTAGTGGAGAAAGACAGACAAGTATAGTAAATAAGTAAATGATATAGTATATTAAACAGCCATGGCCAGGCACAGTGGCTCAAGCCTGTAGTCCCAGCACTCTGGGAGGTCAAGGTGGGCAGGTCACTCAAGTCCAGGGGTTCCAGACCAGCCTGGGCAACATGGCGAAACCCTGTCTCTACAAAAAAATACAAAAGTTAGACGGGTGTGGTGGTTCACATCTGTAGTCTCAGCTACTCGGGAGGCTGAGGTGGGAGGATTGCTTGAGCCTGGGAGGTCAAGGCTGCAATAAGCCATGATTGTACCACTGTACTCCAGCCTGGGCAACAGAGTGAGAACCTGTCTCAAAAAAGAAAGAAGAAAAATTAGTCAGGAATGGTAGCACACACCTGTAGTACCAGCTACTTGGGAGGCTGAGGTGGGAGGATTGCTTGAGCCCGGGAGGCAGAGGTTGCAGTGAGCAGAGATTGCACCACTGTATTCCAGTCTGGGCAACAGAGTGAGATGCTGTCTCATAAGTAAATAAATAAATAGACTTGGCATGGTGGCTCATGCCTGTAATCCCAGCATTTTGGGAGGCAGAAGCAGGCAGAATCACCTGAGGTCAGGAGTTCGAGACTAGCCTGGCCAACATGGTAAAACCCTGTCTCCACTAAAAATACAAAAATTAGCTGGCCATTAATTTTTTTTTTAATTTTTTTTTTTAAAAAAATTTTTTTATTTTTTTTAATAGAGACGGGGTTTCACCATGTTGGCCAGGCTGATCTCGAGCTCCCCTGCCCACGTGATCCACCCGCCTCGGCCTCCCAAAGTGCTGGGATTACAGGCTTGAGCCACCGCGCCCGGCCACTCTCTTCTTTCTTAGCTTTCTCTCAGGGCTTGTGGAGACTAGGAAAGGGCACTTCGGAAATTGGCATATTCCTTGTGCCTGCAAAAGAACCTGGCATATAATGGATGCTCATATAATAAATATGGCAGATAATAAATATTTATAAATAAAACTGGCATATAAATTTATAGTTCCTACACTTAAACATTCTTTTATCCAATTCTCCAAACCCCATGCAGTTCACGTGAGTCTGTGGGATGTCAGACCTGGGTTTGAGGTCTGATTTCCCCATTTGCTATCAAGTTCTTTTTTTTGAGACAGAATCTCGTTCTGTCGCCCAGGCTGGAGCGCAGTGGCACAATCTCAGCTCACTGCAACTTCCGCCTCCCAGGTTCAAGGGTTTTTCCTGCCACAGCCTCCCAAGTAGCTGGGCCTAGAGGTGTGAGCCACCATGTGTGGCTAATTTTTTGTATTTTTAGTAAAATCAGGATTTCACTGTGTTGGCCAGGTTGGTCTCGAGCTCCTGACAAGCGATGCTTCTGTCTCGGCCTCCCTAAGTGCTGGGATTACAGATGTGAGCCACCTGCGCCTGGCTTACTTCATGTTTTTGAGTCTCCATTTCTTTTATAAAATGAGAACGATAAAAATAGTACTGAACTAACAAGGCTATCGCGAGCGTTACGTGAGGTAAGACACCTAAAGGGCTTGACCCATAGCACTTCGTGAATGGTAGCGCCTATTATTATCTCCCAAGATGCAATTCTTTCCATCATCCAAACTCCCTTTCAACAGGATCTGAACCAGTAACCATTTGTGATTGAATTTATTGCATGCTACCTTACCCCTAGTCTGTAACCTCCTTGAGGCTAAGATCTCTTTTTCTTTTTGTTTTTGTTTTTTCGATTTTTTGGTTTTTGCACCAGGCATACAGCAATTACCTCTGTCTTCTACTAAGCTTAGCACACAAAAGGGCTTGATTCATGAGAGGAATGAATAAAGGAGCACTGCTAACCCCACAGCTGAACTCTAAGCTTCTGGAGATAAACCCGCCCCCTGGATTTTTTCCATGTTTACCCAGAGTCTAGCCCAGAGTTTCAGCACTGAGTAGGACCTCAGAGACTTAAGACCTAAGTACTCCAGTGTCGCCTAAGCAATGTGTTGTTTGCTCTCCCACCTTGACCCCATAGTTGCCTTGCCCTCCCCATCTCCTTTGCAGACTCGTGACTTTGCCAGCTCAGCTCTCCAGGTGCGGGAGGGGAGGTCCAACGCTCCACTGGGCAGGCACCGACAGCTGGCAGGACAGGTGTGTTGTGGGGCCGGAGCCAGAGCTGGGGATGTTTGGAAGCCTCCTGTGACTACCAGAGTGGGTCGCGGGTAGGGGAGGGAGGCTGCCTGAAGCCAGAGCCAGCCGGCTGCTGGCCGGCACTTTGTCCTCATCCTCCCTTTCATCCCCAGCCCTCGGAGCCTGGGAGTTTCTCAATGGAGCAGGCGTGTGGGGAATGCTCTGCAGGGGGCTGAGGGAGTTGGCGTATGGTGGGGGTGGACATTCCAGGCATTCTTTGCTTTCTCTAGGAGTCAGGCAGTGAGGACAGAGAGGGGAGAAGCTGCCCAGCACCAGAGTAAAGGGGATTTCTTAGGAGGGAGAGAATAAAGGCAGTGGGGGTGTCTTTACCCAGCAGGAGCAGGGCTCTAGCAGACAGGAGCAGGGGTGGGAGGAGGCAGGTGGTGGGGGCAGGGTGGGATAATCTGCCAAATCCACTTCTACTTTAGTGCCAAAGGCCAGAAGAACAACTGGGACCCTGGGCCCAGGGCCTTCCCACCTGTGTGCTTAGGGTCAGGCCAGAGCTACTGAGCTCACGTTTGTTTTGATTCGGCAGTTTTTCTACTTCCCATCCCTGGCAGCCTAGGGGAACCAGTATTAGGAGAAGGCTCAAAAACCTGCTCAGCACCATCCCTCCCCACCTCAATCACCACAGAGAACAGCAGGGCCTGCTTCCAATCACCTTTCTGGTTTTAATGGTACTTTTTGGCCACGAAGGTCCATTAGGTAGAGACCATTAGGTAGAGAGACTCAGAGTGTGGAGTAGGGTGTGGAGGGGCCGTGGGAGGAGGTGGAAATCGTTGCAAAAATGTCTCTCTGTACACAAAACTTAGATGTCATAGTGGATTTTCCCAGAACATAGAATTCACATTATTGAAAACAGCAAGATTCACTTTTCCTAAAACACAAAGCTGAGAACATAAAAAATAAATATGGACACTCTAGAGTCCTGAAGGCCCAGAGAACACATCCATAGTCTGGACTTTAGAGCAGCTTAGAGGCAGAAGTTCTGAGTCTCTGAGGTCCAAGGTGGAGTCCAGAAGAGCCTGGACCCCTTGAGATGAAGTCCACACAGCAGGCGGAGGCTTTTCAAGTCTTTCAGATTCACAGCAGCAACTCCAGGAGGCTCAGGCCAGGTTTGGAGGATGAAAAAGGAAAGAGAACCACTGAAGAAACAGAGATTGTGTTCTCTTACTCCCAGGCTAAATAAGAAGGGTTAGGTCAGGCATGGTGGCTCACACCTGTAATCCCAGCACTTTGGGAGGCTGAGGCGGGTGAATCACCTGAGGTCGGGAGTTTGAGACCAGCCTGACCAACATGGAGAAACCCTGTCTCTACTAAAAATACACAATTAGCTGGGCGTGGTGGCGGGTGCCTGTAATCCCAGCTACTACGGAGGCTGAGGCAGGAGAATCACTTGAACCAGGGAGGCGGAGGTTGAGGTGAGCTAAGATCACGCCATTGCACTCCAGCCTGGGCAACGAGAGCGAAACTCCGTCTCAAAAAAATAAATAAATAAATAAAAATAAAAATAAGGAAGGGTTACTCCAGACCATTCCCAGGATGCCTCAGGCACATTAGGGATGCCACCATCCAGTTCTGGTGGTTGGTAGGAATGGGAATGTGTGTGTAAAGAGGTCTGACCCCACTTGGCAGGGAATGAGTAGGGAAGGAGCTGTCCTTAGAAGGCACCATGTGTACAGAGTATTCATGGGATGCAGGAGATGGGCCCTGGGAGAGTTCACTTTCCAGGTCTCTGTGGCCCCACCACGTGCACAAGAAACAGGCAACCTGGACTCTGTCATGCACAAGAAATGGGCAACGTGGACTCTGTCTCGGGCCTTCCCATTCCCCTCTCTTTCTCTATTATCCTCTTGGTTCAGCAGGGCTGAAGACAGACACCGAACCCTTGACGCACTTCATTTGCCTACTTCCCACATCCAGCCCTGTCCAGGGCTCCACTGCAAACTGTCTCAGCCTTCTGAGTGGGGATGCAGGTCCTGGGAGGTGGGGGAGAAGGCATCTCCCCTTGGGGTACAGCCAGCTGCATCTGAGAGCCTGCCCAGGCTGGGGCAATGCCTGCCCCACTCAGGTGAGCTTTGAGCAGACCCTCAGTGCCTGTCGGTAGGTCGCCGTCACCTCCTGGCAGTCCGTCAGGGAAAAGCAGCTGTCCCCCAAAGGATCCTGCCGCCAGCGCCTCAGGCAGCTTCCAGGGCCCTCAGAGGGGGGCTCCTCAAGCCCCATGAGGTTGTCCACAGACACACAGCCCCGCAGCGGGGGTTCTGGGAGCCGTTCAGGCAAGTCCAGCTGTTCAAAGGACTCAGAGGACAGGATGCTGTCCTCGCTCACAGCCCCTGAGGGTCGGCTGGCCCGGGCCAGGGGGCGAGGTGGGGCGAGTTCATCCAAGGAACCGAAGGTGGTGGGGGCCGCGAGCTCCAAGGTTGCCCGGGAGAACTTGCCGTTGAGTTTGAGGATACCTTTGCGATGGAGGAGCAGCCCTGAGGCTTGCGGGGGCTTCTGCTCCTTGGGATCCCCGCTCACAAACACGTCGCCTGCATCCAAGAGCTCCCCAGATTCACTGGGCTCGGGAGAGGAGTAGTAGCCAGACTCGCGCTGTCGGGGTTTCTTGAGGATGCCCTTCTTGGGGAGCAGGGGGGGAGCCTGCCCTGGGCTCGCAGGGATCGGGCTGAGCTCCTGAAGGTCCCCCTGTGCCCCCTCTGCAGAGGCTGACACCTTCTTCTTGAGAATGCCCTTCGGCAGCTTGAGGTTGCTCTTGCCAGGGCGAGGGGCAGTGTCATCAGCCGGGTCACCGTGGAGAGACTGGGCCATGTCATTCTCCTTGCGGGACTTCTTGAGTGAATGCTGGCGCTCCAGACCAGGGGTGGTGCTTCCCCCACCAGGCGCATGCTGCTTGAAGAAGCTGCACACCTTGGCCCCATTCTCCAGGAGGGGGCGGGAGGAACGCCGGAGCCAGTCAGCCATGGAGGCCCGGGCAGAGTCACTGCCAGGGTGCCCACCCTCGTGCGGAGCCTCCTGCTCTCCCACACGGGAGGCGTAGCCCCAGTTGACCCACCAGTGACTGGCCACATCCTCCAGGGTGGCCCGGCGGGTGGGGTTCACCATCAACAGCCACCGGATCAGGCCACAGGCGTCTGGAAGACAAACGGCAGGTGCTTCAGTTTGGCAGCTCCCAGAATAGGCACTCCCTGTCCCCTGTCCCCAGCTCATCCCCTTTTGAGCTAAGACACTGCTTACTCCTGGGTTGGATGCGTCCCTTCCAGCCTACGGCTCTGTACATGCCTTGGCCCAGGACAGCTCCCCAGTCCACAGTTCCTGGACTGACTCCTCCTGCCTCTCTGTCCTCTGACCCCTCAGGACTGTGACCCCTTCATGAGCCCTTGTGTGTATGTTGGTATCTATCCTCTCTCTCTCTCCATTGCAATTCAACCCTCTGAGGGTAGAGACTGTGTTCAGGGTAAACTGGGGCTCTCACACCCTTCTTCCTGCCTTCTAAGTCATAGTCAAGGACAAAAAGGTTTCTGAGGATGAGAACAAAAGCAATAGGAAATGAGACAACTGTAGCAAAGGAGATCTAAGTGAGAGCTTAGGAACCACTTCCCGAATATAATCGAGCATGCCCCTATGGGAAGAAAGCTATCCCCTCCTTCCCCAGAGGTCTCGACATTGGACATACGGTGGACGGTCCCCTAACCTACCATGGGCCATGATGGACTGTTGCCCTTTTGACTTTAGTGCCACTGTGTAGTTCTTGCCTTAGGAATGAGTGAAGGACACCCCAGGCCTGGATAAGAACACCCACCCCTCTCACTCACCAGAAGGTTTAGGTGGCTCCCGGTAGGCCCCGTTGCTGATCTGTTTCACCAGCATCTTATGGTCATGCCCGTCAAAGGGCATAGTGCCATGCACCAGGATGTAGAGGAGAACACCCAGGGACCAGCTGTCCACCTGAGAGAGACAGGGGAGGTCAGCAGGGATGCTCATACCAGATGAGAAAATGGTACATGCTGGAGAACTCAGAGGCCAGCACACCTGAGGATGACCCACCTCTCCTACCCAGGGGCCAAGACGGGGATGCTGCAGAAGGGGGCTGAGATGTTGTCAATCGCTTTCCCTGGGAGGGACAGCCACAAGCACAAGAGCTATAGCCAGGTCATCTCTTCTGGGCTGGGGAAGGGGTGGTTGTGACAGATACCATCTCTGCGTCACTCTCGGGAGGCTGGACTGGGTGCCGGGAAAGGTACCAGGAACGAGGAAGGTGAAGGAGGCAAAGAACTAACCTAGGAGGCAGGAGACCTAAGTTCTAGTTCCAGGGTTTTTTTGTTTTGTTTTCTTTTTCATTTTTTTTGAGATGGAGTCTTGCTCTGTTGCCCAGATTGGAGTGCAGTGGCATGATCTCGGCTCACTGCAAACTCTGCCTCCCAGGTTCAAGTGATTCTCCTGCCTCAGCCTCCCAAGTAACTGGGATTACAGGTGTATGCCATAAAGCCCCATTATTTTTGTATTTTTTTTAGTAAAGACGGGGTTTCACCACGTTGGCCAGGCTAGTCTTGAACTCCCAACCTCAAGTGGTCCACTTGTGGACCTCCCAAAGTGCTGGGATTTCAGGTGTGAGCCACTGCGCCCAGCCTAGTTCTAGTTTTGCCACTCGTGGCTAGACACCGGGCAAGTTACTACTTTTTGGGAGGCTTCAGTTTTGTGCTCTGAAAAGGTGAATAATGAGAAAACTAGCCCATTAATCTCCCAGGATCTAAAGTCATAGTAAACACCCGAGGCAGGCCGGCAGGGGAGAGTGGTCACCTACCTCTGGGCCTGTGTAGGGCTTCCCATTGACAATCTCCGGCGAGGCATAGAGGGGGCTCCCACAGAATGTCTGCAGGAACTTGCCTTGATGGTAGAGGTTGGAGAGGCCGAAGTCAGCAATCTGCAGGATTGAATCAAACACGGGCACAGGTCATGTCAAGGCCTGGGTTTTTCTGTAGCTCTTGGCCCACCCCTCTTCGGACCCTGGGGAAACCCTGGCTCCAGTGGAGGAAAGGGTCTCCATGACCCCCACTCCACACTGAGCACTGTCAGCATAGCTCAGGCCCTGGAAGAACGAACCCTGAGGAGCTGTGGCAGTAAGGAGCATCTAGGCAGAGGTATGTGGGGGCTTCAGGATCCTCACTGCTCCCCAGACCGCTTTGCTCACATGGCATTCCACTACAGAGATGCTCTCTCATGCCCATATCCCTTGGAAAGTCTACCATTTCCTTCTTCTAGAAGCCTAGAGTTTCCAATGCCTCCCTGGAGCCCCTGCTCATTAGATCTGCCTTCCAGACAGACTGTACACTCCCATGCCGACCTCCTTGCCCCCACCTCTCCTGCAGCTGCTAGCCCAGCTGAGAGCCTGCATGAGGTTCTAAGGATGTTTAGTGATGGAAAGGAGGGTCAGCCAGATGGAAGGGGAAAGCCAGCATCTTGTGATAATGTCATGGCCCTCAGGAACAAGCAAGCCCTGTAACCAATGAACCACATAAGACTTGAGCTGCCCTTCCTAGCAAAGGGCTTATTCTTGTGTGCACACCTGGGCAAGAACTTGGTGGCAGAAACCTGGGGTCAGCCCAATATAGCTCAGAAGCAATAATGAGGGCAGAACAAACGTCAGGGCTGTGGTTACAGCCCAGGACTCCCTGAACCATCTGATATTGAGGGCTTGAGAACCCGACCCCATCGTCTCATTCCCCGGAGACACCCTTTCCCACCTATCCTCAGTAAGAGGCTGAGGCCATGCCCTCGTGCTCCCCACCTCTTCACCTCATCAGAGGTTATGTGTGTTCAGGGTGGGGAGGGGCTGTTTATGAAACCCTGGCTCCTTTGTTTATGGTTTTATTGGGCTCTTATCAAGCAGTTGCCAGTTGAAGCCCATAATGAAGCACATGATTGGTAGAGACAGGAAAGTTCATGCCTGTCCATGTTTGTGCCCGATTATGTGGGTTTACTGGCTGTGGCTTCCCTCCCTTCTGGTCAGCATCAAAGACCGCCCCACCTGCTCCGGGAATTGACTGGTAAGAGGGAATGAACTCAGTACCAGGGCACCTTATGGTACAGGTCAGGAGCCACTGGAAGAGACTATGGCCTGGGTTCAGGAAGATTCTGAAGAGGGTCAGAGTACAGCGTCACCTTCCCAGGTGCCTGCAGGGGCCAGCCTCCCCGGTGCCATGTCCTTCCTCCAGCCCTGAGATCTCAGTTTATCCCATCAACATGAACTTTTCCATGCCTGAATTTAACTACTTAAGCATGGAAATCCAGCAGCTGCAGAAAGCAGGAAGCTGGAGCTGGAGTCCTTCATCTGTGGGAAGTTTCCAAAGGGCCATCTAATTGTAGCAGTTTTTTTTTTTTTTTTGAGATGGAGTCTCACTTTGTCGCCCAGGCTGGAGTACAGTGGCGCGATCTCGGCTCACTGCAAGCTCCACCTCCCAGGTTCACGCCACTCTCCTGCCTCAGCCTCCCGAGTAGCTGGGACTACAGGCGCCAGACACCACACCTGGCTAATTTTTTGTATTTTTACTATAGACGGGGTTTCATCGTGTTAGCCAGGATGGTCTCGATCTCCTGACCTTGTGATCCACCCGCCTCGGCCTCCCAAAGTGCTGGGATTACAGGCGTGAGCCACCGCGCCTGGCTAATTGTAGCAGATTAAAGCATGCATGTGTGTGTGTATGCAAGTGTGTACACACATGGGCAGGGAGAAGAACTCAGGCCGGGCCCATCCCAAGGTTGTATTAAACCTGACCTTAGATCTAGACTCCTGTCACCCTTATGACATCAAAGGAGCACTGATCTGGGAGTCAGAAGATCTTGGTTCTAGTCCAGGCTCAGCCACACACTAGTTGTGTGATCTTGTGCAAAGCACCCCTCAGCTGAGGCCCCAGCTCTCCATCCACACAATGAGGTGTTGGAATGGATGACGGCTGAGGTCCCTACCAGTACCAATGAAGGTCAGCCTTGCTCAGCTCCTTCAGGAATCCACCAAGAGCTTACAGCTACTTGGCTGGGGACAGTGCAGAAAAGCTGGGGTGGGCAGGGAGGCTTCTAGAAATAAGAAGTGGGACTCACCTTGATATTTCCATTGGCATCCAAGAGGATGTTCTCCAGCTTGAGATCTCGGTGGACAACTCTATTCTGAAAGAAGGAGGGGGCAGTCAGGGGAAGGTCACCACGGAACGGAAGGTGATGAGGGACCTACTCTGGAGACTGAGGTAAACACAAAGGGAGCCAAGTGGGCTTGAGCACAGGTAGGCTGGGAATGCCCATCTTTATTGGTGTGGGCTGCAAGAAATCACAGGCCCTTCTATCCCCGGGTAAGGGACTCAAAGTTAGAGACACCAGCATTTCCCTGAGAGTCCAGAATCTAGTTTTGCCTCTATTTCTGTCTCCCTGTGTGATCCTGGATAAGTCATGGAACCTCTCTGGTCCAAAACAGCCCCAGAGCCCCAGCGACCACCCGCTGAGAACACGGCTGGAGCAGGTAGGTGCTCACCTGATGGCAGTAGTGCACGGCAGAGACGATCTGCCGGAAGAAATGCCTAGCCTCGCGCTCACTGAGCTGCTGCCGCTCGCTGATGTAGTCATAAAGGTCGCCCCGGCTGGCATACTCCATGACGATCACGATCTTGCTGCTGTTCTCAAACACTGGGCAGAGCAAAGAAAGGAACGTCAGGCCCTCCCAGAGTGCACTGCTCTCCACTGGGGGTGACTCACTCCTCCCCCACCCCGGGCCCCACACCAGACAGGACCCGCTCCAGGGATATCTGCTATTGGGGCTATACGGTGGCAAATAAGGGCAGAAGAAGGGCCTTGGAAGTTCTCAGCATCTTCCAGGAGCCATGAGTTAAGGCCAAAGACACTGGCTCACCCTCTGCCTCCTTGGAAGTTCAGGCTTTTGGGAATTCTGAAAAATCACCCTGCCCTTTCAGGAAGCCAGAGACGTCACTAGATGGGAATGAAAAGCCAGGCTCCTTGGTTCAAGAACCTGGTACTTTTTCACCTTGTGGCGTTGGGCAAATGTCTTCTAGAGACATGAGTAAGAATGCAGGTTTGCTGGGTGATCTTGGACAAGTCATTAAACCACTGTGCTTCAGTTTCCTCATTTGAAAAGCAGGATAATAAGGCAACCTCACAGGGCTGGGGTGAGAAACATAAAAAGTCAGCAGCAGTTCCAGGGCTGGCTGAGCAAGCTGGTGTAGGTCTGACACATAAACAAGCACTCGATAAATGGTACCTATGGTTGGATATTGATTTATTGATTTATTGAGACGGAGTCTCGCTCTGTCATCCAGGCTGGAGTGCAGTTGCGTGGTCTCGACTCACTGCAACCTCCACCTCCCAGGTTCGAGCGATTCTCCTGCCTCAGCCTCTTGAGTAGTGGGGATTAAAGGTGCATGCCACCATGCCCAGCTAATTTTTGTACTTTTAGTACAGACGGGGTTTCTCCATGTTGGCCAGGCTGGTCTCGAACCCCTGACTGCATGATCTGCCCACCTTGGCCTCCCAAAGTGCTTGGATTACAGGCGTGAGCCACTGCACCCGGCCACAGTTATATTTATAATCAATGCCCTCATGCGTACATTTGAAAAATAAGGCCAATAATAATGTCTGTCTTGAGGATCAGAAGAGGGAATAAAAGTATATTAAAGTGGATCATGAACTATAAAGCACCACGGAGAGCTGAGATATTCATCACCATCTCTGACTTCCATCCAGAGGATCCAGGGCAGGGCCTCATGAATAAGGCCTTCTACACAGAAGCAATCAATACATATTTGGTAATTAATTGACTGGCTGGGTCCCCGGCAGCCACCCCATCCCAGCTGGCTCATCTCTCTGGGTAGGAGTGGCCCTCTTGCCACTTGAAGACTAGGTAGGGAGTGGCTGGTTCACCAAACTGGCCCTTCTGCCTGGTGTGTGTTAGAACATGTATGTCCATGACACTGTATCTTTGTGTCAAACGGGTCCTATGAGTTTGGCTTGCTTGGTCTGCCCCAGAGCTAATATTGTCTAGGCTCTGAGAAGGAGTGAAGTGAAGAGGCTTCTCCCTAGAGGAGTCCCAGCTTCCAGGGAATTGGATACATGGCCAGGAGGACTGTCTTTTTTTCCAGGGGGACAGGAGTAAATGGCCCTTATCTGTGGAGGCCCAGCCTCCTGGGGATGCCTGGCTGAGACTCCACCCCTATGGCTCTCATCATCTCTGCAAGGGTGCATGCAACCTTTGTGCCATAAAATTGGGAGTCAAAAGCCAGCCAGGGCACATTTTGGAGAACAGCTAGGTTAGAGGTCAGTTCCCAGGACTGAGGCACACCCACTACCTCACATCCCTTGAAGCCTATAGCAGGAAGGGGATGAATTTGGGACACACAGTCACTATGATGTTCTCATGTCTGTTGAATCTGAAGGTGCCAAAGAAGTCATATCCTGAGCTGCAGCGCTCAGTTCCCAGATCCAGCTGGAGATATAAGGCAGAATTCACACACACACGCACACGCACGCACATGCACACACACCAATCACCACACTCAGCCTAGCTGGAGATATGGGTGTAAGGCAGATTTCATACACACATACAAACACACATACACACACACACCCCAATCACCACACTCAGCCTGGCTTAACCAATACTTTGTCATCTCCCCACTCTTCCCTGAGGGAAGCACACAGAGATACAATTAACCTTCTCAGCCACTTGCCTGGCTCTTCATGGGACAGGCTCAAGCCACAGGGCCATGTTAGTGGCTCTACCCTTAATCTTTCTATGACCACGACCCAAGAGCAGAGACTGCTCTATTTTTCCCCCACCAGGAATAGACAGACAAAGGGCAGAGCTACAGGCTCCCTTTCTTCCCTCCTGTTGCTATCCCTTGCTTCCCATCTAACTGATATTATGTAAAGGCTCAACGCAGACAGGTGTGTGTAGGAGAGGGCTCCCCATCTTTCCTTCGTCACCCTCTCTTGCTCGCTTTGTTGTCTGGGTCACGGGGAGGAGGGCAGCTGGAGTGGTGAAATCAGCACTGATGTCAGAGAAGAGGAGGCCAAGAAAGACAAGTAGCGGTAGGAGCCAGCCCTGTGGCAGGAATGATTCAGAGCCCAGGTCAGACTCTAGGAGATCTGGCTCTTGGGACGCATGAAGAATAGCACCCACACATCTGGGACAGGTGCAGGTCTAGGTATCTTTCAGCCTCCCCCAGATTGCTAAGGAGCTCACTGGGTTGGGAAGGTAGTATTCAAGTAGGGAAAACCGAATAATCACAACAAAAAACCCTGCAATTCCTTGAGTACCTCCCATGAGTGGAGCATTCAATGACATAAACAGTTTGATCTTTGCAACCACACTGTGATGTAGATGGGATTACCCCATTTTATAAATGAGGAACTGAAGCCCAGAGACTAACTTCAATGAGCTGTGCAAAGTCATACAGTTGAGTTTCAAATTCAGCTCCTGCCCACCTCTAGAACCTGTATCTTTTTTACTTCTTTATGTTATTTCTTCTGACACATGTACACACACATGTGAACACACGTATGCACACACATAGACCCCCAACTTCCAGCTTTAAGTGCCCACTGTACCTTCATGGATGGCAATGATGTGAGGGTGGTTGAGTGATGACATGATCTCAATCTCCCTACGTATGTGCATCAGATCTTGCTCATCTTTGATTTTGTCCTTCCGGATTGACTTGATGGCCACCTGGGAATAGAAGGCAGGAGAATGAGGAGAAAGGTTTGGCAGGAAAAGGTTTGGCAGAGGACACTCTGGGGGCCCTGGTCCTGGTGGTTTGCCTGTAGCTGCTATAAAGGCCACAGAGAACACCCAGAGAAGCCACTCCATCCTTCACCAGGGTAGGTGGCAGAGAGGCTGGAGAGCACTTTCTCTAGAAAAAGATCTCATCTGAGCTGAGTGCACATGGTCCATGCAGCAGGAAGCAATATGGACCAGTCACCTCCTTATTCATAGTCTACAGATAGCCCAGGAAGGTAAAAACCTGCATTTGCAAGGCTGATGCTTTATGAATTGTAAAGCAAATGTGCCAATCTGCACCATGCGCAAGGACCAGCCAGTTTTGCTCACCACTGAATTCTTAACACTGAGCACACTGCCTGATGCACGGTAGGCACAGAACAACTCCTTGGTGCATTAGTAAATGAACTGGCCCTCATGACAGCCTTGGGAGGTGGGCACAAAAAGCATCATCAATACCCTTTACAGGCGAATAAACTAGGACCCAGAGAGGTTAGATGATGTGCTCAGTCATACGGTCACTAACTGGCACAACTGGATTAGACTGTTGGCCATCTGATTCTCAGTTTGGTGCTTTTTCTGCCCCAGTACTGTAACTTGCTATAAGCAATCAGTCCCTAGCCACAAAGTGGAAACAACCCAAATGTCCATCAAGAAAAGTAGAGATAGGTCTGGGTGCAGTAGCTCAAGCCTGTAATCCAAGCACTTTGGGAAGCCAAGTCAGGAGGATCACTTGAGGCCAGGAGTTCACAACCAGCCTGGGCAACATGGCGAAACCCTGTCTGTACAAAAAATACAAAATCTAGCCAGGTATGGTGGCACATGCCTGTAGTCCCACTATAGGCGCGTGCTGAGGTAGGAGAATTGCTTGAGCCCAGGAGGCAGAGGTTGCAGTGAGCCATGAATGTACCACTGGACTCCAGCCTGGGCAACAGAGTGAGACCCTGTCTCAAAAAAAATAAAAAATAAAAAAAGAAATGTAGGCATAAATTACATGTGGTATGTCCATAGGATGGAATAGAATATTATTCAACCACAAAAAGGAATGAAATTCTGACACATGCTATAACATGGATGATCCTTGAAAATATTATGCTAAGTGAAATAAGCCAGTCACCAAAGGATCAATATTGTATGATCCCACTTAAATGAGGTACCAGGAATAGGCAAATTCATAGGGACAGAAAATATTAATAGAACGGTGGTTACCAGGAACTGGGGGAGGGGAAATGGGGAGGTGTTGTTTAATGTGTATAGTTTCGGTTTTGTAAGATGAAAAGAATTCTGGAGATTGGTTTACAACAACGTTAAATTTAACACTACCAGTACACTTAAAATGGTAACTTTTATCTTATGTATGTTTTACCACGTTTTTAAAAATTGGTCCCAAAATTATGAAAAAAAAAAAAAAAAAAGCCCCCAAACACCAGTCTATTCAGTTCAGACAAGAAATGTTCCTCCCCTGACAAGAAACAAACAACTCAACAGTGGCTTGTTATCTCAGGGCTTGCTACCTTAGTCCAGCAAGAGAAAAACACCACAGGAGGACTAAGCCTTCTGGACAGTATGTGTGGTGGGCTCCGGAAGGGTGGAGTGAGGCAGGAGGAAATGGAAAGAGGGCTACTGAGGTGCAGCTAGCAAAGCTCTGAGCCAACGAGGGTCTCGGTCCCTCTCTGCTCCACCCTCCTCAGCAGCAGCTCCTGGAGAAAACCCCAGAAAACACCAGGGAGCAGGGCCTGAGGCGCAGAGTTGGGGAGAGACGCTGCCTGGGGAGTCTGTCACTGTCCCCCTGGGCGAGTCCCACCCCTTCTCAAGAGCCCCGGGCTTTTTTTTTTTTTTTCTGTGAAACTAACAGGTTGAACTAAGAGATCTGAGGGGCTTTCCTGCTCTGAGTCTATGAAATGAGCTGTAGAGATGCCACGGGGCCCTCAGAGGCTGCAGGGCTGGGCGGGAGCAGGGTGGGGGTGGGGTGTCATAGGGCCAGCCAGTTCCTGGCAAGTGCTGCCCAAGGACGCAAATGGTAAATACGAGTCTTCCTCTTATGGGAGATAGGCAAGTTGTGAGAAATCTGAAGACCTAGACTGTGGTGAACAGCTCCTCGTTCAATTTCCCAGGAGGGTTTGCCTCCCCTCAAGATTCAAAGGGAGACAGAAAAAAGAAAACCCCTGCTCGATGGGAGGAGCCTCTAATCCACCCTTTCACAGGGCTCTGGAGGCAGACAATGGCTTCTGGCTTGCAGGGGCAGCAGGCCCTGCCGGCCTGTGTTCTCCATCGGACAAGAATGCGGAACAGCCCTAATCCCGTAAGAGGAGCTGCTCACAATGCCCTGGCCCGGTCACCCCGGCAACGGGCCAGGGATGGCGTGCCCTCCGCCCTGCTCCTCCCCCCTAGCTTCATCCTTGAAAGAGGGGAGGCCCTGCTCTCAGGCCCTCCCTGAGCAAGGCAGGGAGGACAATGGCAGGTGGGAGGGATGGTCACCATGGAGCCTCCTCCCCAGGATGCTGGAGAGGCCCATGCTGCAGCTGCAGGGGATGCGATGGGGTTATCCCCCTTCTGCTCCAAACCATACATCTGTCCCTAGTGAGCTAAACAAAAAAACAAAAACAAAAACCTGGGCTTGGAATTGGGCAGGGGGCCAGGGTAGGCGTAGAAAGGGCTTGAATTCTCCTTCAACTAGGAGGCACCTCTCTTTCCTGGATACAACTTGGCTCATTCCCACACACCTCTCGCCTCCATACCCTTTTTCCTCTCCCTGAAGGGGAGATTTTATGGACGAGTTATTTTCTCACTAAAATTCTTTGTTTAAAATAAAACAATGGATAAAGTTCTATGAGCTCTTCGGAGATAAAGGTCCATAAAGAGAAAACGATCAATCATATAGAAACACAAATCCCATATCTAGATAATCAAAACTATTTCAGAACTTAAGATGTACGCATAGGCACATCTTGGATGTTCAGTTGTGTACTCGCAGAGACAATAGTGAACTAAATCATCACAGGCTTAGGGGGCAGAACTCTAAAGATGACAAGGCCTAAAATAAATGAGGTTCCAAAAAAGGGAGAAAGGGGTCTTAGCGGGGCTGGGAGGAGTCTCTGCATAGGGGAGGGTGCATAAGTTGAACCCCAAGATCCATCTCTTTCAACTCCAGAAGTCCATGTTTCTACATCAGAATTGTTAATCCTCATTGAACAGTTCCAGCCTCCTGCAAGTTTGTGCTCTGGTATCAGGGGGTAGCTTAGGGACCCACCAGGTATCCATATTAGGTCCCAGCAGATCACAGTACGGCTGGCACTTTCCAGGAAGCAAACAAGTTATGTCATCAGGCCTCCATCAGTCCCCAAGCAGGTGGCAGACAAGAAGAGCCATGCATCACTGCCCTGGTGTGGTTGGGCCACTACTCTCCAGCCTATCCTGGCCCCACAGGAGAGGGCTCTAGCTATCTGTTGGCTGGCCTGTCAAAGTAAATTACAGCAACCGCTCAGGCCTGGACAGAGCTCAGCATACAGAAAGCGTCCAACAGTTGTTACTGGTGAACATAAATCACAAATATTTACTAGTTAAGTCACTGGGCTGCTGATCTTTGACTGATGGGAGCAGTGCTCAGATAAGATTTTCTCCTCTTCTTCCTAGTCACGGGTGGAGTTCACTTGGTTATAAGGACTAATTTTTCCGGACCTTTGTTCTCATCTGCAAGATAGCCGGGCAATATTCTCTAGAATAAAAATACGTTGATTAGGCTGGGCGCAGTGGCTCATGTCTATAATCTCAGCACTTTGGGAGACTGAGGCGGGCAAATCACTTGAGGCCAGAAGTTCGAGACCAGCGTGGCCAATATGGTGAAACCCTATCTCTACTAAAAATACAAAAATTAGCTGGGCCTGGTGATGCATTGCTGTAATCTCAGCTACTCGGTGGCTGAGGCACGAGAATTGCTTGAACCCGGGGGGGCGGAAGTTGCAGTGAGCTGAGATTGCACCACTGCACTCCAGCCTGGGTGACAGAGTGAGACTCTATCTTAAAATAAAAATAAAAATAAAAATAAAAATAAGACGACCAAAACCAAGGAAAGAGGGTAACAATTGCTGAACCAATCACCCAGAGGCAGGAAGGCCACATGCCTGAGATAGTCCTGGTCTAATTACTAACATTGCTCCTTTTACTCTCCAAAGTATCCAAGTTTAGACAGTACATTATATGGCCACCCTACTCAGAAGGGGAAGGAAAACCAGATTCAATGATAATAACGTCAACTTGAATATCTGGTTAGTGGAGAGGGCATCAAGAGCCCAGGTATCTAGTCCTTATTTGTCCCTATCGAGCTATGCAACTCTTAAGTCACTTGACCAGACAATAAGTCTGGTTAACTCATCTGGCTGGTTTTCATGTCTTCATCTGAAAAATGAAAGGATATTTATTCTTCAATCATCTGCTGAGTGCCTACTATGTGCCTGGCTGGCACTGTGATAGGTGTTAGGGATTCAGATAAAAATTGGACAATCCCACAGTCCAGTGGGAGGACTAACAATTAAATAAACTCCATTCTATTGTGATAAATGGGGCAGTTGATGTCCCTGCCCGCAGAGAGGCTCCAAGAGCACTGGAAAGAACTTCCTTTGCCTATAGGAGGAGCAGGGAAAACCACCTCCGGGAGAAAACTGCTTTGGATTTTGAAGGATGAGTGAGGTTTGCTAAGCCAAGGGAGGTGGGCTACGGAGGGACAACAGGGGCATTCCAGGCAGAAAGAAAGGTTTGAGCAAAGACCAGAAAGAGACATTCACGAATCTGCACATCAGGATCTCTACGCACCCTTCCAAACTCTAGAATTCTATGCCGAACTTCTTCAGAAACAGGCCACCTGCTACTATGCCAGGAAGGTGCTAGCCAAGGATTATTATAAGGAGCCCCATACTACAGCCACAGTAGCCTGCTTGAGCGTAATTTCTGATTCTGCCCCAGTGGTTTTCTTGCCCTGCGGTCCTGAATATTGGAAAAGGCAGCAGGGTTAATTCCTCGTCCTAGTTTGCAAACAGCACACACTGAAGCCCAGAAAGGCGCACTGAATTTTTCAAGGTTCCACAACCCATCAAGACACAATCAGGATTGAAGATGGAAAGATGGTGCCTGGAGAAGCTTCCATCTCAGCCATGGAGATTCCCTGCCTGCCTCCCATCCCTGGAGAAGGGAATGCCCTATATCTTGCCCTAGGCCAGGCTGTGCAGTATCGCCCAGCCACCCCATCCCACTTACAGACATACAAATATGCCCACTCCTTTATCAACACCCTGGAGAGGTAGGTGCTGTGGCTCAATTGGTAAACACTGCCTCCCTCCCAGGGACTCAGATCAGGAATGATCTGGATTCAGGAGAGGATGGTAGAAAGGTCTTAGGAAAAGAAGATCCAGAGATGCTGGTTCCAGGTGGAGGGAGAGAAGGTGCAAGCTGGGCATCTCTGGTCACAGTTATCACCTGGAGCTGGAGCCAAGATCCCTGATTCCTCTCTGGTGTTTAGTGGAGCAGCTGCTGTCTGGGAGGCAGGGCAAGGAGCTGGAGGATGACCCATTTAGATAACAGAGGAGAGGCTGGGCTGGGCTGGCCCAGGCTGGGCAGAGTGGGGATGGGCCTAGGGGTGGCTTACCATCCCACCACACCAGCCAGAGAGCTAGGCAGGGATCAGGAATAGGCTCCAAAGGGAGCCTGAGCCACCTCCCCATACTGTGCTGCCCCCTCCTTGCCATCCTCCAGCCCCCTCTACCAGGTTGCTGGGCAAAGAGCTTCCCTGCCCAGCCTTCTTGTGTGGTTTGGCTGGGGCTCAAGGACAAGAGTGGCCTGCAGCCTCCCTCCCTGCTACTGAGCGGGCAGGTGCAGAGGGAGCAGGGAGGGCAGTGTCCCGCCAAGCAAGCCCTTGGCAGCCAGCCAGGCAGGAGTCCTCTGGAGCTGGGGCCGAAGGAGAAACGAGGACTTTGAACAAAGCAGCAACCAAAGTGGTTTGGCTTAGGGAAGCCCAGCACAATCCTTACTCTTTCTTAGGGTAGGACAGACCTCCAGGACACAGGGATTTCCCAGGAAAGGGAAGGGCAGGACTTCATCAAAGCCAGCCCTGCTGGGATAACAACACTGTGTGTGTCAGATACTGTGCTATGCACTTTACATATGCTGTCTTACTTAATCCTAAGAGAATCCCACTAGATAGGAATGATCATCACCCCCACTTTACAGATAAGGAAACTGAGGTACAGAGAGGTTGCACAGCTGGTAAGCAATGGAGCCACGATTTGGATGCTCGCAGCCTTGACTCTCAGCTAGGCAGCATCCCCAACAAGGTTTGAAACCCAGGAATACAGTATAGTTCACCCACCCTGAATCCTTCAACACAGTCATTGTACGTGAGGGTGGGGGTTGGTTCCCAGTGACTCTTCCCACCTGAAGCACAGCCTGGAGCGCTGGGAAAGGCAGCGGGAGCTAACTTTTGGAATAACAAAGCACACTGAAGCAAGCCCGGGCTCATCTCAAGGCCAACTCCCAGTCTAGGACTCAGTACTTGGTCATCCAGGAGACCAAGTTGCAGGCATGCCACTCACCAGCTACAGGATAAGTCACTTCCCCTCTGCGGGCCTCAGCTACTCTGTCAGTGAAGGAATCAGACCACCTCAGTCATTTTCAAGCATTTTCAAATCCTGCACTGCACTCCAACACATGAAAAAGACAGAAGCACTCTCGCTCCAGAGCACCATCCACTTGGACTCATGCCCTTCATGGTGCACCTTGAAGGTAAGACTTCCATGCAGATCATCCAAAGGCTTTGGTGGACTCCATTTCAGAGACCCCAGCATGTGTTTTTCTCTTTAGGGGGAGGGGTGGCCAGGGGAGCTGGGAGAGTCCCAGGAGGAAATGTCATTTGGATATCAGGAATGTACTGAAGAGCCAGAGCAAATATTTGTTTTTCCTTTGATGCCCTCCTAGTTAGTTCCATTAGTTCCGCCCACCTGCCCTTCCCCTCTGCCAATCCCATCTGGCCCCGAAAATCCTATCTAGGCAGGTTGGGAGCGGGAAGCATGCTAGAAAGGTGGAGAGAAAATTGGGATAGAAGTCACCCAGCAGGCTTTCCTCTGAATCTAGCTCCCATCAAAAATCTCAATTCATTCTGGGGGAGGTCTTGGGCAAGCTCCCACACCCCTCTCCCCCACTGAAGTATCCTGAGATACTAGGGCTCTCTCGATTCACGGAGGACAGTCAAGAGGCAGGGGTGGGGTGGGGTGGGGAAGAGGCAATGCTCCAGAACTGAGAAACCATTAGCACAGCAGGCAGCCGCTCTCCAAGAAGGAAGGAGACCCTGAGCAAGTTCCCAGCTGCAGAACTGGGTGGTCTATGGATCAGGGAGGTTCACAGCAGGTCCCATGCCTACTGATCTTGGCTTCCTACATAGAGCAAGAGGCATGAGGCCAGGGAGTATCTTCTGATGTAATAAGAGCTGGAATCCCTGTCTAAATCCACTGAGGTTTGAAAACTGAAAGCTAGTTTATCTCATTCTGGAATCAAATGAGATCTCTCTCTTACTCTCTCTCTCTCACGCATGTCCACACACACACCCACACACACACCCACACACACACCCCACAGTGACCTGGGTCAAGAGCCTGATGGGATCTCTGAACTTCAATCTCAGGTTTTCAGTTTCTGGGCCACCCCAGTCCCCACGACCCAGTCTCCCCACCCCTAAGAGGCATGAAGCACAAGCCACCAGCAGTTATTTTCCAGCTAAGCCCCTGAAAAAGCCTGGGTCCAACAGCTTCAAGCCTGGAGCTTCACCAGGCCTTCAGACTTTGTAGAAAGAGAAAGAAAAGGCAAGCCAGGAAGTACATGATTGCCCAATAGCTGTAACCTGGCAGCAGGCAACTGGGGACTGTGCCAGGCAATAGCAGGAAAAACATACTCGGTGCTATTGATGGGGCCATACTCTATCCCTTTCTCCAACATCCACTCTCCTTCACCAGTGAAATGACTTCTTGAATTTCAAACCAGCTACTGGCTGCAAAAGCAAACACAATCTGGGGAAGTAACTGCTGATGTAGCCAACAGGGCAAACCATACACACACACACACACACACACCCTCACAACCAGCACCCAACTGGATTTGGCAAAACATAATAATGCCTAAACCACCTGCTCTAAAAGGTTGGTTAAAATATACATTATATGGCCCTATCCTAGCCCTTCAGAATTAACTACTCTGGGTGTGGAACCAGAGAATGTAAGTATTTTAAACAAACATCCCAGGTGATTCTTATGTACTTTAAACTCAAGTTTGAGAACCAGTTAACCACTGCTAACTAACTTTTGACAAATTTGCCATCCTTTCTGGGCTGGCCTTCCAGAAGTTCTCACTGCAAGTTCTATGTATCAGGAGCAATATAGTTCATATTTCGATCTTATTCAATTCTCACAGCAGCTTATGAGGCAGGCTGTGTTTTCTACAGTTCTGCAAAAGGGGAAACAAAGTACAGAGATGAAGGAAATTGCCCAAGGTCACACAGATTGCTAAACTACTACACTCGCACCAAAGTAACAGGGCGTGTTCTTGAAAAGGCCCCCAAACCGAAAGGTGTCTCTGGTACAGTGGACGTGGTTTCACATTTTCCAGAATCAAAAACTCATCATAATGAAACTTCAACTAAATTTTAGAGCTGGAAAGGACCTAAATGTCAAAATCCACCCGCTGTGCCAGAGCTCCAGTGCGCTGGGCTGCCAGATTCTTGGAGTTGGGGAACTCCACACCTCATCCATTCATTCAACCACACACATATTTACCAAATACCTATTAAGATGGGGTGCCTTCTACTTCCTCTTCCCATTGTACTCTATTGAACAGTCTGTTCCCAGCAAAATTCAACTAATCTTATCCCAGGACACGACACGATTCGTCTTTCCGCGCCAACTATCCATAGCCTCCCTTTTATTTGACAATCATCACAGCAGTGTGGTGTTGCTGGCTGGGGTTCGCAACTTTGCGACCACTGTCCCTGCAATCACGGACCGACACATCTGCCAGGGACAACACGCGGTAGCCACGCAAGCTCAGCGCGGTAAAGATCACGTTGGCCTCTCCGCCGAGCAACGAGCGAGCCCCCGCCCGCCCTCCTCCGCTCCCCGCCGGCGGCCAAGCCCGAGCCCGCCCCGCGCCGCGAGAGGGAGCCGCACTCACCAGGCGCCCCGAGCTCTCCCGCGCCTTCTTCACCTTCCCGTAGGTGCCTTTGCCCAGGGTCTCCAGGAACTCGTAGCGGTGCCGCAGGTTGTGCTTGTGGTGGTGCCGCTTCACCGCCTGCTTCTTCATCAGGGGCTTGGGCGACTTGATCAGCCCTTCCGCCAGCGGCCGGGTGAGCTCTGCGGCCGAGGGAGTGGGGCCG
Source organism: Papio anubis (assembly GCF_008728515.1). NCBI lineage: Eukaryota > Metazoa > Chordata > Mammalia > Primates > Cercopithecidae > Papio > Papio anubis. The sequence goes on along the minus strand of NC_044976.1, from coordinate 156,366,765 downwards.
GAGCGCCGCGCGAAAACCAGCGACTCCATGGCGAGCAGGAGGTGAGCGAGGGCGGCAGGGGAATCAATAGGCTGTGCCGGGAGGGCTGAAGCGCTGGGCACAGGTCCCGCACCCGGACGGGGAGCCACAGCAGTACCACAGCGCGCAGTAAAGCACAGCATTCCAAGTAGTTATAAACGCCCTGAGTCCGAGGCCCTGGACACGCCCCCCGGCGCCCATTGGCCTGCTCGGCGGCGGCGCGTGACCACGGCCGTCCACATTGGCTCTCCGGAGTTCCAGGCCCCGCCTCCTCCCCGTAGGCGCGGCCGGGAAAGGTGTCAATGGAGCCCCGCCCACCAGGAATGGGGACTAGGGGATTCTAGCGGAGGCTGCCTGAGGCCCAGAACCTTACTCTGAGGGCCCTTGAAGCTGTACTTGCCTCTGAGTGGCGCTTGGTCCTGGTTAATGCCCTGTTGTTTTATTGTACTGTGTTCTCAGTTGGCTCAGAGGTCACCAAAGTATTTCTTCATCCTGAGTAATTTGCTTGTCCCAAGCCAAAATCTATAATTGCTTGACCACTTCATTAAGTCCATAAAGGAGAAAGGGAGCTGGGATAGGACAAGGCAGAATCCAGCCTAGTGGAAGGGTTAGTGCAGAGCTGTTCTATGGTTCGAGTTCACTTGTCTTCAGTGAGATCAACCTTACTTGGATATTGGAATCCAATGGCCTGGAAACGTCTTTCTTCTTCCTCAAAGAGGGCTTCTTAGGCAAATCACCTGAGGTCCAGGTGTTCAAGACCAGCCTGGCCAACATGACGAAATTCCGTCTCCACTAAAGATACAAAAAGCCGGGCATGGTGGTGCACGCCTGTAATCCCAGCTACTCGGGAGGCTGAGGCAGAAGAATCGCTTGAACCCAGGAGGCAGAGGTTGCAGTGAGCTGAGATGGCGCGACTGCACTCCAGCCTGGGCAACAAAGTGAGGCTCTGTCTCAAAAAAAAAAAAAAAGAGGGCTTCTGAGGTTGAGTAGATTCCCTCAACCACTTGGTGGAATTTATTTGTGATGTGTTGGCCGGAGGTGGAGAGAACCCAAAGGGACATGTATTTATTTAAAATTTTTACATGCCAGCTATCTAACCTGTGTCCCTAAATCTGAAAATAGTTGCTCCACCCAAGGTTTTCTTGTGCTTTTGGTGCCAGGAGCATTGGTGGTAGGTTATGAGGTTTGACTTGGTTTTTGAGGCCTGGAGTTGCTAGGTCCAGAATCTCCACTCTGAGTGCTCATTTAGAGTGGAATGAGATTGGCCATAGGTTTTCCTTCTTGCTTTAAATGGGGGAGAGGGAACATTTCCCCTTTGGCCATCTTGATAACCTAATCCCGTGAAATGAGTATTATTCTGCCCAAGGCCACACAACTGGTAACAAAGTGGCAGGATTTAGACCCTGGTCCTCAAGGAAGAGAATGGAGGACAATAGACCTGGATCCTCTTCCCTGAGGGAAACCCCTTCTGCCAGCCAGTTTAGGGCCCTGGATGGATTCCAGCTATGCTGGGGAGCCAGCCTTCCCCTCAGGCCTTCAGGAGGATAGTGCCTCCCCTGTGTATCCAGGGTGTGCTGAGGATGGAGAAGGACTCACCCCCAGTGGCTGCCCACTTTTCTACTTCCACTGATCCTTTGATTTTTTTTCTAGTGTGAGTTACGGATGTCTCCATCCCTCCGTGGAGCTCTTTATCTCCTTTGTGACTGGAGAGGATCCATCTTACACAGGAAACCAATGTATCTGTCCCAAATTTGGAGGGCCACAGGAGGTGGTGGCCGGTTTGGCATTCCTCCCTCCACCAGCCTCCCCTTTTGGTTATCTGTGCAAATAGGATGAGGCCCAGAGATAGTTGCCCTGATTTGCTATTTCCTTTCCTCTCTGAAATCTGCTTCTGTTCCTGGGGGCTCATCCAGACGATTACGATTCTGTAAAGGAAGCATGGGTAACGCAAGCACAGGGCCTAGTGTTGGGAGACCTGAGTTTGAGTCCTGACTCTGACACTAACCAGTTCTGTGGCCTTCTACTAATTACTTCATTCTACAAATACTGGTGCCCACTAGGTGCTGAGCCTGAGGATACAATGGTGACAAGATCCCTGCCTTTGGAGTGTTCTCAGTCTAGTGAGAAATAAACAAGTAAATCCTGGACAGAGGGAGAAGGGTCCATGATGGAAGAAGAACAGATTGCCTTTTTTTTTTTTTTTTTTTTTTGAGATGGAGTTTTGCTTTTGTTGCCCAGGCTGGAGTGCTATGATGTGATCTCAGCTCACTACAACCTCCGCCTCCTGGGTTAAAGCAATTCTTCTGCCTCAGCCTCCTGAGTAGCTGGGATTACAGGCATGCGCCACCACGCCCAGCTAATTTTGTATTTTTAGTAGAGACGGAGTTTCTCCATGTTGGTCAGGCTGGTCTCAAACTCCTGACCTCAGGTGATCTGCCCTCCTCGGCCTCCCAAAGTGTTGGGATTACAGACATGAGCCACTGTGCCCAGCTCAGATTACCTTTAAGATATATACCCCAGGTGGGAGGAGGCTGGTCAGGGGCAGGTTCCTAAAGCCAGAGCTTTTTAAGTTGAGACCTGAAGGACAAGGGGCAATTGGCCAGCTGAATCAACATTTCTTCATAAGATGAAAGAATTACACAGATGAGCCTAATACTTATTTTAAGGCTTAATCTAGCTACACTCCTGTAACTTTTTCCAGTACAACACCCAGTGTGCTACAAGGCACACAAAAGGTGCTCCATGGATGCTTATGAACTGAAGGAATGGATGTGCGATGGAATCCAAAGACGAAACTAAAAACACCTACATGTGATTGGGCCCACTCCATTACCAGCTATCTGGCCATGGTCGGCGGGGAGTCATCTGCAACCTCTTCTTGGACCTTCTCACCCCTGCTCCAGCTTCCTTTGACTACAGTCTGAATTCCCATCTAGGTAAGGAAACATGGGTGACCAAAGATCACAGCAGGCAGGCAAGGAAGACACAGAGCCAGAACAGCATGTGACTCGGAAATGATCTAAGCTGCTGAAACTCAGATCTCAAATTCCTTAAAGGAGGTCTGGTTGGTGGGAGAGCGAGAGTGCCTGACAGGGAATCCGTGTTGGTCAGGGACTCTGCCACCAGCAGTCTTGGGGAATTCCTGGGTCATGTGGTCGGATGTGTGGATGTGCTGAGATATCTGGGCTGAGCTAAGCTCCTCTCAATCCTGCCTGCCCCACTGTTGACTCCTGGAAGGGAAACGCCTACCCCCCAGCCCCAAGTCCCATGGCTGATCCATGTCTGAGGGGGTCATGGGAGAAAGCTGTTTATTGGATCTACTATGTGCCGTGCTGGGAAAACAAGTGGGAACAAATGTCTGTCCTTGTCCTTGAACACTTCACAATCTGTGTGTGTGTCTGTAGGGGAGTAAGGGTGGGTCCAGACTGGTAAAAGGGGATTTGAAAGCAGCTCAGAGTGTGGACTGCTATGATGTGTCCTGGTGGGAGCAGGGTGCAGGCAGGAGCACAGGTGAGAGGCACCAAGGCCATGCTATGGGGGTCAGGTGAGGGTTGGGAGCACGTAAGGCAGATCTCAGATAACCTGTAAGATGAGTCTTGAGCCCTGAGGATGAATTACAGCCTGTAGTATTCCTCACCTCCCCGCCAAGAGAGGGATGCAAATCCTGTCAGTCGCTGGCAAATTGGGAAGCCTAGCTCAAAGCTGCCCTCTTCTGACCAAACTAAGCCTAGCATGTTTTATGGGATGCCCAAAGCTGTGACCACAAGCAGAAGTCGGTTTAGGCCATTTGTTCCTCCAGTAAGCCACTCATTTGTTCATTCATTCATTCATTCATTCATTCATTCATTCAACAAATATGGACTGAGTAATTGTAATAGCAGCTATAAAAATATCTAACATTTATTAAGCCAGCCCTGGTTCTAAATTCTAAATTCTAGTACGTCCTGCCGGAAGTTTGGAGAATTTTGTGCCGCAAACACTGAAGACAGCCCTCAAGCTCTCAATTACCCTGAGAAACTGAATGTTATTCGCAGACCAGGCCTGGGAGGGGATGTGACTGAAGAAGAAGCTAGCTCTTCTCCCCAGGCCAAAGAGCTTGCCCTGTCTCCCGCCTGGAGTGGGAGGGAGAGCACACGCAGACAGACAGGAGGCAGGTGTGCCGGGGTCCATTTCCACTTCCACCACCAACCCATGCCACGCTGCAGCCAAGGACTTTGTCTTTTAGGGGTGGTTCCTTATCTGTAAAAGGAGATTTGGATAAACCAACTCTCGGTTTCGTTTCAAATCTGCTGTAACTTCTCCGCAATATCTAAGCAGGGACAAATTAGAAATCTCAGCCACTCGCTTTCTTTTGCCACCTGGTAACTGATTCCCTCAGTACTGGACATTTAGGAGCCCCATTCCATCTCGCATCCCCAGGCTGGCATAATGTTTTTGGCTCAAGAATCTGGCATCCTGGGCTTCAGGCTCTGCTCTGACTGTGACTATAACTCCTGTCTCCACCACTTCATGTGTAAATAAGAACTATTCTTTTATGCAGCTAACATACTGTGTGCCAGCCACTGTTCCCTAGATTTCCTGTATTAATGAATTCAACCCTTTCTACAACTGTATGAAGTAGGGACTAGCCTATGATATCCCCATTGGATGTGAGGAAAGTAAGACACAGAGCAATTAAGGGCCTATGCAGGGTCACAGAGCTGTCAAGTGGTGAAGCCAGATTGCCTGGGGTCCAATCTGGCCCCAGAAACAGCACTCTTAGCCACCGTACTTTGGCTTAGAGAGGATTCCTGACTTGCCCAGAGTCTCAAGTACACTAAACTGCTCTGTGTCATAGTTTCCTCATCTGAAATGACTACCTCCTGGGTTTGCTGTGGGATGAAATTAGAAGTGAAGTCATCAGATTGATGGTTTCCCATCAGTCTGCCTGGGGCTTTGCTGGGCTCTGGTCCTCCCAAGTTCCCTCCCCCAATTTTGGCAGAGACACAAGAGTGTGTATGCCCGCCTAGTGTGTGTGACAGCGAGGGGTTATCAGAGTGCCCTGAGCGCTAGCTGATCTGATTTGGGACAGAAGACAGTTAAGATAAGCTCAGAGCTAGGAAGCAGTCATTGAAACAGCCCAGGGCTGGAGCTTTGGGTTAAGGGAGGAGGAAGGAGCTGACGACCTGAGAGAGAAAAGAAAAGGACCTCTTAACAACTCTTAGTGCTAGATTTGAACACCTGAAGGAAGTTGTTCTGAGAGTTGGGAGGTGGAGTGGGTGGATATATGTATAGATTTAAAGTCTGGAGGCACCAGGCGCGGTGACTCACACCTGTAATCCCAGCACTTTGGGAGGCCAAGGTGGGCGGCTCACCTGAGGTCAGGAGTTCGAGACCAGCCTGGCCAACATGGTGAAACCCCGTCTCTGCTAAAAAACCAAAAATTAGCCAGGCACCTGTAATCCCAGCTACTTGGGAGGCTGAGGCAGGAGAATTGCTTGAACCTGGGAGGCAGAGGTTGCAGTGAGCCGAGACCGCACCATTGCACTCCAGCCTGGGCAACAAGAGTGAAACTCTATCTCAATAAACAAATAAAGTCTAGAACTTCCAGTCACTGTTTTAGAAAGGGTCTCCTTACCCCATCGTTAGTAGCAAAACTAGAGATTTTTCTCTTTTTCTGCCCTTCACTCCTGTGTCCTTTTCCCAGTCACGGAGGATGTATCACTTCCATTGCTGTGGAGTTGGGAAGTGTTGGTGCTGGGGAGTGGAGAGGGGGAAGCTATGCCAGTGACTGGGGAAAATTTTCATGGGATTCTTCCATGGGTCTTCAAGTACTTTCTACTAACTTACTCTATTACATTGTAGTCACCTGAGATCCTTTGTGAGTAAAGGATGAGTAAAGAAAAATAACCCCCCATCTTTACAGTCCACCCTTTCACACTCACTATTTTATTGATTCGTCACTGACCCTGTGAAGTCAGGGCTTCTGGTTAGATGTTGGGGTACAGAGGCTGTTGATATAGATGTGGCAGGAGGTACAATGAGCCTGGGAATGGAAGTCAGGAGATGAGGTGCTACACCCAACTCTGCTGCTTGCTGGCCACATGACCTGGGACAGGTGACTCAGTCTCCCAGCCCTTAGTTCCTAATTGTTCAAAGAAGACCCCAAACTTGGAGATACTTTGTAAGCTGTTAAAGGCTCCCCAGCAGGTAGGGGTTTATGGCAGTGGATACTAGGTCACTTCACACTCCATTTAAATGCTGCTCCCTATGAAGGGGCTGAAGGTCTTCCTCCTGGCCCTGCCTCCACTCGGAATGACCAGGCAGGGCAGGGCATGGAAAGTGTGCCCAGGAGGGAGGTGGGAGAAAGGTCTGTCCATTGCCATCCCCCTGCCCTGTGCCTGGCTCCCACTGGCAACCTGAGCCCTTGGCCTCCCAAGCCGATCCTGGAATGTAAACCCCAAGCAAAGCACATTCTTTAGCTGGGTCACCAGCTCCTGGCCCTTGGTAAGGAAAGGCAAGAGCCAGCATTTCTCTTGGCCCCAAATAACACTAGCACAATCTGGTACTGAGGGGCTATTACTACCAGACTGGGTTAATCAGCTGGTTCTCACCCACAACTCATGAAAAGCTCAGGTCTGACCTAGGACCCCTGAGAGTGCCCACAGTCAAGGGGAGAGGCAACTCAATCCCTGAGCAGGGGGAGTCGAAATATTGCTTATTTCCTGGATCTGGTTCCTTGTGTCAGTTGCAGGCCATAGAGGAACTCAGAGGGAAAGGGAGCACCCTAAAGATTCCCTCAACCCTGGTGCTGCCTCTGGGCTCTTTGATTTCTGGCTTTTATTCAACTCAGTTGTTTGCTACATAATTAGATATCGCATGCCAGGCACTCTGTGTGATGCCCTGGGCCTGTAAGAGTTAATAATATCATTACAGTCCTGAGAAGTACCTTAAAAATTTTGTGTGCATGGGGATGAGGTGGGGTGGGGAGACAGTGGCTTGGATTCGCCAGGTACATCATTAAGGGGGCATTCTGGGCAGAGGGGACAGGGAGTCAAGGAACAGCTGGACGCATTCAGGGAGCACTGGGCAGAGGTAAGAAGGGGAGGTGGGAAGGGTGGGACTTCATGAGGATCCTTAGAAGGAGGCTGCTTACGCTCCACAAGGATATGGTCAGATCTGTAGACAAGAGCAGAGGAGTCTAGCAGCCATGTGGAGGGGGTCTGGTGGGGAGCCTGAAGGTAGGGGATGGAGTTGGGAGGCTACTGAAACTGTCCTCACAAGGGATGGTGACGGTCTGGACTAAGCTAGTGGCTGTGTGAGGGAGAGAGGAGTGAAGATAACGAGGTCACCTGCCACCCAGGGTTGAACTGGCTGCCCCGAGGCACTGGGAGCGAAGGTTTGGGGTGGAGTAAGATGAAGTTGGAAGGGAAGCTCCAGTCCAGTCTGTTTCTACAGATGGGCCCATCAGATCTGGAACAGGGGAGCCTGGGAAAGGGATTTGTAAATTACTATTCCCTTACAAATGTTTAGTGTTGAGACTATGAATTGCTAGGCTGTGATTAGGACTAAGGCCCATTGTCTGTTGAATGGCAGGCAGAGTGCCCCAAAGTCCTGTGTCATCCTCCAGGTAAGGAAGGCAGGATGGGCCACCGTAAGACAGTGCATGGGGCCATGGGGGTTCCCAGCCCTGCTGGCACAGCCATGTGCTCCCTTCCAAGGCTGAGCAGGGGAGGAGCCCCGATAGCCCAGTGAGAAACCAAGCAGAGCAGAAGGCCAGCAGCTGGCAGCCTGGAGCTCCTTCTTGTCCCACTGTCCATGCTGCAGGCACGCTAAAGGGAGGAGGATAGATTTCTCCCCAACCACCTGGAAACCCATCAACTCCAAAATGTCACTTCAGGCACCAAGTGTTCAGATGAGTCTCTGGCCTCCAGCTCTCATCCCATGGACCCTCCTAGTCATCTGTTTCCTTTGTGGAGTGGGGCAGTGGCTGAGGGATTATGCATGAAAAAAAGAAACTGTCTCAAGAGCCAGGAGAGTCCAGTTTGGCTAAATTAGGAACTGGGACTTCCTCACTAGGATCTTTCCCAGTTCTTCCCCTCAGGGAGCCATCCAGTCATTTACTCAACACAGGTATATCAAGTGCTGGTTCTGTAAGTGAGGAAGACCGGGTTCCCTGCTTCATGGCGCTCAGGAGCTCTTGTGGAAGTCACAGGACTTCTTGGGTCTCCATTTCCTTACCTGTAAAACACCTCACCATCTTTAGAAGGGTGCAAAAGATTCCCCTAGCCACGATGGCAAACTGCAGTTTGGGGTTCTGGAGGGAGGGGTGAGGCCTGGGTAACGTTGCAGCCACTCACCCCCAAATTAAAGGACTCCGAGCATGGATGCCTGCTCAGAATGTGAGTCTGGGAATGTGAGTGTGTGAGTGTAAGAGCAAAAGTATGTGCATGAACATGTGTGTGGAAGGGCATATGGATGTGTATATGAACGTGTAAGAGTGTAAGGTGTGTCATCTGAGGTTTACAAATGAGGATAAGTGTGTAAGGCATGTGTGGATTTGAGGGGTAAGAGTACAAGGTGAGTGTGAAGCATGAATGTGAGGTGTGTGTGTGACCAGGAATCATCCTGTGAATGTAAATATGTGAGTGTTTACATAAGGTGAGTGTGTAAGAGTGGGCAGTTTGTGGGATAAGTGTGTGTGAGTGTATTTGTGGGATGTGTGAGAGCATGTGTGTGACATGAGTGAATGTGCAGGCATGAGAGTAAGAAAGAAGGGGGAGAGTGTGGAGTGTGTGTGTGTGTGTGTGTATGTTGGGGCAGGCAAGTCCAGAGTGTGCTGGCTGGAGTTGCAGGAAGCTCATCTGGTATGAAATAGCAGCTGCACAGGATCCGCAAAGAGCTCACTCTTGGAAAGAAGTACACTTTGCCCTCTGTGCTGCGATGGTGGGTTCTTGGTGCTCTGCTTTGTGGAGTCAGGAACAGGGCTTCTCCCCCTTCTTTGAGCCAAGTACCTGCCTGGGGAGCTCAAAATGAACTGGAAATATTTGGGAAACAGCCCACAATTAAACCATTAAAATAAAAAGGATCATACCCCAGGGAACACCAAACTCTAAAGACATTTTGCAGCTAACTGGCCCTTCCCCTTCCCCCAGGGATTGTCTCTCCCTCCTCTGTCACCACTTGCCCTGAGGGTAGAGAGTGGTGAGGTCTGAGAGGAACAGCCAGAACAGCTCCATCACACTTAGGCTGACCTGCCCCAAACCCTTCCTCTTGACGCATTAACTCCCCAACTCAAGGTTTGCACAGACTACAACGTGCCTTTTGAAGTCTTTTCACACCACTCCCCAAAAGGCCCCTTTGCTCAGTGTGCTTGGCACCTCAGCTCTCCCTTCCCTGCAGGCTCACTTACAACAGTGGGCTCCTGTAGGCAGCCTTCCCAGAGGTGCTCAGTCCCTAGGGGGCTCTTGCTTTTCCCGTATTGCTCATTGATCCATTACATTGAGTTTTGAGTTGAATGACGCCCCCCAAAAGATATATTGAAGTTTTAACCCCTAGTACCTGTGAATGTGACTTTATTTGGAAACAGGGTCTTTGCAGACATAGTCGAGTTCAAATGAGGTCATACTGGGTTAGGACAGGCCTTAATCCAATGACTGTTGTCCTTATAAGGTCATGTGAAGATGGAGGCAGAGATTGGAGTTATGCTGCCATAAGCCAAGCAACACCAAAGATTACCAGCAAACACCAGGAGCTAGGAGGAAGCACAGAAGACTCCTGCCCTCCCCACCCCCACCCTGAGAGCCTTCCAAGAGAACACAGCTCTTCTGACATCTTGGCTTGAGACTTCTAGCCTCCAGAATTGTGACACAATCCGTTTCTGTTTTAAGTCACCTAATTGTGGTGTTTTTGTTAGAGCAGCCCTAGGGAACTAATACATATTGTCATTTTGATCTGCCCAGCTTGCCTGGGTCCTTCTGTGTGCCCTCCTCGTCAGTGCTTGCCTGGATCCTGCCTTGTGTTGTACTTCTGCAGGTGTTTTATCCTGACATGAAGCTCCTGCCCTCACTCATGTTTGATCTCACTCAAACTACAACTTGAGTTCTTTCTCAAGCTGGAGGCCTTTGGCTCAAAGCTTTGGGCATGGTCTGTAGGTCACATGGCGGCATGGATGGATACACTGACCTCCCTTGCTATTCCCCTTACCATAAAGCTTAGAGACAGCAGCAGGTGAGGGGAGAGGGATGCTGTACACCGAGCTGGGTTAGATTTTCATTCCTATCACTTATTAGCTGTGCCACCTAGGTTAGTCACACGGTTCCCAGTTCTCAGTTTCTTCTTCTGTAAAATGGGGATTGGAAAAGGCTAACTGTACCCTACCTCCCATGCAGGAGCTTTGCAAGTCATAAAGTCCAGTGCAAATGCAAGAGATTGTTAGAAAACAATCCTGGGGAAAGGGAAGTGATGGAGGGCGTGGACTAGTCCACTCTCCTGCAGTTCTGCAGCCTCCTGGCCCTCTCTGATTGCCCAGTAGATAAGCCTTCCGCAAGACAAGGCCTAAAAAGCTTGGTCTGCATATTGTCCTAGGACTCCAACCGCAGCTGGGGTTCCTTCTGATTTTTTTTTTTTTTTTGAGATGGAGTTTCACTCTTGTCACCCAGGCTGGAGTGCAGGGGCACGATCTCAGCTCACTGCAACCTCTGCTTCCCAGGTTCAAGTGATTCTACTGCCTCAGCCTCCTGAGTAGCTGGGACTACAGACGCCGGCTACCATGCCCGGCTAATTTTTTTTTGTATTTTTTAGTGGAGACAAGGTTTCACCAGACGAGGTTGGCCAGGCTGGTCTCGAACTCCTGACCTCAGGTGATCCACCTGCCTTGGCCTCCCAAAGTGCTAGTATTACAAGCGTGAGCAACCATGCCCAGCCGTTCCTTCTGATCTTAGATGATGCCTTAGTGATTTCACTTACTTTCTATTCCTTAGAAAAGAACTTGGAATATCCCATGCTAGAGAGGTACAGTTCTGATCACACTGCTCTTATACTTAAAACTCTTAATTTACTTCTAACTTCCCACATGCATAAACTCCAGACTCCTTAACAAGGCATGTAGTAAGGCCTTTCTTGGTCTGCCTGACTGCATTTTGAGCCCCATCTTCCCACATCCCCCCTCTACATTCTCCACTACATGTTTTCCCCCAAATAAGCCAAACCCTTTCCCTCAGTGGGCTTGAGAACACCTCTACCTCTCCTTCAACAACAGTGAAATAATAATGCAGCTACTCACTGAACACACATACATCACTTTACATATAGCAGGTAGCTCTTAGCCTCATAAGTGAGGCCTTATTTTGCACATTTTACAAATAAGAAAACTGGGACTCAGAGAGGTTATGTAATGTACCCAAGATCAATTAGTACATGACAATCATGATTTGAAGCCATCTTTCTTGCTGCAAAGCCAGTGCTCATCCTCCTCTGCCTGGCTGGTCTTCCTCTTCTTTCTTTTTCTTTCTTTCTTTCTTTTTTTTTTTTTTTTTTTTTGAGACGGAGTTTCTTATTGCCCAGGCTGGAGTGCAATGGCGCGATCTCAGCTCACTGCAATCTCCACTTCCCGGGTTTAAGTGATTCTCCTGCCTCAGCCTCCCAAGTAGCTGGGATTACAGGCATGCACCACCACACCTGGCTAATTTTGTATTTTTAGTAGAGATAGGGCTTCTCCATGTTGGTCAGGTTGGTCTCGAACTCCCGACCTCAGGTGATCTGCCCGCCTCGGCCTCCCAAAGTGCTGGGATTACATGCGTGAGCCCCCGCATCTGGCCTCCCTCTTCTTTTAAAGTGCAGTTTGAGATTTATTTCCTGGAAACCTGCACTGAACTCTTCAATTCATCTCAGCTATCTGCAACCACCGTGAGTGGGGTGCCTCTGAGTTGCAATAGCAAAGGCTGACACTGATCAAACAGTAACGGCAGCCATGGTCCCCTGTCTTCCTCCCAAGACTGTAACTGCTCTAGGGCAGGAATCCAGCACCATGCCAGGCACAGAATAGGTGTTAAATGTTAAATAATGGAATGAAAAAGTTAGAAGGAAACTTTCCTGGGGGTATACATTTAGGAATAATCTATGCCCATTTCACATTAGGAAGCCCCTCTCACCCATTCCTTGCTAATACTCACACTCATTCCTTAAGAAACAGTCTCCATCCTTCTAGATTTTGAGATATTTTCAACTTCCTACATAGTATAGCACAGTTGATTTTCTTTCCTTTCCTGTGCTATTTCATGTGAGGCTATGAAGTGCTGTGGTCACAAGTTTTGGAATCAGACCTGGTTCAGTCACTTACGAGCTTGTGACCCTAGAGTCCCAGTTTTCTTACCTGTAAAATGGGAGGATACTACCTACCTTATGGAGTTGATCTGAGGATTGAAGGAAGTGCCTCACCACCTGTGAGACAGCATTATGATTGCTGTTGTGTATATTGGGAAATGAAGACAGGAAAGGTGAGGAGCCTTCCCACGGTGGAAAGGGAACAGGAAAGCCTATGGGGGTGGGGGAGCGAGGCCTGGGCCAGGCCATCTTACCCCAGATCCTGTGCTGCCCCTGTAGCACCATGAGGTACAGGATCACATGGCTTAACAGACATTCAGTATTTCCCTCATTCCTCAGTGAGGCACCCCTAAAGTCTTTCCAGAATGGACTTCCAAGGGGTGAGTCCTTAGCAGATACCAGCTCCAGCCCTGAGTTACCCTCACAGATTCCAGCGGCTAATTCAACCTTTTAGAGCTCTCTGTACTCCCAAGGTTCTGTCTGACCATTTAAAAATGGTTCACTGTCTGGGAATGGTGGCTGAGGGTTGTAATCTAGCACTTTGGGAGGCCAAGGCAGGAGGATCACTTGAGTCTAAGGCCAGTTACTTGGGAGGCTGGGGTGGGAGGATTGCTTGAGCCCGGCTGGAGGGTGCAGTGAACCCTGGTCGCACCACTGCACTCCAGCCTGGACAATAGAGCAAGATCCTGCCTCAAAAAAAAGCTCAGCCGTATCCATGCATATGGGACCACTTTGTGTGCCTGGAAATGCCCCCTCCCATAAGGCTTGGGTTTCTCTTGGAAGGGGTGGAGGCACCCCTGTTGCTAAACACCTTTCTTGGGTAGGGGATTGAGGAGACAGGATGCCTTTGGAAGAGCATCCCCTAACGCACAGTTCCATCATCCCTTATAGTATCTGCAGCTCCTCCAGCTCCTGTTTCTATCAATTACTTCAGGGGCTCAACTCATAGGGATCCAGAAACAGCAGGGGAGGCCTCTCTGCAGTCTCCCCACTAGGGGGCAGCAGCGGCTACCGGAGGCCTCCCAGCCGGGGGAGGGGAAGGGAAATGCTGGGCCAGCAGGTGGCAGTGCCCTTCTTGGACAGAAGTAAGGAAAAAGTCCAAGTACCAAGAGAAAGGGACGGGAAAAAAATCCGTATCCTGTAAAGACCCAGGTTCCACTTGTCCTTGAAGATTGAACTGAAGGTGTCACACTCCCTCCCTCCAGGAGGCTCCCTAGACCCCTCAGATCCAGATAGGTGATCCTCCTCTGTTCCTGCCTCCTGGAGGAATGAATTACACTATCACCTGATGAGTGATACCTGACTCCTCCAGAACCCTTCAGGGCAGGCATTTTATTCATCATTTATTTTAAAAATAACTGAGAGTCAGAAACAGATGCTAAGAGGAGGCACATTCTTCGAGTTTTTTAAAAGAACCCTTTCTACTTTGGATAGGACAAAAATGAGCTTTGGCTGAATGAACTGAGACTAGACATAAGAAGGACTGAGCTGCTGATGAGTTCTGAATGGAAGATTAACATGCAGTCTCAAGGCAGGAGAAGAAGAATATGTGCTGTTTTCCTGGGAGTGGGGTAACTGGTGGTGGCTGTGAGAAGGCAGAGCTCTTCAGAGGGGACAGGCAAGAACAGGTGGTCACTGGGGGCCCTCCTTAGCCTGAGAATGCCGGAGGGATTGTTTTATGGGGTCCTCCCTGCCCCTCAAGACACCCTTCTGCCCCACCCCCACACCAGGGTGCTAGAGAAGTTAGGAATATAGATTTTAATCATTGTGCTGCTGCTATTAACCAGAGTGCAATTAATCCATCTTTTATGGATTTTGATGCCACAGTGTAAATGAGAAGGTTTCACACAGAAACCCTCTGGGGGCCTTCGGTGACAAAAGGGCTAGGCCTCTGGTGGGGAGGGGGTGGAAGAAGGTAAAGTGGAATTAGGAGAGATGTGGGGAGCAGACCCATGGCTGGGAGACTGCTCCTTCTCCATCATCACATGCCCAGCAAGGACCCCAAGAGGAAGGGATTCTTCCTGCCATGGCCTGGGCTGTCCAAGTGAGCCTGACTTCCCTTCCAAGGCAGCTGCCTCTAGCTTCATGTCCAATTCTCGCTGAGTAGATGAGGTCCAGGGTAGGCCCACAGTTGACCACCAAATGGTGAGGAGATATAAACCAAGGGAGGAGAAAGGGGTTTGGAACCCCCAATCATTCTCCATTTTTCATCCTAAGCAACCTTAAAACTAGTTTAGAGCTGGGGAAAGACAGCAACAGCAGTTTATCCTCTCTGTCAGAACTGCTCTACCTGCCTCCTGGAGATGGGGGTGGGGGGAGGTGGGACTCACAGGAGGGAGAGGTAGGAAATATTCCTGTGCCTTTCTGTGCCTGTGCAGTAAGTGGAGACTCTCTTCAGAGTCAGCTCTGCAGCTGGTTGAGTCATCTGTGCCTCTTACAGTTTTCTGAGATTGGTAGGATTTGGAGCTATAGAGAGGTCACTTAGAGCCCCAAGGCCAGACTCCACTGGCTGCTAACAGGAGCTGACATTCTGGGAAGCAGCCCTGACTGCTTGGACAAGATCATTCCTCATGTCAAGAGTGAAGTAATATGGTCCAGGGCAAAGGTACTGGACCCAGAGACAGCTAGGAGTCAGAGACACACAGGGCCTCCACTGCATCACTCAGACCCTGGTTGACACCTCCCACGGCGAGGAGGCAGTTCTTGACGACTATGCTGGAGCAGGCACAGCGGGGTGTGGGCATGGCAGGGAGGATCTCCCATTTGTTCTTCCCTGGGTGGAATGCTTCCGCCGTTTCCAGGACAGTGGGTTGATTCCCTGAAAGTGTCAAGGGAATCAGACCTTACAAAGGAGTCCAACCGCCAATCCACGCCCCACAGTCACCCCATCTTCCTCCCTTGGGCACCCACAAGCAGAAGCCAGGTAAGGTCAACTTCCTTGGCTACAGGATTACTCCCTTTACTAAGCCAGTGGCTTTTGTCAAGCAGCCACTTTGTCCCTCCTACCTTCTTCCTTTCTGTCTCTTTAAGAGTAAGCTTTCTTTCCCTACCCATTGCTTTTCACCAGAGCTTTCTAGCACACTACTGCCTCACTGCTGCCCTTTCTTAAAAAAGCTACCGACATGGTCTAGCTCATACGGTTCCTTCATGCATGAGTAAAGTGGGAGTTTGTCCACACTAAGTAGACTTCGGGTACCTGGAAGCCCTGCTGCCTGGACCTCTCTTCCTTGATGATGGGGGACTTCTCACTTTAGAGTCCCTCCTTCAAAATACCAGTAATCTCTGGCAGAGTTAATATATCAAATCCAAGATTCATCTGTTGAACTTATTTAATCAGATTGCTTTCCTGTTCCATGATTGGGCTGGGTATCCAAGGAGAAGAGATTGGTCAGAGGAAGACCAAGGCGAATCCCCTCCACATTTCGTCTCCAGTCATGCCCGTTTAGGGATCCGTGCTCAGCAAGCCTGTGCTGCACGGCTATGGGTGTCCCTTATTCTCTCTGCGTCACAGTTTCCCCTGTGTAGGAGGACAGAAAGGCCACACCTGGGGCCCATAGTGGATAGGTAATATCCAGGCTGGAAGAAAGGGAGTGCTTTGAATTTTTTGGAGTAAAGTGGTAGGCAGGTGGTCTGCAAGGAGCCAGTACCCTTTCCTGCATATGCAAAGTGCCAAGGATCCACCGAGCACTAGAACCACAATAAATTCCAGCCTGAAAGCGCCATCCTTACCAAGTCCCCCAGCCACTATGACCCGTCCACTCAGAGAGCCAGCCACAAAGTCTGCCCGCCGCTTCTTGAGGAAGAACGATCGTTCCATCTTCAGCCATCCCCCTATAGGCCATGGATAATGGTGGGTTATATAGAGAGAATGAGATACAGACCACTCCCACCAAATACAGATTGTGGCCCAAATAGCTTTCACCCTGGGCAGTGTCTTCACTCTATTTATCCTTTATGCTTGGGGAGTTCCTCCTGCTGTTTGAAATTCTCTGCGGCTTCCCCCTCTCCCATGCTTGCTGCTCTGTAAGGCATCATCATCCCCTACAATGAATCACCTTGACTTTTGCTTAGGAGGCTAATAGAGGCAGTGAGGGTAGGAGTCAGGATCCTTCTGTTTCTCCATCAGTAAAAAGTAAGAAAAATCCCTCTCTGACCTGGTCCTGTGTGAATATTGTAAGAAAAGACAATATAAGTAGAAAAGGGGCTTTGAAAAAAATCAACCAAGCAAAAAGGGGAACTATAGCAATGAAGGAATTTGATTCCAAGAGTAGCCCTGAGTGGAGAGGGGTGCTGAGACTTCCGAGAAGCTTGCTCAGCTGGGTAAACGGCCCTGGAAGATGGCTGGAATGGGTGTAAGGGATGGGGAGCCAGCCAGAAGGGCAGTGGGCAGCCAGAGCTTCCTGGGGAAGGTGACCAGCTCACCCTGTTCCATGTCAAACACGTCCATCGTCCGCAGGAACTTGGGCTGCCGGTAGAGGCGACCTTGCCGCAGGCCTCCCAGGCTGTACAAGTGGCTGTCCAGGGTCACAAAGCTGGAGAAGGCCCGCTTACAGGGAATGTTGGGAAACTTGGTCCAGGAGCGAGTCTCGATGTCAAAGACCTCGAAAGCGTTGACTGCGTACTTGGACTGTCGTCCCCCTGGGGGCCAGAGCAGGATAGAGGTTGGGCAGAAGGGTTGTCCCTGAGGACAGGGACAGCGAAAGGTTTCCCCTTTTGACAGTTATTCATACAGGAAGCTCCCGGTGGGCTGGGCAGTGTGATTATCCCCAGTACCGACGAGATGCTCAGCACACAGGCACTGCTTCCCATGGGAACTGAGTCAAGGGAAGGAAGGAGGGCAGGTATAGAACAGTAACCCATCCTTACCCAGCACGTAGATCTTGGAGCCTCGGAGGAAGGAGGTGGCAGCATATCTCGGGGTGGGCATGGGTGCTAGCGACACCCACATGTCCTTGAGCATGTCATAGTGTTGGAGGTGGCTGTGTGGACGTAGGTCCAGGCCCATCCCGCCTGCTGCATATACTCGGTAATCTAAGACGAAAGGCCATACATGCCCCTGGCTTAGCTCACAGGTACATCAAGATGGGCCCACCAGCATCCATTGCCTCCCATGGCCAGGCCAAGCTTTCAACCACTGCTCAGCCAGAGTGAGTCATATTTGTATCAGTGTGGTTGATAGCACCATTCAAAGAAGTCCCCGCTACAGCTGAGCCTGAGAGCCTGTTTTTGTTTGTTTGTTTTTTAATTTAGATATGATCTCATTCTGTCATCCAAGCTGGAGTGTGGCATAATCCATAATTACGGTTCACTGCAAACTTGACCTCCTGAGCTCAAGAGATCTTCCCACCTCAGCCTCCCAAGTAGCTATGGTGGCATGTACTACAGGTCCATGCCACCATACCCGGCTAATTTTTGTATTTTTTGTAGAGACAGGGTTTTGCCATATTGCCTAGGCTGGTCTCGAACTCTGGGGCTCAAGCAATCCTCTTGCCTCAACCTTCCAAAGTGCTGGGATTGCAGGTGTGAACCACTGCGCCCAGCTGCCTGGGTGTTTTGAAGCCATGGTATGACTACATGCCTTAGTCTTCCTTAGTGTCCAGCCCTTTGGCTAAGCCTGAAACACTGTATGAAGTCTAGGCCTGGAAAACCCTTTGCAGGTCTTGTTCCCTTCACTGTCCTCCTCCCTGGGCAGCCAGAGGGGAAGCCAAAGAGGACAGGTATTCTTTCTTTTTGAGAGAGAGTCTTGTCTTGTCACCCAGGCTGGAGTGCAATGGCATGATGTCAGCTCACTGCAACCTCTGCCTCTCAGGTTCAAGCGATTCTCCTGCCTCAGCCTCCAGAGTAGCTGGGATTACAGATGCCTGCCACCACACCTGGTTACTTTTTTTTGTATTTTTAGTAGAGATGGGGTTTCACCGTGTTGGCCAGGCTGGTCTCGAACTCCTTACCTCAGGTGATCCGCCCACCTTGGCCTCCCAAAGTGTGGAGATTACAGGCATGAGCCACCATGCCTGGCCTCAACGAGTAGAGATATTCTTCTGATGCCCTTTCCCCAGGCATTCACAAACTGGAATTTTTTAGATATGGCAGGGGCCTTTAGAAATAAGATGAGTCATGCTGTCACTGGCCTATGGGACACTGGACTGCTGCTGGTCTCTCTGTGTCTGCCAGCCCCATGAGGGAATACCATCTTCCTTCACACATTGGGAGACTTGTGGGATCCAGGAGTCACTTCGACTAAATGAGATAGGGCTAGGGGTGAATGAGGGTGAAGCTTTGGAGAGAGTGCTGGCCCCTTTAAGAAACCGTGCCTAGGAAGTGAGCTGGGGTACTTTGAGAAGTGAGTCTCCTCTCATTCTCTACTACTCATGACTGTGGGTGGTCTTTCAAAGGACTTCACTACACCAGAGAGGATGGGCAAGGCATCTGTGTTTCCCTGGTTCTCACCCCAGGACCTCCTGAGCCTCTCTTTCTCAGGGAGCCACCCCTGCCTGGGATTCTGTCTGCCAGCAGCCAGTCCTCACTGCTTCTGGCTCCAGGAGGCCTTTATTCTTAAGGTGATTGTAGGGATGAGTACTATTTCCTCCTACTTTCCAGTCTTACTGGAAAAAAAAAAAGCCAACCCTAGCCTGAGGCTGGAAGATGGTGCCTGCTAATGAGGAATTCACCTTGCACAAGCTCCACCCATCCCATCCTGTGTTACTTGAAACACCTCCTCCTGGGAATCCTCCCATCCACTCCTCACTACTATTTTTGTGCCCAATTCTTACTCATCGTTTCAGAACCATCTGGGTGTCCCTGAACTACAAGGCTGGGTCGACAGCACCGGCTCAGTGCCTCCTGAATGATGGCACTTCTGTCACCCTATTCCATCACCCTAATTGCCACATGTTACTGAATAATCTTTGTTTCTTTCAATAGATTGTAGGCCCTTGAGAATCTGTTAAATCTATAGCCCCAGCATCTGGCACACAGGCATGTAAATGCTTATTAAACTAACTCTCGAACTCATTCAGTGCCATAGTAAGAGCACAGATTCAATCATCACTATCTGTGTCACCTCAGACCAGTGGTTTAACTAACTCTTTGGGCCTTACACTGCTTCTCTCTAAAATCAGAGTAATACCAGCACTTACCTCATTGGATAGGTTGTGAGAATCAAAGGGGTTAATGTATACAAAGCACCAATGGTAAGGATTCAATGAACGTTAGTTCTTAATCTTTCAAGACCACTTATCGAGGCCTGGGATGTAGATGTACTTTTTCCCTCCCTGGCTCTCTGTGGGCCTCCAGGCCTTCCATCCTTCTTACTGGGAGGTCACAGAAGCCCCACTGGCTGTGCTGCCATGGGGGATTCTGCAGAGGAGTTTCTCTCTGGTCACCTTCATTGGTCAGATCCAGGCTCCTGAAGGCAGGGAACAGATCTTCTGCCTCTTTCCTTCCTTCCTTGAGCCTGGCACTGTGCCAGGGACAGAGCAGGTGCTCAAGAAATACTGGTTCCCAATCTACAGTAGATTTGACATGCAGCTAGTATGGTTTAGCAGAAGAGGAAGGGAGGAAAAGGAGAGGGAGGGAGGAAAAGGAGAGGGAGGGAAGGTTGCACCCCACTGCAAGCCTCTGCTGCTCAGGTGTGTCTGACCTTGGTGTCTCCTCATTCCCATTGAACCATCTCCCACAAAACCCTTTGTGTTTTAGCAAAAGAGCTTTCAGAGTTCTAGGTTCTGGGCTGTACTAGGCGTGAAAAGAATGAAATGAGGTGCTTTGAGAAAGGAAAATGGGAATCACAAAACCATGTAGTGAGGACATGCATGCACTGAGGACTTAGTGAAATGGGCAAGACGTTTCAGGAGCACAACCCCCAAGAACATTCTGGTCTCCATTAAGCATCTCTGAGACTGGGAGGCAGAGGGGGAGGTTGAAGGTGGAAGAGGCCCCTGGAATCAGGTCCCAAAGCCCTCTCAGTGGGGCCTGGTGACGCTACAAGGATGGAGTGAGCATTGTCAGGACCCCAAATAGGTGTCTGGGGGTGGTGGCACCTGCAAGGCAGGTTTCAGGGGCTGGGGTGTGGCGGCGGGAGGTGCAGGCATTCTGCTGAACGCATGCGGTCTGCAGAAACATGGCACTAAACTCCACAGCCCACAGCAAAGGCGTGTTTCCCTCGTGGCCCCCCACTTCCTTCTCTCTGGCCGCCCTCAGCCCTGGCCCCACTTGCCTTTGGCCGTGACAGAAATGCCCATGGCGGCCTCACGCAGCATGCTCCTCTTCTTCCACTTGCCCTCATCGATGTTGTACATCTCCACGACCTTCAGGGGCAACTGATTGGTGCCCACGCCCCCAATCACCATGATCCGCTTCCCCAGGGCGGTGACGGCCACCCCCGCCCGGGCTGTGGGCAGCGGGGGCAAGGCGGTCCACTGGTCGGCCTCGGGGGAGTAGACCTCGAAGCAGTCCATGGGGACGCCGTTGTCGTCACATCCCCCGATGGCATAGACCTGGCCCCCGGTCTCCAGCAGGGAGCAGTAGACCCGGCGGCTGGGCAGTGGCGCCAGGCGCTTCCACTGGAAGTCCTTGACGTTAGGCACCTCCATGGCAGCCTCGGGGAGCGCCCGGGCGCCGGGAGAGGTGCGAGCGCGGGGGTCCACCGGCTACTCGGCGCCGGCTCCCACGGCCCCTCTGGCCACCTCCATCGGGCTCTCGAGCGCCAGCCCCAGCCAGACGCCGGCCAGTACTTCACTGTGCTCCGAGTCTCAGCGGTCCGGCGGCGTCCACGCCTGGCCCTGCGGGAGGAACGCGGCGAATCAAGGGCAGCCGGGGCCACGCGCCCTCCAGCAGGCACCAGGCGGGCTCGGCAGCCCCTGGTCAACTTCACCCGGAAGACGCGGCGGCGGAGGGCGCCCCCCGGCGGCGGAGGGCGCCCCCCGGCGGCGGCACCACGCCCTGCACCGATTGGTCCCCGCCCCCTCCCCACCCGCTGCTCGGACACTGCCGGAGCGCGCCACGGGCCGGGGCTTTCAGGGGTTCCGGGCGCCGGGCAGTCCCCGGGCGGAGGAAGGAGTTAGCGTCTCTCGGCGTCTACGCCTCTCTTCCCCCGCGCCCCCTCCCCGCAGTCTCGGCGCCCCCGCCCCCGCATCACTTACGCTGCCAGGCCCCGGGAGCGTGGCGGCGAGGCGCAGACGACGCATCACCGGGGAGCCCGGAGCCCCCGCCCGGCTGCACGGGAGCCGGGGAGAGGGCGCTCTGTCCTTCCCCAGTCCGCGCGCCGCTGTCACACATGCAGATGAGGAGATGAAGTGAACAGCAGGAAGGAGAAGCGGAGCCGCCGCCGGGGAGGAAGCCGGCGAGCCCGCTCCGCTCGGTCCCCATCCGCAGCCACCACACCTGTGCAGGAATCCGCGTGCGTCCCGGGACACAGCGTGCTGTGACCTCTTTACAGAAGCCCTGCCGCCCGGGCCCCCGGGGAAGCGCTCACCTTGTCTACAGGGTCAAGGAAAGCAGGGCACTAGAACCAAGCACCCAGATGACGGGCACAGACTCCCTCCGGTGGGGGGGGGGCGGGCTTTTGTGTTTGTTTTGGATGAAGAGGCAGAGAGTCCAATTACCCAGTTTATCTACAGTACACAGACGCAGTTCGTGACAGGCTGACTCAATAGCCAGCTTTGCTTGGGGGGAGGTATTATCATATAGTTTAACCTCATGGAAACAACTTATGTGGGTGCGATGCACGCAGACCTGGCACAGGTACTTTCAAATATAACATATACACCCACTTGCACATAGATGCGTAACTTACACATCACCCTCCCCCCCGAAATAGACACATCCACAGAGACACTGACCAACGATGCACAGACAGACATGTGGACACAGCCAGAGACACCAACATAGACAAACACACACAGGCAGTTTTTCCATCTGCCACACACATGCACAACCCACCACTGCCACCATCACCGTTCACAAGCTTTAGGAAGGGGAAACCTGATGATCAAATCTCCATCCCCGGCACCAACCCACAGAGCTTGACAAACAATCCTTGCAAGCCACCCTGTAATACCCTTTACAGGACAGTAGTCCCCAGTAACAAAGGTGCCCATGAGGCCAGAGAACCACCTGGTCTGGTGGACTGCAAGGCCGATGGGATCTTCCTCCTACCTGGTTCTCTCAAATGTAGCCAAGTCTTGAAAGACCCAGGCTTGGGAGGCTGGAGACCTGGGTTTGAATCTTGCCTCTGAAACTTGTTTAACTACTCTAAGTCTCAGTTTCTTATACAGATAGATAGATAGATCTATATCTATAATATTTTTTGATAGATCCATATCTATATATTTTTTAAACTGCAGTTTTAATTTTGAGAAAATTTTAGATTCACATGCAGCTGTAAGAAAAAATACCCTTTACCCAGTTTCTCCCAATGGCAACATCTTACAAAACTATAGTACAGTATATATCAACTATATAGTACAGTATATATCAACCAGGGTTTTGAAATTGATCAGTCAAGATACAATAGTTCCGGCCGGGTGAGGTAGCTCATACCTGTAATCCAGGCACTTTGGGAGGCCCAGGCAAGCAGATCACTTGAGGTCAGGAGTTTCAGACCAGCCTGGCCAACATGGTGAAACCCCATCTCTACTAAGAATACAAAAAAATTAGCCAGGCATGGTGGCATGCGCCTGTAGTCCCAACTACTTGGGAGACTGAGGTAGGAGGTTCACCTGAACCTGGGAAGCAGAGATTGCAGTGAGCCAATACTGCGCCACTGCACTCCAGCCTGGGTGACAGAGCAAGACTCTGTCTCTAAAAAAAAAAAAAAAAAAAAAACCAAAACCAAAACAAACCTTCCACCCTCAAAATTATACAATCGAGGTGGGGTTTGGTGGCTCATGCCTGTAATCCTAGCACTTTGGGTTGCTGAGGCAGGTGGATCACCTGAGGTCAGGAATTAGAGACCAGCCTGGCCAACATGGTGAAATCTCGTCTCTACTAAAAATACAAAATTAACTGGGTGCAGTGACGCATACCTGTGATCCCAACTACTCAGGAGGCAGAGGCAGGAGAATCACTTGAACCCGGGAGGCAGAGGTTTCAGCAAGCTGAGATTGTACCATTGCACTCCATCCAATGGGCCCATTTTACTACTTTGAGTTCTTGGCTTAAAAATTCCACGTTTTTTAGTTTGAATTCTCTGTGCTTACAAAGTAAACACCTCTAGAACTTTCACAGAGGAAGGCTGTGTCTGTTTTCCCTATTCAATCAGAACTCATAAATTCCAAAAGCATGGGGTGTGAATTAATGAAATTTCACGGAAACACTGAACATTTCCCTTTCGTCCTAGGAGTCTCTAACTGCCTGGAGAAATAGGGAACGGACATTTACCTCAGCTTGAACTGTCTTCACAAAATCAGAACGGGTGATCGGAAAGATTTAAAGCCATAGACCTTCCTCAAAAGGGCTTGTTGGAGTCCATCCTCAGCCTCTTTTGCCCACTGAGTCTTCTACCAAAGCAGTGAGGCCAGGCTTCTTAAATGAGCCCTCACCACCCCAGCTGGGGCAGCTTAATAAGCAGACAGAGTTCCACGCTGTATGTTATATTTGTGTCACCTGTTGAGATCATCTAAGCCCTTGCATGTCCATTTTCTCGTAATCTTAAAACAGCCCTGGGAGGGGTTGCCAAGTAGGTATCGGTATCCACTTTTGACAGATGAGGAATTTGAGCCTTAATGAGATGAAGTGACTTACTTAGGACCATGCAGGCCATTCAGGGTGGGTCCAAGGTATGAATTCCAAATCCAGTACTCCTTCACTTTATCACAATTAAATCACAAATGAAAGAATTGTGCCTTATGAATGAAACCAAGCAGGTCTACTCTCCACTTGGCTTCTGGTCTTTATTCCACCGTGGTGAAGAAAGGAGCCTAGGCTCCCAAGGATATTTCAGCAGCTGCCCATACTGTTTGTGCCAGGCAGTGCAGGTAAGGAAGTGCTGGAATCCAGCCTTAGAATAGGCCCCCATTCTAAACTAAGGCTCATATCCTACAGGCACCATCTTTTATGCAGACCGTGGGATCTAGGGACTCAGACCCTTGGAAAAGTACTAAGAACAGGATGTCTTCCAGACCATGACCTAATTGCTTGTTCTGGAAGTCCTGGCTTCTCTCCATCTCCCCCATCTCTCTTCCTCTCCGCCAGGTAACATCCTTTAGTCCTTACACTGAGTGCACATCGAGGAAGCTTGTAACCTAGCAACTGCCACTTAAGATTCCCTGAGTCACCTGTGGTTTCCACTGCCTGGGCTGAGTGCACCAAGATGGGGCCTTAAGGAGTGCCAAGCAGAGGGAGAGTGTCCAGTGACTCCTTTGATCCCTCCCCACCCTATTCTAGTGTGTAACCATTTTGCTGGTCAGGAAGTTCTTCCTCATGTCAAATCTAAATCCTTCTTGCTCTAAAATCTTGCATAACATTGAGCCAGGGTTTCTCTTTTGCCTTAAAAGGGGTTTGAGTTTTTAGGCTGGATGAGGTGGCTCATGCCTGTAATCCCAGCACTTGGGGAGGCTGAGGCATGTGACTATATGACCCCAGGAGTTCGAGACCAGCCTCAAAAACATAGCGAGACCCTGTCTCTATAAAAAATAAAAGTTATCCGAGCTTTGTGGCACGTAATCCTAGCTACTAGGGAGGCTGAGGTGGGAGGATCACTTGAGCCCAGGAAGTAGAGGCTTCAGTGAACCAAGATTGTCCCACTGCACTCCAGCTTGGGTGACACAGCAAGACCCTGTCTCTCTTTAAAAAAAAAAAAAAGTGTTAGATTTTTTGCCTTGGTCACAAAGTAGGGTGGGAGGTTGGGGAATTAGCGGGGGATGGGGGGAAAGTCATAAAAGCCTCTAAAGATTAGGCCTTTGGTGCTGTGGAGTCTTTATTATAGATATTGATGCATCAATCAAACTTGGGGATGCTCGGCCCCAGAAAAAGTCACTCAGTACATTTTGGGTTTTGGTTTGTTTTTTTTTTTAAAAAAAAGATGGGGTCTTGCGATATTGCCCAAGCTGGATTTGAACTCCTGAGGTCAAGTCATCTTCTTGCCTCAGCCTCCTGAGTAGCAGGGATTACAGGCATGCACCACCTTGGCAGGCTCAGTAAGTCTTGGATTTGTTAAGGTCTAATTTACATACAATGAAATGCACAGTTTTACTCAGTCTCTGTTGTCTGGTAGGCATTCAGCAGGATCCTGTCTTCACCAAACTGCGGTACCTTAAGGGGAAATTGGGGGTGTTGTGGGGGACAGTTCCTTCCCAATAAACCAGGCAGATTCATGGATGCAGTAACTGTGGGAAGGGTTTCAAGGTCTGGTGGAATTCCAAGTGTAGGGAACATTTTGGGGGGATAGGAGGAAAGAGGAGTTGTTTAGTGATTAGCTGCTCCTTAGCCCTCCCTAGAAATACTCTGTACCGGAGTGCCCTCTGCAGGGAACCACGCTGGCTGGAGGCGCACACCAGGAACTCCCCGAGGCCAGGATCACCTTCTTTATGCAGTTTTCTTTCTGCAGCACCCCACAGACCATGTGGTCAGCATCAGGCAGGCGGATCTGAATCCTGGTGCAGCCACCTCCTAGCTGTGTGACTATGCACAAGTCACTTACGTCCTTGAATCTGAGTGTCCTCATCTGTGAAAAAGGGAATAAGAAAATCTACTTTCTAGAAGGAGGTGCCAGGCATAGTTCCTGGGCATGTGGTAGGTACCTCATAAAGACTAGTGTCTTTCTTCCCTTTGCGATGGCAAGTTTCTGTACCTCTGACTTTCAGGGTAGTGTGTCCCCCAAAGCAGGTGCCAGTTTCACAAGATAGGCAGCCCTACCAGGGCCCACACCCTCCTGTAGCCAATCACTTCTGGGCCTGTGTCTTAGACCGGATATCTTTTCTCCTAGCTAGCTGAAATCTCATCTGCTGCAACCTAAATTGCATTCTAATCTGGAGAACAGCTGTGCCCTTCCTTTAGCTAATCACCTTCTCATTCCTTACCAGAAGCGTGGTCCTTATTCAGGGAGTGGGGAGTGAGGCTGACTCATCCAATTAGGACTGAGGCTGCCAGCAGACCAAGGAAAGGGTAGTTCCTCCCCCAGCAGAGAGAAGCCTCATTAGGGCCTCCTCCCCACCAGTCCCAACATCAGCCCAGAGGAAGGATTTAGAGCTCACGTGGACTTGATGGGAGATGGCATGACACAGTTGCCAGCAGTCAGAACCAGGATCTGTATGTGATCACGTGGCACTGCTGCCCTGCAGGTGGAGGGCTGGAGTCCTGCAGAATGGCCTTAGCTATTCAAGTTCCCTTCCTGACCACGCAGCCTTGATTGGAGAGTTGAATCAGCCACATTCCTTCAGCTATCCGCCCTGCTCCCTCCCGCTCCAGTGCTTAGCTGGTGCCTGGAACCTAGAGAGGCTTAGTGGGTATCCGTTAAAGAATGCATCTGTTCATCTGTAAGCACCTTCCTGCCTACTTAGGTAAAATTGGGACATTGGAAAGTGGACCCCAGATATGGGATGATGGGTGAAGGGAGGGGGTCATCTTCGTTTTCAGACTCAGGAGTTGCACAAGGTAGAGAAGAAAGGGTTGGGAAACCGCACACCCCTCTGCTGTTTACTGCGTGCGGGAAGGGATGCTTCTCAAAGACCTCAGCTACTTCCCTGTGCTTATTGAGGAAGTCGTAAGAGGAAATGGGGCTTACAATAAAGCCTGAGGATTTGAGTTATAAACAAGGAAGAATTTCCTGACCAGCAGTGTCAGAAACTTGAAACACCAGCATGAGGTGAGGTGAGAGGCCACGGAGCCACCTCCTCCTCTATTGCCACCCAGTGCATACTAGAAAGACATAGGACAGTCAGAAGACCTCTGCTACATCGTGTTACAATGTAGGCTATGACCTCCAGCCTACGTTTTGTTGTAACCAGCCTGTGCAACTATGGGCAAGTCATATCCATTCTGGTACCTGTCAAATTAGAAGGAAGGAAGGTGAAGAAGAGAGCAGCTGGGGTCCCTCCCAGCTGTAGTGTTCTGTACTCCTGTGGTGCTTTACAGGCTGGGAAGCCCTAGAGAAAGAAGCATTTAGCCATAGTGACAAAGCAGCAGATTCTAGAACGAACATCCTCACATTCTGCCAGGTGATACAATCGCGGAGGTCTGGCCCCACCAGCTCTCACAAGCGCTGCCAGCTACCCCAGGTCCGGTCACCAGTGAGGACTTTATCAGGGCTTCCCCTGGCCACTCTCTCTTGCTACCACCACCCTCCTTTCTCTCCAATCAGCCCAGGACAAGGGAGTGCCTTGTGACAGCTGCAGCTGTGGCAAATGGGCTGGCTCCCTGTAGACGCTGGGCACCCACCTGGATGCCTTATCATGCTTCCTGTTGGGTTTTAACCTTTCTGGGGTGCCTGCTTCCAGGAGAGTATGCAAGGGTTGCAGAGGACGCAAGGGCTCAGGTCATCCTGACCTGGCTCTTTCTCTAAAAGTGAAAATGCGCCCATTTGTCCCAGGTCATCAGGCTGGGGCCCTTAGGGGGCCTAATCTTCACCCCTTCTCATGAGGAGGACAGCAGAGCCTTTATGGAGGCAGCTCTGCAGAGGAGAAGAGGCTATAGGCTGGGGAAGGCTGCAGCAGACCACTCAGACACGGCTCTTTAAATGCCCATTAGTAAGTTAATATTGCCATTTCCAAAGTCAGCAGCATCCTCCATTCTTCTTAATTAAAAAGAGCTCCATGTCCTGGCAGAGCTGAGAGAGGGCTCTGAATGATTTACACACCAGCCCTACTGCTTCCAGTTGGGAAATCAGCAAGGAAGATTGATTGGCAGCTGGGCCAGCCTGCCTGTCACGATGGTGTGCATGCCTACGTGTGCATGTGTGTGTATGCACGCATGTGTATGTGTGTGTGCGTGCATGTGTGTGTGTATGCTGAGGCACTGGGAGCTGGCTCTCTTGCTGGCAGGCTCTGAATGAGCAGGGCCGCAGACCCACAGTCCAGCCCATGGAGCTCTGTAAGCCTAGAGGTAGGGCCTGCTAGAAACAAAAGGCTAAACAAAAGGCTGGCCTGCTCGCTCATCCTCTTCCTAGCAAAACTGCCTTATCTGGAGGACAAAAGCTCATTTGTTGTCTTGTCCCCACCCAGGAGAGAAGGGGTCACTCCCGGAAGATTCCTCTTGTTTCCACGTAGAGCTTCCTCACTTGGTACATAGCATATATTGGACTTTTATTTGATCATCACTGCTCACTTTAAGACGAGACTTTCTCGGCTGGGCGCGGTGGCTCATGCCTGTAATCCCAACACTTTGGGAGGCCGAGGTGGGCGGATCACCTGAGGTTGGGGGTTTGAGACCAGCCTGATCAACATGGAGAAACCCCGTCTCTACTAAAAATACAAAAATTAGCCAGGGATGGTGGCGCATGCCTGTAATCCCAGCTACTCAGAAGGCTGAGGCAGGAGAATTGCTTGAACCCGGGAGTTGGAGGTTGCAGTGAGCCGAGATAGTGCCATTGCACTCCAGCCTGGGCAATAAGAGCAAAACTCTGTCTCAAAAGGGCTTTCTCATGGCCCACCTCCCGCCTCTCTTTCCTTGCCTCCCTCCTAACTCCAAATTTTGTCTGACCCTGACATCCAGCGGGATCCAAGACTCTGGGCCCTTTATGGGGCTGAGAAGGGGATGACGAGGTTCACAGTTTAGGCTGTTTAGGCTGGCATGACACTCTGCCTGGGCCCTCCAAAGAGCTGGGAAGTGAGATCAGTCACCCTGAAAGGTCCCAGGCCTCTTTGCCTCTCTCACCAGGCCTTGGGGCAGCCTTGTTGTCCGTCCCATGCCTCTACTCACCTCTAAGAGCCCACCAGCCTCCCTGGGTGCCAGAGAGGGAGGTCCTGCTCACTCTCCAGATGGAAGGAAGTGCCTGGTCACTGGGGCAGGACCTGTACAGAGGTAGGGAGTGGCTTTTGCTCTCTCCTCACCTCTCCCCTTCTCCTCTGGCACTTCACACACACACACACACACACACACACACACACACACATACACCCCTTGTCCCCAGAGAAAGGACCAGGCAGAGGCACACTGGAGAGGAGGGGGTGGGGACTGGAGCACAGGAATCATCCAGTGCTTTGCTTTCACCCCCGCTCCCTAGGGAGACGGCAATCTGCCGCAGCAGCAAGGTTGCCATCTGGCATGCTGACCTGTGCTCTCTGTGCTGGAGACAGGAGAGGCGGGGGACCCGTGATGGGCTGGCTGCGAGTGCCTTGTGTGTATGTGTGTCTAAGAAGCCATGAGAGTCCGGAAAGGTGAGAACCAGGCCAAGGTTTGGGTGAATCAAAGGATCTGCCTGTCCTTATCACTCGGCATTCCCGGGGCTGGTGGGTGTGTACCTGAGGATCTCTAAGGAGCCCCAGGGAGCCTGCATTTCTCTCCCAGTGAAGGAGGGAGTGGCAGGGCCTTGGCCCTTGAGCATCCTCCTATAGTCTGTCACCAGGAGAATGTGGCTGCCTGCTTAGCACCCAGGAACCGCCAGTCCATCCCCGCACATCGCTAGGCAAGAAACAGAGTGACACTTCTATTCACACCCAGACCTAACAACTGCCTCCACGAGGAACCACTAGGGATCCCGTGTGTCCTTTGTTCCTCCCTAGTCCTGGCCCAGAAAGGACTATTTTCTTCCTTGGATGACATCTCCCTGCTTTGGTCTCAGTCTTGGAAGTTATGTTCTGAGAGATTCCTTGATACAAGTCCCCGCTAAATCACAGGTTCTACCTCAGTGCAGGAGACAGCAAACTATGACGAGGGCCAACCCTGGCCTGCTGCCTGTTTCTGTGTGGCCTGAAATCTAAGAACGATTTTTACATTTTTAAATGATTGGGGAAAAAATCAAAAGAAAAATATTTTGGGATACATGAAAGTGATATGAAATTCACATTTCAGCATCTATAAATAAAGTTATATTGGAACACAGCCACACTCATTCATTTACGTGTTGTCTATGGCGGCTTTCCCACTACGACAGCAGAGTGGAGTAGTTGCAACAGAGAGCGCATGGCCCGCAAAGCGTAAAATATTTACTATCTGACCCTTTACAGAAAATGTTTGTGCCCTCCCCCGGACCTCAGGCTGTTTTAAGGGAACAAGGGGAATGCCACCTTATTCTTTTCGTTTTTTGTTTTCTTGTTTGCATGATACAGGGTCTCTGTCGCCCAGGCTGGAGTGCAGTGGCACCATCATGGCTCACTGCAGGCTCCTGGGCCCAGTCGATCCTCCTGCCTCAGCCTCCTGAGTAGCTGGGACTATAGACACGCACCACTCCCAGCTTGCCACCTTATTCTTGAACATACTTCGCACCACCGTGGCATGTTAAGTTGACAAGGCAATATCTAGTGGCAATAAAGGAAATGAACATTTTGAGGGCCCTTCCTGTATACCAAGGACATTTTCTCTGTTTATCACATAATCTCTACAACAACCTTGAGAGAAACAAGCACTAAGAGGTCTGTTTACATAATGAAGGAATGGGGAAGATTAGGAAACTCGACAAAGCTATTAGAGTTAGGCAGAACAGGATCCTGGATTCAAACTCAGATCTGCGTAACCCCACAGCCCATATCCTCTCCAGGCCACCAGATTCTAAGATGACCACCAGCAGTCCAGCGAGGACCCACCCAAATGGCTGCTGGTTTGGGCTGCCCCCATGAACAGGCAGGGCAGTTGGAACTTAGGCTTTAGGGACCCAGGCCCCACCTCAGCTCCCTCCACCTCAGAGCCTGGTCCTGAGCATGGGCCACAGGCAAGTCAACAACAGTGACGGCTCCACATCAGCGCCATCTCCCTTTTCTTGCCTTCTTCCTCAACCTTTGCTATCTATTTTCATCACCTTTTAGCTTTCCTTTGGGAAGATTAAATTTGCATTTAAATAGAAAACCTCTTGAATGACTCTGGTGTAACGTTAAAGTACTAATTACAAATTCATTCCTCTTTAAAAATTAAAGCACTTCAGTTCATCTCAGGGGTGATGGACAGCAGCAGAAACGCTTGGTATTGATGTGTCATGAATATTGAGCTGTTTATTGCAAAGTGCTTACAATCCCCCACCAGCAGAGGGCAGACAGGAGATGTTCTCAAGACCTATGCGGGAGATGTCTTGGGAGCCTAAAATCTGCTAAAAATAAATATCCGAAAGCAGTAATCTTTGAGAGAAAATAGAAGATGGCCAGTGGGATGGAAGCTGCTGGGGGTAGGGTGGGAGCACCCAGAAGTCTTCAGGTTGCCAGTTTGCTCAGTTGCTTATAAGTGTCTCAAGGCAGGTGCATATCTGTTGTATTCACCACTCTTTCCCATCAGCAAAACTAATGCCTGGCATTCAGTGGGGACCCAAGAAATATTTGCTGAATGAATGAGTGAATGAATGAATGAATGGATGAATAAGGCAATTAATCTTGATGGGCGAGATCATTCATTCAACTACTACAGTGAGTCAGGCATTGCACTTGATAATTTACATGTCTCTTTGTTAAATGATTGATTCCTTTGGATTTTTCCCAGGACCATGCATATGACACACAAATTCTCCTTTCTCCTGAAGAATTGCACTTGGTATTTTACCTCCCGATTTCACAGGTGACAAACAAACTCAGAGAGGTGAAGCGATTAGCCTCAGAGCACCCAGTTCAATCTGAAGCTCAGCCAGGACCTGAATGCTGGTCTCAGGCTCTGAGCCTGGCTCTCTATGAAGTGTATCACTCCCCCTCATCCTGGTGCTGGGCTGGTTATTCCAGTGTTCACAGTGTCACACCCTAATCTTGGCCCTTGTCCTCAAGATGCTGGGAGCCCAAAGTCCAGTCCAGCCTCTCAGCCAGGCTTAATGTCTGGGCTCCAGCCAAACCACTCTATTGCCTGATGCCCAATAGGCCTTTCATTTCCTGCCTCCATGCCTGGCTTTGTGCTTTCTGCTTCATATGCTCCGTCCTGCTTGTTGACATCCTATTCATCCTTCAGGGCCTGGCCCGAATGCCGCCTCCTCCATGCCTTGCATGATCCCTGCAGGCAAGAGTCATTTTTCCCTTTTCTATAGAACTTCCTCTGTAACTGTGTTAGCATGATAATAACCACCACCCATTATTCTCAACACCACACTACATTCTTTACATATTTTGTATAATTTGAACCACATAAAAAGCCAATAATAATAACAATAATAATCATTAACAAGTATATGGTGCTCAGTATGTGTCATGAACTGATCAGAGTTTTATGTGTGTGTGAGTTGTGTGTGTGTATAATTTAGCCTATAAAGTAGGCACTATTATTATTGTCATTTTACAAAGGTGAAAACTGAAATTGAGAGAAGTTAAATGACTTGTCCAAGGTCACACAACCAGAACAGGGATGTGAATTCCAGCTTGTCTGGCCCCAGAATCCCCATACCTATCTATGTAGATATTCTTTCTTACCAGGTGGTAAGCAATGGAAGGCAGGAACCATGTTATGTGCCATGGTCGTCAAAGCACAATCCCTTCAGAGCCAAGTGTAGCAATGTGTGTGTACATAGTAGATATTCCATAAGTTTTAAAAATCTTAATTTTAGACGCAGGGGACATGTGTGCAGGTTTGTCACAAGGGTGTATTTTGTGATGCTGCGGTTTGGGTTTCTATTGATCCCGTCACCTGGATAGTGAACATAGTAACCTAATAGGAAGTTTTTCAGCCCTTGTCCCCCTCCCTCCCTCCTTTTTGAGTCCCCAGCGTCTATTGTTCCCATCTTGATGTCCATCTGCGTACAGGGTTTACCTCCCACATTTGTAAGTGACAATATGCAATATTTGGTTTTCTGTTTGATATTCCATAAAGTTGAGCCGAATTCGGATCAGAAGCCAGAAGTTCTGGAGGTTGGCTGTATGTTGGTCAGTCTGTGCCCTGGACGGCAATCTTTGGAGTTAAGTAGCTGGGTTAAGACCAGGTGGGAAGAAACCTTTAACTTCAAAGCCAGAGAGGCCCAGCTGAGGAGAAAAAGCCCTTGAAGACCCTTGCCCCTCCTGACCCCCATGCCAGCCTGTCTGACCTGGGCAGCCCTCCTCTCACGGACACCACTGCCTATCTCCCCACCACCAGGCACTCAGAATGCCAAGACATCACTCTGCATAGATGGATTGAAATAAAACTTACCTGACTAGGGGGAAAAGGAGGACACCCGGCGATCATCTGCAAAAGACAAAGAAGGGGAGGGGCCTGGAGAGGGTCGAGCAGGTGTTGGCTTTGAGGCTTGTCCTAGGAGCAGACTGGGAATAGAGTCGGCAAGGTCCCCAGGGTCCCCAGGGCTTCCTCCACAATTGATGAGTCCACTGCTGCTGCCTCTGGCTGATCGACTGGGATGCAGCCAGGCCTCTATGCACAGGGCATGAGGCCAGCCCCGCCCTGAATGCACAGAAACTTGGGGTCCCTGAGTTCCAGGAGGCGTGACCCCCCTACTGAGAGGGCCTTAGCCAGCTCATCAGAGCCCCAGTGTCTCCGTGCCTCTCCCTCCACCCAGTCTCAGCTACAAAGAGAGCGGGTGAGGGGGCGGACACGCTCACACACACAGACAATAACTACCATGGAAACTAACCAACAAAAAGAAGATTTAGGGAGCCGGACTCCTCTGCCAGATGGGAGAGAATGGAGGGAAGAGAGAAAGGGGCTGTCCTTTGCAACGCTGCCAGTTATGCAAAGGGCAAATATGCACCTCAGCCCTAATCCAACAATTGCAGATTTTTCCCTCCTCTGGGGTGGGGCTGTGGGTAAAAAGCAGAGAAGTGGGTTGACCTTTTTATATGAAGGTCCCAAAAAGCCACGCCATACCTTTGCCTTTCCATGCACAGAGGAGGCATCAGTGGTCCAGCGTGGGTGCGAAATTCCCGAGGAAATGCTCAGCACCGCTGGCAAAGCGAAACTCGAAACTCGTTCCACAAAGCAACGTGTTTTACCAGGTCAAGCTGAACCTCAGCGCAATTTGATCACTTTACTTGGGCAGATGGCTTGAAGGACTTTCTTAGATGAAAATCCCTGTGTTTAGTGGGTAGCAAAACAAGGCTTTTCTTCAAGCCTAACCTTTTCTATCTATGATGTTAAAGCTGACTGCCCATAGTTTAAAGAAAGCCGGGGATGGAGGGGGTGCTAGCATAGATATGGGACATGTGGCTTTCCTTCCGATGGCCTTTAGTTCTGTTTGGGGGGATTTTTCTCTCTGGGATAAAAGAAAATCTAATGAGGGAACTTAAAAAAAATTCTCTGGAAGTACTGTAAGGGAAATAAGGCAATCTGAGCATCGGAAATCCTGCTCTAACTCTTTAGCTGTGTGACCTTGGGGTTTCTTCATCTGTAAAATGGGACCAATGGGGTTGTAGAGAGGAATAAATGAGGTAATATGTGTAACATGCTTAGAACGGTGCCTGGCTCATAGTATTTGCCGTTATTATTGCTATTGTTGTTAATCTTTCTGATCCTCCCTTTCCTCAGCTATAAAATTGAGCCAGTGGCACCAATCTCTCATAGAGATTAAATGTGAGGATGAATCATGCCGTTATAACTGATAGAGTGGTGGTTATAGGGGTGTATACATTTGTCAAAACCCATCAAACTGTGGGTTTTATTGTGTGTAATTTATACCTCAATTTTTAAAAATATAGGTTTATATCACCAGGTAAAGCAGCCATGAGAATCTAGAACATAGGAAATATTTATTCCCTTCTTCTTCCCTAGCCATCTTTTCAGGAAGAGAGGAAAGAGAAAGTGAATGTTAGAAGTAAGAAGTAAAATAGAGAATTGCTGGGCGCAGTAGCTCATGCCCATAATCCCAGCACTTTGGGAGGCCAAGGTGGGAGGATCACTTGAGACTAGTCTGGGCAACATGGCAAAACCCCACCTCTACAGGAAATACAAAAATTAGCCAGGTATGGTGGTGTGTACCTTGGTCCCAGCTACTTGGGAGGCTGAAGTGGGAGGATCATTTGAGCCTGAGGAAGTTGAGGCTGCAGTGAACTGAGAACACGCCACTACATGCCAGCTGGGTGACAGAGTAAGACCCTGTCTCAAAAAAAAAGTAAAAAGGAGGATTGCATAGGCAAGAGGCCATATTGATTTTGTAGGTAACGGGCCACCTATTGAGACTCAGATATTCTGGCTATTTCCTAAGGCTTGAATATCAGTCTCTCAGCTGCAGAGGCAACACCTGGGTAACTGAGTTGCCTTTATTAACACTCTCCTAATTTCATAACCTGGTATAAGAAAGTGAACTGCACTGCAGGGTGCTTCCTACATCTGTTCTGGAAGCCTTTTCATCACTATTACTTCTCCACCACAATTATCCCTTTGTCTCCCAGACTCCCTGCTGGGCTGCACTTTGGTTCCTGAACAAGGCGACCTGGGGACCATTGGCTGCAGGGTATCACTCCTAATGAAGTGTTGGCCAGGGCAGACAGCTATCCATCAGAACAGCCCACAATGAACTGAGTTAGATATACATGGAAGAGACTGCTACAACCTAATTAAAGAGGAATTGTGTGTGTGTGTGCGTGTGTGTGTGTGTGTGTGTGTGAAGGGACTGGGAGGATGGAGAATAGTATGTAATTAAGAATCAAGTAAAGGTAATCCTTAGAGATAGACTATAGACCTCAAGCTAACAGCTTGCCTGAACCATAGCTGCTTGGGTGATAGTGGAGATTGGAGTCATGCTGCCAAGTGGTCCTAAACCAAAGGGAAACTTGCCATTTGTCTCTGTTTGTTCTATGGGGTGAAGTCTATAAATAAATAAATAAGATAATTCACATCTGAGAACAATTTAAACTCAATTTGTAAATATCCGTTCTAAGCAAATATGGATGGACGATGGCTCTTCTGTTCTGTTTGGGGTTACAAGATTGAAAAACAGGCAAATGCAAAGATGATGATGAAGAGCCTTCAAAGACGAAATCCTTTCAGGATCATGACTCTCATCTCTCCAGAAATGTTTATATCTAGGGACAGGGGAGAAAGGAGGATGAGTTCAGATTGTGATAACTAAGATAATCACTAAGATGATTGTAGCCCTACATTACAATTCTTGAATGTCAAACCCTGGAGATGAAGAGATCTAACATTTAGCCCAGAACCTTTCCAATGATGAAAACAAGCAACAACTCTTTTGGCATTGGTCTGATATTCAGTGACACAATAAAGTTTGTTCCAGCCGAAATTAGCAGGCTGGGGTCCAGGTTAAAAAGCAAACAAAGAAAGCAGCCAGAGGCAGCTGGGATTCTGGGACAGAGATAAGTCACAAAGCTGGGTTTATCTGCAGGGGTCAGGATTGATCAGCTCAGTGTGTATTTCCAAGGCTCTTCTCTACTCAGCCACCCCTCCCCACTCAAAAAAACAAGAGGCCCACACCGAAATACAAAAAGGTGCTGGATCTAAAATCCTGCCTAATTTAAGCTCTGCTCACAAAGGAGGCCAGAGAGCAGAGGGAGGGGTGGAAATCAAATAAGTAAATGTCAGCCCTGCAGTTGGGTAGAAGCCATTAGCCAGGCAGAGCATCCAATTAGAAGCCATTGAATTAGAGCAGTGAAAGAAGGGCCTCACGTCAGAGGACACTGCGGGGAGGGCCGGCACAAGTGGGCAGGAAGGAACGCGGGGTGGCGATCAATGGAGGATTACCGGAAGATGTGCAAATGGCAGGAACAGATGCCTTCCAAATGACAGGGCACCCGGTCCAGATACTCTACATAAAATGCCCACATGGTTCCTTTGTCCTCCCCCAAATTCTGTCTGAGGGAGTCCAGCCATCTCATGGGCTATTTTGGAAAACACTTCTCCCTTTTGCCTCAACCCAGAGATAAAATGGGCAGCTCTCAGCCACTCTCAGATTAATCCGAACAGACAAAGAAGGGGAGCAAATCCCTTGGCAAATGGTGCCTGGGAGATTTCATTTTTCCGCTTTGCAGTACAAACCTACTCAAACAGATGCTAAAATACAAAGCAAAGTTTGTTCACATGGAGATGTTTTCATTTAAAACTATAATATTACTTTATTTTGTAATCAGTAATTGTCAATGCTCAATCTTTTTTTTTTTTTAAACAAATTCTCATTTCCTTGTTCAGAGAAGAAAAAGATTCACATTTCCTTCCTTTCTCCTAAATTGGAAGATTTCAGATTCAGTCTCTTAGAAGCCATATAATTTGCCTGTGATGCCCATGTGCCACTGATCCTAGAATTTAGGGAGAAAAGTCCACTCTGAAAATAAAAATAGAAAGTAGTTCTGATTCAGGACACTCGAGTCTTACGTATTCATTGAACAACCAGCTAATGGCATCTTCTGAGTACGCAGCATGAGCTGGCAGAGCACCTTGGTCTGGTGCTCAGAAAGCTTCCAGGCTCAGGCGGGGTGAAGACACAGGGCTCACCTCTGCAGAGTGGAAGGAAGCATGTGCTATGGGACACATGATGGGTCTGTTCGTTGTGCTTTGGGAGTGGCGAGGAAGAAGTAATCATAACTATCAGAGGATGCCAGAGAAGACCTTGTGAGAGAAGTGTCTTTGAGTGGGACCTTCGAAGAGGTGTCAGATTTGGGCCAAATTGAGAGGGAGGCGGACATTCCAAGCAGATACAGTGGATCCATGTTGCAGACTGGAGTGTGGCTGAGACTAACTGTAGGGCTGCGAGATACAACATGAGATTGCCCAGTTAAATTTGAATATTTAGGATATACCAAAAAATGATTTGTTGTTTGAAAATCAGATTTAAGTGAGTATCTTATTTTTTACCCACTGTCTACTATTCCTAGAAATTTCTTTTTGTTTTTGGTAGGATTGGGATCTCACTTTGTTGCCCAGGCTGGTCTGGAACTCCTGGACTCGACTGAACCTCCCACCTCAGCCTTCCAAAGTGCTGGAATTCCAGGCATGAGCCACCACGCCTGGCCCAACATTTTTATTTCCTGAATCTGGCAACCTCACGACAACAGCAAATGACCACTCTCATACCTGGAGTCTCCTGCAGCCTGCCCAACTCCAAAGTTGCCTTGTGAGTTCTGAAAGGAACTGGGAATGGTAGCCCTTGCATGGATGTCATGTTAGATGACCAGGCACGGTGACTGACACCTGTAATCCCAGCTACTTGGGAGACTGAGGCAGGAAAATGGTTGAAGCCAGGAGTTCGAGACAAGCCTGGGCAACATAGAGAGACGCCTGCAACACCCCCTGCCCCCAATCTCTACCAAAAAAAAAATTAGCCAGGCACAGTTATATGTGCTCGTAGTCCTAGCTGCTCAGGAGCCTGAGGCAGGAGGATCACTTGAGCCCAGGAGTTCAAGGCTGCAGTGAGCTATGATCACACATCATTGCATTCTAACCTGGGTGATAGAATAAGACCATGTCTCTTAAAAAAAAAAAAAAAGAAAGAAAAAAAAAAGGCAAGGCTTCTCAGAAGGCAGTAGAGAGTCCTTGAAAGTTTTTGAGCCAAGAAGTGAAATGATCAGAGCAGTGTTTGGAATATTAATCTGACAGCAGCATAAACAGTGTTTAGTCCAGAAGAGTTTTGTGATAAGGAGACCACACAGTCTTCCTTTGTGATTATTTGTGGGGCACCTACTATGTGCCAGACACAAGGGCACGATGGTGAAAAAGAAATGAATAGTTCCTGTCCTAGTGAAGCTTATGACTGAATAAATTAACAAGCAATTGATTTCAATAAAGGGCGGTGCATTTCATCAGAGAAGAACTTGGCCTACTTAGAAGATTATCAAAATAGCCTACTGGTGAGAAGATGAGGACCTAAATTAGGGTCATGGAAATGGGAATGTATGATGTTTTTGCAAAGCAAGATTTTAGAATATATTCAGGACATGATCAAGTGATTCGACTCTTAATTACAAGCATAGTCGGAGCAGGAGAAAAACAGATCATTAAAATCCAGAGATAACCCCAAATTCCAATTACTCAGGCGTTTCGTGCTTCTCTCTCATCCATGGGTTATCGCTGTATTTGTGTTTTTATGAACACACAAAACAGTAAAGCATAGGGGTTTCGAGAAAGAGCTTCAAAGACCTAAATATAAGAGCTAAAACTATACAACTCTCAAGCAAAAACATAAGCATAAATCTTAATGGCCTTGGATTAGGCAGTGGTTTCTCAGATATTATACCAAAGCACAAGCAACTAAAGGAAAAAATAGATACGTTGTAGCATGTATCAGTACTTTATTTCTTTTTCACCTAACAATATTTCATTGTCTGACTATTCCATATTTTATTTATCTGTTCATCAGTTGATAGGATTTCTTTCAGGGCTGATAAAATGTTCTAAAATTGATTGTGGTGAGGGTTGCACAAATCCATTTGGCAAAAGCCATTGAATTGTACACTTGAAACGGTTGAGTTATATGGCGTGTGAATTACATCTCAATAAAGCTGTTTTTCTTTTTAAAGAGCAAAGTCGGCCGGGCGCGGTGGCTCAAGCCTGTAATCCCAGCACTTTGGGAGGCCGAGGCGGGTGGATCACGAGGTCAGGAGATCGAGACTATCCTGGCTAACATGGTGAAACCCCGTCTCTACTAAAAATACAAAAAACTAGCCGGGCGTGGTGGCGGGCGCCTGTAGTCTCAGCTACTTGGGAGGCTGAGGCGGGAGAATGGCGTGAACCCGGGAGGCAGAGCTTGCAGTGAGGAGATCACGCCACTGCACTCCAGCCTGGGAGACACAGCGAGACTCCGTCTCAAAAAAAACAAACAAACAAACAAAAAAAAAAAATAAAGAGCAAAGTCTTGAGCATTAGATAGATATGGGTTCATATCCTAGTTCTCTGCTTAACCCTGAATAAATCAACTTTCTGAGTCTCAGTTTCTTCATCTGTAAAATCGGATTTTTATAGTACCTATTTCACAGGATTGTTGAGAGGATTAAATGAAATAATGTGTGTAAAATACTTAGCACAGTTCCAGGCATATAAGCTTTATTTTTTTATATATATATTACCTAGGCTGGTCTCAATCTCCTGGGCTCCAGTGATCCTCCCACCTTAGCCTCCTCAAGTGCTGAGATGACAGGCGTGAGCCAGAGCACCTAGCCTATAATAAGCTTTTAATTAATGTGACTCATACTAGGAAGGTTGGATGACTAGCAACTTTAGTGTGTGACCACAGACCATCCTTAATTCTAGCACCTTAAGTTACACGAGGGTATTCCCTGAAAACTTCATAGGGCTACAGATACATTTAGGGAAGTGACAGCTGTGCAATCCCACATATCATTTCAAAGCCAAAAAATAGACCTCTCAGTTGTCAAAACACAATCCTCAGAATTAAAAACCAAAACTAGAAGACACCCAGAGTTAAACCAATTCTGGCTTTGATAGCCAAACTCAGTAGGGAGTATTTATATTAACTTCACATCCTTTGAATGGAATTCTAAGAAGATATCTTAGGTAGATATGTGATTGACTAAAAGATAGTATAATCAGGACCAGAGCAGTAGGAAAAAGTTCTGTCACAATTTTCATAGCTTCCACATATGTTTATTTTCCATCATCTAAATGTGAACCGTAAAAATTAAATATTTGTATTTACACGTACAAGTTATGCTGTGAAAGCACAGCTGTCTGTAAACATATGAAAAGATCTGTTAACTAGTTCGATTGGAAAATAATGTAAAAAAAGCTTAAGTAGCAACTTTCATGGTTTAAATTTCTTTTATTAATCCTCTTGTCCAACTTAAATGAGGAAAGGCTTACAAGTAAAGAGAAGACAAACAACCAAAGGAGCCTGAATCTAGATAAGAAAGTATCA
This sequence comes from Papio anubis, assembly GCF_008728515.1. Taxonomy (NCBI): domain Eukaryota; kingdom Metazoa; phylum Chordata; class Mammalia; order Primates; family Cercopithecidae; genus Papio; species Papio anubis. The sequence continues at coordinate 156,325,646 of NC_044976.1, read as the reverse complement.
CCTGCATTAGTAATAACTACTGAGGTAATAACTGCATATTATTATTATTTTTTGAGACAGAGTTTTGTTCTTATTGCCCAGGCTGAAGTACAATGGCGTGATCTCTGCAACTTCTGCCTCCTGGGTTCAAGCGATTCTCCTGCCTCAGCCTCCCAAGTAGCTGGGATTACAGGTGTAGGCCACCATACCAGGCTCATTTTTTTTTTTTTTGAGACGGAGTCTCACTCTGTTGCCCAGGCTGGAGTGCAGTGGCGTGATCTCGGCTCACTGCAAGCTCCACCTCCCGGGTTCACACCATTCTCCTGCCTCAGCCTCCCGAGTAGCTGGGACTACAGGCACCCCCCACCAAGTCTGGTGAATTTTTTGTATTTTTAGTAGAGACGGGGTTTCACCATGTTAGCCAGAATGGTCTCAATCTCCTGACCTCGTGATCCGCCCGCCTCAGCCTCCCAAAGTGCTGGGATTACAAACGTGAGCCACCATACCCTGCTTAATTTTGTATTTTTAATAGAGATGCAGTTTCACCATGTTGGCCAGGCTGGTCTTCAACTCCTGACCTCAAGTGATCCACCCACCTCGGCCTCCCAAAGTACTGGGATTACAGACATGAGCCACTGCGCTTGGCCCATATTATTATTATTATTTGACTAGTTACTTTTTTTTTTTGAGGCGGAGTCTCACTCTGTTGCCAAGGCCAGGCTGGAGTGCAGTGGTGTGATCTTGGCTCACTGCAACCTCTGCTTCCCAGATTCAAGGGATTCTCCTGCCTCAGCCTCCTGAGTAACTGGGATTACAGGCATGTGCCACCATACCTGGCTAATTTTTGTATTTTTAGTAGAGATGGGGTTTCACCATGTTGGTCAGGCTGGTCTTGAACTCCTGACCTCAAATGATCCACCCGCCTCAGCCTCCCAAAGTGCTGGGATTAAAGGTGTGAGCCACATATGTATTTTATATATATATATATAATATATATATGGGTTTTTTTTTTTTTTTTTGAGATGGAATCTCTGTCGCCAGGCTGAATTGCAGTGGCACGATCTCGGCTCACTGTAACCTCTGCCTCAGCCTCCCGAGTAGCTGGGATTACAGGCGTGAGCCACCACGCCCGGCTGCAAGGGATATATTTTAATCCACATTTTATTTATTTAGTTTTTGAGAAGGGATCTCACTGTGTTGTCCAGGCTGAAGTGTAGTGGCATGATCTCAGTTCATGCAGGCTTGACCACCTGGGCTCAAGTGATCCTCCTGCCTCAGCCTCCCCAGTAGCTGGGACTACAGGCATGCACCACCATGCCCAGCTATTTAAAAATGAAACAACTTTTTTTGGGATAGAGTCTTACTATGTTGCCCAGGCTGACCTCGAACTCCTGGCTCAAGTGATCCTCCTGCCTTGGCCTCCCAAAATATTGGGATTACAGGTGTGAGTCATGCCTGGTCCCCCCATTTTATATAGATAAGAAAGTGGAAGCCTAGAGGTAGTTTTCCAAAATCATAGAGGTATTAAGTGGCAGCACCAGACCCTCAGGCCCCTGAGTCTGATTCCATATAGAAGCTTCTCCTTTTACTACACTACCAGGCCCCAGTAATTCTTGGCCTGATTTACCAATGAGGAAGAATCTTAAAGTCACACTCTCACCTCTTGTCTGAGCAAAACTCATTTGAAAATGTTTAACCTTCTCTAAAGTCGTCTTCGTTGAGGCACACTGATGTCTGTGTCCCTCTCCCAGAGATGCTGATCTAATTGGTCAGAGCTGCAGCCTGGGTATCAGAGAGCATTAAAAGGTCCCCAGAAGATTCTGATGGGCAGCCAGGTTGAGAACCATTCACTTAGGAGAATCTGTGCAGAAATGATTCCAAGCCTTTAGTCCAAACCTGCACCGTGAAGGACTCCGAGGAGGTGCCCCGATTCCACTTAGCTTTGGCCAGATCATATTCACCCGTGAGATGCTGGGCCTTTAAGATAAAGAAGGAAAATGTTCCCTTACCAGGCCTAAGGCATCCTAGCCTACTCTCCTGTCGTAAGCTCCTGTTAGATAAGAAACCCAAACCCCGGGCTCCAAGCCAGCAATCCCGGGGTCAGGCGATTGTTTAACCAGTTTAATTGTTGTGTGAACAAAATGTACCACTGCAGCAGTTTCTGGAATTTGATCTCAGAGGGACCAGCTCTACCCTCACCTCTGCCTGGTGGCCTGAACAGTAAAAACAGCTGATTAAGCATCCTAGTGCTCTTTCCTCTGGCTCCTGTCTGGTCCTCCAGGAGCAAAGGATGGCTCAGCTCCAAAACAGGCTGGGAGAATCAGTGTCATTTCAGGAAATAGACAAGAAAGACATCAAAGGAGAATGACGGGAGTATGATTAGGAGCTACAGGAGACAAACACCCACGTGGCTTTTCCTCTGGGGTTCTCTGTTGTTTTCAAAAACCACAATATTAAGACACTCTGCCCATTGTGGGGATCATGGAAAAGAAAAGAATTTTAATATTCTGAGTTTTAGTCTTCGTGTTAACACAAATCAAAATATAAAATCCATCCTCCTTTTTTCCTTTCAGTATCCACCTATTTGTTTTGTTTTGTTTTGTTTTGTTTGAGACGGAGTCTCATTCTGTCACCCAGGCTAGAGTACAGTGGTAGATCTCAGCTCACTGCAACCTCTGCCTCCCGGATTCAAGCTCTTCTCACATCTCAGCCTCCCAAGTATCTGGGACTATAGGCACAAGCCACCATGCCCAGCTAATTTTATGTATTTTTGGTAGAGACGGGGTTTTACCATGTTGGCCAGGCTGGTCTGGAACTCCTGACCTCAGGTAATCCACCCGCCTCAGCCTCCCAAAGTGCTGGGATTACAGGCATGAGCCACCAGACCTGACCCCACATATGTATTCATACCTATTTTTAATCTCAAAATAAGTTACCCAGAAGCCTCAACCATCCAGAACTAAAATTTATGAACTTTGACTCATGCAGCAAACATTTAGGCCCTCATTTTGAGTCTCTCACATTTCTTTCTGTTTTTTTTTTGAAGGGGTGGGGCAGGGTCTCTGTCACCTTAGCTGGAGTTCAGTGGCACGTGAATAGCTAGGTCTACCGGATAAGCCACCATGCCTGGATAATTCTTTTATTTGATTTGTTGGTAGAGATAGGGTCTCATCATGTTGCCCAGGCTGGTCTCAAACTCCTGGGCTCATGCGATCCTCTGGCATCTGCCTCCCAAAGTGCTGAGATTACAGGTGTGAGCCACTGCACCCGGCCCATTTCATTTTTAATTCTTATTAAAATTATATTTTTAAACGTATCCCAAATATCCTGTATTGATCTCTATTATCTGCTGGCCCTGGGCTGGGCATTAAAGAGATTGATAGATAATTAAGACATCGTCCTCATGCCCTAAGAGCTCACAATCCAGTTGAAAGCTACACGTCTGCAATTTACCACGTGACAAGTCAGACTAGGCCAAGAGACAATAATGACAATAAAAACCCAATCGATTCTCCTAAGTCTGGTTAGAGGATTTCTCCAACCAATAACAGATTAGAGTCAGAAAATTCACATGCAGGGAAAAACTGTTTGAGATGGCTGACAGCCTGGAAGGAGGGGAAGAAACACAAAACCAACAACTCAGAAACACAACAGCCTGGGACCGGCTAGTGTAGAGGCAAGTGTCTTACAGGCCTCTGTAGTCCCCTGAAGACATCCCTATTTTAATATGGTTGTAAAATAATATTTGTAATAATTACAGTAAGAGTTATTGCTAGGTGCTGTACTGAGTGCTTCAGGATGGACTATGTCCTTTAGTCCTCACAACCACCCTATGAGATTGATGTCACTCCTCCACTCCAGTTGAAAGACCTGTAGCTCAGCAAGGGCCCTCAGCTGCTAGGTGTGGGGTCAGAATTCAAACCCAGGTCTGTCTCCCTTTCCACTCTATCCCTGAAATGATGCTCATGGTTATAACTTCAAAAACACCTGAGAGGTGGCAAGGACTGGGCAAGGTGATTCATGCCTGTAATTCCAATACTTGGAGTCCAAAGAGGGAGGATCACTTGAAGCCAGGGGTTTACGACCAGGCTGGGCACATAAGGAGAACCCAGCTTTACACAAAATTTAAAAATTACCTGGGTGTGTTGGTACATGTCTGTAGTCCTAGCTACTCCAGGAAGCTGAGGTGGGTGGATTGCTTGGGTCTGGGAGGTCGAGGCTGCAGTGAGCCATGATCGTGCATGGCACTCCAGCCTGGGTGACAGACCCAGAACTTGTCTCAAAAAAAAAAAAAAAAAAAAAAAGAGTTAGTAGGAATATCATCTAATTCAATATCCTCAAAGAAAGGTATAAATTTCAGGAAGATTTCCGCCAAATATTGTCCCCATAAGACTGTCATGTGTAGGGTTTTGTAGAAGCAGAGCCTCAGACAGGGATCCAGGCATATGATTTATTGCAGTAGTCTCTCCAGAAAGATCTATAAGGGTCTGCAAGTGCATAAGGGGAAGGAGCCAAACAGATCTGTGGTCCCAGGTAAAGTCTAGCCCTGTCCGGATTCACAGTGGATGGGTGGGGTCTTCTGGGGCATAAATAATATTGCAGAATTATCCTCTCCCCACCTTAATGCGCCCTTATTTATTTATTTATTTATTTATTATTTATTTATTTATTGGAGACAGAGTCTTGCTCTGTTGTCCAGTCTGGAGTGCAATGGCGCCATCGTGGCTCACTGCAACGTCCGCCTCCCGGACTCAAGCGATTTTCTTGCCTCAGCCGCCAAAGTAGCTGGGATTACAGGCATCTGCCACCATGCCCAGCTAATTTTTGTATTTGTGGTAGAGACAGGGTTTCACCATGTTGGCCAAGCTGGTCTTAAACTCCTGACCTTAGATAATCCACCCGCCTCGGCCTCCCAAAGTGATGGGATTACAGACATGAGCCACCGCGCTTGACCAGTGCTCCTCCTTGTAAAAATCAGGGTCTCACTCTGTCACCCAGGCTGGAGTACAGTGGCACAATCTTGACTTACTGCAGCCTCAACTTCCTGGGCTCAAGCAATCCTCCCACCTCAGCCTCTTGAGGAGCTGGGACTACAGGTGTGCACCACCACGCCTGGCTGATTTTGTTTATTTTTTGTAGAGATGAGGTCTCCCTAGGTTGCCCAGGCTAGTCTCGAACTCCTGGCCTCAAGTGATCTTCCTGCCTTGGCCTCTGAAAGTGCTGAGATTATAGGCATGAGCCACTGTGCCCAGGGCTGACCTTTTGTTTTTCCACATCAGTCCATCCTTTGGCTGTGGGCTGCCAAAGGATATAAGGGAGTGGGTGAGTATAAGGGAGTAGGAGAGGCAGCACCCATCATCTGAGGGCAACTCTCAGGAGGAGAGGGGCACCCATGAGCTGTCAGCAGCCAACCCCCATGCCACAGAAGTGGGTGTGCTGAGCCAGGGAAGGGGATCTGGGCAGAGCACCAAAACTGCATCCATCCAAACAGTCAGGCCAGGTTATAATCATCTGTTTATGGCTCTGCTTCCCCCACTATTTGGTGAGCTTCTTGAGGGAGGGGAGAGTGTCTTACTTATTGTTATATCCCAGCTCCTAGCACAGTGCCCAGCACATAGTAGGCTCTCTATACTTGTCAGCAGAATGATAAACAGGAGAAAAATTGTCATGGCTCTCAAACAGGTAAACTGTAGTAGTCTGGGGAAAAGTGCTGATCGAAAGAGGCGTCGCTGGGCATAGGGCCACACTGAACCACATGGGTGGTTGGGCAGAAAGACTCACTGAAAACAGCCTACAGCCTTCCCATAGCCAGCAGAGCAGAATTTCCTGAGAATGCAGATCTGTTTATCTAAGCAGTACTTCTGCTTCCCCACTTAGGGAGAGCATAGCACATCCAAAAGAACCTTTTGATGGCTTCTTACAAGCAAGAGACATCTGCGCTGTCACCGAGAATTAATTGTAGAAAGTCTAGCCTAAGGAAATGCTCAAGTTTCTCCTTTTTGCTACCAGATTTGGTATAAGCAGGCATCGAACTGGCAGATGATTGGTGGTATGTTCCCCACACCTCTCCAAATGGCCTACTTTTGCAAGCAACGTCCCACCTTTAAATGAAGCTGCTAGCAAATGTGGAATGCTGCCTATGTTCTTTTGCCAAGTTGCAGTATCAGGCTTATAAGTGAAATACAGTACAGGCGACCTCTAGAATCTGCATGGCTGCTACTACTCCCATGAAGTATAAAACCTTTGTACTCTAGAAGCTTACACATTAGGATGTATCTTCCACACTTGTCAAAAATCAAGAAAGATGTATGATATCATCTGACTTCCTTTTTTTCTTTTTTTTTTTTTTTTTTTTTTTTTTGAGATAGGGCCTTGCTCTGTCACCCAGGCTGGAGTGCAGTGGCACAATCTCGGTTCACTGCAACCTCTACCTCCTGGGTTCAAGTAATTCTTCTGTCTCAGCCTCCCAAGTAGCTGGGATTACAAGCATGTGCCACCACACCTGGCTAACTTTTGTGTTTTTTTGGTAGAAATGGGGTTTCACCACGTTGGCTAGGCTGGTCTCAAACTCCTGACCTCAAGTGATCCGCCCACCTCGGCCTTCCAAAGTGCTGAGATTACAGCTGCACCCAGCCTCATCTGACTTCTGAATATGGTAGTGAGTGTGGACATCAGATGTAGTAAGGAAGCTGGTTTTACACCAGAAATTAAGAGATCAAAGACATGGAGGCTGATGTGATGGGAGAGGAGGTGAGAACTATTTCACTAGGTGTCCATTGAGAAAACTAAGAAAATAATGATAAGAATTAGTGGAATTCTTGAGGTAAAAGTGAGTTTGGGGCTAGAAAATGCACACGTGTACCCCAGATCTCTGATAGGCTCTGCTAGAACGATGGCTGTGTTGATGTCATTGCACCTGCCTGGTTGCAGGTGGGTGTGCCCTGCCTATGCTGGCATATTCTGGCTGGGCTCCCATAGGAACACAATGTAGAACATCAATGGGCTTATCCATATAGTTTGTCTTGGCCAGGACCTGTTATTAAGGGAGATGTGTGGGGTGGGAATGCTGGCAAAAGAAGAAGAAACGAAAAGTAGATTATACAGACTGGTTACCTACAGAGAGGTAGAAAACAGAACCTCACCTGCAGATTTATTTTGTTTGCCCACAGTTTGTTGCTTTTTAAAATTTTGAATTAGTTGCCAATTTAAATAATTAAGGCATTTCACATAAATACTCAGACTTTTCCCTTCCTCTTGAAAAGTCTAATCACATTCCTGCATGGCATGGCTTGGCTGGGCTGGGAGCTACTATCCCCTCTGTACGCTAGGCAAGACCATGGGCTCGCTCATACAAATGGCCTGACCCCCATAGGTGCTTGAATTTGAGACTCCTGATACTTTGAGTGAATGTTGTGGATAGTTGCTTAGTTTATTTTATAATATATATTGTGAAAGGCCCAGGCACGGTGGCTCATGCCTGTAATCCCAGCACTTTGGGAGGCTGAGGCAGGAGGATCATCTGAGGTCAGGAGTTTGAGACCAGCCTAACCAACATGGAGAAACCCCATCTCTACTAAAAATACAAAATTAGCCGGGTGTGGTGGTGCATGCCTGTAATCCCAGCTACTCAGGAGGCTGAGGCAGGAGAATGGCTTGAACCCGGGAGGCAGAGGTTGCGGTGAGCTGAGATCATGCCATTGCACTCCAGCCTGGGCAACAAGAGCGAAACTCCATCTCAAAAAAATAGTGGTAAAATACACATAACAAAATTTACCCTTGTAACCATTTTAAGGGTACAGTTCAGTGGCACTAAGCACATCCATGCTGCTGTGCGACCATCACCACCGTCCATCTCAGAACCTTTTTCATTCTCCAAAATGGATATTCTGTACCCATTAAACAGTAACTCCCCATTCCCCACAGTCTCCAGCCCCTGGCAACACCATTCTGCTTTCTATCTCTGTGAATCCGACTACTCTAGGTAGCTCATGTAAATGGAATCATATAATATCTGTCCTTTTCTGACTGGCTTATGTCACTTAGCATAATGTCTTTAAGTTTCCCCGTTGCATAGTTTCTGGCTCAGATCATTCTGGTGCTCATTTTACAGATGAAGAAGCTGAGGCCCCAAGGGAGCCTGCCAGGGCAGAGGTAGGATTGGATCCTGGATCTCCTGCTCAGGACACTCTCCCCAACGTTGCCCTGTTGAGGTAAACTGAGGAACGGAGAGATTGATATGGCAGAACAGGAGGATATTTATTTTAAGGTATGCACCAGCTCAGTGGATTCACATCCAAAAAGCTGAGCATTGAACAAAGACAGAGCAGGCTTTTTATAAGCGGGCTTACAAAAGCAAAACAAAGGCAGTTAATCATATAGGGCATAACTTGTGGCCTTGCATAGCTGGTGGCCTTGTAGCTGAGTCCAAATTAAAACAAGAACTGGCTAAGTACAGACATTTGTAAAACAGTTATGCTTAAGAAGCCAGGGAAAGGAGTAACAGGAAAGGAATTTGTCTTTCTCTCTCTTTTTTTTTTTTTTCCTTTCAACCTTGCTCTGGAGGGAGGAGTGGGTGTCTGGAGCCCATTCCGTTGGCCTTGGCTTTTCGGACAGCACAGCGTTATCTTATAACTGTCCTTGAAGTGAGCTGCTAAGCAGAGGAAAATTTGCTTCTTTTCTTTTTAACCCTTGCCTTGCCTGTTACTTTTCTTGGAGTGAATGAATATTTATTTTTAAAATTCTGCCTCAGCCCTTCTTAGGCCAGATCTCACCTTTCTTTTCTAGTAATGCAAGTGAGGGCAATGTGTTCTTCACAGCAGCAAAGCCATCCTTGTTCATACACGTTGTAGAGTTGCCCTTCTCTGTTTGCCAATTTGAAGGGTTACCCAACATTAATCTGGGAAGGAAAAAAGAGCTTCCTCCTAATCAGAACAGTAATGAACACTAATAACCCATTCTCCTTCTAAGAGCCAAATTTTAAAAAGTCCAGTAACAATAAATTAACAAAAAAGATAAACTCATCATTTCCCCTCCACATATCTTTAGCTAACCCTTGAACCCAAAGAGGATTTTGCCAATGGCTCTCTAGGAATTGGAGTTGTCACACCACTCTCCTGTTGCCAGGAAATGAGGAGAGCCGTCCTCATCCACATCTGCAGTACCTAGAATAGCCCCCTCTGGCTCTCCAGAGATTGATTCATTAGGCAGGGTTGTGTTTAGGTGACGCCCACACACGAGAGCATTCATAGGAGCCATCATTTCTCAGTGAATGTGGTCCTGTAAATGCTGGCGATCCTGTAGCAGTGCTGATTAGCAAGTTGCTGCAACACCTCCGCATATTTTTTTTTTCTTGCTTCTCACTCCCCTGCTTTGTCAAAATGAACAAGAAGGAAGCATGATTGGGCTGTGCACCGAGGCGGCAAGGAAGCCCTGGATGACCCTCTTAACAGGTTCATTTCTTCTTGAGCAAGCTTGTTAAAAGTTAGCATTGCTTAACACAGGCTAATTGGCTTCCCTTTCATTTTCTTCCACCCAAGTTTCTATCGGGAATCTTCCTCAGAATAAAATGCCAAGTTAGTTAGGCACTTTCTTATTTTAGTCTTGAGATTACGTTCTTGCTTCAGGAAAGAGTCAAGTTTAATTTTACTTCCAAATCAGTCCCTTCTCGTTACTCTAATCAACAAGACTTTTCTTGGCTGGGAGGTAGGGGTAGGGGAGGAAAGGAAGGAAGGAAAAAAAGCAAGAAAAGCAACCTCCTAAACATCAACAATCATTTTTCTTGCATGTAAGATTATCAACTACTATAGATATAAACATTGTGGTCTAGCACTTCTTTATTTATGACTGTGGGAATGAAAATAACTTGGTACTTAACCAATTATTTTTAAGAGGTGGTAGCACAGTATTTCTTTGAATGTCGAAGAACAGAAGTAGAGCCTTTAAGAATTTCTTCCATCTGCCAGCCTGAATACTGACTGGGTAGAGATTTAAACAGCATGCATGCGATAGAATTGGCCTCATTGCCCCATCTGTAGAACACAAGCTGGTGAAATCCAGTGTGTCTGTGTGACATGCAATTAGCTCAGTCCTGTTTCTCCAGCCAGGGCACCACTTCACTGTTTGGCCATGGGGTAGAGAACACCTTTGCTGGGTGGCAGGACTGACCCTGCTGTAAATAGCGACATTTATAGGAATGGGCACTTCGATGCCCTGGGAATGATAGTGTGTTGGAAGGCTAAACACTACATAATGAGGTTGATTGGGAATGCCTTTCAACAGCAGTTTGCTCATTTTAGAGACTTCTTGTCACAGGGATAAACAGGAGGCAAAATCTGGGGTATTGGTTTTGTGGTTTCAAATGTCTATTTGAGTTGGAAACTGCTCAAAATGGAAATGGGCTCTTTCTGGAGGTAGCACAGACATCACTTCGAGAGGAGATCCAGAGATGATTAAGATACAGTCCTCGACCCAGGGAGCTCCAAGATTTGTAGGGGAGGCAGACGAGTCATTGAAACTGAAAAAATAAAACACCTCGCTGGCTGGGAGTTTGCTCTTGACAAGAAGAAATCAATCTCTAGACTGATTCTCTTCCTATGGCTGAGACTAGTGGGGGAGAGAGCCCTGCCTTAGAATTTGATTTGGCCCAGGGTCAAGAAAATCTCAAGGTCATGGGTCCTTGTATAGCTGAAGGTGGGATGGGGGTGGGTCAATGACTCTGCTGTTGGAGAAGGCACTGAGGTAAAGCCAGTTTTTTATGTATCAGGTCCCCAGGTGTGCTCTAGAAATTGCAGAAACAGAACGAAGCATAAGATTTGAAAACAAACAAATACACTCCACACGTTGGAAGCAGGAGAAATCTTGGCATATTATGCTGTTTTGGAGTGAGGGAGATTTTTCTCTTTCTTTATATAGATTCAGGCAGGATTGCGTCTGAGACCAGAACTACATCTGAATCATTGTAAGCCGCTGGGAGGGAGATATGACTGTGCCTTGTACAGGGGTCTCAGGGTGGAGAATCACTCTGAAGGGTTAAAGGTGAGGCCCTTGGAAAAGGATGAATCCTGAAGCAGGAAGCAAAGCTAGCCGCTTCAATGCACTTTTGACGGGGTTAGCACTTTTTATTTTCCTAGGATTCTGGGAATGATTCATTTAGCATTCGGTGTTAAGGTTCTTCCCTCCCCACATTTCAACTTCATATACACTTTCACTTCCATCTAAAATGTCAGAAAAGCCTGTTACATGTAACACAGCCTGTGTCACTGTATTGTGGAGAATGTAGGGACAGGGCAGCAATGGGAGAATTGGTCTGACCTGCATCAGCTCTCTGCGGAGGTCAGCAGTGATCCTGGGATGTCAGTCAGCCCCATTCCCTGGACCTGTTTTCCCCAAATTACCAGGGAAAGGTGAGCCTTAAAAAGAAGATCATGGGCTGGGTGCAGTGGCTCACACCTGTAATCCCAGCACTTTGGGAGGCCGAGTCAGGTGGATCACCTGAGGTCAGGAGTTCAAGACCAGCCAGGGCAACATGGTGAAACCACATATCTACTAAAAATACAAAAATCAGCTGGGTGTGGCGGCGCATGCCTGTAATCCCAGCTACTTGGGAGGCTGAGGCAGGAGAATCACTTGAACCCAGGAAGCGGAGGTTGCAGTGAGCTGAGATCATGCCACGGCACTCCAGCCTGAGTGACAGTGAGACTCTGTCTCAAAAAAAAAAAAAAAAAAAAGAGGATGGGGAAACACTTGGGTCACATCACAAATACTCACAAAACAGGGCAAGTGCATTCTTAGAGTTTTCTAAGCAGAGAGGTTTCAACTGTTCCTCTTCACCCCCAATTCCCCTGCCCTATTTGCCCTGGGCAATTGCAGCCACAATTCTGTTATCCCTGGGAGTCCCACAAAGCTATCTCAGCCACCGGCCAGCAGCTCCTCATTCCTTCTCTGCTGCTTTTGCTCCAGTAGCATTGCCCCATTCACTGCCCGTGTCAAAGGCACCCACGTTGGGCTGCCCACATCTATTGCTGCAAATACACTGCAAACTGACCTGCCTCTCCTCTGTCCCAAGTCCCTCAAGGAATTCAGCACACAGCTCCTTGGTTTGGCCCCTCCTTAGAAGCCTGCCTCTCCAGCTCTCAGGCAGGAGGCTGTGGCAACTGACATGGAAGACAATCAGGGAGGCAGACACTGTTAGTCCTTAGAAGAGTTCCTTTTCTTGTGCATTGACTTCCATTAAAGTTCAAACTTTAACAAAGACCATATTTTCCTTCCTATGGTCCCAAGAACCTCCATGATCTGAATCCCATCTTCTTTTCCAGCCACATCTCTCCCCACCCTCTTCACTCTCTTGTGTCTCTCTAAACCTGCCACGCTGTCTCTCACATGCTAGTCTTTGTAAATACTGCTCCCTCGCCTGGCAGACTTTTCCTTTAGCCTTGCCCACTTTTCCCTTATTTGGACTGAGTCCTACCCATCCTTCTGGCTTCAGCTGTGATACCATTTTTTCTAGGAAGCTACCCCTGTCTACTCCCAATATCAGAGAAGGTTGCTCTTTTGTGCTTCCAGGGTACCCTATGCCACCATCAAAAGGATATCACTTAACACCATAATGTCAGTTGACTTTTCAGCTCTCCTGTCAGACTGTGTGTTCCTTGAGAGCAGGAACTATATCTTATACTGATTTTTAAAAAAGTTATTTAGAGACAGGGTCTTGCTCTGTCACCCAGGGGGAGTGCAGTGGCACAATAATAGCTCACTCCTGGGCCCAAGTGATCCTCTGGGCTCAGCCTCCTGAGTAGCTAATCTTTCTTTCTTTCTTTCTTTCTTTCTTTCTTTCTTTCTTTCTTTCTTTCTTTCTTTTCTTTTTCTTTCTTTCTTTCTTTCTTTCTTTCTCTTTCTTTCTTTCCTTCCTTCCTTCCTTCTTTCTTTCTTTCTTTTCTTTCTTTCTCTCTCTCTCTTTCTTTTTCTCCTTCCTTCCTCTCTCTCTCTCTTTCCTTCCTTCCCTTCCTTCCTTCCTTCCTTCCTTCCTTCCTTCCTTCCTTCCTTCCTTCCTTCCTTCCTTCTTTCCTTCCTTCCTTCCTTCCTTCCTTTCCTTCCTTCCTTCCTTCTTTCTTTTCATAGAGACAGAGTCTTGCTATGTTGCTTAGGTTGGTCTTCAACTCCCGGCCTCAAGTGATCCTCCCACCTCTGCCTACCAAAGCGCTGGGATTACAGATGTGAGTCACCACGCCTGACTGGTTATTTGTTTTTTTTGTTTTTTGTTTTTTTTTTTGAGACGGAGTCTGGCTCTGTCGCCCGGGCTGGAGTGCAGTGGCCGGATCTCAGCTCACTGCAAGCTCCGCCCCCCGGGTTTACGCCATTCTCCTGCCTCAGCCTCCCGAGTAAGCTGGGACTACAGGCGCCCGCCGCCTCGCCCGGCTAGTTTTTTTGTATTTTTTAGTAGAGACGGGGTTTCACCGTGTTCACCAGGATGGTCTCGATCTCCTGACCTCGTGATCCGCCCGTCTCGGCCTCCCAAAGTGCTGGGATTACAGGCTTGAGCCACCGCGCCCGGCAACCTGACTGGTTTTATTTGTCATTTTATTGCAAGAGAACAAGAGGTGCTAATCGATTGTTGAACGGATGGTGACACATTGCCTGGGACCAAACTTGTATGCCTTGAGTCTCTTCTTTTAAGATAAGTTTTTCTCCAAGAGGGAACGTGTCCCCCATTGCACTTAGGTTCCTGATAGACTTAACTCACTGGTCCTCTGACCTGAGTTTTAGAGACTCCTCCTATATATGGATCTATTAGAGATAGGAAAAAAACAAAGGTTTTTGTTGTTGTTGTTGTTGTTTATTTGTTTGTTTTGGGTTTTTGTTGTTTTGTTTTGTTTTTTTGAGACAGGGTCTCACTTTGTCACCCAGGCTGGAGTGTAGTATTGAAACCATGGCTCACTATATCCTCAACCTCCAGGGTTCAACGATCCTCCCACCTCAGTCAGCCAAGTAGCTGAGGCTACAGGCATGCACCACCACACATGGCTAATTTTTGTATTTTTTATAGAGACAGGGTTTTGCCATGTTGCTTAGGCTGGTCTCAAACGCCTGAGCTCAAGCAATCTGCCCATCTCAGCCTCCCAAAGTGTTGGGATTATAGGTGTGAGCTATCATGCCCGGCCAACCAAAGTGTTTTTTCCTACTCCCAGCCACCACAACACTTCTGACACCAGATGTATGGGTTTTTTCCCCACATACCAAGCAATTCTGACACCAAATTATCCATCAGACACCAACTGAATGCCTTATAATTTAATTCAACTCAATTCCAACGCTGTCTGCCTGGGCACAGCATCAGATCCCACAGGTTCAGGGCTCAGTCTCAGAAGACTGCCCTCTACCTCCAATGCCAGTTATGAACCCTACATTGTGACCTGTGCTTCTGACCAACCGGCTATAAATCAAGGTTCCTAGGACTCTCTCCTTGGGTTAGATTAATTTGCTAGGGTGGTTCACAAAACTAAGGGAAACACTTTCCTTACATGTATTGGTTTAATAATAAAGGGTACAGATGAGCAGTCAGATGGAAGAGACACACAGGGTGAAGCACACGGGAAGGGGCGCGGAGCTCTGTGCTCTCTCCAGCACTCCCCCCCACCAGGCATCTCCATAGGTTCAGCTACCCAGAACCAGCTTCTGAACCCAGTCCTTTTGGGTTTTTATGGAGGCTTCATTATGGAGGCATGAGTGATCAAATCATTGGCCATTCATGACCAACTTAACCTTCAGTTCATCTCCCTTTCCTGGAGGCTGGGGGGATGGGACTGAAAGTTCTAACTCTAGAATCCTGCCTTGGTCTTTCTGGTGACCTGTCCCCATTCTGAAGCTATCTAGTGGCCCCCAGTCACCAGTCATCTCAAATAGCATACAAAAGACACTCTTACCACCCAGGAGATTCCAAGGTTTTAGGAACTGTGTGCCAGGAACCAGGGCAGAGACAAAATATAAATTTTTTATTATATCACTATATCACAGCATCTGATAGGGATGCGCCACCACAATGCTTCCCAAACTTTAATTTGGGTAGGAATCACCTGGGATCCTGTTGAAATGCAGATTCTGGCTCAGTAGTTGGGACCGAGCCTGAGATGCTGATACTGCTGGTTGGGGACTCACACCTTGAATGGTCAGACACAAAAGTAATTGTCTTGTGCAGTCTCTTTAAACTGATTCCAGAATCCTAACATAAAAGAACTAGGAAAAGTTGAAAATAATGGAGGAAACTTATCATTATTTTTTTTGTGTGTGGCAGAGTCTCGCTCTGTCACCCAGGCTGGAGTGCAGTGGCCGGATCTCAGCTCACTGCAAGCTCCGCCTCCCGGGTTTACGCCATTCTCCTGCCTCAGCCTCCCAAGTAGCTAGGACTACAGGCGTCCGCCACCTCTCCCGGCTAGTTTTTTGTATTTTTTAGTAGAGACAGTGTTTCACCGGGTTAGCCAGGATGGTCTCAATCTCCTGACCTTGTGATCCCCCCAACTCGGCCTCCCAAAGTGCTGGGATTACAGGCTTGAGCCACTGCGCCCAGCCAACTTTCTAGGAGTTTTATTTTTTATAACGTTTGGTTTTATTAAGAACAGAAGTTTCGGTGGAGCGCGGTGGCTCACACCTGTAAACCCAGCACTTTGGGAGGATCACATGAGCCCAGGAGTTCTGAACCAGCCTGGGCAACATGGTGAAACCCCATCTCTATAAAAAATACAAAAAAAAATTAGCCAGGTGTGGTGGCACGGGCCTGTAGTCCCGGCTACTCTGGAGGCTGAGGTGGGAGGTTCGTAAGCCGGGGAGGTGGAGGTTTCGGTGATCCACCACACTCCAGTCTGGGTAATAGAGTGAGACCCTGTTTCAAAACAAACAAACAAAACAACACAACATAAGTTTTCCTTTTTAAGTGCATGTGACCACCACTGTAGGTTGGCTCTGCTTACTCCTATGACCAATCCTCTTCTCCCTTGTCTGTCTGACACAGAGGCTGCTAAGGCTCCAGTGCCCACTTTCTCAGCCTCCCTTGCTGCTCAGGATGAAATACGTAGAGCTGGAGAAGAGACCTGGTTAGTCCTTGTGTCCTGCCTTAAATGATAATGTGATGGCCATTATCTGGATTCTTCATGGAATTTCAGCAGTTCCAAGGTGCCAGGCCAGTGTCTGGGATTCTCTTAGCCTTTCGCTTTTTCCCCTGGGAGTCAGACAGCTGCTGCAGCTCAGTCAAAACAAACCTCTCTGAATACCACCAAAAATCGGGTCAGTTTCACATCTCCTTGATCATAATTTTTTCTGCACTTGGTTTGTTTGAATCAGCATTATATTACATTTTTGGTCATTTTAAACAATACTGAACATCTTAAACTCTAGACTTTTTTGTTTTTTCTGAGACCGAGTTTCACTCTTGTTGCCCAGGTTGGAGCGCGATGGCCTGATCTCGGCTCACTGCAAACTCCACCTCTCAGGTTCAAGCGATTCTCCTGCCTCAGCCTCCTGAGTAGCTGGGATTACAGGCATGCGCCACTATACCTGGCTAATTTTGTATTTTTAGTAGAGACGCAGTTTCTCCATGTTGGTCAGGCTGGTCTCGAACTTCTGACCTCAGGTGATCCGCCCACCTAGGCCTCCCCAAGTGCTGGAATTACAGGTGTGAGCCACAGCACCCGGCCCTAGACTTCTTTTTATGAGATAAAAATAGATCCCTGTTTAAGCCAGCCTTACTAGAGTTTTATGATCTTTGCATTCAAACTGTAATACAGTATGCAGTTTTTCAAAAATTTCTTCTTCTTTTTTTTGTTTTATAGGCAGGGTCTTGCTATGTTGTCCCAGCTGGTCTCAAACCCCTGGCCTCAAGCGATCCTCCCACCTCAGCCTCCCAAAGTGCTGGGATTACAAGCATGTGCCACCACATCCAGACAGAATGCAATTTTAAAAAATTAATGTTTATATTCTCTCATTAGCAAACTGATATACACTGCTTACAGAAATCTTTAAAAATATTTAAAAAGTAGAAATGGGGGAAAAATTAGAGCCCCAGTCACCAAAGTACTCTTAACATTTTGACATATTTTCTTCCACTGTTGTGCGGTTGTGATAATATGGTACAACAAATTTGTGTCCTTTTTTGTTTACCATTAAAATAAGCACCTTAAGGATTTCTTTTTGGAATGATGAAAATATTCTAAAATTTATTGTGGGAATGATTGCATAACTCTATGAATATACTAAAAATAATTGAATTGTAACTCTCAGTAGGTGAATTGTATGGCATATAAATTATTTATCTCTCTATATATACATATGTTTTAAGAGACAGGGCCCAGGCTGGAGTTAAGTAGTGTGATCACAGCTCACTGCATCCTTGAACTCCTGGACTCAAGCAATTCCACAATAAAGCTATTAAAAAAATTTTTTTTTAAATAAGCATTTTCAGGCTGGGCATGGTGGCTTATGCTGTAATCCCAGAACTTTGGGAGGCTGAGGCGGGTGGATCACGAGCCTAGGCTGTTGCCCAGGCTGGAGTGCAGTGGCACGATCTCTGCTCACTGCAACCTCTGCCTCCTGGGTTCAAGTGATTCTCCTGCCTCAGCCTCCGAGTAGCTGGGACTACAGGCATGTGCCACCATGCCCAGCTAATTTTTTGTATTTTTAGTAGAGGCAGGGTTTTACCATGTTGGCCAGGCCGGTCTCGAACTCTCGACCGCAAGTGATCCACCCACCTCGGCCTCCCAAAGTGCTGGGATTACAGGCTTGAGCCACCATGCCCAGCCTCTGGTGCTTTTTTGTACCTAGAATTAGCTCCTCCAATATTGTGCCAAAGTGTAACATTGCTTAAGCATTTATTGAGTACTTGCTACAAGTCAGGTGTGGACCACACTAAGTACATTACGCACATTATTTCCTCAAATTCTTAATCACCCTAAGAGGCCTATTCTACCCTTGAAAGTTGAAACTGAAAATCAGGGAGGACAACTAACTCACCCAAGGTCACAGGGCCGATAAAGAGAGAAGCTGGGTGCCTACACAGGTCTGCCTGGTCCCTGAGGCCATAGTTATTACATTTCTTTGTCAGATAGTAATTTTTTAGAACCTTGCTAAGTTTCAAAGGCAAAAATGCTATCCTCTTCTAAATTGTTTCCATGGTGTTGGACATTTCTTTGTGTTTGCTAAACTAGACACATTTCTCTGCTGTAAATTAGCTATTTCCCAGAGTTGGCTGTACAATTGGAAGAGTGAATAAAATGCGACCTATGGCTTGTCACCAGAGTTAGAAAGAAAAATGTCAGACAGTTTCCTTGTTTGACACCTGCTCAAATATGAAAGCACCTTTAATGAGAGCTGACATGACTTGGGGGATTTCCTAACCATCGTGCTCTTAACACAGGTGCCTCGTTCTCCCATTGGTTCCTTCCACCTGGCTGAGCCCAGATACCAATCTGTGACAGCAGCACAGTGCAAGGGAAGGCTCCCTGCAAGGGAGGGCTGCGGGCTAGGCTTGCCCTTCAGGGTACTTTTTTGGTTCTTTCCTGAAGCAGGAGGCCCCGCTTGGAGTATTGCTTTGCTCCTAAATTACTTAACCAAACAGCGACTTATTTTCCACAGTTATGTAGACAAACACCACGATGATGAAAATACCAAGCACAGCAAGCTTCAAGCCCATTGGGAAACCTTCTTCTTTCCAGCTCTCAATAGTCTGGTCTTTCGCGCAGTAGCCTCTCTTTTTGGTGATAGTCCCATATGTGATTCTGGTGCTTGGTGCTTTTGCAGCCCACCTGTGAAAACATCAGCGGCTCTTAGGATTGGACAGCTCCGGTGTACCTGAGCACCCCCTTAAAGTATGTCTTGAAGCCCAAGGGTGCAGTCATGGTGGGGATTTAGAGATAGCCTCTCCTCACTAAAAACCTATGCTAGTTTCTTCTTCTTTTTTTTTTTTTTTCTTTTTTTATTGAGACAGGGTCTTATTCTGTTGTCAGGCTGGAGTGCAGTGGTACAATCACAGCTCACTGCAGCCTCAACCTCCTGGGCTCAAGACATCCTCCCACCTCAGCCTCTTGAGTAGCTTGGACCACAGGTACATGCCACCACACCCAGCTAATTAAAAAAAAAAAAAATTGTAGGCCAGGTGCAGTGGTTCACGCCTGTAATTCCAGCACTTTGGGAGGCCAAGGCAGGCAGACTGCTTGAGCCCCGGAGTTTGAAATCCTGTCTCTACAAAAAATATAAAAGTTAGCTGAGAACAAGCCGGCCGCGGTGCCTCACGCCTGTAATCCCAGAATTTTGGGAGGCCAAGGCGGGTGAATCACGAGGTCAAGAGTTCGAGACCAGCTTGGCCAACATGGTGAAACCCCGACTCTACTAAAAACACAAAAATTAGCCAGGTGTGGTGGCACACGGCTATAATCCCAGCTACTCAGGAGGCTGAGGCAGGAGAATCACTGGAACCCAGGAGGCGGATGTTGCGGTGAGCTGAGACTGTGCCACTGCACTCCAGCCTGGACAACAAGAGTGAAACTCCATCTGAAAAAAAAAAAATTAGCTGGGCATGGAGGCTGAGATGGGAGAATCAGTCGAGCCCAGGAGTTCGAGGCTGCAATGAGCTATGACTGTGCCACTGCACTCCAGCCTGGGTAACAGAATGAGACCCTGCTTCCAAAAAAAATTAAAAATAATTTTTTTTGTAGAGATGCGGTCTCACCATGTTGCCCAGGCTGGTCTCGAACTCCTGGGCTCAAGGGATCCTCCCACCTCAGCCTCCCAAAGTGCTGGGATTATGGCTTGAGCCACTGTGCCCAGTCTCTAATTTCAACAAGTGATATTAACAGCATATTGGGGGATGTGAGGTCTCTCTAATCCCACAAAGCATTTCTTCATTGTTTCTGCCCACTTGTGTAGCACTTCTCAATGCCGGCATAAAGCCTGACTTGGCACAGGCCTTTCAGATCCCCAGGTCCCCACTGGGAAATTGTATAAGTGGATGGGAAGCCTCAGTACTCAGGCCCTCTCGTTCCTCCCTTCTTAGGTACAAACACCACCTTTCAGGGCGGAGACGAAAAGCGCCTTTGCAATCTGCTTATTTTGCACTTAAAAGGGCAAGAGCACTTTCTGAAATTTTTTAGCATGAGCCTTATGTTTCCACTAGTCTAATTCTGCAAAACCTTCTGAAGTTTATTCAGAAGTTAGGAAACTCTCCAGAAAGCTTTACTTTCTGACTAATACAATTGCCTGTCTTGAGCTTTTAGTTGAATTACCTACTCTTTTTATTCCTTTTTAAAAATTGATACATAATAGATTTACATATTTTGGGGTATATGTAATTTTATATTACATATATATTTTTTGAGACAGGGTCTAACTCTGTCGCCCAGGCTGGAATGCTCACTGCATTGCAGCCTTGAACTCCTGGGTTCAACTAATCCTTCTGCATCAGCCTCCCAGGTAACTGGGACTGTAGCCACATACCACCATGCCTGGCTAATTTTTAAATTTTTCTGTAGAGACAGGGTCTCACTATTTTGCTTAGGCTGATCTCAAACTCCTGGCCTCAAGTGATCCTTCTACCTCAGCCTCCCAAAGTGCTGGGATTACAGGCATGAGCCACCGTGCCTAGCCAACATGTGCTATTCTGATACCTTCATATAATGTGTAAAGATCAAATCAGGGCAACTGGGATATCCACCACCTTAAATATTTATCTTCTTTTTATGCTAGGAATGTTTAAATTATTCTCTTCTAGCTATTTGGAAGTGTTCAATGGATTATTGTTAACTAAAGCCACTCTACTGACCTATTGAACCCTAGGTCTTATTTCTCCTATTTAACCGTATATTTATATCCTTTCTATTTTTTTATTTATTTTTTGAGGCGGAGTCTCGCTCTGTTACCCAGGCTGGAGTGCAGTGGCACCATCTCGGCTCACAGCAACCTCCGCCCCCCTGGTTCAAGCAATTCCCTCGCCTCAGCCTCCCAAGTAGCTGGGATTACAGGTGCATGCCACCACGTCTGGCTAATTTTTTTGTATTTTTGGTACAGATGGGGTTTCACCATGTTGGCCAGACTGGTCTCGATCTCCTGACCTCAGGCAGTCCACCTGCCTCAACCCCCTAACCTACTGGGATTACAGGCAAGAGCCACCGCGCCCGCCCTTATATCCTTTTAAATATATATATATATATATATATATATATATTTGCCTCTTGTCCATCTTCCAGGACGCAAATAGAAAGAAATGTTTCCAAATGGCTACATGTCAGGAGACTTGGGTTGTGATCTTAGTCCACTGTGACTTTTGCCCTGTCCTCCCAGTTCTCCTGGGCCTACTTTCTTATCTCTAAATATGAGCAATGAACTAGAAACTTTGGCTTTGAAATTGTTGGATATTACAAATCTTTCTCCTTTCTCAACAGATTATTTTCAGGCTAAACCCTCCACATAAATCTGAACAATGAGTTTTTCCAGAGTTACAGGATGCAATATCAATTTCCACATATGCTAAAAAACATCATTACCTTCTTCCCTTGGAAGGCTTATAATCCAAGCAATAGGTATCTACAGCTTTGGGTTTAGCGGTGGAAGCCTCAGGCCACTGATAAACAGAAAGAAAATGTCAAGAGGAATTTGTTTCCAATGTCTTGTACAAATAACCTCAGTTTTTATTCTAGAAAAAGTCAGTTCAGTTTTCTTATTTAGAAAAAGTCTAGATAAAGTAGTTTGATACTTTATAATACAAACTTGTTTGTCTTTATTCAAGAATTAGCAAAAACATCCAGGTTCCATGGAGTAATATTTTGCTTCAGTGACTCGCATGAGAACAATACACATACAAGGGACTAGGGCCACGTGATGAGAACAGCACTCTGTTCTTAAATATCAACTCTATTTTGCTTCTTTATTTGTACTTTATTGCTTGGAGCTCTTTTTTATGAGCATGCATCATTTTCTACAAAGAATAAAGTAATTTTAACAAAACAAGTTGACTATGAACAAGGACTAGAAAATAATTTAGGAAAATGAAATGTTACTTTGTAAAAGAATTAGGAGCAATTGTAGAGGACTCCCAGGAATGTGAAGATGGGATATCAGATGATGTTGCTAATTCTATTGATCAAGCACTAAGCTCCATTTACCCATTAACTCACTGAGGCCTTCCAGTGAGCGCCTCCTGCGAGGGAACACTCCACCCCTATCTAGTAAGCACTATTCTGTTTTGGAAATGAGTCTGAGACAGAAAGGTTAAGTAACTTGCTAGAGGCTACACAGTATTATTATCAGTGCTTGGACCACTGCACTAGACTTCTCTCTACCCTTCAGTTTCTAAAAATAATTTCCCCCTGTAGGAAATCTTTATTACTCTCATCCACTTAGATCACTCTTCTATGCTGTATTTCTTCAGCCCTAATATATACATTTTATACTGTAGTGTTTTGTTTGTTTGTTTGTTTTTGGAGACAGAGTCACCCAGGCTGGAGTGCAGTGGCACGATCTTGGCTCACTGTAACCTCTGCCTCCTGGGTTCAAGCAATTCTCCTGCCTCAGCCTTCTGAGTAGCAGAGATTACAGGCACGCTCCACCACACCTGGCTAATTTTTGTGTAATATTTTTAGTAGAGACAGGGTTTTGTCCTGTTGGGTAGGCTGGTCTCGAACTCTTGGACTCAAGCAATCTACCCGCCTCAGCCTCCCAAAGTGCTGGGATTACAGGTGTGAGCCATTGTGCCCAGCCCTTATGTTTTATTTATTCATCTAACAAACATTTGTTGCATGCTGCTCAGTGCCAGGCCTGACGCCGGCTGTGAAGATTTCAGAAGGGCTTGCCAAACCGTCCCTGTCCAAAACAGCTCACTACCAAGCATGGCTATTTTGTAAGTGTTCTGCACTGGCTTCCTTCTTCCCTAATCAGACCATCTGTTGGATCTCGTGGAGCTGTCTCCTATTTCTCTTTAATCAAGCCACAGCATCTAACATTTGGGGCTACTGGTAACTTGCCATCTACTCCCCTGCTGGAAGCCCAGGACCCTTGAACATAAGAGGCGCCTTCTGACACCTGCCATGCTGTTAGAGCCTGTAGGCTGCAGTGAGTCAGGAACTGGAGAATTCCCAGGAGTGGGAGAAGGAGCTGGGACTAGCGTCAGACAGGGAAAGAACTGACCGAGACCAGGACAGAACCACAAGCACAAGGAAAGTCAAGAGGAGAGTAATGACCTCAATCCCAAGGTAGCCTGGACTGGAGTGTTTGGAGGGTCCGACAGAAGAGGGGCATTTGTGTTCATCACGGAGCTACCAGGAGAAAGGAGAGCCTGGGTCTTAGCAAGGATGTGGTCAGCACACAACCATAAAGTGGACCCCTCCAGTGAGTGTGGACTATGACCTACGGCAGGCCCAAGGGTCCCAGCCCAGGGTAGGTTGGGGAGGGCATGGCTTGCTGTAGCATCACGCACTGCTAGTCACCCTCTACCCAGTACAGGTCACCAATGATGGAACAGCTACAGCCTCCTCCGCTTCCCCTGTACTCCCTGTGCCCCCTTCTTAAACACGTTCTCAACAGTGGTTTAGTGATACCCAAGCACAACTCTTGCATATGTGGGAAGTTGTGCACCGTGCAAGAGAGCCACATGCAAGGAGCACCTTTTCCCATGTAGACACTGTAGATTTACATACCCTTACCACATACCCTTCCAGGAACAGGGAAGCAAAAGCTCTTGAGGAAGACATACTTTGAAATTTCCCACAAAGGTGCCATGTGGGCTAGTGTTGGCATGTTCATCAAGAGATATTTCAAGCTATTTCCAAGGGTATTGGAAAAATCATTTATAAGCAGATTCTTTTTTAAGCTTTTTACTTATGGAAAATTTTAAACATATACAAAAATAGACAATA
Organism: Papio anubis; assembly: GCF_008728515.1. NCBI lineage: Eukaryota > Metazoa > Chordata > Mammalia > Primates > Cercopithecidae > Papio > Papio anubis. The sequence continues at coordinate 156,301,782 of NC_044976.1, read as the reverse complement.
GTATAATGAACCTCCACATACCCATCACATGCAACTTCTTTTTAATTCTCTTAAATTTAAAAATACATACATGAAATAAAGCATTTGGGGTAGAAATGCATTGCAAAATCAAATGATAGAATTTTACAGCTCCTAAGCAATCAAATACTCCCCTTGTGCCATAAGGAGGTTTAGGCCTTTGATTTCCTTTTCTTTTACAATTTGTTTTCTTTGCTATCAATCATATGTAAAGTTCTCCTGCAGTATGTAGAAGGTGGACATTGTCATTTTCAAAAATGGAGTAATTATGGCCTATCTACCTAATTGTGCAGCTATCAATAATTACTATTATAAAGACCATATAACAGGGAAAACTGTTATCGATTAGTATTAATAAACAGGGTATAATTGTACATAAACAGTGATGTCTACTGTGTAAACATATACTAGATATGCATGTAAACAAAAACTAGAGGTAAATTGAAAAAATAAAATCAGTTTTTGCATCAAGTGGTGCGTTTATAGTTGATTTATATTTCATCTTCTAAAAAATTCCATTAACACTGTTATAATATGATCTTCACTATAAACAACATTTACAGTGGAGCTAAAAAATATTGGTGTTTATTAAAGCAGTGGCTCAGTGAGGGTAAATGGCACCCAGGAGACACATAATATCTTTGCTCTCTTCTCCTTAGGCCCAGAGCTAGAATCTGCAAAGATGGCTGTTTTAGCAAAGCATTCGGAGCCCAGAGCTGGGGAATACGTGGCCCCCTCTGCTTTTCCACCCTCTTCGCTATACCCTTGGCATTCAAGTCCGAAAATTCCACCACACTCCCAAGGCCTGAAGCATATTGCTGGCCACAGCTGTAGTTAGTTATAAAAGTAGTAAGTCAGAGATATGCCAATACAACAAACTGTGACTGTCTCAGTACAACACTAGCTGCCATGTACATGGCATTCCCTGCGCACCAGGCACCATTCTAAGCATTTTATATCAATAAACTAAATTCATTCTCAAAACCACCCTATGAGAAAGGTGCTTTTATTATGCCCATTTTACAGATGAGAGCCCTGAGGCATAGAGCGTTTAAGTAGCTTTCCCACACTCACACAGCTTGTGAGGCAGTGGAGCCCCACAGTCCCTGCCCATAATCACCACATGGTACTGCAGCATGATAGTGGAGGGAATTAGAAATACCATGTTCTGACATCTATTATCTTGGGCATTTCACATACTTCAATTTACTTAATCTTTCTTTCTTTCTTTCTTTTTTTTTTTTTGTGACAGAATCTTGCTCTGTTGCCAGGATGGAGTGCAGTAGCATGATCTCGGCTCACTGCAATCTCCGCCTCCCCAGTTCAAGTGATTCTCCTGCCTCAGACTCCTGAGTAGCTGGGATTACAGGCGTGAGCCACAACACCCAGATAATTTTTTTTGTATTTTTAGTAGAGACGGGGTTTCACCAGGATGGCCTTGATCTCCTGACCTTGTGATCTACCTGCCTCGGCCTCCCAAAGTGTTGGGATTACAAGTGTAAGCCACTGCGCTCGGCCAATTCACTTAATCTTTCTAACAACTCTAGGACGTAATTATTACAGTCACCATTTTACAGAAGAGGAAGTAGAGGCTTAGGGAGCTAAATTGTTTGCCCTAGATAACACAATTCATAAAAGGCATAGCTATAATTTAAACCCAGATATTCTGGCTCCAATGCTTTAAAAAATATATTTATATTATTATAGAAGAACTCATCATTGAAAATATGTCAAAACATGTTTTTAAAAACTGTTCATTAATTAATACATTATCAAAATCATTAATTTCCTATGGAAGTAACATTTTTAGCCAGTAGTTCCATTCTTAATTATTTCAGATGAACTGGCGTTTTCATAAAGGTTTTTTTTCCAGGTGGACTATTTTGTGCTAATTCTGGCCTACTTAGGTATATCATAGTCAATCTGAAATAATATTGCATATGATATTTTATGTCATATTGTATCACATTATAGTTAACAACAAAACACTGGGCTAACCTCCACAGCCAGGTTCAAGCAATTCTCCTGCCTCAGCCTCCTGAGTAGCTGAGATTACAGGCACACGCCACCATGCCTGGCTAATTTTTGTATTTTTAGTAGAGATGGGGATTCACTATGTTGGCCAGGCTGGTCTTGAACTCCTGACCTTAAGTGATCTGCCCGCCTCAGCCTCCCAAAGTGCTGGGATTAAGGGCATGAGCCACCGTGCCCAGCCTACATTTGTTTTTTTAAAAAATAATCTATCTTGACTAAAGCCATCACTAACCGTCCATAAAGAAATACAAGTTTGTTTGCATTTCCACAAGACACATATTTACCATGTAGGCTTGAAGCTGGCCAAAATTTCACGGGCTGACACCTACAATTAAGGGAAGTCAAGAAAAGGGTGCTGAGAGCCCAGTTTCCTACCCTTTATTTCTCTTATTTTCCCAATACTCCTTACCACTGGACTTGGAGAAGTCAGAAGGCAGGGATGTCCCTGAAGCTTGGGGATGGCATTCTGTCCAAACTGAAACATAATACATTCTCCAATTGCTCTAATTCAATAATGCAATTATTTCTTAAAGGCCTATATGTAGAATTGGACACTTTTACAAATGACATAGCAAAGCGGAAATTATGACCTGCTTACAGGCAGAAAAAAAGAAAAACCTCCTTTTGACTTACAGATCTTTAAAATTGAGTTAACTCCAAATCCTCTTACTGACTAAAAATTATTAAGTTAGTAAAAGATCTATAATCATAGCAGACTTTTACTTCATTGTTTTTACCTGAATCCTGATTTGATAAAGCCTTTATTTAAAGCGTTGTATTCTCTTAACCCAAGTAATGATTTTGAATTAGTTAAAAGGCTTTAAAAATTATCTGTACCACATTAACAAAAGAAAGGTTAAAAACCTTATGATCATCTCCATTCTCGAATTTTAAAAAATCTTCTGGCAACCAGGGGAGGTGGCTCACGCCTGTAATCCCAAAACTTTGGGAGGCTGAGGCGGGTGGATCACTTGAGATTGGGAGTTCGAGACCAGCCTGGCCAACATGGTGAAACTCCACCTCTACTAAAAATACAAAAATTAGCCGGGTATGGTGGTGTGCACCTGTAATCCCAGCTACTTGGGAGGCTGGGGCGGGAGAATCGCTTGAACCCGGGAGGTGGAGGTTGCAGTGAGCCGAGACCACACCACTGTACTCCAGCCTGGGTGACAGCGCTATAATCTGTCTCAAAAACAAAAACAAAAAAACTTTTAGTAAACCAGGAATAGGAACTTCCTTAACTTGACAAAAGACATCTTCAAAAACCTACACCATAAGTCATACTCAAAGGTAAAATATTAGATGTATTTCCTTTAAAATCGGGACAAAGGAAAGAATGTCCACTGTCGTCATTCTCCGACACTAGTATAATGAAAAGTCTTAGCCAGCACAGTAAAACAAAAAGAAATTAAAGATATTCAAACCAGGCTACAAAATAATCTGCAGAAAAAGTATTATAATTGCAAAAAGTTTATTGTTGTAAAATCAATATGCAGAAATCAACTTCATTTCTATACACCAGCAACAATTTAAAATATGCTTTAAAAGAGGTCCTATTCTCAATGAAGCAAAAATTGAAAGCCTATCTACTAATAAAGCTAACAAAAGATTAGCATGTCCTTTACTAAGAAAATTATACAATCTTACTGAAGGACATTAAAGGAAATTTCAATAAATGTAAAGACATTAAAATACCCATTTAAATACACAGAAACACAAAGATGGAAATAAGCAGGGGATTCCGAAAGGGGGAGCAAGGAAGGCAAGGGTTGAAAACATAGTATTGGGTACTGTGTTTACTACCTGGGCGATGGGATCATCAGAAGCCCGACTCTCAGCACAATATACCTGTGTAACAAACCTGCGCATGTACCCCCTGAATCTAAAATTTTAAAGTAAATAAATAAATAATCCACTAAAAAATACCGATGTCTATATGGAAACTTGATATATGACAAGAGCTGACATTGCAGCTCAGAAGAAAAAAAATGGACCATTGGAAAACGGTATTGGGAACAAATTGGGGTAGATGTACTTCTTCCAATTTATTCTGCTAAGTCCAGCCAATCCCCCTGGACCTTATACCTAAAACAAGCCTATGAAGACTCCGGAAGATATAGAGAGAAGGTCGATGGGCCAGGGAGCTTGAGACTCAGGGAAGACAAGGTGGTGAGTTCCCGTGGTTTTCTTTTTACCTTATATATCCTGGACTGGAAGCTGGAGGGGCTGACAACCTGGAAACACCAAGGGATGCAGGTGAAAAAAAAGCTCCCGGAAAAGCCAAAAGACAAGGAAAAAGGCAGCCTAGTAAGACAAAAAACTTTTTGACATGAACTTCCTTGTGGCAGCCCAACAGCCCACCTCCACCCCCGCCAGCCAAGGTGCATAAGAAGCCTGGACTTTCACCCCCATGTGGCAAACCCTCCTGCTCCCCACCTGGGTGGTGTCAATGGAGGCCACATGGGAGGCCCTCCCAGCAACCCAGTAGTAAGGAGGCATCCCCCGCCTCCACACACACCCAAAGGTGTCCCCAGTGGGAGCCTGGACTTTTACCTCCACCTGGCAGTAAAGAGGCAGTGCCCCTCTTTTCCCACCAACGTACAGTCAGAGAAGGTCTGCTAAAACAAGATTTAAAAGCCACCCAGAAGGCCAGGCGTGGTGGCTCATGCCTGTAATTCCAGCACTTTGGGAGGCCAAGGCAGGTGGAGTTTGAGACCAGCCTGGTCAACATGGTGAAACCTCGTCTCTACTGAAAAAAAAAAAAAAAAAAAAAAAATTAGCCAGGCATGGTGGTGGGCACCTGTAATCCCAGCTACTCAGGAGGCTGAGGCAGGAGGATTGCTTGAACCTGGGAGGTGGAGGTTGAAGTGAGCCAAGATCACACCACTGCACTCCAGCCTGGGTGACAGAGCGAGACTCTGTCTCAAAAAACACAAAAAACAAAAACAAAAACCACCCAGAGTCTTGTGAGGGGAGACAATGATAGACACTGACACCAAGGTGACACAAACGTTGGAATTATCTCACCAAGATTTTTTTTTTTTTTTTTGAGACGGAGTCTGGCTCTGTCGCCCAGGCTGGGGTGCAGTGGCTGGATCTCAGCTCACTGCAAGCTCCGCCTCCCGGGTTTACGGCCATTCTCCTGCCTCAGCCTCCGGAGTAGCTGGGACTACAGGTGCCCACCACCTCGCCCGGCTAGTTTTATGTATTTTTTAGTAGAGACGGGGTTTCACCGTGTTAGCCAGGATGGTCTCGATCTCCTAACCTAGTGATCCGCCCGTCTCGGCCTCCCAAAGTGCTGGGATTACAGGCTTGAGCCACCGCGCCCGGCCATCTCACCAAGATTTTAAAGCAGCCATCATAAAATGTTTCAATGAACAATATGAACATGTTTGAAATAAATGAAAAAATATAAACTCTTTGCAGAGAAGTAGAATATATAAAGAAGAACCAAGTGCAAATTTTAGAACTGACAGCCTGCACAGCAAAGCAAGATCCCATCTCTAAAAATAAAAGATAAAAAAAAATTGCCAGGCATGATGGTATGTGTCTGTAGTCCCAGCTACTCGGGAGGCTGAAGCAGGAGGATCGTTTGAGCCCAGGAGTTTGAGGTTACAGTGAACTATGATCGTGCCACTGTACTCCAGCCTGGGTGACAGAGTGAAATTCTGCCTTAAAAATATATATATAACTGAAAAAAATACAACCAAAATATGGGCTCAACAGCAGAATAGAGAAGACAGAGAAAAGAATCAATGAATTTGAAGATAGAACAATATAAATCACCCAAACTGAATGACAGACAGAAAACAGAAAACAATAAACAGTGTCTCAGGGTCTTATGAGACTGTAATGAAAGACCTAACATTTGTGTCATCAGAGTCCCTAAAAGAGAGAAGAATGAGGTGGGGCTAAAATTTTTTTTGAAGAAATAATGACTGAAAATGTCCCAAATTTGGCAAAAGACATAAATCCACAGATCAAGAAGCTGCATGAACCCAAATCAGATAAACCTAAAGAAATCCATACCAGGACACGTCATAATCAAACTTCAGAAAACTTTTGTGTAATAAAGGACATTATCAAGAAAGTAGCCAGGCGTGGTGGTGCATGCCAATAGTCCCAGCTATTCAGGAGGCTCAGGCAGGTGGACCTCTTGAGCCCAGGAGTTTGAAACTAGCCTGGGCAACATAGTTTTTTTGTTTGTTTGTTTGTTTTTTGAGACTGAGTCTGGCTGTGTCCCCAGGCTAGAGTGCAGTGGCGCGATCTCCGCTCACTGCAAGCTCCGCCTCCGGGGTTCACTCCATTCTCCTGCTTCAGCCTCCGGAGTAACTGAGACTACAGGCACCCGCCACCACGAGCATAGTTAAAAAGACAATGTATAGACTTCAATGTATAGAAAAAAAACTTGCACATCATATATCTGGAGTCTATTATTTAGAATATATAAAGAATTCTTACAACTCAAAAAGAAAAAGAAAACCCAGTCTAAAGATGGGCAAAGGACTTAAACAGACATTTCTCCAAAGAAGATATAGAAGTGGCCAATAAGCACATAAACTTCCTTATAATAAGATAATGACATATCTTGATATAATGATATAATAAGATAATGACATCATTAGTCATTAGGGAAATGCAAATCAAAACTATAATGAGATACCACTTGATACCCAGTAGAATGGCTATTAAAAAAAAAAAGGCCGGGAACAGTGGCTCACACCTGTAATCCCAGCACTTTGGGAGGCCGAGGTGGGTGGATCACTTCAGGTTAGGAGTTCGAGACCAGCCTGGCCAACATGGTGAAACACCATCTGTACTAAAAATACAAAAATTAGCCGGGCATGGTGACAGGCACCTGTAATCCCAGCTGAGGCAGGAGAATCGCTTGAACCCAAGAGGCAGAGGTTGCAGCAAGCCGAGATCGTGCCACTGCACTCCAGCCTGGGTGACAGAGCAAGACTCTGTCTTAAAAAAAAAAAAAAGGAAAATAGCAAGTGTTGGCAAGGATGTAGAAATTGCAACCCTCATACGTTGCTAGTGGTAATGTAAAATGGCCCAGTCGCTGCAGAACACAGTTTGGCACTTTCTCCGAAAGTCAGACATAGAATTATTATATGACCCAGCAATTCCACTCCTAGGTACCTAGCCAAAAAAAATGGAAATCAGGTACTCAAATACTTGAACATGAATGTTCATAGTGGCACTGTTCGCAATAGCCAAAGGGTAGAAACAACCCAAATGTCCATCAGCGGATAAATGAATAAACAAATTGTGGTTTTTACATATAATGGAATATAATTCAGCCATAAAAAGGAATGAAGTGCTGATGCAAATACATGGACACATGGATGAACCTCAAAAACCTTATACTAAGCAAAAGAAGCAAAACACAAAACATCACACATTGAACAATTCCATTTATGTGAAATCTCCAGAAGAAGTAAATCCATTAAAGCAGCAGATTGATAGCTGCTGCAGGGGTGGGGTGGGGTGGGGGGTGGAGTGACTGGGGAGTAACTGCTTAATGGGTATTGGTTTTATTTTAGGGTGACAAAAATGTTTTGGAACTAAAATAGAGGTGGTGGTTTCACAGCAGTTTGAATGTACTAAATGCCACTGGATTGTGAACTATATTATTTGTTTATTTATTTATTTAATTTTTTTTTTTGAGACAGAGGTTCCCTCTTGTTGCCAAAGCTGGAGTGAATTGGCGCGATCTTGGCTCACCGCAACCTCCACCTCCTGGGTTCAAGTGATTCTCATGCCTCAGCCTCCCAAGTAGCTGGGATTACAGGCATGCACCACCATGCCCAGATAATTTTTATATTTTTAGTAGAGACAGGGTTTCACCATGTTGGCCAAGCTGGTCTCGAACTCCTGGCCTCAGATGATCTGCCTGCCTTGGCCTCCCAAAGTGCTGGGATTACAGGTATGAGCCATTATGCCCAGCCTTAAATTGTGCACTTTAAAATAGCTAATTTTATGTTGTGTAAATTTCATCTCAATTTTTAAAAATTTTGATTCTTGTCATTGTACCGTGATTATAGAAGTGATATAATGTCTTTATTCTAGGAAATACATACTGAAATTTTGGCAGAGGTCAAAAAAACATGATGTCTGCAGTTTGATCTCAAATAGGTGAAGGAAAAAAGATAGATAAAATTGTAAAACACAGATGGAAAAATCTTAATAATTGGTGAATTTGGGTATGGTTAGATTCAATATGGCCATGTAACAATTCTTCTTACATGGTTTGAAATTATTTCAAAATAGGCTGGGCACGGTGGCTCACGCCTATAATCCCAGCACTTTGGGAGGCCGAGGCGGGCAGATAAACTGAGGTCGGGAGTTCAAGACTAGCCTAACCAACATGGAGAAACCCCATCTCTACTAAAAATACAAAATTAGCTAGGTTTGGGGGTGCACGCCTGTAATCCCAGCTCTCAGTGGGCTGAGGCAAGAGAATTGCTTGAACCCGGGAGACGGAGGTTGCAGTGAGCCGAGTTCATGCCATTGCAATCCAGCCTGGGCAACAAGAGGGAAATTCTGTCTCAAAAAAGAAAAAAAAAAGAAAAAAAAAAGAAATTACTTCAAAATAAAAACTACAAATATAAGCACGTTTAATTTTTAAAAGGCACCAAGAACAGAGTAAAAAGACAAGTCAAAACTACTAGAAGATACATGCTACACATATAGCTAACAAAAGATTGGTAACCACAATATATAAGGAGCTCCTATAAATTAACAAGAAAAAGATAAACAACCTAATAAAAAATGGGCAAAAGACATGAATAGGCATTTCACAGATGAGAAAACACAAATGACCAATAATTGTGAAAAGATGCCCAAACTTATTAATAATAAAATACATACAAATTACAATAATAAAATACCATCTTACACCCACCACATTGAGAAAAATAAATCTGGCAATGCTCAATTCTGAAGAAGATTTAGAACGATGGAGCATTTTTTTTCTTTTTTAAGACAGGATCTTGCTCTGTCACTCAGGCTGGAATGTAGTGGCAGGATCAAAGCTCATTGTAGCCTTGAACTCCCAGGCTCAAGCCATCCTTCTGCTTCGGTCTCCTGAGAAGCGAGGACTGCTCAGCTAATTTTTTTCTTAAATTTTATTTTTAGGCCGGGCGCGGTGGCTCAAGCCTGTAATCCCAGCACTTTGGGAGGCCGAGACAGGCGGATCACGAGGTCAGGAGATTGAGACCATCCTGGCTGACACGGTGAAACCCCGTCTCTACTAAAAAAAAAATACAAAAAACTAGCCGGGCGAGGTGGTGGGCGCCTGTAGTCCCAGCTACTCGGGAGGCTGAGGCAGGAGAATGGCATGAACCCGGGAGGCGGAGCTTGCAGTGAGCTGAGATCTGGCCACTGCACTCCAGCCTGGGCCACAGAGCGAGACTCTGTCTCAAAAAAAAAAAAAAAAAAAAAAAAAAATTTATTTTTAGAGACAGGGTCTTGTTATGTTGCCCAGGCTGGTCTTGAACTCCTTACTTGAACTTCTCCCACCTTGGACTCTCAAAGTGCTGGGATAATAGGCATTAGCCACCATGCCCAGCTCCTGGAGTTCTTAATATATTGCTGGGGGAAGCAAAAAATGGTGCAACCATGTTGTAGAGCAATGTAATATAATCTCTTAAGTTGAACATGTGTAGACCCCTTCCATTCAGCAGTCCTACTTGTAGGTACAAATACGCAATCAGAAAAAAAATTCTTACACATATACACACTGGGTCCTGTACCACAAAGTTTGTAACAGCATTGTTTGTGTTACGAAAATCTGAAAACAATCCAAATGTCCAACAAATAGGGAATGAATAAAAATACTTCTCCAATAATTCTATATAGCAGTGAAAATAAATGAACTGAAGCTACCAGTAATGACCATGTAAGCTCACAGCATGATGCTAAATGGTAAGGGAAGCTGCAGAAGAAAACTTGCACTATAATATCGTTTAAATAAAATACAAAATCATGAAAAACTAAACTAAAGTTTGTGAATACTATGAAGAAAAGAGAAAGAAGAAGTAGAAAATTCAGGTTAGTGGTTGCCATGAGGGAACAGGAAGATGTCCCAAGAGGGATACACTGGGGGCTTCAACTGATTCAGCAATGATTTATTTTTTTAATCTTTGGGATGGGAATCCAACTTCTCATTACGTAATTCTTTATTCTTTTTCATATGCATAATGTGTTTTATTTTAAAAGATTTTCAGACACAGTTTTTTCCTTCCCACTTGGGCTAATTCCAGCTACCAATCTGCATATGTCAGCCCATTTCTAACTGTGCTGATTTCTGTGTCACGGTTTTAGTTTGCGATTGGAAGGGTCACCAAGAAGTGCCTCCCATAGACTCTCACTACGCAGCAATCATCAGAAAGACCAGCCTTTGCTTCCATGGGAAAACAGATGTCCTGAGTCCTTCTGTAATACCACGGAAAGGACACTGAGGGGAGCTATTTCATCACTCAGGTGCCTGGTCGTTTTTCCTCCCCTGTGGCCTTTTGATATAATGGAGAGGGCAACAGAATGGAAATTAGGACACTAGTTTCTATTTCCAATTTTCCTCTAATCCTCTATGTGGTCTTGGGCAAGTCATATTCCCTTTCTGCCTGTTTCCTCATCTGTAAGATAAATCACATAGCCTCCTCCAAGATGCCTTTCAAATACGAAATTCCATGATGTATAATTATCTACAGGCTGGGCACAATGGCTCACACCTGTAATCTCAGTGCTTTGGGAGGCCAAGGCAGGAGGGTCCCTTGAGTCCAGGAGTTCAAGACTAGCCTGGGCAACACAGCAAGATCTCCAAAAAAATTTTAAAAATTAGCAGGGTGTGATGGCACACACCTGTAGTCTTAGCTACTCAGAAGTCTGAGCCCAGGAGGTCGATGCTACAGTGAGCTGTGATCACACCAATGCACTTCAATCTGGGTGACAAAGTGAGACCCTATCTCAAGAAAAAAAATTATAATAAATCATTCCTGGACTCAAGAATTGTAATGAATAACACCTAGTGCTTATGAAGCCTTGACAAGTCTCAAGAGATTAAAAATAACTCAGGGGTGCTCATATGGGAGGTACAACAGGAAACTCCTCTTCCTAAAATGAAGACATAGATCCATACTCACAAAGCAAAGTATAATTTAGCTAAATATGGGTATATTCTTAGATGAAAAAGAAAAGAAAGTTGAGTTTTCTAAAAAAATCCATATTTTTTTCTACAGGAGAACAACACTGCTCATAATTCAGGTTTATGAAATAAATAAGTTTACCTTTATTATCATCTTGAAATCATTATATTCAGGGTTTATTTCCACTATTTCCTCTTGCCGCTCTTGAATTTCAAAAACTGGGTTCTATTACACAGAAAAGAAATCAACATTTAATCAATAAGATCAAGATATATTGATCATATCTACCAGGAGGTCAATATTTTTACAGAAAGAATGTTAAATTAAATTTCTTGTAAAGATGGCATTTATCAGCCCCCTTAGCACACATCAGAGGTAAGAAGAAAGGGCTTATTAAGTAGTTAAGAAACTATGTAATTTTCTTTTCACTTTGACCCAATTTGAATATACAACTACTATTGGGAATAAGGATGTTTTTCAATTAATTAAGAAACTATTAGAGAGATGTTTAACATCAGGTCTTCTAAAACCTGTATATACTACTTGAATCACACACTACTTAATTGTAGTTCTTTAATACATATTCCCATGATACACTAAGCCTGCTTGTGGCAGCCTTTGGGGTGGGCCCTAATGTAGGCTTACAAGGTATCTCATAAGCAACAATAGAAATTGAGGCACAGAGAGTTAAAATCCCATTAAAGTTTTGGCAGAAACACATTGAAATAAACTTAAAATTTGGAAGTAAAAATGAGACATGCAGTTTTCCTTCCCTTCTTTATCATCCCCTGGGGTGTCAGTATGCTCTGCACATGGAGAAAGGAGGCAGAAGGGACATGGATGCAGAGGTGTTGGCATGCCTGGAGGCCAAGAAATGGAGTAGCGAGGTTGTGGAGGGTTTCTGCCTGCCTGGTAGTAGAAGAATTAGAGCACTGGGAGGGGTAGGGGGACCAGCATGGACACGTTAGTGTGCCCTGGCGCAAGGAAGAGGGACAGTGAGGGGAAGGAAGAGGGCCCTCTTGTAGTGGGGGCTGCAAGGAGGTGTTGGTATGTTCCATGGTCAAGGAGGCAGTTACGGGTGATAAAGAGAAGGAAGTGGTTATTGTGACTGGGTGATTAGTTATACTGAGAAAATTAGAAAATTGAGGCTGAGTGTGGTGACTCACACCTGTAATCCCAACACTTTGGGAGGCCGAGGCAGGTGGATCACCTGAGGTCAGGAGTTCAAGACCAGTCTGGCCAACATGGTGAAACCCCATCTCTACTAAAAATACAAAAATTAGCTAAGTGTGGTGGTGTGCGCCTGTAGTTCCAGCTACTCAGGAGACGGAGGCAGGAGAATTGCTTGAATCCAGGAGGCGGAGATTGCAGTGAGCTGAGATTGCACCACTGCACTCCAGCCTGGGCAACAGAGCGAGACTCCATCTAAAAAAAAAAAATTAGAAAACTGAGTGAAAATGTAAATACGGTGAGGCTAATGGAATCTATAATCAGAGGATAATGGAATCACTGTCAGAGAAGTGATTTTATAAAAGTAAATGATTAGAAAGAACATTGGATTGTTAGATTGCAATTGGAGATAAATAGAAACTCATAGTTTTTGATTTTATGTATACTTACATAAAAATAGAGATGTATGTATGTGTATGTACACAGAGACATACATTTATTTTCTAGCTCTGTCCACTGAAAAGGGCCTAGAAGCAATGATACCCAGTAGGAAGGTGCTCACTGAAGGCCTAGATCTCGGCTTCCAAACACCATCTTGTGAAAGGAATCAAGGCTCCTGGGGCAGGAAAAGTACAAGATGAGTCTGAAGCATCTTTTTATGCCAGAAACCAAGGAAGTGCTCAAATAATCATGAGGACATGTCAAAAGGACCCAGTATCTATCTTGAAGGGGCTCCTACTAGCCAAAGCTGGGAAATTTTGAGTATGAAAATAGTGATGTCAATGGATACAATGCATTGGACAAAAAGAAATCAATGAATTCATACTTACATGAATGAATGAGTGAGTGAGTGAGTGAGTTATTGAATGAATAGGGAGAAAGGAAAACGCTTCTTACAGTAGAATGCCAACTAACAAATGTAGAAGGACTGATAGAAATAGAAAATCTCAATAGGCCATCACCACAGTGGAAGCTGATTCAGGCAGAGGGTTCTACAGATGCTAAGGCTAACGAGTGAGGGTCCATGAGGAACAGTATGTTGGTGCCATTTCAAAATATCTCCCCACAGAATGCTGTTCAATTACAAAGGCAAAAATAATGTTTGAGCGTTTTTATTTTGTTTCATTTTGACACAGGGTCGCTTTGTCAACCCACACTGGAGTGCAGGGGCACAATCTCGGTTCACTGCAGGCTTAATCTCCCAGGCTCAAGCCATCCTCCCACCTCAGTCTCCCAGGTAGCTGGGACTACAGGCATGTGCCACCATGCCCAGCTAATTTTTTGTGTTTTTTTTGTGGCGAAGAGGTTTCACTATGTTGTCCACTATTGAATTCCTGAGCTCAAGCAATCCACCTGCCTTGGCCTCCCAAAGTGTTGGGATTACAGGCATGAGCCACTGTGCGTGGCCAAGAAACCTGACAAACATCAACTTTTCCAGGTAATTAAGGTTAACATTATTATCAGTGGGACACAGTGACATTGTTTGTCCCGTGGCGATGTAATGAGAAAAGCACAGCGCCATTTCTAAAGAATTCCGGCCAAGAACGCATGGCTTCTAATACTAGTCAAAAGGAAAAATCAGACAAATCCAATTTGAGGTTCACCCTTGTGATGTTGTGATACAATAAGAAACATACACCTGGTCTTCTGTCCCCTCTCCTGGCACAGAGCTCCTGAAATCCTTGTAATTTCCTCAGTGATAGGTGTGATAGAAGCACCTTTTATTATACTATTTTTGTCTCAGTCCCAGGTTCCTGACACAAGAACTTCTAAGGACCCTTGGAATCTCTGGAGCTACAGGAGTTATCTATTTTATATGCTGATGAGTTGACTGGTGCCCAAAGACCCTTAGATAGCTTCAGAATGGGGTCTGGTCATCAGAAAGGCCAACCATGTGATTAGAAGATTTGAACTTGGGGCTGGGCACGGTGGCTTAGACCTGTAATCCCAGCACTTTGGGAGGCTGAGGCAGGTGGATCACGAGGTCAGCAGTTCAAGACCAGCCTGGCCAACATGATGAAACCCTGTTTCTACTAAAAACACAAAAATTAGCTGGGTGTGGTGGCATGTGCCTGTAATCCCAGCTACTTGGGAGGCTGAGGCAGGAGAACTGGTTGAACCTGGGATGGGGAGGTTGTAGTGAGCTGAGATCACACCATTGTACTTCTGCCTGGACGACAGAGCAAGACTCCTTCTCAAAAAAAAAAAAAAAAAAAAAAAAGATTTGAACTTGGAGCCCCACCCCTTGACCTCCAGGTAGAGGAGGGGAGCTGAAGGTTGAATTAATCACCGATAGCCAATGATTTAGTCAATCATACCTAAGTAACAGGACCTCCATAAAACTCCTAAAAGACAGAGTTTAGAGAGTTTCTGAGTTGGTGAACGCATTAAGGTACTTAGAGGGCAGCGCGCCCAGAGAAAGCATGGAAGCTCTGCGTCTCTTGACCTAGACCTTGCCCCCTGCATCTCTCCCATTTGCTGTTTCTGAGCTATATCCTTTAAAATACACTAGTAAGGAAAGAGCACTCCTGAGTTCTGTAAGCTGTTCTAGCAAATTAGCAAATCCAAGGTGTTGTGGGAACCTTTGATTTTTAGCGAGTCAATTAGAAGTATGGGAGACCCAGGACTTGAGATTGGCATTTTAAGTGGGGGCCGTCTTGTGAGACTGAGCCCTTTAACCTGTGGGATCTGACGCTAACTCCAGGTCTATAGTGTCAGAATTCTACTGAATTGTTGGACATCTGACTAGTGTCTGGAGAGTTGGAGAACTGGTTGTCATGAGAAAAAAAACCCACACATTTGCATCAGAAGTGTTCTGTGGGTAGAGAGATTTCCTAGTAACCCTACAAAATGAAAGGCCTGTACTCTTGAAAACTGTCAAGGGCAGGAATGACAGGGAAAGATTGGGGCACCATGGCTCCAGATCGAAGGAGAAGGAATAGACGACAACTAAAGGGAGCATGTGTTCCTGGAGTGGTTGTGGATGAAAAAGCAAAAAGATATCATTGGGACAGTTGGTGAAACTTGCATGGGGTCTCAGTACTGGCTGGAAGCATTGAATCAGTGTGGATTTCCTTATCTGGAGGGTCATATAGTGGTTATGTAGTAGAGTGTCCTTTGGTGGGCAGAATACTTACTGGGGAGCCCAGGGGCTTCATATCTGCAATTTGCTCTCAAATCATTCAGAAAGAGAAAATGGTAGGGTACACACACACACACACACACCTCAAACGTGATACAAGGTACCAACTGAGGAACCTGAGCGGAAGGAATGTGGGTGCTCTTTGTACTATTCCTGCAACTTTCTGTAAGTTTGAAAATATTTCGAGAGGTGTGGAGAAAGATTTAATAACTTTTTCTTTTTCTTTCTTTCTTTTTTTTTTTTTTTTTTGGAGACAGGATCTCACTCTGTCACCTAAGCTGGAGTGCATTGGTGCCATCACTGCTCACTGCAGCCTCGAGCTGGGCTCAAGCCATCCTTTCATCTCGGCCTCCCGAGTAGCTAGGACCACAGGTGCACACCACTATGCCCAGCTAATTTTTTTGTAATTATTGTAGAGATGGGGTTTTGCCATGTTGCCCAGGCTAGTCTCAAACTCCTGGGCTCAAGTGATCCTCCCTCCTTGGCCTCCCAAAGTGCTGAGATTAAAGGAGCGAGCCATCAAGCTCAGCTAAATTTAAGTATAAGATTAAGAAAGAGGAGTCTCAAATACTGGGAGGGCACAATGACTTAAACAGACAACAACAACAAAAACCAAGGCCTCTGTCACCCAGGCAGGAGTGCAAGTGGTGTGATCTGAAATCCTGGGCTCAGGTGATTCTCCAACCTCAGCCTCCCAAGTAGCTGGGACCACAGGTGTGTGCCACCATGCCGGGCCAATTTTTTGTATTTTTAGTAGAGACAGAGTTTCACCATGTTGCCCGGGATGGTCTCCAACTTCTGGGCTCAAGCAGTTCACCCATCTCAGCCTCTCAAAGTGCTGGGATTACAGGCGTAAGCCACCAAGCCTGGCCAGCATATGATTGTTTTTTTAAAGTTCAGTCTGCTTCATTCAACACGCAGGGCTTAAGAAAGTAATCTTTAATTATATCTGTATATTTACTTCTATAAATATATCTGTAGGCACTCGATAAATCACATTCTGTGGCACTTAGAAGTTCAATACTGAAGATTCGTTTTCCAGTGTTATTTTTCACTAAGTATATTTTTTTGTACTACACGTAATTAAATAACATGCTTTTTATGTAACAATAATGTTAATGATAATAATAGCTCTTATTTGTACTTGCCTCTTATTACATATACATATACTATTCCGCTTTGCATATTTCATATCACATATACATATACTACTCTGTTTTGCATATTTCAATCTTCACAACACTGTGAGGTTGAGACTGTTCTTAAGCTTATTTATAGATGAGGAAACTAAGACATAGAGAGGTTGAGTGTCTTGTCCAAGTTAGTAGTAGAGCTGAAATTTGAACCCAGGCAGTCTGGCTCTATAGTCTTTTTAATTTTTTTTTTTTTTTTAAGAGAAGGCCTCACTCTGCTGTCCAGACTGGAGTACAGTGGCATGAACTTGGATCACTGGAGCCTCAACCTCCTAAGCTCAAGTAATCCTCCTGCCTCAGCCTCCTGAGTAGCTTGGCTTGCATGCCACTATGACCAGTTAATTAATTAATTAAATTTATTTATTTATTTATTTTTGAGACAGAGTTTCACTTTTGTTGCCCAGGCTGGAGTGCAATGGCACGATCTCGGCTGACTGCAACCTCTGCCGCCCAGCTTCAAGTGATTCTCCTGCCTCAGCCTCCGGAGTAGCTAGGATTACAGGCATGCACCACCACGCCCAGCTAATTTTTTGTGTTTTTAGTAGAGATGGGGTTTCTCCATGTTGGCCATGGTTGGTCTCGAACTCCTGACTTCAGGTGATCTGCCTGCCTCGGCCTCCCAAAGTGCTGGGATTACAGGCGTGAGCCACTGCGCCCGGCCCCCATTTCATTTATTTTTATTTTTCTTGTAGAGATGGGTTCTTGTCATGTTGCCCAAACTGGTCTTGCACTCCTGGGCTCAAGTGATCCTCCTGCCTCAGCCTCCCAAAGCGCTGAGATTACAAGCATGAGCCACTGTACCCAGCAGAGTCCATATTTGTGTTACACATATTCTTTGTTATTTTTGATACACATATTCTTTGTGTCCAGAGCTCATTTTCAAGTTTCTTCATGATCGGATCTATGCCTTTTCCCTACTTATTTTCTTCCTCAAGAAAATCTAGCACAATATCCTGTACTCAATAGTTGTTGACTCATAGGCTGAGACCCAGGGGTGGAAACTGTTGCAACCATTCCCTGAATGGTCATCCATTCACAATGATCTAAGCATCATCTCTCAAGAGACTACATCAAGGTACATCTAAGCGACAAAGTATATGGTACATAATAGGAAGTCAGAAAGAGAGAGATCATCAACATCAGTAGAGGAAAGCTCCTTTCAGTTCAGCCAACAGGGACTGAGTAACTCCCCTGCCCCACCCTGCCCCCAGATGCCTGGCATAGAATTCAATGCAGAGGAGTCAAAGCGTGGGTTTTCATCTTCAACATTTTACAGCCTGCAGCAAAAGCTCCTGGGCAGAGGGTGGGGTGGAGGCTGAATGAAAAAGTAGTGGGGCATGGTGCCCCGTGCCTATAGTCCCAGCTACTTGGGAGGCTGAGGCCAGAGGTTAACTTGAGCTCAGGAAGTCAAGGCTGCACTGAGTTATGATGCCGCTGTACTCCAGCCTGGGCAACTGAATGAGACTCTGTGAGAAAGGAAAGAAAGAAAGAAAGAAAAGAAAGAAAAGAAAGGAAGGAAAGAAGGAAGGAAGGAGGGAAGGAAGGAAAGAAGGAAGGAAAGAAGGAAGGCAGGAAGGAAAAGAAAAGAGAAAGGAAGGAAAAGAAAGGAAGAAAGAGAGAGAAAGAAAGAAGAAAAGAAGGAGGGAGGGAGAGAGGAAGGAAAGGAAAGAAGGAAGGAAAGAAGGAAGGCAGGAAGGCAGGGAGGGAAAGAAAGGAAAGAAGGAAAATGAAGAAAGAGAAAAAAGAAAGGAAGGAGGGAGGCAGGGAGGGAAAGAAAGGAAAGAAGGAAAAAGAAAGAAGAAAGAGAAAGAAAGAAAAGAAAAGAAAGACAAAGAAGGGAGGGAGGGAAAGAAAGGAAGGAAGGAAGGAAAAAGAAAGAAGAAAGAAAGAAAGAAAAAGAAAGAAAGAAAGAAAGAGAAAGAAAGAAAGAAAGAAAGAAAGAAAACGGAGGGAGGGAAGGAAGGAAGGAAAGAAGGAAGGAAGGAAGGAAGGAAGGAAGGAAGGAAAGAAGGAAGGAAGGAAGGAAGGAAGGAAGGAAGGAAGGAAGGAAGGAAGGAAGGAAAAGAAAGATTGATTCTTGGGCCCAGACCTGCAGAATGTGCAGGATGGGTGGGAAGATGAGAAGAGAGCATGCAGGCTGGCAGAACAGAGTAAACTGAGATTCTGGCAGGGATGAGCATGGGAGAGGGTAAAGAAACACCCAGCTGGCCCAGGAGGGCTCAGGAGTACCCACCTCCCAGGGCCAGCTGCCCTCTGGTTGTTGGATGCAGCAGCCCTCTGAAGATGGGGCACAGATATAAACACTTCCACCCTTGGAACTGCTCCCTAACCCAGGACCGTATGTCCCCATTTGCCTCCATTTGCCCCAGATAGTCCCAGTTTACTCCTGATGTTCCAGCATCCCTTCAGGTTAGTGTCCCTTTTCAAAAGCATACTGGTAGAGATGATCAATTATACGGCCACCTTACTCAAAGCCTACCTTATGTAGCCTGACATTGTAGATTACTCTGCCTCCCTACCAACCAACTCCAAATCCCATTTTCCTCTCTTTGGTAGAAGGGCACTTAGAGACTGAGTTACACATACTGACTTAATGTCCCACTCCGTTATTGGTAGCATAAGCTGCGTCTAGTGTCTTTCTGATGAAAAAATCCCCAATTAAAAAAAATTTTGACCTGGCTTAATGAGTGGCTTTAACGACCAAATCCAATGGGCTGCATATGTGACATGATAAAGCAGACACATACAGTGTTAAACAGAGTCCAGAAATTGCATATTCCAAATCTCTAAGTGGCTTGTATTCCACTAGAAACCAACTAAAAATGAGAGGAAAATGTGGTATTTCAAAGAAATGCAAATACTACCTAGCTAGGCACTCAGAAGGCTGTTAGGTACAAACAAATGCTCTTAAGTAATTAAAGTCTACAGTGTTAGACAAGTGCCTCAATAAACACACCTTCTACCACCTTTTACATGGAAATGCGAATGCTTATTTACATTTACTTTCAGATTTAAGGATGAACAGATGTCTTGAGGCCCTTCTGAGAATGAAAATGGCTTATATAAATCCTTCAAATCAAAACATTTTAGGCCATCACAAACTTCCTATTTAATTCTATTGCCAATTCAAAATATCGATGTGGTTTTACTTCAGGTTTATGTAAAGCGGAGACTGAAGGCCACTGGTCCTACCTGATGCATTTTCAATACTCAGGTTGCTTTTACTGCTGTAGCAACTTTGCAGGAACTATATTAAAGGGTTTTCTGCAGAACCGAGGTTTACCGAATGGAAAGGATTCCTTTAATGAGGTATTTGGAAGTTAAAAAATACTTTCAGAAAATTTGGTATGATATCAGAATTACTTCATCACATTTGAATTATGTTTAAATGGGAAGCTGAAGCTATAGCATATGTGGCAATGTTTACTTGAAGGTTTCTTTTCATTTATTTAAGCTTAGCAACTAGTTTAAATACTAGACCATATTTGCAAACTAACCTTTTTGTCGTTGGAGCTGTTTGGTAGATTTGGTGAGGTGAGCTTTGAGTTCCTACTATATGCAAGACCCTGTGATAGCTACTAAATGAGGATAAAATACCATTTTATTTTTTTATTTTTATTTGTATTACTTTTTTGAGACAGGGTCTCGCTCTGTCACTCAGGCTAGAGTGCAGTGGCGTCATCACGGCTTACTGCAGCCTTGACATCCCAAGCCTCAAGAGATTCTCCTACCTCAGCCTCCCGAGTAGCTGGGACCACAGGTGTGCATCACCATGTCCAGTTAATTTTTACAATGTTTGTAGAGACGAGGTCTCACCATCTTTCCCAGGCTGGTCTCAGACTCTGGGGCTCAAGCCAGCCTCCTATCTCAGCTTCCTGAATAGCTGGGATCACATGTGTGTGTCACCATGCCCAGCTAATTTTTTTTTTTTTTTTTTTTTTTTTTTTTTTTTGTAGATATGAGGTGTTACTACGTTGCCCGGGATAAGCTGGTAGTCCCAGCTACTCTGGTTATTATTTTGAGAGTCTCCTCTCACTCTGTCACCCAGGCTGAAGTGCAGTGGCACAATCTTGGCTCGCTGCAACCTCTGCTTCCCGAGTTCAAGTGATTCTTGTGCCTTAGTCTCCTGAGTAGCTGGGACTACAGGCACATGCCACCATGCCCAGATACTTTTTTTGTATTTTTAGTAGAGACAGAGTTTCGCCATGTTGGCCAGACAGGTCTCAAACTCCTGGCCTCAAGTGATCCACCCACCTTAATGCCATTTTAAAAGGACTCACAGAAGTGGCCATTGAGATAGTCCTTAAAAGATCACAGGGTTTTAACAGGAAGAAAAATGCGGTAGGGGGTGAGAAGAGTGAAAAGAATTTCAGGCATAAAGAACAGTTGAAGTAACGGTTCATGGGAAGACAGTGTGAGAGGTGCAGAAACAAGGTGAGCATTTGTTGGGTTGGATGATGAGCGAGATTAGGTTACAGGAGATACTAGAGTTGATTCATGGTGTATAGCAAGTTTGCATCTTGTTTTGAAAGTCTCTGGGCAAGCCAGTGGCATGATTAAATCTCTGCTTGTAGATCTGAACTGGAATTGGGAAAAGTTAGAGGCAAACACAGGAGGATTTTGCAATTGTTCAAATAAAGTAATAATACGGAGGCTGGGCGAGGTGGTTCATGCCTGTAATTCCAGTGCTTTGAGAGGCCAAGGCAAGAGGATCACTAGAGGCCAGGAGTTCGAGACCAGCCTGGGCGACAGTGTGAGTTTCTACACACACACAAAAAAAAGAGAAGAAGTTTCTACTACACAGTGTGAGTTTCTACACACACACAAAAAAAAGAGAAGAAGTTTTTTTGAGATGGGGTCTCATGCTGTTGCCCAGGCTGGAGTGCAGTGGTGTGATCATGCATGGCTCACTGCAGCCTCAACCTCCCAGGCTCAAGCAGTCCTCCCACTTCAGCCCCCCAAGTAGCTGGCACCACAGGCATGCACCACCACATCCAGCCAGTTTTTTGTTTTTTTTTTAAATTTTGTAGAGACATGGTCTCCCTAGGTTGCCCAGGCTGAGTCTTGAACTCTTGAGCTCAGGCAATCCTCCCACCTTGGCCTCCTAAAGTGCTGGGATTACAGGGGTAAGCCACCATGCCCGTCCAGAATTGTTTTTTAGTTACCCAGGTGTGGTGGAGTGTACCTGTAGTTCTAGCTACTTGGGAGGCTGAGGGAGGAGTATTGCTTGAGCCCAGGAGTTCGAGATTACAGTGAGCTATCATGGTGCCACTGCACTCCAGCCTGGGTGACAGAATGAGATCCTGTCTCTAAAGTAAATAAATAAATAATGTGGTTGCAAGCTAGGATAGCAGTAGGAAGAAGACAGAGAAGGGATGAATTTTTTAAAATCATTCAAATCCCTAAGACTTGGCAGCTCTTTGTATGTGAAGAGCTGCAGGGAGGGGGCGGTCCAATGACTCCAAGGCTTTGAGCCTGGACAGTGGGGAGATGCTGGAACCATCAGGATAAACCCAGGCCATAGATGCAGGTTCAGGGTGGCCTGAAATGTGCTTGGTCAGTCCTGGACATCCTGAGCCTGAGGTACAGGGGGATAACCATGGGGAGAAGTGTGAACATGTCTGTGTAACCCACAAAATGTTCATGATGTTAGGTAACCATTTGTCAAATGAACACAGGAAGAAGTGAGGAAGGAAGGGAAAGAGAAGGAAAAGGGAGGCGCTTCCCAGTAGGCAGTTGGATATGCAGACCTGTGCCTCAGGAGAGAAGCGTGTGTGGGGGCCACAAAGAGGGGGTGAGTGGGTGAGTGAATGACACAGAGCAGAGGCTGAAGGAGGAGGTGTCAGGCACAGGCACATCAGGGGCCAAGAGGAAGACAAAAAGTCAGAACAGAAACAGGGATACAGAACCAAGAACCAAGGAGTGGCAGAATTCTGAAATCTAAGAAGGCAGCCATCTCCAAATAAAAAGGGTCAGAGGTCAAAATACAGAAAAAGTCACTAGAGTTGGCACCTTGGAGTTCATTACTGAGCACTAATGATGGGCTGTGTTTGATGCTCAGAGCTTTACCTGCCTTTCACTTCACATCCACCCTGTGAGGTAGGCACTGCTGTTAAACTGTGCTAGGAGGCTTAGATCTGTTCACTGACTTCCCCAAAGTCACGCTTCCAGGAAGCGGAGGGCAGAAATCCTAAGCCAGTTAGGTGTCACCCCAAAACCTGTAACCCTCACACACTTGGCTGTGTGCTTCAATATGGTGCTGGGGGTAGAAGCCAGATCTCAGGGGCTAGAAAAGCAAACGGGATGGAAACTCACATTTAATCTATGTTTGCTGTGGGCCCAGAACCGAGCTCAGTGCTATATGTGAACGTAGACAACAGATAGTGAAAATGGGGAGTGGGGGGGTGACAGCTGGGGGAAGCAGAATGGTGGCTTTTTCAAGAAGGGGCAGGAGGGACCCTGTCATTCTGGGTCCTCTGCTAGATCATGGAAATCATTTCATCATACAGAAACCTGCATTAAAATGATCCTCTTTAAACTAGGATTTTACCACTATAACAGAATGTAGTAACTTGCTATCCCCTTTCTTAATACAGATGAACAGAGCTACTTCCTGTTTTTCATATATGGGTATTAAGTATTCAGGCATTAGAATGGTACATACTTTTTCGAGTTTCTTGCTTTTTTCTGTTGAGAGTATGATATTTCCTTGCAAAATGATATTAAGCTCTGCATCATGGGAAACAAAAGGAAAATAGGCCATGAGAACATTTGAGCTAGCAAACAGAATAAACGTCAATCATCAGAGTGAATTCTCTCAATCAGAGGACATTTTTGCAAGGGGACGAAATTCACGTGGCTCTTTTGATGGAAAAGAACATTTCTTCTGAGCTGCAGCAGCCTTCGTGAAACAGACTTAGGCCTTCCTCTGGGAATAAGGCCTGTCATATTTGCATGCCTCCGAGAGAAATACACAAGCTGGCTGCTCATCTGGGTGGCTGTTTGCAGTCTAGTCATTGTCCCTTTGAACCAGCTGTAAGCCCCATGCATTCCGGAATGCCAAGATAGGAAGGGAGGATTTTCTCCTTCTGGATCCAAAAAGGCACCCAGGGAAGGCAAGGCCAGACCTGTGCTAAAAGCCTTTAAAATCGGGGGAACTGCTGGGGACAGAAAAGGATGCTGTTAATTAGCCTGCAAAGAAGCATTTTGATAAACCTGAAGGAATGGTGGAGTTACACATCCATTTTAAATGAGCTCTCCAAGTCAAAAATATTTGGAAAGTTTGGGCTGGGCGCAGTGGCTCACGCCTGTAATCCCAGCACTTTGGGAGGCCAAGGCGGGCGGATCACGAGGTCAGGAGATCGAGACCATCCTGGCTAACATAGTGAAACCCCATCTATACTAAAAACACAAAAAATTAGCCGGGCGTGGTGGGCGCCTGTAGTCCCAGGTACTCAGGAGGCTGAGGCAGGAGAATGGCGTGAACCCTGGAGGCGGAGCTTGCAGTGACCCAAGATCATGCCACTGCACTCCAGCCTGGAAGACAGACTCTGTCTCAAAAAAAAAAAAAAAAAAAATTGGAAAGTTTGAAAGCAGTTAGATAATTAAAGTTATGTCTGCCCACCGACAAGACAGTCAATGAGTGAAAATGAGAAAAATCAAACCCACTGATTGTTTGGATGACCTCACGCTCAGCCTCAGGTCTAGGGCTCCCTGCATCTCCACCCCCACTACAAGCCCATTCCAGGACTAGGTGTTTCCATGAAAGGAAAAGGCTGAGTCCATAGGATGCCCCACTCCAGTTCATTACAACTCCTCCACTCTAATGGTACCAGTGGCTATGAGACTTTTCCAACGAACAAATTCAAATATCTGGTTCAAACCTAACTTGGCGAACTGGGTTTGCTACGTGTGGCAACCACAGAATTGCATTACAAAGGTAGGACTGAATCAGCACTTCCACCTCGACCTGATGGCCCATAGCTGGCTTAGATCAGGGAGGCACAATCTAAAGCAGTGGCAAACCTTACAAACGGAAGGACCAATTCTCTCCTAGCCCTAGCATCAACGCAATTCTGTGGAGGGCTACATGCTGGGACCCAGGATAGCGGGGACTGAGACCACAACAGCTTAGTTTTATAGCTTTAACCTGAAGTCCTGGGCAGTCGTGAGCAGTTTTGAGATCTTAAACCTGGCACTGCTTTTCACCAGAGTGCTGGTTTGGTCTCTTGAGCCCCTCCCCAGGGCAGGAAACAGAAGCAGGCTTGGATCTGGGACAGGACTCTGAACACAATCTACAACCAGGAGAGGCCTCGGGTAGCCACTTTCCCTGAGGTACCCCCATGCTAACTGCCTGCTCAAGGGCCAGTGAAGTTTATCCCTAAACCTTGCCATCCTTTTCAAGTGAGGCCAGCAGTGTTAACCCCTGGGGAAAGCTTTCAGTATCTGTGCCACCTCCAATGTCGGGATAAGGGGATTTTTCAGAGGGCCCCAGGCACTTGCATGGTTTATCCA
This sequence comes from Papio anubis, assembly GCF_008728515.1. Classification (NCBI taxonomy): domain Eukaryota; kingdom Metazoa; phylum Chordata; class Mammalia; order Primates; family Cercopithecidae; genus Papio; species Papio anubis. Next base: position 156,276,559 of record NC_044976.1, on the reverse strand, counting down.
GTTTTTAATTTGAACTATATGATACTGTCCTTTTTTTGTAGATCAGACACGATAAAAAAAAAATGTAATGTGTTCATCCTTACAATAGAAATTATGAGAAAAATGTAGGGTATGGAGTGGAAAGAGCAACATTTGGAGAGCCAGACTGGGTACAAATCTCAGTTCTCTCACTTTCTTTCATCCAACAAACATACACTGAGTTCCGGTATGTGCCTGGAACTGTTCCAGGAGCTGGACACAGAATGGTGATGAAGACAGATTGGTCCTGCTCTGCATGGCCCATGCTAATGCATGCTTATCTTCTGGGGCTGCTTCTGAGCTCAGTGATGCTGGGCCAGTCACTTGGCCTCTCTGAGCTTCTGCCAAGTGCTGTGAGAGTTAAATGGGACGATGGGCATTTGGCCCAGGTTGCACTGGTGGCCTTCAATAAATGGTAGTTCCTGTTATTTTACTGTGGCTCATAGAGAACTCCTGATAAATATTTGTTGAATGGAAATGCCTTGGAATGTACTGTGGGAATCTCCAAGCCCTTCCCCTGAGATCCCTGAAGCTAGAAACCACTGCAGGAGAATGGTGTACCCGGAGCAGAGGCCACTGTCAGCAAAGCCCAGAGATCCTGGAGACCCCTGTTCCCTACACATTCTGTGACCTGAAAGAGACCAGCTGCTGTCAGTTGTCATATAAATCAGAAGGGCAGTCAGCATAGGAGGGGTTTCAGGGAGGTACAATCTGGTTCATCTTTTTTTTTTTTTGACGGAGTCTTGCTATGTCCACTGGGCTGGAGTACAGTGGTATGTTCTTGGCTCACTGCAACCTCCGCCTCCCTGGTTCAAGTGATTCTCCTGCCTCAGCCTCCCAGGTAGCTGGGATTAAAGGTGTGTGCCACCATGACCAGCTAATTTTTGTATTTTTAGTAGAGATGAGGTTTCACCATGTTGGCCAGGCTGGTCTCGAACTCCTGACCTCAGGTGCTCTACCCGCCTTGGCTTCCCAAAGTGCTAGGATTACATGTAGGTGGGAGCCATCACTGTGGTTCATCCTTCTTAATAGGCATAAAATCATTTAATCCTCCCAAAATAATGGTCAGATTTATCAACTGAAGGAAAGCAGAGGTTGAGACCTCAAAGGAGGCCCAAAATTTACCTGTAGGAATTTCTGATTTTAAGGCATCACCACACATTTGGCTCTAGTTAGTAAAAGGACATGCACGTTGAGCAGTCATTCCCCCAACTTGCCACCCAGTCAAGTCACTGGCGTGAATACAGATGTGAAGTTACAGATTCCTTTTACAGCCCAGGGGCCTATTTTCCAGGCTCTCTGTACAAAGAGGCCACATGGCTATTTTACGGGTCAGGCTGCACACCGTTTAAACCTGCATAAATCATGCCGGACAAGGTATTAACAAGTGCAAAGTTGCTATCTAGCAGTACAGCTTATGACAGTACCTTCGCTGTCATCACTGTCCTGAGCTCCGTCCAGCTCTCTGGGTCCATTCATCACAGGTGGTGCACAGGGAGGTGAGACCAACAACTGTACTAACTTTTTTTCATACAACTTTCTGGTGGAAGCTGAGGAAGAATTTGGAGAACAAATTAAATTGTTCTGGTTTTTTTTAATACGAGCCTACTGGGTTCAAGGTATTTCATAATTCAGATTTTTATTCTTATCCCTTACATTATTGGTTAATTATGGCTTTTTTTTTTTTTGAGACAAGGTCTCACTCTGCCTCCCAAGCTGGAGTGCAGTAGCATGATCTCAGCTCACTGAAGCCTCTGCCTCCCAGATTCAAGCGATTCTCCTGCCTCAGCCCCTCCAGCAGCTGGGACCACAGTTGTGCGCCACTACACTTGGCTAATTTTTGTATTTTTAGTAGAGACGGGTTTTGCTATGTTGGCCAGGCTGGTCTTGAACTCCTGACCTCAAGTGATCCACCCGCCTCGGCCTCCCAGTGCTGAGATTGTAGGTATGAGCCACTGCGCCCTGCCCAATTATGGCTTTTTAAACGAGGTAGACTTGCAGTTGTTCAACTCCTTCCTTCGTTTCCACAAACACTTAGGTGATACCTGTATGGATTAACCACAGAGTCAGGCATTGGACACATCTGAGAAGACAGACAAGGCTGTGCATCCTATCTATGGGGAATATAGATAATAAATAAATAGTTAACAAGGTCTACATACTAAAAACAAAACAAAAAAATTGAACCACATAATAAAGAGTAACTGGTTTTTCACTGATGAAAAACATCCAATCCATGGGCTGGGTGTGGTGGCTCACACCTGTAATTCCAGCACTTTGGGAGGCCAAGGCAGGTGGATTACTTGAGGTCAGAAGTTCAAGACAAGCCTGACCAACATGGTGAAATCCTGTCTCTGCAAAATACAAAATCATTAGCTCGATGTGGTGGTGTATGCCTGTAATCCCAGCTGCTTGGGAGGCTAAGGCAGGAGAATCCCTTGAATCTGGGAGGCAGAGGTTGCAGTAAGACAAACACCCAATCCTAATCTGTAAATAGGATTTGGGTATATTTATTGCCTCTTCCCTCTTGTGGTTTTCTGTTTTCTCTATGTTCCTATTTCTATTTTAATGGTTTTATTGCGTATGTTCCTTCTATTGTAAGGTGTTTATAAACCATAAATGACAAGTCTCTAATATTTGCTGCATACTGTACGTACGTAGTATTGGGCCAGGTGAAAATCCAAGTTTCTCAAGTTGGTTCTGCAATTTACAGTCACTCAGACACTTCACATCCACCATGGTGACAGAAGTTTGGCCTCTTTTCTGATGGTAGAATCCTTGAAATAGCAAAACACTAAATGCATTAAGACAACCTTACAAATAAGTACTAAAATGTTACCAATCCACGTAAGTGTTTATAACCCTATCTCCCGAACCTCCTAGGTGCACAGGCAATAAAGCAAAAATCAGCACTTTCTACTTCTGCCATAAATCCCTGCTGGGATTAGTTGCCTCCATTGTAAAACTTTGGATGGGTGTCATTTTCCCCAGTGTCTTTAGGGCTCAATTATTTATAACTGTTCTGTTCAACGAATATGAGAAAAATCTTCTGGACAAAATAAACAGATATTTCCATTACTGCTCAGGAACTCTGAGTAAAACTTAAGCTCTGAGAAGATAAGAACTTAATTAAATATGAAAGAGCTGAGAGGTTTTTTTTTTTTTTTTTTTTTTGAGTTAAATAAAAGTTATTTATCCCTGCCCTCCTTTTGATGACAGGACAGAGAGTACAGAGCATTCAGTTATTGCAAACAGTAGCAGCTTTCACACTTGTAATTTAACTCTGAACATAACAAGATGGTAGTTTTTAATTAACCGCCAGCAGACTTAGTAATTGCTGAATTGGCATTTGAAAAAAAAGTCAGCTATTCACTCTCTGGCACACAAATTGATTCATATAGATTTATGCAAATCTTGATACAGCTTTCCAAATCTGCACAACCTCAAGTTCAATCAGTTTTATCCAGTTGATTCCTTGATCTCCCAGAGTTGACCCTTCTACCTACGTAACAAAATCCTCAAAAAGACAGACCCATTTGTCAAACCTTTTAACAGAGATTTTTTAATTTTGGAGTTTATTGTACCACATTTCTATCATGTTTCAAGGCTTAATACTGCAGTGAAAACAACAGCAAGATAATTATTCAGCGTAGGAGGATCTAGACCAATTTTAAATAATGACTTTGCTTTTGTTGGTGATCAGTCAATGTCCAATTAGGAAGAACACCATATACAAGCTAGAAAAAGTCATGAATTGATATATAATAGGGTTGTTCTGGAATACCTAGTTTGACAGTTCTCTACTTTAAAGCAATGCTTTAAAGAGAGTCACATTCTAGCACACATAGTAGGTACCTAGTAAATGTTAGTTTCCTCCTTTTCTGTGTGTTTGGGAAACTGACTTAACACTTTTAGGCCAGTGGGAAACAAACTAATGCTAGGAAGAAAAAGGACAATGCACCTCAGCACCTCAGATTTTTTTTTCTTTCCTTTTTACTGGAAGCTAGCTTCGGCAGATCCTATGACATTTGTTCCTGAGAACAGCTGTCTGTTGTTTCACCAGCTTCCCAAAAATAACCTCCAATAGAGCCCTCATCAATTTCAAGTGACACTAGACAATTGCCTAGAGGGAACACACATATGGAAGAAAAATATTCAAATGGAATCCAACTGGATGATTAATTCACTTACCCCTTCACATGGTTATCTAAAGTCTATGCAATCGAGTTGGTTACTAAAGCTGGGTGAGTTTCACCCTGAGGTTTCCACTAGCAACCAGTCCCTTTTTGCCTGTTAGATATTACGGTAATCATAATACTGACAGTGTGACATCAGTAACCCCCATAGCAACAGATTGATGTGCAAATCAGATGATTAATTGAACCTAAGTTCAAACAGAAGGAGGGACTGGTCGACTTCATAGGCACACTGCCATGATAAAATGTCAAGAGATGCGGAGAAGTTATCATTATGCACAGTAAGTAAGGAGCTGCTACCAAACCAAATGGTGTCAAGAAACCAGGAAGAGAAAGGAGAACTCAAACAAACTCAAGTGTCTAGACCACCCATTAAAAGGCCCATATTAGTAGTTGGGCAATTTGACCATATACTCCAGGGAAAATAGGAAAGTGGAAGAAACCTATATTAATTTGTTAAGGATTATTCATTTAAGAAAACAAGAAATCAGGATGGAGGGCAGATAAATAATAATACATTGCAGAAGTTTGATGGATTTGCCCTTTTCAAAGCATTTTCATATCATCTCATTTCATCCTCTGGACACTTTTATAAGACAGCTGAGACAGATATTATCATCTACATTGCAAAAACCTACTTGGTGTTGCCTTATTTTGTTTAAGGAAAGATCTGTGAGACTATTAACCTGCATCTTTCAAGAAAGACTGCTTAGATTTTAAAGACGTGTGCAAGACAAAATGTAACTGTGAGAAAAAGCAATGCCTTCATTAAATTGCAGGGATAGAGGGAATGATCTGAAGGGGGTGAAGAGGACAGGGTAGCCAGGCTGCTTAGAGTCAAATCCCAGTTCTGTCATTTCCCAACTGGGTGACCTCACATCAGGTAAGTTACTAATTTCACTGTGTCTCCTCTTCTTTGTCCATAACGGGGGATAATAAAAATGGTACCTGTTTCAAAGGGCTATGTTATTCAATGAGTTATAATACATATAAAGTACTTGGCACATAGAAAGCATTATATAAATGTTTTCCATTATTCTACTCATGAGCCCTAGCCCCAGAAAGTTCCCACATCCAGTATCTTCCTCAGGAGGCTTCATCTCATTTACACTTGCCCATGGGAGTCTATAGTTGCAGTCCTTTCCAGATTCTGGGAAAGAGCTGAACGTCTTTGGGTGGATGGTTATGAAAGCTATTGAGTCTCCCAGGCTGTGGCTCCAAGGGCTATGGCTCCACAGTTTCTGAATAGAGCATCAGTTTTCAAACAAACATGTAATGCAAACATTTACCAACATCCAAACATTGCATTCACCAAACAAAGACTTTGAAAATTGACACATTTGTTTCCATCAAAGCAAATAAATGATAGGCTTGGGTTATTAGGATGCACAAGCATTTTGTTTACATTTCCCAGAATTGCTTTCAACAAAAAAGCAGCCAGCAGGTGGAACTGCTTCCATTTAAACAGTTTGACTATTGGGATGAAACAGACATTTCTAGAATATTTTCTTGGTTAAATCTCTGGGGTTTAAAACAAGCTAAGTTGAAAAGGATTAAATCAGATGACTTCAATCAACATCTATGGGTTGAACCCTATATCATGTGCAAACTATTCTGCTTGAAATTATTCTCTTGAAAATCCACCAGCATAGTTATGATTCTATTGTCAGCATTATTCCATTTATGAATTCCTGTACTCTGTGCTATCCTGAAATATTTGGTTTAATTGTTTGCAGCACACCATCTCCCTCAGTTTTATCTGTGCAGTCCTGAGCATTAGCTTGTTTTTTGTTTTTCACTCTCCCCATGGCTGCAAAGATATTTTATTCCATTTCTTGAGGGAAGCAAGTTTTAATTGCCAATTGACTACGTATTCAACATGATAAGGTATCTAAACCCTGAGAGCTTCCTCCTTTCATTAAAATGTAGATCCAATTTCTCTTCCCTTAATGCCACATGCTGTTATTAAACTGAAATAACGGAAATAGTAAAAGCCAGATGTCACTTCAGTCTCAGGTTTGACGTGGGGCACAATTTCCTCTCCTCAAATTTAATCTTCGAGTTATTTACTAACCCCATTCTTTGGAAGAATGCACAATTTAAATGTAAATGCAATTTACATAGGGGAGAAGATAGTAGATTTGCAGTTTCAATTGCCAATACCATTTGCAAAAGGAGAAATCAACTAAAGCAAAGATCAGCAGCTGTCAGTCTAAAGCCCGCATCACTCACCATTCTCAGATAACTTTCCTCCTGAAGCCACCTGCCTCTGAGCCTCCACTATGCAGGCAAAAGGAAGTGGAAAGCGGAGGCATTTCCCCAGACATTTCAGGCCGAATTTACTACTGACTGCAGGGAAAAGGGAGAAGTTTGGGTTTCACTGAGCTGATCTGGTTGGCATCATTGTTGAAATCATTAGCTGATCAATTTCTTTCAAAAATTATTTATTGATCATCTCCTGTGGGATAGGGGTTATGCTTGGCCTAAATCAAGGAGAGGTAGAGGAGAATACAAAGATGCAAAAGCTATAGCCCCTCTTTCAAGGAGCTCACAGTTTCCTTAAAGAGAAAAGGAAACAAATAGCTACAAAAAATAAGATAAAGTGTTAAAGGAATGCTGCAGGAGCCCAGAATCTGAACCGTAAGGGTCCAAAGGTACGTTGAAGCTGAGACTTCCAGGACGAGCAACAGTTTTCCCTATAAACAAGGGGCTGGGGACAGACATTCTAGGACGTGGTAGGCGAGATGCGAAACGAGCCAGGTTGAATAGGTGGATCCTTCCAATTTGTGAAGGATCTGGTGTGCCATGCTAAGGGCTCTGCCTTCACCTCTGGGCACATGTAGAGGTTTATAAGTAGCTCATGGTATAATTACACCTAGTTTGATATTGAGTGGAGGATGAATTGGTAAGGAACAGTCTGGAGGCTACAGGACTCCTTGGAGGTTACTACAACAGTCTAGAAAAGAGATGATGCCATTTGGGGGAGGACTAGAGAGGAAGATACACGATTCATGAATGATTTAGAAGGCAGAATAGCCACAACAGGATGGCTGATTATGTGTTTCCTCTTCACTTCACTTGCATAGGCACCATCTCAGTACAAATCTTTTGTCTCAGGCATGAGCCTGCTTACATAAGGAACCATAAGGAGTTTGGTCTACACAGCACTGACACTTTAAAAATTATTCTGCACTTGTCTAGTCAACCCTTGATTATCCACACTACTTGAAGGCAGCAGCAATGCAGATAATCCGTAACTCTCTTCTGTTTGGCTTCGGAATTAATTACACCTTTTAGAGCAAATTTGCTTTCCTAATTAATCTTTCCTAGGCTAATATTAAAATTAACTAATATTCTCTGAGCCCATGCCAGCTGGGCAGGGGAAGCGGGGAGGTGGGGAGGGGGAGGACGGGGAAGTGGCTCAGGCTTAAGCTGAGCAGCAGGAGGATGCCAACGCCACATTAAAATTCACCATGGATCATCCGCAGAGCTCATGAGCCGGGTCTAGCTTGTTGAGAGGTGGCTGTATAATTAAAGATTCAAACCCCTTGGGAGTTCAGTTACTGAGCACCTACTACATACCAGGCACCCTGCAAGGCTGCAGATGAGGAAGCGAGTAAAGCCCAGTAGACTCCACTCTCAAGGAGATGCTGGTGTAATGGGGTAAATTAAAGAGTAAACAGAACCTTTACTCAAATGCACTGAAGGTTCTGGCAGAAGCATCTTCCCTTCACAAGCATGAGGCATGAACAAGGTTGATGGAGGGAAAAAAACCAACAAGTGTGTATAACAAAGGGGAAAATGCTGCCTAGTTGCCATTCTATAAACATAATAGCAAAAATGCTTTTAATAAAATGAGTGCATATAATTTCTCCTTTCCATAATCCAAATTAATAAATTCTTTTAATCTGGAGCAAGACGTGATTTTTCCTAGCAATTTTTGGAACTATGATACTCCAGTCCCAAGGTCTCCTCCGCAGTGCCTGGAGCTGCCATGGAGGGGTGGGGGACACAGAGCAGCTCCACTCCAGGGGAGCCAGAATGACTCCACCCTCACCTGCTTTACACACTGGACTCCCATGAAGAGTACACTTAAATGAACACTTCCCCTGCTATACAAAGTTAGGAAGGTATCCATCTGCCCTATTTTCTGAGCTGCTGCTTAAAACCTAAATGGTCCTAGCCTCCTGTCCTGTCATGAAGGCAAATCAGACCTTTGATGCCGGTAAATCAAGAGCTTGGGGGCCCCTTTCCTAGTATCCTGTGAGTCCTGCATACAGAGATTTATGATACATAAACCACATGCAAGAAATTTTGGACAACCCACAGGGATAGATAAACATATAAGATGCAGTTCTTCAAGTGGATTACATTCTAGATGGAGAAACCAACCAGAAACACACATGGGCAAAGGTAAGAAGTGAAAGTTCATAATCAAATACCAATACAGTGGTGGCCATAAATGCCGAAGAAGGTCAGAAATAGGGAAAAATCTCCCCTGGTTGGGGGTGGTGTTGTTCAGGGAAAGCTTCCTGGAGGAGGTAGAACTCAGAGTGGGACCTAAAGAACAGGTAAGGTCTGGATTGGCAGGAAGCAGAAGGATGGGCATTGTAGGCAAAGGCATATCATGAACAAGGCTTGGGGGTAGAAGTGGGGATGAGACCAGGCTGGCTTCAGCAAAGGATGCGTTTTAGCTAAGTGGATGGATATGGTGGAACTAGCTTGCAGACAGCTCCAGGATTTCCCTGAGGGTGTTTAGGCCCACAGATCCCTTCAGGTTCCAGGATCCTTCAGGTCTGGGGCCCTCTGCAGCTGACGATGGGTTGCCACCCTGGAGGCCTCTGAAGGAGGGTGTTCAGGGCTGTCAAGAAGAATAATCTAGCAAGGCAGGGCAGGATGGGAGAAAGAAGCCAGGGAGGGAGACCAAGTGGGTCCCTCACCCCAGTGTCTGTGAATAATGAACAGTAGTGGAGGAGATGCTGGGAGGCTTTCGATTACGGGAGTCACTAACCAGGAGCTCAGGAAGCCCCAGGGGACCTTGAGAGGCAATTTCAGAGTGGTTAGGAGAACAGACTCCAGGGTCATACTGCCTCTGGTTGTATTCTGGATTTTTGTATCACTGCCTCTATTTGTGTCACTTACTAGCTGGACCCTGGCTTTCACATCTGTGAAATGGAAATGTAGTCGTAACACTACATTCCTTCCAGAATTTTTAAGGACTGAGTTAACACATCTCAGGAGCTAAAAACACTGTTTTCTGTAAGTGCTCACAGTAAGTGCTCACAAGTGTGAACTGTGAGTAAGGTTCCAGTATGACAAAATGGCTCTGGGGTCCTGCACTGGGATTCTTGCTAACAAGGGGACATCACTCATGATTGGGGCATCTTCCCATCTCATTTGATACCATAGCTCACCCCTTTACCTGGAAACTCAGGGAAACTGAAAGCAGCTTCTCATAATAAAGGCCAGTCGGGATCTGCTTTTTCTCAAAAGAACATTTGAGAGAGAGAGACAGAGACAGAGAGAGAGAGACAGAGTGCACACTCAAGGGAATGGGTTTCCACTGCAGTACACATGGTAAGAAGCAATGTCATGAAAGAGGAGACCACACAAACCAAGATGGCAAGGACATTGTGGGACATCCATTCCTGTCCTTAAAATCCAGGAGCATATAATTCCCATGGCTTAAAGGAGACTCTGTACCAGCAGGGATCTGAAGACAGTCACAGAAAGATAATAAAAGTGGAAGCAAAAGAAGACAGAAAAAGTAGCAGCATAAAATGGAGAAGGAATGAGGCTGAGATGGAAACCCTCATGGCCGATACATAGACTGTACCTACAGGAGGCTCTCCAAATTGACAAGGCCTTCTAGCAGCCATACAGTTGTCTAGTCAATTCCATACTCATGAAATGGAAACAAACAACTGTCCCAGAGCATTGTAACAGTTCCTGGTACTAAGGAGAAGTGTGGATGTTTCCTGAGGATCCCGAGTGTGGAAGGCAATTGGGTGACTGGCAATGGGTGAGGCTGGAAGACTGGCAGAGGGCCAGACAGCCAAGGGCCTAGGAAGCAGGATAAGGAGCTCTTAGGCTTTATCTTAAGGACAGTGGGAGCCATTGAAGGTTTTATGGTGGTTTTTTGTTTCCATAATTTTAAAACATTTAAAACAAACATAAGTCAATTACAAGCAAGTAAAGTCAAAGCATAATGAAACCCACATATATTCCTCACCCTGCTTCGACTGTTGTCAACATTTTGCCAATCCTGTTACCAAAAGCTTGGAGCTGGGGAGTGATGCCATGACAGTTATCTTTGAGAAAGAGCCCTCGAGGTGCTATGGAGGGGATGAGAGGAAGGGTGCAGGACTGGGTACAGGAGTATCGTTAGGTTGCAGCAAACCATTCCTTCATTCATTCAACAAATATTTCCTGAACCCTACCACATGCCTTGCACTATTCTTAGTGCTGTGAATACAAGGTTAAATAAAGCAAATGAGGTTCCTGCCCTCCTGGAGCTTATGTCCTAGGAGGGAAAAGCAGACAAACAAGCAAATGGAGTGAACAAGAACCTTTCAGAATGTGATAACGAGACAGACTGATGTGACAGGGAAGGGCTTGGGAGGAAAGCACTTTGATTTAGACTAGATAGTCAGGGAGGACCATGTGTGTGTTCCTGGAATGGCAAGAAAGTCAGGGAGGCTGGCATAGCATGAGAGAGAGGGTGGTAGACTGGAGAGCAAGGTGAGAAAAGATGCTGGCTTGGACTAAGTAACTAGGTGGGGATGAAGAGAAATAGATTTGAGGGAGATTTAGGAGGGAGAGCCAACAGGATTTGAGAATTTGGTGACCGATTGAGAATGGGGTGGAGAGTGTCAGGAATGAGTCAGATTTCTGGCTTGAATATCTCAGTAGACAAAGGTGCCCTTCCCTGAGACAGGGAAGAGAGGTCATGGGAAAAGTCCAGATCTCCACATGGCTCCCTCAGAGCCTTTCAAAGTGAGGGCCTGGCAACAGGAAGCCACTTCCACCACCAGCCCCAGTCAAGTAACCAGCTATCCATGCAGCTTCTGGATCAGACAGTTGCCTCAGGCAATTCCAAGTGATCATCACCACCATCCCCTACCCTCCACAGGTGGCCCCAACCCACCTCAACCTCCAATGACCTAGAGAGTATGGAAGGACACTTCTGGTCCAGTTTAATTTGCTTGGGCAGCGGAGGAGATGAAGGAGATGCTGCAACTATTTTAACACAGCCTTGTGGGGAGGGTGGGTACGTTGAACTGAACCAGAGGAATATGATATCCATGCTGGTGGTGTTTCAAAGACTGACCTTATCATGATGGTAGGGGTCCTCTGAAGCCCTGTCAATGTCTCAGGACCTTTTGTGGCTTGGCTCATTTCGATGCTGCATTGTGTCAGGCAGATATGAGGGCTGAGATTTAAAAGGATCAGGATTTTGCTGGGAGGCAATATGCAGGTCTGGGCTAGAGGGAAATCTGGAATTAGAACAACCATTATGCCCTCACACTGTGACTTTTGCATGGTGGACAGATTTATTAGAAGAGGCATAAAAGGTGGCCTGTGGAGATAGCTGGGGTGGGGGGAGGAAGAGACCCCCAAATGCAATCTAAACCAGAGATCACAATGGCTAGCGCAGGTCTCTGTTTCTGGAAATGACTCCTCTACTCTCCTTAGCATGCTTTTTAGCTATTATCTGTCCTTGCCACATCTTGCCCGAGAAGGGCATTTTTCTTGGCTGCCTATTTTGATGTTGGGGGGTGGGGGAAGCAGGGACAGGCATTTGGGGTCATTGTCTGGGAATGAATCCTGGACAGCAGGAGGCTGCTGCTCTCACTCCTCATCCCCATCATCTGTCACCCAGCGAGGGCAGCCGGCAGCCAGGCCGAGGACTGCCTAATGAAGACAGAGAGGTGGTTCCGGCTGTGCACAGGTGCCGCTTCCCCATTAACAGAGGTGACATTCCGAAACACTACTCATTACAGAGCAGACATTGGACAGGGCTGGGACACATATTAATGGCAACAGGGCCAGCCAGCGTCTGTCTCAAATCTCACTGCCCCTGAGAGAGCAATCGAGAGAGCGAGAAAGAACCATCCTGAGTGTCAAACCAGCAGGCTCCTCACTTTGCAGAGAAAAATGAATTCTTGCCACATAGAAGGCCAAGTCATTCTCTCTGCTGCTTGCACACCCGAGGGCCCTCAGCTTCAGGCCCGCCCAAGTGTGGACCAGCTCCCGTAGAAGCCCCCAAGCTCCTTCCCTCTTAGGAAGGGCTGTGCTGCAGACGGCTGGGCGGGAGGAGCATCCTCAAATCAGACCCGGATCTGAATGGAGCCCATGAAGTCTTGTTTTAGAGATGGGCATGGGCCCCAGTTGTAACTAGGAAGTATAGAGGGAGGCTATGGAGAACTTTCAGACGGAGGGTTGTCAGGGACGGGGTGGGAGAGTGGGGTAGGAGTAGACAACCAAAGTCAGAGGAGGTAAAAACAGGGCAGATCTCCCTCCTGGAATGGGATGCGTGCTTCCTATGATTCAGGAGAAAGCCGCTCATCACCGTGGAGAACCAGGAATGGCAGACCATGCGGACGCCAACAGTTTACGCAGCTCCTCAGCTAGGTGCAAAGTGGCCAAAGGAAGAGCCGGTCTTCCACATGCACACCTCCGCGCCCACATTGGCCCAGGAGCTTCCCACTCGGCCGAGGGACCCCCGAGGCAGCCGGCGAGGCGCACTGCGCACGCGCACTCAGGCCTCCGTGCCCGCCGCCCTCCCTCCACAGCAGGGCGTCCCCGCCTCCGCACCGCTCAGTTTTAAACCCGCAGCAGACGGAACTCGACTTAAAAATAACTATTTTGACAGTTCAGATGTAAATATGTGAGTGACGCGTGGGGCTGTTTTTCCTTCACACTTCCCCTCACCCCTCGCTCCCTACCCCAGCCCAGTTCGGCTGAGGCTGAGATGATGGGAGAGCGCCGTCTGCAGGATGCTCCCCAAAATGCAGCAGGAGGAAGAGACTCGTCCTAGAGCGCCCAGCGAGCTTGGGGGTGGGGAAGAGGACCCCAGCTCACTTTCACCGCACACGTCACACGCCTTTTGGGGATAAGCAGATTTACACACTATTTATTGTTTATTACTTGAAAAAGGAGACGTTAGCCAACACACAAGTGAGCTAATTTAATCATTCCTGACCTCTCCACACCCTGCTTTCAGTTCAGTTTGACCTGTGGATATTGACCGAATGGCTACTTCGTACCCAACACCGTGCTAGATGCAGTGGAACATGTGACACGTGCAACACGCACACTTGCGATTCCTAATTTTTTCAACGAACCTTTCAGTTAACTCATATTGAACACCTGCTTTGTGCCAGGCTGGGAGCTAGGTGAGCACCTGAGCACAGGCTGTCTGACTTGACCCCTGCAAAAACTTGTGGCTATTATTATCTACATTTTCCATATGAAAAACAGAAGTCTAGGGAGACTGAGTGACTTCTGTAGGCTGCCACAGATAGTGAAGACAAGTCTTGTGCTCTTCCCTCCATAGCCAATTGAGTGGAAGGGTGGTGGAGGCAGAGTTCCACCCACTCTACAAGTAGGGAAAACTGAGGTCCAGACAGAAAAAGCTGCATGTCTGTCTGGTCACCAAAACACATTTTAGCTGGAGCAAAGCCGGGACAACAACACAGAAGCTTTTTTTTTTTTTTTTTTTTTTTTGAGACTGAGTCTCGCTCTATTGCCAGGCTGGAGTGCAGTGGTGTGATCTTGGGTCACTGTAACCTCCGCCTCCCGGGTTCAAGCGATTCTCCTGCCTTAGCCTCCAGAGTAGCTGGGACTACAACTGCGCGTCATCAAGCCCAGCTAATTTTTGTATTTTTGGTAGAGACGGGGTTTCACCATGTTGGTCAGGATGGTCTTGATCTCTTGACCTCATGGTCCACCCACCTCAGCCTCCCAAAGTGCTGGGATTACAGGTGTAAGCCACCATGCCTGGCCAACACAGAAGCTTTAGGATTGCCAGCCTTCCCAATCTTCTGGCCCCAGGCAATGTGGTGGGGCATGACAGACCCCATGTGATGTCTTTGAGGTTCTCACTGCCTCTTTGGAAGAAGGGTAGGGAAAAGGTAGCAGGAGAAGAGTTAGAGAAAGGAAGAGGAAGAGAAAAGGAGGGAGGAAGGCTGAAGAGTGGACAAGCATAAGTGTGTGTAGACATGCATGGCCTGGCCAGGTAGGGCAATGAGATGGGGAAGTTCAGAGAGCCCCCAGCCACTCCTCCTTTCTGTGCTCCCGGTCTCCCACCGGGTGGGGCCTCGCCCTCCTTGGCCAGGTGTGCACTGCTCTCACGCTCTTTCCCCTCATCCTAACAAAACCTGCTCCAAGAGGAAATCTGAGGTAATCACTGATGCTGTGGGACAAGTGCCTGAAAACTGACCAGTGTTTGCTTCCCTTCTGGATTACAAACCCCAAGGGATCAAAACCTGAAGTCAAAGAGAGGAAGCACTCATGAAATTTCAGATGTCAGACTTTGGAGAGGAGAGGAATTTGGGAACAATATGTCTCACCTGTGACAGAAGAGGCTTCCTATCATACCTGCCGTCAGAGTCATTGCTAACTGTGTCCGTGCGTACGTATAGCCATGGGCAGAAGTCTGTAGATGCCAGCAAAGAAGAGAGAAGGGTCCCTGGGAAATTCCACCTCGGCCAGGCACAGTGGCTCTTGCCTGTTATCCGAGCACTTTGGAAAGCCAAGGAAGGACGAGAGCTTCAACTTAGAAGTTCGAGACCAGCCTGGGCAACATAGTGAGACCCTGCCTCTACCAAAAACTACAAATAACTAGCTGGGCATAGTGGTGCGTGCTTGTAGTCCCAGCTGCTCAGGAAGCTGAGGTGAGAAGATCACTTGAGCCTGGGAGGTTGAGGCTGCAGTGAGCCATGATTGTGCCACTGCACTCCAGCCTGGGCAACAGAGCAAGACCCTGCCTCAAAAAATAAAAAAATTCCACCTCTTCTGTGATGCCTTCTCTGATTCTTCCCTACTCTACAGTTGTGTTCTCTCAGGCCTCTGAAGCCCTGGAGCACTTTGCTTGTACTTTAACTGAGACATTTTTGAGACTTGCCACATTGTTTTCTAAATTATTATTAAATTGGCTGGGCGTGGTGACTCACACCTGTAATCTCAGCACTTTGGGAGGCACTTTGAGATCACAAGGTCAGGTGTTCGAGACCAGCCTGACCAACATGGTGAAACCCCGTCTCTACTAAAAATACAAAAATTAGCCAGGCATGGTGGCACACACCTGTAATCCCAGCCACTCAGGGGGCTGAGGCAGGAGAATGACTTGAACCCAATAGGCAGAGGTTGCAGTAAGCCGAGGTCGCACCACTGCACTCCAGCCTGGGCAACAGAGCGAGACTCTGTCTCGGGGGGGTGGAAAAAGAAATTGTGAGTTTCTCCAGGGTTGGAGCAATGTCTGACTTTCCTACATTTCTCCTTCAGCCCCTCCTGCAGAGCTTTGCATAGAGCCAGGACTCAATATTGATAGAATAGATTCAGTCAACAGCAGTGCATGGCATACATTTCCCCACGCAAGAGGGTGAAGGCTGGGGTGCAGACAGCAGAGAGGCTGTGGCAGGTATCTCGGCGAATTCCTGAAGATGGAAAGGCTTGGGGTCATATCTGCCCCAGACTGCTTAACAAACACTTAGTGAGCGCTTTGTGCTATGCGTAATGGTGGCTGAGCCTGCAGAAGAGGCAGCCAGCCCTCTCAGGAGCAGTCATTCCACAGCTCTAAACAACAGCTGCGTATGTGATACTTGAATCTTGTCCTGCCCCAAATCACTTCTTGCCTTACAGGAGACTGGCTTTGGGGTTAGACTTGATGGCCTGATCTCTCTGCCCTCTCTCAGGGCTTCCTGCTTCAGAGATCGTTGGAATATCTGTTCCCCCAATCCAAGTGGAGTTATGACACAATAATTCTTTTTCAAACAGCTTTATGGATATATAATCACATACATGATATAATTCTTGTTCTTAATGTTATGCCATCTTACAGCATCTTTCTCTCTTTTGTAAGTCTGAAAATTCTGTTAACACAGTCTTCAGTTCTGAGAAGCCCAACTAAGGATTCTTTCCTTCCTTCCTCCCTCCCTCCCTCCCTCCTTCCCTCCCTCCCTCCTTTCCTTCCTTCCTTCCTTTCCTTTCTTTCTCTCTTTCTTTTTTTCTTTCTTTCTCTTTCTGTCTGTCTTTTTTTCTTTTCTTTTCTTTTGAGACAGGGTCTTTCTCTGTTGCCCAGGCTGGAATGCTGGCAAGATCTCTTCCCAGGCTCAAGGGATCCTCCCACCTCAGCCTCCCAAGTAGCTGGGACTACAGGTGAATGCTACCATGCCTGGCTAATTAAATATATATATATTTAGTAGAGACGAAGTCTGGCTATGTTGCCCAGGCTGGTCTTAACTCTTGAGCTCAAGTGATCCTCCTACCTTGGCTTCACAGGCATAAGCCACTGCGCCTGGCCCTTTCTCTTTCTTAAAAGCACCTTAAGACTATGTGATCACATTGTAGTCCTAAACCACCTTCCCTGTTCCCCACACTCACCCACTCTAGCTGGCTTCATCCCACTATTATTTCTGAGATGGTAAGAGGCACGAGGCCTGGCTTCCCTCAGTTAGAGATAGCACAAGTGAGGCTCACGGAGTTCCAGGGGACCTGGGGTGTCTCCCAAAGCCTCCTTCTTGGCCCCAACACCTCACTTTATGTCCATACTCCTGACTCTTCCCCCAAGTCTCCATTATCCCTCCTCTCAGCAGATTTGATGGAAACAAATGTTTAGCTTCTGCTGCTGCAGTGTATTACAGTGTGAAATAAACATGGATGCCCCTTCTACCCTGACAACATAATACATTTACTGCAAAGGGATATAATAAAGTCTGTTTATTACAGCAATTAACAGAGCAGCGTTTGCCGGCATGCTTTTCAGTGGCAACCAGAAAAGTGCTTACTCCAGGTGCATAGATTCGGGAAACCATGCAACTTGAGCCAAAATGAAACCAATTAGAGGCTTAGTAAATGGGTCCCAGCCACCCCAGGAAACTTAACCATCCACGAGTCAGTTCAGCCAAGATAGAACCTCAGTGCAGGAGTTCAGCATGATATAGATTCCCAGTTTACAGAATTAATCCAGACCTGTCGCCAGGGTTGTGGTCTTGAGGATGTGAAATGTATCCGCCCAACACAGCCACCCAGGTGCTGGGTTCAAATCTTGATAAACTACATAGGGGTATATAGATGGGGAACGTTAGCACCATTGCCTCTCAGGGGTCTCCTGCCACTGCCATGGAGGTGGGGACATAAGGAGAGGACTAGAAGCTGGGCCAGAGGGAACAAACAGAGAAGGAAGAGAAATCCTTTCATTAGACCCTGTCTTCAAGAGCCTGGATTGAAATGTGGCCGTCTTGAGTAGGTGTGGAGAGGAACCTACTTTTCAGCCTGGAGAATGTATGCTATTTTGCTTTAGGCAGAAAGACTGGACAAAGACATGAAGCCGTTTGTTCCAGTTTTTTGGTGGAGGGACAGAAGAAAGGGAAGTACTAGTTGCAATTCCCCAGTGAATCTGATTGCTAATTAACCAAATTTAATTCTCTATCCCCTTTTAGGAGGGCAGGGGTTGGCTTATACGACCAACAGGACATTCTTCAGAATGAAGTTTGATTTTCCCAAGAAGGGAAGTGTCCGCAGCGTCATACGTGTGTAGGAAAAATCCATCCTGATTGGCAGCTCTTTTTTCTCTGGAGCAGTCTCTCAGGGAGACCATGGGGAGTTTTGATCTAGAAAACATAAACCTGGGTGCCTAAGCCAGGTAGAAAACCAAAGGCTCAAAAGGGCAGAGACAAACCCCTGTTAAACAGTTCCCTCTGGCTGAGGGGTGACCTAAGGGGCTCCCCTTTTCTCCATCACTCTTTCCCATCCTCAGGCCTCTGGGAGAAGATGCTGTATTGAAGGATGAGGGCAGAAGCCAGCCTGGCCTCTCTGGAACAGAGAAAGTTAGAGCTTTGAGCATCATGAACAACGGGATAAAAATAGCAGTGTTGCCATGGCAACAGAGGCAGGGAGAGTCCTGAGGATCTGTCTGGGTCCTGCCATCTCCCCCTCCTGCCTTCCTCCCGCCCCTCGGATGGAACACAGGAATAAGCTGAAGGAGGAGAGACGGCTGCCCCAGAAGGGAAAGAGACAGACCGGCAGCCCACGAGGAAAACCCTTGAACTCCAGACTTGAGGGGTTTCTGCCAGCTCCTGAGCTGCCCAGGTCTAGGAGCTCTTGGCTTTTGCAGTTTCTTCCTCAGTATGACGACTTCCTCCAGGGATGCCCTGGGCAGCTACCACTCACCCTCCTGGTGGATGGTCCTGACCTCCTGGGCTCCTCTGTGAAGAGTCAAGGTTCCTATTTCTTCTTCATGATCCTATAGTTCCTATCCCGTGGAAATTCAGAGAAGGGAACCCAGGCGGACTGGCCACAACAACCCCGACACAGTGTGCACTGACCACTCCAGGGATGGCCTGGGGGTCCAGAGGATTCACCCTGACGAGCCAGACACTCTTGTCAGCAATATGGACTTGAGGGGCTGTGTTTGTGTTGGGAGCAGGGTGATGATGGTGACGGCTCTCTCTTGCTCTTGCTTTTGGGTCAGAGAGATAGAACGTTCATTCCTTGGGAACAGATTCTGTTTCTTGGTTCTTGTGGTATTGTCAGCTTGATCGCCTGCTGGGCACAGCAGCCACCTTCAGGAGGAACACCAGACCTCCTGGACCAGTCTGCAAGGAGCCCACTGAACTCAGCAGCCCAGAGAGTTTCTTCTCTGGCAAAAGTCCACCTTTGCAATTGTGAACCAAGTATCTGTCTCCAAAAGTTCCAGCCACATCTGGGCACATCTGATAAGTGTGCCCTTTATCATGCGTGCCTTCCTGTGAGGTAGGGAGGAAATGGGACTCATTGCCACCTGTTATGGAGGAGGCTGGGAGAGAGGAGGCAATTTGCCAAGGTCAGGAGTCAGTCATGGCAGAACACTGTGGGGCTGTGGCTCTCCATCCAGAAATGATCACCAGCACATTCCACCAGCACATCCCCAGCCACTGGGCAAAATGCACATTCAGTCTGTAGACAGGACAAACTCTAGCCTGAGGCTCTTCCCTTTGCAGAAGGCAAGGAATGAGGTGGGGTAGTTTGATCAGCATGGAGATGGGCACATGAGGAGCTGTGCAAAGGGAAGCCCATGGGTTACAAAACTGGAGCAGGGCGCCAGTCCTTGAGATCTCTTCTAGAATCACTTGAGCATCTATCTGCAGGTGGTTGTGGTGGTGGTGGTGATGGTGTGTGTATGTGACAGAGAGAAAGTGAGAGTGTACCTAAGAGTGGCGCCTGTGATGGCCTAGACAGGACCTGGAGTCAGAGTCCAGGCCAACTGACTTACTCCCTTTGGGCCTGGCTGTAGGAGGGAAGAGAGGCAGAACTGCAGGGAGCCCTGGGCCCTGGCTAGAGGAAGATACTAGCAGAAGCTCTGGGTGACTTGCCTTTCCCTCTCGCTCCCCCTCTCACTTCTCAGAGCCACCGTACCACTTCCACCCACTCTCCCCACATGTCTGTTGTCTGCACAGAGTGCATCTGTGAGGGCAGAGGAAACCTGCGACCCTCTGGTTCCACAACCCTATGCCCCACTGAGGCTCAACCTCCCAGACTCACAGAGCCCTGGACTCCAAAGGAGACTTAAGAGGAAATTCATGTAATCCCCTATTTACAGTTGAGGAACCTGAGTCTCAGAAATAAGACATGACTAGTCTAAGGTCACATGGTCATTAGTTTCCAAGCAGGGCTAGAAGCCAGGAGACCTGGCTCCCAGCTCAGTGCTCCTTGCGCCTCACTCTAACACTTCATGTGTATTTCAGTTAGTTAATTATTGCTCTTTTTTTCTAAAAGTAACAATCTCCCTATATATTTCTATGAACCGATATGCTACATTCAAGAAGCCCTTCCCTGGGAGCAGAGAAGGAAATGACATTCTAATAAAAAGGTTTCAACCTGAGACAAGAAGCCCCTTGGGTCCTGGGGGCCAGGGTCCTAGGCAACACTCAAGTCACAGGGACCCCAAGCACCCTTCACACTTCTTGATCTTCCATTCAACAGCCTGAAGCCCAAGAGGGAAAATGGCCATGGGAAGTCCTCGCTTTACAGATGGGGAAAACTGACGCCCCCACCTGTCTGCAAGGAGGAATAAGTGCCACACAGCAAGAACAAGAGGCCCGATCTCCTCCACAGAATCATCCACCCATGTGCCCCTCCCTCACCCCAAGGGCTCAGGGCCCCCACCTCAAGGTGAAGTCTCTGGGACAGAACCATGGAGAGAGGATGGGAAGGCAGGGCAGCCAGGCCCACCCCAGAAGGAGCAGAAGCCTGGCCTGAAGTCAGAGGCCCAGGGTGCAGGGTCTGTGAATGCTGGAGCTGCTTTGGTCTTTCCCTATTCCCTGGGCTCATTCAAGGGCCTAGAGGAGGGCACAAGTCTCCAGACTGCTTCCGGAGATGCTAAAAGGAGCAAAGTCCCCATTTCCCTGAGAAGGAAACCGAGGGACAACAGAATGTGGGGTTGGGGTGTGCCTGGCTAGAAGCTGCTACCTCCTACTCAGACCATTCCAGCTGCAGTGCTGGCCCCCACCTCAGATCTGGGTGAAGAAGGGACTGCCAGCTTGGTGGCAGAGGACAACTGGACCTCCACCCAGAACATTTTGACCTTGGGACCCCACCCGTGTTCCCAAAGCCAGGGCTCAAGATATCTAGTATCCCTCTGGAGCCAAGGGAGTTCTCCCGGGGGAAGAGGTTCTCTGGATGGGCTCCCTGCCAGGCCCCTGCAGCTGCAATCCCTGCCAAGGTCTGAGAGGCACACCTGGGGAAAGCTCTCCTCAGCCACCCACTCCCCAGGACGCACTGTCTCCGCTTTCCTGACCTTTCCTCCTGATGAGCCCGTGTGGTCGGGACATAACACCCAATACCTCTGAGTCTCCGGGGATACAGTTTCATCCTCTGCCACAGAAGTGACTTCTCTAGGACTGCAGCCTCGCAGGTGACCGCTAGGGACACACATGCCCTCCAGGCAGCTCTCCGGCCTCTGTATCAAGCTAACTTTTCTGCCCATCTCTTTTCCTCACCCAAGGCCTCTGCTATCCAAGAGGACAAATAACCAGGGAGCTTTTCTCCTGTCCTTTGTGACCCACTGGCTTTTATTGCTGAATCTTGTTGTTCCCTTGAGGGAAGGACTTCTGTTTATAATTCTTTGGATATAAAAGGAAATAACAGATTGTAGAAGGCGGGGGCTGGGAGGTAGGGGCAAAGGAAGGGGATGGAGGATGGGAGGAGGAGCTCAAGCTGTGCTCAAGCCTCATAAAGAGAACCTGGATCCCACCAAATCTGCCCAAAGCCCAGGAAAGGGCCCTGAGTGTGGGTATGAGCTGGGCAGGCAGAGGCTGCCAGCATAGAATGTGCCCTTGCTTCTCCCAGGTTCTGGGCGAACCAGCCGAGGAAGCCTTTTGCCCTCCCTGGTTGCCCAGAGAGGCCCACGTTCTAAGGAAAGGGGAGCCCAGACTCTCCTATCTTGAGGCCTTGACTTGTCTACCCAGGTCACCTGTTTACCTGTCAGAAGGGTTATTCTGTCCCTGGGGAGCTAGAGGGGATCTGACTTTGCTCCTTGGCTGAGCTGTTCCCCGATGCGGGAGAACAGGCTTACAGAATCTGCCTGAAGCGTCTCTGCTGCTGGCATTCCTGTCTGCACGTCTTCTAGCCCTGGAGAACTCCAGGATTAAAGACAAAAGGCTAAGTTATACCAAAATAGGGGGAGAGAGGAAGGAAGGAAGAAGGAAAGAGGGAAGGAAATGTTTTTTTCTTTTGCTTCCTACCTCCTGGAAATGGGCTGGGGGTAAGGGCAGAGACTGAAGCTGGAAGGTTGATGGGCGTGGGAGATAAGGGAAAAAGTCAAGGAAAGTCCTAGAGGTCCCCCACCCCAAGAGTTTCCCCTGAAGGCACCACATACAAACGCGGTCCCCTCTATGGCTTCTGAGGAGAGAAGAAAAAGGCAGGGGAGACAGGAGAATCGAGCGAGGGCACGGCTCAGTGCAGGAAAGGAGTCCCTCGGTCTGGCCACCGCAAGACAGTCCCTGAGGAGGGGAGTCAGGACCTGGGGAACAGGCCTCCCCACATCTGTGCCACTGGCAAGGAGGCGCCGGCATCATGAACATGGGTGCGTCATGGCCAGGGCTGGAGGAAACACTGCTTTCCAGAGAGCAAGAACAGAGGGAACCGCGGGGCCGCCGGCCACCTCTGCCCTCCTCCTCACTGGGATGACCACCTCAGGCTTGGCCCCACCTGGCCCAGAAGGATGCTGGGAGGGGGCTGGAAAAGGACTCATGCCCCGCTTCCTGCAACCGCAGGAGAGTCTCACACTTCTGCCCCAGAGGCCTTCTCCAGGGTCAGGGCTGCTGGAGGTTCTCTGCTAAAGCAGCCAGTTTCCTATTTAGCAACAGCTCTCCTAGCCCAAGGCAGCACATCCCTCATGCGGTTACCCTGAGAAGAGTCCCCCGAAGCTCTCAGGGCAGGAAAGAAGTTTCGCCCCTCGGCCTCCCTGGGGCTTCTTAGTCTCTGGAAGGCATGCGGCAGGTCCTGGGGTTCCCCCTTGTGTGGCTGGGGCCTCTCTCCAAGGAGGTCTGAGAATTGGAAGCTAATGGGTGTGGTGGGCATGAGAAGGATGAGAAGCACACAGGAGGCTGATGCCCTCTGGTGAGAGTCAGGCTGAGAAGAGCACTGGCTAAATCAAGACTTAAGATACACACACGGCTTCCTGCTCCAAGCCCCAGCCAGAAGCGGGCACCATCAGGCCGGAGACCTGCTGGGGGCTTGATGGAGGGGCCCTGGTTCTGCTCACACCGCCGTCTCCCGCTCTCTGTGAACTTCCTCCTTCTTCCTCTTCATTTTGCAGAAGCCATGGAGACCACAGAAGCAGGCGAAAGTGAACTGGGGCATGCCCTACACCAGGCTGGGAGAACACTCACCAGAGATCTGCAGGGAAAGGGAGGGGAGGGAGATGGGGCAGGAGAAAGGCAGGAAGAGAGAAGCAAGCTGGGGTTAATGCTCCCAGAACCCTCTGGGTCTGGCCCAGTCATTGCCACTCCCTGAGGCGGCCCGCTAGGTCTCTCACACCGGCTGGGGGAGGAGTCAGGCCTCCAAACAACAGCTCTTTGAAACCTCAGTGTTTCCTGATCTGTGTGGAGCTGATGTCATTCCTCACATTGGAGACTGGGTGAGTCCAAGGTAGGAAAGAGAAAGCCCAGCTGCTGCCTCCTTTTTTCCCCTCCCACCCGCTCTGCCTCACCTCATCACCATACACCTGGTTGGGGAACAGGAAGCAAGCTGGCTTAAAATAGACTCTGGCTTGTGCCACCTTACACAGGTTCCAGCTGGGGGCTTTCACTCGCTTCTGCAGGTCGCACACGACAGGCCCTCCTCCATCCAAATGCAGACCCCTTCATCCAGTGTAGCTTTACTTTGACACCTGGGACCGAGTCAGATTCCTCCCTTGCTTAACAACCCCAAGTTGTCTGACACCCTAGGAAAGCCTATAGGGAGCGATTATGCCCTTCCTTTGACTGCTCAGAGCAATGCAAATCCCATCCTCACCATGCAGAGAACAGACAGCAAAGAGGGTTCTTTTAGCCAACAGGCTCTTTTATTTAGCACCTATGCTGGGCAAAGGGGTTGAGAAGTAGATGCAAAAGGGTAAAGACATGGTTCTTCCCTGGCACATAAGTCTGAGGTAGAGGCTGAGGCTGGATCTGCCCCAGCTGGACATGTCGTCCCCCACCTCTGGCTAACCAGGCCCTCAGCAGGAGCCAGGGGCCGCTCTGGTATCTGTGGCAGTCTGGCTGGGGAAGAGAGGGAGCTTCGGGAGCTCAGCTTCAGTCTGCAAGAGTATCCCTTTCTACAAAGGCTCATTTAGGTTTCCCTAGCCTTAGCCACCTGCAGATTTTTCCAGTTCACCTCTCTGCCCTTCCTCTGCCCCTGGGCCTATGGAAAGGGAGCAGAAGTGCATTCAAGCCACTCAAGCAGAGAAGCTGAGAACAAAGGAAGGAAAGCGCCCTGCATGGAGGTCAGGCCCGGGCCTGGTCTGAATCACTCCTCTCTCCAGGAAGAACATGAGGACAAGCAGGTGAGTGAAGCCCAAGTGCTGCGGGAAAGGAGGGAGGCACAGGGCTATGCTGGAGGGGTTAGGAATAGAGAAGCATGAGGCGCCTCCCTTCTCCAGCCCCTCAAGCAATAGAGATTGCATAGGATGTCCTGGGCTACCCTAGCAAGGCACATGTGCAAAGTGGTTTCACTGCCTTTGAGGAATGTGGCATAGCCCAGGTGGTGGCTCTCTGGACAGTTCCACCGGTCTGGCCAACCTTGCCCTTTTGGAAAAACTTCCTTCGTGTTTCTCCAGACAAAGCTGAGGCCCACACCAAGCACGGTGCCTGGTGGAGCCAAGTCCTGTCAAGATTCTCCCCTGCCTCAGTCTCTCAGCATCCCAGTAATACAGCTATTAGCTGTAATTAATAGGTGCAATGCATTTCCACTGGCCAGCTGGATGGGCAGGAGGCCCAGCTTGAGTCAGCATGGGTAGGTAGGCTGGTTATTTAATAACCCGATTTCCAGCATCATTTACACACCCACTCTGGCAGAGTATATATAGTTAGCAGAGAGCAACCTCCAGGATATATATAGAGCCGAGACACAACTACTATATTTCTAGATCTATCCACTGCAGCTATCTCTGGATCCCTCCTGTGACAAACCTAGAGAGAGACAGGGATCCAATCTGGGACTTAGGTGGCCTGGGTTCTATTCCTGGCTCTGATGCTAACATGCTGTGTCATCCTAAGCAAGTGACTACATCTCTCTGGGCCTTCATTACCTCATTTCAGTGTGTACCAGGAGATCAGGCAAGGTTTAACACTAAGACCCCAAACCTAAGGGGGTGGAATCCTAATTTGATCAGGAAGAAGGGAGGGTGGGCAGGTAGATTCCCTTGTAATCAGTTATTGTCATGTGTGCACTTCTCTTGCTGGGGGTGTAAGTCAAGGGTACGATCAACAAAGCATTCCCATGATTATTGAAAAATACATGGGGAGAAACTGACAGGCACAACAAGGCTGATCTGGGAAGGAACTCACAACTAAAACAAGCCAGGCATGTAGCAGCCCCACAAACAGGTCAAGGTGCAGCTTAGGGTCTCTGGCCTCAGGGTGCATCGATCCCCTTCCCTTTTCACCTCACTTCCTTTTCAATGACTGTTCTTTCTTAAAAACAGCAAAATATACCCCCTTAAGTGACCCGTTCCTCCCCTGGGTCCTTTGGGGAATTTAAGAAAATCCTGGCTTTTTTGCTCTGCTTGTCACTGTAGGGAAGGATAGGGTGTGAAGTCACAGGAACCAGAACCTACACATCAGAGGAAAGGAGAGCTAACGAAGCTGGCCAGGAGCTGGGCTAGGGGCTGCAGCCTGGCTCCCGAGAGGTGTTCGAGGGCTGGCTGCCCGCCTCAGTGGGATTCCTGGGTCCTTGTATCTAAGAGCAGAAAGTATAATAAATGGGGCCTGGTTATTCTGCTTAGGTCTTTGCTCTAAAGTGCTCTGGTTATCCTTCCTTTTCTCTAACAGGGTCTCTAAAAGGGTCCTCACTGTAAGGTGCACAACTCCAAGCCCGGGAGGCTGTCTGGGCTCTGTCTGCAGCAGGCAGATTGCTGGGCTGGCCCCTGAAGTGGGGGGACATGGGGCAGAGAATTCCAACCCACTTCAGTGTCCCTGCCCGCTGTGAACCCCACTCCTCCCTCAGAATCCCCAGCAGCAGGTACCTGGGGAGTCCCTCTGCCAGGCTGTGGTCTCTGCTCCTCTCTGCTCTCCCCGGGCAGGGGTCCTGTCGACTCTCTTCCCTGTCTTTACCCCTTCACCCTTGGCAGAGGGCTCCAGTACCAGCTAGAGGCTCCCTGAAGTCAGGTCCCTTTGCTGCATCTATTTGAGGGGGAGGAGTCTGGACTAGTGCCTGGGTCCATTCCCCACTCATCAGAGCTCATCATGGGAACTCCCCTCCCACCCTCCCGCTCCTTTTCCATGCCCATAGTCCAGGAGGGACTAAGGAATGGAAAAACAGCCCCCAGAAGCCCAGAATAGGACAGAGAGGCGGGGTGGACACTGGACAAACCTCCTGCTATCACACAGTTGGCTGCATCTGACTGCAAGCTGTTGGCCCTGGCTTCTTCCCCATCCTCCTCTCTGGCTTTTTCCCAGCTCAGGTCCAAGATGGTTTACGGTCTGGGGGCATAGACGATGCTCTGCCCAGCCAGCTTTGTGGGAGCCAAGCAGAAGAGATGCCAATCCATCCTCCCCCACCACTAGGAGGTTCCTCGGCCTCCCTGCTGATCCCTTCCCTTGGCCTGACCCCCACATCTCTCTGTGCCAGATACTCTCCCAGGGTCCTCCAACCCTTGCACATCTGGCAAAAATGGGGCAGTGAGTCAGAGGCAGTATGAACATGTGGAAGAACCAAGAGAAAGAGGAGACTCAGAGCAGGCCAGAAAGTAAGATAAAAAGAAATCCAGGGCCCCAGGCTTGCAGACCACAAACTCCTAGGTGTCTCGAATTTTGGCAATGTCCTTCATCAAAGTGGGCGGCAGCGGGGGTGGAAGGCTAGGAAGCTATTTAAAAGTGTTGGGACATGCCAGGAATTCTCTGATAAACAAGAAGAGGGATATTGCGCCCCCCACGACCCATCCCTTCATCTCCCAAGGCAGAGAGCAGAGGCACTCTCAGCAAGGCAACTGCCACCCTCACTCCCCGCCACCCCCCACCCCAGGTAAAGGGCAAAAGAGAAGTGACCCAGTAAGGAGGGTGTGCCCTCGGCGCCTCTAGAACAAAGCTGAGCCCTCCGCCCCCTCCCCGGCTCCCTTAGCACCGCGCCTCAGTAATTAAAATATGAATTCACCTTCCCTCCCTGAGCCATTCATCACTGCGAAGGGAAGCAGCTGCGGCTTAGGAGACCGGATTTGGGGGATTAGCTCGGGTGGTGGAGCAGACACACCAGGAGAAAGAATTAAAAAGGAAGGGGGTGAATTGGGTTTTCTCTCCCCACCTCCTCCCTCTCCCTCTCCCTCTGGCCGCCAGGGAGCCTCCTATCCCACCCCTTCCCCCAAAGCCTAGCCTCTGCAGGTTTCTGGGAACTGTAGTCTACAAGACCGTGTTGATAAACAGGCAGGCCAGGGGTGGGTAGTGGCACAAACTACAGATCCCAGGACTTCTTCCTGGAGTTGGCAGCAGCAAAACTGGGCACAGGCCTCCAGTCTGGGAGAAACCTGCATTCTCCTTGGAGGTTAACTCCTTCTTGGCCTGCTTGAGCCTGAGCTCCAGCCTCTGGTTCACCAAGCTCTCTGGAATCACAGGCCAAGGCCTCTGCCTCCAATGGCCTTCAGAGGCCACAGACCCTAGCTTGCCGGGCCAGCCCTCCTTGTATCTTGCTTGCCCACCTATGGAGAAAGCTCCCTCCACTTTTCCAGACTGCAAGGGCAGCCAGGCATTCTCAGTGGTTCTGAGATTCTCGGGAGCTGGAGAGGTCAGAACAGCAATAGTCCTGAAATGTCTTTGTGGCCTGCACCCAGGGTTTTCCAGCCTGGCTGGGCAGAGGCTGGCCCACCCTAAGAGTGGGCAACATGACAGACAACAGCAGCTGGGAACCGGTGGACCAGACTGTCAGCGCCAGAACGAACCCGAAAGGTCTGACTTTAGTGTCAAACTTTTGAAAGCTGGGGACAGAGACTTTTTTCCCCCCAATAGTCTTTATATTTAGGAAGGAGTAGGGCTTAGCAGTCAAACTCTATTTCCACTAAAAATGGAACAAATACAATAAGAGAGAGTCATCTGAATTCAGTGTTGTTAAACACGGGCCCACTCTCGCAAGGGAGGCCTTATGCTGGGTATATCTGAGGACTGTAAAAAAGACTTAGATTGCTGGGAATAAAGTTTCAGCCATCTGCAGGTAGGGGACAGGACATACACAGCCCTCTGATCTGTGAATCCTCCACGGAGAAGGGGCATGAGGGCAACTTGCTTATTCAATGCAGTTGAACAATTATGTGAAATATACAATTGCATATCTTCTCCGGGCCTGTCCCATGGGCAGTAGCCACAGAAGACAAAGAATAGAATGGAGATCCACCTTTGTAACCCCAGAAGCAATCCAGGCCCAGCCCCAGCAAAGCAAGGACTGTCTTGGGTGAGTTGCTGAGCTGTGAGCTTGCTCTATGTCCCTGCTGGTGACAACTTACCTCTTTTCTCCCAGTTCACACTTCATTCAACAAACATTTACTCAGCCATCCCTACAAAGTGCCTTGCCTTGCTAGAGCTTCACAGAGGTTTAATCTCTGGAATGGCTCATCTGTACCCTTCCTCCCAAGCCCAGCCCAGTGCTGGGGACTACCCCAGCAAACTGAACAACAGGATTCCTGGGAGGGACCCAGTTGCAGGGGGCAGGAAGCGAGCATGGCTCTAACCTGGCTTTCCAGTTAGGAGATCAGGAGTTAAGGGAAAGCAAATCAGGTGCCTGGACAGCCTCAGAGCAGGGTAGGGAATAGGATAGGCTCACTGTGGGCCCAGGGCAGCTGGACAATGAGGGAGGTGAAGGAAGGTGCCAGCCATCTCTGAACTCTGGGTGAGAGAACCCAGAGGGCAAGTAAGAAACCCTGGCCAATTCTCATGCCTTGTTCCTTTCACCATCTAAGCTGGGGCAGGAGGGGAAGTAGCCTGGATCAGCCCCAGCAAAAACCCAGCTGGCTTGGGATTTCTCTTTGCTTCTCCTATTGTTCTGATCCCCGCCCCCCCCCCCCCCCCCCCCCCCCCCCCACCGCCCCGCAACCTCCTGTGGGAAAAGGAAAACCAGTGATGGACAAAGGGTGATTGGAGTTGGGCCATGGGGCCAATTTGTGGACGTGCATCCAATAGAGACCTCCAATAGAGACCTCGTGAGAACAACCTCCCGTGTGGGTACAGCACTCCCTGGTTTTCAGAGTACTTTCCCATGCACTGGTGTTGGCTCTCCCAATATGCAGCATGATGTGCTAAGAGCATGGGTTTTGGCACCAGACCATGTGGGTTCAAGTCCCAGTTCTGCTCCTTCCTATCCATATGAACTTGGGCCAATTTCTTAGCTCCCTGTGCCTCAGACTTCCTATAAGTAAAATAGGCTAATAGTAGACAGGACTGTCTGGAGGATGAAATGGGTTAGTGCAGATAAGGTGGTTAGAATCATGGGGTACATAGTAGGTACCCAGTAAATGTTGGTTGGTGAAATTAAGGGCTCTGAGATATTATAAGAAACTTGCCTTCTGATTGTCAATACCAAATCTAGTGCTTTCTATAATTCTTCAGTGGTCTGTCTTAGACAGACTGGGGACTGGAACAGGGGGTAGAAGGCGGGACACAAGGATGCTTCCTCTTCTACCACAGCCACCTGTTGGAATCTTCCAGGATGGTAGGGATAAAGTCAGGCCGATTTAAAAGGGGGCAGGGGAAGGAATGTGGGAGTGGAGACAGGCATAGGGAGGAGCCAGGCAAGCAGAGTGACAAGCAGGACTGGGGCAGGGAGGGCTGGTGCCCTTCACACACTGCAGGAGGGGGCAGCTCCTGGAGACAGTAGCACACCAGGAGCGAGGGGCCCTGGAATCCAGCCTGCCGCCCAGGGGGGAGCGCCTGCCTTCCTAGTTTCACTCTGCAGAAACCTCCTCTTCCCTCGTGGCCAGCATGGAGTGTTCCCATTTCAGCCTCAGAAAGAGCCCAGAGGTCTCCTTACACAGAAAAAAGGCTACAGATTCCAAGCTGACCTCGGAGAAAGGCGTGAAGGAGTGAGGCACAAGCACAGGCCCAAGTCTTCATGGCCTGAGGCCCTTGATTCCAGCCCCCAAATCTCTGGCCATGAGCCAGGCCTCAGTAACTTGGCAAGGGGGAAGGAACCGACTCAGAAAGCTCAGCACACCCTGAAGGTCTCCTTCCTTCCTCAGAGGGAATCTCCCTCTGGAATCACTGGCCCAGTCTCTTCATTTCAGAGTGAGGAAACAGGGCCAGAAGGGAAGTGACTGGGCCAAGGTCACACGGCCTAGCCCCGATCCCAGGTTACCAGATCCCGTGATGCCCCACCCCCAAGCAGAGCCTCCTTCTGGTGCCCCTTGGTGGCTGGCTCCGAACCTGGTCCCGTGGGAGGTGCACTTGCTGCAGGAGAAGGAGCTCGCCCCTCACTGTAGCCCATGGCTTTTAGCCCTACATGAGTTTGGGACAGCAATCACATAGGAATGAAAAGCCATAGGCCACAGCAGAGTGGAGGGGTCCAGCGGCAGGAATCTCACAGGGAGGTGAGAAGCTGAGGCACCTGAGAAGCCCTCACTCCTCTTCTCAGCACCCCCCACACCAGACCCACCCACACTGCCTCCCTCCAGGATGAGGCCCCCCAGGTTAAATTCTCTCACCATCCTCTACCACCTGCACTAAAGCCATCCCAGTAATGAGTTTCCAGTTCTTGCCCTACAAAGGACTCACACAATGGTCCTCACTCCAGGGTATGAGGAGGGGTGGCTTCCTGGCCATAAAGAACCTCCTCAAATTCCCTTAATTAGCTTCCAGCCCCCTGCCCAGGGTCCTTAACTACCCCTCCCCTAGAGAATAAGGCCGGATCTTTTCAAGGCTGTGCTGCTGCCAGTACCCAGGACAGGGGGGCCCCAAGTTAGCCTCCCTCCTTGCAAAGCTTAACTCTTTCTAGTCCAACCACTGGAAGCACAGTGGGCAAAGGAGGGTCTGGGTAAAGGAGGGCAGTGATGAGGACCTGCCCTTTGTTTAGAGGGGTAAATAGGTTTCTTGAGTGCCCCCAGGGGTGGCGGCTGGGCCACCCTACCCAGACCAGTCTGGGTGGTTACCGACAACACCCATTCTTGCATAGTTCAGAGGACAGTGAGATCTCCATCTCCAGACCCGGTTGGAGGCAGAAAGAGGGCTGCAGCTGAAACCTCCCCAGGCTGAGGGCAGCTCACTCTGGAGCCATCCCTGACAAGGCTGCGGGAGGGGTGCGCAGTGCCCTGCCGCTCTCATTGGCAGGACATGGGGGTTAGCACAGACATCTCCAGGAATGGACTGAAGAGCTGCGTTGAGGGGAACCAAGGTCTCAGGGCCCTGGAAAAGATGTGTTCTAATCACAAGTACCATTTTCCCAGCCCCTCCCCTGTGACGGGTCAGCTGCAGGCATCAGCCTCAGAGAAGTGGGCCTCTAGGGCTCCTGCTAGCCCAGGCTCAGGAAAGCCCCAGGGGCCTCAGACCTCTCCCAGGGGTCCCCAAGAAGATGGTAAGAGGCCTCAGGCCCAGATCAGGCCCTACCTCTGCCAGGCAGTAGCTGCCACTCCCACCCCAACTGTACCCTCAGCCCCAGGGCCACACTTGCTGGCTCTCTGCACGACCCTGGTTGAAGCAACCTGCTTTCACTGGACAGGAATCCTGCATTCCCCAACAACAGCACAGCACAGCACGGCACAGCACGCCCCTCCACACACTCCAGCCATGCCCAACCTTAAGGGCCAAATAACTAGGCATCCTGCAGCCTCCCACCTGAACTTTGGGTCATCCACTCCAGCCCCAACCCCCTCTGGTTCTCCTTTCCATCCTTTCTCATGGGACCCCAGAACCCCAGACCCAGGCCCTGCATAAAGCCATGGACTCTAGGCAGAATGCCCTCAGCTCCCTCCCAGGGGATGCTGGGCCAGGGGCTGGGGGTCCCAGGGGCTGCTCACCTGGCGGACTCAACAAGGCCCCCTTTCCCTCGCAGTCCGCCTCACAATTCCCCGCAGAGCCACTTCCTGCCTTCCAGGCAGCCACTCACTCCTCCACTCACCCCCGAGAAGCTCCACGCCCCAGTGAGGGCAGGCCTCCTCCCTCCCCCTGCCCGCCCACCACCGGCCTGGGCTGAGCTGTACCCAACTCAACTTGACTCACTTGTGACCCGCCCCTCCCCCAGCCCTGAGGACGGTGGGGGTGGGGGCGGGCTGGGCAGGCGGGGCGGTCAGGTATTCCTTCAACCCTGACTTGGGCCTGAGTAACAAAGGTCTCATTGAGCCTCTGGCTGTCTGGTCGGTGAAGCACAAACCTCTTGTATCTCTGGCTTTTGATCTCACTCCCTCTGAACCAGCCATGTATTACTCACGTCCCCCTGCCGGGCCATTGGTGCGGAGGGGCTGTTTGGTCCCTCCTTCCCTCCCCATCTCCTTTCTCTCCTTCCTTCCCCTGCCACTCCCCTCCGGCCTTTTTATAGTTTAATTTTTGGCAGGAGACCTGAGATGGCTTCCTGCAGGCCCCCTCTCCTGCCTGGCCCCCTCCCCTTCTCTGCAGCCCTGGTTCCTCTTCTCACCCATACCCCTATTCTGCTCCTACCACTCCCCTGCCCTGGGAGGACAAGGTCAGCACTTGTCTGTCCTTCCATTTCCTTTCTCAGACCTGCCCGAACCTGGCCCCCTCCACCCACCCTCACCCAGTCCTTTGCTCGGATTCCTAGCGATAGCCTGCCAATCCCAGCTGCCTATCCCTAGGCACATGAAGGGCTCAGCCCCTGGCCTGCCTACCAATCCCAGCCCATCTGACAAGCTCCAAGTAAGCTCTGGAAGCGGGGCATCTCTCTCTAAGGTGTCTGGGCCAGAGGGACTGGGCTGGGGATGGAGGTGGGGACAGCCATCATGTCTCAGGCCGGACTGAACCTCACTTGGAATATAGAGGAAGAAGAAGCAGGTCAAGCCTCACCTCCTTTCCCGAGGAAACCCTCCTTCCTCCAATCCAAGAACCTGGGCAGTGAAAGGCCGCTGCTGGGCAAGAACCCCAAGGACTCCCCCTCCTCAAGCTGGGGCCATGCCCACGATTCCTGTCTCCTCTGTGCCCACCACAACCTTTCTGCAGCTTGCTGGTGGTGAGAACTGGGGCCCAGCAGCCCAAGGGGCCCAAGGGACATCCCCTGTGTATAAGGGCCACCTTACACGGCCACTGGAACATTTTCTCTTTTGCTTCCCCTGGTTCTATCCCCCAGGATCCCTTTCCTCCTTGGCCACTCCAGGGAGAGAGGCAGTCACCTTTGAGGTCTGAGTTCTCCCCAGAAATGCCAACAGATGCTAAGAATTCCCATGGTGGCCAACTCTAGAGCCCTGCCCATCCCCCACACCTACCACCTGTGGCCTCCTCTCCACTTCAGGAGTTTCCACCCCTCCCTGGCCCTCAGGTACTCCCATTCAGCTGGATTTGGGAAACTTCTGCCCCAACAGAGGCCCCATTCTTCCTGCCGCAGGCTCCCATTGTCCCTCATGACTCCACACATTCTTGGGCCTCTAAAGAGAAGTGGAGACAGCCACCCGCCCTGCCGGCCTGCCCTTGCTGTCAGCACAGCCTGGGCCCTGCTGCCTGTGGCAGGAGTTGGGGGGAGTGGGCAGGGGGGTAACCAGGAGGGAATAAAAAGAGGTGGGAGACAAAACAGGAGCGAGGGGGAGATGGAACTGACAGACACAGAGATAGACACTGAGATAAATTGTGAAGAAGAGGACAGAGGTGATAGTAGATGGAA
Organism: Papio anubis; assembly: GCF_008728515.1. Classification (NCBI taxonomy): domain Eukaryota; kingdom Metazoa; phylum Chordata; class Mammalia; order Primates; family Cercopithecidae; genus Papio; species Papio anubis. The sequence goes on along the minus strand of NC_044976.1, from coordinate 156,242,648 downwards.
ATGTAGAAGAAACTCAACAGGAGAAAAAAGGAGAGAAGGGGAAAAGAAACTTTCTTTTTTTTTAAGTGAAAACTGTGTCATGCATCTAGGTCCCCCTTAATGATCATCTTTCAGTAACACAAATATTTATTATTATTCCCATTTGGTAGATGAGAAAACTGAGGTTGATGGAGGCTACAACTTGCCTGGATAGACATTTTTTGCTCTTACAGGAGAGGGGAGGAGAAGCCTGAGAGAAAGAGAAAAGCAGAGAGCCAGAAAAGAAGAATGCTGACAAAGAGAAAGTGCAGGCAGAGGTGGAATGCAGGCAGAACCGGAGGCAGCAGGGAGAGATGAGGGGGTCTGGGGGAAGAGGTGGAGGGAGGGCTGGGAAGAAGACCTCAGGTGTCCCTGGTCTGATTGGCTGGTGGGTGTGCCCTCCCCTCCTCTCTAGGAGTCCCTTAATCGTAGCACAAGCTGCAGAAGCCAGGTCCAGCATGAAAACTAAAGCCTGTTTCACTAGGGAGCAGGGTGCAGCAACTCCCTTTTTAGGGAGCCCCCAGTCCCACCATTTCCTTCAAGGGCACACAGTCACCCTGGACCTCAGCCCACATCAGGGCACTGGTTGGAGATGGCTCTGGTTGAGGCTAAGCCAGGAGGAGAACTCCTTTGCAAGAAGAGTGAACCATTACCCCTCCACAGCAGAGAAAGACACAGAGGGAAGGGCCAGGGAAGCAAACTGGGATCAGTCCAAGAAAGGAAAGAAGTAGGACTGTTCCAACAGGAGCCAGTGGGCTTCCTGTCACTGGAGATCATCAAACACAGGGAACACAGCCACTTCTCAGACCCACTGCCTGGCACACAGTAGCTGCTTAATAAATGGTAAGCTAATGTAGAAGGGATCCTTGCACCTGGAAGTAAGTTAGATAGATAAAACCTAAGGTCCCAACAACTCCAAAATTTCATGAGTCTACATTGGAGCTGACTCGTCCTCTCAGAGCCTTTCATAGACTTACGTACCCTTTGCAGGGACTTAGAGCTCAGCAGACCTGCCTTTGCCCATGGTGGAAGGGAACCAGGGTATTAAGCCACTTGCCTTTACCACCCCACATATACTCCAACCCAAAAAGACTAAATCAGAAGCATTTCAGATTATTTGATAGATGTTGGCTGAATGGTATAGGTATACATTCAATGAATGAATGAATGAATGGCTGATGAAGCTTGGAAACAAGAGCAAGAGATCTAAGCTCTCCTGTATTTCAGGCCTGGTGTGTGCTTGGAGCTCCTTCATGCCTGTCCCCTCAGGGAAGAGAGTCCCTGGGCTGGAACAGGTTGTGGGGTGTGAGTGGGGAGAAAGCCTGGAAATCTAATTCCACTCACATGGGGGTGGGAAGGCACTGCTGAAACTTCAGAGAGACTCAGGGGATCTGATTCTGCTATCTGCCCCAAACAAGCCTGCAGATTTGGAGTTGTGGTTCAGACAGATCTGTGCATTCAGTCCCTGGCCCAGAACCAACACAAGAGAAGGCTAGTTTCATGAAGATGGACCCAGCAGGCTGCCACATACATTGTCCTCCAGACCTGCACTAGACCAGCAGTGTGCTTGCTACGGAGAACAAGATGACCTCCTTATTTTTAGGCCACTAGGTAGCCTTTCCCCATGACTCCGGTCCCCTCTGCTCCCAGGTTCCATCTCTACTCCAAACCATGGACAGACAGCTCAGGTTCCCTCTCATTTAACAGCTTGGGAGCCCCCAACTCCCTGAGGTAAAGTGGGGTGGGCACTGCTCCACTGAGCAGGAAAGCACAATTTTTTCCCCCAAGGGCTTTCTCTAGTTGTTCCAGGAGACTCAGTTCTGAGCCTTCCCAGGCAAACAGAGGGAGGTCCTAGCCTGGCAGCCCTGGGCTCTTAGGGAAGGGAGAGACGGGAGACCTGGCAGTAGTCCCAGCCAATGAAGATAGCAAGAGACCCAGGGGCAGGAGAGCAAACACAGGCAGAAGCTGGGGGAGTCTCTGCAGCCTGGGTACCCCCAGCCTCTGCATCTGATCTCCACTAAGCTCCAAGGTTGGGCTGTGGGAGGGAGGACACAGGGAGGTTCTTGTGTTACGAGAATGTAGCCTCCCCAAGTCCAGGACCCAGGCCACGGTTTTGCCTCTCAGCCAATAAAGCTGTTAAAAGAAAAATATAAGAATGGGTCACTGGCAAACTCACATGCATTTCAACCTAAGCAATTTATGAATATCGAAATGTCTCAGTGTCTGCCCAAGCACTATTCCTGCCCCCACCCATTTTCTTCCATGCCCCTCCTCAACCCCCATGGGGTGATGGTGCCCCAGCCTAAAGAACTATGGAGCTGGGCTCTCCCAAGCCCCTGTGGAGTACCTCTTGGAGGAGGAGGCAGACAGAAGAAGGGTGGGGAGAATGGCTTCAGGGACAGCCACTCATGTATCAAACATGCACTGAGAACACACAGTGGGATGGGCAGTGTGCTAGGCACCAGGAGACAGTACTCACTGAGGCCTGGCAGGCAGTCCAGTGGGAAGACAGGCCCACCTGCATATGACTGCAATTCAGAGCAGTCATGTCAGCAGGACTGTGGTTTCCCCCGCCACCCAGTCTTCTTGTCACCTCTTCCAGGGTTACACTGAACTGGATCCTCCCTAGTTGAGGGTCTCTCCTTCCTCTTCATGCCTTTAGGACAGTAGTCCCCAGCTCTGAGACTCCTGGATGTTCTCTTTGTGTGGGGGGGTGTGCGTGGGGTGGGGGTGGGGTGGGGGTGGTGTATGGGCAATGGGAGGGGCCCTGAGTCTCACAGAGTGCCCAATGCCACTTGGAGGAAGTGTTACCTGGTGTGAGTGTGTGTTTGTGTATGTGTGTGAGAGAGATCCTCTTTTCTGCCTCTGTGGCAGCCCCAGTGGGGCAATGGAAAGCTGGAATTGAGTGACTGAGAGACAGAAGTTGTTTGCAGCCCCAGGCCTCCTGGAGGGCAAAAGCCACCAAAATTACCTCTGAAGGGGGTTTCTTAGAGGACAATCCGTTTCCCCTCAATTCAGAGCTCTTTGAACAGGGGTTCCCATTCCAGCCTCAAAAGAGCTGACTTTCCTCCAAAATTAGCCCTTTTTAAGGCTCAAGTTGAGAAAAGTTGTTCACTGGCAGATGAAGGTATGTAAAACAAACAAACAAACAAACAAACAAACAAACAAAAAACCAGGAAAGATTAAATCAGACCAAAAGAAGAATTTGTTAATGAGGGTTAAGGAAAGGAAGGCAGTATACAAGTACTTCCAAACAGAGGCTGTGGAATGCTGGTCGGAAGGGAGGGCTCTCCCTTGGGCCCCCAGACGCCCTCTCCTGAGCAGCTCAGTACTGGCAGGGCTGGCCAGCTCTTGTTCCCCGGGGGCACCCTGTTATGGACCCTTTCTCAGAAAAGAGGGCAGCTATCCTCATTTAGCTGCCTTCCTGGGCCCCCACCCGGCCAGAGCTCCTCCTCCAGGTGGGCTCCCAGCTCCAGCCCTTCTGAGGTATGCAAGGGTCCCAGGGATGGGGAGGTGGTGGGAGGCAGGCTTATGGCCAACAGGTCCCGCCAGACCTAGACCCCACAGACACAAAGGCTAGGAAGGACTCTGATGTCTGTGGGGAGTAGCTGGTGTCCCCTCTAAGCCTGGGACCGTGTTTGCCTCCACATACACTGGAGTTGGTGGTTTTGCCCACAGACATGGCTTCTCCCAGGCCCCAAACTGGGGTCTCCTGGGGCCCTCTGTTCCAAGGGTACCAGACAAACATATGCACAGGTGTCACAAAGCCCTGATCCCTATCCCCTTTACAGCCCCTTCCTCATACCACTCCATACCATGGGGTATAAAGGAAACAGTGGAGGCACTGCAAGTGGGTTTCACTCAGCGGGGACAGGAGGATCGGCTACCTCCGGAGCCAAGGCCCCTCTCACACTCCCCCCAAACCCACCAGCGGCAAAATCCTTTAAAAGGAACAAAGGCAATGGGGGCGGGGAGGGGGCTTCCTCTTTGGTCGACCTAGGGCGGCGGTTGACGCAGCCTGCCGCCGGTCAGCTTTCAGGTGAGTGCCTGAACCCGCATCCCGCCCATGCCTCAAGGTCCCCTCTTCTCCCAGCCAAGCCCGGGGCAGGGAGGCAAGTCCCCCTCAGCCGTTCTCGGGTCCCCAACCCGGCCAAGGGGTCGCCTACTCGCAGCACTTTCTGCCTATTTGTTTTCGCTCAGTACTCACAGTTTAGATGCTAAGCCGGCTCCTCTCGCACTCACTTCCTTTGTCTCTCTCTCTCTCTCTTTCTCTCTCCCCCTCACCAATCTCTCTCTTCCCTCCTTGTCCGATTCTCTGCTGTAGCTTCCAGTGGAGAAAAATAATTATTCTTCTCAATGGGTTCACACAGGGCGCACGCACACACGCGCGCGCACACACACCCCGCCGAGGTACCCAATCAATGCACAAATCTTCGGGGTCCCTTTAACCTCTGCGGATGACTCCGGGAGTTAATTATGAAGCCTATTTCGGCGCGGCATAAATATGCATTAAGATAGGAAATGACAACCGATGCGCTGAACTTCAGGGAATTGGCATTTAGACGGACTCCGTCTCGCCGCCCCCCACTCCCTCCGTGGCCCCATGAGCCACCTCCACAGCCTCGCGCCTTCCCGGGCTCGCAACGCCTATCACAAGCTTCCACCCGGGCTTCAGGGGGCCCCCGTGGCGGCATGGGCGCTGCGCCGGTGCCGGGAGACCCCCTCGTGCGCCCTCTGCGGTCGGGGCAGACCCTCAGCCGGAGCTTCTTCCTCCCCCACCCCTGCAGGCGGGGCCCAGTCTGCGACACCCCCAGCACGGGCTCAGCCTGTGAACAAACTCCGAGCTCAGTACTCGCAGGAACTGGCGAGAGCGGGACGGCTATCTGCCCGCACGCCCGAGTTCCGGGCACAGCTAGAAAGACCGGGACGCGATTCAACTCCCAATCGGGTGAAGCAGCCTCGCGCCTTCGGGTCCCGCCGCCCCCGGTCGGTCCCAACCCGCACACACATGCAGGCATTTGCACACACGCGCGCACACACATGCGCGCACATGCACACACACATATGCACACCCTCGCGCACACAGACACTCCCGCGCGCGCTCACGCCCGCACACACTCAGGGTTATAACAAAGGAAGAGGGGCCAGCGCTGCCTTACTTTTGTCTCTCTTCTCTCTTTTGCAGCCCCCCAGCCCCAGGGCCGGCGTGCCCGGCCCACCCCGCCCTCCGCGCCCCCCCGACGGCCGCGGGCGGCCGGCATTCCGGAGCAGCGCGTCGGAGCTGCAACTTCGCGCCTAGGCGCCCGCACCTCGCAGCCTGGCGGGCGGGAGACAAAAGCTGCGGCGCCGCCGCCGGAGGCCGCGCGGCCAAGGTGTGTTCGCTAATTGTCAGGAAATGTGTGTGTGTGCGGCCGGGAGCCCGCAGGGGCGGGGGAGGGGGACGGAGGAAGAGGAGACCCACCCCTCCTACCCCCGCCACTCGCCAGCGCCGGGTACCCGAACCGGGATTAGAGAATAAATTATCTGCTCTCTTCTCATTGGGCTGTGGCTGAGGACGCCGTCGGCGGCGCCGGGCTGGGAGCTCTCCCGGCTCTTTGCATTCACCGCACAGCTCCAGCTCGCCTCGCTTCGTGGAGGCCGAGAGCCCGGGGCTTCGGCTCCAGACACCAGGGGACACCAGCCAGCTGGCCGCGCCGCCCCTCCCCCGCCACCCGGCTCGTCCTCAGCCCCTTCCCCTCCCAATTCTGGCTTGGGTCTTGGGGACGAAGATACTAGGGAAAAAGAGGCCCAGAGGCCGAAGATCCCAGTATCCTTCCTCTTCTCCCGCCACACCCCCTTCCCAAGGAGGCGGAAGTGGGAGGGAGGGCAGCAGGGGTCGGTCACCTGAGCCCAACCCGCTTCAGTCAGAGAGGGCTTTTAGAGCCCTCGAGAGGATCCCTTCAGTGACCACGGCCCATGTCCTGCCCCACACACAATGACAAAGAAGAGATGGCACTAAGGATCTTTGCTTTTCTCCTCTCTCCAGCCCCCTCAACTCCAGTCCAATCTTGTTACTAATTTCCTGGACCTTCCTTTGGCCCGCCTTGGCAGACAGCTCATTAACTGCCTGGAAGGAAATGCCTTCTGGTTCAAAGCAGCTTCCTGCCAAGAATTCATTCATTTAGCAAGAAATATGCAGGATCCCCCTCCACCCCCCACGACCACCACCCCTGCCATGATACGGACTGGGTGCCAGGAATGCAAAAGAAGAAGATCCAGATGAGACAATCATGTTTTAAAAAAGCAACAGATACTGGAGTCAGAGGTGCTATCCCAGTGTGAGAGGTGCTAAACTAAGGTACAGGCCAGGTTTGAACCCAAGAGGCAGTATTGAGTAACTTCAGCCGTTCATTCAATAATAATGTAGCATTTCTTCCATGCCAGGCTCTGTGCTAGGCATTGGGCGTATACACAGGGGAACCAGTGCGTGTGGTGCCCAGTCCTCTGGAGTGCACAGTCTGGTGGACAAGATGGACACTGACTAGTGCAATATGAGCTAATCAGGAGACATTTGGGCAGTGTGAATAATGCGGACTCTTACTCTTCGCTGGGGAGCCCAGAAAGACTTCTCTGAGGAATGAGATCTAAAGGATGAAAGCTGGGTGAAGATGGGATGGTGAGGGGCAAGGAAAGAGTTCTGGTCCGAAGGAACCTGTAGAGAGGCCCTTGAGCTGCTAGTAACTGGCTCATGAGAAGGCAGCGAATCGTCCCACTTGCAGAGAAGGAACACAGGTGGGCCTGGGAAGGACCTGCGGGAACTAGAGAGCTGCCCAGAGTAGTATTTGCAGGTGTAATCCAGGCAGACTTCTCCAGGTTCCAAAGACTAATGTTTTGAAAGAGGCTCAGCTGTGTGTTGCTCTTTCTGAGCCCAACCCCACACTGCAGCCCCCTTTAACTTCTAGTGTCTGATGGTTGCAACTGGGCCAACTTGGTTCCTGCTGAAGACAACCTTCCAAAATAAAGAACATAGATGACGACATCCCTGTTTCAACCTGTCACTCCCCAGTGGCCTGCACCACTCTGTTTACCTCCTCATTTAGTGACCATTGGCCTTCAACTGGGGGAAGCTATCAATAGCACTGGCTAGACTACTTTACATGTTCTGGGATTGTATGCTTTCCTATACATTTACTATCCCTAGATTCTCACAAGAGCCCTGAGGGTTAAGTTTATCTCCATCGGACAGATAGGGAAACAGAGTCAGAAAGAGGCAGTGGCTTGCTTAGTACCATGAACAAATTCATTGGCCAGCAGAATTGTTTGGCTCCCTGCCTTTTCTCTACTAGACTTCAGTTATTTGCTAGCCTCCCAGCTTATCCATGAGCCGGTGATGGTAGGGTCTAAGTAATCCCCTGCCTCTACCAGAGCCTTCAGCACCTAGGACAGGGCCCTGCACACCCAGGCTCTCGGGCCAACCCTGCTGATGTGAGTGGCTATGGTAGAAGGGAAGGAAATGATTAAATAGTAGATTTGGGAAGATGTTATAGCAGAAACTGTTTGGGCTTTGGACTTAACATGCACTTTGATGGGAATTGCCACTGTTACCAACACGCTCTGAGCCATGGTTCCCTCATCTGCCAAATGGGATTTAAGATATCCATCTGAGAAGGCTGTTGTGAAGATTAAGTGAAATTGTATATGTGTGGAATGTCTTTGGAAAAATACACAATACACTGCTAATGATAGGTACTTCTGGAAGGGGACCTGAGTGGATGGGGCATCTACTTTCATGGTTCTCCCTCTAGCAGTTGTGATGTTGTACCATGTGCATGTACTACCTGTTCAAAATAAATAATGAAATACTTTAATAAGATAATATGTAAAACGACGTAACAACAATACTAAAATAGGCACTCCATACACTTTTGTTGAACTGAATGAAGTTTTGTAATTTGAAGCACCGAGATGTATTATTGAGGAAAATCACAGAGTCTCCTTCAGAAAGTGATGCTGGCCTGAAGGTTTGCACAGTGCCGTGTCTTCAGGCAAGGGTGAAGATGGCTAACCAGGTGAGATGTTTTCCAGCCCAGAAATTCTACAGTTCAAACCCTCGCTCACAGAGGTAAATAGCATCCCAGCAGGCTCACTTTCTATTGAGAGATCCAAATCCCTGCAGGTAATAGGAGATGTGTGGGGACAAAGCAGGAGTCATGGGGAGGAAAGGCTGTGGGTCTGGGCAACCCCTCAGCAGGCCCCATTCTATCCAGAGAGGATAAGGCAGAGAGAGACTCCTGATCTGCTGACCTGGTGCTGCTCTTTTCTGGCTTAGTGAGTTAGCTCCCTGCCCAGCCACCCTGTGGCCCCAAAGAAAGCTGAGAGCAGCAGGTGCAGAGCCTAAGGAGGGGAGTGGGCTTTCTCCTGTTACCCTCCAGGGATTGAGGTCCTGGGACAGTGCAGGGCAGCCATTCATCAGCCAGCACAAAGAGACACTCTCTCAGCCACACGGAGACCAGGTCCAGTCACCTCAGACACTGGGGCATAACATCAGTGGGAACTTTAGAGGCGTCTTAAAAAAAGACCTTTGGACTCTCACATCTAGTAGTATTGGTGGAAGGGTTGAGACAGGAAGAAAGCATTCTGTGGGAGATCCTGGGGAGGAAAAGGCAAAGACAGGCCCCAGCTTCAGTGAAATGGGGAAGGGCAGGTGGAATCAGAAAAGCTAGAAAAATAGGAGTTGGACTGGCGCAGTGGCTCATGCCTGTAATCCCAGCACTTTGGGAGGCCAAGGTGGGCAGATCATTTGAAGTCAGGAGTTCAAGACCAGCCTGGCCAATATGGTGAAACCCCGTCTCTACCTGCCCCCCTCCCCCCAAAAAAAAAGAATTAAAAGAAATAGAAATAGCTGGGCATGGTGGCTCATGGCTGTAATCCCAGCACTTTGGGAGGCTGAGGCGGGCAGATCACCTGAGGTCAGGAGTTCGAAACCAGCTTGGTGAAACCCCAGCTCTACTAAAAATACAAAACTTAGCCAGCTATGGTGGTGTGCATCTGTAATTCCAGCTACTCGGGAGGCTGAGGCAGGGGAATCACTTGAACCCGGGAGACGGAGATTGCAGTGAACCAAGATCTCGCTACTGCACTCCAGCCTGGGCGACCAAGGGAGACTCCATCTCAAAAAAAAAAAAAAGAAAAGAAAAGAAATAGAAATAATTTATTCTGGAGTAGAAGCAACTAAGAAGGAAGAGAAAGGGAAGGCAAAGGCTCAGGACTGGAGTGGTCATATTTTCATCTAAAGAAAAAATATGGCTGTTCCTTTTTCTGCTCTGAGCTTCCAGAGAAGGGAAGCTCTCTGTTTCCCTTCTGAGGCAGAGGGTGTGGTGTTTTAGTCTGGGGCAGGGATATCCTGCAGCTCCAACTTTGGACAGGTCACCTTACTGACCCCTGCCTTTGCCTCCTGTCCCCCTTCTCCTAACACAAAACACACTGTAACCCAGTCCCTGGTCAGTCTTGAAAACAGGGATAACTTTCATCAGAAGGGACAAAATGCAAATGCTTTCCTTGCTAAGCAATCAGAAGTACTTATAAATTACCGTCACTCACAGCATCCTGAGTCTGTTGTGTGTAGCACAGTGGACTAGAGCCTGTCCCTGTTACAGTCACCAGAGCATCAGCTCTGGGATCCAGATAGAAAGCCACAGTTTTCATCAGTGAATATGTCATGTGCCTAGCACAGCCCCAGACACTTCATGGATACAACGATTCATTTCATTCATCCTTTTCTTCAGGAGAGTCCTCATTGCCACCTAAGAGTTTGGACTGTGTGTAGCTTTAACTGACCATCCACTTTCCTGGATGACCATATCAAGCATGGTAATACCATCCCTCAACCCATACTTCACTGATATAATAAATACAAATGGATGCAAACAGATGAGAATTACTTCATGTTCCCATCACAATCCACCAACCTGTCTACACAATATCTGCTCATATTCTCTGCCTTCCCTGCAGCTGTAATAGATGAAAAGTCTCCATTCCTACTTAGGGCCAACTCCTGCATTATTGCACTGGATCCCATTCACTCTCACTTCTTCTGTGTCTTTGCTCCTTGAAATTATACCTTGTCTTTCCTGAATCATGTTTCCCCTTCAACCCCAGATCATCCTCACATACAGAAAAACATTCCTTAATGTTGCCTATCTTAAAAAAAACAGCCAGGCGCGGTGGCTCAAGCCTGTAATCTGAGCACTTTGGGAGGCCGAGGTGTGGACAGATCATGAGGGCAGGAGTTGGAGACCAGCCTGGCTAACATGCCAACATGGTGAAACCCTACCTCTACTAAAAATACAAAAAAATTAGCTGGGCGTGTTGGCACACACCTGTAATCCCAGCTACTTAGGAGGCTGAGGCAGGAGAATTGCTTGAACCTAGGAAGCGGAGGTTGCAGTGAGCCGAGATCATGCCACTGCACTCCAGCCTGGGCGACAGAGTGAGACTCCATCTCATAAAAATTAAAATAAAATAAAAAAAACCTTTCTTGGCTCCCACACCTTTTTCTAGGTAATAGCCCTTTTCTTTGTCATTTTACAGCAAAACTCAAGATAGTTCTCTGTAATTACTCTACACTTTCTTACCTTTATTGACTCCTCAGCTCACTCCAGTTTGACTTCTCTGTCTTCACCACCCTGCTGACACTTCTCTTGTCAAAATCACCGACAGTCTTCATCTTGCAAAATCCAAAGGCTGAAGCCAGTTCCATTTCACCGATCATCATAATTGACTGCTCTCTCCTTCCAACTCTTCCCCTGAGACACTTCTTGGTACCCCTGCCTCACTGGCCATTCCTGTCTCTCCCTGGGCTCTTTTCTCCTTTCAGTTCTCTCAAACTCACTCTGTAGGCAATTTTATTCCTATGGCTTTAGAAACCAAGCTCTCTCCTAAGCTCCAGGCTTGCATATCCAAATGCTCATTTGACCTCTTCACTCAGCTGTTGTATTAGCTTCCTAGAGCTGCTTTAACAAAGTACTGCAAACTTTGTGGCTTAAAATGTCAGAAATGTGTTGTCTTACAGTTCTGGAGGCTAGAAGTTCAAAATGAAGGTGTTGGCAGGGCCAGGCTCAACCCTCTAGGGGAGGATCCTTCCTTGCCTCTTCTAGCCCCAGGTGTTCCTAGGCTTGTAGCAGCATCACTCCAGTCTCTGCTGTCTTCATCACTGTGAGATCATCTTCTCTATGTGTCTGTGTCTTCATATGCTGTTCTTCTCTGTGTGTTTTTGCTGAAATTGATCTCTCTCTCTCTTTTTTTTTTTTTTTTTTTTTGAGACAAAGTTTCACTCCTGTTACCCTCCTGTTGGCTGGAATGCAATGGAGCGATCTCCGTTCACTGCAACCTCCACCTCCCAGGTTTAAGCAATTCTTCTGCCTCAGCCTCCCAAGTAGCTGGAATTTCAGGCGTGAGCCACTGTGCCCGGTTAATTGATTTCTTCTTCCTTTTTTTTTCTTTTTTAGACAGAGTTTTGCTTTTGTTGCTCAGGCTAGAGTGCAATGGCGCCATCTTGGCTTACTGCAACCTTTGCCTCCTGGGTTCAAGTGATTCTCCTGTCTCAGCCTCCTGAGTAGCTGGGATTACCGGTACCTACCACTACCCCTGGCTAATTTTTTGGTATATTTAGTAGAGACGGGGTTTCACCATGTTGGCCAGGCTGGTCTCAAACTCCTGACCTCAGGTGATCCGCCCCCCTCGGCCTGCCAAAGTGCTGGGATTACAGGCATGAGCCACCACATCAGGCCGATCTCTTTTTATAAAAATGATAGTTATATTGGATTAGGGCCACTCTCATGACCTTATCTTATTACATGTGCAAAGACCCTGTTTCCAAATAAGATCACATTGACAGGTATTGGGAATTAGGACTTTTTTTGGAGAGACACAAGTTAACCCATAACAGATGTCTACTAGGAACTTCGAATTGAACATGTCCATGATGGAATTCTTTATTTCTATACCTTTTGCTCCCAATCTTTCTTCCTCCAATAATAGGACCTTCAGCTCTGTCCAAAAACATAGAGAACATCCTTGATTCCTCTCTTTTTCTCACCCTCCCACAGCCAATCTATCAGCCAGACCCATTGCTCGAATCCAACCACTTCTCTCTGTCTCCCTGGCTGCCCCTTGAGTCTAGTGTTCTCGCCCCTCTCCTGGACGACTGTGCCAGCTTCCTCCCTGGCCTCCTGCTTCCACTCATTCTTCCCACTACAGTCTACTTTCCATCTAAAAGCCAGAGTGAGTGTTTTAAAGCACAAATCAGATCACATCCCTCCTACTGCTTAAAACCTTCCAAAGACTTCTTACCGGAATTAGAATAAAATCCAAGCTTCTTAACTTGGCTTATGAGGTTTTACACAGTCTGACCCTTCTTCTCTCGTTTACTACAACTCTCCCCCACACTCACCTCCTCTCCAGCTGCACAAGCCTTCCTTCTGGCTCCCCTGAACATTCCAAGATGGTTCTCACTCAGGGCTTCACACTTGTTGTTCCTTCTGCCTGGAACACCCTTCCGTTATCTTGGCATGGATAACTTTGTCTCATCATTCCAGGTGTATCTCAAATGTTACCCCCTGAGAGAAGCTCCCTATTGCAACAGGCACTCTCTATCCCCTTACTCTATCTTTCTTTATTCATAATTTTATTTCTAACTGAGAATGTTTTATTTATTGGCTTCTGTGTTACTCTCCAACTCTCCTATTAGAATGTAAGTGGCCCCAATACCTACAGCAGAGTCAGTACACAGCAGGGCCTCCATATTATTATTATTATTATTATTATTATTATTATTATTATTATTTTGAGATGGAGTCTCACTCTGTTGCCAGGCTGGAGTGCAGTGGTGCGATCTCAGCTTACTGCGACTTCCACCTCCTGGGTTCAAGTGATTCTCCTGCTTCTGCCTCCTGAGTAGCTGGGACTGCAGGCATGCGCCACCATGCCCAGCTAATTTTTGTATTTTTTTTTTTTTGAGACGGAGTCTCGCTCTGTCGCCCAGGCTGGAGTGCGGTGACGTGATCTCCGCTCGCTGCAAGCTCTGCCTCCTGGGTTCACACCATTCTCCTGCCTCAGCTTCCCGAGTAGCTGGGACTACAGGTGAGCACCACCACGCCCAACTAATTTTTTTGTATTTTTAGTAGACATGGGGTTTCACCGAGTTAGCCAGGATGGTCTTGATCTCCTGACCTTGTGATCCGCCCACCTCGGCCTCCCAAAGTGCTGGGATTACAGGCGTGAGCCACCGTGCCCGGTCTGGGACTCCATATTATTTATTAAATACATAAACTTACTACTACATGCCAGGCACTGTACTAGGTACTGCTTTTGTAATAAGCAAACATTAAAATATGTTTCTTCTGTAGGAACGAGACAGCAACCCTTCCCCTGAGGAGCATGTCCCAGAGAAAACCAGGTGCCGAACAACTTATTAGCAACATTATCTCTGAGGATGGGTAAGTTCTCTGTCTTGGGGCCACAGAAGCTTCTCCAAACCTACACCACTCCTGACACTTCCCTGCCTCCCCATCTCAGTAGATGATCTTACTTTCTACTTCGCAGAGAAAATTGAGGTCTGGACCAGGAACTGTTGCCCCAACCTGTTTCCTTCCCTTTCCTCCTTTCTGCCTGACCTTCTGGAGAAAGTGTGGGCTTTGCACTCAAGCAAACACAGGTGCTAACTGTGGGTTTGTGAGTGACCTTGGGCAAATTACTTAACCTCTGAGTCTCAGTTTCCTTATCTGTAAAATGGTCATGATAACACCTACCTCATTAGGTTGTCTTGAGGATTAAACGAAACATCCTATATCAACATGCCTGTCTTTTCATAATTGCTCAGTGAATGGTCCATTCCTTTCTCTGCCCCTCTCTCCCCAGCCACCTGATGAGATCAGTGCTATCCTTCTTGTTTTACAGATGAGGAAACTGAAGGCAAGTCTACTGACGTTCAAGTCTGTCAGTTAACTTGCCCAAAGTCACATGTTGCTAAGTGATAGGCCCTGAGTTAATTTCATATCTCAGACTCCAGCCCCAGGGGATCGCGCTGCTACTGTAAAAAGCAAATGCAAAGACAATCTGTTGGCATTTTAATAATGTGAATTAATTCAATTTGAAGATTGTTCCTTAGTCTGACATTTTGTCCATTCTCTCTCTCTCTCTCTCTCTCTCTCTCCCCCTCTCCCCACTGCCCTTAGTGTTGTTAGAATGTCCTTTATCTCTCTCTCTCGCTCTCTTTTTTTTTTTTTTTGAGATAGGGTCTCACTCTGTCGCTCAGGCTGGAGTGCAGTGACACGATCTCGGCTCACTGCAGCCTTGGGCTCAGGTGATTCACCCACCTCAGCCTCCTGAATAGCTCAGTCTACAGGCATGTGCCACCATGCCCAGCTAATTATTTGCATTTTTAATACAGATGGGGTTTTGCCATATTGCCCAGGCTGGTCTTGAACCCCTGGCCTCAAGTGATCTGCCTGCCTTGGCCTCCCAAAGTGCTGGGATTACACGTGTGAGCCACTGTGCCCAGCCTAGAATGTCCTTTATCTCAAGAAATGATTGTTGTATTTTTTCCTTACTTGGAAAGAAAGCTAGCTATACAACATCCACCCTCTCCATTACAAAACTGCCTTAAACAGCCTAGGTAGGCTGCCCCTCCTTGTCTCTGGCAGAAGGCTGGCACCAGAATTTCTGTATTAGAGGGGCTAAAGTTGGTGCTTTGGTTAGGAAGAGGAAGTTGAGGAATTGTCTAAAAGCTAGTTACATAACTATTAACCTTTGTTTGAAGGAATTAATGGGGAATTCAGAGAAATCAGAGCCTCTCCCCCGCCACCCTCTGTCATTGCACTGCCCTGGCACATGGGCACAATGTCTTCTGAGAAGGGACACAAACTGCTCAGACATGCGGCATCCTCCCTGTAGTCCTCCTTTCCTGGCCGGTTGGAGAATGATCTCTGCCTTTCTCTTCTGCACATCTCCCAGCATGCCCCATGGGGAACATTTTGGATTTGAATGAAGAGCATAAAAATGTGGTCAGCATATTGGCCTTGGTATTTGATTTTCTTTTTTCTATGCAACCGGCCCCAGGAGGTGACTGACAAGTTGGGCCAAGTGCACTGAAAGCCCTGTCTCGGCTGGCCCATAACTCCTGAGCTGCACAGACCCCTAAGGACCCCGTGAGCCGGCAGAGAGCCATAAATCCAGCAAGCTAGAGGCTGGGAGCTCACTGATTGCACTGGGGAAAAGCAGCCTGATCTGATTGCTATGTGAGCTGGAGAGAGAAAAGGTGGTAGCTGGAGTGCTGGAAATACAACGACTTTGGAACAAAAATGAAGCAACAGAGGAATGGCAGGAGGGACTGTAGTTTTCTCATCTGTACAACAAAGGGGCTGGATTGGACTGCATCTGAAGCCCTTTCATTGCAGAAATTCTGTGTTCCCGTTTGTAACTAAGGTCAAACAGATGTGGGAGGGTGTCAGGATGGGAAAGCAAGATTGGGGGACCCAGAGAAGCCAGAAGAGGCAACAAGGAGGTGGACACATTTACTGCCTAATTACTATCACATTTTTTGGTATGTGTGTGTGTGAGACAGGATCTTACTCTGTCTCCCAGACTGGAGTGCAGTGATGTGATCTCAGCTCACTGCAACCTCTGCCTCCCAGGTTCAAGTGATGCTCATGCTTCAGCCTGCTGAGTAGCTGGGATTACAGGCACATGCCACCACACCTGGCTATTTATTTTATTTTATTTTATTTTATTTTATTTTTAGTAGAGATGGGGTTTCTCCATGTTGGCCAGGCTGGTCTCGAACTCCTGGCCTTAAGCCACCCACCTGCTCAGCCTCCCAAAGTGCTGGGATTATAGGTGTGAGCAACTGCACCCGGCCAACTATCACATTTAATTATCAGAATAACAAGTGAGATAGATATAGTTATCTCCATTTTACAGAGAAGAACATTGAAGTACAGAGGCTACATTAATATCTCAAGGCCACAAGGCTACATGCTCAGGTTGGGATTCCACTCACACGGTCTGACCCAGGGCCTGCACGCTTGGTCATGAAGCCTTCTTGCCTGAGTATGCAGTGTGACCAGGAAAACCCTGGGGGAAACATGTACACAACTCATGTTTCCTTCCTTTGAAGGATAAGAGTGGAAAACGGATAGTCCCCTTGGAGTAGATTGTCCAAAATATACATCTGTCTTCCGGGGAAGAGGAGTGTGTGTGTGTGTGTGTGTGTGTGTGTGTGTGTGTGTGTCCATAGGGAATGTAACAGGTAACAGACAGAGCCAAGAAGCATGTAGGTGAAAATACTTAATAGGGATGAATGTAAATTCCTGTACCTGGGCACAGAATCCCCATTATATAAAAATAGAATAGGGAGTTAGGATCAAAAAGCATCAGTTTAGGGGCTTCACCTGACAGCAAGCTCAGGTTGAACACTAGTGTTGTGAGGCTTCCAGAAAAGCCCACCACAGGGCTGCATCAACAGAAGGGAAGTGTCCCACACCAGGGCAGAACCCTTAGAGCATTCATGCTAGGTTGAATTCCAGGCCCCTTGCTATAAGAGGGACAGGGACAGGCCAGAGAGGATAAAGAGGAGAGCAACAGGGATAGAGATGGACATCTGAGGAAGAGGTAAAACACTCACCAGTTGAAAGAACCAGGCTAGACATGGTGGCTCATGCCTGTAATCCCAACACTCTGGGAGGTCGAGGCAGGTGGATCACCTGAGCTCAGGAGTTCGAGACCAGCCTGGCCAACATGGTGAAATCCTGTCTCTACTAAAAATACAAAAATTAGCCAGGTGCAATGGTGGGCACCTGTGGTCCCAGCTACTTGGAAGGCTGAGGCAGGAGAATTGCTTGAACCCAGGAGACGGAGGTTACAGTGAGCCAAGATTGCACCACTGCACTCCAGCATGGGCCATGAGAGAATCTGTCACCAAAAAAAGAGAAAGAACCAGGTGACGTTGTGCAAGTTACATCATACATCACAACATCAGTTTTCCTATCTGCAAAAGGGGCTTATTAGTAGTGTTGGCATAGAGATTAAATGAGGTAATGCATGTAAAGTGCTTAGCTCAGGGCCGGACATAATAAACGTTAGCTGCACCAGCCATTATTAAACCCTGAGCATGCTCACCTCAGGCAAGGGGCGCATCAGGGACATGGCTGGAGGATCAAGGACAGGGATCTCCATGGCATTGGTCCAGAGCCACTAGCTCTGTGTGGTAGCTTAGTGCAACCAAAGGCTCCACAAGTTGTTCCTCATCCTCTGACATGAGTCCTGTTAAACCTCAGCAGCCCATTTTCTGGGTGGCAGTAAGTTCTCTTGGTGATCAAAGCGGAGAGGTGTCTGGCTAGCAGCTTTCCCTCCTTCTGGGCAGGCTAGTTGGGTGGGCAGGGAGTGCGGGGGCATGGGACCAGCAGGGCCCCCAGTGACTGCCAAGGTCCAAGGCACCTCCTGCTGGCTCATTCAGCCCCCTCCTGTCCTGGTCCTTTCCCTTCCCCAGCCCACATCCCCGTCTTGTCCTCCTCCACCCTCCTTGCTCTCTTGCTGGGAGCAGGGACAGCAATGCTAGTCTCCCCTTTGACTCTTCCTGAATATTGGCTGAGCATCAGTTTCCTACACTGGCAGAAGCGAGGCACACAGTAGGCTTTCAAGGACAGGTAGGAGGAGGACTGAATGCTTAGAAGACAGCAAAGTACATCACAGGCTATTGGGTTGGAAAGCACCTACAGGATCACCTAGTTTAATCGTTAGACTTGGTGGTTTTCTAACTTTACTGAGCATAGAATTATTTGGAGTAGATTGTTTAAATGCAGATTCCTTTTTTTTCTTTCTTTCTTTTTTTTTTTTTTGTTTTTTGTTTTTTGTTGAGACGGAGTCTCGCTCAGTCGCCCAGGCTGGAGTGCAGTGGCGCGATCTCGGCTCACTGCAAGCTCCGCCTCCCGGGTTCACGCCATTCTCCTGCCTCAGCCTCCCAAGTAGTTGGGACTACAGGTGCCCGCCACCACGCCTGGCTAATTTTTTGCATTTTCCAGGGCCCTACCTACTGAAATACAGTCTCTTGGGTGGATTCCCAGGAATTTCATTTGTAACCAGCTCCAGCAGGTGATAGCCCATGCAGGTGGTCTGGGTGGACACTTTGAGGAACACTGCCCTGATTCCTGACTCCTCTCCATATTTCGACTACATTCCTGCCACATACCCATGAGAAAACTCACAGAAAAGAGTTCACAGAACGCCTCTGCTCTCAACTAATTCACAGTCTAGCTGGAGAAAGAGGACAGCCACAGGAGCAGTTAGTGCTCAGGTCCTGACCGAGGGGCTGCCATGGGAGTTCAGAGGCAGGCTGGCCCAGATCAAGGCTCCGGGAGGAGACAAGGTTTGAGCAGGGCCAGGACAACCGGATATGGTTTTCTTCCCCAGTCAGCTAAGATCTGTTCTTAGTGGAGGTGCCCAATTAGCCAAGCTCATGAATTCTGCATGTCTGACTGACTTTCATCCACCTCCCTCTCCTCCCTTCAGATGAAACCCTCTGCTCTCTGGGATGTAATTATAATATCTGGCCTGTTTTAATGAAGGCAAAAATATTCAGTATTTGTATGCGACTTCTCCCATGTTGGAGACGGTTGGAGGGGGCAGGGCGGGGAGGCGGTGCTTTGGGAGAATGAGAGACTAATAACCGCACCTTGCACTACCATCTAGCGTCTCAGTTCACAGTCTGTTCACATGTATTTTCTCATGGAATCTATGGCCCTACCACGGCAGCCAAGTGGTTTAGAACCACTTGTGCCAGCAAGGTGTGCCTGCATGGTGTTTTAAATGATGTTGACATTATGTCAGCTCAAGTAAATCAATATTTCCATGTCAACCAACTCATTTAGCTGGGAGTTCACATACCAGGATATCAGTTAACTTACATCAAAAATGTTTCATTAGGAAGTCAGTTTTTATTTCTCTTATTGTTCATGGTGATGTTCACTGACCTGTTCCTAGCATATTACACTAACCTTGAACCACTGATTGGAATAAGCACAATCATTTTACAAACCACTAGAAAAATAAAGAGCTTTATTAGTTACTATACAACCATTGCTTGTAAACTATGTGCCAATTTCAAAGATACTAAAATTTGAAAAATAATGCATGTTGACATCAGGAAAATGGGCCAGGCACAGTGGCTCACGCCTGTAATCTCAGTACTTTGGGAGGCCGAGGCAAGCAGATCACTTCAGGTCAGGAATTCAAGACCAGCATGGCCAACATGGAGAAGCCCGGTCTCTACTAAAAATAAATTAGCTGGGTGTGGTGGCAGGTGCCTGTAATCCCAGCTACTCGGGAGGCTGAGGCAGGAGAATTGCTTGAACCCGGAAGGTGGAGGTTGCAGTGAGCCAAGATTACACCACCGTACTCCAGGCTGGGCAACAGAGCAAGACTTCATCTAAAAAAGAATAAATAAATAAAAATAAATAAATAAATCAGGAAAATGGTTTAGGTGACAATGAACACAACAATAAACATTAGTCCACCTGACTTTGGCACATGAATTTTCTTTTTTGAGATGGAGTCTCACTGTGTTGCCCAGGCTGGAGTGCAGTGGCACAATCTCGGCTCATTGCACGCTCTGCCTCCTGGGTTCACGCCATTCTCCTGCCTCAGCCTCCCAAGTAGCTGGGACTACAGGCGTCTGCCATCACGCCTGGCTATTTTTTTTGTATTTTTAGTATAGACGGGGTGTCACTGTGTGAGCCAGGATGGTCTCTGTCTCCTGACCTTGTGATCCGCCTGCCTCGGCCTCCCAAAGCGCTGGGATTACAGGCGTGAGCCACTGTGTCTGGCTGGCACATGAATTCTTTTACTCAACATTGATCCCAAATTCAATAGCAAATGGGAGAGGTACAGAAGGAGAGAGATGAGAGGCAGTTTCCAACTTATCAAGCTAGAAGATCATAGGTCATTTTTCTTATGCTCTAAAAGAGCATAGAGACTTAAAATTTTACAGTTCCGTTTCACAGGTGAAATTATCAGTGCTCCAAGACAAACATGGCTGCTCAAGGCTACACAGGTAGGAGTGGCGTGGAACTCAACACTAGGGCTTCTGCTTCAAAATTCAGTGTCCTAAACAACTCAAATCCCATCAGCTGATGGGTGAATGGATAAACAATATATGGCATAACCCTATGGTGGAATATTATTCAGCCAGAAGAAGGAGTGAAATACTGATACATGCTACATGGCGAACCTTGAAAACATTCTGCTAAGTGTAAGAAGTCAGACACAAAAAACACATGTTTATTTATATGAAATATCTAGAATAGGCAAGTCCACCAACAAGAAAGCAGATGAGTGGTCGCCAGGGGCTGAGAGGAAGGGGGCAATAGGGAGTGACTACTCAGGGGAATGGGGTTTCCTTTTGGGGGGATGAAATGTGCTGGAACTAGATGGGGGTGATGACACACATCCAATGTACTAAATGTCACTAGTGGCCAGGCACGGTGGCTCATGCCTGTAATCCCAGCACTTTGGGAGGCTAAGGTGGGCAGATCACAAGATCAGTTTAAGACCAGCCTGGCTGATATGGTGAAACCCCATCTCTACTAAAAATACAAAAATTAGCCAGAAGTGTTGACGCATGTCCGTAATTCCAGCTACTCGGGAGGCTGAGACAGGAGAACTGCTTGAAGCTGGGAGGTGGAGGTTGCAGTGAACCGAGATTCTACCACTGGACTCTAGCCTGGGTGACAGAGCAAGACTCCGTCTCAAATAAATAAATAAAAAATAAATGTCACTAGTGGTAAATTGTATGTTCTGTGTATTTTACCACAATTGAAAGAAAGGAAGGAAGGAAAGAAAGAGGGAGGGAAAGAAGGAAAGAAGGAGAAAGCAAGAAGAGAGAGAGAAAGAGGAAGGAAGGAAGGAGGGAGGGAGGGAGGGAGAGAAGAAAGGAAGGAAGGAAGGAAGTCAGGGAAAATCGAATATTCCGTGTTCCCTCCTCCCTGATACTGTGCAGCCCTGGTCTGCGGGCTGGCACAGCATTACCTACCACGCAGGGGGCGTTGAATAAATTGTTGATAGAATTGGGGGTGACCACTGTTTTAGAGAATTGTAGGAAATCCCCAGAGAAAAGACAGTTCATTGCTCTGGAGGTCGGTCAGGAGGCTGGGGGCGGAAGGGGCAGAGAGAAAAAGAAGTGAGAAAAGGGAGCTGTGGAGAGACAGGCAAATGGGAGAAACAGGGAAAAACACAAGAAAGAAGAGAGAAAAGTGGGGAAGGGGAAAGGGCCTTCTCTCCAGAGAAAGCAGGGCAGGAAGGAGAGAAGAGGGCGGGCTGAGGTGAGAGGAGGAAGGAGGGGCAGCAGGGAGAAGCTGGGGCAGCTGGAGCGCTAAGGTGCCAGAGGAGAGGGCACAGTGGGCACTTGGCAAGCCCATTCCCCACCCCCTGCCCGGGTTGTGCCCCTCCTCCTCCCGCAGGAAGATGAGCAGAGCTGGCCTGGGATCATCTGTCTTCATTACACCGTCCCCACCAGCCCCGTCACTTCTTGCCAGAAAACTCATCAATATTCCCATGTGGCTTGTCAGACCCAGCCCCCTTCCTCCCCTGCCCCCACCCCAACCCCCCCACTGTCCTCCCAGGCCATGTGCCTGGACCATCTGATGAGCACACCCCAGTCGTCCACTCCACGGTCCCTGCTGTCCTCTCTCTCCTCGGCAGATCCAGCCATGACCCTCCCTCCTGGCTGCAAAGTCCCTGCTAGGGAGGAAATGGACACATTCCCCGGAGCTGGGAAGAAGGTTTCCCAGAAGTCAGCTGGGCTGAGAGGTGCTGTCTCAGTGTGTCAGCCCCATGGGGAAGCCATCCTTGACCCCTGTGTTTGAAATTTCGAAGCACCCCCCAGCACTTGGTATCCCTTGCATCTACTTCATTTTTCTCTAGTCTAAACCCTTGCCCATTTTCTAGTATGGGCTCTGTATGTATTACCTATAATGCATATTTATGTTGTTTATTCGTCTCCTCCTTGTAGAATACTCTGGGAGGGCAGGGCTTATGTCAGATGTGCTCACTGCTGCATACCCACGCCTAGGACAGTGCTGGGAACATAAGTAGAATGAATGAGTGTTGCAGTGTTGGGTTTGGACGTCCAGCAGCAAAGTGTTGGCACCTTATGGGTGCCTAACAGGCTCACTAAAGATTGGGGTAGGGAAGTTTCAGTACTGAGATCCAATGGCTTCATTAGCAAGAAACAAAGGCAGAAACCAGATTAAAAAATTCCTCTGATTCTCACCCATCCAGTGGCCTCTGTTACCTTTAGAGTAAAACTCAAACTATTTCCCAACCTGGCCCAACTTGATGAGGCCCCTGGCTGCATTTTTCATCTCATTTCCTACTAAGCTCTGCCTCTTTCACTCTGCAGAAGCCACTGTGGACCTCTTGCAGCTTCTCCAACCCTTGTCCCAACCTACCAAGGTTATTCCCCACTCAGTGTTTTAGCACCACAGCCCAGACTTTAATACAGGCAGGTGAGCCCAGAGAGTTCAGTCAGTAGAGCATCAGGCTTTTAATCTGAAGGTCCAGGGTTCAAGTCCCTGTTTGGGAGCCCTGTTTTGGCCGGACATGGTGGTGCACGCCTGTAATCCCAGCTACTTGGGAGGCTGAGGCAGGAGAATTGCTGGAACCCAGGAGGTGGAAGTTGTAGTGAGCTGGCATTGTGCCACTGCACTCTAGCCTGGGCGACAGAGTGAGACTCCACTCCGTCTCAAAAAAAAAAAAAATACAGGTAGGCAACTGGCTTCAGATAGCCTGTCCCTCATTCTATTTAGGTCTCAGCTAGAATCTCACCTCCTCAGAGATGCCTGCCCTGACCACCTGAGCTAACACAGTAGCCCCCATCCCTCTCCATCCCCTGACCTGCTTTTTCCCTTCTGGGGCTACCTGACTGTATAGTACTTATGTTTGTTTATAGCTCTTTCATTAGAATGTAAGCTCCATGAGGGCAGGAACTTTGGTTCACCCCAGATAGTAGGTGCTGTTGGTACTCTGCTCACCTCCTTTGCTCTAACTACAGAGCTGTGCTTAACCATCCACCAGCATCTGCATTTCTTTGCCAGATGGCTTTCTCCTGCTGTGCCTGCTTTGCTTGCCTTGTGATATGGTTTGGCTCTGTGTTCCTACTGAAATCTCACCTTGACTTGTAATAATCCGCATGTGTCAATGGCTGGACCAGGTGGAGATAATCAAATCATGGGGGTGGTTTCCCCCATACTGTTTTCATGATAGCAAGTGAGTTCTCACCAGAGCTCTGATGGTTTTATAAGGGGCTTCCTCCCTTGCTCAGCTCTCATTCTTCTCCTTCCTGCCGCCACGTGAAGAAGAACATGTTTGTTTCCCCTTCTGCTATGATTGTAAGTTTCCTGAGGTCTCCCAAGTCCTGCGGAACTGTGAGTCAATTAAATCTCTTTCCTTTTTAAATTACCCAGTCTCAGGCAGTTCTTTATAGCGGTGTGAAAACGGACTAATACACCTTGCATCCAGCAAAAGTTAATTCTCAGGAAACTAACACACACCCCAGAAACTCTCAACCAATGGTGGTTAATAGCTCTTGGGTAGCAAGTATTATTAATAGCATATTTCATGAACCTGAGGTATTTTGAGTACAAACAAGTGTTACAAGTAGAGGAAAGGATCCTACTAGTGTGTAAAATAAGAAGTATGAGCTTGGATTGAGGTGTTCTCGTTGGTTGCCTCAGTGGGTGATGATGATTAGGGTAGAAACTAATCATTGCTGGGAGCTGGTGTATAACATACCTCTGCCCCTTTGCTTCCCAGGTAAAATGACTCTGTGGTGCAAGTTCTAACCTGGCTCCCAGAGTTACTTAGTGGCCTTGAGCTTTGATGACTCCCAGGGGTAATTTGCCTGATAATGATCCTTTATTGGCTGCCTTCCCTTCCCAGTTTCCCTTCCCTATTCCACTCCTGGTAGTTCCTGGGATCACTTCCTAAGTAAAATTCTACAGTTAAAACTTTATTTCAAATTGGAGTGCTTCATACATTGCTGGTGAAAATGTAAAATGGTGCAGCTGCTTTGAAAAATAGTTTGGCATGGAACTACCATATGACCCAACATTTCTACTAGGTATCTATACCTGAAAGAATTGAAAACATATGTCCACACAAAAACCTGTACATAAATATTTAGAGCAGCATAATCCATAATAGCAAAAAAGTGGAAACCACCCAAATGTCCATCAAATGGTGAATGAATAAGCTAAATGTAGTACATCCATACAATGGAATAGTATTCAGCCACAAAAAGGAATGAAGTGCTGATATGTGCTACAACATGGATGAACTTTGAAAACATTATGCTAGATGAATGAAACTAGTCACAAAGGGCCACATATTGCATGATTCCATTGATATGAAAGTCCAGAATAGGGAAATCTATAGAGATGAAAAGTATATTTGTGATTGCTAGTGGTCAGGGGAAGAGGAGAATGGGACTAGCTGCTAATGTGTATGAGGTTTCTTTATATGGTGATGAAAGTGTTCTAAAATTGTGGTGATGGTTGCACAACTCTTAATATACTAAAAATCACCACATTATACACTTTGAAGGGGTAAATTATATAGTATGTGAGTTATAGCTCATAAAGTTTTTTAATTTTTTTTTTTTTTTTTTTTTTTTTTTTGAAAGTCTCACTGTGTTTCTCCCAGGCTGGAGTGCAATGGCGCGATCTCAGCTCACTGCCACCTCCACCTCCCAGGTTCAAGTGATTGTCCTGCTGCAGCCTCCTAAGTAGCTGGGATTACAGATGCCCACCACCACACCCGGCTAATTTTTTGTATTTTTAGTAGAGATGGGGTTTCACCATGTTGGCTAGGCTGGTCTCAAACTCCTGACCTCAAGTGATCTGCCCGCCTCAGCCTTGCAAAGTGCTGGGATTACAGGCATAAGCCACTGTGCCCGGCCAGCTTTTTAATTTTTTAAAAGCCCTTGTCTCAAGGTTCACTTCTTGGGAAACCTAAACTAGGATTCCCTAGAACCTAGAATTGTGACTAGCACATAGTAGGTGTTTAATCAACGTGGAAATACATGTTGAATGACTGACTGAATATTGAACAACAGCAAACTCAGGTTTAATACGTCACACACACACAACTGCTAATAGAACCATACCTCCATTCCCATAAGCCAGGCCTCGACTGCCACCTCATTCCCTACTGGAAACATCAAGTCTGCAGGCATGTCTGTTTGGAATTATGTTCGCTTGTGAAAGGAGCGGAGTGGTGTGTTTGTGTGTTAGTGAGATGCTGAGGGAGGGAAAGGGATGTGTGTGCTGTGTATGGGGTTGAGGATGTGTGTGTGTGATGTGTGTGTAGTGTGTGTGGTGTGAATGTTGTGTGTGTATATGTGTAGTGTGTATATATGTGTGTGGTGTGGTGTGTGTGTGCACGTATGTGTAGAGTGTGTATATATAGTGTGTATGGTGTGTATATATGATGTTGTACATATGCATGTGTGGTGTATGTGTGGTGTGTGTGTGTATTCATGTAGTGTGTTTATATGTGTGTGGTATGGGGCCCCTGCAGCAGGTCACTGTCACTCTGCAGGATGTCCCCACCCGCAGGGGTTTGGCCGACATCCTCAGTCGTCCATTGGTTGGCCAGTCCCATTTTTCGGGGTTCAAAGGCTGAGAAGAGAAAATGGAGCCCAACTCTGAACAGGTTTAGAGCAGAGGACACCCCTCACCCATGATCCAACATGCCAGACCCTTTCTCATCTGTTAGCAAGAAAGCCAGTCCTTGAGGGACTTAGAACACTCCAGTCACCATTAGAATGTGCTTCCCAACATCTGTCACTCAACATCCCCCTCAACAGAGTGAGGCTGTCAGGTCCCTGCCCCCATCCTCTACCCCTACCCGCCATGGCCTAGCTGAGCTCCAAGGGTGAAGACCACGTGGCCCCATGTGTGCCCTACGAGGCTGTATGTGGGGTCAGGAGCGCGCTGGAGAGCAGGGTGTGAGCTCTGGGCCTGTAGAGGCCCCGTAAGGTGCAGAGCAGGCTCCTTCCCACCTTGGCCCCGGTCTCCTCGGAGTGTGGTGAGGCACAGGGCTGGCCGTCTGCTGACATTCTGAGTCCTTCCAACAGGGTACATCCTCTGCCCTTCCCCGTGAGGGGGTAGCCATCAGGACTGCCCCTGTTCCTCAAACCCTGGCAGTTCCAGGGGTGCCCTACGCCCCAGGCCTGGCCTGGCCAGCTGCCCCCTCCATTCTGCAGGGCCATGTGGACTCCCTCTAGCTGTCCCTGGTCCAGGTGCTCAGTGGCAGAACTGTAAATCCTCTAGGCTGGCTCCAGACTCTACCTGCCTGGGCAACTGCTTCGGAGGACGGGCCTGCCTTTCCCACCCCTGGCAGATGGCCCCTGTGCCTTGGGATCTGCAAGCAGGAAAAGCAGCACCAAGCGTCCCCTGACTGGGCCTCCCTTGGCCCTGGCCTGCTTCCCTCAGACCCCTCCCCAGGCAGCGTGCCCCCCCGCCTACCTCTGGGCAGCACTGGCTCTCGGCCCCAGCCCATCCCAGTGCTCATTCTGACGGTTAAGTCAGACGTCACTCTACAAATATTTTTGGCCTCCCTGCTCTGAACCAGGCACTGTGCCAGGCCCTGGGGATACCAAGATGAATGAGGAAGCTAGAGGGTACTGCCCACAAGGACTCGGGAGAGGAATGCAAGTAACACAGAACGCAATGTAGTAAAAGCAAGGGCATTGTTCATAAAACAGAGCTAACCACGCGCAGGCACTGCTGTAAGCACTTTATGTACATTAGGTCATGTAGTTGCACAGCTCCATGGTGCGAGTCTCATTATAAATACAGAAGCTGAGGCTCGGAGAGGTGAGGACATTTGTCCGGGGCCACCCAGCTACTACAGGGTTGAGGTAAGATTCAAACCCAGGCTGTCCAGCTGTCCAGCTCGAGCCTAGCATTTATTTATTTATTTATTTATTTATTTATTTATTTATTTATTTGAGACTGAGTCTCACTCTATCACCCAGGCTGGAGTGCAGTGGCGCTATCTTGACTCACTGCAACCTCTGCCTCCTGGGTTCAAGTGATTCTTGTGCCTCAGCCTCCAGAGTAGCTGGGATTACAGGCATGCACCACCACACCCGGCTAGTTATTGTATTTTTCAGTAGAGGCAGGGTTTCACCATGTTGGCCAGGCTGGTCTCAAACTCCTGACCTCAAGTGATCTGCCTGTTGAGCCTAGCTTTTAAACAATGTTAGACTGCTTCCAGATGAACCCAGGAGGAAGAAGCTCAGAGGGCATCTCAGCTGCCTGGAGAGGTCATGAGGGATCGCTGGGCAGCTGGCTTTCTCTTCCCAGAGACATTGAACTGATTTAAATATGGCTCTAAACACAGTGAGCTGGCAGGGGCCTTGGGGCCTCACAGTATTAAGCCCTTAATGATGTAAAGCCCTTCCAGGTACTAAAAGGCAGCAAAGTTGGCCCTTGGCATGGGAGGGCAGGGAAGGAGGAGGGCCATGGTGCCAAGAATCTGTAACCACAAGACATCATGTCTTTAAAAAAAATTTTTTTTTAGAGACAGAATCTTGCTCTGTTGCCCAGGCTGGAATGTAGTGGCACAGGCTGGGCCCACTGCAGCCTCAAACTCCTGGACTTAAGCTGTCCTTCCACCTCAGCCTCCCAAGTAGCTGGGACTACAGGTGTGTGCCACCATGCCAGTCTAATTTTTTAATTTTTTGCAGAGGTGGAGTCTTGCTATGTTGCCCAGGCTGGTCTTGAACTCCGGGCTCAAGCAATCCTCCCACCTCAGCCTGCCAAAGTGCTGGGATGACAGGAGTGAGCCACTACTCCTGGCTAAGACACCCTGTCTTTGGCACCAATATCACCACATGAGCAGAGGGCAGTCCTGGGGGTCCTAATGAGGCCTCTCCCTCATTTATTTTATTCATTCCATTACACTCTATACTTTCTTGATCATAACTCGCCACACTTATTTCATTGCCTGTCTATCTCCTAAGTCTCCAAGTTCTCCGGGAGCAGGGGCTGTGTGTGTATTAACCAAGGTCGTGTCCCCTGCAACTAGTACCATGCTTGGCATAGAAGATAATGACTTAATGAAGCTGCCGAATGAATGGATGGATGGGTGAAGAATGGACGAGTAGATGAACGTGAGCCTTCCAATCATCCTGGGAAGCGGAGTAGGTATTATTATCCCCATGTCATGGGCCCTGGGCAGTGGTATGGCAGAGCTGTGGGACCAGATCCCTGTTCTGACTCCAGTCCAGGAAACATTGTTGGGTCACTCTGGGGGCAGGTCCCTACGGTCATAGGAACCAGTGAAGGCCCAAACAAAGTTGGGGGTGGAGACCTCTCACTATGACAGCTCCCACTTTCCTTCCCTTTCACCCCCTCCCTCTGCTGGGTCCCCCAGGAGGCCGTAGTCCCTTTCCCTGACCTGGCCCGTCACTGTGTGCTTGAAACCCATAGTAGTGGAGCAGACACATGGCCTGGGGGACACAAATGTGGGGTTGTTTTTTGTTTTTTAGAGATGGAGTTTCGCTCTGTTGCCCAGGTTGGAGTGCAGTGGCGTGGTTTCAGCTCACTGCAAACTCTGCCTCCCTGGTTCAAGGGATTCTCCTACCTCAGCCTCCCGAGTAGCTGGGATTACAGGTGCCTGCCACCACGCCCTGCTAATTTTTTGTATTTTTAGTGGAGACGAGGTGTCACCATGTTGGCCAGACTAGTCTTGAACTCCTGACCTCGTGATCCGCCTGCCTGAGCCTCCCAAAGTGCTGGGATTACAGGCCTGAGGCACTACACCTGGCCCTGTTTTTTGTTTTGAGACAAGTTCTCACTCTGTCGTCCAGGCTGTAGTGCAGTGGCGCAATCATGGCTCACGGCAGCCTCGACCTCCCAGGCTCAAGTGATCCTCTCACCTCAGCCTCTGGCATAGCCAGGACTATTTTTGTAGAGATGGGGGCTTGCTATGTTTCCCAGGCTAGTCTGGAGCTCCTGGGCTCAAGCAATCCTCCCACCTCGACCTCCCAAAGTGCTGGGAGTACAGGCATGAGCCATCAAACCTGGCCAGGGCATGAATGTTAACATGTATCCCCAGGACCATTGTGACACCTGGGAAAAATCCTCCTACATCGACATAAGCACCCCCACTACAAACTCTCAGGGAGCTCCCAGAACTCTCCGGGAACAATGTTGCATCCATTCATTCAACACATATTTATCAAGGGCCTACTGTGTACCATGCAGGATTTAGGCACCAGGAACCCAGATCTGCCCTCAAGGAGCTCTAGTGCAGCAGGGGAGATAAAGAAGAAAGCAGGCAGCCACCCACTAGGGAGAGCCAAGGCACGGGGGAGACCAGTGGCTGACTCTTGGGGGTGGACTGAAGACTGCAGGGTGAAATTATCCCTTTGAGGGGCCCAGACACTGAGCTGAGAAATGGCACAATTGCTAGAGAGAGAATTACAAGAAAAGCTGAGCCACAGACGCAAACATGTGAGAGAGAGAGGGGCAGGAGAAGAAGCCAGGTTGGCAGGAGTAGGGGGGTAATAATCCCAGTTCTAACTGCTTCTACACAGAAAAACTCATTCAATCTTCACAACAAGTCTATGAGGTAGGTAATCTTAAAATACCGATTTCACAGGTGAGAAAACCATGGCACAGAGAGGTTCAGTAACTTGCCCTTGGACACACAGCTAGAAAGTAACAGGTAGTTTTTTTGTTGTTGTTTTTTGTTTTTCTTTTTGAGAGAGTCTTACTCTGTCACCCAGGCTGGAGTGGAGTGGTGTGATCTCAGGTCATTGCAACCTCCACCTCCTAGGTTCAAGCTATTCTCCTGTCTCAGTTTCCTGAGTAGCTAGGGTTACAGGTGTGCACCACCACACTGGGCTAATTTTTTGTATTTTCAGTAGAGGTAAAGTTTTACCAAGTTGGCCAGGCTGGTCTCGAACTCCTGACCTCAAGTGATCTGCCCGCCTTGGCCTCCCAAAATGCAGGGATCACAGGTGTGAGACGCCGCGCCCAGCCACAAATAGGATTTGAACCCAGGAAATCCGGCTCCAGCATCTGTGCTTCTAACCACCATACTGCACGGCTGTGGCAAGCAGGAGTCAAACCACCCTTTTGGTCATACTAAGGAGCCTAAAATGCTCTCCCAGGGGATGAGGAGACCCTGGAAGTTTGAACGGGAAAGAGGGATGAGACTGGAGGATGGGTTTCAGGGGTGAGGTGTGAGGGCAGCCAGGAGGCTGTTGCTGCAGCCAGGTGAGAAGAGGGCCAAGGCAGCGGTGGGAGAGTACAGGATGAATTTGAGAAAAACCAAGAAGGTAAACTTGGCCAAATGTGTGACTGACAGGAAATGAAAGCTTGTGAAGAGGGAGGTGTGAAGAGGGGCTTTCCGATAGCTGGCTGGGTGCTTGGGGGAGGGTGCACCACCGGCCAGGCCACCCAACACAGGAGAAAGGCTGTTGGAGTGATGCTGAGTTGAGGCTGGGGTGTGTTGTCTTGGAAGTATTTGCGGGACGCCCAGATGGAGGTGCACAGCAGTCAGGAGAACCTCACAGCCCTGCTGCTACACTGGACCCACCTTCTCCCCATCCACCCTGCCCCCTCCCCCAGCCCTATCTTTCTCACCCCCCTCCTCCCTCCACCCTAGGGCCACCAGATTCCTGGAAAGTCCCAGTGCTTCGTCTGGGTTCCAAGGCCCTGCACCTGTGTGACACCAGGGCCTCTTCCCTGCAGCAATAGTTCGCCTCCTGTGGAGTGGGCATTGCAGATCTGCACCCATTTCCTGCCTGCCCTTAATGTCCTCAGTTGCTGGGATGGGACTTTTCCAGTCTGTTTTCCCCTGGCAGCAGTAGGGACTTGATCTCCCTCCACATCATGTGGCCACAGCCCGTGACTCCATCCCTGTTAAGTGAACCAACACCGAACTGAGGAAGATTCCGTGCCAATCTGCACACTGATAGCGCAAGTCTGCTCATCAGGGATCCTAGAGGCAGCCACCTGCGCTGTGGCAGGGGAAAGGACTGGGTGGGTAGGGGAATCAGGAAGGGGGACATGTGGCAGACAGAGCTTGGGATGGGATGGGACCCAGTGTGCCTGGGGGAGACCTCTCACCAGAGGTCAGGAATCTAGATGCTAACCCTGGCCCTGCTACTGCGCTGCTGTGTGACCTTGGGCATGTTACCCAACTGCATGCATCTCCTCTGTCATACACAGGCTGAACAGCATAGCCTGGCAGCCACACACCTGGGCTCTGGACCTCCCTGTCTCACCCTCCTGCAGGGCGGCCTCTCAGCCATCAGGAGAGAGGAAGCCCACAGAGCCACAGTGAGCAGCGCTGGAGGGGTGGGCACTTGGCAGAAAACCCAGCAAGGTGTTTTAGCAGCAACAGGACAATAGAGCGGCTTAGCGCTGGGAGCTTATTCTGCTTATTTTTCCATCTGTGTGTCGAGACATGCCAGGGCTGGGTGTCTACATTTCGGTAAGCCTCTTGCTACAATAGCATTCTCAGCAGCTTCAGTCACTTAGACCACAGCGGTAATCCGCTCAGGAAGAGCCCGGCCCTCGCCGCAGCAGCCCGGGGGGCCGTATTTGGGGCAGAGCGCCCGCTGCCTCTGCAGCCACTCCTATTGCCTGCCTGCCTCTTTTCCCTTGTCCAGTGTGTCACCTTCAGATGCCCTACAGGCCCCCCAACAAGGGCGGGTCAGTGGGAGCACCGATGGGTCCCTCCTAGCTGAAGGGAATTAGGTTAGACACGAGGAAGAACTGTCCCAGTGTTGGGGTGGTGAGTAAAGAGGAAGGTGGCTTCTTTTTCCCCAAACAGTTTTAAAAATAGTAGCTATTCTTCTATCTGAGGTACAATCAGGTGCATTTGGCCTGGGGGCAGGGAGATGGCCACCAAGCCCCTGGAAAAGAGTTGAGTGGGGCTGAGTTTGGGGGTGGGAGGGCTACAGCAAAGACATGGGTGAGGAGGAGCTCTGGAAATAGCTTCCCAAGACACAGCTCCCCTTCCCCCTTGAGGTAACTGATCAGACTGTGAGTTGAGTCCTGGCTGTAGGGGCTGCCAGATTCCATAAGCCTCTCTGACTCCCAGGTTGCTCTTCTGTCACACAGTTTTTGAGTAACTATAAAACATCTCTGGGCTGGGTGTGGTGGCTCACACTTGTAATCCTAGCACTTTGGGAGGCTGAGGTAGGAGGATCGCTTAAACCCAGGAATTTGAGACTAGCCTGGGCAACATAGCAAGACCCCATCTCTACAAATTTTTTTTTAAAAAGTTAGTCAGGCATGGTGGTACACGTCTGTCCCAGCTATTTGGGAGGCTGAGTGGGGAGGATCGCTTGAGCCTAGGAGTTCAAGGCTGCAGTGAGCTGCGATCACACCACTACACTCCAGCCTGGGCAACAGAGCAAGACTCTGTTCTCCCTCACCGCTCCCCCTCAGAAAAGTATCTGATCTGACACAGCATTTGATACTATTCACCCCTCCTTCCATTTTGAAACGTTCTTCCTTAATTATTGAAAGCAACATTCTTCAGGCTCTCCTCCATCTTCCATAGGAATTAGGAATCTTCTATTTGCAGGAAACAGACAACCTCTCTTCCTAACAGGCTAAACAATAAAGGACATCTATTCATTCACAAACGGTTCCAGCAAGGACTGATGGAGCAACTCAGGGATGTCACATCGGGCCAGTTCTTTCTTTCTGCCCCTCTGTCTTCCTCAGCCTCAGCCTCCCTCCTAGGCTGGTGCTCTTGGTACCACCTGCCTCTTCCTTCACACACTTGTGACAGAAAGAGCTTCTTGTCCCAGGATGTCATTCAAAAGCCCTGTAAGTCTCTGGTTGGCAAGACTTAGAAGACATGTCCCCCTCGAATCAATCATGATACCATGTGCTCCACTCCAGAGCCAGAGATGCCTTCAGTCCCCAGAGTTGCCAGGATCTTCCAAATGAAAATAGGAGCTGCTGGGGTGGGGAAGGGGACCGGCCACCGGGGAGACCTCAACACATACCCTTGCCCTGACCCCTCCCGCCTCTAGTTCTCTTCCTGCTGGCCGCAGCCTCCCTCTCCACACTGGTTCCCCGGCCGCAGCCTCCCTCTCCACACTGGTTCCCCCGGCGTCCAGAGTCCCTCCCCAGCTGCACGACCATGCCCCTGTGGCTGACTCCCTCCTCATCCACATTGAAGCCCTGACTCTCTTCCAACATCCCGTCCTGTATCTTGATCTGTTCACAAAGCATTTCTACTTGATGTCCTCAAATTCACGCTCATATGAAAAGAACTAATGATCCTTTCCCTGACATCACACACCCGCCCCCAACACACACACACACACACACACACACACACACACACACACACTGCTTGGCTCTCCAGTTATTCCCATGTTGGGCTAGTCCTTCTCCTTTACCCCCAACATCACATCCTACAGGACACCCTGGCAGTTCTCCATTGCGTCTACAGTTAGTTATATTAAGCCTTGGCCATAGAAACATACTCCCCTAGTCTACAAAAGTTACCCTTCCGTCCCAGACATGCTCCCAGTCTCCTCCTCCCTTGGTGTCAGCCTTCCTGAAATGTCACTGCTTCCTGTCCCGCCTCCCTCAAACACCTTCAATGATTCCCCATCTCCCACATGACTACATTCACCTCCCTTCGCCTGGCATTTGAAGCTACTTGAGAACCAGCCTCCTCTAACTTGATGGACTTCGCTCTGCCGTCTGGTACAGATGTCCGTCTGGTTCACCATATACCTGGAAAGACCCTGAGCGTTCCTGCTTCTTCACTCCCCTGTAGCTTCCCAAAGGCCCCCATGCTGCTGGCAGCCTTCCTTGACCACCACAGCCCCACAATCTCTCTGTCACTGTCTGGGTCAGTTGCCTGGCCCTCAGACTCACTGCCCAGCCTCCCATTTTTGTGTGTGTTGAACTGTCTGCCTTTGTATTCCCAACTGCATCCAAAGCCCCTTGAGGTAAGAGTGCTGTCCTCAAATGCCCTGGGGAGCTTGTTCTTGATAGAAATGAGCTCCTGTGCATGGAAGCACCTTGTACCATTCTGAGTTCTGAGAGGGCAGAAAGGGAGGTTTGGTGTTTTGCCAGGGAGGAGGTCAGGAGCAGGACCATTGAAAGAAACTGCAGATATTAGAGTTTCCTCAGGGAGGGTGCAGTTGTTAAGGGCAGCCTGCTTACAGGAGA
The DNA here is from genome assembly GCF_008728515.1 of Papio anubis. Taxonomy (NCBI): domain Eukaryota; kingdom Metazoa; phylum Chordata; class Mammalia; order Primates; family Cercopithecidae; genus Papio; species Papio anubis. The sequence goes on along the minus strand of NC_044976.1, from coordinate 156,208,374 downwards.
GAGCCACATCCTGGCTTCAGAAGACACCAACTATGACCGGCATGGTGCATGGGCATGGTGCCTCACGCCTGTAATCCCACCACTTTGGGAGGCTGAGGCGGGCGGATCACCTGAGGTCTGGAGTTCGAGACCAACCTGGCCAACATAGAGAAACCCCATCTCTATTAAAAATACAAAATTAGCCAGGTGTGGTGGCGGCGCATGCCTGTAATCCCAGCTACTCAGGAGGCTGAGGCAGGAGAATTGCTTGAACCCGGGAGCGGAGGTTGCAGTGAGCCAAGATCAGGCCATTGCACTCCAGCCTGGGCAACAAGAGTGAAACTCTGTCTCAAAAAAAAAAAAAAGAAGAAGAAGAAGAAGACACCAGCTACGATCCTAGCCACCCTGCTCACCAGCCGTGGGATCTTGGAGAAGTCACTTAGCCTCTCTGAGTTTTGGTTTCCTCACCTGGATGAAGGGGTATCATGTCACCTGCTCTGCCTATATCCCTGGGCTGTTGGAGGAGCACATAAGGCAATATGCATGGAAGGGCTTTGCAAAACTCTGCAAATAGACTGGCCAAGGAGTGTTTACCCAGTGGCCTGGCCTCAGTCTGGCCTGCCAGTGGGAGAGGAGAAAGGGCAAGAAGGAAGCCTGTCCTGCCCCCAGCGGGAGGCTCTGCGCCCGTCTGGCCCTCAGCAGGCCATGGGGAGAACAGGAGCTGATCAAAGGCCAGGGTTGTAAACAGCAGGGGAGGGCACCTCTCCCCAGGCGGGGGGACCTGCAGACCAGCTCCATCTGACACCCTCCCGGCCGCCAGCAGGGCCTTCCTGCCCTCTAGTGGACATAGTTAGGAGGTGCGCCCACTTCTGAAGCCGAGTGGCCTGCGGGCTGCCTGGCCTAACAGCAGCAAGATCTACAGATTGCAGAATGCCATCTGGCACCAACAACTGAGGCATGAACTTTGTTATCTTTTGGAATTCTCAACAGCCTTTCAAGGTTCGCATTATTATTCTCCTCTTACAGAGGTAGATCCTAAGGCTCAGAGGGCATGGAATCACTCAAAGCCATAATGGTGGGGCTGGGTTTCCTCTCCGCACCAGAGGGTGTGTGGAGGGTGGTCTGAGTCCCTCTAGGCCAGGTCTCATGGAGCTGGGAGTGGGAAGGATGTGGGCTCATTGTCAGGAAAGCCAGGCACGGTGGCTGATGCCTATAATCCTAGCACTTTGAGAGGTGAAGCCGACTCAGGAGAATTGCTCATGCCCAGGAATTCAAGACCGGCCTGGGCAACATGGTGAGACCCCATCTCAAAAAAAAAAGAAAAAAGAAAGAAAGAAAAGAAAATCTGGACAGCTGGTGTTCTGGCAAAGACCCCCTGAAAGCCCACCCCCTTCCCGCCGTCTCTGTCTGCAGCTTGGACTTCCCTTCCAATACGAGGGCCGAACCTGTGGCCCATGACCCTCATCCTCTAAGGTGGAGTTGACAAGCTTTTCTGTAAAGGGCCGGATAATAAACATTTTAAGTTTGTGGGCCCTGTGGTTTCTGTTGCAGCTACTCAACTCTGCTGTTGTAGCAGAAAGCAGTCATAGGCAAGGCATAAGTGAATGAGCACGGCAGTGTTCCAATAAAACTTTATTTATAGACACTAGAATTCGAGTTTTTATATAATTGTCATGTGTCATGAAAGACTCTTTTTCATTTTGGCTTTTTTTTTTCAGCCATGTAAGAAAGTAAAAACCATTCTTAGCTTTCAGGCAGTCCAAAAACAGAGGCAGGCCGTGATTTCCCAATCCCTGCCCTAAGATGCAGGAGTCCATCTCTAAAGTATTGATGCTTCAGCTCCTCTCGTGTAACTGTTCCAAGTCCCTTTCCCTTGTTCCATTTCTTCTTCCAGTGCCCTCAGTGATGTCAGAATCCAAGGTCCTGCCCTCAACTCTCTGTCCTCCCTTCCAGGGGACTTTTCATTCCATTGTCACAGTCAGCTACAGGAAGTGCCAGCGTATGCCCCTTTGCCCTCACTCCTCAGGCACAAAGCCTTTTCTGACCACCAACAGCTCACCCTTCCTTCAGCCTGGCTCATACTTCACCTCAACATCTGTGTGTTTTAAGAGCCATTTGCTCTTAAAACAGTGGCTCACACCTGTAATCCCAACACTTTGGGAGGCCAAAGCAGGTGGATCACTTTGAGGTCAGGAGTTCAAGACCAGCCTGGCCAACATGGTGAAACCCCATCTCTGCTAAAAATACAAAAAAAAAAAAAAAAAAATTAGCCAGGCCTAGTGGTGGGTGCCTGTAATCCCAGTTACTTGGGAGGCTGAGGCATGAGAATCACTTGAACCCGGGAGGTGGAGGCTGCAGTGAGCTGAGATTGTGCCATTCAGCCTGGGTGACAGAGTAAGACTCTGTCACTCTGTCCAAAAAAAAAAAAAAAAAAAAGAGCCATTTGCTTTCTCCAAATCCTCAGGAGAGACATGGCACGCTATAGAAAGCAGACTGGTTTTGCCACCACTCTAACTTGGATCTAAATCCTGACTCTCCCACCAGCCAGCATGCGATCTTTATCCTTTCCCTCTCTGGGCACTCACTGTGTCCATGCTTTATGCTAGTGTTGGAGAAGCAGTGTGGTGCTGTGATGTGAGCACTGAGTAGGAGCCAGGTGCCCCAGGGTCTGCTTCCAGTTCTGCATTTTGTAGCCCTGTGACTTCAGGGAAGTTACAGGGTGCTGGAGGGCTCAAGCCATTTGCATCAGGATAGACCTGGATCTCAAAAGAGATCAACATTTGGGGCCAGGCACGGTGGCTTACACCTGTAATCCCAGCACATTGGGAGGCCGAGGCAGGTGGATCACTTGAGGTCAGGAGTTTGAGACTAGCCTGGCCAACATGGTGAAACCCGTCTCTACTAAAAAATACAAAAATTAGCCAGGCGTGGTGCCGTGCACCTGTAATCCTGGCTACTCGGGAGGCTGAGGCACGAGAATCACTTGAACCCGGGAGGTGGAGGTTGCAGTGAGCTGAGATTGTGCCACTGCTCTCCAACCTGGGCAACAGAGCGAGACTCTTAAAAAAAGAAAGAGATAAATATTTGGGAGTCAACAGCTTATAGATCAGGGTTATCCAATCTTTTGACTTCCCTGGGCCACATTGGAAGAACTGTCTTGGGCTACACATAAAATACACTAACAATAGCTGATGAGGTTTTAAAAATCTCATGATGTTTTAAGGAAGCTTACGAATTTATATTGAGCCACATTCCAGGCCGTCCTGGGCCACGTGCAGCCCACAGGCTGCAGGCTGGATAAGCATGCCACAGATGGTCACGTAGCTGTGGCGAGGATGTCATCACCCAGAGAGAAGTTGAGTACCAGGGACAGAGTCCTGAAATATGCACATAGGGTCAGTCTTAACCCTCGGTGGCCAGGAGGTGGCAGTATATACCATTAAGGGGTGTTCTGAGGGGCAGGAAAGGGGCACTCAGGAGAGAGAAGCAGGTGTCCCAAACTTTAGATTTACCTGCTAGCTGGGCAGTGGTGCCTGGCACCCAGGTGGTGTGGTGAGTGGGGGACGAAGCAGGTGGAGATGAATCAGGGAAGTAGATTTTTCCAACTAAAAACTCACTGGAGGCTAGGCGCTGCGGCTCACACCTGTAATCCCAACAATTTGGGAGGCTGAGATGGGCAGATCACTTGATTCCAGGAGTTCAAGACCTGCCTGGGCAACATGGTGAGACCATGTCTCTACACAAAAATATTTAAAAATTAGCCAGGTGTGGTGGTGTGCACTTGTGGTCCCAGCTACTTGGCAGTTGGGAGGCTAAGTCAGGAGGATCGCTTGAGCCCAGAAGGGTGAGGTTACAGTGAGCCGTGTTCACACCACTGCACTCCAGCCCGGGCAACAGAACAAGATCTCCTGTCTCCAAACAAAAGCAAAAACACAAACCTCACTGGTTGGGGATCAAGATGTTACATTGCGAGAAGCATTTAACTAGGAGCCCAAAGGGTAGGGTATCCAGGTTCGAATCCCAGTTCTACTGTTTACTAGCTGTGTGGCCTTGGGCAATCTATCTAACCTGTCTATGTTTCAGTTTCTTTGACTATAAAATAGGGACAATGATAGTATCTATCTCCATAGGGCTGTGTATTAGATGAGTTGACATATGAAAAGTTTTTAGAACAGCACTTGGCACATATAATGTGCTTATAAATATTAGTGATTAATGTTATTATCTTTAAAATCATCCCTGAATGGGAAACCCTTCAAGTCCCCCTTTCTTATGAAGAGGCCCCAAGATCTAAGTCTGGGACTCAGAAAGGTACCAGTCATGTAAGATCAGCTATTGGGAGAAGGGTCCTAGCAGACAGGTACCACACCATGCCATTCTAGGAGCCTCAGACTTCAGAGGCCATGCCAATGGAAAGGTAGGGTCAGAGGCCACATACCTCCTTACCTTGATTTGTTTTTTACTTGACCAGGGTTTAACACCTCCCTTTCTCCAATGTCCAGGAGGAACTGGATCTAGAATAAACCTAAATGTGTGTGGGCGGGGGGTGCAGGTAGACAGGGGTGAAATCTCTCCTCTTCTCTGACCACTCCAGTTTGTCCCTGATCCTGAAGTCAAATGGTGAAGCAGAAAGACCCCTGGGCTGGGCATTAGGTCACCCATGTTCCAGTCCTGGCTCTGTGACTTTGGGCAACTTACTTTCCCTCTCTGACCTCAGTTTCTCAAAGTTCCCTTCTAGCTGAGATATTTCATAATCTTTGAGTCAGCCTATGATTCTCCTCCCCAAGTCCTGCAGCTGCACCTCAGACTCCTCTTCCATTGTCCTCTCCCTCATCACCACCCCCACAACTCCAGTGTCCTTGCAAAAGGCTGCTAGATCTAGAAATGGCTTAAATTGTCTTTCGAGAGACAGAGAGAAAGAAAGAGCAGACAGACAGCCTCCGGATTTTCATTTCCCCTACAGCCGTGCTTCTCAGGGGTCAGTAGATGGGTCAAGACTGCCAATTTAGCAAACGCCTGGGCCCCTGGGAACAGGAGTCTGAGAACAGCTAAGGTGCAGGCACTGTGGTGGTCAGATGCTTCCACACAGGATGCAATGGAGGGAGGTGGTGGGCTGAGCTCCGGCTCCTGGAACACCTGCCCAGGTGATCACTTCCTGACCTTGCTGCTCAGAGCTCTGTGTCTGCCCAGGGCCTATAGCCCTCACCCTAGTGGGTGGGGAGGGGCCCCAGCACAGTGCTGGGCCCCGGTGGAAGACATGAGTCCCTGGAAGCTAGGGGCCTCTAACCTTTCGAGGCATTTAATATCTTGCTGTTGGGCTGGTGGCATCAGGGAGACCACCCTTTGTTGCCAGAAACCAGGGCTCAAGATTCTCCCTCACAAATCCCTCTCCTCAGAACAAGCAGGGGTATGATCTGTTTTCATCTCCCTGAGGTGCCGGAGAGCGAAGGAGAGTTGTGGTTCTGTCTGGCTCACTCTGATTTCTTATAAGCAACAGCAAGATGCACGGAGGATAAGCAGAGAAGCATTTCCTGGGCAGACAAAATCATGAAATGATGAAATGGTGGCTTGTTTCATAGTGTGGGTCACAGGTAGTCCTTTCTGGATTCAAGGAACTAAACCCACACCAATAACGCAGATGGGCTAGATAATTTGCAGGATCTGATGCAAAATGAAAATGCAAGCCTCCTTGTTCACAAAGTATTAAGAATTTAAACAGAACAATAAAGCATTAAAGCAAGCAGGAGGCCCTCTGAGTGTGGGGCCTTTCTGAGCACAGGCCCTGACAGACTGCATGATGCGTGCCCATTGAGGCCAGCCCTGCAGAGAACTATCATTTCTTAAGCACCTACTATGTGCCATGTTTTTATTTAATTTAATTAATTAATTAATTAATTTTTTGAGACAGAATCTCATTCTGTTACCCAGGCTGGAGTTCAGTGGCACAATCACAGCTCACTGCAGCCTTGACCTCCCAGGCTCAAGTGATCCTCCCACCTCAGCCTCCTGTGTAGCTGGGACTACAGACACGTGCCACCATGCTTGGCTAATTTTTAAATTTTTTGTAGGGACAGAGTCTCATCATATTGCCCAGGCTGGTCCTGAATTCCTGGGCTCAAGTGATCCTTCCCTGCTTAGCTTCCCAAAGTGCTGGGATTATAGGCGTGAGCCACCACACGTGGTCCGTGCCAGATGTTTTATATGCATTATCTCATTTAATTATCAAACAACCTTAGACAAAGGCATGACGAGGTTCTCTTTGTGGATGTGGAAACATAGAGAAGTTAAATGGCTCGCCCAAGGTCACATCTGCTCATGAGTGGCATCGGAATCCAGAGTCTTCCGAGGTCAGAGCCTATGTCCTCTCTTGAGTGGCGCTGCCTCTGATTCAGAGTCTTTAGGGGCTGCCAGGAAGCAGGTGTGCACCAGAATATGGGCACACTGAGGTGTGGCAGAGACGCCCTCCCGAGTCTGACCTGCCCTGTGCTGGGCTGCTGGCGTCCCTCCCTGGGTCTGGAGCTGTTACAAAAGGCACACATGCTTGGGACTCAGACCTGGGTGCTCTGCCTCATACTGAGTGACTAGGAAAGTCAGATAACCCCTGTGAGCCTCAGTTTGCTCGTCTGTAAGATTGGCTAACCACAGCGACTTCGTGCTGTCCTGAAGATTCACTGTAGTCTGGTGTATAGGGTGCCTGACACACGGTAGGTGCGTGGCAAAGCCTGTTCTCCCCAGGACAGCACCCCACTGCCCCCTCCCTGCCCCCGCCCTCTCTCCTCAGCAAGCCCCACCCCACCTGCTCCTGCTGCTTTTGAAGCACCCCAAATTCACTGTCCCTAGGGCTTCTCCCCGAGGCCGCACTGGTAAGGGAGAGCTCCTGGCTGCCTCTCCCTGAAATCGCCCTTTGGGTTCCAAGATTCATTGCTAATCACACCAGGGAGAATTCAATTATAAGGCCAAGGGTGGGGAAATCACCAAGTTTCTGGATTCACCAGGTTTCTGGAGTGGCTGTGGCCTGACCGCTTTCTGAGGTGGCAGCCCCGGCCCTGGTACTCATGGACCACCCACTGCCATTCCTCACTGAGGGTCTCATACCAGTCCCTGGTCTTTCCTCCTCCCCATCCCGTTTAAGGGAAAGGCCGCTTCCTGCAGGACAGCCTCCTTTCCCTGGAAGCCTCCGACTGGGGAGGCTCCTTCTCCTCTCAAGCTGGTGGTCTGGGTTTCTCACCTCCCGGCTGAGGTTCCTCATCTACTTGGCTTCACTCCTCTCAGGGACAGTCCCCTGGGGACAAAGTTCCCCTTCCAGTCCCCTCCCCAGCCCATGTCAGGAAGAGGAGGCAGATGGTTAGGTGGGGAATACCTAAGGTCTGAGAAAGCCTCTGGCACCAGAGAAAACAGCAAATCCTCCCTTCCCCTCCCCCAGACCCAGCCAACTGCAACTCCAGGCTGCCTGGAGTGACACCTGCCCCTTTGCCCTCTTTCCAGGAGTAAATATTGGATCAGGTTCAGTCACCAGCTGTTCGACTAAGAGCAAAGTCAGTTGTGGGATCATGAATGGCTGGGATCTCAGGGAAGACATGCTGAGAAATATCAGTGCCCCAGGGGACCCACAGGAGAGCTCCTGGAGCAAACAGTAGGCCTGGGGAAGTACAGATTCCGGCTGACAAATCCCTTTGTTTCCCTGGCTACACCAGGTACTGCCAGATACCAACCTGCAGAGCTAGGCTGGCCCTGGAGGAGCTGGCCCCCTGGCGTAGGTCTTTCTTGCCAGGACATTTGGCATAATGGTCTGATTTGGAGGCAGTTTGACATATTCAGGTATTATACCAGGTAAACTTACCAGGTACCACTGCCTGGCCACTTAGGTAGTGGCACCTGGTAGTCACCTACACACTCAGGTGCATTTTGGTTGGATATACCTGTTCATGTGGGTGCAGGCCCCTGAGTCTCGCTGATCATTCAGGATGTCTGAGCTGAACAGGCTTGATATCTGCCCCATCACTCCGCTTGCATGCCCGGGAAGCCCTGGTAACGCGAACCTCCCGGGGCTCAGCCGAGAGGAAAAGGAAGTGTGAGTTTAAACCCTGACCTCTTCTTCGCTGGTCCTGATGTGGTTCCCACCTTGCGCCTGTCCAGACTGTTCCCAGGTCCTGACCCCTCCCTGTTCTGCCAGGCCCCAGTCCCATCCCTGGGGCCACACCTGGCTGCTCTGTGGGCCCCAGCCCCTCCCAGGCTGCAGGGAAAGGGGAACCTGGTCTGGGAGGAAATTAGGGAAATTAGCTGCAACTCCAGGAAACAATATCCCCACGACTGGGCTCAGGACTCTGTGCTGGTCCCACAGGCAAGGGAACTGGGTGCCTCCAGGCTGAGGTGGGGGCATGACAGCTGTTTCTCCTCAGTCCTGGGCACAGGCCCCAAGCCTGGTCAAGGGCTGCTTCTCAAATTGAGCTTCTGCGTGAGGAGTGAGAGGAGCACAGCCTGCCCGGGCATTTCTCTGGGCTGTGCTAACCTCAGAGGACAACACTGTGAGTCACCACCACAAGGCTGTCCTCACCCCTGCCCCTAAGATGGAGGGAGGCAAGGAGTGAGCAGAGGAGGCAAGGTCTGGGGCCAAAAATCACAGTGTTGGGCTGGGGCCAATTGGAGCCAGAAGAACCACCAGGGGAGAAGAGCAGGGGCTGGGGGAATTTCTGTGCACTTTTCTGATGCTGTCAGCAGAGTTAGTTCCCTGGGCTCTAGCTGAATGCTGGCACCAATGCAGCGACTCAGTTTTAACGTAAAATGCCATGCAAATCTCTGCCAAATAGCATCCACATCTTCTACCCATGCCCTGGTTTCAGAGGCTCTGGCCTCTGTGTCCCCCATCTCTGTCTCCAGTAAACTCGCCTGCTTCCCTGTGTTGCACGATTTTCTCTCAGGCTCTGTCCTTCTCTATCAAGATCCAGTGGCTGGAGCTGGAGCCTGGAGTCATCCCGGCCCAAGCTGCCCAGGCGGGGCGACCAGAGAACCCAGAGGTGGGGATGCAGGTGGGAGTGCTCCCCTCCCCAGGCTCCAGGCAGCTGCCCTCTCTCCTCTGTGTTTGCTCCCATCCTGGCTCTCCCTGGGCAGCAGCAGTTGGGTAGGATTTGGAAGCCTGGAGCAACTTCTCCATCCCCCCTGGTGGTCACGGTTGGCAGGAGACAAGTGGGCGAGCAGGACAGGCTAGTCACTTGCCACCTCTTCATGGGGACATCTTTTAAATATTTGTTCAAAGTAGGTTTAGAAGAGATGCCAAGGGCTTTGTGGGGTGGGCAGCAAAGAACTGCTGGGGCCAGCCTTTGTCCCTCTCCCCTCCCCAATCTGGTCTGTGTTCCTCACCCAGCAAGTAAGAGCCCTGCTGTGCAGCCAGTCCCACCAGCTTGTCATTAGAGAAGTCACCATAGTGAGGGGCTCACTTACAGCTTACACACTTGTCAAACAATTTGTTTTTTCCTTTCTTTTTCTTTTTTTAGAGACGGGGTCTTATTCTGTCACCCAGACTGGAGTGCAGTGGTGCGGTCACAGCTCACTGCACCTTTGACCTCCTGGGCTCACGTAATCTTCCCACCTCCGCCTCCCCAGCAGTTGGGACCACAGGCACACGCCACCATGCCTGGCTAATTTTTTTTTTTTTTTTTTTGAGTCAGGGTCTCACTCTGTCACCCAGGCTGGAGTGCAGTGGTGTGATCTCAGCTCACTGCAACCTCAGCATCCCAGGTTCAAGCAATTCTCCTGCCTCAGCCTCCCGAATAGCTGGGATTACAGGCTTGTGCCACCAAGCCTGGCTAAGTTTTGTATTTTCAGTAGAGATGGGGTTCTGCCATGTTGGCCAGGCTGGTCTCGAACTCCTGGCCTCAAACGATCCACCCGCCTCAGCCTCCCAAAATGCTGGGATTACAGGTGTGAGCCACTGCACCGGCCTAATTTTTTTTTAACTTTTGGTAGAAAGGGGGTTGGGGGGCTGGCAGGGAGGCAGTGGGGGAGGGACACTATGTCTCACTATGTTGCCCAGGCTGATCACAAACTCCTAGACTCAAGCAGTCCTCCTGCCTCAGCCTCCCAAAGTGCTGGGATTATAGGCATGAGCCACTGCACCCGACCCCAAACAATTTCTCTAATCACACATCTTGATACTTTCCAAGGGCATTCTGTGGACCTGCCAGCTGGACACCCCTTACTCCAGTTCTGGCTACAAGGCCCTTTGGGGTCCACCTTGTCTAGCAACCTGACAGTGCCCCAGCATGCATCTCATCAGCCTTTGTCTGGCTCCAAACCAATGGAATCTACGTGGGTGTGCTCAGATGTGGGTGGTGGAGTGAGTAGATGTTCTCAGACAATCCCCCTCTTTCTAGGACTTCATTTCCTAAAGTTGAACCTCAGAATATCCTGCAGAAGCCAGCGTGGCCCATTTGCTCTCTTGGTCCCAGGCGTTCAGGTAGGAAGAAGGTGGGACTCCCTCCTCTCATTCCATGCCCTTTCACTTCCTGTCCCAAATCCCCTCCCAAGGTCATGGGAGAGCCCTGGGCTGTCTGCTCACAGCTCACTCCTAGAAGCAAGACCTCACCTTGGCTCTGTCCCTCCCTCACTGCCTCTGTCCCCGACAGGAGGGGCGGCGGGTGCCTCCATGAGGTTGGGATTTTGTGTTTAATTATGGAGCAGGAACTTGGCAATGAGGCGGCTCCCAGCAGGGTGTGCAGTGTCTGCCGGCACCCTGACTAATGAGATAGTGTGGAGCCAGCTGACAGAGGCAGGCTGTGTAATTTACGGGTGCCTAATTGCTGTGGAGGCTATTGCTTTTAATATGATCAAGAGCAAAGGCCTTCTTTTCTTTTCTTTTTCTTTTAAAATCCATTCCCCTGGGGGAAGCAGAGTTCTGGTTTCTCTCCTAACGTGTTTTAACCTGGACATGCTATTCAGTGGCACTGGGACGGTCCATTCAAATGCTCTTTCCTCCTGAGTAGCTGTTTAGGGCAGGGTCCTGAGCTACTTGGGGGTTGGGAGATGCAGAGGGGAAGTTCAAGGTGCCTTAAGTGCACCTCAGACTAACTCCCCTTAGCATCTGTCCCAGTGGGATGCCACGTTCAGCACTTAGGTTGCTCACTCACTGGACTAGTGGCTCTTGGAACCTTTTGAGAATTTCACAAAAGTTCCTCTCTCTCTCAAAAAGAACAATAACTAGTGTTAATTGTCCTCTTAGTATGTTCCAAGATCTATGTTAAATGTACGTACTTATCCCATCTAACCCTCATCATGGCCCTATGAGAAGGGTGCTATACCCCCATTTTGCAGATGAGGAAATGGAGGTGCAGAGTACCAAATAATTTCCTCATATCACATAGACAGGACTTGAATATGGCAGATTGATTCCACTTGAACATGTTAATTTGTAGAGATTCTCTCTCTCTCTCTCCCCACCTCTCGACAGGGTCTCGCTTTGTCACCCAGGCTGGAGTGCAGAGGTACAATCTCAGCTCACTGCAACCTCCGCCTCTCAGGTTCAAGTGATTCTCCCAACTCAGCCTCCCGAGTACCTGGGACTACAGGCATGCACCACTATGCTATGCTGGGCTAAGTTTTGCATTTTTTTTTTGTAGCGATAGGGTGTCACCATGTTGTGTTGGCCAGACTGGTCTCGAACTCCTGATCTCAAGCCATCCACCTGCCTCTGCCTCCCAAAGTGCTGGTATTACAGGCATAAGCCACTGCACCCAGCTGAGATTCTCTCTTTATAAACATACAGTCTCTGTTTCTCTATCTCACATAACACACACATACACACTTACACTCACAATGTTGGCATATAATGTTATGGGTTTTCAGACTCACTAAAGCCCTGCAAGGACCCTCTTCTGCTGCTCAGGGATATAATAGGGATATAAATAGGTATATAGAACTCTCCTATTTAGAAGGCTGGAATCCAGACTATGAGGTGCCTGAGGGCAGGAACTGTGGAAATCACCAGGACTACTGAATTCAAACGCCACTTAATTAGTGTTTACTGAAGGAAGGAAAGGGGAAGGAGAGGGAAAAAGGGAAGCAGTGAGGGCGGGCACGATCCCTGCCTTCAAGAAGTTCAGAGGTCTGGCCGCAAGGTGCTTATGCCTGTAATCCTACCACTTGGGGAGGCCAAGGTGGATGGATCACCTGAGGTCAGAAGTTCAAGACCAGCTTGGGCAACATGGTGAAACCCCATCTCTACTAAAAATACAAAAATTAGCTGGGTGTGGTGGCGGGCGCCTATAATACCAGCTACTTGGGAGGCCGAGACACGAGAATTGCTTGAACCCAGGAGGCAGAGGTTGCAGCGAGATGAGATGGCGCCACTGTACTCCAGCCTGAGCAACAGAGCGAGACTCGGTCTCAAAAAGAAAACGTTCAGAATCGAATTAGTCAGACAGTCTATTAATATGCAAAGACAAATGAGACTTGTAAATAACAGTTCAAAAGAAGAGAAGAGCCATCCCTCCAGTCCAAGCAGGATCCATTGCGCCAACTGGATAAAACCCCCGAATACTTACCACAGGAAGTCAGACAACAGAGAACCGCTGGTCTAGCGGGGATTGGGGTGGCAGGGGACTAGTTGGGCGACCCAGGTGGTGGGCTTGGAGCTTTTCAAGAAGAATTCATTAAGGGTGTACACGGTGTTCCTGACAGCAGCTGTGTTTGCTTTCTGTCCAGGGTGGGGGTTGGCGGTGGGCAGGAGAGAAGGGCCAGGAGACTGGCACAGTCCTTAGCTCCTGCCTCATTTCAGCTCAGCCAAACAGCTCAGCAGCCACCAATTCTCCCAGTCTCCCTCTCCCACCTTCCATTCACCCCTCAGCCCACCACATTCAGGCCTCTGCCCTACTCCCATCTCCAGAATTGCCCTTGTCAAGGTCACCAATCCAGGGTTACCAACCATCTCTGTTTGCCCAGGACTTTCAATGCTAGAACTGGGAGAATCCCATGCAAACTGGGCCTGTGGCCACCCTACCAATGGCTTCCTAGTTGCCAAATTCAATGATGTCTTTCAATCTTGCTCTGTGGGCACCTCCTGACTCCCCTTTCCTTTCTGACACCTCTCTTCCCCTTGCTCCTGTCCTAACTTCTGGTCTGCTTGTTCTCTTCTTCCTTCATCAGTTTTGCTTCCTCGGCCAATTCAGTTCTGCCATGTTGGTTCTCTAGACCAGTGGTCCCCAACCTTTTTGGCACCAGGGACCAGTTTCATGGAAGACAGTTTTTTCACGGACCGGGCAGGGAGATGGTTTCAGGATGGTTAAAGCACGTTACATTTAGTGTGCACTCTATTTCTATGATTATTACATTGTAATATACAATGAAATAATTATACAACTCACCATCATGTAGAATCAGTGGGAGCCCTGAGCTTGTTTTCCCGCAACTAGATGGTCCCATCTGGGGGTGATGGGAGACAATGACAGATCATCAGGCATTAGATTCTCATAAGGAGCGCACAACCCAGATCCCTCACATACGCAGTTCACAACAGGCTTCGTGCTCACCTGCTGCTGTGTAGCCCAGTTCCTAACAGGCCGCCAATAGTTGGGGACCTCTGTCCTAGACCCCAGTGAGCACCTCATATATACTAGTCCTGGGCATACAAAGGCTAAAGATGTGGTCTACAGTCTCAGGAAGCTCTCAGCCCAGTAAAGGAGGAAGACATGGAGCCCCCATGCACCAGGAGGCACACAGTGAGAGAAGTATATAGAACAGACATGCTTTCGACTGGGGAGTGATCAAGCCTGCGTAGACAACATTGAGCCTGTGTGTGCCAAGGAGGCGGTGACTCTTGAGCTGGGTTTTGAAGAATGAATAGGAGTTTACTAGGTAAGTGGTGAAGCAGAGAACCTCTCCTGTAGGTGGGAACATGTACCAAGGCAGGAAGGAGTGAAACACAGTGGCATGTACAAGAGAAGTACTCGTAGTTTTATGTGGCCGGACACAACAAGAGAGGGAGAAAATCAAGATGAGTTGACGAGGGAGGCAGGGCTGGGTTGCAGGAGATCCATATGCCACAAAGGAGTCTGTGAATGAGCACAAGGAGGCCCATAGCTCCTGAAAATGAATGGAAAATATTGTGCATATGTGTTTTGACTCCTCAGATTTCATCAGATTCTGAAAGAGGGGTTGGGGACCCAAAGGCCCCCCGTTGAGGAGTTATTGGAAGCAACTGGGCAGAGGAGGAGCCACTGGCAGACTGGTTAATGGCTAAGGTTAAGGCCTCTCTGGCATCTGTCTGAAGGAGGGGTGTGGAGCCTGGAAGCTAAAGGCCAGCTGGGCCGGTGGGGCGGGCAGGGTTCAAACCTCGGCCTTCTTCCTTGGCCCTGAGCAAAGTCTTTCCCAGTCAGCACCTCCAGAGCACCATCCGACAGGCCTCCGGAGCATTTCTTTTTTTTTTTTTTTTTTTTTTGAGACTGAGTCTGGCTCTGTCCCCCAGGCTGGAGTGCAGTGGCCGGATCTCAGCTCACTGCAAGCTCCGCCTCCCGGGTTTACGCCATTCTCCTGCCTCAGCCTCCGGAGTAGCTAGGACCACAGGCGCCCGCCACCTCGCCCGGCTAGTTTTTTGTATTTTTTAGTAGAGACGGGGTTTCACCGTGTTAGCCAGGATGGTCTCGATCTCCTGACCTTGTGATCCGCCCGTCTCAGCCTCCCAAAGTGCTGGGATTACAGGCTTGAGCCACCGCACCCGGCCTCCGGAGCATTTCTAAAAGCCTTCACCAATATGTTCAACTGACTCCTCAAGTTCTACCTGGCTACGGCTAAAATCAGCACCTGTGCTTGGCCCATGGCAGATATTGAGTAACTGCTTTCGAACTGAACTGAGATCCAGCTGTCCAATGAACTCATGAGCTGGGTTTTAGGGTTTGGTTTTAGGTCCTCCTGGGGATCAATCAACTCTCTTGTGTCCAAAAGTCTCAAAATTCTTAAGGTTTGCTGAAAAGAAAATCTATGGTTCCTATCCTTATCAGTTGAGAAATAATTTCATTATATTTCACTATAATCCAAGTAGGAGCCTTTGACCCCATTCTCTAGGGGTAAAGAATGGGCTTAGAAAGCCCAGGTAAACCAGCTGTCTCTCCTCCCCCACCCTGCATAGAGATCCTCTCAGTGGCCCACCCCAGCCAGTGTGGCCTGCAGCCTCACCCCAAAGACTTCCAGTCTTGTTCCTAAGGACCACTTTCCCATTTACACCAGCTTTGTGTGGTGATTCTGTTGTCATGGCAATGCGTCAACCTGAAGGGAGTGTGTGTGTGTGTGTGTGTGTGTGTGTGTGTAAGTTTGGAAGGCACCACTGGATGCAGTGGTGGGGTTCTAATTGGTTTGATAGTTGCTAGGGTCAACTGGTCTGTGATTGGCTGACTCTATTTATGTGTCCACCCTGTCCTAGAACCCTCTGGGGATGCAGCTGTTGCCTCATCTGAAATCTAGAATGGTGTGTGCGTGTGTGCACGCATGCGTGCATATGTGTAAACACATGCATGAGTGCACACATGCCTGTACTTTCACCACAAATAGTGAAGGAAGGATATGACACTTGGTGCAGTGATAAAGCAGAAAGTCCCAGGCTCTCTGCTGGAATCACACTGCAATGAGGTAAATGATATTCTCCTAATCATCCCCACTTCTCATAAATCACTGGGAAACAATGGCCTAGGTTTAGCCAGAGGAGGAGTAAGAGTTGGCTCAGTCTAGCCAAGTCTTGCTGTCCCAATGACTCACAGACCTCTAACTAGCTAGGCCATAATGGGTCAGTCCATCTTCAGGTCTCTGCTGCCAATCTCCCTCCTGCCAGCCAAAGGCAGGCTGTTGAGGTGAGTTTCTCTGTTCTCACTTGGCTTCTCATTTCTCATGTCTTCACTTGATTCCTGGAACCCTAAGAAGGGCCCTTTGGCCAAACACTAATGATCTCATACACATGCAGATCATTCTACAGTGTGCAAAGCACTTTGACGGTCACCTTTGCATTTAATTCTCACATTCTGAAAGGCAGGTATTCACACTATTCCCATTTTGCTATAGAGGAAAACAGAAGCCCAGATAAACAAAGTGATTTCTGCACCTTAGGGGCAGAGTCAAGTCTCCGGCTTCCTAAAGGTCCCTGCAGGGCTTTCAGAGGTTGTGCCTGCTTGGATGCAGGGCCAGAGGGGAAGGGAGCCCGTGACAATGTGCAGAAAGGAGATTCTCTGTTGGCTGAACTCTCCTTGTCTGGATGCTGTGCCTCCCAGGGGAAAGTGGGGTGGGCGTGAACTTTGGTTTTTCAAAAGCTATTCAAATGCACTGCCCACACAGTCTGTGAGGGAGAGCTGTTTCCAGTTTCCCTGCTCAGCCCTCAGGCACCCAGGGACGCCTGTCCTATCTGCAGAGCAGTGGCATGTCACTGGCAGTGGGGAGGAGAGACAGGAGCAGAGCGGGGAGTGGGCTGAGCTGCCGCTGGGGCCACCATTGTCATGCTGCTCAGGCCTGCCAGCATTACACTGCTTCACGGCTAGGGTGACCAGGGCCTCCCAGGGATGCCACAGATCCATTAGACTAGCAGAGGGGAAGGGGGCTGCAGGGCCCACAGGGGATGGGCCCCAGGGACTGGGGTGCCAGGGAAACCCCCAGCTGAGAGTCTGTTGTCTGTCCCTCTGCAAGGAGGGAGTTAATGGGCTGCAGAAAAGAGAAACAGCATTGATTGGGTGCCAAGTTTACATCTTATTAAAACCTCACAACAGCCCCATGAGATAGGGACTGTTACCATCTCCATGTTATGGACAGGAAAGGAAGTCAGATACGTCAGTAACTGCCCAAGGTCACACAGTTTATGTGGCTTTAAAGCTCAAAGTATTGCTTGGTAAGGCAGCAGGGAAGGAGTCCCTCCTTAGTGGAAGACCTAGGTAGTGCTGCTTCGACTGTTTTGGGCTTATTGCGAGATGCACAGAAAGAAAGTTGGCATCAGAGGGCGGGGGACACCAAGGGTGTCCAAAGAGGGAATTTTTGGAATGATACAGATGAGAAGCAGAAAAATTAGGATGACCCAAAGAGCACACATACACAGGCCACTGATGTGTATGACCGCATATCACGGGCTCCCTATCCAGCTAGGAAGCCCTGCCCAGGGTCACTCTTACCTAGTTCCCCCCTCCCACCTGCCCATCTGCACTTCCCCTCTCCTGAGGTGGCCAAAGCTTGACGTGCCATTCTCCAGGCTTCATATAGATGCCCACCTGCAGTTCATCCTCTTCCTTCAACCCTGAGAAGCAAGACGATGCTTCAAAACTGAAGCTTTCAGAGATTCTGAAGCAATCCCATGGGGGGGGGGGGGGGGGGGCAGGGGGTGACGTGACAGGCTCCGAGCAGGTGGCTGGCCCTACATCATTTCAGTGCCATCTCTCCTCTCTGGAGCTGTCCCAAATTCTCTTGGGCAGAGTTAAGGGCTTCTTCCTCTGCTCAGCCCATATTGCTTTGGTAGTTGACTGTTGCTCTGAACATCTTTCTCCCCCTGAATAGTGAGCTGCATGAGAATAGGAGCTCAGACTTAAAATCATCTATCCAATGCAAGGATTCAGTATAGTCCTTGTCACAGAGCAGGTGCTCAATAAATGTTTGTTGAATGGATGAATGATGGTAATTATATTTATTATCTATTGAGTTCTGCATTATGAGCCAAGTCCTATGCTAGGCCCTTAGCATACATTACCCTAATATTCACAACAACCATACAAGATTGATTTTAGCAACTTTGTTCTACAGATGGCCTCAGAAAGGTTAGTTCGCTTGCCCAAGTTCAGAGAGCAACCTAAGGAGGTGCTGGGAATCAAGGCTCACTTAAGAAGCTCCAAGGTTCCACTCAGCCTATCACATCAGTGCTTCCAATCTTGACACTCTTGGCTCCCTTATCTTCTAGAATCCAATAGTCACAAGGCTCTATGACCCTTTCTCCTACCTATCTCTCAAATCAGTTCTCTCCTCTCCTCCCTGATGCCGCTGTGTGGTCTAAGCTCATTCTCATTTTCCACTAGGATCAGCCTCCAAATTGGGGGTCTTCAGGACCCAGCACCTGCCTGCCTCTACAGTGTCACCTCCACCCCAGACTTTAAGCTCTGACCTCATAGAACTGTGGGTCCATATTCTTTCACCCCTGCACTCTGCACAAGGGATTATCCCTCCTGGAAAAACAGGTAAAACCCTTCCTCCCCTCTCTTGTGCCCTCATCCTGTAACCCTCACCTCAAGCAGAACAGCTCCTCCCAGGCATCCATAACACTAAGTTCCCTCCTATAGCATCCTAACTGTTTGCTTCCCTGCCCCATTACACCATGAGCTTCTTGTGGGCAGGGACTGGGTTATATTCATCTTATGTGCCCAGAGTCCTGGCTATCATTTGGCATATAAGAGATGTTGAGAAAGTGTTTGTGGAGACCTCTTGACTTCACCCCCTTAGTTCCCTGAAACTCTACCCTTTGGTCCCACTCTCTTTAATCTGCTAGTAAAGCTAGTAAACAGTTCCTTCGCTGTAGTCCTTCTCCCTTTCCCTCCCTGCCCCTTCCAAACCTCTTCATGGCCTCCTGCTCCCCAGTCTTCCCACCACCCACTGGACTATGGAGCCAGGCAGGTTGCTGCACACCTAAAGGCTCTGGATCCATGCACCCCAATAACACTTGGCGGTTTCATTTTTAGGAAGTGCTTGTACCCAGGAAATCTGCATGCCCTAGCAGAGAAAGCAGAGGTTAAAAAAAGAGTTGGGAGGCCCCCTGTGAGATGTCAATTACCCACAGGTCACTTTCATGCATGGGCCCAGTGTCTTCCTTCATTCTCCTGTCTCCTGCTGAGAGTGGGACCTCAGGCCCATGTCTTCCAGAAGGAAACTGTTCTATTCTCAACAACTCACGGTCCCCAGGGAAAGGGTTCGGGTAGAAGCACATGTACACTGTGGAGCACCCCCTCCTAGGGAGACCTTCCCTGTTGGAGACCCCAGACTGCAGTAGCCAAGCCCGCTGGGACGGCAGGGGACACAGACCTCCTTGATGAGGCGCCATAGAGCCAAGACACATCTCCTCTCCTCACAGCCCTCAGGAGGAAGCAGAGATGAGAGGGGCCTGGCAGTGGGGACTGTGCCCTGCACCTCCATCCCCAGATTTTTGTTTTGTTTTTGTGATCCTTGAAGTCAGATGATGTGGGTGCAATGGCCATTGGTCTGAGTTCTAATCATGGCTCGCCATTAATTCTGGTGGCACTTTGGGCCAGTTCAATTGCTTTGCTGGGCCTGTTTCCCCTTCTGTAAAATGAGAGTGCCACTAGCTGAACCAGCTATTCTGTAACTTTTCTTGGGTGATTCTCAAATATCCTGTGGAATTTAATTCCAAAAGGACACGTTGAATTATCCTTCGGGGAGGAAAATGGGAATGATGGCTGGTAGCAAGGGCTTCATTCAGGTCCTGGAGAGGTGGGAACTTTGTCTGGAAAGGTAAGTGACAAGTCCCACTGGATAGAGTAGAAGGGGAGCCCGAGGGCTACTATTGTCAAGAAAATGACCACCAAAATTTGTCCATGCACATTCGTTCCTAGGGCGCTAGGTACTGGGAGGTACCTAGAAGAGGTTGGAACACTGCTTTAGAGATAGGCAGGCACTGTCAGTGTACCCCTGGCGCCTTGGTGTCCTGGGGTGATCCAGTCCAGAAGGCCTCATCCCCTAGCCAAGGCTCTCAGGGCCGGCTTTAGAAACGAAACAGGAAGAGGCACTTGGACCCTGGTTCCCAGAGTGGGAGAAAGGGGTGGGCACCCGGGCAGAGGGAGCCCTGGGGATTGGTAGCGGCTGTGGGCAGGGCGGGAGGGCCGGGGGCGGAGTCAACTTGTACATGTGA
The DNA here is from genome assembly GCF_008728515.1 of Papio anubis. Classification (NCBI taxonomy): domain Eukaryota; kingdom Metazoa; phylum Chordata; class Mammalia; order Primates; family Cercopithecidae; genus Papio; species Papio anubis. Next base: position 156,188,534 of record NC_044976.1, on the reverse strand, counting down.
AAAACTCTGGCGGGGGCCGGGCATTTTCCTTCCTCCTCCTCCTCCTCCTCCTCCTCCTCCCTCCTCTTCCCCACCTTCCTCCACTCCCTCCCTTCCCCTCCCCTTCTACCTCCTCCTCGACCAGCTCAGGTTGCAGCTTCTCTGGGGAACTGCTCACCTTTCCAGAGCAGGGGAAGCTGCCCCGTGCCCGGTCGGAGACCCCAGTACGGCGCAAGGCACGGCACCTAACCCCGCGGCACCCCGGCCGTCGCGGGAGGGAGCGGGCGCACCGCAGCCCCCAGGACACGCGCGGTGAGTCCCGCGGGCGGTGCGCCGGGGAGGAAGGGGAGGTCGGAGGAGGGGGCACCGCGGCGCCGGGTGTACGGAGCAAAGGTAAGCGGAACGGCTCTTAAAGGCGCAGTTTTGCTTTTGCCCTGGGGCGGGAGGTTGGAGGGAAATACCGGAGCGGCGAGAGGACAGCAGAGGATCACGAGGCGTGATCTGTGTGATACTGTGTTGTGTGTTGAGGGGTGGGGGGTACCCTGGAAAGACCACTCCTAAGTTCCAGGTGCTGGAGAGGGAGGGCTATTTTGCAGTCTAAGACCCTGCGCCCCCTCAGGGAGTCTCCATCTGGGATCACTTTGGCCCCTGGGCTCCTGTCTGAACCCTACAAAGCAAAGTTTTCCACCCAGTCCCGAACCAGGCGCTTTCTAAGCTCCCTTCATTCTGGGAAGGGCAAGGGGCAGGAGTCTCCAGAGACCAGAGGACCCGAGAGTGTGGGGCCACATCGCCGCCTTGAAGGGCTTCCTGGGCTCTGGTGAACTTTCCAGAGCGGCAGGCAGCGGGTGGGAGGCCGGAGCCCTGGGAAGAACGTGGAAGGACACGTGAAGCCCTGCAGGTCCCAGTTCTGGGGCAGGCAGGGGTCTGGGGAATGCTGCCTCTTCTCTCATTCCACCCCGGAAGACCAAAGGGGCAGTGCCCCCTCCACCCCTCATCGGCAGGCGCCAGAGGGTTAATGCAGCAGTGGGAAAAGAGGCGGGGGCAGGGGAGAGAGGGGGAGTAGTGGGCGGTGACCTGTTGGGCTAAGGAGATGTGCCTTGAGGATTCTGCTGTAGTTGGGGGAGACCATCAGGAATCTGAAATCCAAAATCGGGTCTGGACTGGAGGCCTCTGTTTTCGCCCTGCTGGGGGCGGGGATTCCCTGAAGGTGTCTGCAGACCTTGTGCTGGGTGGGAGTTGGGCTACAGAGACAGTGAGGGGTTTTCTGCGCTGCAGGGTCAGCGCCCTCTTAGGCACCAGCGCCGCCTCTCTTCCTTCTCTCTGGGCACCTCCTGGCAGTCGGGGTGGGAGGATTGACACTGTGGGAGTGGGAGGCCCTGGAACCTCTTCTGCGCTGTCTGCTACTGTCTCCCCTTCCTCTCCACCCCAGCCCAGCCCTCAGCAGTTACTGGGCCCTGTGACTCACTGACACCACCGGCTTGCCCCTCCTGTGTCAGCACCCGGTGAGCTTTGGCATGTTCCCGTGGCATTCCCCACCCGGGCATGGGCACGCGGCACATTCCTGGACACTGTCCTGAGAGGATGCCTGGAGCGCCTGGTGGACTGGCATGTCCTCAGAGATCCTCTGCCTTTAGCCTGGCCTTGGGAGGGGCCTGAGAAAATGGTGCTGACGGTGCTGAGGGTCGGCGGAGTACAGGGCGACACTGGCTCCAGGTCTGAGTTTGCATCCTGAAGGCGTTCCAGAGAGAGGGTCACCTTGCCACAGCAAAGCTACTATCTCGGGTTACCCTGTCCCAGCCACCTCCTGCACAGCTGAGGAGCCTGTGGGGCTGACCTCCCCCACCCTTAATCTGGGGTATATCTGACCATTAGGTTCCCAGGACTCTCCCCACTGGGTCTCCAGGACTCTCCCCATACCCTGCCAGGAGAATGGAAGAAGCTCTCCAAGCGTGCCAGAAGTTCTTCCCAGACTTATCGTGTGCCAGAGGCAGAGTAGACAAGCCTTAGTGGCCACCATTTGTTGAATATCTACTGTGTGCCAAGCAGTGTGTCACAACTTTATGAAGTAGGTATTGTTATCATCCCCATTTTACAGGTGAAGAAACTGAGTCTCTGAGACCAGCTTTTCCAAGGTCACACAGAGGTGGGATCCAGCCCACTTCCTTCTGACCCCAAGCCTCTGCTGTCAACCCCTGCCCCATTATGGGGAGGTTGCGGCCCACTCTGGGGTTCTCTGGTCTGCATCAGTCCTCGGGAGAAGGAAGAATGGGGGTGGTGCTCCAAGTATTGAGGCTCCCATCTGTCTGTCCTGCACTAGGCAGAGCCAGCCTTCTTCATGGAGCACAGGAGAGAAGGCACCAGATCTGAGGAGCAAGTAGGTTCTTGTTCTGAGATCTCGTGGGATCAGGCTGCCAGCCCTGCAAACCCCCACTCGGGTCTAGAGGACATGGAGCTGCCTTTCAGGGTGCATTTGCTTCCTCTACAGACCCGGACTCTGTCCTCTGCCTACTTGGGCCGTCCTGCACTCAGGGGAATGCGTCCCACACTGTAGGGCAGAGCCCAGCTTGACTCTTCCCAGTTCCTACCCTAACCAAGCCTCTACTTTCTGGGATCACCCTGTTGGGACTTTTGTCCGGCATCTCCATCTACTTGTCCTCTGATTCCTTCTGTTCTTCTCTAACTGAGCTGGAGACCTAAAGGGGAGGGCAAACCTCTGGCCTTGGTGGAATCCAGCTCCAGCATATAGTAGCTATGTGACCTTCCCTTCACTAGCACACTCATGAACTTCTCCCAGCATCTGTTCCCTCATCTGTAAAATGAGGATCATAACAGAGAGGGCTGTTATAAGATTTAAATGAAATAAGGCATAGTGCCTGGCATGTAGCAGAGACTAAATAACCGGTAGCTATAGTGGTTGGTGGTGCTTGTTTGGCAAGGGAATTTCCTAGTGATTGTACCAGGGCTGGTCTAGAGACCAAGGTAGATTTTCCCAGCCCCATCAGGCCAAGCCCTTGGTTAGACAGAATCTTTTTTTTTTTTTTTTTTTTTTTGAGACGGAGTCTCGCTCTGTCGCCCAGGCTGGAGTGCAGTGGCGCGATCTCCGCTCACTGCAAGCTCCGCCTCCCGGGCTCACGCCATTCTCCCGCCTCAGCCTCCGAGTAGCTGGGACTACAGGCGCCCGCCACCACGCCCGGCTAGTTTTTTGTATTTTTAGTAGAGACGGGGTTTCACCATGTTAGCCAGGATGGTCTCGATCTCCTGACCTCGTGATCCACCCGCCTCGGCCTCCCAAAGTGCTGGGATTACAGGCTTGAGCCACCGCGCCCGGCCGGTTAGACAGAATCTTTACTGCTCTTCTAGGTTAGGGAGGAGGGCTCTGTGTAAGAATGGTGGTGGTGGTAGGGCAATGGGTTGGATGGAAATCTTCCAGGAGTGGCCAGGAATCTGTGCTGTGGGGGCCCTACCTTCTAGCAGGTATGAATGAGACAGGCACTGGGAGCTGGAGAGGCAGCAGCCTCCTGCTCTGAGGGGCCTCTGGCAGCGCCTTCTTCCCCCGAGATAGGAGGACCCTCCCCTGGTACTTAATTAATTGCAGTCCCTGTTCTGCTCTGTTGTTCAAAGTGAGTGGCTAGCCTGGTTTCAGGTCCACCTGATTAGGGCACCTTTGGGAAAAAGTCACATTTCTCTTCCTCAGCCCTGTGTCCCACCATAACCCCTTCCGTCCCCTTCCCTGGACTTTTCACCTTTGCCCTCCAGGCATTCCCTGCTGAGTGGGCACTTCCCCATATCCAGAGGGTGGGAGCAGACCAAGGTTAATCTTGTCCTGGCTCCCACAGCTGCTTATACACACACACGTGCATGCACATGCACACACAGGCTGGGCTCACAATAGCTCAGGCCGAGGGTCTGGGACCCAGGAACACTACAGAGCTGGTAGCTGGGCCTGGCTGGAGCTGGCCAGTGGATCAGCAGCAAGTCCGGAAGAGGAAAAGCCGTGGGCGCATCTCCGCCAGACCTCCTGTCTGAAAGAGAGTCCATCTGCTCCTAGAATCTCCACAGCTACATCTGCAGAGGAGGAGGGGTAGTGAGGCAAGTGTGAGGTTTGGTTTTAAACTGAAAAGGGAGGTGGGTGGATTGCTTGAGCCCAGGAGTTCGAAACCAGACTGGGCAACATGGCAAAACCCCAGCCCTACAAAAAAATACAAAAATTAGCCAGGTGTGGTGGCACATGCCTGTAGTCCCAGCTACTCGGGAGGCTGAGAGGGGAGAATCGCTTGAGCCTAGGAGATTGAGGCTGCAGTGATCCATGACTGCATCACTGCATTCCAGCCTGGGCAACAGAATGAGAACTTGTCACAAAAAAAAAATTTGAAAAGGGTCTTAGGCTGGGTGTGGTGGCTCACGCCTGTAATCCCAGCACTTTGGGAGGTCAAGGCAGGCAGATCACTTGAGGCCAGGAGTTCGAGACCAGCCTGGCCAACATGGTGAAACCCTGTTTCTCCTAAAAATACAACAATTAACTGGGCATGGTGACATGTGCCTGTAATCCCAGCTACTCAGGAGACTGAAGTAGGAGGATTGCTTGAACCCAGGAGGTGGAGGTTGCAGTGAGCCAAGATTGCACCACTGCACTCCAGCCTGGGCCAAAAAACCAGAAAAACAAAAAAACAAAAAACAAAAAAAACGGGTCTTGAAGCAAAGCTCCCTGACAGCATGAGTAACCTGGAGAGACTGGACAGCTTGCTCTGGGAGACATGGGCCAGAACTTTTGAAAGGACTATGATGAGATCCTCTTCCCTGAAACTCTTGATAATGATCCCACCCTCTGAGCCTCCCTACCCCCACCATTAAATAAAAGTCTTCCCTAGAAATGGTGGGGTCGGGGTAGACAAGATGACCCAATAATGGCTGGCTGATGCACTCATGATTATTTATATGTTGAGTGTATGTCTCCTGTCCACGATGGGTGGAGGCAGTTTATGGACTTTGGGGTCAGTTCAAATTATACCTCCTCCACTCAGTAACTGGTTGCCTTAGGTTAAGTAATTTGCTCATCCAGGTTTCAGTTTCCTCTTTTATAAAATGGGAGGATAATACTATTATCTCATGTGCTTACGAGGACTCCAGTGAGATAATGTCCACCCAGTAGCTCTTTGCTTTGCCTGATGTCATTATCGAGGAGTGGTGGCAGAGTTAGTGGGCTACATTTGGTAGTTCTCAGTGCCTTTGGCCCACTTGATATTTTTTCTGAAGTCAGGGTCCCTGCAAACATCAGGACTCGGCCCCCAAATTGGGAAGAGAACTCTATTCTTAAAATGTTTCTGGCCAGGTATGGAGGCTCACGCCTGTAATCCCAGAAATTTGGGAGGCCCAAGTGGGTGGATCACCTGAGGTCAGGAGTTCAAGACCAGCCTGGCCAACATGGTGAAACCCCATCTCTACTAAAAATACAAAAATTAGCCAGGCGTGGTGGCAGGCACCTGTAATCCCAGCTACTCCAGAGGCTGAGGCACGAGAATCGCTTGAACCAAGGGAGGCAGAGGTTGCAGTGAGCCAAGATTACACCACTGCGTTCCGGTCTGGGTGACAGAGCGAGACTTTGTCTCAAAAAAAAAAAAAAGTCTACCCTCCCTCACTCTGAGCACTGTTCCCCATCTTATCATTATTGAGGGAAATTCAGACAGAGCTCTGGAATGATTACTGCCCTCACAACTTGCTTCCCTAAAGAAGCCTGCCCTTTTCTGCCTGGGGAGTCTTCTCAGGAACCAGACCTTCTTCTCTTCTCTGGCCCCAGCCATCCAGCACCCCAGGATGTGGGGTGACCAGCCCAGGAGGGGACAGGGCTGTCCTTCCCACATCCTGGCAGGACCCACTGCCTAGAAGCAGGTGGGCGATAGGTGTTATGCTAGAGGGCATCACTCTTGACAGAAGCAGCGCTGGCTCCCAACTCTGCCTGCAGCATGGGATGAGCCCAGGAAAGGGGTCACAGAGCCCCTCCCTGATCTTGCCATGGAGCCCGGCTGGCAGCATCCTCTGCTGTGGCTGGGCTGGGCGCCGTGTTCTGTGTGGATGCCAAACCTGGCATGGCTCCTTCCCCAAGGAAGGTGGCCCTTGGGGAGGCTGTGACTTTCTTGGCTGTGGTACCCAGTAAAGAGAGTGCCATCTCTACGCAGACCCATGCAGTCCCTTCCAACCCTGTACAAAGTCAGAAGCCCACAGTGTGGTTCCAGCTCCGCCCCATCACCCTCAGTGGCCTCGGGCAGATCGCTCACCTTTCTGAGTCTTGCCTTCTTTGCCTGAAACAGGGCGCAGACCAGGGGATTTCCAAAGCCCCTTCGGAGGCTGCTGGTCTGAGTCTCCGACTTTTGCCAGTGCTGCTAATGAGGTGAGCTGTGTGCTGGGGCCCCAAGAGGGGCTCAGCCTCCTGTTCCTCCAAACTGTAGAGCCAGGGGCTTCCCCCAGCTGATATCTGGGTACCTGGTCCCTGCTGTGCTCAGATGGGCAAGGAAATCCTGGAATGCCTCAGCCCTGTCAACTAGGAGGAGAAGAAGTACCTCACAGAGAAATGGATGCTGGATTCAAACACTACATAGGCACGGGATGCTCAAGGCCAAGGGTTGGCAAACCATAGCTCTTGGCCAAGTCCTGCCTGTTTGTGTATGGCCCATGAGCTAAGAATGATTCTTACATTTTTAAGTGGTCGACAAAAAGTCAAAAGAAGAAAATAAAGTTTTGTGACCCTTAAAAATTTTATAAAAATTTGGCGAGGAAGCAGTGGCTCAGCCTGTAATCCCAGCACTTTGGGAGGCCGAGAGGCAGGATCTAGAGACCAGGAGATCGAGACCATCCTGGCTAACCACGGTGAAACCCGTCTCTACTAAAAAATACAAAAAAACAGCAGGCCGAAGTGCGGAAGCCTGTAGTCCCAACTACTCGGGAGGCTAGTAGGAAGAATGAAGCGTGAACCGGAGAGCGGGCTGCAGTGAGCTGAGATCCGGCCACGCCTCCAGCCTGGTGACAGAGGCAGACTCAGTCTCAAAAAATTTTATAAAATTCAAATGTTAGTGTTCATAGTAAAGTTTTACTGGTGCGAGGCCAAATTCATTCATTTACATCTTGCCCATGGGTGCTTTTGTGCTACAAAAGCAGAGTTGCAGAGTTGCAACAGAGACTGTGGCCCGCAAAGCCTAAAATAGTGGCTGTCTGGCCTCTTACAGAAAAGGTTTGCTGACCCCTGCTCAAGATAATCATAGCTCTCTCCAGACTTTGCACTAAACTGCTCCAGGATCTCAATCTAAAAGTACTTTCTTTTCATTTAAAAATAAGTGTTGCTCTTTTCTTCTTATGTAAGCAATAAATGTTCATTATGGAAATATTAGAAGATGCAGATAAGCAAAAAGAAGACATTAAAATCACCCATAATTCTACCACCCAGGAATAACTACTGCTGGTGTTTTGACTTACCGCTTTCTGGGTTATCAGTGTGCTGTGTTTATATGTGCATGCCTGTGACACATGTGTATATCCTGCATACATACAGCTTTTACAAACTGTACACATCTGTCCTCTTCACTTAAAAACACATCTCGGCCAGGTGTGGTGGCTCACACCTATAATCCTAGCACTTTGGGATGCCGAGACGGGCAGATTACCTGAGCTCAGGAGTTCGAGACCAGCCTGGGTAATATGGTGAAACCCCGTCTCTACTAAAATACAAAAAATTAGCTGGATGTGGTGTCATCTGCCTGTAGTCCCAGCTACTCGGGAAGCTGAGGCAGGAGAATTGCTTGAACCCAGAAGGCAGAAGTTGCAGTGAGCCAAGATCGCGCCACTGCACTCCAGCCTGGGTGATTCCGTCTCCAAAAGAAAACACACACACACACACACACACACACACACACACCCCTCAAACTGAACCCTTGGGGGACACCCAGGCAGGGTGCCCAGCAGGCAGCTGGACCCAAGCATCTGGAGCTGAGGGGCTTGGTGGGGCCACGGCTACAGATCTGGAGTCATCAGCACGCGGGTGGTGGTTTCCACTTCGGGAGGGGATGAGGTCACCCAGGAAGCATGCCCAGAGGGGAAGAGCAAAGGGCCAAAGGGAATTGTGGGAGTGTTGACATTCAAGAGACAGGTAGAGGAAGTGAGTCCACCAGACCCAGGAGGAAGGAAGAAGCAGGAGGAGACCCAGGCTGCCAAGGGAGTGGAATCCGAGGCCCAGGGCCCAGGACAGTGCCTGGCGCTGAGCAGGTGCTTGTGAAATGAGTGAGTGACTTTGAGGGGGCTGAACCCTGGTGAGTGAGTGACACGGATAAAGGACATTTAGAGAACAACTGAACAACTATGAGATGTTCAGAGGCCTGGGGGAGGCCATGCAGGCCAAGGAGGCCTCCTGGGCCCGGCCTGGTGGGAGGGAGACGTGGGGCAATCCAAGTGACCAGAAACTGGGAGCTGGTCAGAGGAGCCCAGTGGAGTTGTTGGTGGTGACATGAAGCTGCTTTTTAAAGCCAGTCTCTCAGATTGGAATGAGGAAGGTTGGAGATGACCAGCCAGGGGTTCCTGTCAGAATGTGGGCACTGGGTGGCGTGGGCCAGCCTGGTGGGGGTGGAGTATAAATAGGAATACGGTTTAGAGATGCTGGGAAATCCTCCCCCTTCCCTCCCTCCTCATGAGACGGAGAGGTCTCCAGGGATGCCAGGCTCAAAGGCCCCTGCAGCTCTGTTGCCAAAGTTGGGCATGGAGAGAAACCCAGAGACATGACTGAAGGTCCCATGACAGGCCAGCAGGAGAGCTGGACGCGGGATGTCTGGCTGAGAGAGGGCTACTGGGTGGGTGGATTTGACACTCTTCATTTCTTCTCCGATTTATTGTATAAAAGATGGTAGGCGTCAGTTTCTGTGCCAGAGCAAGTGGAGAGGAAACAGAAGCTGTTTCCTCTGGGATTTAAGGAAGACCTAAGGAAAGGTTCCAGACTCTGGGATCTCAAAAACACAAGACAGTTGGGGAAGGACCTTCCTCAAGGGTCTTTAAAGAGGGCTGCTAAAAGGAGCAGAGAGGGCTCCTCTGGCTGGGAGAGTAAGGCGGGCTTTCTCTGGAGGCAGGAGGATGTGGGGGATGGAGGCCAGGCCTATCCTGGCCCCTTGCCCCTTCTCTAGTCTCTGATCTGGGATGTTCTGTACGCCCAGGACCAGAACTGACAGAAGGGCTCCTTGTCCCATCTTATCACTTGGACATCCTGAGCCTCCTCAGAGAGTGCAGACCAGCTTTAGCTGGGCCCCCAAAAAGGGTCAAAAGGAAAATACCAGAAGATGCAATATACCTCTATTCCTTGAGCCTCAGGAAGCCAGAGAGCAGCAGGGTGGACATCAGTAGGACTGAAGTGGAGCCACACAGAGGGGCTAGATGCGAGGTCGTGTGGGGTCAGGAAGGGTCATCTGTAGGAGTCAAGGCCAACATCTGAGCCTGAGTAGTGCACCTGCCCTGCAAGGCTCTGAGAATCTTCCCTGAGTGACAGAGCCAGGAAGAGGGCCACAGGCCCCTCCAAACCCCATCCCCACAGCTCTGGAGGCCCTAGCTCAATGCATGTTGCAGGAGGAACTTCTCATTCGGGTTTTTCTCATTCCAGTCCACTCCTCAATGTAGGATGGCGCCTCCAGCCCCAAAACCTCCACAGACCTCACTGGGGGAGTAATTGCTGGGCAGGACACTGCTCCCACTGCCCCAGCCCATCTCCCACTGCTGTCGGGCCACATGCTGGCTAGAGGAGGAGGGTCAGGTTTCAGCTGAGGCCTAGAGTCCAGCTTTCATATATCATTTGCTAGTCATTTGAGGGCTCACTCTGTCTTAGGCCTTGGGTCAGGCTCTGGGGGTGCAGTGAGGAGTCACGCCACAGTGCTTGCCCTTAAAAAGCTCACAGGCAAACTAGGGAAATGACAAGTAAACACTTATAGGACAGGGAGCCAAGTGCCCTGTCTTGGGACGTCAGAAAGCTGTGGGAACACGGAATAGGGACCATCACCTGGCTGGGGACAGTGGAGTTTCAGGCTAGAGGAGATGCAGAGATCCCCATGGCAGGATGAGTAGCACGTTGTTGGTCTGTCCCTAGTCCCCCCTCCATCTGCTTGGGTACCAATCCCTGTATTCCTGTTCCCTCTGAGACCCAAGAGAACTGAGGAGGAAGCATGTCCTGGGGCGTCTGGGGCTGGGTGATTAGACAGTCTAGGCTTGCTCTAGTGTGGCCAGAAAGAGGACAGGGCCAGGCCCACCCCGTTCATGCTCAAGTCCCAACTAGGACAGGAGCTGGCCTGATGAGAAGATACATCTAGAAACAGGTCCCTGGCCTGCCTGAAAGTGGAAGGAAAGGCACCAACATTTATTGCATGTGGCAGTGTGTCCTGGATCTTAAAGGTGACTAAGATGCGGTCTTTGTCCTTGAGGGATCTCATGTGTCTATCTCTGTAGAGGAAAGAGGCTTAAACAAGTCATCATGAAACAGTGGCTCGATGGCCTCATTCAGTCACTTGTCCATGCGTTCCACAAATGCTGAGTACCTGGTGGGCTCCTTACTCTGTGTAAGGCACCAGGGAAGCAAAAATGTTAAGGCCCTGTTCTTGTCCTGAAGGATCTCACAGTGTAGTTATGAGTGTGTGCTGGCTGCTCTGGAAGGGACAAGGAGGAAGGATCTCACTCTACCTAGAGGAAGAAGGTGTGGTCACGCATAGCCTCCCAGGGGAAGTGACCCGTGAGTTGAGTTTGGGAGTGGTTTTACCGAGGGGAAAATTGAGGAAGGGCATCCCAGGCCAAATGATTGCAAAGCCGTGGGGTGTGAGTGGAGTTTGCTCTGGGAATGCCAGGTACATCTGATAAAACCAGACCCTTTGGGGAGGGGTGACAGCTGAGACTCAAGAAGACAGGGATCCAAATACAAAGGCCTGGTCTGCCAGCCCCTGGAGTTTGGACTTTTTCCTGAAGGCAGTGTTAGCTTTGAAGGATTTTTTTTTTTTTTTTTTTTTTTTTTTTGAGATGGAGTCTCGCTGCAACACCCAGGCTGGAGTGCAGTAGTGCCATCTCAGCTCACTGCAAACTTCGCCTCCTGGGTTCAAGCAATACTCCTGCCTCAGCCTCCCAAGTAGCTGGGATTACAGGCGTGCACCTCCATGCCGAGCTGATTTTTATATTTTTAGTAGAGACAGGGTTTCACTATATTGGCCAGGTTGGTCTTGAACTCCCTACCTCAGGTGATCTGCTCGCCTCGACCTCCCAAAGTGCTGGGATTACAGGCATGAGCCACCACCCCAGGTGCTTTGAAGGATTTTTTTTTTTTTGAGACGGAGTCTCACTCTGTCGCCCAGGCTGGAGTGCAGTGGCACGATCTCAGCTCACTGCAAGCTCCGCCTCCCGGGTTCATGCCATTCTCCTGTCTCAGCTTCCTGAGTAGCTGGGACTACAGGTGCCTGCCACGTCGCCCGGCTAGTTTTTTGTATTTTTTAGTAGAGACGGGGTTTCACCGTGTTAGCCAGGATGGTCTCGATCTCCTGACCTCATGATCCGCCCGTCTCGACCTCCCAAAGTGCTGGGATTACAGGCTTGAGCCACCGCGCCCGGCGAAGGATTTTAAATGGGCAAACGACACCATCAGAAAGCAGTTGAAAAAGTTAAGTCTAGGACGCTTATGGCGGTTGAATTGGAGGCCAAGTATTATTCTCAGTTAGCAGCAAGGAAACTGAGGCATAGGGTGTCTTCCCAGGTCACAGCTACTAAGTGGGGTTTCTTCCATGACCCCAAACTGCAGAGAATTTTGGAGAGCAGGGCTAGACACCGTGTGTTCCTCACTGCAGGACATTTCTGGTTGGAGTGAGACTCTAGGAGACAACGGTGCATTTGTCTGGAGCAGAGGTGACCCTGATCCCCACTTTGCCTCCTGAGCAGACATCCAACAGGTTTGCCCAAATTGATCCCGGAAGGCCTTCCCCGCCTACTTCCTACATTCCAAACAGAGGCTGTGGGAATCCTCCTGGAGCTCCAGGACTGTCCAGAGCATCTGTTCATTGGCAGGGTGACTGCAGGCCTGGCTATGCTCATTTCTGACCACCCTGAAGATTTCAGGCCTGCAGCCTCTCTCATCTAGGCTGGGGCAGGGCAAGGTTGTGAGGAGGCCCCAAGGCTTCTGCTGCTGATGCCACCACAGCTGCAGGCACCTAAGCGGTGACTGGCTTCCCCTGAGGTTTGTCCCAGGCTCTTGGAGACTAAGGCCTCCAGCTGTGCAGAACGGGGTCAGCTGGAGGATGAAGGAAGAGATGGTATCTGCAGGCTCCCAGCAGGCACAGTTCTCCCTGGGAGGAGGGAATGGCTCTGAGGTCCTAGCTCATGACGACTGCAAACTTGGTCAGCCATGGCCTCTAGTTCTTTGAAATTCACCCAAAGCCCAAAGTGGCTGAGTGACCAAGGCGGGGGCAGGGACTGGGAGACAGGGTGTCATAGGGATCCTGGCTGGTGGTCAGCCTTCGTGACTGAGGGGCAGACCCTATGGGCTTCAGATAGTGGGCAGCCGCAAGTTACATCCCCCAACCCCTGCCCCTGGGCCCACAGAGACCAAGATTGAAAAGAAAAGCAAACAAAACAAAAAGAGGGACTTGGGGATGCATCTAACATGTGCCTGGAACACAGCAGATGCTCCATATGTGCCTGTAAAGCAGACATGTGCCTGCTGTATGCCACCAGCACCAGGCATAGAGACCAATGTGCTCCAGGTGAGGGAGACAGGTGAAAAGTCATGCCCCATTGAAGGAGGGGCACCTGGTGGTCCTGGGGGTGTGGGGTGAGTTCCGGGAAGCTCCTGAAGGCCCCAGGGACTTGTACAGCATGTAGGGGACAACGAGGAGGGGCAAAGCCAGAGAGGAAGGGGCCCCAGATCTTGAAGGGCCTTTAGGTGCAGGCTGGGGAATCGGGGCTTTGTTCAAGAGGAGGGCAAAGAGGCATCTTGAAGGGGTTTGCTGAGAGGAGACTCCAGTCCTGGCCCCAGGAGCTTAAGAAGTGAAGCTGGCTTTCCCACTCTCCAGTGTACAGCATCCCAGATTCCCAGGATTCTCCACCAACCTCCTTCTCCACCTCCATGGTCTCTAGGTCAAGGTCTCTCAGGGGTCCGGCCCCAGGGCAGGTGTTAGGTCTGGGGCCTGGGACAGGTTGTCCCAGCAGTCAGTGGGCTGGGAATCTGCCCTGTCTGGACACTGGGGCCCTGGGGCTGGCCGGGCCTGCTCTGTGGAGCTTTCTTTCCTCCTAAGATAGAAGATGGAGATTGTCTGCCAGGAGCCAGGGTTCCCTGCCTTGCACGGGCCCCACCCTGAGTGGCCCTGCAGTTGTCTAAGGAGGGGGGACCCTGCCTCTCCGGCCCTTCTCCCCCTCACATCTGCCAAGAGATGATCCTGCTCCCTGTCTCCTGGCCCTCTTCTATCCTGGAATCCGAAAGAATTTTTCAAGAAGGAAGTCTGCGTGGATGTTTGATGAAGTTTATATGAGGACTCTTTTTGTCTGGGCAGGAACTTGAGAGACGAGAGCCAAGCTTTGCTGGACATCTTCCCTGTGCCAGCGGTGTGTTGTGTTGGCTCACCCAGCATGTCCACTCAGATACCACTGGACATTGAAAATGTCACCTGCTCAACATCCAACTCCTGGTCTTCCCACTGAAACCACTACTCCCAGAATGCCTTGTCCCCTCCAGTGACTGTTCCATCCCTCCACTCCGGCTGCTTGGCCAAAACCCTGCAGAGTCATGCTTGACTCTTTTCTCACCCACAACATGCAATCCATCTGCAAAGCTCTTTGGCTCCACCTTCAAAACATAGCCTGAATCCAGCCACTTCTCACCACCTCCGCTGCTCCACACTGGTCCCAGCCACCACCAAGCTCTCTCCCCTGGGCCTCAGCAGCAGCCTCCTGCCCGGGCTCCCTGCTCTCCCATTGCTCCCCTTGTCTATTCTCAACACAGCAGCGTGTTAAAGCCTCAGTGAGATCATGTCAGTCATCTGATCAAGCCCTCCTTACCCCTCGAGGCCCAACACAGCTGCTCCGCGCTCCTATCCAGCATCCTCTCCAGCCACATCATCATCCTGCAGTGAACCAGACTCACTTCTGCCTCAGGACCTTTGCCCCTGCTGTTCCCTGGCTGACCTGCTTCTCCCAGCAAGACTGACCCCCTCACCTTATACCTACTCTGGTATTTCTCCTCTGGATTTCTCCTGAGATGTCACCTGCTTCTCGGGGAGGCCTTCCTGACCACCCTGCTTAAACTTGCAACTGCACTTCCCACACCTTCCCTCTTTCCTGCGTGAATTCCCATCATTGCACTTGTCACCATCCATCATACTGTGTATTCATTCTGTGTATTGTCTGCACCTCCCTGCCCCTGATGAAAGGTATTAGGAAAGGAATTAATATCTGTTTCATTCATCTGTGATTCTCAGGGTCTGCAACAGTGCCTGGCATGCAGCAGGTGTTCAGTGATTGTTGAATGAATGATTGGAGCCAGGAGTGAGAGGGGTTTTATAACATTATTGCGATTCCACAGCCCGCTAGTGGTAGCACCAGAGTTTGGGTTTGTTTGACATGCAATTCAGAGTGGGAGAAAACAGTCAAGCCTAGGCCACAGGGAAGGGGCAAGGGCAGGGAGGGCTCCAGGCAGGAGAAGAAAGGAGCAATATGGTCACGTTTGTGCACTTCGCAACAACCAGGAAACTGCTGCATGATCTCGAACAAGTCATTTCCCTTCTTGGAGCCTCAGCATCTTCACTGGGCAAGGGATGGGGATGGAGGGTGTGTGAGCATCTTCCCCTGCTAACATTCTGGGAGGCCAGCCCTGCTCACTGGGTGCACAGTGGCCTCTGGCAAGTGCTGTCTTTCCTCCCAGCCTGGCTCCTCCTTCCTCCTTCTGTGCCACTCATGGCTCTGGCACCAGCAGGAAGTTCTGGGCCGGCTACTGTGTCCCTGGAAGGAAGCAACTGGAGCGGGCTGAGAGCTTTATGACTTACCTGGGCAGGGAGGTGGGAGGGGAGGCTGGCTGGGGTCTGCCTGCCCACCCTGCAGCTCCTCAGTGGGACTCTGCTCCTTCAACTTCCCCCACCCCCCACTGCCAGGCCAGCATCCCTGGATGCCCATTGCCCTCTTCCCCTGGCACCAGTTGCACGGGGACAGCCCCAGATGGCTCCTTGGCCTGAGGACAAAGGCTGTGCTGTGCCTGGCCCTGGGCTGGCCTCAGGCTGGTCATACTGAGTCCTTCTGTCCCCACTTGGGGGTGAGGGGCAGACAGCACTAAGGTGACAGGCCTTTTTCCTGTCTCCCTTCCCCCTCAACCCCCAAATCTGAGGAGCTGACTCTCCCAAGGGAAAAATGACAGAGGCATCTTGTGTCTTGACCTAGGGAACAACAGACTATTCACTGCCCAGTCTGCCCTGTCACACCCAAGACCCTGCTGGGTTCAATGCCCCGATTGTCCCCAGCAGAGAGAGACATCCACTCTGCTGTGGTCACCACCCCCACCGCCTGCTCCCCTGTCACCATCAGGAAGTCCATCCTACATCTGACCTCCATCCCTCCATCAGGAAGTCCATCCTACATCTGACCTCCATCCCTCCATCAGGAAGTCCATCCCTACATCCCCGGCCTCCATCCCCTCCATCAGGAAGTCCATCCTACATCTGACCCCCATCCCTCCTGCTACTGACAGGCACTTCCTCTCGGGCTCCTCTCCTGCGGGTGGAGAACAGCTGGTCTCCATCGCCTGCACTGCTTGGCCCCACATTCTTGCTCCACTCAGCTGCCTCTGGCCTCACCCTCCCTCCGTCTCCCTGCGTTCACCCCACCCCAGGCACAGGCTGGTGGCTCCTTGCTCCTCACTGAACCTTGGGGAGAGCAGGTGTGACTCAGGGCTGAATCTCCTTTGTCTTGCAGAAATGGGGGGCCTCCTTCCCGGAGGCTTTTAATGAGCTCCCCTCCCCTCAGCCTACAATCGAGAGCAAGGGTGTGAGATTTATGGCTGCTACTTGTAGATTCCTGAGCTGCAAATCCAACAGGCCATCCCATAAATCCCAGACTGCAGGACGGTTTTATGGGGAAGCCCTGTTTTTAGAAAGGGGTGTGGCTGGTCTCCCTCCTGGCAGAGCTCAGACCCCAGGGAGTCAAGTGCCCGCCTCTCCCCACCCCCAGAGAACAACCATGACAAAGCCCGGGGACATCGGTTGGTGCCGTGCAGATGCGCCGGCTTCCAGGACAGTGACTTCCTCTCCTGTGGGGGGCCTCCTGCTTCCCTCCCCTGCTCTGAGGATCCCCTGCCTCAGCACAGCAGGGTAGTCTGGAAGCCTGGGCAGATAACTGTCCCTGACCTGGACCTTAGATGTTTCCTGGTCACGGCTCCAGGTGTACATCATTGGAGATGTTTTTTCAAATGCATTTTCCCAGACACCATTCTCAGAACCTCAGTTCCAGAATCTCAGGGTAAGACCTAGGAATCTGAATTTTTTTACAATGCTCCCTAGTGATTCTAATGCTCAGCTATCTTTGAAAATAGTTGGCTGAGTGCAGTGGCTCATGCCTGTAATCCCAGCATTTTGGGAGGTCAAGGCAGGCAGATCACTTGAGGTCAGGAGTTCGAGACCAGCCTAGCCAACATGGTGAAACCCTGTCTCTACTGAAAACACAAAAATTAGCTGGGTGTGGTGGTGCAGGCCTGTAATCCCAGCTACTCGGGAGGCTGAGGCATGAGAATTGCTTGAGCCCGGAAGGTTGCAGTGAGCCAAGATCACACCACTGCACTCCAGCTTGGGTGACAGTGAGACTCCATCTCAAAAAAAAAAGAAAGAAAGAAAAAAAGAAAATAATTGATCTGTAAAGGGGGCCATCTCCACTCTCCTATCTTACTTGGAAATGGGAGTCACCAGGTAGGAGTGTCTGGGTCCTCTTGTCACTGGGACCCATACCTCCTGCCACCATCACGAAGCCTCCAGTGGCCTGGATGCTATACACAAGTGTGAGGCTTGGTGGCTGCCCTCTGGAAGCTTCCTGTCTGCAAGAGTCCTGCAGACAGCAGACCTGAGACATTGCACAGAGCCATGGAGGAGCAGCTGAAGATGACTGACAGGAAGGAGTTTAGGGATGGGGAATCAGGAAAGTCCAAGGCTGGTGGGCTTTGCCAAGGAAGCCAAAGAGGAAGCACTTTCAGCTACCTTCTCATCAAAGGAGGCATCACCAGCCCCTGAGTTCCTTGAGAATAGGGACCACCCTTTACTTGCCTCTGAAACCCTCATGCCTGGCACAATGCTGGCGCATATTAGGTGTTCAGTTTTGTTTGTTTGTTTTTTGAGACAGAGTCTTGCTCTGTCACCCAGGCTGGAGTGCAATGGCGCAATCTCCACTCACTGCAACCTCCACCTCTAGGGTTCAAGCGATTCTCCTGCCTCAGTCTCCCAAGTAACTGGGATCACAGGCATGTGCCACCACGCCCCACTAATTTTTTTTGTAATTTTTTTTGTATTTTTAGTAGAGACAGGATTTCGCCATGTTTGGCCAGGCTGGTCTCGAACTCCTGACCTCAAGTGATCCACCTACCTCAGCCTCCCAAAGTGCTGGGATTATAGGCGTGAGCCACCATGCCCAGCCAGTTTGTTTGTTGACTGGAACTGAGTGAGACTTCAGGGCCCACTGACAGAGATGAACCTTCCTAGCACTGCAAACCCGAGGCCTCTACTCTGAGAGGTGCCAGCCTGCTGAAGGAATGAAGGAGAGCCTGTTCATACCCAGCCATGAATCTTGACTGGGATCAGGGTGGCTGGAGGGCCACCACTGAGCTGTGTTTGGGGGCAGCCAGGAGCATGCGCTGCCAGACAGAAGACCCTTTCCAGGCTGGCTGAGGACAGAAGGATGTGATCATTAAGCAAAGCCAACATGTTACTGATCCGTAATCCCTTAAACCAGGAGGATTCGGGAAAGGCCTGGTCGCCTTGGCAACCAGGTGCTGGCCAGTGGCAGGGCTGAGAGCATCCTCCAGGAGTGGGCTGTGCCTGGTGCATGGGTAACAGCTGGGAGTGGGTGCAGCGCAGCCCATCATAGGGCTCACCCCGTGGTGCCTTCTTGCTGGCATGGGCAGAAGCCCTTGTGAGGCCTCAAGGGCAATGTGTGCAGAGCAGGATGACAGGGGGGCTGCACTGAGCATGTAGGAAACCATGAAGGGAAGTGGAGGGGACGTGGGACAGTGCTGCTCTGGGTTTTCAGGGCAGGAGGGAAAAAGGAGGGTCTGCAGGAAGAAGCAGTTGCATGGGTCTCATTGGGTGGCCAGCAGGGCATCCTCTATGGGGGTGTCTCTGCCAAGAGGACCGAGCTGCAAGTCTAAGAGGGACAGGCATCAGCTCCCCTCCCTGCCTGTCTGTCCTGAGGGAGAGGAGGGTAGCCCCCCTCCCCCAGCCCTGTGCTCCTCCCCTAAGACCAGAGGGCACGAGGAGCTGGAGAGCCTGAAGAAGAAAGCTTTCATGGTTAGGGACAGGGCCAGTGGGGGTGGGCAGAAAGCTCACACTGCTCCTGCATGGTGTTCTCAGTAGGGGATACCTGCCTGCCTGGAGGGCTCTGGCCTGGGAAGAGGCCAGCAGAGATCAGGCCTCATCTTCTCTAGGGCTCGACTGTATTTCTGGCAAGCTTCTGTGTTTGCCCTGAGACCTTCCACTGTTCTTGACCTCCCATATTTCAGCTGGAGAGGAGATGCAGCTGGTCAGCTCTGATGCAGTCTTCCCCTCCCTCCTCCTTTTCCCCTCTTGCCTCCTGGGGCGTGCCAGAGCAGGGACCTTCATGTGTCAGTATCAGAGGTGAAATGAGGTTTGGACCCAATCATGTCCCAAGGGTGTTGGCCAAGCTGACATTCAGTTTATGGGCCTTGGTCAGTAAGATATACTGGCCGTTGACACATTCAAGCCCTTGGACACAAGTTGGTAAATTTTTCCTGGCCCAAGGACTGCCCAGTTCTGGCACCCTCCCTGCCACCCCAGCCCTTCCCCCAGAACTCTCTAGACCTCTAGCAGCTAAAGGGCTCAGGTCTGGGGGGCCTTCAGGATCCTCTTTGCACATCATGCCTGCTATTATGACCAGTACTTTGCTGGACTAAGTGGTCCATAGAGAACTGCACGGGATGTGGCCGGGTGGGTTGTTGGCGGGAGATGGGGGCAGTGCTGAGAGTTGCTGGGAGGAAGAGGGTAACTGGGAAGAAGAGGGTGAACACCCACCCTCAGGGGGGTCAAACTTTGGAGAAGACGCAACCCTGGCTCCCAGTGATGGTGGCATACAGGTCGACAGAACTTGATGGAAAGAGAGAGCTGAATTCCCAGTGGGTGGAGACCCAGACTGGATGCCTTGTTCATTTCACCTGCTCTTCTCACACCTCCCATCTCAGGACCTGGCTGCCCGGTCCCTCATGATCATGAACAAGATGAAGAACTTTAAGCGCCGTTTCTCCCTGTCAGTGCCCCGCACTGAGACCATCGAAGAATCCTTGGCTGAATTCACAGAGCAATTCAACCAGCTCCACAACCGGCGGAACGAGGGTGAGAGGTCTGGGTCCACCCAGCACCTCTCCCACTTACCAGACAATCCCCAGGCACCTCCTTCCCCTCCCTGCCCACCCCTTCCCCACTGGCCTTAGGAGAGGAGCACAGGGCTGGGGTAGGGGGGGCTACCCTCCTCTCCCTCAGGGCAGAGAGGCAGGGAGGGGAGCTGATGCCTGTCCCTCTTAGAGTTGCAGCTCGGTCCTCTTGGCAGAGACCCCCCGCAGGAGTGCAGCACCTTCTCCCCAACGGACAGCGGGGAGGAGCCGGGGCAGCTGTCCCCTGGCGTGCAGTTCCAGCGGCGGCAGAACCAGCGCCGCTTCTCCATGGAGGTGAGGGCCTCTGGAGCTCTGCCCCGGAAGGTGGCAGGATGCACGCACAGGGGTGTGCACAGGAGGGCAGCTGCCTTACAGCCAGACTTTGTGAGTTCAAATTCCAGCTCTGCCATTCATTAGCTCTATAACTTTGAGCAAGTTACTCAACCTCTGTGCACCATGGTCTCCTTGTCTTTAAAATGGTCATCATGGATTAAATGGGTTAATCTATGCCAAGTGCTTAGAACATTCCTGAACTTAGCAAGGGCTAGACAATTTGACTATTTGATCCACACACATAGGCCCAAATATATGAAAAAATATACTTACAGAATCAGTGCCTGTAAGGGCATGACATTGATGTTGCACAGATGGTGATACTGTGGCCCAGAGAGGCGGAGAGTGACCTGGTTGTGCTAAGGTCACACAGCAGCCCCGGGTGTTCATGTGTATGTCTTGAGCACACACTGGGAGCAGCTGTGAGCTTGGGGTCACAGCCTGTGATTGGGCTCTGAATGGTTGTTCTGCAGGGAACGCTAGGTCCAGAGTGAGCGTCTGGGGCCCCACAGCCCTAGCTACCCTGAAGCCAACAGTGGTGTCCCCATCTCATCCCTGTCACCACAGGACGTCAGCAAGAGGCTCTCTCTGCCCATGGATATCCGCCTGCCCCAGGAATTCCTACAGAAGCTACAGATGGAGAGCCCAGATCTGCCCAAGCCGCCCAGCCGCATGTCCCGCCGGGCCTCCCTGGTGAGTCCCAAGAGGATCAGAGGACACAAGGTGGGGTGATATGCCCTCCTCAGCACAGGCATATCAGTCCCAGCTGAGGCCTATATGGTGTTTCTAGGAAGATTCCTGGGCCTCTGGCGCCACCTGCTGGCTTAAGTGCATTCAACTAGATCGTCCTCCTACATCATCATCCATTTCCTAGATGGGTCCCACTTGGGCTAGAATGGGACTCTAAGCCCACACCAGGTCCCACGATCTCCACATGGTTAAGATCAATAGGCCAGCTGGCATGTGCCTTCCAGTCCTAGCTGCCTATCAGAGCTGTTTGGGACATCTTACAAAACACAGACTCTAAGACCCCTCCAGACACCTATAGAATCAGCCTCTCCGGCTAGGGGGTCCGGGAATCCGTCTTGTTAAGGGTTGGATACACCTGAGCTAGAAGTGTGCTGATGAGACACACCGTCAGGTAGGTGGGTTCTGAACTGGACACTCAAGGTAAAATGGGAAAAAAGGCAGCGTTCACTCTGGAGGAGCTTGTGGTCTCAGTCGGAGACACAGGTAGCCAAGATGTGCAACAATCCCAAGTGCCACAGCCCTGGGCTCCACACTCTTGGCTGTCCTGGGAGGAAGAAACTCACACTTCCATGAGCTCTGTCCTTTATCACAGGGATAAAGGGAAAACGAGCCCCTTCCACCATGGGGTCTCATCCCTTTCCTCCCAGAGGCTGGAGTTGGGGGAGGTGTCATGTCTGTGGAGCTGCTAAGGGCTTCAAGCTCATGGCATTCTGTGTCTCTCCCTCTCAGTCAGACATTGGCTTTGGGAAACTGGAAACATACGTGAAACTGGACAAACTGGGAGAGGTAAGAGGCTGGGTTTGGTCTTCTCCAAATAGCCAGGCAGGATGGCTTGGAGGAGGGGCAGACCTCCCTGGTCGGCCCTCTCTGGTTGGCCCTCTCATGGCCCCTGCCCCACAGAGGTGCACAGTCCTGGCCGTGCACTCTGGCCCAGCCTTTGGCAGGGGTTGAAGTGAGCTCAGATCCTGAAGGAGGGCGTGAGGATAGAGTAGCCATGGCCCTGGGCAGAATCCAGTCTTTTTTTTTTTTTTCTTCAAGTCCTTCTTGCCTGGGTTCAAAACCTACCTCCACCATTTACTAGCTCTGTGACCTTTGGTGAGTTACATGACCTCGCTGTGTGCCTTAGTTTCTTCCTCTGTCCAATGAGATAGTAACTGTCCTATCACATAGGGTTATTGCGAGGATTGGGCAGGTTATGTACAGCACGCAGACAATGCCTGGCACATAGGAAGTGCTATATCACTTAAGTATTTCTGTTGTCACTGTGCAGAGGCCTGGGGTGGGTGAAGGTTTATAGAGAGGGCAACACACAGCCCTTTCCCTCCAGGAGCCCAAAGAGGTGACCTCTGTGTAAACATCAGCATCATATAGGGAAGAAAAAACCTGGTGTTATCATAGAGGGGCACATGGCGTGCTGGGGCTTAGAGGAAGGACGGATTCACTCCAACTGGGGGTCATTAGGGATGCTTCCTGGAGGAAGTAGGCTTTGGAGGAAACAGCATGTCAGTGAAGGGAGGAAGGGCACTCAGGCCCCAGTCATAGCCCAGGCAGAGGCACAAATGGGGAGACACTGGGCAGAGGCCAGCAGCACCTGAATGTGCCTGGGACCGCTGCGGCCCTCCATCCCAGGGCACCTATGCCACAGTCTTCAAAGGGCGCAGCAAACTGACGGAGAACCTCGTGGCCCTGAAAGAGATCCGGCTGGAGCATGAGGAGGGAGCGCCCTGCACTGCCATCCGAGAGGGTACAGCGTCCTAGGCTCCCACACTCCCCCTGGGGCTTCAGGAGGAGGGGTTCACCAGCCTGCGCCCTGGTAGGAGCTGGGGGTGGAGGGTCATTGCTGGAGTGGGACTCCTGGAGCTGACCCCAAGAAAAGAGGGTATGGGGACACATGGCGTCCTGGGGACCCAGGCAGGCCCGTCTCCCCGCAGTGTCTCTGCTGAAGAACCTGAAGCACGCCAATATTGTGACCCTGCATGACCTCATCCATACAGATCGGTCCCTCACCCTGGTGTTTGAGTACCTGGTGAGAGTCGGGCTGGGGCTGGCAGCCTCTCCCTCTTGTGGTAGAAACAGGGTGTGGGTAGGGGAGTGGGAAGCTGAGGAAGTGGGAGAGGTGGGATGAGGGCGAACCAGGCCTTGTTCTGGAATCAGGTTCTCAGATGTTCCCGTGCAGGAGTCGGCCAAGAGCTCAGGCTTAGGGGTGGCTCAAGCCAGGGACCTGTCCCACTAGTGGGCGTGGGCCCTTCCCAGGGAGGGGCTTCCTCTCCTCAGCCTGTGTCTGGGCTTCTGGCCATGGGGCAGGACTGAGTCACGCTCTGTGTTCCAGGACAGTGACCTGAAGCAGTATCTGGATCACTGTGGGAACCTCATGAGCATGCACAACGTCAAGGTGAGGCCTCGGGGGCAGGGTCCCCCCATCTTGGCAGCCACCTGTTCAGAAGCCCAGTGCGGGGACCCACTCTCACCGCCAGGGATCCGGCTGCTGGGGTGGCTCAGACCTTCTCACCTGGGAAAGAGAGAGAGGGCAGTGCCATCAACGAGTCTAGGAACTGGGTTGAGCACTTTACCCCAGGAACAGACACACACTCTCTGCCACTGTCTAGCTGTTGGTATAAAATCCACTCCCAACTCTGAACATCAGTTTCCCCATCTGTCAAATGGGAGTGTGAGCTACCTGCCAGAATGCAGGGAGGCTTCTGGGGAAACTGGGGGTTATGAATGACCTCTCCTGGTGTTTGTTAAAGAATCAAGGCTGGGCGTGTTGGCCCATGCCTGCAATCCCAGCACTGGGAGGCCAGGGCAGGAAGATGGCTTGAACCCAGGAGTTTGAGACCAGCCTGGGCAACATGGCAAGACCTCATCTCTACTAAAAATTGAAAAATTAGCCTGGCACAGTAGCGTGCACCCATAGTCCCAGCTGCTTGAGAGGCTGAGGCAGGAGGACCACTTGAACCCGGGAGGTTGAGGCCGCAGTGAGCCATGATCACGCCACTGCATTCCAGCCTGGGTGACAGAGTAAAACGCTGTCTCAAAAAGAAAAAAAAAAAAAAAAGATCAAGCACATATGTCTCCACATAGGCAGGCATCCTGACCCCCGTGCTCCTGACTGAGACTTCTCTGGCCTCCCCCACACTCACTGCCTCTTCTGCATCCCTGGTGTCCTCCCCTCTGGATGGGACTCCCTGGTGTGGGTTGGGCCCAGGATGGGGGCTGCAGGGTGGGCAGGAGAATGAGGGGCTTGTGCTGACCTCACTGCCAAACCTCTGCCCCCATCCCGGTCCCAGCCTTGGAGCAGAGGCTTAGGACCACCTTCCACCTCACATTTCTCTTCCCCCTCTCCCAGATTTTCATGTTCCAGCTGCTCCGGGGCCTCGCCTACTGTCACCACCGCAAGATCCTGCACCGGGACCTGAAGCCCCAGAACCTGCTCATCAACGAGAAGGGCGAGCTGAAGCTGGCCGACTTCGGTGAGGCTGGGGCTAGGGTGGGGGTCTGATGCCACTGGGGTGCCTCAAGGTGTGGGTGCAGTGGGGGAGGGCATAGCAGTCAACCCCACAGCACCTGTGGACAGAGGTCCAGTGACATGTCTGCCCCCAGGACTGGCCAGGGCCAAGTCAGTGCCCACAAAGACCTACTCCAATGAGGTGGTGACCCTGTGGTACAGGCCCCCCGATGTGCTGCTGGGATCCACAGAGTACTCCACCCCCATTGATATGTGGTGAGTGAGCGCTGTCGGGACCGAGGAGGGGAGGACAGTCCTGGCCACACCTCCAGACTCTCTTGCTGCCCCAAGGGCCTCGGGGAAGAACTTCCTAACTTCCTTTGCTTAAAAGCCATGTGACATCCTGCTGAACTAGATGTTAAAAAATTAAGTCTGAAATATAATCGGTTAGGATTTCCCTGGCTTAAATAGACCCTCCCCCAGGGGCCTGTGGGAGGTTACCAGAGACCCAGAGAGTCCAGGAGGGCCCCTATAGTAAATACGATGAATCTTCCCCAAGCATCAGTCCCAGTGAAAATTTTGAAAGAGAAGTACTATTTTTATGTTAAAATGAACAAGCGTATGATTTGGTGTAAAATGAAAAATCAGCCCAAATTGCAAGCCGAACCGCCAGTGGTGATGAATGGCTGCTGTGACTCCGCCCCGAGGTTCCCCAGGAGAACGGATTTATGTACTTCTCTCTTCCAGTGGGGCACACAGTGGAGAGAGTGTGAGACAACACTGCTGAGAGAATTGCCACATGGGCGCTGGCTGCACAGACCCAAACCTCACAGAGCGAAAGGGGAGAGGTCGCAGCTTTCCCGAGCCCAGGGAAGCCCCCAGAGAGGGGCTGTAGTGGGGGCTGGGCAGTTCTAGGAGCCTCCACTGCCGTGGGACACCCCTCTGCCGCCAGAGCCACGACCCCTGCAGCCAGCTGTGGCAGGTCGTCGTTGGTGCCCTGGTGGAGCAGCCCTAGGAAGGGCGGCCGCCCCTGCCTGATGCCGCCCCTGCCCCTTGCTCCCCGCAGGGGCGTGGGCTGCATCCACTACGAGATGGCCACAGGGAGGCCCCTCTTCCCGGGCTCCACAGTCAAGGAGGAGCTGCACCTCATCTTCCGCCTCCTGGGTCAGTCTCCCGCTGCTCCGCCCCTCTCACCACCAGGGGGCGCCGGAACTCCGTCCAGCCCAGGCGTCGAGCGGGACGGGGAGGAGCGGCTCGCCTAGTTCTCTCCCGGGCGGGGACCCCCTGTGGCCTCGGCCATCTTTGCTCCCACCTGCTACGTTGCATCCCTTTCAAGTCGGCCTTGGCCCTGGGCCTCACTCAGGCCCTCCCCACCCTCTCTCGTCTCCCCAGGGACCCCCACAGAAGAGACGTGGCCCGGCGTGACCGCCTTCTCCGAGTTCCGCACCTACAGCTTCCCCCGCTACCTCCCGCAGCCGCTCATCAACCACGCGCCCAGGTAGCCCCGGCGCCCGCACCGCCCCTCCTTCTGTGGCCCTGGCTCTCCCACCCCCGCTCAGGCACAGCCTGTGTCCGCGCCTTCTCCTTGCAGGTTGGATACGGATGGCATCCACCTCCTAAGCAGCTTGCTCCCGGTGAGTGACCTCCCGGCGGGGCCCAGGGAGAGGCAGCCAAAGAGCCGAAGTCCCCGTGCCCCATGCTAGGCCTACGCCCCAACTTCTGTGGCTCGTGTGCTCACGAAACATCTTCCCTGTACTCTCCACCCCAAGGCTCAGGGGAGCGCTGGCCTCCATACACATCCTCTGGAGTCTCTGCACTGCGAGCCCAAACCGTTACTAGCTGTGTAGCTCTGGGCAAGTTACAGAGCTCCTCCATGTCTCCGTTTCCTCCACTGCAAAGTGGGATTAATTCCTATTTTATAAGCTGGCAGTGAGGATACATTGAGATGACGGGACACACTTAGTGTGGTGCCTGTCTTCTAAGGCACACGATGAAGGGTCGTTATCGGCACAACGCTATGTTCTCCTTCTAATCATGGTTGGTTTGCATCTGTATTTCTATCTCAAGAGAAGGTCACTGTCCTCAAGTTTCATTTCTGGTTTTTCCTGGTGACTGGAGACCAAGGAGCCTTCCCCTGAGTCTTGAGATGGCTTGAGGTTGGATTTGTGGTAGGGGCTGGAGGCTGACCTAGGGCTTCTCCTGTTAGTCTCAAACCCCACCCACCTTGGTGCTCTAACCAGCACAAGAGTCCTGCTGCTCAGAGGGTTCCCTGCAGCCCCCCAGCCAGGGCCCAATAGCCCCACCCTGTGCCTTTCAGTATGAATCCAAGAGTCGCATGTCAGCAGAGGCTGCCCTGAGTCACCCCTACTTCCGATCTTTGGGAGAGCGTGTGCACCAGCTTGAAGACAGTGAGTGTTGTCCGGGCAGGGAGCAGGGCCACCCAGAACAACCAAGGAAAGGGGGTGGTGAGTGTGGGTAGAAGAACCAGAACAAAGAGGCCAGAAGCCCCAGGCCCAGCTGAGCAGCCCTGGGCACCTGGCCTCCCCTGCTGGGGTTCTCACTGCAAACTGAGGGGGCAAACAGTGGAAATGAGACGCTGCCTCCAGGGCTCAGTTGGTCCCGCTCCACCCAGCTCTCTCTCCACCATGTCCTCTCCCCCAGCTGCCTCCATCTTCTCCCTGAAAGAGATCCAGCTTCAGAAGGACCCAGGCTACCGAGGCTTGGCCTTCCAGCAGCCAGGTAGGGGCTTGTGCTCTCCTGGAGCCCTTCCCTTGTTAGTGGAAGCCAGGACAGGCTACCCCTCCCCAGTGGGGAATCCCATGGTCCCTCCGCCACTTTCTTCCCTTTGGAGTCTTCAGGGAGCCGAGAAGGGGTTGGTTTCTCCTGCCTAGGCTTCCTCGTCCAGCTCTTCCCTCTTCAACCCTCACCCCAGACAGGACATTGTGTTTGACAGTAGCCCTGGCAAAGAGGCATGCTGTCTCTGGTGCATTCTCTTTGCAAACTCTGAGCTCTCTAATCAGATTCCATCCTGGGAGAACAGTCCTTTGTTCCTAGAACAGTCAATGGCCTTGGACATTGACAAATGCTTCCCATGCATCTTCTCCTTTAATCCTTAAAACACCCCTTGAAGTTGGTACTACTACTGTTCCCCATTTCATAGTCAATGAAACTGAGGCTCTGGGAGGTTAAATCACAAGACATGCAGCTAGTAAGTAGCAGAGATGGGATTTGACACCAGGTCGGACCCGCTCCTATGTGCATGCCCTTGCTTGCTCTGTCAGAGCAGCTCTGGGGGACAGTGACTGTCCCTGCTGGTCTGGGGTATGCCTTGGCCCCACCTCCTCCATTCTCCAGGACGAGGGAAGAACAGGCGGCAGAGCATCTTCTGAGCCGCGCCCACCCTGCCGTGGCCCAAGGGACAAGAGATCACATGGACCACAAATTCGGGTAGGATGGAACCTGTGTGGCCCTCGGAAGACTGAAGAACGAGGGCTGACAGCCAGCCCAGAAGACCGTTTGGCAGCCCTGCTGGCCACGGCTGTTTCTTCTCTGTGCTTCCCACGTGCCTCCCCAGTAGTCCTCACCTGCATACCAACCCCTCCATTACCCACGTCGGGGCTGGCATGAGCTGCTTCCCTGAGAAGACATGAGAAGGAGGGGGGACCTTGTACCCTCTCCCACCCTGAAGTGTTTGGGCACCTGCGTGGGATGCACATGGGCGAGAGAATTAAGGCGCCAGGATGGGCACTGTGCCCTGGATACAGGCTTTACCCTCCTCCCCCAGGGGCCTGCCTAGGGCCAGTTTGGTAGTCCCCTTTTCTGGCCCCTTGGAGCCCACAGATGTTTCATCTTTTTCCCTTCTGAGAGCAAGAAGAGACATGGCATGCTCTCTGGGACCCTGGAATCCTAGGTACCCACATGTGTGCCAAAGCCTGCCCTACCTGGCAGGTGTCCCACAGCAACAAAAGGAGTAGTAGTTCCCTTTCTTTCCATCAGCCCTACCCCACCCTCATTCCCCCGACACCCTCTGGCTTGAACCGTGGCTGAGCAGCGCCGGCATGCTTGGATGCCCAGCTATGTCCAGAGGTGGCCTGGGTCCGCCAGTTGCACGCCTGCCACCTCGGCCAACCCCCACCGAGCTCACCAGTCTGAATGGAGTTGCCTTAAATTGGCAGGTGGTAGCGTGCTCACTGCCCTTGGAGCTGTGACCGGCTCCTGCCTGTCCACCCCTTCCCCAGGTGGCTTCTGCTTATCTTATCATCCTGGGGCTCCGATTAGCCAGGCCTGGTCAGGGTCCTGGGGACGGCACCCAGATATGCAGAGTCACCCTGACGCTGGTACTGGGCTGACCTCAGCTCCCGGAGGGTTGCACAGCCTCCCCATCCCTCCTTCCCGGCCCTTGTGGCTCGTGTCCACCTGATCCCAATACCAGCTTTCCCGAGCCCCTGCCACCCCAGAGGGCAGCCACGACAGGGAGAGGTATAGATGCCACCATCTGAGGTAGAGGAATGTGGACCAGGAGCAGGCTGTGATGCTGAGACACTTGCCTCGGGGGGCCGGGAGCCTGGGGGGCCAGGGCCCCTGAAGAAGGCCCCCCTCTGTATCCCCCAGGTGTCCTCAACACTGGACTGATCCTGAATGGCACAGGCCAAGGGGAGGCTAGCCTCACCTTTCTACCCAGGGCCCCTGCCCTGCCCACCTCAGGCCCCCACCCTCCACTCCTCCCCACAGTACTGTGAACATCCTGTGACTCAGCGCAGAGACGGATAATATATTTAATTCATGTTGTACAGAAAGGAGCGAGCGGTCTCATACAGAAAAGCTGATTTTGATAGATTGATACCAAAGATGGAGAACCGAAGGCCCCTCTCCAGGCCTAATGAGTGTGGGTGGGGCGTGCTTGTGTGCGTGTGTGTGTGTGTGTGTGTGTTGTATATATATATATAAAATGAGGAGGCCGGGCGCGGTGGCTCAAGCCTGTAATCCTAGCACTTTGGGAGGCCGAGACGGGCGGATCACGAGGTCAGGAGATCGAGACCATCCTGGCTAACACGGTGAAACCCCGTCTCTACTAAAAAATACAAAAAACTAGCCGGGCGAGGTGGCTGGCGCCTGTAGTCCCAGCTACTCGGGAGGCTGAGGCAGGAGAATGGCGTAAACCCGGGAGGCGGAGCTTGCAGTGAGCTGAGATCCGGCCACTGCACCCCAGGCGGGGGGAACGGGGCGCCCTCCCTCCCCAAAAAAAAAAAAAAAAAAAAAAAATGAGGAGAGAGTTTGATTTGTGTGTATCTCTGACCTCCGCCTCACCCCAGGCTGTGGGACAGGTGCCTAGCATTCCCCCTGCTGTATCCTAGGTGCTGCTGCGTTTGGAGCGAGAAGTTGGCTTTTGCTGAGGAGCATCACTGGTGGTTGTGGGTAGGCAGAGGAGCCCCAGGCCTGGGAGTCTGACCTGTGGCCTGGCATTGGCCCAAGTTGGTGCCTGTGGGGTGGGGCTGGCCAGGAGAGCAAAGAGGGACTCCTGGGCAGGGGTCTGGGGTCTGGCCGTGCAGCTGATGCCTGTGTTCCCAGCACCAAATGGCCCCCTGGCTTCTGGGGAGGGAGGAGGCAGGATCAAGATGGGGTTGACATGGGAAATGGCCAAGACCAGGGCAGCAGGATGAGGGTGTGAGCCTTGCTGTAATTCAGGCCCTGCAAGCATTACTGCAGACCTCGAATACACCTCCTGCTGTTGCCTAGACCACCTCCCCATCTTTGATCTGGACGCAACCCCTGCCCACATCACACACAGCTCCCAAAGTGCTCAGAATCCTGCTGTTGTCCAATTCAGTGTCCAGGTTTGTTCTTCCCGAGACCACTCTGAGAATACCAGGCCCCAATCCCTGCCTCGTGACCTGTCCTCATGCCTGGCCTTAAGCACTTTGCAGTTTGCCGGCATGGTTTGCAGTTACTGGAGAGGGTGGCTGCTTTCCAGAGGAGGAAGCTCATGCTGAGGCTGATGATGTCTCCCAAGGCTCTGGAAATAAGGGGCGGGCCAGGGCTCCATTCTCAGCCCAGCACCAGTTCTACCCAACAAGACCTCCTCACTTTGCTTGTAGGCAGCCAGACACCAAAGTAGGATTGTAACTCAGACAATTAGTGCTTGAGGGGAGGAGAAGGGCTGGGAAATGCAGTGGTGGGAATTGGAAACCAGACATTTCTTAAGCTCCCTGCTGGGTGCCAGGCAGCCCTGTGCCCAGGCATTATCTCACTGAATCCTCATGGAAACCCCCCTTTCTCCCCACTTTGCAGATGAGGACATGAGCCTCCCAGGGGTAGCCTGGGGTCACATACCAAATTAGAATCCCAGATGTCTGCCCCCCAGCCCTGTGGTCTTCAAGGAGTGGCAGGCGTGAGGAGGGTTAGGTGGAAACAGTGCAGAGGCCCTGGAGGGAGGAAAACACACAAGGAAGGACGTGGGCAGATGCTGCCTTAAGGAGCACTTTGCAAGGCCACCCTTGTGGCAGGCAGAGGTGGCCCGGCAGGGCTGCATCTTTAGGAGTCGCTGGGGGCAGCCATTCTTGCTGCTGCAGCTGTGGCCCTGCAGTGGAGGCACACACACTTCTGACATCAGGCACTCTGAGCTTCTGCCCTAGAAAGCTGCCAGGGCTGGGGGTGCGGGCCAGCCTGGGGTTGTGGAACTCAGCTGGACAGGCCCACACCAGGCCTTGGATATGGTTGGTGCTCAAAAAGTGATGGCTCCGGAGAAGGAAGCTGGGTTCGGGCATGAAGAGGGGCTGAGTGATTTTGGCCATGAGCTGCCACTGGGTTCCCAGGGACCAGGCTGAGCTACAACGCAACCCAATGTCCTGGAGTGTCGGTTTCCTGGGCACCCCTGCAATCATTTCCTTATGCTGGTGACTGTCAAAAACAGGAGCCTGCTCCATTCTGCAGGAATTCCCGGCCCAAAGCAGCCCTTTGCAAGTCATTTCCCCCTCTGGCCTCACTTTTGCCATCTGCCTGCTTCTGGGACAGGTCGGGAATATCCAGGGTGCAGATGCCTTCCCCTCCACCATGGCAAGTTGGCAGGGGCATTTGAGGCATGCAGCAGCCCTGCAGCTTCAGACAAAATGTCCTATTTGCTGAACTCTACAGGGTGGGGGTGATATCAGCTCCCATGCTCGGCACTGCCCACATCATCCTATACCCCAGTGGGATCTGGAGCTGGCTCTCCCCTGCCTCACCCTCCTGTGGGCTCCCACTCACCGTTCCCCTACTGTCTGGCTCCAGTGGTCAGGGCTCATGTCTAATAGGCTACCACTCCTCTACCCTGCTAGGCCCCCTGGGCCAGCCAAGTGTCAGGCACTGTTGCAGGCCTGCTCCTTTCCTCCCTCCTTGAAGCATCCCAGCCTCCTTTGGGCCATCTCCCCAACTCTATCTCTGCTCAGACCCTTGCTTTTGGCCGTGACACTCTACAGCACCCCCATTGAGCCCGTTTATCTCCAGAAGCAAACCATCAGCACCATGAATTGGCCACAGCCGCCTCCATGCCTGGCCCTGTGCTAGATGCCAGGACATCAAGATACATGACATTCCACCCCCACCTTCCAGAAGCTCAGACCTGCCGGCAGAGATGGCCTTGATTACAACAGGTTTTATCAAGAACCTGCTGTGCATCCAGTGCTGTGCTAGGCACTGACATACACCTGTGAACAAGATGGACAACCCCTGTTCTCATAGAGCTTATGTTCCAGTGGAGGGTATAAGACGTTATCCAAATCAACAGGCATATCAAGGGGGTCATAAGTGTGATAAGACAAAATAAAGCAGGGGCAGGGTTGAGGGGGAAGAATGTGATGGCATAGGGTGGGGAACTGCCTGGTCAGGGAGGGACCTCTCCATCAGAAGTGAGCTATGGGCTGGGCGTGGTGGCTCACACCTGTAATTCCGGCACTTTGGGAAGCCAAGGCAGGCAGATCGCTTGAGCCCAAGAGTTTGAGATCAGCCTGGGCAACATATCGAGACCCTATCTCTATTAAAAAAAAAAAAAAATAGCTGGGCATGATGGCTTATGCCTGTAGTCTCAGCTACTCAGGAGGCTGAGGTAGGAGGATCACCTGAACCCAGGTCGAGCTGCAGTGAGCAGTGATCATGCCACTACCGTCCAGCCTGGGCAATAGAGTAAGACCCTGTACCAAAAAAAAAAAAGTGAGCTAAGTTGTGTAAGGGGGCCAGGTGGACTGTCAGGGACAGAGTATTCCAACAAAGGCCCTGAGGTGAACATGCTTGAGAATGAGTGAGAGGCAGTGAGGCCAGGGCAGAGTGAGCCAGGCAGCATAGCAGGAGGGCTGGATCACGTGGGGCAGTGGCTCTGCCCATTAGATCCACCTGGGAAGTGTTTAAGATGCGCTGCCATCCGGCCCCAGCTCAGATTGATTCAGATGACCCTAACGTGTAGCCAGGGTTGGGAACCGCTCACTCTTGCGGGGGCTTGTGGGCTGTGGTGGGGGTTCTGGATTTTATTCTGAGATGGGAAGCCACTGGCCTGTGTTTTGAAAGGCTCAGAGGGTCTAATAGGAGATGTCAGTCCCTATGAGGACGATGCTGGAGCAGGGAGAGGAAGGGTCTCCCATGTGGTAGTAGAGCAGCAGCAGGTGTGGTGGGAAGGGAGAAGGGAAGCACCTGCTCTCCTGTGTTGCTATGAGAGGGACTGTCATCCTAGTCCCAGGGAGGGCCACAGAGGCTCTACGGTTAGGTAAGCTGCGTGGCCACACAGGGAGTAAGGTGGACTGTCAGTTCCAACCCAGGTCAGCCTACCTGAGCAGCTGCCTCTGGGCAGGTGTCAGCGCTGGCACGGACATCCCACCTCAGTTGTTTGCATGGAGGATGGGCATCTGGTTTCCAGGGACTGGGAAATCTTTGCCTTCTGGTCACCTAAAAGCATTGTCTGACAGGCAGCCAGTAGGCACCTGGGAGTTGGACAAAAGTCACTGTCCCCCACCCCACCAAGTGCCCCCTGCCATCACCCAGCCCCTCTTCTGGACCCTCAGAACCTCCTGCCATCTGGCAACTAAAGGCATCATTGGGCACCGGGGCCCTGCTCCCACCCTAGCTGTGGAGGCCCGGTGGCTGGCGTCATTGCTGATGGTCAGTGCCCAGACTCCAGGCGAGTGTGTGCCAATTCTCCCAGACAGGATGGGTGGGGCCAAGGGTAGCTCTGATGAGATTGCAGGTGCCACATGGCCACTTCCACTTCCTCCCTTGCTTTCGCCTCTCCCTTCCTCCTGCTTCTTTTTCCTTCTCTCAGTGCCCCTTGGGGGCACTAGATATTACTCAGTGGGCGGCCCTGAGTAACAGTGAAATCCAGAGATCAATAATCCGACCCAGCCTCTTCTCTAAGGAAGGAGATTTTGCAGCCTCTCCCTTGAATCACCCAAGCCTCCAGATCCTGAGGTGTGTTCTCAATGCCAAGCATCAACCCTTGCTCCTGCACCCATGGGCCCTTCCTGTCGATGTGACGCAAACATGGAGAGCTGAAGCATGGACATGGCGTGGCAGGGAGGATCCCCGCTGCCCTCCTGCGTGTGGTCAGCACTCCTGCTTGCCCCTTTCTGGGCTAGAAACTTCTAGCCCAGTTCCTCATCTTCCTGTCTCCTCCAGAGCTCCTCCTTCCCTAATTTACTCATTATCCACCAGATGGTTCCAGACTCTGTGCCGGGCTCTGTTTTCAGTACCCAGGATACAAACTTGACTCTGACTTAGACCCCACTCCTAGTAGCTCAGCGTCTCAGAGGCGGCTAGGATGTAATCTTTTATTCCTCTCAGCTTCTTAAGGTCTCAGCTACTTGGGGGAAAGACAGTTGTCCATTAGTCATTCTATTAAAATTTGCCAAGATTTTTTTTTTTTTTCTTCGAGAACAATAAAATGTTTTAATGTCCTCATGTTTTCCCTGGAGGAGGGATTGGCTGAGTCCTGGGTTCCTGGGGAGAAGGAATCTTCCACAACCAGGGAAATATCACACAGGCTCCAAAATCACACAGACTTGGATTCAAATCCCAGCTCTACGGCTTGCAAGCTGTGTCACGTTGGGAATGTTCCTTAACTGCTTTGTGCCTCAGTTTCCCTTTCTGTAAAATGGAGATAGTGATAACACCTGTTTCACAAGGTTGTGAGGATTTAAGATAAATATTCAGGCCAGGCACGGTGGCTCATACCTGTAATCCCAGCCCTTTTGGAGGCCGAGGCGGGTGAATCACTTGAGGCCAGGAGTTCGAGACCAGCCTGGCCAACATGGTGAAGCCCCGTCTCTACTAAAAATACAAAAATTAGCCGAGCGTGGTGGTGGACACTTGTAATCCCAGCTACTTGGGAGGCTGAGACAGGAGAATTTGTTTGAACCCAGGAGACAGAGGCTGCAGCGAGCCGAGATCGCGCCAGTGCACTCCAGCCTGGGCGACAGAGTGAGACCCTGTCTCAAAAAAAAAAAAAAAAAAAAAGAAAGAAAGAATATTCAGGAGGGGCCTGAGCCAGAGTGCTAGGTAAGTAAGTTTCACATCCTCACTCTGCACACTCCCACCCACTTCTCCACAAGCAGGAATTCCAGCTGTCTCCCTCCTGGAAGTAAAGCGGAAGATCATATGCTTTTATTTCTTGCATTCTTCACTCTTGATAAGATCTCAATCAGCAAGAATGTATTAAGAACATCCTACTTAAAATATTTTGCAAGACTTTTAAAATGACCTCAACCCAGAGTTTTTCTCCATGGGAGCTTTAAACGTAGCTGGGAAAGTAAACATGGAAAGAGAATTTATGATAAAAGGCACTGGGTCAGTGTCACTCAAAGTGAAATCTGCTGCCTCTTGAGGTAGTAAATGCTTTGTTCCCCAGACTGGGAAACCACTTGGGAATTCCAGGGGCACCACTGCCTCTGGTACGTCTTGCCAGGTTCCTGAGGAGGCAGCGGCCAGATCTGCACCCGGCCTGACCCTATTCTTTGGATCTTTCTTTTTTGCTGTGTGGAGTAGCAAAGTGTAACTGGCAGATGAGACATTCCTCAGAGAAGCCAGATGAATGTGGCAAAGCATGATTCTGGGCTAGACAAACACCATTCTCCTTGGATTGCAGGATGCCAGGGGTATCCTCTCAGTCCTGTCATTGGCTTTGAGGCCAGACTTGGCTTTTCAGGACCTAGGACTGATTCTGGGGTGTGGGAATGAACTAATCTGGGATTTTTTTTTTCTTTTTTTGAGACACAGTCTCACTCTGTTGCCTAGGCTGGAGTGCAGTGGTATGATCTTGGCTCACTACAACCTCTGCCTTCTGGGTTCAAGTGATTCTCATGCCTCAGCCTCCCAAGTAGCTGGGATTATAGGCATGTGCCACCACATCCAGTTAATTTTTGTATTTTTAGTGGAGATGGGGTTTTGCCATGTTGACCAGGTTGGCCTTGAACTCCTGGCCTCAAGTGATCCACCTGCCTCAGCCTCCCAAAGTGCTGGGATTACAGTCATGAGCCACCATGCCCAGCCCTCAATCTGGGATTCTTAACGTTGGAGTTGATGAGAGTAGGAGGGCCACCTCGGAGAACAGGGGATGGGGCCAGAGGTTAGGGCTCAGTACTGTTTCCTGCCTTGGGCAGATGGCTTGAGTGGGTGCCTTCAGCCACCTGTGATTCCACACCTCTGGCCAATGTTCCACTTGATAATGGAATTTACTGCCTGGCTTCTCTGTAGAAGAAGAAGAGTGGGGGTGGGACAAGGTTGAGATTTACAAGCAATAGAGGTAGTGCTGTGCCAAGCTGTCTCAGCCTGAATCCTGGCACCACCACATCCTAGTTGTATGACCTTAGCCACATAGCATGGCTTCTCTCTGCCTCAGTTTCCCCACCTGCAAAATGGGGTGATCATAGGATGAGTGTGGATTAAATTAATTAGTATATGAAAAGCACACAGAGCCCAGGCGCGGTGGCTCACGCCTGTAATCCTAGCACTTTGGGAGGTCAAGGTGAGCAGCTCATGAGGTCAGGAATTCGAGAGCAGCCTGGCCAACATAGTGAAATGCTGTCTCTACTAAAAATATAAAAATTAGCCAGGCATGGTGGTGCATGCCTGTAATCCCAGCTACCCAGGAGGCTGAGGCAGGAGAATCACTTGAACCTGGGAGGCGGAGGTTGTGGTGAGCCGAGATTGTGCCACTGCACTCCAGCTTAAGCAACAGACTCTGTCTCAAACAAAAAAAAAAAAAAAAAAGAGGAAGAAGAAGAGGAAGGAGAAGAGAAGAAGAGGAAAAAAGAGGAAGAAGAGGAAGGAGAGGAAGAAGAGGTAGAGAAAGAGGAGGAAGAAGAGGAAGAGGAAGAAGAAGAAGAATTTCCTGGTCATGTAGAAAGCACTACACAGTGTAAGCTGTTGTTATGTCATCTTTCCCTGAGGGCACTTGAACCCGGGAGGCGGAGGTTGTTGTGAGCCGAGATCCTGCCACTGCACTCCAGCCTGGGTGACAGAGCGAGACTCCGTCTCAAAAAAAAATGAAAAAAAGAAAATTAAGAGAGACATTTATTAAAACTTTTGGGAGCCAGGCACGGTGGCTCACGCCTGTAATCCCAGCACTTTGAGAGGCCGAGGCAGCTGGATCACCTGAGGTCAGGAGTTCAAGACCAGTCTGGCCAACATGGTAAAACCCCGTTTCTATTAAAAATACAAAAATTAGCTGGGCGTGGTGGCATGCACCTGTAATCCCAGCTACTCAGGAGGCTGAGGCATGAGAATTGCGTGAACGGGGAGGCAGAGGTTGCAGTGAGCTGAGATGGTGCCACTGCCCTCTAGCCTGGGCAACAGAGTGAGACTGTCTCAAAAAACAAAGAAAAAAAAAACTCCTTGGGTCCAGGTGCAGTGACTCACACCTGTAATCCCAGTGCTTTGGGAGGCTAAAGCGGGAGGATTACTTGAGGCAAGGAGTTCGAAACCAGGCTGGGCAATATAGCAAGACCTTGTTTCTACAAAATACTTAAAAAGTAGCCGGGCATGGTGGTGCATGCCTGTAGTCCCAGCTACTCTGGAAGGTGAGGCAGGAAGAGCGCTTGAGCCCACGAGTTTGGGCTGCAGTTAGCTCTAATTGCACCACTGCACTCGCGCCTGGGCGACAGAGCAAACCTTGTCTCAAAAAAAAAAAGTCTCCTTGGCTTAGACCACTCTGTGAAACACTAGAGATTCAGAAATAAATACAGTGTTCTATCCTCAAGGAATTCACAGCCTGGTAAAGGAGAGAGACATCGGTTGCAGAAATAACAATGGCTTTGAAGTGGGCTTTGGTATCTGCATTTCACAGATGTGGTAGAGATTATCCCAGAGATTGTAAACAGCTGCCCAGATGACTTGCTCCTTCCACCTCCCTCCACTGCCCTTCCTCAGCCCCTGCAGTACCTACCTGGTTTGCAAGCCTCATAAACTGAGTTGGGCCTCACTGCTAGGTTCATAGCGGTGAATGAAAATATGAACATGAAATGTCTGCTGCATCAGGAACTTGCTGGAACCCACTCTTGCCTGGTCAGCTCTCCCCCTTCCCTTCCATGCAGCAGCAGGAACCTCAGGGCTACCCCTGCTGCCTTGAGCTTAGACTTCAGACTCAAGTGCTCATTTACAGTCACGGGGTACAGCCAATCTTGTTTCCAAGGTGATTCCAAACTCTACTCCCCAACCTCCACCCCTAGGTGTTCCTGGGCTGCAGAGGGGCTCCAGAGAGGCTTCAGGACATCCCGCTGACTGTCCCACTGTAACCACTAAGGGTTGAGCCTCCTCGCCAGCAAGGTGCCTAAGCCCCTTGGACCCTGGCTCTGACTTCTCTGCATACTCTACAATCTTGCTACTAGACCAAGGACCCATTTTCCCTGAAGGGCACCTCCTCCCTCAAGCCCTTGTGCCTGAGTCTGTCCACGTTCCCTCTGTTTGGACTTCCTTCCTTCCTTCCAGCTCCCTGCAGCACCAGTTCCAGTTTCAGTCACTGCGCCTTGGGCAAACTCCCTCACCCGGCTGAGACCTTGGTGCTTCTGTCCCTACAATGAAGGTGGGCCCTGGATGCCCTCAGAGTCTCATTCTTGCTCCTGGATTTTACATAAACGTGTCTGCTGTCACTTTCGTGTTTTATAATCCCCCCTCTTCTTCTTTCAAACATGCCTCCAACTCCCTTCCTCCAGGAAGCCTTCCTTGATCAGCCCTGTGAATACTCCCATATGCACTCAGTTCTGTGGTAGCAAGTGGGCCTATGCCAATGCTGGTGCCAAGGGGTCCACAGGGGCCTTAGTGCCCTCATAACCTCCATTGCCTGAAAGGCCACCCGAATACCTACAACCTAAGTAAAAAACAGAGCTTAGCATAGGAACAGTGACCACTTCTCAGTAAATTTCCCAAGCATTCTCCCAATCCCCAACCAGACTTGCCCCAAGCCGGACAGTCTAGAAATTCTAGCTGTCTATAGTCTACACTGTTTTTTTTTTTTTGGAGACAGAGTCTCACTCTGTCACCCAGGCTGGAGTGTGGTGGTGGTATCTTGGCTCACTGCCACCTCCATCTCCTGGATTGAAGCAATTCTTCTGCCTCAACCTCTCAAGTAGGTGGGACTTACAGGCACCCGCCACCACACCCGGCTAATTTTTTGTATTTTAGTAGAGACGAGGTTTCACCATGTTGCCCAGGCTAGTCTTGAACTCCTTAACTCAGGCAATCCACCCGCCTTGGCCTCCCAAAGTGAAAGGATTACAGGCGTGAGCCACCACACCCAGCCTAGGCTACACTCTTGTATCTAGGTTTTCAGTGTCTTAAGTCTTTTTGAGGTTTAAGTTGTAAGCTGCCTGGGTTGAAAACGGCCATGCTTTCTAATTCCTGACTGTGACCTCCCCCAGTGGCTTTGTCAGGGTAATGACACCACTTGGTGACCAAGTAATTTTTAAAATAATTATTTGGGTTTTTGTTTGTTTTTATTTTTTGAGATGGAGTTTCACTCTTGTTGCCTAGGCTGGAATACAATGGCACAAACTCAGCTCACTGTAACCTCCGCCTCCCAGGTTCAAGCAATTCTCCTGCCTCAGCCTCCCAAGTAGCTGGGATTACAGGTGCATGTCACCACGCCTGGCCAATTTTGCATTTTTAGTAGAAACAGGGTTTCACCATGTTGGTCAGCCTGGTCTCGAACTCCTGACCTCAAGTGATCCACCTGCCTCAGCCTCCCAAAGTGCTGCAATTATAGGCATGAGCCACCGCACCTGGCTAATGTTTTTAGTAATTACGAAAATGCTTTCATGCCCAGTAGCCCTTGTTGCCTCACCTTCTGTGAGGAGACAGAGCATGCACGATTTCCCCAATTCAGTGGATGGGGAAACTGAGGCTTTGGGATTTTGAACTCCTTGCACATGGTTGGTTAAGTGGCAACAGTTGGCCTCCTATCAGGCACACCCCTGCCCCAACCCTGTGCAGCATAGGTCAGTGACTCTGAACTGCTTTATTTGCCAGCTCAGGTTTTAATCCGTTTCAGCATCAGGGCAGTGAGCAGTGGCCCCAGGGCTGGCAGGAGAGCCAGAATAAGCAGATTTGACTTCTAATCTGACTCACCCAACTGGTTCAGAATGCAGCCAAGCGGGGAACTTTGGGTGAGCTCCTCCTCTTCCCCTCCCTTGCTTGCTCTCACAGTTGTCCTCTAGCCCCTCTCTCTACCCTCCCCGCCCCCCCATGTAGGGGCGGGGTCCTAGGAGGATGTGAGCCCAGGGCCGCGCGGGCGGGATGTTTTTCTCCTCGGCATTGTTCTCCCATGCCCATTGTATGCGCTGAGAGCAGCACGTCACCAAGTCGCCTGGCAAGCTGTCAGCAGAGCTGGGGAATGTTTCCGGAGTGGACTAACCCGTTACGAATGGCCGAAACTTTTTAAAAGCGCTGGCATTTCTTTGGATGGCCAGACTGGGAGAGCCAAAGAGAAGGAAGGACTTGGAAACTCCTGACTTTGAGGCTAAAGGTCCCAGGGACCTTGGCAGACCCATGGTGTGCCAAGAGGGCCGTTCAGACTGGGCCTGCCACCCAGTGAGGGATCTGGAAATGTCACGTGGGGGGTATGGCAGGTGGGGCAGTGGATGGAGGGCTCAGCTGGAAGTGTGGAGGGAGTCAAAATTGTATTATATTTTGTTTACAACACCTGACCCCAACTTGGAACTTGGGATGGCTCACACCTGAGTATGGGAAAGGACCTAGTCACCTTTGAAAGCTTCACTGAGCTCCCCACAGAGGAAATGGAAAGTCAGAATTGTTTTGGAGCAGGTCAGTGTTTGCCAGTGGGTGAGCAATGCTCAGCGCTCCCAGCTCTTTCCTCCCAGAGAAAGTATTCCTCTATGCATCCCTCTCTTTACCACTAGACCGGGGGCGCCGTCTCTCCGAGGTGCTTTGCGTACATTTCCTCATGGTTTGATTGGTCTTGTGAGGATCAACTCACAGCAAGACCAATAAGCTTGTGTAGTAACCCATTTCTTATAGATGAGGAAACTGAGTTTCACAGAGGCTGAGATTGCTCCAGACCACACAGCTACTTTGTGGCAGAGCTGGGACTGGAACCCAGGTCTGTGACACTCCAAAGTCCATGTTCTATGACAGAATTTCTCAAGTATTCATGTGCATAAGTGATGACTGGGGTGCCAGCTGAGAGTGCAGATTTCTGAGCCCTGTCCCCTCTTCCTCATCCTAATTTAACAAATCAGAGTTGGGGGCAGGGATCTGTATCTTTGACAAATAACAGGTGACTCGGAAGCTGCTGGGGCACAGGTTGAGAAACGCTGCCTTGGGGCTCTGTTGTTTTTTGAGACAGAGTCTTGCTCTGTCACCCAGGCTGGAGTGCAGTGGCGTGATCTTGGCTCACTGCAACCTCCATCTCCCAGGTTCAAGCAATTCTCCTGCCTCAGCCTCCCAGTTAGCTGGGATTACAGGCATGTGCTACCACGCCCGGCTAATTTTTTGTTTTTATTCTCCAATTTAAAACTTTTAATTAAAAAGTAAACTTTAATGTCAAAAATGTAAATTTGGGGAGGGCAGAGTATCACCTGAGGCTGTCATGTCACGCCGGAGGGTTGCACAGCAGGCTGAGCAGAGGTGCTCCTCACATCCCAGACGATGCGGGGGCCGGGCAGAGGCGCTCCCTCACTTCTGAGCGGTGGGCAGCCGGGCAGAGGCGCTCCTCACTTCCCAGACAGTGGGCAGCGGGGCAGAGGCGCTCCTCACTTCCCAGACAGGGTGGCGACCAGGCAGAGGCACTCCTCACTTCCCAGACAGTGGTCAGCGGGGCAGAGGCTCCTCCACTTCCCAGGCAGTGGTCAGCCGGGGCAGGCTCACTTCCCAGACAGGGGTGCAGCGGCCAGGCAGAGGCGCTCCTCCGCTGGAAGCAACAGTGGTCAGCGGGCAGGCGCTCCTCACTTCCCAGACAGTGGGCAGCGGGGCAGAGGCGCTCCTCACTTCCCAGACAGGGTGGCGGCCAGAGAGAGGTGCTCCTCATTTGACGCCTGGCCAATTTTTGTATTTTTAATAGAGACGGGGTTTCACCGTGTTGACCAGGCTGGTCTTGAACTCCTGACCTCAGGTGATCCGGCTGCCTCAGCTTCCAAAGTGCTAAGATTACAGGCATGAGCCACTGCACCCACCCGGGACTCTGTTTTATGACTTCAGCCAAAAGAGCAACAACCTGGTCTGAAAACACAGGCGCAGCCCAGGGCCCTGCTGAGCCCTCAAGGGGTGGCCCTCACCCCTCACTCCACCTTCACCTATGGAGTGAAACCCAGGAGAAGTAGCCCAGTCTCTCAGAAGGCAAAGGACCCATCTTCTGCCTAGAAAATCTCCCATTGCACTTTATAACATTTTCAACCCCCAAAAGAGAAACCTGAAACACACCGGAACATTTATTCATCCCTCAGAGGTTTATGGGCCCCTTGCCATGAGTAAGGGGTTGGGACAGATACCGCTCAGATGGGTAAAGCAAGTTTCTCAGAGATGGGTGCATCAGGACCCTCCTGTTTCAGAATTATCTGAG
Organism: Papio anubis; assembly: GCF_008728515.1. NCBI lineage: Eukaryota > Metazoa > Chordata > Mammalia > Primates > Cercopithecidae > Papio > Papio anubis. The sequence goes on along the minus strand of NC_044976.1, from coordinate 156,146,390 downwards.
GGTTTGCTAAGAATGCAGAGTCCTGGACCCTACCCAGACCTCCAAAGTCAGAATCCCTGGGGGATGAACTTTGGGAATCTGCATTTTAAATACTCTCCTCAAGCAATTTTGTAGCAAGTAGAAGTTTGAGAAGCGGTTTCCTGAGAGTCTGGGAAGGAAAGGAACTGGGAACGCTGTAGCTTTGGGTCCTGCGGGTTAAAGACCATGGTAAGACACCCAAACTACATTTGTCGGCCAGGAATCCCTGGGGTGCAGCTGTGGATTTGTGAAAGGAGAGCTGCATGTGGCATGTGGAGGTCTGGGCTTGAATCCTGGCTTGGCTACTCTGTGATTCTGGGCCAGTGACTTAACCTCACGGAGCTCAATTCCTCACATGCCAAATGGGATACTCTAGTCCACCTCCCAGCATCACCACGAGGACCTAGTGACATGCCGCAGCTCCAAATGAACAGCACTGGCTTGTGCTGGAAGGAGCTCATTCTGCATGATGTGGCTCTAGGCAATGCCATCAATGGGCTCCTAGTAGCCTCGAGCTGGAGCAGACCCACATCACTCTGCTGGGGAGCCAAGGGCTGGGGTGGGGTGGCTGGTTAGAGTTCAAAATCAGACTCTGGACTCATGGGGTGGCCCAGGGTACCCAAAGAGGGTCAGAGCTCAAGCTGTGCCTCACAAGACCCTGAAGAAGACAGTATAGCCCTGGCAGGATAGCCTTGTGGTTAAGGGCATAGGTTCTAGAGCCAGAGGGCTCAAATCCTGGCTAGAGTACTTGCTAGCTGAGCGACCTTGGGCCACTTACTTCACCTCTCTGTGCCTCAGTTTTCTTATGTGTAATATGGAGATATAAAAAACGTACCCACTTCCCTCACACAGGGGAAAAGCCCTCAAAATATGTCACACATATTAAGCCATTATTGACTATTAATGGAAGGATTTTATGCATGGGGAGTCTTTTAATAGTTGACTTCATAGTTGTCTGTGTCTGTGGAGGGCTGTGTGCCCTCCACGTCCAAGTTTCCCCCTGGCTGCCCTAATCTGGAGATGATGCCGAAAATGGAGCCAGACGTCCAAGTCTTCCAGCTGGGATTTATCCTCTTGGTAAATCTGCTAGGATATAAGGATGAGGATGAAAGCAACGGCAGCCAGATTAGGAAGCATCTTTATTAGTATCTCTTAAACCAAGGCTTAAGAGAAAGCATAGATGGACATAAAAGGAATTCAACACTTGCTCTTCTCTTTTTTTTTTTTTTTTTTTTTTTTTTGAGGCAGAGCCTCACTCTATTGCCCAGGCTGGAGTGCAGTAGCGAAATCCCGGCTCACTGCAGCCTTGACATCCCGGGCTCAAGCCATCCTCCCACCCCAGCCTCCTGAGTAGTTACAACTACAGGTGTGCCCCAGCATGCCTGGCCAATTATTTTACTACTTGTAGAGACGGGATCTCAATATATTGCTCAGGTTACTCTCTAACTCCTGGGCTCAAGGAATCCTTCTGCCTTGGCCTCCCACAGTGCTGGGATTACAGGTATGAGCCACTGCACACGGCTTGCTCTTCTCTTCCATTTCCTTTAGGTTCAGCCAGGGCATTGTGGCTCACACCTGTAATCCCAGCACTTTGGGAGGCCAAGGTGGGTAGAGCACTTGAGATCGGTTCAAGGCCAGCCTGGCCAACATGGTGAAACCCCGCCTCTATTAAAAATACAAAAATTAGCCAAGCGTGATGGTGCATACCTGTAATCCCAGCTACTCGGGAGGCTGAGGCATGAGAATTACTTGAACCCAGGAGATGGAGGTTGCAGTGAGCCAAGATCATGCCACTGCACTTCAGCCTGGGTGACAGAGCAAGACTCCATCTCAAAAAAAAAAAAAAAAAGAAAGAAACCGGCCAGGTGCGGTGGCTCACACCTGTAATCCCAGCACTTTGGGAGGCCAAGGTGGGCAGATCACCTGAGGTCAGAAGTTCAAGACCATCCTGGCCAACATGGTGAAACCCCATCTCTACTAAAAATACAAAAATTAGCTGGGCGTGGTGGCACGTGCCTGTAATCCCAACTATTTGGGAGGCTGTGGCAGGAGAATCCCTTGAACTAGGGAGTCAGAAGTTGCAGTGAGCCAAGATGATGCCACTGCACTGCAGCCTGGCAACAGAGCGAGACTCCATCTCAAAAACAAACACAAAACAAAACAAAACAAAAAACCCCAATATTTCCTTTAGGTTCAACTTCCATGTGGACTGGGGGCAGGGCTTGGGTAAGAGATGGGTGCAGGCAGTCTGTGAATTACGAGATCTTTGCATGCTGAGAAACTGGGAAGGAATGGGATTCTCGGCCAGCTATGCTCTTCTCCATGAATCTGCTAAAAGGCAAGGAACCATCTCAAATCCTCTGAGAGGAAAGGAGACAGATTGGGGTTGGGCCCTGCTTCAGTCACTCCCCTGCTCCTGTCTCCTCCCCTCCTGCCCAATTTTCTTCTGGACAGGTGCAGGCAAGGAGACTTGGAAGGTTCCCAGGAGGGAGTGGAAGTGTCAGGACAAACGTGTTACCTGGGCTCCCAGCCCCACTTTCTCCAAGATTACTGATGGGATGTGAGAAAAAGCCCTCCTCCTGCCCCTCTCCTGAGGCCAACCAGCCGTCCCGGGAGCCCCTTCTCCTCCAGCTAGACCTCTGGGGGTTGGTCAGTACCCATCCTTGGTTTGGAAGATGCAGCTCTGTCTGAAGGATGCTGCTGAGTCAAGGGCCCCCCAAGTGGAGAACAAGCACCACAGCACGTCTGGCAGAACACCCTGAAAACAGTGATGCACAGAAAGGAGACACCGTGGTGAAGAGACGCCTGTGGCCGACTTGGACTCTCGTAACCCAGCCGTCTCACAGAAGGTGGAGGAAGCAACAAGGGCTTGTGGTCATTCAGCCTGCATTTGCCAGCACTCGGCACACCCCATGAGTCAAGGTGGGGGCCATCCCAGGTGGCAAAGAAGACAAGGTCCACACCCACCAGGAACCCAGGTCATTGGGAAACAGTTGGCTACATGGGCACAAAGGAAGGAGCCGCTGATTCCATCTGGAAGGGGGTGACATACGAGCTGCACAGTGGAGGCTAGTTCGCATTTCTGCAGGACAGAGGAGAACAACCAAGGGGCCATGTTCAGAAACCACCGATCCTGCTGCGCTGGGGGAGGTTGGGAAATGATAGGGGAGGAGGATGGAAATGCATTGAAGACACTGAGCTTGGTCCTGTGCACCATGTGGAGAAGGGCAGCATCCATTATTTTTTTGCTGATTATTAGAATTGATATGTTTATCATACAAAAATTGAGGGAGAAACAGAAATAGGATAAAGAAAATTAAAATCACTCATATGCCAACTACCTATAAATAACCACTGCTAGTTAATATTTTAATGCTTTTGTGAACCAAGAATTTTCTAGGGCAGGTGTCAATTCATTTAGAGGTTTATTTTCGCCAGGTTAAGGATGCATGCCCAGAAGACAGATCTGTGCCTGTCTCCAAAGATGATTTTGAGGGCTTCAATATTTAAAGAAGAAAGGGTGGATGTTGGCGAAAGAGGAAGAAATTTTTAAAAGGCATGGGGAGATAAGAGGTGAATGGTTGCATTCTTTTGAGTCTTTGATCAGCGCTTCACGTGTGAGAGGTGGGTACAGGTGGGTAGAGTCACCTATGCACTCATCTAGCTCAGTGAATCTGCGTTTTCACATAAGATAAAATAAACATAGGGGCCAGCATGGTGGCTCAAGCTGTAATCCTAGCACTTTGGGAGGCCAAGGCAGGTAGATCATTTGAGCTCAGTAGTTCGAGACCAGCCTGAGCAACCTGGCAAAACCTAATTTCTACAAAATATACAAAAATTAGCTGGGCATAATGGCACATGCCTGTGGTCCCAGCTACTTGGGAGGCTGAGGTAGGAGGATCACCTGAGCCCAGCAAGATGGAAGCTGCAGTGAGCTGTGATCACGCCACCACGCCCACTCTATAATCTCTTGCTTTTATAAACAGTGCTGCAATAAATAACTTGGTACATATGTCATGTTTTACATGTACAACTCTGAATGCAGGATAACTTCCTGGAAGTGAAATTGCAGGTCAAAGGGCAGGGACAGTTATAATTTTGGTGGATATTGCCAAATAGCTCTCCATAGAAGTGATGTTAATTGCTTTAAAATGTCCTTCTTTTGCTGTAAATGAGGGACATAATCAAGTCTGAATTTAGAGCCAGTAAGGCTGGATTAGGGGAAGGTCGGCAGGGACCAGCTAGGAAGCTGCTACAGTCGTACAGGATAAATCGCCTGGAACTGAACTGTGGGCCAGAACCACTGGACTAAGGCAGTAGAAGAAGCTGGAGCCCTGAATCCAAGGAACATGCCAGACTTAGAACTGACAGGACACAGACATAATTGGCATTTGGAGATGAGGAAGCAAAAGTCTCTGACACGGACGAGTGGGAAGCTGCATCTGAAGTCAGAAACTAAAGTAGCCCAACAAGCTGGGCGTGGTGGCTCACATCTGTTATCCCAGCACTTTGGGTGGCCAAGACAGGAGGATTGCTTGGGCCCAGGAGTTCAAGACCAGCCTGGGCAAAAAAGGCGATCCCTGTCAGTATAAAAAATACAAAATTTAGCCAGGTGTGGTGGTGTGGTGCCTGTGGTCCCAGCCACACAGGAGACTGAGGCTGGAAGATCACCTGAGCCAGGAAGGCGGAGGGTGTAGTAAGCAGTGGTCACGCCACTGCACCCCAGCCCAGGCAACAAAGCAAAACACTTTCTCAAACAAAACAAACAAACAAAAAAAGAGCCCAACAGAGAAGGAAGGAGGCTCTCAGATTTCAGGAACCTCTGTTTCACACAGGGAGAGATATTCATTACGACGATGAAACTCTCAATTTGTTTCATTCTCCTATGTTAGGAGAATGACCATTCTGAAAAAGATAAAACACACACATTAAAAGGGAATTGAAATTTTCCATTCATGGGCCGGGCACAGTAGCTCACACCTGCAATCCCAGCACTTTGGGAGGCCAAGGCAGGTGGATCACCTGAGGTCAGGGGGTCGAGAGCAGCCTGGCCAACATGGTGGAACACTGTCTCTACAAAAAAAATACAAAAAATTAGCCAGGTGTGGTGGTGCACGCCTGTAATCCCAGCTACTCGAGAGGCTGAGGCAGGAGAATCGCTTGAACCCAGGAGGCAGAGTTTGCAATGAGCCAATATCGCACCACTGCACTCCAGCCTGGGCAACAGAGTGAGACTCTCCAAAAAAGAAAGAAAGAAAGAAAGAAATGAAATGAAATGAAATAAAATGAAATCTGCCAGCTGACCAGGCTGGCTCACTCTTAAATATGAAAAGACAAAGATCTTCAGACATTGAAAAATGACCTTAACATGAAAAAGAGACAAGGATAAATGGCGGTGGTGGTCAGGGCAGTGCTTCATAAAAAAGAGAAATAATTTAGGAAACGGAAGACAAAAGAACATTTTAAATATTTCAGGCATTCTCAGATAGATTGGAGAGGTGTTACATCCCTAAACAAGGACAGGATACTATGAAAAGGAGTAATCAGAGAGTAAGTGTGAACTACTGGAAATTAAAGATAGGATCACAGAAATAAAAAAGTCATTAGAAGGTGTTGGAAGGTAAGAGAATTAGTTGTATATCTAAATGATAGTATATCTAGATCCTAAAAATGTCCTTAGAGGTAAAAAAAGAAAGAAAGAAAGTTTACCTAAAAATTTCCTTAGAGGTAACAAAAGAAAGAAAAAAGAAAGGGTACCTCTAAAAATATAGGCATCAGAGGCTGGGCATGGTGGCTCATGACTTTAATCCCAGCACTTTGGGAGGCCAAGAGGGTGTTTCACCTGAGATCAGGAGTTCGAGACCAGCCTGACCAACATGGAGAAACCCCATCTCTACTAAAAATACAAAATTAGCTGAGCATGGTGGCACATGCCTGTAGTCCCAGATACTCAGGAGGCTGAGGCAGGAGAATCACTTGAACCTGGGAGGCAGACGTTGTGGTGAATTGAGATCTCACCATTGCACTCCAGCCTGGGCAACAAAAGCAAAACTCCATCTCAAACAACAACAACAACAACAACAACAACAACAAAATATATATATATGTGCATGTATATATATTTGCCTCTCTCTCTCTGTATATATATCTATATATATATATGCATCAGACTGGCCTCAAAATTCTCACCAGCAAAGGCTAGAACTATGCCTTCAATATTCGATGACCAAAGCAATTTTCAACCAAGAATTCTATATCTGTCCAAATTACCATTCAAGTGTGAGGGTGGAGCAATGATACTTTCAGACACGAGGGACTCAGTAAACCTATATACCACACACTCCTTGAGAAATTAAAGACGTGGTGCAGCAAAATGAAGCATAAACAAAGAAGAAACAAGTAGAAGAAAGGAAGAGAAGGAGGGAAGGAAGGAGGGCTGCCCCAGGCCAACACCTACACCTGTGTGGCGGAAGGACAGAGGGCTCTGTGTAACCAGTCCTGAGAAATAAGGCACCTCTACTCATTAGATGGAAAGGCGGGAGCAGACTTGAATAAATAACAAGGGCATTATTAAAGAATAAGCCTGGCATGTCTGTAATCCCAGCTACTTAGAAAGATGGCTTGAGTCCAGCCTGGGTGACATGGTGAGACTCTGTCTAAGAAAGAGAGAGAGACAGAGAGAGAGAAAAAAGAGAAGGGAAAGAAGAAGAAAGAAAAAAGGCAATTCGAAACTCTTATGAAAAACTAGAAGAAATGAAAGACAATTCATCACAGGACATTGTGTGGCTCTGTAATAAACAATATTTACATTGTCACAAAATGTGAACACTATTTATTGGATTTAAACATTACAAACAACCGATAAGCAAAGCACAGAAGACCTAATTATGGTGAGAAAATTAGAACATAAATGTTGTCAACATTGAACATTTAAAGTAAATGTGCCGGGCGCGATGGCTCATTCCTGTAATCCCAACACTTTGGGAGGCCAAGATTGGTGGATCACTTGAGGTTAGGAGTTCGAGACCAGCCTGGCCAACATGGCCAAACCCTATCTCTACTAAAAATACAAAAATTACCAGGGCGTGATTGTGCATGCTTGTAATCCCAGCTAATTGGGAGACTAAGGCAGAAGGATCACTTGAACCCAGGAGGTGGAGGTTGCAGTGAGCCAAGACCATGCCACAGCACTCCAGCCTGGGTGACAGAGCAAGACTCTGTCTCAAAAAGAAAAAAAAAGAAAAAAAGTAAATGTTCAAGAGACAGAAGTTGGGAAGGGCAGCCTAAAGGGAAAGGTAGGAGTGATGATATCTTTATCCTATAAACAGTGAGTCAAAACTACTATCAACAGCTAGTGGGATGAAAAATAAAGATGTAGTCACTTAAAGCAACAGAGGTAATTGACAGATTTATTTTTATTTTATTTAGAGGAATTAAATAAGAACAGTTATATATACTGACAGTAGGGTGGGGGGAGGGTTGTTTGGATTAGATATGTGAACTAAATTCTCATTTTTTATAAATTATTATTATTATTATCATTGTTTTGTGTGTGTGAGACAGGGTCTGGCTTTGTCACCTAGGCTGCAACCTCCACCTCTGGGGTCCAAGGGATTCTCCTGTCTCAGCCTCTCAAGTAGCTGGGATTACAGGCACGTGCCATCCCACCCAGCTAATTTTTTGTATTTTAGTAGAGACAGGGTTTCACCATGTTGCTCTGGCTGGTCTCGAACTCCTGAGCTCAGGCAATCCACCTGCCTCACCCTCCCAAAGTGCTAGGATTACAGGCGTGAGCCACCGTGCCCTGCCTCATTTGTGATAGTTATAAATTAATAGAGGATGTTTAAACTTGAAAAACCAAGGAACAGTGGCATTAGCATATTATTTAGAGAGATGGAAGTTACTCCCAGAATAAAGAGCTAAAAGAGTTAGAAGCAGTTGCCTCTGGGGAGCAAGACTAGAGGTGGGAGGGATGAGGTAGGGGACTGTAAGCTCTTCTGTTCTAGTTTATTTTTAACCATGTGCATGAATTACTTTGATATAAAAAATTTTAAGTGTGTCACAAGACAGTTACAAAGGTGGAGGGTGAGAGCTTTTGTGGCCGTAGATGAGTTCTGGGGGCCTGATTCAGGTGAGACACTGGAGTCATGAAATCCCTTGCAGGTAGGACTGAAAAACAACCTAGATACATGAGGACACTGGAGATGGGAAAACATTCCGATTTTTACCAGGAGACAGAAGGTATTTCTGGAAACTATAGACCAAACGGCTCAATATAGAATCCTGGCAACATTCTAGCACAGATTATTAAACAGATGGCTTGGGAGTGCTTTGTGACTTTTTATTTATTTATTTATATGCCACCTCATTCCAAAAAGAGGAACCTGTAGTGGCTTACAGAGATACATACTATACTACAAGATAAAAACATTTCTTTAAATGAGGAAAGGGTCTCAAAAAGTTAAACACAGAGTTACTATCTGACACAGCAAACCACCCCACTAGTATGTACCCAAGAGAACTAAAGCATATTCACATAAAAACTTGTGCATGAATATTCTCAGCAGCATAATTCATAACAACCAAAAAGTAGAAACCCAAATGTCCAACAGCTGATGAATGTATAAACAAAATGTGGTATGTCCATACAGTAGAATACTATTCAGTCATAAAAAAGGAATAAAGTTCCAATACGTGCTACACCATGCATGAACCTTGAAAACATTATGCTAAGTACAGGAAACCAGATACAGAAAGCCACATATTGTATGATTCCATTGATATGAAATATCTAGAACAGGCAAATCCACAAAGACAGAAAGTAAGTTGAGGGGAAGAGAGAATGAGAAGTGACTGCTAATGGGTATGGAGTTTCTTTTTAGGGTGATGGAAATTTCTGGAATTAGTAATGATGGTTATACAATCTTGTAAATACACTAAAAACCACTGTACACTGTATACTTTAAAAGGGTGAATATTATGATATGTGAATTACCTCAATTAAAAAGCTTTATTGTAGAAAAAGTTCAGGAAAGGAGGGTGTGTTCGTCCATTCTCACACTGATATAAAGACATACCTGAGACTGGGTAACTTATAAAGAAAAGAGGTTTAATTGACTCAGTTTTGTGGGCTATACAGGCTTCTGCTTCTGGGGAGGCCTCAGAAAACAATCATGGTGGAAGGCAAAGGGGAAGCAGGCACATCTTCATATGGCCAGCAGGAAAAAGAGAGCAAAGGAGGAGGTGCTACACACTTTCAAACAACCAGATCTCATAAAAACTCACTCTTGAGAGAACAGCAAGGGGGATGTCTGCCCCCATGATCCAATCACCTCCCATCAGGCCCCTCCTCCAACATTGAGAATTATAATATGACATGAGATTTGGGTAGGGACACAGACCCAACCATATCAGAGGGTGAAGAGAAAAAGACAAAAAATAAAGTGGAACCAAGTCAATGTGTAACACATACACCACAAAATTCTTTATGAGTGATAAAGATGGACCATGGCTTTGATCTTGAGATTTGCAGTAGCTACCACAAACCTGGAAAATAGTGTTAATTAAATGATTCCTGGAATCCATAAGATAAACATGGTTTATCAAACTGGTTGCTCAGGAGGATCATGGCCTTTTTTTGGTGCTGATGCCCAATAGGTATCTCTTCGTTGTATCTTCATAAAGAAGACCCACTGGCAACAACATCTCTCCATACCTCCAGTGACAAGAGTCACACAGTTATATCCTAGGGTCACTCAAATTGGACACAAAGCCCAAGTATAATTCAATAAATGCACTTTAGTGCGGGGCCTAAATGGTACAGGATATGCAGGCAGTTCTTCAGTGGTAAAATGTGGATTTTCTGGAGCAGTGGTTTCCAACCCTAGCTGCACATTAGGAAGCCCTGGGAACTTTTGCAAAATACCAACACAGGACTCCACCAACCAGAGATTCTGACTTTTTCTATGTTTCCAGGGGATTTTAATATATAGCCAATCTGAGAACTGGAGATTGATAAATTGTACATTTTTCATGAAATCCTCTATAATAAATACTATTTCTTGCCTCTGAGTTTCATCAACTCAAGGTTATAATACTTAAACACATTTTTATGTAGCTAATATTTTCTGAATGCCAGCTATGTACCATGCAGGTGCTGTGCTCTAAGATGTAAGGATAATTGTGTGACCCAATCTCTATCCTCAAGGAGCTGATACAGTATTGATTCGGGTTACAGACACCTCAGCTGCTCTTCATAAGGGAAGGTGGTGAGGAGATGCAGAGAACAAAAGGCAGGCACCCAGGGCAGCTCTGGGTGGGCGGAGCACTCCCAGAAGAATGAACAACTTAGCTGAGTTCCAAAGGAAAGACTAATTATGAAAAAGTGGGGTGGGAGACTGGTACATTGTGGTCAATATTTTTCTCAATAATTTGGATGACTAGGAGGCGGAGCTTGCAGTGAGCCAAGATCACGCCACTGCACTCCAGTCTGGACCACAGAGCCAGACTCCGTCTCAAAAAAATAAAAAATAAAATAAAATAAATAATAATTTGGATGACTATTAGTAACCATTCTATATGAATGTGAGGTGCCATGATTACTCAAGAACATCTGGAGGACTAGCCCCTTGCTACATGACTGAATGGGAGACAAAAGTGCACCCGTGGGCGAGAGGAACTCAAACCAAAATTGACACATCAGGGGAAGGCAACTAAGAAGTGTGAGCAGTGCCACCCTGAGTGTTTTAACAGAGGCTTCACATGTGTTGTGTAATCCTACATCGACATTTTACAGTTGAAGAAAATCAGCCTTATAATGTCAAGGTAGCTGCCTTGAGTTGGCACAGCCAAGTGTGTAGCCAGAACTCAAGTCTAACCCTGTCTCACTCCACGGTCCAGGTTCTTTCTGTTATTCCACATGTATCAAGTCCTGTACTTAGATTCAAAGAATCAACTACTCATAGACAAGTTAGGAAGTTCAACTGCATTTTCTGTGGCGGAAAATGTTAACAGCTCTCAGCTTATGCAATAGTCTTAGATGTGTGTATTGGAGTTGAATGTGAGAGGCAGACATTCTCATGGGAAGGAGCCAGACTTTGGAGTCAGGCAACGCAGGCTCAAAACTCAGCTTTGCCACTTACGCTGTATGACTTTAGGGAAGTTACTCTGCTTTCCTGAGCCTCACAGTCTTCTTATCCATAAAATAGGCATAATAATGCCTACCTCACAGGGCCATTGTGAAGATTAAAGTTAATGTATATACATGGGAATGTTTTCCAAGATAGACCATATGTTAGGCCACAAAATAAATTCCAATAAATATTAAACAATCAGACTGGCTAGGCTGGGCATGATGGTTCACACCTGTAATTCCAGCACTTTGGGAGGCCAAGGGGGGCAGATCACTTGAGGTCTAGAGTTCAAGACCAGCCTGGCAAACATGGTGAAACTCCATCTGTACTAAAAATACAAAAATTAGCCGGGTGTGGTGGTGTACGTATGTAATCCCAGCTACTCAGGAGACTGAGGCAGGAGAATCGCTTGAACCCGGGAGGCAGAGGTTGCAGTGAGCCAAGATTGTGCCACTGCACTCTAGCTTGGGCAACAGAGAAAGTCTCCATCTAAAATATATATATATATCAGGCTAGCTACGGTGGTTCATGTCTGTAATCCCAGCACTTTGGGGGGCAAGAGGATTGCCTGAGCCCAGGAGCTCAAGACCAGCCTGGACAACATAGAGTGAGACCCCAGCTCCATGAAAAAAAAAAAAAAAAAGAAATTGAAACCATACCAAGTATTTTCTCAAACTACAATGGAGTGAAACTAGAAATCAATAACAAAAGGACCCCTGGAAACTATACAAATACATGGAAATTAAATAATACATACTTGAACAATCACTGGGTCAATGAAGAAATTAAAAAGGAAATAAAAAAAGTCTTGAAACATGAAAATGGAAACACAACATACCAATACCCACAGGATGCAGTAAAAGCAATACTAGGAGAGATGTTTATAGCAATAAATGCTTATATCTAAATAGTAGAAAGGTTTCAGATAAACAACCCCATGATGCTCCTCATGGAACCAGAAAAGCAAAAACAAATTGAACCCAAAATTAGTAGAAGCAAAGAAATAATAAAGATCAGGGCAGAACTAAACAAAATAGAGACTAAAAATAGTACCAAAAGATGAAAAAAATGAAAACTTGTTTTTTCTAAAGATAAACAAAATTGACAAATCATTAGCTAGACTAAGAAAAAGAGAACACCCAAATAAATAAAATCAGAAGCCAGGCACGGCGGCACATGCCTATAATTCCACAACTTTGTAGGCTGAGACACAAAAACGCTTGAGGCCAGGAGTTCGAGGCTACAGTGTGTGATGATCATGCCTGTGAATAGTCACTGCACTCCAGCCTGGGCAACAAAACGAGCCTCCATCTCTTAAAAAAAAAAAAAATCAGAAATGAAAAGAGAGACATAATTGACACCACAGAAATACAAAGAATCATTAGAAACTATTATGAACATCTATATGCCAACAAATTGGAAAACCTAGAGGAAATGGATAAATTCTTGAATATATATAAACCACCAAGATTGAGCCAAAAAGAAAACCTGAAGAGACCAATAATAGGTAACAAGATTGCAAGACTGCACCAATCATGCCACTGCATTCAAACCTGGGTTACAGAGCCACACCCTGTCAAAAAAGGAGAGGGGAGAGGGGTCTTACACAAATTCTTCTCAAATTATTCCAAAATAATTAAAGAGGAAGGAATTCTTCCAAACTCATTCTACGAGGACAGCATTTGATACCTACCTAATATCAAAAACCAGACAAGGACAAAACAGAAAAAGACAACTATGGGCCAATATCTCTGATGAACATAGATGCAAAAATCCTCAACAAAATATTAGCAAACAGAATCCAACAACACATCATAAAGGTAATAATACACCATGATCATGTGAGATTTATTCCAGGAATGCAAGAAAGGTTCAACATTTGCAATTCAGTAAACATGATACATCACTTCAACAGAATAAAGGACAAAAACCATGTGATGATCTCAATAGGCACAGAAACAGGATTTAAAAAACTCTACATATTCTCATGATAAAAACTCTCAACAAATTAGATTTAGAAGAAACATACCTCAATACAATAAAGGCCATATATGACAAATCCACAGCTCACATCATACTGAATGAAGAAAAGCTGACACCCTTTCCTCTAACAACTAAAACAAAATAAAGATGTCTATCCTCATCACTTTTATTCAACTAGTACTGGAAGTCCTAGCCAGAGCAGTTAGGCAAGAGAAAGGAACAAAGGGTATCCAAATTGAAAAACAGGAGTCAAATTGTCCCTTTGCAGACAACAGGATTTTACATAGAGAAAAATCTAAAAGACTACACACACACACACACACACACACACACACCCTCTTGGAACTGATAGATAAATTGACTAAAGTTGCAGATACAAAATCGACATACAAAAATCAGTAGTATTTCTATATGCCAATAATTAACTAGCTGAAAAAGAAATCAAGAAAGCAATCTCACTTATAGTAGCTACAATAAAATAAAATACCTAGAAATAAATTTAACCAAGGAAGTGAAAGATCTCTACAATGAAAACCATAAACACTGCCGAAAGAAATTAGAGACACAAAAAAATGAAGACATCTCATGCTCATGGATTAGAAGAATTAATATTGTAAAATGAACATACTACCCAAAGCAATCTACAAACCCAGTACAATCTGTATCAAAATACCAATGACTTCTTCACTGAAATAGAAAAACAATCCTAAAATTCACATGGAACCACAAAAGACCCTGAATAGCCAAAGCAATCCTGAGCAAAAAAAAAAAAAAAAAAAAAAAAAGAAAGAAAGAAAGCTGGAGGCATCACACTGACTTCAAAATATACTACAGAGCTATAGTGACCAAAACAGCATGGTATTGGTATAAAAATAGACACATAGACCAATGAAACAGAATAGAAAACCCAGAAATAAATCCATGTATTTTCAGCCAACTGATTTTCAACAAAGTTGCCAAAAACATACCCTGGGAAAGGATAGTCTCTTGAATAAATGGTGCTGGGAAAATCAGATATTCATATACAGAATAATGAAATTAGACCCTCATCTTGCACTATGTATAAAAGTCAACTCAATGGATTACAGACTCAAACATAGGATCCAAAACTACTAGAAGGAAACATAGGGGAAATGCTTCAGGACATTGGTCTAGGCAATGATTTTATCCATAAGACTTCAAAAGCATAGGGAACAAAGACAAAAATAGACAAATGGGACTATATAAAATGAAAAAGCTTCTGCATAGTGAAAGAAACAATCAACAGAGTGAAGAGACAACCTGTAAAAAGGGGGAAAACGTTTGCAAAGTATTCACCAACAAGGGACTAATATCTAGAATATATAAGAAACTCAAACAACTTGACAGAAAAAAAAAATTAAAAAGTGGGCAAAGGATAAAAAAAAACAGACATTTCTCAGAAGGATACATAAAAATGGCCAAACAAATATAGGGAAAAATGCTCAGCATCACTAATTATCAAGGAAATGTAAATCAAAACTGCAATAAGATATAATCTCACCCCAGCTAGAATGGCTGTCATTAAAATGATAAAAAAAAAAATCAATGCTGGTAAGAAGGCAGAAAAAAGGGAACTCTTATACACTATGGGTGAGAATGCAAATTAGTAAAACCATTATAGAAAATAGTATGAAGGTTCCTTAAAAAACTAAAAATAGATCTACCTACCATACAATCCAGCAATTCCACTACTGAGTATTTATCCAAAGAAAAGAAAATCAGTACATCAAAGAGCTATCTGAATCCTCATGTTTATTGAAGCTCTATTCACAATAGCCAAGATATGGATTCAACCTAAATGAACATCAACAGATGAATGAAGAAAGAAAATGTGGTTTATATACACAATGGAATACTATTCAAACATGAAAAATAATGAAATTCTGTTATTCACAGAAACATGATAAGTCTGGAAAGCATTCTAGTAAGTGAAATAAGTTCAGGCACAGAAACATAAATGTAGCATGATTACATTCATATGTGGGAGCTTAAAAAATTGAGCTCATAGAAGTAGATAGAGATAGGATTGTGGTTATTAGAGATTTATAAGGGTAGGGGGATGGGGAGGATAGGGTGAGGATGGTTAATAGATACAAAGTTACAGCTCGATGGGAGGAATAGGTTCTAGTGTTCTGTAGCACTGTAGGGTGAACATGGCTTACAATAATTTAGTGTATATCTTTGAATAGTTAGAAGAGAGGATTTTTAATGTTCACAACACAAAAAAATGATAAATATTTGAGATGATAGATATGCTTATTGCCCCAATTTGATCATTACATACATTACATACATTATACCTGTATCAGAACATCACCCCCTGTCCTCAGACTGTGCAGATAAAAAAAATACTCTGTACCCCATAAGTATGTACAATTATTCTGTGTAAACTAAAGATAAAAGGAAAAAATAATGTATGTGCAGGCAAGGAAAAGGTATTTACAATACATGTAACCGACAAAGAACTCACATCCAGCATATATCAAGAACTCCTAAATAAATTTCAAAGAGATAGACAACCCGATTTTAAAAGTAGGCTGAAGACTCAAAGGAATATTTCAGAAAAGAGGATGTGCAAATTGCCAATAAGCATATGATGAGATACTGAACCATATTTGTCATGAGGGAAATGCAAATGAAAACCTTTGAGATACTAGTACCCTTACAGGGGAACGGAGAGGAGGGGAGGGGAGAGGAGCAGAGGGGAGGGAAGGACTGACAATGCCAAGTGTTGACAAGGATGAGGAACTAAAACTCTAGTAGGAGTGTACACTGGAACAACCACTTTGAAAAACTGTCTTGCTGCATCTGCTAAAACCAAACCTATCTGTGACATAGTAATTTCACTTCTGGACATAAACTGAATAGAATTGGAGCTTCTGTCCACCAAAAAATAAGCATACAAATGTTTAGAGTAGCTTTATTGTAGCTGCAAACTGAAAACAGTCTGAATGTCCATCAACAGTAGATGAGAAAAATATATTGTGGTATATCCATGTAATGGAATACTACATAGCAATGAAAAAAATGAACTACTGCTCTCACATACATAATGTGGAGCAAGTACACTACTGTTTCTGGCATGGGTGCTGGAAATGTTCTATATCTTGAGGTGGATGGTGGTCACATAGATGTGTACACATATAAAAACTCATCAAGCTATTTAAGACTTGTGCACTTTAATACATGTAAGTTTAACCTCAATCAAAACAGTAAACTAAAAAATACTATATGTCATGTGCTTGGCATGGAGTGGACACTGAATAAATAGCTGTCAGGATTTGTAGAGAAGAGGAGGCAGCAAGCCCATTGCCCTGTGCACTGCTCAGACCATTGGGGAGCCCTGGGTGCAGTGCTGGGAGCCATCCTATTTGAGAGGGTCGCTGACCATGAGAGCATGGCATGACAGTGCAATAAGAATAGCAAGGGAGTACTTGGTAAATGAGAGATGGCTGAAGGAAGCAGAGACGATGATGTCAGGAATAAGACTTGAGAAGAACATAGAGTGTATTCCAATAGTGAATGGCTCTCTGTAGAATGGGAATTAGACTTCTGCTTTGTGGCTCTAAAGCAGTGATTCTCAAACTGTAGCTGCATCTCAATCCCCTGGAGGGCTTGTTAAAACACAGATTACTGGCGGGCACAGTGGCTCACACCTGTAATCCCAGCACTTTGGGAGGCCAAGTCGGATGGATCACTTGAAGGCAGGAGTTTCAAGACCAGCCTCGCCAACATGGTGAAAACCCATCTCTACTAAAAATAGAAAAGTTAGCCAGGCGTGGTGGCACACGCCTGTAATCCCAGCTACTCAGGAGGCTGAGGAAGGAGAATCGCTTGAACCCAGGAGGCAGAGGCTGCAGTGAGCCAAGATCACACCACTGCACTCCAGCCTAGGTGATAGAGCTAGACTCTGTCTCAAACAAAAACAAAAACAAAACAGGTTACTGAGCCTCACCCCTAGAGTTTCTAATTCAGCTAGTCTGGGGCAAGACCAAGAGTCTGAATTTCTAACAAGTTCCCCAGACATGCTGCTGCTGGTGGTCCAGGGACACGCTTTGCCAGCCACTGTTCTAGTGCACAAAATGAGGATGGCAGTTTGTGTTGTTGTTAATAATAATAATAACCGTGAGAATGTATTGGGAACTTGGTGTACCAGCTCCTGTGTTACATACTGTCTACATTTTCTCACAGTAAGGGGGTTCTTATTCACCCCATTTAAGAAACGAGGAAACCGAGGGTTGGCTTCTCACTGATTTCACAGCCTGGGCTAGATTCTCTGATTCCAAGCCTAGGTGTGCTCAAGCTGAGGCCAGGTGGCTACCTGCAGGGATGCTATAAGTGGAATCCCATTTCTGAGTGGGAAGTTGCACTAATTTCTTTATTTTATGTATTTATTTATTTATTTTTTGAGACAGAGTTTTACTCTTGTTGCCCAGGATGGAGTGCAATGGTGTGATCTCGGCTCACTGCAACCTCTGCCTCCTGGGTTCAAGTGATTCTCCTGCCTCAGCCTCCTGAGTAGCTGGGATTACAGGCATGTGCTACCATGCCCAGCTAATTTTGTATTTTTAGTAGAGATGGGGTTTCTCCATGTTGGTCAGGCTGGTCTTGAACTCCTGACCTCAGGTGATCTGCCCTCCTCGGCCTCCCAAAGTGCTGGGATTACAGGCGTGAGCCACCATGCCTGGCTGGTTGCACTAATTTCAGGGGGTCCTTCCAACTGTCTGTTAGACTAGCTTCAACTAGCACTTTTAAGCACTAGCACCTAGTAAGCCCCAACTAAATGCCAGACACTAGGCAACACCTCTCCAGGGTGTTTATGGCCACTGGTCTCACGCTAAGATGTTTCCGGGTCATCTCACCTCCTCCTGTCCCTCCCTTTCTTGGCACTTGTGTGACCACTCCCTTTACCCTCCAGGCAGGCTAGCACTAAGTAGCTCATCCGGATATTTGGTAAAGGAGGCTCTTTGTACACACACCCACCTCTGCTGTATTTGCATTCATGTGCCTTAGGATGGCTGGGCCATGCAGGTATAGTCCTTGGCACCAAACTATCTGCCATCTGCCCCATGCCAACCTCAGACAGAGCCTTCCAATCCACCCCCACACTCAGGCCAGCAGAACAACCATACAGGGAGTGACAAGACAAAATCCGGAGATGGGGGAGGGTTGGCTTCATGACCCCGAATGGCCAGAGGAACTGCAGGATGTGCTTAATGACCTTGAGCTGGAGACTTCACTCTACTGCTCCTGCCTGGCCTCTGCAGAATCTGCGAAGCAGAAACCAGAAGGCCCTAGGGACAGAGGGCAGCCCCAGGTCACTAAGAGGATCCTGCTAAGCATGAAATCAAGCCCAAGTCCCAGTGACTCCCCACTAGGCTGATGAGAATCAGGCCTCTTCTCTTTATATCTTGTTTAAATATTTAAGGTTTTCAATTCTAACAGAAACAGTAACAAAAACAAAATACACTACATGGGTTTATACACTAAGGAATTTCTGCAGCTGTAATGCATGTAAAAGGATAGTGGTAAGGGTATCTAAATCTTATTTCATTGTTTGCTTACTTTCTCCTGTGTGTTTCCACGACATAGATTACCTATAGATGGTCCAAGATCTGCAGGTGATTTATTGCTTCTCAACTTCCAGGTATAAAGCATAGGAGTTCAGCCAGGTGTGGTAGCTCACGCCTGTAATCCCAGCACTTTGGGAGACTGAGATGGGCAGATCACCATGGGCCAACATGGTGAAACCCTGTCTGTACTAAAAATACAAAAATTATCCAGGTGTGGTGGCGTGCACCTGTAATCCCAGCTACTTGGAAGGCTGAGGCAAGAGGATCACTTTAAACTGGGAGGCAGAGGTTGCAGTGAGCTGAGATTGCGCCATTACACTCCAGCCTGGGTGACAGAGCAACACTCCATCTCAAATAATAATAATAATAAATTAAAAATAAAAGAATAAATAAAAGGTCGGGCGTGGTGGCTCATGCCTGTAATCCCAGCACTTTGGGTGGCTGAGGCGGGTGGATTATGAGGTCAGGAGATCGAGACCATCCTGGCTAATACAGTGAAACTCCGTCTCTACTAAAAATATAAAAAAATTAGCCAGGCGTGGTGGTGGGTGCCTGTAGTCCCAGCTACTCGGGAGGCTGAGGCAGGAGAATGATGTGAACCTGGGAGGCAGAGCTTGCAGTGAGCCAAGATCATGCCACTGTACTCCAGCCTGGGCAACAGAGCAAGACTCCATCCCCCACCAAAAAAAAAAAAAAAAGCACAAGAGTTCAGCGTAGTATAAACACCTCTCACCAAGGAGTCAGAAATCCAGGCACCCAGTGATGAACCAATCCTGTGGTCCTTGCCTTGGAAGGGCGGCACTAAACAGAGAATGAGCACCAGGATAGATTGGGAGCCCCAAAGAGGGAGCCTAGGAAGGTCAGAAAAAGGCTTCTGGAGAGCCAACCCTTGAGGCAATAAATAGATTTCAGTCTCCAAGAGCTTAAGAACCCTTTACTCCCACAGATCCTTTATTCCAATTAATGCAACATTTCCATATTTGGGAGTCTCAGATCACTTTCCATGGCTTGTGAGGGTGGGGGATAATTCCCTTCTAATTTATAAGGGGGAAATCAGAGAGTAGTTAAAGAAGGATGAGTAACCACAAGGTGCCCAACTAAGAACCGACATTTGAATACACAGCACAAAGGAAAGACTGGATAGCCTCTGCCCTTGGGGAACTTGTAACTTGGAGATAGGACATGTAAATGTAAAGCCAAAAGTAATTATATAATTTTTGTGCAAACAATTCACCTCACCAGCTATTTATCCAGGACTTGCTATCTGCAAGGCATTCTTTTATGTGAGGCACATGAGAAGGGGTGGAGTTAGAACACAGGTAAATATGCTACCAGCCCTTAGGAACTCATGATTTAACTGGCTTCTGGTAGGGGCTGGAGGAACAGTCCATGGAATGTAATACCTGGCCCTGTGAAGATGGGGTAGAAGTACAGGAGTAGATGAGAGTCTTGCTGGAAATGAGAATTTAATAGAATTAATTCATCTGGAAAAGATGCTTAGAGGAGGTGGACAGTGTGTGATGCTGGAAAATAGAAGAGACAGAGAAAGGGATGAAGAAAGCAATAATAAGTAAAACCTTTTCACATATAGACTTGTCTTTCAGACCCCGCTCAAAAGTCACCGCTTCCATGAAGCCTTCCCAGGCAGAATTAGACACTTATCTCTCCAGGCCCTCAAACCGCCCCATTACAGAACGTACCTCACTGCTGTACAGTGGCCCCCGTCTCTGTGGGTTCTGCATCCGTAAATTCAACCAACTGCAAATCAAAAATATTTCGGAAAAAAATTCATCTGTACTGAACATGTTCAGACTTTTTTCTTGTCATTATTCCCTAAAAAATACAGTATAACAACTATTTACATAGCATTGACAGTGTATTAGATATTATAAGTAATCCAGAGATTATTTAACGTATACAGCAAGGTACTGTAGTTGGGGAGCGCCATTTAGGGAAATTATGGAAGGATTTCAGGTGTTTGGGCTAGAGAAGCAAAATCACTAGAGCAAGGTCATTTTGGGTGTGAAGGACTTACATGACAGAGCGATTAGATTTGTTCTGTGTGGGGCCGTGGGGAGCAGTTACAGGGTGGAGATTTTCAATTTTGCCTGAGACCCTTTCTACAACCAGAGCTCATCCACACTGCAAGCAGAGCCCCGGGAATATGCAAGGTCCCCAGCACTAGAGGTGTCAGTCAAGAACAGGACTGGCAAGCATTCAAAGGCAGTTATGGGGAGGGGACAGGGGACTCAGTTGGAGGCTATTCCTTCCAACTCTGAGCTTCTATGGTTCCTGGAGTTCTGTGATAGTGGCAGAGAAGACTCAGTCAAAAACTTGTGGTTATGATTTGTTTAGTGTTTTTTTTTTCCCCCAGAGGGTAGCTTTTTAGTTTATTATTACTGTGCAGGCCCCCCATTATCACTATCAAATAAGTACTTGTCATCACCCACAGAGTGATGAGCCAGAGGGACCCTGGGACTCCCCCCTCTCTGAGGCTCACTGTCCAAGGAGGGATGGGGCAGATACAGGGGTGCCACTGTGAGATAGGACCAGTACCTGCAAGATCAATTGGTTGCCCCACCTCATGCCAAGTTGTCTTGGGGACACCCGCCCACATACCTCCTCAGTCTTTTCAGCCCTGGTCCCCCTGGTGGGCCAGTGGACATGGTGTCATGGCTCCTGTCACTACTAGAACACCTGGGCAGAGGTGACACCGCAGGGCCTTACTGTTCTGCCTCTAGGAACCAGATTCTGGCTCCCTTAGGAGCGGGACCACACAGAACCCACCAGGAGCCAGAGGCTACCTGATGAAGGGGCAGCCTAGGTCAGCTGCAGGCTCCTGGAAGGACACCCAGTCTAGAGACTAATCAACCCTTACTCACTGCCAAGGCTTTATCCATCGAAGAAAGGATTTTCCCCAGAAGTCTTTTTAATTTTTTTTTTCCAAGAGATTATTTCAGAATTCCTCCCGGGGTTCCTCCAGGACGCGGTCCTTCCCTCTCTGCCCTCCTCCAACTAGTTAAAAGGAGAGAGACAGAGAGTCAGCATAGACCAGTGTCATCCTCCTCCCTGCCGCACCTGGCCAGGGCAGGGATGGGATGAGGCTGGGAAGGGCCTCATCTCAGGCCCTTCCAGGGAGCTTAGTGTGAGGAAGATGTTGAGTTTCTAGGGTTCTCCTTCCAAAGGGTACTGTGATTAACCTCTTGGGGTTCTAATGAAAGCCATGCACGAATACTCTCCCAAGAAGAAACGTATGTACAACAAGATTTTGCCTTCTGTTCGGGGGGGAAAAAGGGGTGCCGTTAGACCCTCGAAGTCCATCTGTGAAGCGCCTAGGTTTAAAGGGGTCCGGGTTTCCTCCACTGCCACAGCCCGGGTGCGGGGAGAGGGCCCCTAGCCTCTCTCTGGAGATACAGGATGTCTCGGGCTCTACATCTGCCGGGCTCTAAAATGGGCGCTCGGGCCCCTCGGTCCCTGGAGGCTGCATCCGGAGGCTGGTGGGACTGGTCGAGGGAGAGCGGGCGGGGGGCAGCGCAGCTCCCGGTTGGTCTCCGCAGCCGGGGGAGGGCGAGCATGTGCGCTCGGGTAGGAGGAGGAGGCCGGCGCCTGGCACCGCACGGGGAAGGCGCGGGAGCGGACGCGCTGCCCACCCGCCGCAGAGGCGCCCCCGCCGCCGCCCGGGCCCGAGGGCGGGGCCCCTCGCTGGGGCGGCCCCTCCCCGCCCCTCCCTCCCGGCCGCGGGCCTCCCCAGCCCGGCCGGCCCTCCCGCGGGCGGCACTCGGGCACCGGGCTCGCCGGGACCAGAGCCGCGAGCCCGCCAGCCGGCGCCATGGGCTGCGACGGCCGCGTGTCGGGGCTGCTCCGCCGCAACCTGCAGCCCACGCTCACCTACTGGAGCGTCTTCTTCAGCTTCGGCCTGTGCATCGCCTTCCTGGGGCCCACGCTGCTGGACCTGCGCTGCCAGACGCACAGCTCGCTGCCCCAGATCTCCTGGGTCTTCTTCTCGCAGCAGCTCTGCCTCCTGCTGGGCAGCGCCCTCGGGGGCGTCTTCAAGAGGACGTGAGTGCCGCACCCGTGCGCCCCCGCCCCGCGGCCCCCGGCACCCACCCTCGCCGGGCCGACCCTTCCCTCCTGCCCCGCGACCCGGCCTCTGCCCCAGCCCTGTGGGGCTGCCCGTCGCCCCCGCCTCCCGGCTGCGACCACCCCTCCCAGCTCCGCCTTGGCCGAAGAGCTGCCTCCCTTCCTCCCTCCCCCGCAGCTCTCCCTGGAAAACTCTCTCCAGAGACTGAAGGTGACTTCTGGCTTATTTATTTGTCATCACTTATCCCTGTGAGAGGATAAAACCAGTTCCCACCTGCTTCCCCCACCCACCGCCCCATGGGGAGAGGAGTGATAGAGTTTGCAGAGGTGGGGAGGGTGCCCCTCTTACACAGCTCCTCTGGCGTTTATCAGTAGCCCCGGCTGCCGGGGGCGGGATTGGCAGTGAGGTGGAAGGACCCTGGGAGGGCCAGCTCTGTGGCGGTGCAGGGTGCTGGAGGTGGCCTGCGGCTTGACTGATTCCCAGGGCCGGGCTCCACCGTAGGCAGCTCCACATCAGCTAACACAGGCTGTCCCTTCCCCTGGGTAGCCACGGAGTTGGTGGGTCCTGTGTAGCCCTCCTCCTGAGGCAGCCAGAACATGGTTCCTGCGTTGGCCTCCGAGACACACAGAACCTCACCGTTGAGGCCAGGTTGGGAGGGGCAGGGCACTTTACCCATAGCTTGGTAAGGTGACACTCCAGCCTGGTGCCAAGGTTCCCCTCCACTCCCCCCCAACCTCATGCTACTCCTGCTTGGCCTCTGCCCCAGGACAGGGCTCTGGACTCTCCCTGGCACCACCCCCAGAAATCCCCCTTTGATACCATTGCAGAGCCTTATTCTCTCGACTTAAATTGAACAGGGCCACCTCCGGGGGCCCTTGTGGAAAGACAGCAAGATTCACTCTCCCAGTGCAGCATGGAAAACAGAGACCCATAATAGAATAGGGAATAGATGACTTGCAAGCCAGAGGCTGTTGGGTGATTTCCCCAGTCCCCAGCTCCTGGCTGAGTGGTTTCCCAGATCCCATGGACTCAGTCGAGCAAGCAGCCGGCCTGGAGACAAAACCGCAGTTGGGCTATCCCAGAGAAACCTCTGGAGGGGCTGTAATGGGCTGTGGTCATGCCCTTTGGCTCACGCCTAGAGGTGTTTGTGAGGGCAGGTGTTTCCATCCATCCACCTCGCTTCCAGAGCTGGTGGAGGGAGCACAGGTGTCAGTACAGCTGGACCCCACTTTAAGCCTTAAAAACATGACTAATTTTGGAAGTGATTATCCCCATTTTCCCCAAATCCTCTTGTAAACCAAATTATTCTCCTCTTAAAAAGCAAGTCTCCTTGTGTACACCAGTGTTTTGTGGGTGTGGTACAGGATTGGAATATACAGAAGATTCAGAAAATCTTAAGAAAAAGCTCAAGATTCATTCTGCCTAGAGGTTTAATTGGAAACTAAGGTAAAGGATCCATGGCTAGCAGAGGTTTTTTGGTTTTAAGTACTTTGACTTACAAAAGCTCCTTTACCTAGAACTTTTAAAGAACACATGTAGTGCAAAGAACACGAAGGGGAATGAGGATAATTTGAAATGACACGTTGGCAGGGCAGGGTTTGTGAAACCAGCAGAGATGCACACCCGCCTAGCTGGGCCATCTCTCCCTGGGTAGCTTTGTGTCTCCCTCAGCACTGCTTACCCAACAGGGGGCTCTGAACAGGCAGCAGAGAGAACCCTGCAGCAGGAACTGGCTCACAGAAGAGAAAAAAAATCATGGTAACAATGATAACTAACTTTATTCTGCACTTACTGTGTGCCAGGCACTATTCATAGTACTTCACATGTATCAGCCCATTTAATCTTCACAACCACCTTGCAAAGTAGTACTGTTATCTCCATTTTATGCATAAGGAAGTGGAGGCACAGAGAGGTTAAGAAACTTGGCCCACAGCGCATGGTTGTTAAGAAGAGGCCTAGCCAGAATTTGAACGCAGGCGTTGTCTGTAAAACAGATACTTAGGCAATGCCTCTTGTTTTGTGAGTAATCAGTGTAAACTCTGCGGATCAGGCACAGGTTTGGGATGAGTAGCCCTGAGGATGCTCATGGGCTGGGTGTTCCTGAGCTCTGACAACTTCTAGGAATGTAATGGTGACCCTCTGGGGCTTCCTGCTGAGATCTTTGGGGGGTGGGGTAGATCCTATCAGTGGTTGAGGTTTAAATTCTGAACCTCAGTCCTCCCACCCCCAAGACAAATGCCATGAAGAACTCTTGCCTTTGGTTAAGAGAAGAGCAGATATACAGTGGAAACAGAGGGATGTCCAGGGTGGCCTTGAGTGTAGGCGACAGTCTCCCTCCACCTCGCTGACTCTGGGCAGCTCTCATCACAGTCTCCCATCCCTGCCTACAGAAGCTCCACCAGCCCTGCAACAAAGCTTTAAAGCTGGATTCCGTGGGACCATGTCTCAGTTAAAATGCAATACCCCTGCAAGCAAGTGCTTTGCAGCTTAAGTGATTAGCAGCTAGCGCTCTCGCTTGGTTTATACTTGTGAGTGGGGGATTGCTTTAACAAATCTGTGAGAGCCAGCTGTTGCGGGGGAGTGGGGGAAAGTTTAGGATGACACATGGGAGAGGAGAGTTGGGGGCAGTGTCTTTCTCATGGGTTCCTACTCAGGTCCTGCCTACTGCTGGGCCCAGACCGAGGGCGCAGGCTGAATGGGGCTTGTGGATTCCTCCATAGGGATGTACTTTGGGAGGACTACGTGTGGAAGGTGGAGAGCCTTGGCTATTGGAGTGGGTGCAGGGGAAGACTTGAGCTCAGGGCAGCACCAACTTGCTTAATCTCTCAGAGAAAAACTAAAAGCCACCTGTTTGGCAAGGGCGTGTAGGTATGTGCTTTGTCAGGCAGGAAAGGGGAAGGGGTATTTAGATTAAAGATTGGGATTTTTCCTGGTTTCTTGGGGACCTGTCTAACCACCCTAGGCAGTTGGGAGACCCCTTTATCTCGGAGGCATCAGCGTAGGTAAACAACTTTCAGAGCTTCCCCAGGCTTCTCACAGCCTCACCTTGGCCTCTCCCCAGCCTATGCTCTCTTAACAGAGGGTTTGTCAGAGTTCTTCCTCTGTTAAGTTCTTCCTCTCTTTGCCCTGTTCTCTTTCTCTTTTTCTCTCTTTTTTCTCCCTCAAATTCCTTCTAATATGCAATCCTACCCTGCCCCAGACTTAGCTATGACTCCCTCCTGGCCATTGCATCAAACCCTGTCTTCCATACACCAGTTGTACAGGCCACCCCCAGACACGCTGGCCCCCTCCAGTCCCTGGAACACAGGACAAACCAGCTTCTCCCCCTGAGCTGGGCCCTGGTTGGTCTCCTATCCAGAAAGCCTCTGCCTCTCCCTCCAGCACCTTGTCTACCAATCAGCATGCAACAAACCTGTGCCAAAAGCCTACTGAGCGTCCAGCACCAGACATTATCCTTGTTTTAAAAATCAGTCTCAACATGGGACTGTCATATGGTCCCAACTCCCAAGTATGATCCCCAAAGAACTGAAAATGTATGTCCACACACTAAACGTGTACGTGAATGTTCATGGCAGCATTATTCATCCCAGTCAAAAAGTAGAAACAAATCAAATGTCCATCAGCGGATGGATGGACAAACAAAAACGTGGTCTATTCAGCCGGGTGTGGTGGTGGATGCCTTGTTGTTCCAGCTACCTGAGAGGCTGAGGTGGGATGCTCGCTTGGGTCCAGGAGTTCAAAGCCAACTTGGGCAGCATAGTGAGACTCCAGTGTCAAAAGAAAACAAAACAAAAATGTGGTGTATTGGCCGGACGCGTTGGCTCACTCCTGTGATCCCAGCACTTTGGAAGGCTGAGGCGGGTAGATCACCTGAGGTCAGGAGTTTAAGACCAGCCTGGCCAACATGGTGAAACCCTGTCTCTACTAAAAAAAAAAAAAAAACAAAAAAAACCACACACACAAAAGTTAACTAGGCATGGTGGTGCATGCCTGTAATCCCAGCTACTCGGGAGGTTGTGGCAGGAGTATCGCTGGAACCCAGTAGGCAGAGGTTGCAGTGAGCTGAGATTGTGCCATTACACTCCAGCTTGGGTGACAACAGTGAAACTATGTCTCAAAAAAAGAAAAAAAAAAGTGGCATATCCATGCAATGGAATATCATTCAGCCATAAAAAGGGATGAGGTACTGACACATGCTATACCACAGATGATCTGGAAAACATTATGCTAAGTGAAAGAAGACCGACACAAGCGATCACATATTATATGATTTTACATAAATAAAATCATATTATTTATGTAAAAGTTCAGAATAAGGAAATCTACAGATACAGAAACTAAATTAGTAGTTGCCTGGGGCTAAGGGTAGGGTGTGGAGATGAATGGAGAGTGACTACTAATGAATATAAGATTTCTTTTTTCTTTTTATTTTTTGAGACATAGTCTTATTCTGTTGCCCAAGCTGAAGTGAAGTGGCGCGATCTCGGTACACTGCAAACTCCACCTCCCGGGTTCTTCTTCAAGCAATTCTCATGCCTCAGGCCTCCCTAGAAGCTGAGATTACAGGCATGTGCTGCCACACCCGGCTAATTTTTGTATTTTTAGTGGAGACAGGTTTCACCATGTTGGCCAGGCTGGTCTTGAACTCCTGACCTCAAGCAGTCCACCTCCCTTGGCCTCCCAAAGTGCTGGGATTACAGGTGTGAGCCACTGCGCCCAGCCTGGATATAAGATCTCTTTTTGGGGTGATAGAAATGCTCTAAAGGTAGATTGTAGTGATGGTTTTACAACTCCAAATATTCTAAAAACCATTAAATTGTATGCTTAAATATGCGAATTTTATAGTATGTAATTTATATGTCAATTTTTTTAAGTTAAAAAAACCTCAAAGCTAGGTTTGGTGGCTCACACCTGTAATTCCAGCACTTTGGGAGGCCAAGGTAGGAGGATCACTTGAGGGCAGGAGTTCAAGACCAGCCTGGCCAACAAAGTGAGACCTTGTCTCTAAAAAATTTTTAAAATTAGCTGGGCATGGTGGTGCACACCTGTAGTCCCAGCTACTAAGGAGGCGGGAGTGGGAGGGTCACTTGAGCCTGGAGGTTGAGGCTGCAGTGAGCTGTGACTGCACCACTGCACTCCCACCTGAGCAACAGAGCGAGATCCTATCTCAAAAACAAAAATAAAAATCTCAAAACTTATCCCACCCATTAATTCACTCATTCAACAAATACCTCTTGAGCCGGAGGGTCTGTTGTATTCACTTGTTTTAAGGGTGAGTACAACAGACAAGGTAAAAGTCACTGCACTCATGGAGCCCACACTCTGGAGAATTTTACATTGTGAAATGGAGGCAATCAAGCAGGGTAGCATGGAGAGTGGCACATTTTAGGGGCTACTTAGCTAGGTGCTCAAGGAAGCCCTTTCTGGGGAGGTGATATTAAAACTGGCTCTTGCATGACAGGAGAGAGCCAGGCATGCAAAGAAATTGAGGGAGAGGTGTTCCAAGTGAACAGACTGCAAGTTCAAGCTCAACCAACATCTAAGGAGCACGCCCTGTGTGCCCAGCACCAAGGCGGGCCCCAAGGGATGCCGTCATGCACAAGTTACAGCTCCCAACCTCAGAGTCTAACAGGGTGGTCCTGCCGTACCTTGGAATCTCCCCAAAGACCAGTTTGTCTGCCCCTCCCTTTGGATCTCTCCAGCTTTAACATGGGATCCTGAACAACTGGGGTATCAGTGTGAAGGCTGGGGTGACCAAGTTAGAGGGGGGCCTTTTTACCCCTGGCCTTACCCTCAGTCTCAGCTGCCCCTTCCCCATCAGCCTGGCCTGAGATAGAGTCACCAGCCTGCCCTAGCTCCCAGGGGGACCCTTGTCACCTGGTTTCTTGTCCTAGGTCCCCAAACCATCTCCTTCTGGGCTGCTGCCCCTTTGGGCGTGGACAGGGGCTAGGGACACTTCCATCTGTGACTCTTCCACAGTTCTGCTCTCTGCACCTCTCCCCTGGTCCTTTGAGGAAGGAGATTATCCAGGCTAGGAGGGGAGAGGCAGGAGGAAGATATCCTGAGCATCCCTGCTGGGCAGAGGGATCACCTGGGACAAAAATGTGAAGAGAATGTTAATGCCATCAGGCCCTACCCAAGGTGGCATGGGGGATGGGCCTCAGCAGCATTCTTCCCCACCCCTGGGGTGGCAGGCAGGAGTGGGCTCCTTGGCATCTTACTTCTCAGGACCTTCCCCTGTTTGGGAGCCAACCATTCCCTCCTCTTTTCACAGAACCAGGAGGGCAAGAACAGGTGCCCAAGGCAGAGCCAGGTCAAAGTGATCATGTGTCCCCTGTGGGAAAGGCAGAGCATGGGGCTGAAGGGGGTAGCAGCAGCTCAAGGTCACCCAGCAAGAGGGGCTGGGCAGGCGACTCCAGCAGAGCCACAGCTCACCTGGGGGAGATCTGGCTCCACTCCTCTTCCCTCTCCCACTTAGACCTTCTGTGTGGAGCCATTAATAAGTAACTTGGTCATTTCTGAGACTTCCTGAAGTAGGTTTTCCAGACTGTCCAGGCTATTTCTTGGGTCTCTCTGGGCCTTGGGGAAAGTGAGGCTGTTTCTCTAATTGGACTGAATTAACCTGTGAGCCCAGGACCAGGAGAGGGAAGATCAATGCCACTCTGCCACTCTTCCACTCTGCTGGCTTTGCCTGGGTTGGGAGCCCAGACTTTGGATCCTGGCTTAGTTCTACTGCTCTCTTTTCCCCTATCTGGGCCTCAGTTTTCTGATCTGTAAAATGAGGGACAGGACTCATGTCATTGCTGCCACGTTAGCTGGGATGCTGCCCAGGGTGGGGAGTTAGTGGGACAGGGGACAAGGGGCAGGAGCAGGGGTACCTCCCTCCAACAGTTCCTGGGCCAGCCTCCCAGGGTCACCCCAAAGGGCATTGCAGCAGGAATAGGGGCAGGCCTGGGAGGGTGGAATCTGGGAGCTGGCACTGGTCTCTGTACCCTGTCAGCTCAGTGCAGTTCTCTGGGCCCAGCATTGCTCTTTGGGGAAGTCAGGGCCAGCAGGGAGGCAGTGAGCACCTGGGAGGGGTGGCAGGTGGCCAGGGGAAAATCCCAGAGAGTGAGCAAAGGAGGATGAAATGTCACATCACATGGACTCCTCCTGGCAGCCTCAACCTCATGCAGAGCTTGTTATCCCCATTTTACAGCAGAGGAAAGCGAGGCTCAGAGGGGCTAAGCGTAAGTGGCTTGCCCAAGCCACACGACTGGGAAGTGGCCGAGGTGGGCCTAGAACCCAGTATTCTGATTCCAGATCCCACTCCATCCTGGATGCCAAAACTGTTTTGACATGGTTATTCCCTAATTTTTAATGATCCACATTCCTAGAAGGGGCTATTGACCAAGCCATTTAAAACAGGCAATAAATGTATTTCAGTCTGGCTCTGGGATGTGTCTGGAACTTCCTTTTCCTTGGCAACAGCATACCATTCTAAAGAAATTTGTTCAGGCTGATGTTTGGAATGCCCAGGCACAGCCCTGTGGAAGCATCTAGGGAGGGTGGGCAGCCTGGGATCTACAGACAAGATTTCCTGTGGTACAGATGTCCCCGTTTATTGGGAACAGGTCTCCATCGCCCTAACCTCTGGGCCTATCAAGCTAAAATCACAGCCCAGGGAGATGCAGGGAGGGGATTTCCCAGGCGTGGTTCTCTCCAGCCTCCCTTTTCCGTCTTTTCTCTCTTTATTCCTCCCTCCTGCCTATGGCTGAGCCTGGGACAGACCATGTCCCCAGTGGGCACCTAGTGTCCTTCTCAAGAATGACAGATGAGAGGAGACAAAGAGCAGTGAACAGGACAGAGATGAGACCTGGACAGGGCTTCCTGACCCGTTCCAGTCCTTCCTGACCCCTTCCCCTTTTCCCGATCCCCCACTGTGCACCTGGCACCTTCCTGGCAACCCATCCCTACATGATTCTTTCTCTGCCTCTATCTCTGTCACCCCTATCAGATAAACTAGCAAAACTCGCACATCAGCCTCCCAGCAGTGCCTAGTCCCTTCTACCAGGCCATCCTGTGTGGGGTGGCAAGACAAGCATTCCCCAAGCACTGCGCCAGTCACTAGCCATGTCCAGGAACCTGGGTTGAGCATCTGCAGGGCCGAACTTAGGGCCAGGCATGGCTTCCACAATGAACAGGCGGAGGCAGATGCCTGGGGAAGCTGGTGGTGGAGCCAGCAGTGATGCTCGCGAGCATGTGGAGCTCTGCTAACCCCCGCAGAGGGGTGTTAGAGGCGCATGTTCTAGAGACTGCAGCTGCTCTCCAGTGCTTCCTAGCCCTGCCATTCAACGCTCTGCAGAATCTGGCCTCCTATTCTCGGCTGGCGCTCCCCTCTCCAGCCTGGCTGGGTCTGTGGCTCCCTCCCCTCCCCTCCTGCATTTGCACCTTCTGAGTGGAGCCATAAGTGAGTAACTCAGTCACATACCCATACACATGCACCCACATGTGCACACACACACTCCTCCCTGGAAAAGCAGCATAGCATAGGGACTATCAAGCCAGAAGACCTTGGTTAGAGTTCAGGCTCTGTCTGCTGCTATCTTAGCCTTTCTCAGCCCAAGTTTACTCACAGGTCAAATAGGCACAATGACAAAGCCTGCCTCACAGCCTTGTCATATGCACCAAATGACAAACGTTAGCAGTTGTCAGCAGACCACAGTAGCACTCGATGTTATCCTGGTTTCCTCTCCCATACCTCTGCGCAGCCCCTGCCCATGTCAGTTTACTGATCCCAGATCCCGTTCCCCTCAGGACTTTGCTGCAGGATGCATGATTTCACCACTTCCCTGCAGGACTGAAAGGCAATAATGATAATGGGCTAGTTCTTCAAGGGAGTTTTTGCACTTGCCTTGGGGCATCCCTGCTTACCGCAAAGTGAGGTGGTAGAAATGTCGTGTCCTGGTACTGGCGTCAGTGGGGGGACCTCTGAGAGTGCAGACAGGTGACCCTCTTGCTATCCCTGAAGTCAGGCCACCTAGGAGGCTGCCTAGTCTGTCTTGTCCAGGGAAAAGGAGGGGAAAGAGAGAGAACAATGATGAGCAGCCTGCTGTTTCATCAGCCCCATGGTGTGTGTTAGCATTGTCTCCCCATGATGTACTCTCCCTCCATCTCCTTCTAACAGCTGGCCTTGAGGTTGGTCCCCTTCCCCTCCCCCATGAGTTCTGAGTTGGGAACACACTGGGGTCATGACTGTCATGATCGGTAATCTCCCCAGCAGATCAGCCTGGAAACAAGAAAAGAGAAAATAACGAACTGCTGCTATCAGCAGAGCTGTTCTGATAGAGGATTTATCAAAGATGGGGCAAGATGAGATGGCTGAGGACCAAGGCCAAGAGCCAAGGGGGTCGGGGTAGAAGCTCTGGAAAGACAGCCTGAGGCCCTCCCCTTTTTTTTTTCAGTGTGAAACTCCGAGAGGCCTTTCCCCCTCCATCTCTCAGCTCCCACCTTTCCAGGTCCAGCAGCCACAGTGGAGGCTGATGCAGGGGGTCTCTCACTTTTCATAATCTGAGAAAGTTCCTCTACAACCTCCAGAACCTTCCTGCTGCCCAATCTCTCCTCTCTGACATTAGACTTTCAGACTGGTCTCAGAAAATACAAGTCTTAATCCTTTCTCTGAGAGTCTGGTTATTGGGCAGAGTGTCCTAAAAAGACCTTGACAGAGCCTGAGACACTCCATCCATTCATTCACTCATTCATTCATTCACTGGTAGGGTAGCAGGCCCTCCCCCTGCCTCCTGTGGGCATTTCTATTATCTGAAGAAGGGGAAGATCAACACAGTCACCTCTCAGTGGGGATGGCCGCAGCGCCTCCTTTCCCCACTTCTGCACATTTGCCAGGTATGGAGCCTGAGACCTCTGCCTGCTACAGGAGTCACAAAATCACCTGAATACCTGAGCTGTGGGCGCTGGTGCGGGTGGCTCAGGCCGGGTGCCTGTGAAGTAGTGGCTGCCTCACCATTCCTGTGTGGGGAGGGCACAGGGCAGCCAGTGCCAATGCCTGCACAGGAGGAAATGCCCAGCTCAGGGACTTCTGGGCTCAGGTTCCATCGGGTCCCACCTGCGGTTGCATGCCTGTGGCACAGGTCTCTTGGATGCTCAAAGCAGGTTCCCTGAAAAGGGTGGGAAATATTTTTGCATTTAATTGCTTTTAAGTAAACCATTTAGGATTTAAGGAAATAACATACAATTGTTTGTCAATAGAATAATAGTGGCTAGGCTTTGTGAAGTGTCCTGCAGCCACCTTGTGAGGTAGATTGTTATCTGAGCAGATGTTGACAACTTGCCCACAGCTAATAAGTGAGCAGCTTCTTCCTCAGCTCTCTTCCTTTTCTGCCAGAGGGGGAGAAATGTCTTGGCTGCCCAGACCACCCAGTGAATGGAGGAGAAGCGGGAGGGGATGCTTCCAGCCCCCTCCCCTGACATCACCCTTCCCTCCTGCAGCCTGGCCCAGTCCCTATGGGCCCTGTTCACCTCCTCTCTGGCCATCTCCCTGGTGTTTGCCGTCATTCCCTTCTGCCGCGATGTGAAGGTGCTGGCCTCAGTTATGGCGCTGGCGGGCTTGGCCATGGGCTGCATCGACACCGTGGCCAACATGCAGCTGGTGAGGATGTACCAGAAGGACTCAGCCGTCTTCCTCCAGGTGAGCCCTGCCGGCAGGCACAGGACTGGGAGCTGGGGAGGGTGTGGGAGCTCCCTAGGACCCCTCAGTCTCTCTCAGCCTCCTCCCCCAGGGAGCCACTTACCAGCAGGGTTAGTAAGTTCTGGACTCCCATCTCTAAAGCAGAGCATTGATCCCTGCCCTCACTGCAGGGTGTCCCAGGAGCCTCAGCGCTCAGGAAAGAAAACTCTTTGTGAACTGGAAAGAGGGTATGACTCAGGGCTTGCCTCCCCTCTCCTTCCCCTCCTTCCCTGTCTCTCCTTTCTTCTTCCTTCTCCCCCCCAGGATTCAGCCAGTCCTTCCCTTTTTGTGCCTGGGATTCAGCCAGCCTTTCCCTTTTTGTGCCCCCTTCCCTGTAGGGTGTTAGCTGGTGGATGCTACCATGGGGATCAGTCCCAGCTGGAGATTGACAGAGATGGGGAGGGAACTGGGCACTGTCACCCGAGTCATCCCAGGCCGGCAGCGTGGTTGAGAGAGGAGTGTCACTCCTCACCTCTCCTCACCTTTCCTGCTTCCTACCCCCATGGCTCCCTACTCCAGGGCTAGGCAGTAGCCCCCAGATGGGGCAGAGGGTGGAATTGGGGGAGGAGGCTCAGTGTGGGTACTCTGGGCTGGAGGCCAGGCCACTGCTTCCCTGGCCTGAAGACTGAGCCACGTCCCCACCCGCCACCTCTCCTCTGTCCCCAGGTGCTCCATTTCTTCGTGGGCTTTGGCGCTCTGCTGAGCCCCCTTATTGCTGACCCTTTCCTGTCTGAGGCCAACTGCTTGCCTGCCAATAGCACAGCCAACACCACCTCCCGAGGCCACCTGTTCCATGTCTCCAGGGTGCTGGCCCAGCACCACGTAGAGGCCAAGCCTTGGTCCAACCAGACGTTCCCGGGGCTGACTCCAAAGGACGGGGCAGGGACCCGAGTGTCCTATGCCTTCTGGATCATGGCCCTCATCAATGTGAGTGTCCCTGGGGCGGGCCGGGTAGGGAGCTAGTGGACAGTCCACACATCCCAGTCCACCCCACACGCAGTGCAGATTCTTCAGATGCTGAGAGTGTGCTGGGGCTGAGGTGTGCATCCCAGAGGCAGGAGGATGGGAGGACTAATCCTCCCCGGGATCCCCCACACTACTCCACCTGTGATTGCAGTTCTCGAGGAAGGTACAACAATGAGCAGGCTGAGTGCAGTGAAAATCAGGGTCAACTGTCGAATTATCGGAGGCTCTGTGGGAAACTAGTTTTTTTCTCCAAGGCCAGATAAAGTGGGCCCTGGACAGACCCTGGCAGGAAGTGGCAGGTTTTTCTCTGGGGCCTTTCATCGATGGTGGGATTCTCTTGTACCCTGCTGTCAGGGGCTCCTGTGGAGGCTAGGGGACAGACAAGATGGCCTCTGAAGGGCCAAGGCAGCCTGTGGTGGGAACAGTGAGAGACCACTTCACTCCATGACTGCGTCAGATACCGAGGCCCGCTTTGTACACCCCTGCCAAGTGAGCACTGACTCAGGCCTCTGGCTGGAAACCTCCTCTGGTGCTCTGCAAACCCAAGTTGGGATCTCTCATGTTAACCCATACTGGAGCCAGAGTGTCAGGTGGGGAGACCCTCTACCCACATCCGCCTGGCTTGGGGAGGACTGTCGGGAACACCAGAGAAGCCCTGGCTCCTGGGCTGGGGGTGGGAAGACTCCAGTGGCCACTGTCCTGGCTGTGGGGTGGAGGCACCGTGCTGCTTGTCATGGTGGCTTAGAGCCTCTCTTTGCAGTGGGCGGACTTCTCAGCTCTCCTGGGGCAGGTAGGCTGGACTCAGGCACTAGAGCAGTGGCCCAGCTGCTGCTGAGCCTCAGAATATGCCACACACATAGCACTGAAGGGAGCCTTTGAGACCACCATTCCAGTGAGCAGCAGGGCGGCGGGGGGTGTCATGCCATCACCAACTCAAAGCCCTGACAAGGGACTGGTAGGGGGCTGAGCCCGGCTGGAAGCCCTGACCCTCAGCATAGACCATCTACTGGCTGCCCCCTCATCACCAGTCCTTTTCCTTCCTTTCCTTTGTAGATTTCCTTTCCCTGGTCGGAATCTCCTCTAGGGACTCTCATAAACGCACCCTCTCCCTCTGCTCCTTCCCTTTCCAGCCCATGCCCATCCAGTCCTTCCAGGAGGGACCTGTGAAGGGAAGGAGCAGTGTCAGTAGAACCTCTAGGCTGGGACTCCCAGACCAGGAAGCCGGAAGGTCCGGCTTAAGCCCGAGGTTTGTTCTCTCTTGCCCCACGAGGTGCAGACTGGAGGGACTTTGTTTGCTGCAGGATTTCCGGACTTTTTCTGTTGGTTTGTGTCTGAAAATAAACAGTCCAGCACAGAGGAAGATGGGGCTGTGCATATACTCAGGAGGGTGTGCACACACACACACACACATGCACACCCCACCTGTCCTTCTCTGACTTAAGGTGGGGCTGCCTTCCCTGAATGGAATTCTTATAACATCAGGCGTGTTCCTGCCAGCAATGCCAGCCAATCCTCTGTGAAGCCCTTCCCAGCACCCACCTCCCTGGAAAGCCCCACCTGAGTGATCACGCCTCTTGTACAGCTGTTTCCCCTTGGCCTTCACTCAGGCACTCTGCCACTACAGGCCTCTGTGGGTGGGTTTCCTGTTTCCCCCCTCACACTGGAGGGAGGGCTGTGTCTCCCCCATTAGGGCTCAGCAGGGGCTGTTCTCTCCCCACTCAGGCCTGACTGCCAGGGGCCACATCTGACCTTGACGTCTTTTTGAGTGTGCAGAAAGGCTCCCAAGGTCACCATAGGGAGGTGCCAACACAGGGGTGGTTTTTGTCTTTCACTCCTGTTAGGTGACTTTGGGAAATACTGGTGAGAGCCAGCCTGCCTCCAGGGGCAGGGAAGGGCTCCCCGAGAACAGCACCAGACAAGGGCTGGCAGTCTGCCGGTCTTCCATCTCTACCCTGCCGGCCTCTCCCATGGGCCGGGCAGACCCCAGTAGCTGGGCGTTCTCACCAGCCTCTAGGACACATCCGCAGCTCCCTGGGCTTCTTCTCTTTCCTAAGCAAAAGGAACTGGGCTGAAGCTGCAGCAGGAAGGACAGTAGTTAGACTTGAAGTGGTACTTCCTGGCAGCCAGGGTGGTGAGACACAGGCAGGGGCCTCTGAGGGAGGTGGTGGAGGCTTCCCCAGGCAACTTCAGAAGCAGGAGCCATTTCCCACTGCTCTGAAGGAGTTCTGATTTAGCACAAATAGCAGCAGACGAACATTGGGCTTATGTGTGTGGGCTGCTCGTAAACATGCATTTTTCAATCAAAAGGAGACCACGTTTTTGTTTTCAAGCCCCTGAGGAGAGCCTCTGTGCCCTGCTAGGATACACATCACCAAGGCAGCTCCTCAGGTGGAGACAGCGCTGGAAGAATCAGGATGCCAGGCTCTGTTCTGGCTTTGCCCTG
Source organism: Papio anubis (assembly GCF_008728515.1). Classification (NCBI taxonomy): domain Eukaryota; kingdom Metazoa; phylum Chordata; class Mammalia; order Primates; family Cercopithecidae; genus Papio; species Papio anubis. Next base: position 156,109,450 of record NC_044976.1, on the reverse strand, counting down.
AGTCCACTGTGTGACCAGGGCAGTCTCTCAGTCTCTAGTTTATCCCTCGGATCTCTTCTAGTTCTAACAGGTTATGACGAAGTGATAACATCCCCCAGCATATTTTGTGGAGATGTGATGCCCAAAAGCAAAGCTGCTTTGTAAAGCATCATGTGACCCACCAGCATGGAGAGTGAGGTGTGATGCTCCGGCAGGCTCACCCCCAGCACCTCTCCTGGGCCGGCAGAGAGTTTGAGTCTAAGCTTTGCATGTGACAAATACCTGTCTTTTCAGGGCAGTGAGTATGTTGATCAGGCAGGAATTACACCAAGCTTCCCCGCTCCTACCTTGGTCAAGGCACCTGGCTTCTTAGGTAGGGATGGCTCAGCTCTTAGCTGGGCACCCTTGGAAAAGAGCTGTCTTGTCCCAGGACTATGCACATGCAGTGTGTGCAGAGGTCAGGCGTGGGAAGGGGGAGCCTTCTCCTGACCCTCTGCCTGCTCCCCAGCTTCCAGTGCCCATGGCTGTGCTGATGCTGCTGTCCAAGGAGCGGCTGCTGACCTGCTGCCCCCAGCGGAGGCCCCTGCTTCTGTCTGCTGATGAGCTTGCCTTGGAGACACAGCCTCCTGAGAAGGAAGATGCCTCCTCACTGCCCCCAAAGTTTCAGTCACACCCAGGTAGGGGCTAAGATGAATTTGCATCCTCACAGCCTCATGTTGAGGCTTCCTTAGTAACCCCTCTCCCAGAGAGAAGAAATCTAGATCACAGGTGATTTTTTTTATTTTTATTTTTTTATTTTTTGAGACAGAGTTTCACTCTCGTTACCCAGGCTGGAGTATAGTGGTGTGATCTTGGCTCACTGCAACCTCCGCCTCCCAGGTTCAAGCGATTCTCCTGCCTCAGCCTCCCAAATAGCAGGGATTACAGTCGCACATCACCACACCTGGCTAATTTTTGTATTTTTAAAGTAGAGACGGAGTTTCACCTCGTTGGCCAGGCTGGTCTCGAACTCCTGACCTCAGGTGATCCATCTTCCTCAGCCTCCCAAAGTGCTGGGATTACAGGTGTGAGCCACCATGCCTGGCCACAGGTGATAGTCTTTTTTTTTTTTTTTTTTTTTAATGGTGCAACCTGGCCAAGAGAATGAGGAAGGCAAACTTCTGGCTCCACCCTCCATTCTGCTCAGCTTTGCCTTTTGTTATGTTGGGCAAGTCACCTGACCTCTCTGAGCCTTGCTTCCACCCAGACTGGGAGATGGACAGGGGTTGTCCCTAACAGAAAGGTGGTGAAAGTGGAGGTAGTAAGTGGGCCCCATCCTGCAGGGCTCTTCTGACTGCCAGCCACGGCCCTGGGACGTGCAGAGGGAGGGAGCAGAAGCTGAGACTCACCCCTGTTTTTCCTGTGCCTCCTGCAGGGCATGAGGACCTGTTCAGCTGCTGCCAAAGGAAGAACCTCAGAGGAGCCCCTTATTCCTTCTTTGCCATCCACATCACGGCCGCCCTGGTCCTGTTCATGACAGATGGGTTGACGGTGAGCCTGCCTCAGAGGGCGCCCCCTATTGGGGGACCCTTCACCCCAAGACTCCAGTCTGGGAAAGGCAAGAGAGAGAGAGGAGCATGAAGGTTTCCTGGAGACCTCTCCTGGAGTACAGTTGATTCAAAAATTTAATCTAAAGCCCTAGGGAGACTGTCTCCAGAATCAGTCACAGCGCGTTGGTACTATAGGCTTCTTCTGTCTTGGCCAATTGTTTTTTATTTTTGTTTTATTTTTGTTAGTGCTATAGGTAGGGGCCTAACTGGTTTGTTGTCAAGGACAGGCTACCTGCATTTTTTAAAAGGGTGGTGCCCTATTCCCCAATTAGAGGTCATGCTATATAAACGCTAGGGTACTTTGCTTCCTGGAATACATTACAAACCTGGGTGTCTTGAGCCATTGTTGTAAACAAGCTTCAGGTGGAATTTAGGCTCAGCTGTTCATTCCACTAGTGACCTCTGTTACGTTAGTCAGCACCTTTTTCCAGAAACTTCTTAGGATTATATTAGGGCAGTCGTAAATGGCTGACCAACTGATTGCCATATGATGGCCTCTCCAGAGAAAAAAGCCCTAAGAACTTAGATGACCTGATGGAAAGTATTCGTGCCAGTACTGGTTGGCGTCTAGCACTTGGTGTGACCTTGGGCAAGTCACTTCTGTCTACTTTCTCATCTGTAAAACCAGATGCTTGCACACACCTTTTTTTTTTTTTTTTAAAGTGGTGTTCTACTCTGGTTGAAGTGGGGAGCAGTGCCTGTCTGCCCAGGCCCTGCGGGCACTCCCATGGAGATCCAGAGCCACCTCTCTGGAACCCCTAGGTCTCCGCGGTGCAGTCTGTAAGCTAAGGCACCCTGGGTTCTGTCCTCAACGTGCTCTGTGGCCTTGGCTTAAAGCCCAGCACTGGCTGAGCCTCTGGGAGCGGGAACAGGCAGTCCTCCCTCTGCCCTCACCACACGTGCCCAGCCTGGGCTCCCTTTGTGAGGGTCGTCGTCTGGCTGGGCTACAGGTGTGCTCAGCGGCACCCGGTCTCTCCACAGGGTGCCTATTCCGCCTTCGTGTACAGCTATGCCGTGGAGAAGCCCCTGTCTGTGGGACACAAGGTGGCCGGCTACCTCCCCAGCCTCTTCTGGGGCTTCATCACACTGGGCCGGCTCCTCTCCATTCCCATCTCCTCAAGAATGAAGCCAGCCACCATGGTTTTCATCAACGTGGTAAGCAGCTGAATAGCCTCCTCTCACTTCCCCTCCTGGCCCTACCCGAGGCCTGCACTCTGCCAGCAGGATGGGAACTCAGGAGTAGAGGGAAGACAGGAGAGAGAGGATGACGAGGAAGGGGTGGGAGCCTGGGAGGTGGAGCCTACCTGTGTGACCACGAAAAGTCTCTTCCCCTCTCTAGGCCTGTGATCTTATACCATTAAAACATAAAAGGAAAGGTCTGTAGGAGGTGCTGGCTGCAGTGTGTGGAGCCCCTCCCAGCCGACAACCGGCCACAAGGATGAGGAAAGCCAGTGCTGGCCCTGGTCCTCCTGGGTTTACCTTGGTGCCCAGCTGCTTAGAGCCCTCCAGTCAGTGGAAAGCTATGGAGGCCAGGGATCCTGCAGCCTTCGGAGTCACCACCTTGGGCTGGGGCCTGGGGATTTGCATTCTGTAGCTCTCCTAGGGGTTTTTTTTTTTTTTTTTTTTTGAGATAGGATCTCACTCTGTCACCCAGACTAGAGCTCAGTGGTGTAATCTCAGCTCACTGCAACCTCTGTCTCCCAGGTTCAAGTGATTCTCCTGCCTCAGCCTCCCAAGTAGCTGGGATTACAGGAGCCTACCACCATGCCTGGCTAATTTTTGTATTTTTAGTGGTGATGGGGTTTCACCATGTTGGCCAGACTGGTCTTGAACTCCTGACCTCTCAAGTGATCCACCCGCCTTGGCCTCCCAAAGTGCTGAGATTACAGGAGTAAGCCACTCTACCCAGCCCTAGGTGATTCTTAAGTAGGCAGAAGGGCATGGAGGATGGCCTTCAAGGAACCGATCTGCCTGGGAGGCAGGAGGTCTGGGCCTGAGCAGTGGGTTAAGACTCTTGCCTTGGTGTCCATCCACATCACCATCTATGACACAGGGGTCCACATTACAGACTCCTGCCAAATCGTCTAGTCCAACCTCCCATCAGGCTGAGCCACCTCTATAACATCCCTTCCAAGGGGACCGCTGTCTGCTTAAACACCTCTAGTAACTGCAACTCACTACCTTTCCAAGTAGTCCAATGAGGGTACTAAGCCCAGGAAAGAAAGCATTTCCTTTGTTGAATTTCTAGCAGATAAGGGGTTTGGACATAATGTTGCAGTTTCAGAGACAAAGATCATGATCCCTGAGAAAGGCCTTTGGATTTGACCTTGTGCCAGTTGACCCTCAAGAGAGAAATTTCAGTTCAATGTAGATGGGAGGTGGGTGGCTAAACCCAAACTCAGGAGGTTGAGGGTGAGAGGGAGATGAGCAGTGGAGGAATTTGCATTTCTCTTTGTCAGTATTTTTGAGTTGAAGGGAGTTGTGTTCTGCAGGACTCGGGGTGACATGGGCCTGTTTATAGTAGAGGATACAGGGAGGACACCTATTAGGAAGAGGGGTCTGTGAAAATACCATTGTGGGAGAGTAACTGAATGAGGAAGGCCCTGAGAGAGGGGAGGGGGGATGGAGAGTGGGAGTGGAGGAAGCGCTAAGCTCAGCAAGGAGGAAGGCCCCTGTCCATGGAGCTGGGGCAAAATGATGTCAAAGGGGAAAGGTTCCAGAAGAAGAAGGGCACAGACATGGTGACCAGCCCTGGCTTCCTTGTCTGGGTCAGACACAAGGCCAATTGCTAAGACAGAGGAGAGTGGGTGGAAATCTGAGTTTGGGAAAATAAAGGTCTGAAGCATCCACATGTGTTAGGCATTGCCCATAGATACTCACCTGGGGTGCTGGGTTTTAAAAAGGAAAATCAGGTTCCTGGGCCCAACCCAGACTGACTAAATCCGAATGTCCAGGAGGAGGCATAGCAATCTATGTATTAAACAAATGCCCCATGGGAATTACATCATTCAGCAAGCTTAGGAAAACACTGTCCTAGATCAAGTGACTCCCAAATACATTAGATTCACTGGAGCTGCTTTTTGAAAATAGGATCATGAAAAGGCCAGGTGCAGTGGCTCACACCTATAATCCCAGAACTCTGGGAGGCCGAGGCGGGCGGATCACGAGGTCAGGAGTTCAAGACCAGCCTGACCAACATGGTGATACCCCATCTCTACTAAAAATACAAAAATTAGCCGGGTGTGGTGGTGTGTGCCTGTAATCCCAGCTACTCAGGAGGCTGAGGTAGGAGAATCGCTTGAACCCAGCAGGTGGAGGTTGCAGTGAGCCGAGATGGCGCTACTGCACTCCAGCCTGGTGACAGAGCGAGACTTCATCTCAAAAAAAAAAAAAAAAAAAAAAAAGAGAGAAAATAGGATCATGGACCCTGTACCCCAGAGATTCTAATTTAGGAGGTGTGGAGAGGAGCCTGGGCCTCTGGGTTGTTTTGGAAGCTTTCCAGGTGCTTTTGTGGGCACCCTGTTTGGGAACTGCAGCTGAGTGGCCCTGAGCAAGCCTCTCCCGTGTAGATGCGAAGTGCCTGTGTCATATTCACGGTGACTATTTCTGAGTATTCCTCTCTAGGTTAAATTAATGGCCACCTGTTCTTAGCGTTCTCCTGGAGCTCAACAGCTACTTCCTGACTTAGTATGTTTGTGCTGTGTGCAAAGCCTTGCTGCAAACTGCAGGCCGCCAAGTTCTGGAAGACAAGGTTCTTACTTTCAGAGAACTTATGGCCGGCCAGAGGAGGGCAGTGTGCCCTGGCACAGATGGAGGGTGAGGGGGTGTAGGCAGTGGGGATGCAGGCTCAGTGCCAGACTGAGTCACTGGCTGAGGCAGGGGCCATACCGCGTGGGAAGAGAGTTGGTGGAGCTGATAGTTCGCCCTGGTTGTATTTAGTCTTCTATCACCAAGGCTAAAATAAGACTTGGGTGTCTTTAAAATGTCCCCAAATCTGGGGATTTTCAGGGTGACAGTCTTTGAGGCTTGGCTGGAAATGCATGTAGTTTGTACATGGGATAGCCAGGTGGAGGAAGAGGAGCAGGAGTGGCGGCTTCCAAACCCCGGCATCTGTCCCAGGCTCCTAAGTTGAACACTGAATATCAAGAAGGTGCCAGCCCCTGAAGGCAGGAGGTGAGCAGGCCTGGCTGAGGTTCAAAGGCCCATGTTCAAAGGCCTGGGTTAGTGGGTAGGAGGCTAACTTCGGGGGAGCATGGTAGGCAGGGTGGGGGATGGGGAGCAGAAAGAGATGAGGATGGGAAGTAGACAGGGGCTACATCCTCAGAGTTTTGTAAGCCGGGCTTTGAATTTTATTCTAAGTGGGCAGGAAGCCAATAGAAGGTTTTAAAAAGGTCTGTATTGCATTTTATTTTTATTTTTTTGCATCTCACAGATACATTTATTCATGCTATGAAGTAAACGGCACTTATACAAGCGTCCCATGATGTTTCACATTTCCATCTAACATAGCTTGCATTGCATTTTTAAAATTTATTTATTTATTTATTTTTTATAGAGACAGGGTCTCACTATGTTGCCCAGGCTGGTCTCGAACTCCTAGGCTCAAGCGATCCTTCCTGCCTCAGCCTACCGAAGTGGTAGAATTAGACAGGAACCACCATCTCCAGCCTCTTGCACTGCATTTTAAAAGTGTACTCTATGTGGAAGAACAGACTGTAGCTGGCAAGAGTTAAGCATGCACTGTCTGTTATTGTAGTCCAGGCACAAGAGGGAGGTGGTTGGGTTGCGGGTAGTCTGGATGGATCCGGAGCAGTGCAAAGATTGAACATGTTTTTTGAGGTGGTATGGACAGGACTTGCTGCTGACCCAGGTGTGGGAGGAATCAAGGACCTTAGACACAGGACTTGAGCAACTGCATGACTGGGATGCTCTCACAGGATTGGCAGAGGAAATTAAAAGTCCAGTTTGGGCCACATGGTTAGTCATCCAGGGACTGACTATATCCAAGGGGCAACTTTAGGTGCAAGTCCGGAGTCCTGGACACAGCTCATGGCTAGAGGGATAGATGTAAGCACGCCTGCTGTAGAGGCAGGTGAAACGTGGAGCAGGGCACTGTGGATATGGAAGAGCCAGAATAGAATCCTGGGCCACCTCAACATTGAGAGAGTGAGCAGAGGGGGCAGCAAGAACAAATGGATCTCAGGGACCATGTTCCATGCCAAAGAAAGACATGACCTTTGGAACCACAGATAGGCTATTACTTTCATATTTTTACTGCATGAAAGAAGTCTTTTGTCTTTCCATTTCCATTGTGAAGGGAAGGTGTTTCTCTCTTTCAGCCACTGTTTTGTGGTTGATCCCTCCCCAGGGCAGGAAGTCTGTCTGGGTAAGGCCTCTGAGCCTCGAGAACACCTTCCACCTAACAGATCCTGTGGCAGAGACCGAAGGGGTGCTAGAGGAGTGTAAAAGCCTCAAGGATTAGGAGCACCGCCTTTGATTTTCCAATTGGAGCAACTCTCCCAGGATCGGCTCCCAACTCTCCGAAAGTCTTTTCCTTTCTGCATGCCCAGAAGTGGAGGGGTTGGGAGCTGGATGAGATTTCTTGCCTAGCTCTATAGTCCGTACTTACTTTTTAAATAAACAGACGTCCTCATCCAGGAGATTTTTACCTCAAAGCCATAGGCTGCTATAGAAGATCCTTATCTCCTGAGATGTCTAAGAAAAGCCCACAGAGAAACACTAGGACTCATATTTGTCTGATGCACCACAGTTTACAGAGCCCCTTCATTTATATAATTTCACTACCACTCTTTAGTGTGGCTTTTGTAACTATTCCTATTTTGCAGATTAGGAAGTTAAGAATCAGAGCAATCAACTACTTCCGGGTTCCACAGCTGTAAAAAACACCGTCGGGACTTCCACCTGGGTCTTCTGACCCCAAATCTTGTGCTGCCTGGGTTTATTCCCAGATACATCTTGCATAGAAGTGACTCAATGCAGACATAAAAACGTGTTTAAAGAACTTAGAAATATGGTTATATAAACAAAAATATGCTTGAGTGACAGAGACCTTGACTGAACTAGAAAGATTTGGCCGGGCATGGGGGCTCATGCTTGTAATCCCAACACTTTGGGAAGCTGAAGCAGATGGATTGCTTGAGCCCAGGAGTTCAAGACCAGCCTGGGCAACATGTCAAAATCCTTTCTCTACTAAAAATACAGAAAATTAGCAGGCGTGGTGGCACGTGCCTGTAGTCTCAGCTACTCAGGAGGCTGAGGTGGGAGGAACGCTTGAGCCCTGTAGGTCGAGGCTGCAGTGAGCTGAGATCGCACCACTGTACTCCAACCTGGGCAACAGAGTGAGACCCTCTCTCTCTAAAAAAAAAAAAAAAAAAAAAAAAAAAAAAAAGGTAAGAAAAGAAAAAAGATTTCTGGGTCTCCAATCATAGGTTAGCATCTGCCATGGGAATCTGAGTCAAATCTGAGGGTGCCAAGCTGAGCCACTGACCCTCTCCCTGGGAAGCTGGCTAGGATTCCCAGAGGATGGGACCCTGCTGCCACCATCCCTTTTTCCCTGCTATCTGATGGCTTCCTGTCTGTGCACTCTTGGCTTTCAGAAGAGAAGCACCTTCTCACAAAGAAACAGAGGACTCTCCTACCCCCAGGGCTGGCAGGGCAGAGAGAGCTGATGAAACTGGCTTGGGTGGAGTTCCCGTGGTTACAGATGAGACCTTGGGGACAGGTAGTCCTCAGTCGCCAAACGCTTACGCAGGGTGTGCCGTAGCTGTTAGGGGAGATGTCTAGGTGGGGAGATGTCTAGGTGGGAAGATGTCTAGGTGGGGAGATGTCTAGGCGGAGTCTCCTTTCCACGCTTGCTTCCGGATGTCAGAACGGTCCCGGGAACACTGCGGTTCCCGCCCGGTCCACGGGGTGGCGCGCGGGTCACACAGCTGGGCTCCTGGGGCCAGAGAGGAAACGCCGAGTCAAGAGACGCCGACTCCTGGCGGTTCCTCAGCACGGATGCTCGGCTTTTCGCAATTCCTAACCGCCTCCACCTCTGCCGCGACAGGTCGGCGTGGTGGTGACGTTCCTGGTGCTGCTTATTTTCTCCTACAACGTCGTCTTCCTGTTCGTGGGGACGGCAAGCCTGGGCCTGTTTCTCAGCAGCACCTTCCCCAGCATGCTGGCCTACACCGAGGACTCGCTGCAGTACAAAGGTGAGAGCCGGGCCCGAGCCAGGAGGCGCGCTCTAGCTGGGCGCTGCCGCCTCGCTCTGCGCCCTCTCTGTGCTCTTCTAGGCCAGCACCATCTCCCAGCGAGAACGCTGCCCTAGCTCCCTGGAGAAATGAATGCCCCGCTCCTGACTCTGGCGGGAGCAGGCTCACAGCGGGGATCGTTCTGACCCGCTGGGCTCCCTCCATTCAAAATGATCCCCGTAATGATGGGATTGCAGGCCACAGAGAGCAGTTAAGCTTCTTTTTTCTATCTGCTTTGTGCCCATTGTAACGTCTGCTGACCTGCAGCTGACATTTTGTGCGATATGCATGTGCTGGAAATGCCAAGTTCAAAGAGAAGCAAAGATGCACAGGAGAAGTTACGGCATAGGAAAGGCATTTTGTAACCTAATTTTCAGTAACAGTACGTGCCTGCCTCGTGGCTGTGGTGGATGTTGTTAAAAACATGGAGGATTAGAACACTGACTCCACATCTGGTTTCAGGAGTGACACAGCCTCTTTGATGTCAGAAATCTCGAATTCTCTCTACTAATCTCCCTCCCCTTTCCCTAGCCTCCCAAGTGCCTAGCAAAGATCTCTTTTTTAATGAGTTAATTAAAAATAATTATGTTTTGAACATCACCAGAGACGCACTAGAAGCTGGAAAACCAGCATTAAGATGAGCAATTTCTGGCCGGGCGTGGTGACTCACGCCTGTAATCCCAGCACTTTGGGAGGCCAAGGCATGCGGATCACCAGGTCAGGAGATCGAGACCATCCTGGCTAACACGGTGAAACCCCGTCTCTACTAAAAATACAAAAAAATTAGCCGGGCGTGGTGGTAGTAGTTCCAGCTGTAGTTCCTGTAGTTCCAGCTACTTCGGAAGCTGAGGCAGGAGAATGGCGTGAACCCCGGAGGCGGAGGTTGCAGTGAGCTGAGATTGCGCCACTGCAGTCCAGCCTGGGCGACAGAGTGAGACTGTCTCAAAAAAAAAAAAAAAAAAAAGATGAGCAATTTCTTTAGAGAGGAGTGGGGGAAGTTGGTGTACAGGGAGAGTCAGGGCAGTTAGAGCTGCACCCAGCTGTCATCCACAGCCTGGATCCTTGAAATCGAAGGATAAGCCCCAGATAATTTTAGCACATAACATCACCATCAGTCGTTAGGAATAAAATCTTTTCTATGATAAAGTTGCACACTTTTTGTTTTGTTTTCAAAATGGAATTTTTTTTTATTATATAAGTCGTATGTGCTCACTGCTAAAACCTCAAACAATAGAAGCATAGTTTAAAGCAGTAAGTGAAAGTAACTGAAAATAACCCTCTTAGCAGTTCATTTCCTCCCAGATCCCTTCTGAGCTTGTGAGACCATTCTCTGCGCTATTTAATTTGTAGTTTAGAAGACAATTCCTGTGAGAGAGTGAATTAGAGATTCAAGTGCATCTGAGTTTCTTTGGCTTCTGGCTCCTCTGAGTGGGGGTACTATACATCATCTGAGAAACACCCCCAAATCAGGGCACACCTGGTATAAATTCCATTGCATCGTGACTCTGAAGAGATCCTGGCCATGGTGAAAACTGAGGGCAGAAAATGCATCAGCCAGTCATCATCCAGGCAGCCCCTCACTCACCCGTCTTTCTGCTACTCAGGACATCATGCTGGGCCCTACGGGACATGGCCAAGGAAACACAGCCTCTCCCTGCCGCTTGTCCTAACAACAGGACAGCCACGCACCCAGCTCCCACGGGCGAGGGCCCAGGAGCCCTCAGACTCCTCCCTCGCCCGTCAGTCTCCAAGAATCAAGGGAATAAATGAAGTAATGAAATAAGGTAGCTATCACATGTCACACAGCAAAACTCAAGAGTTTTAGATGATCAACAAATGTTAGAGCTTAATAATGATAAATGAGGCCGGGTGCGGTGGCTCACGCCTGTAATCCCAGCACTTTGGGAGGCTGAGGTGTGAAGATCACTTGAAGTCAGGAATTTGGGACCAGCCTGGCCAACATGGTGAAACCCCGTCTCTACTAAAAATACAAAAATTAGTTAGGCGTGGTGGCGGGCACCTGTAATCCCAGCTACTTGGGAGGCTGAGGCAGGAGAATCGCTTGAACCTGGGAGGTGGAGGTTGCAGAGAGCTGAGATTGCACTCCAGCCTGGATGACAGAGCAAGACTCCGTCTCAAAAAAAAAAAAAAAAAAGTGATATTGATTGATTCGCCTGCAAATGATCACTCAAATCCATTCTCTTCATTTCTTACTGTCCCTGCCTAATTTAAGGGCTTTATCTTCATTGACCTGCTTGGACTAGTTAATGGTACCCAGCTTTTTCCAAGTTCTAATCACCTCCATCCCTTCTTTGATGGGTCTTGACTTGTCTCCTTTTCTTCAGTCTTGCCTCCATCTAACCCAGCTGGCTGAATGTTAAAATCACCTGGAGCTCTGGTACCAAAACCCAGTGACTGGGCCTTACCTCTGAGTCTGATGCAACTGACCCAGAGCTGCTGGGTGATTCTAATGTGCAGCCAGAGGTGAGGACCATGTACTAAGCCACCCTCCACACGGTAAAACAGGGCTGTGCTTACTTCAGCAGCACATGTACTAAACTTGGACCAACACAGAGATGATTAGCATGGCCCCTGTTCAAGGATGACATGCAAATATGTGAAGTGTTCCCCAAAAAACCCAGAAAATAGAGCTGATCACAACCTCCAGATCTACCTATGAAGCGTCTTTCTCTCCAACCTTCTCTCTCCCTGCTTCCCCTCGAAGCCTGCAACCTAGCCACAAATTACATGCTATTCCCTGATAGCACAAAAACTGTTCTGTACCTGCCTGCTTTGGCACGTGGTGAACCCTCTGCCCGGAACGTCCTCCCCGCTCCATCTCGCCCCTTTATCTGCCTGCTCTTCCTTCCAGACCCAACTCCAGGAAGCATCCCCCTCCAGGAAGCTCCTCTGATCCCCACTGGAAAGGTGCTTTGTGCCCTTTGACGTTGCCCCTGTCTCTCATGTTTGACCCATCTCAAGACTTTTGTACCTATGTTATCTGCTTCTTCTCCTAGACAACATGACCCCAGCAAGGGACAAGGGTAAGAGCATGGGCTGTGCAGGCAACTGCACACCTGGCCGTCCTGCCTCCAGAGTTACTGGCTTTATGACCTTGTGCAGTTTCACTTCCTTCCCCTCTCTGAGCCTCAGTTTTCTCATCTGTAAAATAAGGATGCAAATACCTGCCTTTTATGATTGTTTTGTGAATCAGAAAAAATGTAAAGCTTTTGACTTAGCATCGAAGCTGGCTCACAGGCACTCAATGTCTTGTTAACTCTTAGTATTCACCTGAGCATCCTCAGTGGTTAGCACAGAACCCAGTGGTCCTCAGTTTCTTAAACAAATGAGTAGAACAGACAGTTGGGTGCTACTGGAATTCAGGGAAGGGAGTGAGGGGGCAGTGTTGATTTAAATAAAAGTAGCTTCATAGAGGGGATGGGATGTGAGCTGGCCCAGAATCTAGAAAAGCAGAGAGGAAAATGGAAAGGCATTCCTGGGCAGGGTGGGGCAGTGAACAGAATGAGAGCAAAGGCACAGAGACAAGTCTGAACATAAGTGAGACTGAGCGAGCTAGAAGGAACATGCCAAGTCCAGAGTAGACAATGATGACAACCATTTTATTTTAAAAAAAAAATAGTGTCTACTATGTGTTAGCTGCTGTGCTACTAACAAGCACTGGTTTATGCCAGTGATCTATATGACAAGGCATGGCCATCCTCTCCTGGGCTTCCAGCCTTGTGGGGAGGGCTGGCTGGTCAACACAGTGTGGTGAGAGCAGGTGCAGGGTGATAGCACAGCACAGAGAAGCAACCCATCCAGGCTTGGGGACCAGGGAGGAACATTACTGATGGAAGTCAAAACTAGGACCTAAAAGATGAATGGGAACCAGCTGGCCAACATGATGGAACCCCATCTCTACTAAAAATACAAAACTTAGCCAGATGTGGTGGTGCATGCCTATAATCCCAGCTTCTTGGGAGGCTAAGGCACTGTACTTCAGCCTGGGTGACAGAGCAAGACTCTGTCTCAAAAAAAAAAAAAAAAAAAGGTGAATGATAATTTACCAGAAAAGAGGAGGAGGAGGAATGTTCAGTGGGGAGTAAAGGTGTGTGTTGGCCTGGAGGTGAGAGTATGGGGGTTGCAGGGGGAGAGAGAAGCCTGAGCCGTCAGCAGGGGCAGAGTCTAAAGGGCCCTGCAACCACATGAAAGCCCTTGGCCTTCATCCTGAAGGCAGTGCTGAAGGGCTTGGGCAGAGAGTTGGGCTGGTTTTGAGTTTACTGTGTGCCAGTCCTATGCCGGGCTCTTGGCATGTCTTACATCAGAGTTACCCACACAGTAACTCTGTGAAGGATGTGTGAAGCCCATCTTACCGAGAAGGAAACCAAGGCCTAGAGAAGTTAGGGAACTTGTTTAAGGTCACATGGCTATGTGACTTTGAACCCATCTGACTCTGAAGCTTGGGCTCTGAAGGTCTGCGCCATGCTGCCAGACTCATCAAAGCGTATGGCTGGTCAGTGCAATGCCAGGACAGCGAAGACACCAGTCTGCCTGCACCAGAGGGCGAGTCTCAGGATATCAAGCAATCTTTCTAGAAAGGTAGGTAGCAGTCAGAATGGGAATGGTGCTGAATGCCAGGGCTAAGCAAGATGGGATCTACCCTGAGAGAGTGATGAGCAATTGAAGGTTTCAGAACAAGGAAGGGACAAAATGACAGTAAGACCTCGGCATTCCCAAAGCAAAGTTACAGGCTCATGTCTGAGAAATCCAAAGTAGTCCTTTCCACCATGCCATCTTCCAGAGGTTTCCCAGAAGCAACCTAAGTTTGCTTTTTTTTTTTTTTCTCCCCCTTTTTTGAGAGGGTCTCACTCTGTCACCCAGGCTGGAATGCAGTGGTGCGATCATGGCTTACTGCAGCCTCCAGCTCTTGGGCTCAAGGGATCCTCCCACCATAGCCTCCCAAGTAGCTGGGACTACAGGTGCACACCAACATTCCTGGCTAATTTTTTAAAAAGTTACTTTTTGTAGAGACGAAGTCTTGTGATGTTGCTCAGACTGGTCTTGAACTCCTGGCCTCAAAAGATCCTCTCACTTCTGACTCCTAAAGTGCTAGGATGTGCCTCCCAAAATGCATACGCCACTGCGCCTGGCCAAGAACCTGGATTGTAACACTGACTTCTGTCTCCTTAACTTGCCTTTACCAAACCAAACCTTCTCTTTTTGTTAGGCTGTGCAACCACAGTGCTGGTGACAGGGGCAGGAGTTGGCGAGATGGTGCTACAGATGCTGGTTGGTTCGGTATGTGGGGACCTTTAAGGGCGAGGGGAGCATTTGGGGAGCACTCCTCTGACAGGTGAGAAGATGCAAATAGCCGCCTTCTGAACTCAAACTGTCCCTTTCCTGAGTCTCCTGCAAAGCCAGCAGGGCCCCTGTGCCGGCGTTACCTGTTTCCGTTTCCAAGCCAGCCCTGAGAGCTGAGTCTCCATATGTGGGATCTGGAGATGTGAACGGATGCATGGAAAAGTCCAAAGCAAACACAAGCCATGTCTGGGAGCGGAGCCAGAGGTGGCCCGTGGGAATGCTATTTAGCTCTCAGAGCCTGAGATGGGTTGGAACTGCAGTCAGAGTTCTTTTTCCGTGCCTTCGGAACCCACCACTCCCTACCCCACCTCTCACAGCCTCTGGCCGCACTGCAGAGGGCCCGGCTTCCTGCCCAACTCTGGCCCTGACCGAGAAGGCCAACTCTTCCAGTTCTCTTCAAATCTACCCATGTTTCATTTGTTCACCAGGAAAAAAAAAAAAAAAACAAAAAACCTAACATCTACTTTTTATTGAATACTATAATGTAGATTATTCCCCTTTTTACAACAGAGGATTTGGAAACTCAGATGAATTTAGCAACTTGCCCTAGGTGAATCACACTTCTAGTAACTGACAGAGACGACCTCACATCTAGATCTTTCAGCCTCCAAAATCTCCCTCATCGTGACTCAATTCTCCTTTCCTCCTCTTTTGTCCTGCTGGAGGGAGAGAAAGAGCTACATCTCACCATACCCTCCTCATTGAAATGACATGATGTCTGGGACTTGCTTTAGTGTAACCTAGTGCAGAAAAGAAGCGCAAGGCCACAGATGAAACTGGTGCTGACTGCTAAAGTTGAGTGATGGGTTCGTTGGAGCTCCATATACTACTTTAACATGTTTTAAATTCTCATAATAAAAGATTAAAACAATATATCCTTTGCAAAGTTCTGGTTAGGGCTTATGGGTATAGAAGTACCTAGTATGACTGAAATTTCAGTGATGATAGAGATTGTCAGAAGGTTCCAGAACACAGAGCTGCCAAGGGACTGCAGGGGGTCACGAGGTCCAGCCCCTGCCTTAGAGCAAGACTTCAGCCTTCTCCAGACACATAACTTGAAATAAGGCCACGGTCTCCCTCCTCCCCGTGATTCCATCTCTTGGTATGACGGGCCTCAACTTGACTGAAAAACCAGCCAAGGATGGAGAAGGCTGCTTCCTCCAATACGCCTTCCACATGAAGTTTTAATGGTCTGTCTCTCTGTGTTTTCCCCTTTGGCAGATATTCCAGGCTCAGGGCAGCTATAGTTTCCTGGTCTGTGGCGTGATCTTTGGTTGCCTGGCTTTTACCTTCTATATCTTGCTCCTGTTTTTCCACAGGATGCACCCTGGACTCCCATCAGGTAAGGAAAGAATCTGTTTCTACACAAGAGGAGGAAAACAGAGCGGGGGTGGGGGGTGGGGGGAAACAGGGGACATGCTATGGATCTTAACGTGCCAGAAACGCTGCTCTGTTCCAAGTAAAATGCAAGGAAATGTTTATTTTTCTACAGCTTCCTTTTCCCCTCTTCCTGCTTTCCATACGATTGTCTGCACTGGACTCTTAAGATAGGCGAGAGCTGGGTCAGCTGACTCATGGTTTCTCCATTAGCAGAGGGGCATGGATTGTGAACTTGGCTTCCTGCATCCCACCATACCACGGAACCATGAGCCAAGAATCTCTTTCCAGCCTGTTCAGGGCACTGAAAGGCAGAGCCTGACTCCTTGGCTGGAACTCAGCCCAACGGCCTAATTGGCCATCTCTTTGCAGTTCAGGATTTTGATTCTAGTCCAAATCTTTTTTTCAAAAAGAAGTCCTTCAGGCCAAGTAGCAAAGAAAGCCTCCTTCAGGGCAGAGACAACTCCTAAGAATAGTCTCCCTTCTAGAGACCCCAGGCAGGGGGAGTCCCAAAGCTATTTTCATAACCCTGAGCCCTTACCTGCGCTTTTGCCCACTGCTTTCAAAGTGCCCAGGGACTGTATCGGCTGTGTGCAAAGCCAGTTCTTAAAGAGAAGGTGCCCAGGCAGAGACTTTGTCCTCTCTATAAAAAGCAAAATAATCATGAAAAGACTAAAGGAACAGGCATCCACCATCTGCTCTCAGTGGGTTAACATATCCATCCTCTAAACACTCAGTACAAAGGCCCAGAAGGAAAGGTGGCCCCCAAAACAGCACTAACTAGAGCCTCACTTCTGAGACAGCAGTACTGGTTCCCACAGTGCAGAGTTTCATTGAAGACCTACATTCAATTAATATTTACTGAATATTAAATGAGTAACACTTAATGGGTTCCTTACTCATGGGAGACAGACACATTCCCCAAGCCCTAGACAGTAGTCTCAGGAAACTGCCTCCACCAACTGTTCGCCAGAACTAGGGGGTCTGACTTTTCACTTTGCTCCCTCTAGAGCCACAGAATGGCAGAGAAACAAACAGACTGGGTAAGTTCTCAGAATGAATCATCGCTGCATCTCATCAGAGCTGCTGAAACATGCTACCTGTTTGTTTTGTTTTTCTTTTGTAGTTCCTACCCAAGACAGATCAATTGCAATGGAAAACTCTGAGTGCTACCAGAGGTAAAACTGGGTGAAGGAGGCAAGAGAAGACTTTCAGCCTCTTGATCACCAGCACGACCATACTGTTTCAGAAAGCTGGGTGGTGGTGGAGGCGCTCTCAATGACCGTTAGTCTTCTCCACTAAAACTTGGTTGGGTAGAGGAAATTAAATTGGGTCCTGGTACCTGGTCAAAATCATTAGAAATTTACCTGGCTTCTCAAGGTACCTTCTTCCCTGGTTCAGACTGTTGGTAAGAGCTGTCCAGATACCCAGATGGGAAGGAAGGAGACAGCCGCGTGCTTCACTCCATTTGTCACCTCATGCATGGACCATACTCTGGGTTTGAGATCATTCTTCATTGAAGTTTGTAAAAATAGGTTGAAATTGTAAAGCTCCACGATCATTGCTATATGTAGATATACTTCAATTTAAGCAAAACAAGCTGCAAGTTATTCTCTGGCATGCTCAAAGGATTTTTGTGCTTTTCACTTAATAGTCCAAAGTCCCTTAAATTCCCGCTGCAGACATCAATAGCTTATCTATATTCTCAGACACTAAAAGGAGAAGTGGAATCTTGCTCTCTTTGGTATACTAATGTAGTGGTATGCTAAGGTAGCTCATACCAGCTTAGAAAAGCTGATTGTAAAATTTTCATGTTGACAGCTGGTTATTAAATGCAGCCATTATTAAAAATCAAATCATACAAACTTATAATTAAATCAATTACATTTAAAACAAAGGTAATAAATATTCAAAGCATATCACTTCCTAATTTTATCTTGCTGCTCTTGAGGTAATTTCTGTCCATGGTACCTGTGTGGTGGAATTACTACGTATGATGGTGTGCTACTGTGCACCTTGTCCAACCCCACTCTTGGTGATAGCATGTTGGTAGCCTGCAATCAGCCAGGTGGGAGTGTTAGCATGGACACTGGCAAAAGCTACAGATCCCAGAGAGCCAGTGTTTAAACATTTACCAGCATACCACTGCTAGTAATCAAGGCTAACTGGTCCAGAAATCGCCCAGGAGAAGGAGATGGATGTTCCATTTTTCTTTACTGACACTGACTAGCATATAAAAGATATAGAAACAGCACTAAGAATTTCTGAAAATACCTAATGAAAATGATACATCTTTTTTTGTTTTTTTTTTTTTGAGATGGAGTCTCACTCTGTCGCCCAGGCTGGAATGCAGTGGCGTGATCTCAGCTCACTGCAACCTCCGCCTCCCAGTTTCAAGCGATTCTCCTGCCTCAGCCTCCCGAGTAGCTGGGACTACAGGCACATGCCACCACGCACAGCTAATTTTTTGTATTTTTAGTAGAGACGGGGTTTCGCCATGTTAGCCAGGGTGGTCTCTATCTCACTGACCTCATGATCTGCCCGCCTCGGCCTCCCAAAGTGCTGGGATTACAGGCGTGAGCCACTGCACCCGCCAAAAATATTACATCTTTTATAGGGGGAAAAAAACTCTTTATACCATGGCAAGGCCTTTTCTTTCACAAAAAGCTGGGCGTACTGAACAATTCAAGCTGTGCAGTAGTAGACTGAAAGCAGAATTTGTTCAGGAGTTACCGCTTCTGTCCAGAGCAAATCCTGCAGTGATACAAGGAGAATGTAAACTTGCCAGCTTTAGACAGGGATCAGTCCTGAGACTGTTGGCAGTAGCAAATGGCTGTTAGAGTAACTGTAAAATGGTTTTGCCTGTACCTTCTCTATGTATATACAAATGTACATGTATAAATATAAAAATTAAGTGATCATGGTTCTTGGTAACCTGTCCCAAGTGCTGTGATTCACATGCCTGACACTAAAAGGTTCTTCCTGGTCCAGTCAGCCAGCTGTGACCAACAGCAGCACAGCTGAGTGCTGAGAAGCTGGCTGGAAAGAGAAACGTGGCTCAAGCACTGGCTCACCTTCTAGCTGTGTGGCCCTGGGCAGGTTACTGAGGCTCTTCCAACCTCACTTTTCACATGTAAAATGGCATTTCTAAAAGTACCTACCCTACCTCAATGGAATTCTGAAAAAATTAAGCGAATTTGTATAAAGCACTCACAATATGCCTGACACAGAAACTGCTTAATAAATGTTAGTAATTTTTAAAACCTCTTCATAAGCAGCTTAGAAATTATTCATGTTTGGTACATATTTATTGCAAGTCAAGCAGATCCAACTTTTTTGAAAGCTGGTGGTCTAGGAGTATAGTTTTAATTATGTTTGTAAATACTCAGAAGTATTAGATGCCAGTCTAATTTAAATGCAGTCTGACTGTAGCGAGTGACTGACCTGGGCAATGAAAAAGCAGTTGTATTTTTCTTGCGGTTTTTCAAGAAAATATCCTTTTTATACAGACTTAGAAAGAAGAATCAATGGCTATATCGAAGTTGATTGTGACTAATTTGTTAATACAGAAAACAACATTAAAACAAATCTAAGAGTACCTTTCCTAAAATAAAACATTTCAACTTACTAAGTGTGTTATCCGTTACGAAGAACAATTGATCCTCTTGTATAAACTCAGAAACAAATGGCCTGATGTTCCCAGAGACAGGTCTCTCATACTATAAGTTAATATGGCTTATATTTTAGAAGAAAGAAAACTGTCTCACAAGGGAAACTGATATTTTTTAAAAAAGAAAAAAAAATTAAATAAAAGAAGAACCTCTCATAGCAGGGCTGAGTGCTACTATTCCCTATTACATAAAATCAGAATAAGGAAAAGGCAGATCGATTCTTACACCACACACTTCTCAATCAGTTACACAAGTAGGACTTTCTGCCTCAACTTCCTTTCAGGAATTTGGACATTTCAGAATCCTGTGGAATCAACGTTTTCAGATTTCCCTCTGCTACTTGTGTACGGAAATCTAACCCATCAGGCACATCTGATTCACTAAAAGAAGACACAGTGACATAGAGTTCTTTTAGAGTGAATTTCATTTATTCAGTCAAAAAGGATTTGTTAAGCACCTGCTATGTTCAACGCACTAATCTAGGTACAGACATACAGTGGTGACTGAGACAGAAGTCCCTGCCTCACAGGGATTATACCGCAGGTGAAGACATACAGACAGCCAACAAATTATGTAACATGCCACAGGGTGAGGGGTAATGTAGCACCACAAAGAAACATACAGCAGGGAAGGGGGGCAGGAATAGGGACTGTCAAGAGATGCTCTGGGGCCAGGCGCAGTGGCTCACACCTGTAATCCCAACACTTTGGGAGGCTGAGGCGGGCAGATCACCTGAGATCAGGAGTTCAAGACCAGCCTGGCAAACATGGCAAAGCCCTATCTCTACTAAAAATGCAAAATTTAGCTGGGTGTGGTGGCGCACACCTGTAGTCTGTAATCCCAGCTACTGGGGAGGCTGAAGTGGGAGAATTACTTGAACCCGGGAGGTGGAGGTTACAGTGAGCTGAGATTGTGCCACTGCACTCCAGCCTGGGTGACAGGGTGAGGCTCTGTCTCAAAAAAAAAAAAAAAAAAAAAAAAAAGGAGAGAGAGATGCTCTGGAAGGCCTTTCTAAGGAGGTCCTATTTGTGTAGAAAACTAAATGATATGTAAGACCAAGCTATCCAAGTATGTGAAAACATCCTGTCAGGCAGGGGACACAGCAAGTACAAGAGCCTTAGGCTGGAATATGCTTATGGTACTGGAGGAACAGCAAGTAGGCTGGTATGGCTCAACTGCAGTGAGGAAGAGTCACACAGAACAAGTGGGAGTGGTTGCTACAGGCCAGATCTTATAAGTCATGGTATGTGTAGAGGTTTTTTTGAGTGATATGACTGGGAGAGTTGTGAGCAGGCAAATGACACGATCTGATTTACATATGTGAAGTATCACTGGTTGCTATGGAAAAGAGACTGTGGGGCAAGCATGGAACTGGGAAGACCATCTGAGTACCACTGCAATAGACTGAAAAAATACTGGTGGCTTGGAAATGTAGATAGCAACGGAAGTGGTGAAAGTGACTGGATTCAAGCAATATTTTGAAGGTGAAACTGACAGAATTTGCTGATGGATTGGGTGTAGGGTGAGAAAGATAAGAATCAAGGATGAGCCAGGCGCGGTGGCTCATGCCTGTAATCCCAGCACTTTGGGAGGCCGAATCAGATGGATCATCTAAGGTCAGGAGTTCGAGACCAGCCTGGCTAACATGGCAAAACCCTGTCTCTACTAAGAATACAAAAATTAGCCGGGTGTGGTGGCAGGCGCCTGTAATCCCAACTACTTGGGAGGCTGAGGTGGGAGAACCGGTTTAACCTGGGAGGCAGAGGTTACAGTGAGGCAAGATCACGCCACTGTGCACCAGCCTGGGTGACAAGAGTGAAACTCCGTCTCAAACAAACAAAAAAAGAATCAAGGATGACCTGAAGGAATCTGACCTAAGTAACTGGATACATGATGAAGCCATTTAACTCTGGAATGCCATGGGGAGACATTTAGAGTTCTATTTTGGACATGATCATCTTATGATGCAATCTTGGATGTCAAGAAGGCTGTTAGATATAGAAGTCTAGAGTTTAAAAGAGAAGTCAAGGCTGAAGATATAAATTTTGTGGTCACATTGCCCAGGTTGGAGTGCAATGGCGTGATCTTGGCTCGCTGCAACCTACGCCTCCCGGGTTCATGCGATTCTCCTGTCTTAGCCTCCCAAGTAGCTGGGATTACAGGCATGCACCACCATGCCCAGCTAATTTTGTATTTTTAGTAGAGACAGGGTTTCACCTGTTGGTCAGGCTAGTCTCCAACTCCTGACCTCCAGTGATCTGCCCGCCTCAGCCTCCCAAAGTGCTGGGATTACAGGCATGAGCCACTGCACCCGGCCCACTTCTGTTTCATTTAATAAAATGAAGTCATTTTCATTGACCCCCTGCAGTTACAAGATGTCCTCCAGTAAGTACAGTGTTTTGTAGCAACAATCAGTGTAAAATCATATAACTGTTACTTATTATCTCCTACCTGATAATGCCAACCCTGGGAAATTACCCAATATTAGGGTATTAGTTTGTCATTAACTGCAACTATGAAACACAGAAAGTGCTTGCAAAACAGGTAGGCTTCTCAAAAGAAGTGTCAACAGTCAGAAAGGTTAGAAAACGGTGGTGACTTAAACAGGCTTTTTTTTGTTTGAGACGGAGTCTCGCTCTGTCGCCCAGGCTGGAGTACAGTGGCACGATCTTGGCTCACTGCAAGCTCCGCCTCCTGGGTTCACGCTATTCTCCTGCCTCAGCCTCCCGAGTAGCTGGGACTGCAGGCACCCACCACCACGCCTGGCTAATTTTTTGCATTTTTAGTAGAGACGGGGTTTCACTGTGTTAGCCAGGATGGTTTCGATCTCCTGAACTCGTGATCCACCTGCCTTGGCCTCCCAAAGGGCTAGGATTACAGGCGTGAGCCACCGCGCACAGCCTAAACAGACTTTTTAACTGAAGGGCTTCGCACTCTTTATATTCTGAAATCCCTTTTGAACTTCTGTGAAGAACCCATTTCCCAAACTGATTTTGCCTCATGGGGCTGCCGTGGCAGGTGATACTCTGAGAGCAGTGTGTTAGGAGCATGCAGCACTCCTCACTGTGCCCCACATGCTAACTGACCCACCAACCAAAGGGACATTGCACCCATTTCACCAGGGTAGTGAACTTCCCCCTTTGCCCCAGAACAATCTGTCACTCTATCCGCCTGTGATATTCATTTAGAGATATGAAACAGCTCTCTCTGCCGTCATTTTGCCACCTATACACCCCACTTTTGGGCTGGGTGCGGTGGCTCACATCTGTAATCCTAGCACTTTGGAAGGCCGAAGCGGACAGATCACCTGAGGTCAGGAGTTTGAGACCAGCCTGACCAACATAGTGAAACCCCGTCTCTACTAAAAATACAAAATTAGCTGGGTGTGATAGCACATGCCTGTAATCCCAGCTACTCAGGAGGCTGAGGCAGGAGAATCGCTTGAAGCCAGGAGGTGGAGGTTGCGGCAAGCCAAGATCGCGCCACTGCACTCCAGCCTGGGCAACAAGAGCAAAACTCCGTCTCAAAACAAAACAACCCACTTTCCCTTATGTATATTATTTTGACCCAATTCTGAAAAAGCCTAATTTAATTTGCTAAGTGAAGTCTAAATTGCTTTTTACAAGGGCTAGATAAAAGCCTCTAATTTTTTTTTTTTTTTTTTTGAGATAGGGTCTTGCTCTGTCACCCATGCTGGAGTGCAGTGGTGTGATCTCAACTCCCTGCAACCTCTGCCTCCCAGATTCAAGTGATTCTTCTGCTTCAGCTTCTCAAATAGCTGGGACTACAGGCACACCCCACCACGTCCGGCTAATTTTGGGAGGATTTTTAGTAGAAATGGGGTTTCACCATGTTGGCCAGGCTGGTCTCAAACTCCTGACCTCAGGTGATCCACCCGCCTTGGCCTCCCACAGTGCTGGGATTACAGGTGTGAGCCACTGCACCCAGTTGATTAAATTTTTAAAAACTCTTTTTGAATGTAAACAAATTTTTCAAGTAAAATAAGAGATTTCACATAGTGAATATTTTTTCTAGCCACTCAGTTCTCTCTTAATTCCTTTTATGTCAACAATCATTTTACAGTTCACCACCTATCTGAATCTAGACTTTAAATATTTTAATGCAGATACATACCAAATTGTTGAAGGCCAGATTTTAATGATAACCATTGGGAAAACAACTCTTTCCTGACCCACAGTTAGCATGGATGAAAATGTAATACAGAGACTGTAAAGAGACCACTTCAATGAATGTGAGAGAAGGGAAATAATCAATTCAGAAAATCATTTTGTTAAAAATATTTATTTAAAAAAATACAATTGCTGTCCATATCTAGTTGCACATATATCTATTAACATATCTGTATACTTTTAGACTTGTAGTAAATTTGCTACAGTGCTTTTGTAAAGCCAGCTTGCATTATACAAAGCAAATTCCTCTGTCAGTTCTTACATAAAATAGATTTTTAAAAATGTATATCTTTCCTAAAAGATGCATAATATCACCATTATAGAATTTAACAAAATTTTTGCATAAAACCTGGGAAGTGATAGAAAAAATGATCACCTGATTGGTCAGAGCAACCCCTTACTATGTCTGGAGATGCACTTGAGTATCAACTACACATTTATTTTTCAAGCAGCATATTATTATAAAGCCCTCAAAGTGCTTTCGCATCCTTTCGCTCACCTCTACACTCTCTATAAAGTTTCTCTGCCACATACAGATAGAATTCAAGACTCTAGCTACAATCATCCTAATCAATCTTAGAGCAGTATCTCTTTGTTTCCCAACAGGTAAGTCAGACTGCTTAGCTAGGTGATATGGCAGCTTCCCTCCAGCTGTTTCATCAACTAATATGAATTTTAATAAACGTTAGCAGTGACCATTTTAATTGCTTTTTTAGGAAAAAGAAAAAAAAAGGTGCTTCTAATACTCTGAAGGCGCTTTTTAGGTGTCCCTAATGTAAATTGTGCTGAAATTAACTAAGATAAGCTATTAGTAACACTTTAACAGTTATCCATTCCTTTGGGTAGGTATGCACTTACATTATATGTAAGTATCTCTACAAAGTGTTAGATACTGGATATGAGATATAGATTTCAATAAAACAAGGGAAAAAATAAACAATGAAGTAATTGTCTTCTCAGTTGAGCTGACAGGTTTGAAGAAAGCACTCTTGACATGTTCTTACTACCACATATCCCAAACTAAGACATATACATAAAATAACACATCTGGGCCGGGCGCGGTGGCTCAAGCCTGTAATCCCAGCACTTTGGGAGGCCGAGACGGGCGAATCACGAGGTCAGGAGATCGAGACCATCCTGGCTAACACGGTGAAACCCCGTCTCTACTAAAAATACAAGAAAATTAGCCGGGCGAGGTGGTGGGCGCCTGTAGTCCCAGCTACTCGGGAGGCTGAGGCAGGAGAATGGCGTGAACCCGGGGGGGCGGAGCTTGCAGTGAGCCGAGATCGCGCCACTGCACTCCAGCCTGGGGCACAGAGCAAGACTCCGTCTCAAAAAAAAAAAAAAAAAAAACAAAACAAAACACATCTGTCCTGTGTTAACACTGATGGAACGCACTGCAACAGTCCCATGGCAGACATATGCTTTTCTTCTGAATTACAGATTGGTGGAATGAAAATTAAGAGTTTATTATTAAACATCTTTTAATTTTTAAGTGACATCCATACTTGATGGTTCACAAACTGCCACTGCCACTGTGGTTAAATCACTGGGTGTATGAAATTTAAAATAATCTAACCTAGAGTTATTTCCCATTAATCAAACTCATCCCTAATTGTCTCTTAGGAAGGTCTTCTTAAAAGAAGATCAAGTAGGGCTCATGAAAAATTACTGGTTTGTTCTTCAAAATGAAAAGTTACATACCCTTATTTTTTAGCCAATTTGATTATTTGATAAAGCAAGGGCGTAATTCTAAGTTTTAATCAAAAATTTTTACTTGCCTCAAACTAAAGCCAACCGGTAACAAAATTACTGGACTGAATTCATATTTAATCTTCCCTGCCCACAAAGATAAATGAAAATGCTCAAAGGCAAAAGTAAAGAAATATAATTGTGATTAGAAAAGATCCAGGGCCAAAACAAATAAATAGGACTCAATGAATAAAAAATTAATTGTATTCATTTCTTTTCTATCTTTACATATATGCATCTGTTAATTTCACTAATACTGAACAGGGAAGTTCATAAAAATGCTACTCTACCACATAAACAATAAATGTAAGCAATGAATGTACATACAAAGGCCACTGGTTAATACTGCCCCAAGAAACAAAACAATGAAATATCTTAGGATTGTGTCCTCTACACAATAGACAATAAGCAACAATGACCAAACGGAAAAGAAACTTAAAATTGGATACTTTAAAAATTTAAGTGTAATCTATCAATTGCAAATTATTTTAAAAAATCGTTAATTTTTACAAAGCACAATATTAAAAGCTTGCAAATTATTGTAAAATATCCTAGCCAAAAGGGCATACCTTAGAGAGCCCAGAGGAACGGCTCATTAGGTAACCCATTTATCCCTTCTACAAACACCCTATAAATGCCAGAAAACATAAACAAGAAATAAACCTTACTTCCCTGACCCTCAATATCCTTAAGTTGAAATTAAACAAAAATAATTAAGTGCTTCCAGTTATTAAAAATCAAACAGTGCTAATATTGGTGCCCAAGAAAGTGCCAAGTGATTAACACCAATATATGGCATTCCCACCCCTGAACTTTAGGCATTCTTGAATGATTCCATTGGCTAGAACTCTGGGCTAGCCACAGGAAACCCCCACCTCCTCCCTGACCCCATCCAGAAGACACCAGGCCTGTGTGAGCACGACTCACAATCCCTGCAAGGGAAAACAACCAGAAGGAGCCTTTATGAGATGGGAAACAAGGCGAAGTTGAGAAGATCATTCAGCCCAAGACACTCTACTCGGAGGTTTTGGCTAATACTAATGACATACAGTTTAAAAGGATAAATTAGGCCACAATGCCAGCATTCCTCCACTACTGTATTCAATCCATGGTCGAATCCCTGTACTTTAGAAATACTGCTTCCAGTATAAACCTCCTCTTGGAGAAACTTACAACACAAACTAATAAAGATTTTACACAAAAGCAAACATAAATGTAGAAATTTTAAGAAAGGACATCCTTATTTGCTCAATAATACATGAACCTAAGAGAACAGTTTACGATGACTTTGTTTAGAGTATGTCACATGTAAGCAATGTATTTCTAAAATGTTGGCAAGCAATTCGTCTTTAAGGCCTACTGAAATGTGCAAAGCATTAATCTTTTAAAAAGTGGCAACTGCAAAGTGCAGCAAAATTTTTTTAAGTTTTAGTATAAAATAGACTAGGAGCCATCAATGTATGTTCCCTCTGAAAACAGATTTACACACACACACACATTCAGTCAACACATCAGTATATACGCATACACATACATTTACTAGGACAATAAATCAGAATGACTTGGAAAGAAATGGTCTAGTCTCCCAATTAAATATTTCAAAGTAAAGTTTTCAACCTCATAAAACTTCCTGATGTGGACTATACTCAAATGGTTAGCACTCAAGAGATTAACTATGTTGACTGTATCCCTCATGAATATTCTTGTTAAAAGTTTCCTTTAAAATTATGTCAACAACAGCATGAATTTCCTGTTTTCTGTAGAAAGCTTACAGCCAGTATTTCCCCTCTCACACAAACCACTCTGGATTTTCATATTTCACAATAAGTAAGTGTGGATGGCAGCACCTTAGAAATTGCTATTTTCTGGCAGGCTATCCATCTATCACAACTTTTTTCAGAGAAGTGACTTGAAGAAACTGACAGCTTCAAATGAAACAATTATACTACCATTAATGATTCACCTTTCAGATTTGCTCGGCTTACAGGTCAAAACATGACTCCTATAGTAAAAGGTTCCACCAAGTACAAGAAATAAAATCAAACCACCTTCTTTTCTTAATATACCACCAGCCACAAGAATTCTAGATTCTAAGATTAAAACTTCAACTTCAGTAAGCAGAGTTCTGATGACATAAGAAGAATAACAGGGCACTTTGTTTCAGGCAATGCCAGCAAAATTAAAACAGTAACACAACATTTGTTGATCCCAAACCAAGAATATAATTCTATTTTCCATAGAACCCGGTCTCTCGTCAGAGTATCTGCTGAAGAAAGATAATTATGGCTGACCTCCACACTTCACCTACACTACAATGGACTGAATAATTAACTTCTCAATACTATTTTAGAAATAATATATTCTATCATAGCTTCAGATGACACACTACATCATGAGTAGTCTTTTTAACTTTCCTACTGGTTTGGTAATTCATTTAGAGCCCCAGGTTTCTGCACAGAGACCTGCATTGGTCTCCAAACTTGTTTTCACACCTAAGAATGGCACCTAAGCACGATTCTAGATTCCTGGCACGGGTAAATAAAACATATACAGTCAGTGAGGTTAAAAACAGAACAGACCTATGAAGAAAAGTATTCCTTCAGTTGCTGCAATATCAGATTTTAAAAATAAAAAACGTATTAATGCAGCAAGAAAATGTAACTTGTTATATATTTTAACATAAAACAACTTGAAATAATTCTAAATTTGTTGGTAAAATACAACATAAGGCCCAAACAAGTTTGTGAGCAGACTAGTAAAATAAAAAGAGTCATACCTAACATGAAGATAAGAGACAACAGACTGACGAAAGTAATACGAATGAAGCCGTGGAAAACATATGGTAATGGATGATTATCTGGGAATTTATCAAAAAGAATTAATGTGAAATTTCAAAAGCGGACAATAAGCTCTCCTGAAAAACTCCAGATCTCTAGGATTTCTCCATATATCATAAGAGGAACATCATACATGTTTGGAGATTGGACTGGGAATGTGCTGAGTCAGCAGTCTTTAGGTAAAGCGTATGCTTCTGGAGGGTGCACAAGACAACGAACTGGGGTGTGGGAAGAAAGTATTATAACTGCTCCTCAAGATTTACTCTTTATGCCATCCTTGATTTCAATTTTTGTGTATTTTTTATAACAGACATATTACTTTGGTATAGCGGTATATAGTTTAACATATACCCATATGAATTCTTAATAGGGAAAGTTTTTATGTTTGATAACTTTTACAGATCAATTTGTGTGTTCAAAAAGGCTGGACACTCCTTTTCTGAACCACTGCTTCAGAGGTATTGAGAAGTGGTACTGAGTGGCTCTAACTGTGCTCACATTCACCAAAAACATAAAGAGACACCTGTAAGAACTTGAGAATCACGGTAGAAAGTCTGAGATCAGGATGAAACAATGCTGTCAGACTGGACATCACACAATGCAGGGGTGAATGGAACTGAAGTGATACTATCAACAGCCTGGAGTTACAGCTCCAGAATTCCAAACCTCTGATTTACTTCAGTCAGTCTTGACTTTTAAAGTCTGTAATATAGTATGTAAATCTTCAAGGAATTTTCCAGTTAAAAAAAATCCAGTAGCCTAATAGAAGCTCATAGGCTTACTGTCCCTATCAAAATTTCAACTGTCAAAATGTGGGAAAAAATTAAACTCATATTTTAACTCTAAAAAGCTTACAGTTGACCTTTTAAGGGCCTCTAATTCTTTTTTTTTCTTACCGTAGTCCTCAAAATCTAGATTCTTTGTGCATAAATTAAAAAAAAAAAAAATCAATGAAAATTTCCACCTTTGTTCAAACACATAAAGTATGCCATGAGCAATACAACATCACAAACATACTGTGACAAACCATTAATAAAGAAGGATGACTAAGCCAGGTGTGGTGGTGCATGCCTGCAGCCCAGCTATGCAGGAGGCTGAGGCAGGAGGATCACTTGAGCCCGGGAGTTTGAGTCCACCCTGGGTAACACACCAAGACTCCATCTCTAAAAAATTAAATTAAAGGATTACTGAAAGATCTCATTTCTAAAAAAAAGAAAAAGAAAAAGATCACTGAAGTCAGACATGAGATTTTAATTTTGTATTTTTAAAAGTCAGTATATAAACAAGAAAAACTATTTTAGAAATTATGTGAAAATCCACTCTTGGGTGGAGTAAATGCAATGGTTTGCCAGCACTGGCTCTGAGCCAACTGTGCACATCCCTTCTCAACTCTAAGGTGGTAGGCTTGAAATCAGCCACAGGGGGAGTAATTAATTCATATCAAAGAAATCAGCAAATGCTACAAATTCAGGGCTTCCCCCACCACCACCCCAGAGATCCTGGTTGTTAAACATTTTCTAGCACACGACTGAGTGGATAGTGGCCGGAGCAGAAGGAAAGCTAAGATATCAGAGATGTCTCAAAACCCCATTCAATCTGTTCCCCTTCTGTAACTTAGGCTACTGCTGTCCAACAGCATTCATCCTGGCAAAGTGACTAGGGATGGATACGAGCTACAGTTACCAAATACAAGTCTCTCCAGTGAAAACTGATCTGAAGTGGTACATCACCTTTCACACTAAGAATTCTGTGGATATTCAACAGAATATGAAGCTGAGACTTTTCCAGGAAGGAGGTAGTCTATAAACTGAACTGTCTGCCTCATACACCTGCAGTAAGGTTGTAAACTTTGACTTAAAAAACGATACGCACACATACATTTCTCCAAATTAGTTGATCTCAAAGAGATAGCAGATCACCAATCTGTGACAGCCTTACACCTCTCAGAGGCTATAGGTTTATGCAAAAAGGACTCACTAAAATGGTTTGCTAGGAAGTTGCTTCAACTGAGTTTCAATGGTGGCCTTGGTTCCAAGGTACCTCTGTGCTGAGACAGTTAATTATGAAAAATACCATCTGTGAAAACAAATCAATGGCTTTTCTCCTTTAATTCAAAAAGATAAAATACCTTTGTGCTTTCAAAATTTAACACATCTAGTTAAATCAACCATCTATATCTACTTATTTAATGTACAAAATGTTAACCTAATAAAACTATTCCAAAGTGCTGCTGAGAGGTCCAATTTCAAACAGGCATGCAAACTAAATAATTCAATATGGAAAAAAAGTCCAATATGTCTGTTCCCCATCACTATTAAACGCTACCTTTCAACACTACTATTGCACATCTCAGGAACAGAACCTTCAGCTGATAACCACAAATGAACCAGTAACAAGTCTCCGACACTACAGATACAAAGGCAGCTCACTGAATATGTTCCCTCTACTACTACTAAGTTAGCTAGCATAGATGTCTTCTTATACAAGAGCTTCTCTACACGTATATAAGCACATTTAAAGTAAATACCATGCATCTGAAGATGCTAGTTTGTAACAGTGTCAGTTTGAGCCTTAAGTCCTTACTCCTTCATTCCATTTAGTTCATGTGATTCTACAGGGTTAGAAGACGAGTTTAACCAGTGGGAGAGGTTGGTGGGGGAGGGTAGTAGTGGTGGTAAATGGTGACAACATATAATTTAATCCTGGACTTTAATGCCAAATTTTTCAAAAGACTCCACTGTGATACTGATATCAATTCAGTTTGGAGAACCAACAAATTTGTACCTGGCATTGATTACCATATGGTAATATTTTAAAAATTTGGTAATGTAGAGAAGAAGGCCTACATTTTTTACTACTAATATGAACAATCCAATCCCTATGTATAAGCATTCCTAAATGAACTCTGCTCTTTCCCATTTAAAAAACAAAAAAGTTGAAAGAAATAAGCACATCTTTACTTCGCTACTGACTGGGGAGGCTTCGCTTTGAATTCTACCTTCCTAATTGCATCTTTAAAACTATCATAACCTCTAACAACCTTAAACATAAAGGAAAGGTGATAAATATTTAGCAGAAAATGAGGTAAAATGAACAGGAAAAACACAGGGTCCTTCACTCGGTTATCTTCTGAGAAAACCCCTACATGTTGTTTCAAGTTATTTGATCAAATCTTTTACTCAGAGATGTTTCAAATATTCAAAATCCAAGTTCATCCTCCTAAAAGTGATCCTTGCCCATGCTATTCCATGGGCATATAATCATACCACCCAGAGGGCAAACAGCATTTCTGTGCTAGATGTGAAGTCCCACATTCTCACAAGGTGTTCCAAAAACTATCTTAAACCCCAGGTCTAAAAATCTTTCTACAGTGAAATAGACTAGCTCCATGCTCTGTTGACAGGTTCAGACGGGATCACACATATGGCTATGAGACCCACCCTGAATAAACGTAAACAAGATGCCTTTTCGTGGAGTTGCTTACACATGTTATAGTTCACACAAAACAATCTCCCCAGTATGACTGCTCCAATCTTACTTTGTATGAATAGGAATGATCCTTCTTTTTCCCCTGCTTAGGAACAGCTCATTTTAAGCCATTCTACAGAGCACACTTAGTCCTAAAGATACCAATTCATTTCACAAATATTTCTTTAAATAACAGATTCTAAGCATAATTTTTCCTAGCCAAAGGGTCCCAACAGACAGAAGGAGTAACTTTGTTCTTCATTGCTCTTGCAAAGCACAACCACTAAACCCCACCACAAATTTCTTCAGCACAAAGCTCAAAACATTTTGAAAGGAGAAAAGAAAAGAAAGGAAGGAAAAGAACAAAAGAAAAAGAAAAGGAAAAGACAGAGGGAGGTGGAGTTTGGACTCCAATTAAGGCATTTTTATACATATAGTCCAACTTGAGTCCTATTCAAAGACAATCCTAAAAAGATGCTTTCAATGGGGAATGGCAAAAATCACAACAGTCTATTATTAACATTGTAGAACTATCAATTGCTCACTTCAAATGCAATCATGTTGAATGTCTCTCTGTTCTTTGTTCCTCGGTTCACTCATTCCACAAGTGCATAGGTTATGTCTTCTGTAGGTCTGGGGAAAATGGGCCAGGGGTGGAAGGTCCATCCAGCCCAGACAGAGTGAATGGCCCATGACTGTTCAGTACAGAAGGAAACTGAGAAATAAAATAAAACACGTTATCATCCTATTACTCAACCCCAGCTTTTACTTTCTGTCCTACTCTATTACCCGAGGCAAAACACAACAGCCTTCTGCAACGGCTTACAGGACAAAGGCAGTGGCTGTTTATCATGAAAGAATAATGATGTCATAACAAAAACTAAAAACAAAAATCGTTTGTCCTAACATATTAAATATTAACATTCTCCAACTTACCTCGATGGAGTAGAAACAAAGAACAACCTGTACCTTCCTTCACATCCTAAGGTACACACGTTTACAATTAACCTCAAATGAAGGTTTTAGAAAGTTCGAGAAAATGACAATATGCACTATAGAGTGTAATTCAATTATGAAGCAAATCATAAACCCTCAAAAAGAGATCCAGAAAGGTACGAATAGTTAGAGGGTGTCCATAATAGAAAAAGGTTCCCCATCAAGTATTCTGAGGCCAGCTCTATAGAGAGATTCCAGGCTGAAGCTATAGGAGCACTAGACTTTGCTTAAGGTCTCACCTGACTCTATAACTCAATCTGCTCATAAGCGGCAATGAAAAAACATATGAAAAATTCTCAACTTTTTTTCCTATTCAATAATTTTAAATGTTTGCAAAAAAAAAAAAGCAGAAGTAGATTTTTAATTTTCTTCCTTTTCCCTACCATTCCATTTCTAAAAGAATGAGAAGTTAAATTACAAAATATAAGAAAATCAGAGATAGTCAACCCTGAATAAGTAAATGAATTGGCTCCAAGAAAGTCTTTAAGTTATAACGTCTAGGTGTTTTGGGCAAAATAATGGCTAAACCTATTAGGAATGGCAAGAATTTTCCTAACACCTTGGTGAAGAGATAATACAATATTCACTTTTTAAAAACCGTATATATAAAATGTTGATTATCAATTCTGAGTGAGGGAGAAACGGGAGTGTTTGATGTACCATTTTCAACACCTTTCTCTATTAAAAAAAAAAAAAATTATTGGGCCAGGCGCAATGGCTCACGCCTGTAACCCCAGCACTTTGGGAGGCAGGCCGAGGTGGGCGGATCACCTGAGGTCAAGAGTGATCACCATGGAGAAACCTCGTCTCTACTAAAAATACAAAATTAGCCTAGTGTGGTGGGCATGCCTATAATCCCGGCTACTCAGGAGGCTGAGGCAGGAGAATCGCTTGAACCCGGGAGGCAGAGGTTGCGGTGAGCTGAGATAGCGCCATTGCATTCCAGCCCGGGCAACAAGAGCGAAACTCCATCTCAAAAAAAATTTTTTTAAAAATCCTTAATTAAAAGAAGGAACCTATGTGCAGAGTTTCCCCGTATGTGTATGTGTGAATGTGTGTGTGTGTGTGTTTGTGTGTGTGACAGAGGGAGAGACAGGAAGTGAGTGAGTGAGAGAGAGAGAGAGAGAGAGAGGATTCTGTTTTTTTTGAGACAAGGTCTCATTGTGTCACCCAGGCTGGAGTGCAGTGGTGCCATTATAGCTCATTGCAGCCTTGATCTATTGGGCTCAAGCGGTCCTCCCACCTCAGCCTCCCAAGTAGCTGGGACCACAGGCACGTGCTACCATGCCTAATTTAATTTTGTTTTTTTAATTTTTAGTACAGACAAGGTCTCCTTAGGTTGTCCAGGCTGGTCTCAAACTCCTGAGGTCAAGCGATCTTCCTGCCTCAGCCTCCCAAAATGCTGGGATTACAGGCATGAGCCACACAGTGCCTGGCCCATTTTTTTTTTTTTTTTTAATTTTTTTAAATAGAGAATTTCTAGTGACAAAAAGTTGGGGTGGGCTCTAAATCTCCTACAGTATAGAACAATTCTTGGTCTAACTCAAATGTAATAGTAAATAATGAAAATGAAACTTTGCTGTATTTATCCAAGCTGTTTGCCAGCTAGAAAATTAACATTTGGAAATTCAAAAATAAATCTAAATAATATTTATTGGGCAGGGCACAATGGCTCACGTCTGTAATCCCAACACTTTGGGAGGCCAAGGTGTGCGGATCACCTGAGGTCAGGAGTTGGAGACCAGTCTGGCCAACGTGGTGAAACTCGGTCTCTACTAAAACACAAAAATTAACCAGGTGTGGTGGTGCACACCTGTAATCTTAGCTACTCCGGAGGCTGAGGCAGGAGAATCGCTTAAACCTGGGAAGTGCAGGTTGCAGTGAGCTGAGATATGCCACTGCACTCCAGCCTGGGCGACATGGTGAGGACGCCATCCCAAAAAATAAAAAAGGAATATTTATTAAACAGAAGTTTTATAATGATTAAACTGAATAGTGGGACCCTGCCTTTTTGCCTCTTTCTTCATTTAACATGCTCCAACTACAGAAGACAGACTTTTACAAAATTACCTGGAAAAGTGTGTTAGCACCTTGCAGTCTGGCTGGACTTAGGGGAGCAACGGGACTGAGAGTACTCCAAAAGTGGATACTGGAGAGCAAGGGGCTCGGAGTCAGTATGATGGGTGTCTGTAATACACAAAGCAAAAATATTCACTGAATGACTTACCAGGATGTTTTATCCTTGAAATAGCATACAAATAACCCAAACCTAAATATTGCCCTATCCTCCACTCCAAGTATCTCCAAGTCTGAAATTTTATCATGACAACTCATAAATGATTTTTACAAGTTAAGAAAGATAAAGGTGATAATAACTACTTAAAAATTTTTAAATTTTTATTTCAATAGTTTTTGGGGGTACAAGTGGTTTTTGGTTACATGGATGAGTTATTTGGTGGTAAATTCTGAGATTCTGGTGCTTAACCTCTTTTTAAGTCAACATTTATAAAGTCTTTTCCAAATAGAAAAACCAACCGGAATTCAGGTACAGAGGAATAATGGGTAACCAAGACACCAACATGTTTGTTTTTTTTTAATAATGAGGCCTGGGAAAAATCTATTAAAATGTTCTATGAGATGAGCAGGTTAATAAATAGCTAAAGTAACTGTACCAACTTGTTACTCAACGTCACACTGGTCATTTTTCTTACGGTTCTCAGGACCTACTGTTTTCTAACTTGAGATTATCACTGTTTTATAAGGTACCAACGAGTTTTATAAGACTGAGAGACAGCGAGAGAGCGTGTGTACTTTCTTTAGGAGGAAATAGAAAAATCAAAATATTTATTTAATTGTAGAACAATGAATTTTTTAAGAAAATACTCCAAACTTTCTATTTTAGCAATCCTAATTAAGATGAGAAATGGGGTAACTTTCACATGATAGTCACACATAACCTTTCTAAGACAAACCTAAGTAAAAGAAAGCAAACTTGAGTGTATAAATTCTGGATTTGCTTAAAAGGGCAAATAAATGAAAGCAATGGTGATACCATAAAGAGCGAGTTACCTGTGAAAAAAATGCTGGTGTAAGAGAAGCTGTAGGGAGAGATGGGCTCAGTATTCCCAGTGGGCTTGGATCACTGCTTGTGATCACAAGGGTGGGTGCCAGTTCTAACCCTTTGGGTTTCTTGGATCTTGATGAATTATTTGCTTTGTCCTTTTCTGGCAAGACTGAATCCTGGTCTTTAGGCTCCAGTGACAAGTTCTCTGCAAGTTCCATTGGCTGAGAAGCCACTGAATCAATGTCTGTGTCGATGTCTGGGTGAGAACTCAGTGGTGGCGAAGGTGTTCTGGGAGGTTCCTGCAAAGGGGGTATAGACGAAATGGGTGGTGTGGTGGCAAAAACAGTTGTTACGTTAGATGCAGAAGTTGGGGCTTCCAGGGAAGGAAGTTTTGGGGAAACCAATGTCTCCAATGCTTGGATAGTTTCTTCTGAAGATGGAGAAATACTTGGGCTGGTTGAAATAGTAGCAACAACAGGTTCAACCGGTGGCTTTTTGGAAGGTGTCGTGACAAATTTGATGACAGATGGTGTGGGCTCCTGAGGAGATTTTTTCTCTGCCAGTTTCTCGGCTGGATTCTCAGTCTTTATCAATTTGAAAAGCTTTACATTGGAGGAGTTCAAAGAGTTGAGAGTAAATGAAGAATATAAGCCAGAGTGTATGTAGTCATTGCGGCTAGAGGTCTTGGCACCAGGCTGAGGTGGTTTCTCTTTCCCTCCATTCTCCACATCTTTGGAACTGCTGCTGACTTCACTGAAGTTTAAACTTTCACAGTCACCTTCAATCCTGCCCACTGTCATAGGATCCATGTTCAAAATCTCTGGATAAGAGACAAACTTGTACACAAACTTCTGACCATTCACTTTTTTGATGATATTCTGTAGGTTTAAAAAAAAAAAAACCAGCATTCTTATCCTTTCTTACAAACTTTCATCCCATAGTTCATGAAAAAGCTGGCGTCGGCCAGGCGCAGTGGCTCACGCCTGTAATCCCAGCACTTTGGGAGGCCAAGGCAGGCGGATCACGAGGTCAGGAGATCAAGAGCAGCCTGGACAACATAGTGAAACCCCGTCTCTACTAAAACAGAAAAAATTTGCAGGGTATGGTGGCGTGCGCCTGTAGTCCCAGCTACTCAAGAGGCTGAGGCAGAGGAATCATTTGAACCCAGGAGGCGGAGGTTGCAGTGAGCCAAGATCAAGCCACTGCACTCCAGCCTGGGGACAGAGCAAGACTCGGTCGGTGGCTCAAGCCTGTAATCCCAGCACTTTGGGAGGCCGAGACGGGCAGATCACGAGGCCGGGAGATCGAGATCATCCTGGCTAACACGGTGAAACCCCGTCTCTACTAAAAAAATACAAAAAAAAAACTAGCCGGGCAAGGTGGCGGGCGCCTGTAGTCCCAGCTACTCGGGAGGCTGAGGCAGGAGAATAGCGTGAACCCGGGAGGCGGAGCTTGCAGTGAGCTGAGATCCGGCCACTGCACTCCAGCCTGGGCGACAGAGCGAGACTCCGTCTCAAAAAAAAAAAAAAAGAAAAAGCTGGTGTAATAAGGTTCTCCATTTTAGAAGTAGACGTCACTTACTTAAAACTTTCAAAATCACCTAAATTCATCTAGCCATACCAAACACAGTCCCTACTATTATGGAGAAGTTAAGGCAAGAACACTTCAATGTCTTATTAACAAAACCGAATATGTTACATAAAAGCTGAAGAATTTTAATTGCTTACCACTCTCAACCAAGTATGTGTACAGGTGAGAAGTCCCTGAACTGCAATCTCAAACAATTCCAAAGGTATAACCCATACACAGCCTGAGTAAGCAAAAAGGAATTTATTTATTTTTTTGAGATGAGGTCTCGCTCTGTCACCCACGCTGGAGTGTAGTGGTGCGATTCAGCTCACTGCAA
This sequence comes from Papio anubis, assembly GCF_008728515.1. Lineage (NCBI taxonomy): Eukaryota > Metazoa > Chordata > Mammalia > Primates > Cercopithecidae > Papio > Papio anubis. Next base: position 156,072,004 of record NC_044976.1, on the reverse strand, counting down.
CCTCTGGTTCCCAGGTTCAAGCAATTCTGCCTCAGCCTCTCAAGTAGGTGGGATTATAGGCACACATCACCACGCCTGGCTAATTTTGTATTTTTAGTAGAGATGGGGTTTTGCCATGCTGGCCAGGCTGGTCTTGAACTCCTGACCTCAACTGATCACCCACCTCGGCCTTCCAAAGTGTTGGGATTACAGGCGTGAGCCACTGCGCCCAGCTGCAAAAAAGGAATTTAGAACATAATATCTGTTAAGGTTCTTACTTCCTTCAGAAATTCTAGTTTATCTCCAGACAGGAAAGCTGATAAGATCAACCACTTAACTGTGAAAGAGCCCAGCATGGTGGCTCATACCTATAATCCCAGCACTCTGGGAGACCAGGCGGGTGGACTGCCTGAGATCAGGAGTTCAAGACCAGCCTCCTGTAAAGATTGTGAAACCCCATCTCTACTAAAAATACAAAAAGTAGCCAGCTGTGGTGGTGCATGCCTGTAATCCCAGCTACTTGGGAGGCTGAGGCAGGAGAATCACTTGAACCTGGGAGGCAAAAGCTAAAGTCAGCTAAGATCACGCACTACGCTCCAGCCCAGGTGACAGAGCGAGACTCTGTCTCAAAAAAAAAAAAAAAAAAGTGAAAGAAATTAAGATCTCAGCAATTTTAACTAAAAAACCAACTCTGTGTATAAACAACTACTACTTAAGGTATAAGGTGTTAATTTGTATTCCCTGGGTTAAACTAAAACTAAAAATTAAGATATAAAACAAGTATATATATGTAGATATATATGTGTGTGTATATATACATATATGACGCCCCCCCTCCCCCAAGTCAGGGTTACTTGTCACTCAGGCTGGAGTGCAGTGGTGTGTGATCATGGCTCACTGCAGCCTCGACCACTTGAGCTTAAGCGATCCTCCTGCCTCAGCCTCCTGAGCACTGGGACTACAGGTGTACACCACCACCACGCCAGGCTGTTTTATTTTTTGTAGAGACGGGGTCTCCCTGTGTTGCCCAGGCTGGTCTCAAATTCCTGGGCTCAAGTGATCCTCCTGCTGCAGCCTCCCAAAGTGCTGGCATTACAGGCATGAGCTACTACTCCAGGCTTCACAATTTTTAAAGTAAATTATGACACACACGAGAATATTTATGTATCCTCAAGAATCTCAAATTGCTTTTGTCATATTCCAATTCTGTACATACTTTTTCTTTCAAAGACAACTGTAATTAGGAATAAAATATGTGTAATGGGAATAAGTTAATAAATAAGATCTGGGGTGGCTGGGTGTGGTGGCTCACACTTGCAATCCCAGCACTTTGGGAGGCCAAGGCAGGTAGATAACCTGAAGTCAGGAGTTCGAGACGAGCTTGGCCAACATGGTGAAATCCCACCTCTACTAAGGAAATAAATAAATAAATAATAAAAAATTAGCCGGGCATGGTGGTGGCCACCTGTTATCCCAGCTACTTGGGAGGCTGAGACAGCAGAATAGCTTGAACCCTGGAGGCAGAGGTTGCAGTGAGCCAAGATCGCACCACTGCACTCCAGCCTGGGCGACAGAGAGAGATTCTGTCTCAAAAAAAGGAAAAAAAAAAAGAAAAGAAAAGAAAGATTTGGTAGAAATACAGCCTGAACATTTATACCTTGTATCCTAATTCTAAACTGCTGCTACAAAATACACCGGATTAAAATAAACTAGGACATTGGTATCTATAACCTCAACAGAAAAGAAGGAATCATTCTTTTTTTTTTTTTTGAGATGGAGTCCCTCTGTTGCCCAGGCTGGAGTGCAATGGCACGATCTCGGCTCACTGCAATCTCCGCCTCCAGGGTTCAAATGATTCTCCTGCCTCAGCCTCCTGAGTAGCTGGGATTACAGGCACCCATCACCACGGCCAGCTAACTTATTTTTGTATTTTTAGTAGAGACGGGGTTTCACCATGTTGGTCAGGCTGGTCTTGAACTCCTGACCTCAGGTGATCCACCCTCCTTGGCCTCCCAAAGTGCTGAGATTACAGGCGTGAGTCACTGCGACCAGCCAAGAAGGAATCATTTTTGTCTTGAGGTTCTCTGTATAGTGTAAGATCAGGATGTGTACTACCTTTACATAATAGTATCTGAGGGCTCGGCTGAGTTTGTCATAATTCATGTTAGGTTTGTTCTTGCGAATCCCCCAGAGACGAGCCACCTCTTCTGCCTGCAAAAGCTTAAACTGCCCATCATTAGAGGTCCAACAGATCATGTGCTTGTTCTGAGGCTTCTGCAGGAGCTGAAGAAGGAACTGCCACAGGGTGATAGCACTGTCCATAGCAATGAGCTGAAACAATATAGATAAGATATGTGATAATATTAACAGCCTATTTAACACTGTATGTCAAGCACTGTTTTAAGTGCTCTAAACGTATGAATTCATCCCCACATTTCTATAAGGTAGATACTACTGCATCCTCATTTTACATAAGAAAAAACTGACTCATAAGCGGGTTAAGTAACTTGTCCAACATCACACGAGGAAATGGTGAAGCTAAGATCTAAGCCCAGGCAATCTGGACCCAGAGTCCAAACTCTTAAGGATGCCACGCTGCTTAAGAAATGCCTTAAGCAACAAGCAACTTGCAAGGAGGAGAAGCTAGTTCCCTAAATTATAGCAAAAGACAATGATTGTCAATCACTAGTGACTGTCAATCACTGTTGTTAAATTTGAATCCTAAAATCTCATTGCTGTATTCTCTCAGGAGACCACCATTCCAGCATCTGTCTAAATCAACCTGATTTGGTTATTTGCCTGTGAGTGTGTTTGTGTCTATCTCAGGATGGCGCAGGGGCTGAGGTGTAGGGAATAACCTACTTTTGCTCCAACTGGTTTCCATCACCATAAATGTCATTTACATACAAATTGGCAGCATTTTGAATTCAACAAAGTGTTCTCTTAATTTCTCTGTCACTGTTCTGTCCACAGGGATTCCATCTGCAAAGATTCTCCTTTGATTAGCAACCTTTATGTGATTATCAAGACATGGGTTGAAGAAAAATCTTTTAGTATCTTAAGTTTCAGGATCTCCCTATTTAGGCCACAGTTTCTCGATTTTGGCATTATTGGTTTTGGGGGCCAGATAATTCTTTGTTGTGGGAAGTTGTCCTGTACACTGCAGTTTGTCTAACAGCATACCTGGCCTCTACCCACCAGATGCCAGTAGCACCCCCTGCCCCACTGAGACCATCAAAAATATCTCCAGACATTACCAAATATTCCCCTACGGGTCAAAATCATCCTGGCAGATAACCATTGGTTTAGGCAAAGGAGCAGCAAGGAATGCTCTCTCATAAAGGTATTTTCCTCATAGAATTTCAAAACACCTTTCTATTAGGAAGAATTCTTTAGGGCAGAAACTCTGGCCAAATCCATATAAGTGTGTCCTAAGAATCCTATGATTGAATACTTCACAACACAACAAAAACAAAAACAGAAAACCTTCCTTTCTCTAGTAATAAGATCTCAATGGGTTAGAATAGAGTTTGAAAACAAATTAAATCAATACCATTAAAACACTACAAGAACAGATCAAAATTGGACTACATCAAAATTTAAAACCATTGTGCTACAAATAATGCCATCAAGTGAGAAGACAATCCCCCAAATGGGAGAATATTTTCAAACCATGTATCACAAAAGGAACCTGTATCCAAAATACATAAAAAACGCCTACAACTTTAAAAAAAAAGTAAAGAATTTGAAAAGACATCATAGTAAAGAAGATATACAAATAGCCAATAAACACACAAAAAAATGTTCTACATTGGCTGAATCTGCCCACATGTCACCACTATCACCACCACCCCCATCCTGGCTCCCCCAGGTTCCCTAAGCCCAGCCTAGTTCAGCCTGGTTCCCGGGAGGATGAAGTTCGTGTACAAAGAAGAGCATCCGTTCAAGAAACACGCTGCTCCCAGAGCGAGAAGATTGGAACGAAATACCCAGACCGGGTGCCAGTGATAGTAGAAAAAGCTCCCAAAGCTTGGATAGGAGACCTGGACAAATTCTACTTCTTTTTTTTTGAGATGGAGCCCCACTCTGTCACCCAGGCTGGAGTGCAGTGGCGCAATCTTGACTCACTGCAACCTCCACCTCCTGGGTTCAAGCGATTCTCCTGTCTCAGCCTCCTGAGTAGCTGGGATTACAGGCACCCACCACCACGCCCAGCTAATTTTTGTATTTTTAGTAGAGGCAGGGTTTCACCATGTTGGTCAGACTGGTCTCAAACTACTGCCCTCATGATGTGCCTGCCTCAGCCTCCGGAAGTGCTGGGATTACAGGTGTGAGCCACCGCACCCGGCCCAGTTCTACTTTTTGATCCGGAAGCGAATTCATCTCCGAGCTGAGGATGCCTTGCTTTTCTCTGTCAACAATGTCATTCTGCCCACCAGTGCCACAATGGGTCAGCTCTACCAGGAACACCATGAAGACTTCTTTCTCTATGTTGCCTACAGTGATGAAAGTGTCTACGGTCTGTGATGCTGCTGGCCCTGAGCTGAAGGGGGGGGTCTCATTCTGCAAAGAGAGGTGGCCTCCCTTTCTTGACCTCCTCCTCCAAGCTCAAACACCACCTCCCTCATTCAGGACCGGCACTTCTTAATGTTTGAGGCTTTCTCTCCAGCCTCTCTTAGGATGGGTAATGGTGGAGTTGGCATCTCGTACCTCTCCTTTCTCCTTTCTTCCCCTTTCTCTGCCTGCCTTTCCCACTCTGCTTTAGACTTCTTGATTGTCAGTCTCTGTAACATCCAGTGGTTGTTTTGGTTTCTGTTCCTTTTCTGATCGCCCAAGGGGCTCAGAACCCCAGCAATCCCTTCCTTTTACTACCTTCTTTTTGGGGGGTAGTTGGAAGGGACTGAAATTGTGAGGGGACCACCAAAAAAAAATGCTCCACACAGTTATTAGGGAACTAAAAATCAAAACCACCTAAGAAACCACTTCATGCCTACTTGGAAGGCTACAATCAAGAAGATAGACAATAACAAATATTGGCAACGATGTAGAGAAATCGAAGCCCTTGTACATTGCTGGTGGGAATGTAAAATGGTGTAGCCACTTTGGACACATTTACCACATGACCCAACAATTCTACTCCTAGGTATATACCCAAAAGAAATGAAAAATATGTCCATACAAAAACTTACACAGTAACGTTCTTAGCAGAATTATTCATAACATCTAAAAAGTAGAAACAAACTAAAAGTCCGTCAACTGATGAATGAATAAAATGTGGCACATTCATAATGGGGTATCATCCAGCCACAGAAAGGAATGAGGTACAGACACACACACACACACACACACACACACACACACAAGGACGAACCTTGAAAACATTATGCAAGTGACTAATAGAAGCCAGTCCACAGAAGACCACATATTGTATGGTTCCACTTATATGAAATGTCCAGAATAGGAAAATCCATAGACATAGAAAATAGATTAGTAATTCTTTAGGACTGGGGGCCAAAAAGGGGGGGGAAGAGAAGTGGAGAATGACATATAATGGGTACAGGGCTTCTTTTGGGGGTGATGAAAATATTCTAAACTTAGATTGTGTTGATGCTTGAACAAAACCCACAGCATATTACACCTAAGGAGATGAATTTTATGGTATGTGAATTATATCTCAATAAAGATGTTTAAAACAACACAACAAACATTACAAAAGTTAGGTCTGGGAAGACTAATTCTAACAACAACTCACAGAAGATGGGATCCTTACGGGTCAACTATGCCTACTTCCAAAAAGGGCAGAGATAAGAAACTGTAGTGGAAAATAGTTGAGTTTCCATAACTTTTCTGAAACACTGAGAATGTCCTCCAATAATCCTCATGATTATCACTTTGAAGCTGGTTGTACAGAGATAGTCATCTAAAAGTAACGATGCAAAAGTAATAAAGGATAGAAAGGGAGAGATGCTGCCCACAGTGAGAATTCATGGAAAAGCTGAGGCCATGAGTCCCAAGTCTCTTTCATCACAGTCACATACTCTATCCATTAGGGAAACCACTTTCCCAATGGATAAAAGCACTCACATCATTGATTGATTGTAAAAAAAAGCATTACATATTAGATACCAATAATAATCCACAAATATGAAGTGCTCCCTTAATGCCAAATAACCGAGCCCACTGGAAATCATAGTTCCCCATAGCCTCACTTAAGCGGGGCTAAAATAGTGGTTTTATACTATATCCGTTAAGCATGGTGGAGGCAGGTAGGGGTTCCCTGTTATGTCTCTGAGTTTACCTGATAGGCCTTCCTTCTGATGCCTAATGATGGCAAGTTACTGTTCTACAACACAGTTTTCCCACTTAAACAATTATTTCTAATCTAATCCTGTTAAAACTACTTTCTAGTAAATGTTATCTTAAGCCAAGAACTCAAATTTCCACATTTCCAGACATCACCTTCATATAAGACTGCTTTTAGGGGTGGAGTATGAATCCATTTGTGAGATGATGAAGGAAAGACAGAGAATGGGAGTCTCTAGCCTACACAAATGGGGTGCCTATTACTCCATTTGTTTTTGAAAAAATTCCAACACCCGAATCCTAGAGTCTTAATACCTATTATGTAGATAACATTTGAGCCCTGTAAGTTTAAAGCCTCGGCTATACATCTAAAAAGACAAAAACAACAAATTAATGTCCCCATAATGAGCACTCAAGGAGATTCCCCAAAATACAGGTGTTCCCCAGATGGTACAGTTAACTTGCACCTTCCCTGTTGGTTATCAGTGGAGCAGCATGTATTCAGTCAAACGCTGGTGAGTTGTTGGCTGCTTTAGGGTAGAACTGAGCTGTTGTGGAAAATGCTGATGCTTCTTTAGCATCTAGTGTGTCTACGATAGAAGGTTGTGGACAGCAAAAGAAAAATGGCTTTGGCCAGGTATAGTAGCTCACGCCTGTAATCTCAGCACTTTGGGAGGCAGAGGCGGGTAGATCACGAGGTCAGGAGATGGAGACCATCCTGGCTAACAAGGTGAAACCCGTGTCTATTAAAAATACAAAAAATTAGCCGGGTGCAGTGGTGGGCGCCTGTAGTCCCAGCTACTCGGGAGGCTGAGGCAGGAGAATCCCTTGGACCTGGGAGGCGGAGCTTGCAGTGAGCCGAGATCGCGCCACTGCACTCAAGCCTGGGCAACAGAGACTCCCTCTTAAAAAAAAAAAAAAAAGAAAAAATGGCTTTGAGGTTTTAGACTGAAGTATTAGAAATGATTTTGAGAAAAACAAAGATATAAAATGGACATTTTCAGTGGGTACTTTAAAGGAATATTTTGTTAATTCAATTATAATATTGTTATTCTTTTGATTGAAAAGCACCTAATGTCTTCGTATATAGTTAAGTCAAAACTCTTCATGTTAGTTTCAAAAAGTGTGGTATTAACTATGATCTTCAATGATTTCATCAGATATAAAAGAGAGCTGGCCGGGCATACGTCTATCATTCCAGCACTTTGGGAGGCCAAGGAGGGCAGATCACTTGAGGTCAGCGGTTCTAGACCAGCCTTGGCCAACATGGTGAAACCCTGTCTCCACTAAAAATACAAAAATTATCTGGGCATGGTGGTGGGCACCTGTAATCCCAGCTACTCGGGAGGCTGAGGCAGAAGAAACATTTGAACCCGGGAGGTGGACGCCACAGTGAGCTGAAATCACGCCACTGCACTCCAGCCTGGGAGACAGAGCAAGACCCTGTCTCAAAAAAAAAAAAAAAAAGGGCTGGAGAAAAAAATCCCCTAAGACAGTTATTAAAAACTACGTGGTGGCTTCATGCCTGTAATCCCAGCACTATGGGAGGCCAAGGAGGGAGCTCGAGCTCAGGAGTTCACGACCGGCCTGGACAACATGTTGACACCCTGTCTCTACCTAAAATACAAAAAATTAGCCGGGCATGGTGGTGCGTGACTACTCGGGAGGCTGAGGTGGGAGAATGGCTTCAGCCTGGGAGATGGAGGTTGCAGTGAGCAGAGATCACATCACTGCACTCCAGCCTGGGCAACAGAGTGAGATCTTGTCTCAAACAAAAACAAAAACACAACACAACAAAACCAAACCTTTTATTCTTATCAAAAAAAAAAAAAAGGAAAATTACTTGATTTTCCTTCTCACAAGAATCTCGAGTTTTCTACAATTGCAATTTTTAAAGTTTAAAATTATAACAAAGGAAGAAAACACTTAACTGGTCCAAATGAAGGAGTTTGATTTTTGAGGTAGTAAAGGCTGACAACATAATTGATTCTATTTTAACACTTCAAAGATAGACCAATCCCTGTGCTAAACTGAAAGAAGTGAGCATGTTGAAGTAATGTATTAAGGAAAGGAAGTCTCTATTAAATAAAACCTTTTCCACCCTAAACATGTTTATAATACACACAGTCCAGTTGCTGTGGTGACCCATAGCCCAACTATTTTTCAGAGACAGTAGCTAAGACCCAAAAAAACACAAAGTCTCCAAATTTTCTTCAGTCTGCTACTTAAAACCAAGTATCAAGCCTAGTTTCGAATCAAAATACTCACCGTTGTCAAAAAGTAACCAAAAGTAACCAGACATTTTTAACTACACAGGCTCCTAAAAAAATATTCTCTTTGTATAGGATCCTGCAGTCCTTACAATATTCTTACAATAAAACTTGAAGACACTACTTCACTAGGAATGAACAGATTCCACTTATGCAGTTTTAATGTTTAAGTAAAATCAAAGAGAAGAGTGTTCCTGAAGGGAAAATATTGAATCATACTACATTTTAATGAAAACACCGCTGCCAAGCCTAAATATTGAAGCACCGTTTTCCAAGCCAGGGGGTGGGAAAAGGGGACACAGGATCTGATCTATCAACCAAAGAGATGGGCAGACCATTCTGATGAGGCATAAAACTCCAGAATCTTTATTTAAATTCCCCAAATTTCAAAGAGCAATAGCTGGAGAAAAAGTCAAGTGTGTACTTTTGACTACTTCAGTCAACAACATCCCTATTTCCTTCCAAGGCCAGTTACTATCCCGCCCCGAAAGATGTTTCCAATTGATCTTCCCAGGAACGAAGCTACCAGCCTTGATGCAGCTGTGCACAAGGCGGAAAGTAAAGAGGGGCGGGGGGCCGCTGGAGCCAAATAGCAAAAGAAATGAAACTCGACACCGGATGACTAGCGAGCTTGGGGAGAGGAAGAAACACGGACGGCCGCGCGTGCCCCACAGGAGATCAAAGTCCAGGGGAAAAGGTGCAACCTCACCGGGCCTTGGTAAGCACTGAGTTACTGTACTTTCATTTTCCAACTTCCTGTCACTACAGAAAGTCAGAATTGCTCCCCTCCTCCCCACCCACGCCGAAAAAATCGCCGCCACCTTTCGCCCACGGGACCTCGGGGGACCAAATAAGAGGCGACGAGAGCTGAGCGGTGCGCTGCGGCGTCCACCTGCGCGCCGCGGTGCCCGGCCGGCCGGGGGCGGACCCAACAGGAGCGCGCGCCCGGCCCCCGCCCCCACTTCCTGTTGTGCCGCGCACCCCTGGGCCTCGTCCCAGCTCCCGGCCGGTGAGGCTGTGGCCGCGAGATCCCGAGGGGGTGCGCGGGGCTGGCCGCTCACCGACGCCACGCGCGGGGCTCCCCCTCGGTCTCCGCCTCGAACACGATGCGCCTCTCCGCCCTCAGCCTCCTCCTCACGCTGGAAACTCGAGGACGGCGCGGCAGCCGCTGCGACCCCCGCGGCGGAGCCGGAGAACGCGGCGTCGGCCCAGCCGAGCCCGCCGGGTGCCCGCAGCCGCCCGCATCTCCCGCCGCCGCGGCTCCTCGCGCCCCGCCCTCCCCGCCCCCGCACGCGGCAGCGGCGGCGCGGGTCTTGGGGCCGCTACACGCCGGGCGCGCGCGCTCCGGGCGTTCCTCGCAGCGGCGGGGCCTGCCAGGCGCTCCGCGGCCGCCGCCACTCTCAAACCCCCCGGCTGCGCCTGGGTCCCTTCCAGACGCCGTAGTCGCCATACGTCACTTCCGGGGGGAGGGGCCGCGACTCCGAGGGGTGTTGTGAGCCGCGGCTGCGGGCAAACCCGGGTTTGGTGTGGCTAGGGGATGCAGCTAGGGCGCCTCCTGGAGTCGTCTCGCCGCTGTCCGCGGCGTTGGGTGCAGTTGCTTCCAGTTCCCTTAGGCGCCCGTCCGGGACGCGCCAGCACCCAAGCTGCCGCCTGGGCCGGGACCTTGGACTACTCAGGGGCGCGCCACGTTCTCCTCGGTTGGAGGGAAGAGGTGGCGCTCGCGGAGCAACCTGCTGGGGACCACTTCTGTTGGTGTTAAGAGGCTCCTCCCTCCTGTGTTGCTCGTCCGCCTTACCACTCGCTATTAGAAGTTGGGGTCGCTACAGCTTTCTCACCGAAGTGCCAGATACCAGGACATTACAAACGCTTGATAAATACTAAATTAGCACTGTGGCTTTCTAGCCTGGGGACTAACAAATGGGAGCGCTGGAGTCGTGGGAAAAGTTTGCCATGGCGATGGAGGCAGTGACCAGAAATCCATTCGTGGCTCTACCCCTTACTAACTCACCAATTTTAAGCAACCTTAACCTCTCTAAAACAAGGATGGAGACAACCCAGTCTCTCAGAGTTGTTGTAATGATTAAAGAAGCTAAGGTGCATGAAACACCTAGCAAGAGTTTCTAGCTTAGAGGTTCTCATTAAGTAAAATTCTTAAGGAATCAGGTCACACTTGGTACAAGAAGCTACTTGAGCAGTTTAGCACCAGAAGGAATGTAAAGTCATAAATTAGGACAGCTGAACAAAACCTCCAAGAAATAGATTACATGTTTGTTTAACAAGAAACCAAAGCCAGGTCAGTGTCTGAGTTACTGGTTATTCGTGACCATTTACTAGCTGTGTGACCTGTAGTGAGTTGCTTAACCTCTCTGAACCTCAGTTTCTTCATGTAAAATGACGATAATAAGCAGCATTGCTGAGAGGATTAAATGAAATATAGGGCGTAATGTACTTAGTGCATTACCTAGCATATAGTAGATACCCAGTAAATAGTGGTGTCATTTATTTTTGCCCCCACAATTGAATTTGTAGTTAATTGAACTCACTGAAATGTGATTCTGTCATCCTTTTGTAGGCTTTTGGAAGAGAATCATCACTTCCTTGATTTCCGGCCTCCTCCTCTATAATGCAGAGTAATTATAATCCACAAAGGTAGCTTATTCCTGTAAAAAACAACTCTACCAAAAGATGTTAGCTTTCCAAAATAAATTTTACCAAAGCATGCAAACGTATTAAGACATGTTTTATAAGGAACATACGGTATCTGAAAAGCCCTAGCAGTCTTGGCCCCTAACATAAAATTTTCCTTGCAACAACTTCCATCTTGAAAACCAAGAAAAAAAAAATTATTAAAGTAGGCAGTTTAAGATATACCTATTGGAAACATTTGTTTATAGAAAGATTTCATTTTAAAGCCTCCTACCAAGAACAGTTGAGGGTTGTGGAGATTTGCAGACTACCCTGCTGTGTTCAAACTGGCAGTAAACATCTGATTAAGCCTTAGGGTCAGTAGTTGTGTCATACCCCTTTTAGACTGAGCTTACAGCATTGTCAATTGCAGTGTATTTTTGGAAAACAGCCTGCTTTGGGAGTTCTTAAATTAGTCATAGCAAGTCTGTCTGCTTTTAAATTGACTTTTTTTTTTCTTTAAGGCAGTACATGTTGACAGAAGAGAAAGGAAGAAAAGTGGATTTCTAACTAGAGAACTTGAGGGGAAAAGTTAATTAATGTGCCTGGTTTTCCCACTCAAGATTCTATAAATACGCAATCTCTCTCCATGGTTCCTCACACAACAGATGGTTCTGTTTGTGCAAACTCCATGGTAGTTACGTTGGTCAACCAAAAAGAGTCAACCAAAAAGACCGTGCTCTTTTTCGTTATCTTGTTCGGTCACTTTCCCACCAGATAGATGGATTCCTAATCTTAGCCTTAGTTACTCAGGGCCATCCCAAAGAACATTTGTAGGTTTTATTAAAATGTTTGTTTGTTTTTTTGAGACGGAGTTTCGCTCTTCCTGCTCAGGCTGGAGTGCAATGGGACAATCTCGGCTCACTGCAACCTCCGCCTCCTGGGTTCAAGCGAGTCTCCTGCCTCAGCCTCCCAAGTAGGTGGGATTACAGGCATGCGCCACCATGCCTGGCTAAATTTTTTTGTACTTATAGTAGAGATGGAGTTTCTCCGTGTTGGTCAGTCTGGTCTTGAACTCCCAACCTCAGGTGATCCGCCTGCCTCGGCCTCCCAAAGTGCTGGGTATTTTCTACCTGGTCTGCCTGAGATTTTGTTTCTTTTTTTTTTTTTTTTTTTTGAGGCAGGTCTTACTCATCACCAGGCTGGAGAACAGTGGCAGAATCTTGGCTCACTGCAACCTCTGCCTCCCAGGTTCAAGCAATTCTTCTGCCTTAGTCTCCTGAGTAGCTGGGACTACAGGTGTGCACCACTACGTCCGGCTCATTTTTGTATTTTTAGTAGAGACGGGGTTTCACCATGTTGGCCAGGCGGGTCTCAAACTCCTAACCTCGTGATCCGCCCGCCTCGGCTTCCCAGAGTGTTGGGATTACAGGCGTGAGCCACCGTGCCTGGCCTAGATTTTGTTTCTTAATCATTGCAGTTATCTCAGCTCTGCAACCCCTTCCCCCTAATTTAATTACATTTCCTATCCCAATAACACGTAGTTATGATAATTACTTCTCAAGACAACTTCTTCTTCCCTCTCTTTTATTTCACTGCTTCATCATTACTCCCAGTCGCTATCCCTTTTTCCTAAAGAAGTGTTTCACAGATTATGACTAAGCAAGCGTGGAGCCATCCAGTTGCCTGTTATGTCTTTCAAGCAATGTCTTGCACGTGACATCAAGAAGAGATATCTTTTAAGTCAAAGAGAGCACCCACAACCGCAGGTGGGTATAAGTGTGGAGCAAATTGCAACATGACTGAGAAGAAAGAAAAAAATCTGGGATATCTGGGTTCTAGCCTTTGAGTCTCCCTAAACTCAAAGCTTGAAAGTTACCCTTTCTGGGTTTCACTTTCAATGTCTTTAGAAATAAAAGAGACATACCTTTCACTTCATGCCTGTGATGGATAGACTAAAAGAAAAAGGTAGTAGGCTGGTTGTGGTGGCTCATGCCTGTAATCCCAGCACTTTGGGGGGCCGAGGCGGGTGGATCACTTGAGGTCAGGAGTTCAAGACCAGCCTGGTCAACATGGCGAAACCCCGTCTCTGTTAAAATACCAAAAAAATTAGCCAGGTGTGGTGGCAGTCACCTGTAATCCCAGCTACTCGGGAGGCTGAGGCAGAAGAATGGCTTGGACCCGGGAGGTGAAGGCTTCAGTGCGCTGATACCACATAACTGCACTCCAGCCTGGGCGACAGGATCGAAACTGTCTCAAAAAAAAAAAAAAAGGCGAATGATGAAATGATGCTTTGAACTCTTGGTAAATGGCCCTATTGCTATTATATTTGTGTGGACTGAGATCTTAGATAGAGGGAAAGTTATCTTTGAAAAGAAAACTCTGACTAGCTGTATATTGAATCTGGCAGCACTGGCAACCCCTACTACCTGTTAAGGTCCTAAACTTTACCAAATATAACCAGTAAAAGTTTCATCCCCAATAATAAGGCTTTTTTTTTTTCTTTTTTTTTTTTTTTTTTGAGGCGGAGTCTTGCTCTGCCGCCCAGGCTGGAGTACAGTGGCCGGATCTCAGCTCACTGCAAGCTCCGCCTCCCGGGTTCACTCCATTCTCCTGCCTCAGCCTCCCGAGTAGCTGGGACTACAGGCGCCTGCCACCTCACCCGGCTATTTTTTTGTATTTTTAGTAGAGACGGGGTTTCACCGTGTTAGCCAGGATGGTCTCGATCTCCTGACCTCGTGATCCGCCCATCTCGGCCTCCCAAAGTGCTGGGATTACAGGCTTGAGCCACCGCGCCCGGCCAATAATAAGGCTTTTAATCAGAAGGTATTCAGGGCCCAGAGAAAACCCAATCAGAAGGTCCTTGAACAAGGTACTTGTGGTCTCTATAGACTGAAGTAAACTCATGGCACCATCTTTCAGGACTTGCTGTAACCTCCACACAGTACATTGTTTTCTCAGAGAGGGCATGACAAGACATATGTTACTGCAATTACTCCCTGGGGCATAGCAACTATGTAATATGTTTGATGACCTGTCACAAACACAGCTCAGAAAATAGCTTCATATAATTTTCATTCTTCATCTCTATACCCAGTCTACTTATTTTCTTTTAACATTTTTAACCTCAATTTTACTGGTCTTTGATAAATGTATTATTTCTAGGCCTATAAAAATCGATATGGAATATATAATAAAGAAGAGAGAATATATCAATTTTTGTTTCTGAGACAAAATCTCACTCTGCCACCCAGGCTGGAATGCAGTGATGTGATCTCGACTCATTGCAACCTCTGCCTGCCGGGTTCAAGCGATTCTCCTGCCTCAGGCACCTGAGTAGCTGGGATTACGGGTGTGTGCCACCACACCTTGCTAATTTTTGTATTTTTAGTAGAGATGGGGTTTTGCCATGTTAGCCAGGCTGGTCTCGAACTCCTGACCTCAGGTGAGCCACCTGCCTTGACCTCCTAAAGTGTTGGGATTACAGGTGTGAGCCACCTTTGGAAAAGGTGTTCCTTAATTGATAAAAGCTCATGAAATCTGCCTCTTATATAATTGTTTAAGATTCTGGTATTTGGACCAGCTCCCTGCAGAATACATATTGCTCTGAATTTTAAGCCAAAAGAATTTTTCCTCCCTAGTGTATTTTATAATCACTGTCTGAAAAAAAATTCTTCAATTAAAATTAATTAAGGAACCACCAGTATATGATAACTATTCTGTTATTACAGAAGAAACGCAAAGAGCATTTGCTCTTCTAGGAATTTTGAGTCTTACATTGGCAACACTGACACTCTCAGGGACCATCATTGCTATCCACGACTTCAGCATTTTCAGAATTCTTTTGCTATCCCATTCACATGAACAAAGAATTCAGCTAAGGATCCAGAAATGATGGGAGAGGCAGTCAGGCTGACAAACGAAGATGTAAGTGCAGCTCTGAGCAAGGTTTTGTGTTGCTGTGAGGGAAGGAAAGTGAGGGTTTGGAGAGAGTAAAATTGCCACCTCCTACTGCATTAAAGAACATTTCCTGGAAAAGGTGGAGTTTGAAAGACTTGGTGCTAATTCAAAGAAGTGGAATGCCATCTTTTTCTTCCTTGCTTTATATATCCAGCAGCAAAACAAAATTGTTCTGCTGTGCTAGAGAATTTGGCTTGTGAGTTGTGTACACAACTCAGGAGTGTGACACAGCTACCAGCTTTCCTCCTTCTAACTCTCAAGGGAAGAAAATTCAAGTTCCATCTAGGCTTGCTCTGTAAAGTGGGAAATTTGCTGGTTTTGTAGGCTTTTTTTCCCTTCTTTCCTTTTCTCAGCTTCTCCCTGCTTCTCAGAAGATGCAGTTGTGATGCCTGTAACTTACCAAATTTATCTATGAATCAGATTCCAATGAGAGACCCCTAAAGTAGAGGGAGAATAAGGGGTTCTCCCCATGATGGAAAATACCCAAAGACAAGGTTTTATGGAGCAAAGAATTCTGGCTAGATTTGGTTTGTAAGTGGATCCCTCCCCACTGTATGTATACTATCTTTGTGTCTTTGCTTCTTCCCCACCCCCTTTCCCAGCTCTCTCTCTCTCTCTCTCTCTCTCTCTCTCGTTCTCTGAACCCTTTTTCTTCCTATGCATACTTTTTCCTTTCCCTTTTTAACCTCTATGTCTTAATCCTACCAATGGCCCTCTGAAAATTTATTAGCCATGATAGGGATTCTTAGGCCTGAGATTTCTTATCAAAAAATATTTTTAAAGCATTAACCGTATGCTGAGCTCTGTGCTGGATATTTTGGGAGATTCAAAAATAAGATCAGTCTCTTCAGAAGTTTCCAGTAGATAAAGGGGTAAAATCACTGTAATATAGGAAAGAGTATTTAGTGGAGGTAAAAACTACGAATGTTGAGAGTAGGGAGGAGAAGATCAGCACAATCTTCGTGTTCCCACCAGAGAACAAACCTGACCACTCCAGGGTATGGTATTCAGGCATTTGGCCTAAATGTCTTCTCCTTTACTCTCTCCCATCTGACTGTCTCCTACTTTAGGTCTCAGCTTAGATGTCCCCTATTCCAGGAAGTCCCCCAACACCCTAAACTGGCTTTGGGACTTTCCAGTGTCTCCCATCATGTCCAGTACTGGTCCTTCTTGCAGCACTCTCCACACTGACTTGAAGTTTCTTGCTTGTCTCTTCAAGCCTTTGAAATGAGTTCTGGAGAAGAGAGCCCCGGTTGTTTAGCTTTGCAGCACAGCTCCAGAATAATCCCTGCCCCAGGAGTGGCTCAGTAAAGGTTTATTGAAGAGATCATCCAGGCGAAGGGAATGGCATGGCAGAGCTCAGAGGCACAAACTGCCTGGCATAGAGAATTGCAGCATGGCTTGCACTGGAGCCCGTTTCCTCTGCCTCTCCATGGCCTTTGCTTCACCCACTATTGTCTCTCTCACCTTTGGCCTCTCACCTCCTCCTCCTTCTGCTAGTAAACATGCTCAAGTCCCACCCATTCTCAGAAAACTTCCCCCTTCAATTATCAGCCTTTCCTTCTCTTTAGTATCAAACCTCAAAAAATAACGGTTTGTATCTCCTGCCTACCCATCCTCACCTTCTGCTCACTCTTCAACCCGCTGAATCTGTCTGCTGTTTCTACCACTGACTTTTTTCCCTAGTAAAGGCTACAGCTACCCTGATTGCCAAATCTCACATTCCCTTTTCAGGCACTGTCCCGTTCGCCGTCTTCGGCTGTTCCTCAAGACCAGTTTAGATGTCGCCTCCTTAGGTACACATCCCCTGACCTCCAGAGCAGACTTAGCTGTCCCTTCCCGGCACCCTCCTGGAAACACTCTCTTCTCTTGGCCTCCGTGATTCTTCTATCTCCCTGACCAGTTTTTATCTCTCTTTTGGGACTTCTCTTCTACCAGCTCTGAAAGAAGGTTCTGTCCTTGCTTCAGGTTTCTATCTTCGGCCTGTTGTCTTTCAACACACTCCTCGTAAGGGACCCCATTCTCTCCAAGCCTTCATTCATCACCCAGATGCTAATGAGCCCTAACCTTTATCCTGACTTCTCCTGTGAACTCTGGATCCAAGTTTCCAGTGTCCTACAGGATTTCTCCATCTGAATGTCCTCATGACACCTCCATCTCAGAATATACAACTTGAACTCATTACCTATACCTGCCACACCAAACCAGATCCTCTTTCCCAGTTTCAGTTGAAAGTGTTACCCAGACACCTCAGTCATCCCCAACAATTCCTTCTGCCTTACCCTCCACAGACAGTTGGTCACCATGGCCTGATGTATGTACCTTTAGAATATCTCACATTAATCTGTTCCTCATGCCTGTCCCCAAGGCTCTCATCATCATCTCTCTCTCTCTCTCTTTTTTTTTTTCTTTGTTGAGACAGAGTCTCGCTCTTTTTGCCCAGGCTGGAGTGCAGTGGTGCTGTCTTGGCTCACTGCAACCTCCGCCTCCCAGGTTCAAGTGAGTCTCATGCCTCAGCCTCCCAAGTAGCTGGGATTACAGGTGTGTGCCACCACTCCCAGCTAATTTTTGCTTTTTTTTTTTTTTTTTGTAGAGACAGGATTTCACCATGTTGGCCAGGCTGGTCTTGAACTCCTGGCCTCAAGCTTCCCAAAGTGTTGGGATTACAGGTGTGAGCCACTGTGCCCAGCCTCTCATCATCTCTTGCTAGGACTATTGCAGTAGCCTTCTAACTTGTCGCCCAATAACAAGGCAATCCAGTCCATCCTCCACATTGCCACATGGAAAATTTCTGAAGTACACATTTGATTGTGTCACTCAGCTGTTTAAGAGTAGCCAGTGATTGATTTCTCTGCTGCTTCCAGAATCAAGTTCAAACTGTAACCTGAAAGACCTGAAAGCAGCAAAGTTTAAAGGCCATATCACCTTCCACTGTTCCCTACTTTCACCTTTTACTGTCTAGCCCTTTTTAAGCCTAATCCCCTCCCTCATAAACTGTATCCCCTGCAAACACATCAAGCGTTTTTAGGACTCCAGCCTTTTGTTTGTATAGTGCTCTCAGCCTAGATTGTCTCCTCTATCCCATGGGATTCCAAAAAAATAAATGCTGTGTCAGTCATCTCTGTATATCCAGTGGGTCCTTGCCCAATGCCTGGCATAAAATAGGGACTTAGTAAATATTGAATGATTAATTCCCACTTCAAGGAAGACTCAGCTCTCAAATGTTATTTCTTCCCTGCTTCCCCTGACCACTGCCCACCTCTACCCTATGAGATGTGATTGTTCCTCCCGTGTGAATGTTCCTATGTATTTAACAAATATTTCATGAGTTCCTGCCATACACCGGGCACTGTGCTAAGAAAGAGGAATATAAGATGCTTTCAGGGCCAGGCACAATGGCTCACACAGGCAATCCCAGCACTTTGGGAGGCCGAGGTGGGCAGATCAGTTGAGCCCAGGAGTTCAAGACCAGCCTGGGCAACACGGCAAAACCCCATTTCTATAAAAAAATACAAAACTTAGTTGGGCATGGTGGCACGTGACTGTAGTCCCAGCTACTTGGGAGGCTGAGGTAAGAGGATGAGGATCACCTGAGCCCAGGAGGTGGAGGCTGCAGTGAGCTATGATAGCACCACTGCACTCCAGCTTTGGTGACAGAGCGAGACCCTGACTCAAAAAAAAAAAACAAAAAACAAAAAAAAACAAAAAAGAACAAGACATTTTCAGTTAAGGTTAATAGACTGATAAGTAACCAATTATAGCACTGTATGAATTTGACTTCTCTAGGAACCTCATATAAGTGGAATCATTAGTATTTGTCTTTCTGTGACTGGTTCATTTCACTTGGCATAAATGTCCTCAAGGTCCATCCATGTTAGAATTTCCTGAATAATACTAGAGACTCACTTTTATAGCATATCCGTTTGTTCTAATTTTTTTTTAATGGAGTCTCACTCTGTCGTCCCAGCTGGTGTGCAGTGGCACGATCTTGGCTCACTGCAACCTCTGCCTCCTGGGCTCAAGCAATTCTTCTACCTCAGCCTCCCAAGTAGCTGGAATTACAGGTGCCCACCACCGCGCACAGTTAATTTTTGTATTTTTAGTAGAGACGGGGTTTCGCCATGTTGGCCAAGCTGGTCTTGAACTCCTGACCTCAGGTGATCCACCCTCCTCGGTCTCCCAAAGTGCTAGGATTACAGGTGTGAGACACTGCACCCAGCCTGTTCTGCCTAAATTTTTTTAAACGGTGCATTAATGATGCAATAGTCACCTCTTACATGACAGCTTTCCTTGCTCTCCAAACTGTGTATTATTACCATCTCTTCTGTATCTAACAGAGGAGGAAGAGAGGTGTATATGCCTCTTTATAGCCTGTGTAACATTCTGTTTTGTATTATAGCCATGTGTGTACTTGAGATGGGGACCTTAGTGTCTCTTGCTGAACAGAGTGCTTTATACACAACAGACCAACCCGTTTGGTTGGATGAATGGTCATATTCAACTTCTTCAGATGCCACTATTCATAGCAATTTACCATTGTCCACAGCCTCAAATCAGAGAATCTCAAGGTTAGAAGGTACTTAAAAATAATGTAGCCCAAGCATCCCTTAATGCTTCAATCTCCTCCACAGCCCTGCACCAAGCAATTATCCAGCCCATGTTCCAAAACCTCCAAGGCAGAGCCCTTGACCCTTTGCCTACCAAAACCTGTATTCCTGTAACCTCTCCTGGCCCCATTCTGATCTCTGGGGAACAGCGAACAACTCCATCCCTTCCTCCTCAGAGCAGCCTTTTCAATAGCTGAAGACTGCTCTTGAGTCTCCTGAGGAATCTCTTTGCCAGGCTAAATATATCTCCATCCTTTAGTGGATTTCAAGAACCTTTACTATCTTGCCCATTACCCTTGCTCTAAATAAGAGGTAAAATGACAATAATGGCCAGATTGGGCACAGCATGGGTTTTCTGTTGCAAGCTATTGACCCCAAATGAACAGTCATAAGCTTTATATAAGCAAAAAGAAAAAAGGTTTTACATCAGGTTTGAAAATAGGCTACCGGCTGCCTCACTGCTCCAAACACCCTGCTGCCCACTTTGCCACCAGCTAGCAGGTGAGATTAGTGGGTTGTGCAGTGGGAAGAGCCTTCCTCGTTGGGCCTCAGTTTCCTCATCTGTAAACTGAGGGAGTGGTTTGATCCCCACTTCCATAACACAACCAGGAAAGGGGTGGCATGCCTAAAAATGCCATTGTAAAGAAGACGCAATGCAGTGCTACTGCTAGACTGTTTGCAGAAATCTTCTACCAGCTCACTGAAATTAAGCATTGGGCCAGCTCCAGCCATTCATCCCTCTGGATATGTACTGTTGATTTAGTTTCCCAGCGTAACATAGACTACAGTGGTCTGGGACAGCTCTCAACAGAGTAACAAGGAGGCAAGGTCTTTGGGCCTGGCCTGCGCTTCCTGTACCCCGTCTCTCATTGTCTTGAATGCTCACTTCCAAGAACCAAACTGTGCTCACTGTGGATAGTTTGCTTCTGTGCATCTTTGAAACTCATTGATCAGGGATCTCTGAGAGGATAGGGACTGTGTCTTTTCACCCTGTGCCCCTGCCTTCCCCCATTGCACCTTGCTCTTCCGAAAACAAAATTCATCCAATTGTTTATATTTTCATATGAATTTATTTCATATGAAAATTTTCCCATTTTAAGTCTTATTTCTAATTATGGTCTCCAATTAAGGGGATTCCATCCTCAGCTAACAGGTAAGATTAGTGGATTGTGCAGTGGGAAGAACCTTCCTCATTGGGCCTCAATTTCCTCATCTGTAAACTCAGAGAGTGCTTTGATCCCCAGCTCTGCTATCTATGGATTGATGATTTATTTGATATTAGTAAATAAGCCTAGGGGCCCTCTGTGCATTCCCAAACCCCTGTGCCCCCATCACAACACTGTCACCTTGTATTAGGCGGAGTCTCCAGGTAAATAGAACCGTGTGTGTGTGTGTGTGTGTGTGTGTGTGTGTGTGTGTGTGTGTGTGTAAAGAGATTTATTAAAGTGAATTGGCTATGCTTATTGGAGGCTGACAAGTCCCAAGCCCCAAGATCTGCAGGGTAAATCAGCAAGCTAGAGACCCAGGAAAGCCCATAGTGTAGTTCCAGTCCAAAGGCCAGCAGTTACAGACCCAGGAAGAGTCAACACTTTAAGTCCATAGACAGGAAAAAGTCAATGTCCCAGTTTAAATGCAGTCAGGCAAGAGGAATTCTCTCTTACTCAGCACAAGGATCTGTTTTGTTCTGTTCAGGACTTTACTGATTAGATGAGACCCACCCACATTATGGAAGGCAAACTGCTTTACTCAGTCAGCCGATTAAATGTTCATCCCATCCAAAAACATCCGGAATAACATTTGACCAAATATCTAAACATCCTGTGGCCCAGTCAAGTTGACACATAAAATTCATCATCATACCCTTAGAGGTAGGTAACAGCCACTCAAAAGGCCTGGCCCTGTCATGAACAAGAGACATCAGACAGGCAAATTCTTTGAACTCCTGGATATAAAGAAAGGTAAGGCCCATCCTTGATCTCCGACTCCATCTCTTCCCCCAACACCCCTGCCCACCATTCCTACAATTTCTTTCCACTGCCATTCACACCCTTTTTTTTTTTTGAGACGGAGTTTCACTCTTGTCGCCCAGGCTGGAGTACAATGGTGTGATCTCGGCTCACTGCAACCTCCACCTCCCAGGTTCAAGCGATTCTCTTGCCTCAGTCTCCTGAGTAGCTGGGATAACAGGCACCTGCCACCACACCCAGCTAATTTTTGTATTTTTAGTAGAGACGGGGTTTCACCATTGTTGGCCAGGCTGGTCTCGAACTCCTGGCCTCAGGTGATCCACCTGCCTTGGCCTCCCAAAGTACTGGGATTACAGGCATGAGCCACTGCGCCCAGCTTTTTTTTTTTTTTTTTCTACATTAAGAAAATTTTAAGCCAGGCGCGGTGGCTCATGCCTGTAATCCCAGCACTTTGGGAGGCCGAGGCAGGCAGATCACTTCAGGTCAGGAGTTTGAGACAATCCTGAACAACTTGGTGAAACCCCGTCTCTACTAAAAATACAAAAATTACCTGGGCGTGGTGGTGCATGCCTGTAATCCCAGCTATTCGGGAGGCTGAGGCCAGAGAATGGCTTGAACCCAGGAGGCAGAGATTGCAGTGAGCCCAGATCACACCACTGCATTCCAGCCTGGGTGACAGAGTGAAAACTCTGTCTCAAAAAAAAGAAAAAAAGAAAATTTTAAAGGATGTTTAGGAAAATATCACTTATAAAATTTCTAGATATTCATAAATTAAATAAAATTATGCTTTTTATAGCACACGGAAACAAAAGCCACAAACTCATCTGAAAAACTGTGAAACCACTCATCATTCATAGAGTATTACTAAACTGAATCTAAAGGTCAAAAAAAAGTACTGCAGTAAACCACATGATATGCAAAAGTAAAACACAACTTTTCTTAGGCACAGCCACCTGATATTAGAAACCAGAGCGTTAAGCTGAGGTTGTCCACTTGCTCAAAAGTAATACAGTTTTCATTTGCCCATTCATTTTGTTTGCCCAATAATTCATTTAACTAAACAAGCAAATGTAATGAGCACCTACTATGTGTAAATACAGAGCTAGACTGGGGGCAACACAACAATGAATAAGATACAGCTTTTCCCCGGAAGATCTTGGTGGAGGACCAGATTGCAAATTCTTGCCTGGGCTTCAGAAATCAATTTAGTGTCATGGCTGGGCGTAGTGGCTCACACCTGTAATGCTAGCACTTCGGGAGGCTGAGGTGGGCAGATTACCTGAGGTCAGAAGTTTGAGATCAGTCTGGCCAACATGGTGAAACCCCATCTCTACTAAAAAAATACAAAAATCAGCTGGGCGTGGTGGCACGTGCCTATAATCCCAGGTATTGGTAAGGCTGAGGCAGGAGAACTGCTTGAACCCAGGGTGGGGAGCTGAGGTTGCAGTGAGCTGACATCGAGTCACTTCACCCCAGCCTGGGCAAAAAAGCAAGACTCTGCCTTAAAAAAAAAAAAAAAAAAAAAAAAAAAAAAAAAGCATCGTTTCTCCTGGGAAGCCCTCTTTGATCCCCCAGGACCCCTCTGAGACTGGGCCCCTGCAGCCACTTCCCCAGGTCTGCACCCCCATCACAACACTGTCACACATTCTATAATTGCCTCTGCATATCTCCAACCCCCTCACTGCTTGGGGACATCCAAGAGGACAGGGACTGCATCTGTCTCTTTACCCTGTCACAGCCCTAGCATGTGGTAGTTGCTTAATAAATGTTTGTAAAAAGACTTAGCAGATGATGAAGTCAAATAAATTTCTGCCCAGTGAACGTGAGGACCACAGTAGCAGTATGCTACGGGGAGACTGAGGCGGGAGCGATTAACTTCAGAGGCCATAGAAGGAAATGTTTAAGCTGAGGGTTGGAGAATAAATACAAATTCAGTAGGCAGAGACCTCTCCATGAAAAGAATGCAGCCAACAGCGAAGACACTGAGGCTCAAAAGAGCAAAGTTTGCTTGAATGGAGGGAAGCAGGTCCTCATGGCTGAAGCAGAATTTGAGGGGCTGGGAGAGCTGGAGTGGTGGGCAAAGGAGATAAAGAGGTGTACAAAGCCACACGTGAAGGGCTTGTTTGCCACATGCAGAAATGTGAGTTTCCTGAGGGTCCTCTGCCAGCCCAAGCATGCTGTAGTCAGCTCAGTGCTCCGGCCAGATAACCCAGGCTGTAGTACAGGCGTGGACCCAGCGGAGGGACAGGTGTTACTGGAGAAAGGAAGAGGGATGGGTTCATATGTGAGTCCAGAAAGAGATGCTAAGGGCCCAACCATGACAGTAGCAGTGAGGATGGCAATGAGACAATCAATGTGAGGGATATGTAGGAGATAAAATCAATAAGACTTAGTGAGGTTTTTTTTTAAATGACTAATGCATGAAGACTAGGAAAATATATGTACAATCAATTGAAGTGCTCATGTCTTTCAAAGAGTTCATTATGTCAAAAACATTCTGCAGCTGTTTCATACAAGGAAATCTTTTTTTTTTTTTTTGAGATGGAGTCTTGCTCTGTTACCCAGGTTGAAGTGCAGTGGTGCCATCATAGCTCACTGCAACCTCCGCCTTCTGGGTTCAAGCCATTCTCCTGCGTCAGCCTCCTGAGTAGCTGGGATTACAGGTGCCCGCCACCACACCCAGCCTTTTTTTTTTTTTTTTTGTATTTTTAATAGAGACAGGGTTTCACCATGTTGGCCAGGCTGGTCTTGAACTCCTGACCCCAGGTGATCCACCTGGCTCAGCCTCCCAAAGTGCTGGGATTACAGGCATGAGCCACCGCACCCGGCCAGGAAATCATTTTTATCCCTATTTTAAAAACCTTCTAGTGGTAATTTCTCTCCACTTCCCCCAACTTTGTACCTCAGTGTACTATTGGCACTTATCAAACAGTCTTGTGCTGTTAGAAATAACTTTTCTGGCCAGGCTCGGTGGCTCATGCCTGTAATCCTAAAACCCTGGCAGGCCGAGGCCGGAGGATGACTTGAGGCCAGGAGTTTGAGACCAGCCTGGGCAACATAGTGAGACCCCATCTCTAATAAATAAAAGAAGAATAATCATAAAATAAAAATTATAAAAAAAAAGGACTTTTCACTTGAACATGTGTTATTTTCCCACAGGGAAAACTGAGAACTCAAAGAGAGCAAGGCCAGCGTTTTAGACATCTTCATACCCACCCCATAGTTGTATGTACCGTGGTGCTTTATACCTACAAGGTATAAAGGGAGGTTCCCAGGGAGAAAGGATCAACCAGTAAACAGCAATGGCTGGTTGAGTGGTTGGTTGGTGTGTATCAGAAGGTGATGAGATGGGTCAGAAGTCCTCCACTTTAAAAAAAATAACTGGGCCAGGTGCGGTGGCTCACACCTGTAATCCCAGCACTTTGGGAGGCTGAGGCAGGCTGAGGCCATCTTCTCACTGTGTCTTCACATGGCAGAAGGGGTAAGGGAACTCTTTTAAAAGGGCACCAATCCTATTGATGAGGCTTCCACCCTCATGACCTAATCGCCTCCCAAAGGCTCCACCTCCAATGCCATCACAGTGCGGGTTAGGTTTCAGCATAATCTGGGGAGGAGTACACTCTGTAGCAGCCGCCTGCACACTATTCACCCATCACTGCAATAAAATCACTGAGAAGAGGCCAGCCAGTGCCGTGTTCTCTGGGTCTAGAGCCTCTCCAGGATCAGGTCCCTTGGCAGGCAGGCAGCTGCTCCCTGTCTGCCTCCTCAGAGCCGAATCTGGGCTGCCAGTGTGTCTTTCATTGCCACAGCCCCAGAACTAACATGAGGCTCAGCATACAGGAAGGTAGACAGATATTACTGGATGGAAAGAAGGACAATGCATTAACGAGGGATTGTAAAATGCTAAACGGTCAATTGGGGGAGGGGAGTATAGAGTGAGGTCCTGGAATTCTAGAGTTGGGTCTGTAATCCCAGCACTTTGGGAGGCCGAGGCGGGCGGATCACGAGGTCAGGAGATGGAGACCATCCTGGCTAACACAGTGAAACCCCGTCTCAATGAAAAATACAAAAAATTAACTGGGCGTGGTGGCGGGCGCCTGTAGTCCCAGCTACTCGGGAGGCAGAAGAATGGCGTGAACCCAGGAGGTGGAGCTTGCAGTGAGCCAAGATTGCGCCACTGCACTCCAGCCTGGGTGACAGAACGAGACTCTGTCTCAAAAAATAAATTAATTAAATAAATAAAATAAAATAAAATAAAATGATCTGCTAACACCCTCACTTGTTCACACAGTAGTAGAGTAACTGTCCAAGGTCATATGCTAGTCAGGGGCAGAATGGGGCCAAGTGCTTCTGTCACAGGGCGAGCTGCCCCTAATGTGCATGGAGATCTAGTGACAGTGTTGGGTGCCAGAAAGTCCCAGCTCTAAACAGCCCTTCTGCCAAGGGTGATAAAACCGTCAGGCTGCTGTAATCAAATCTGACCCTGGAAACCAAGGGCTTTTTCCCCAGCAGCACCAGGAGTAACCTTAGATCCAAGCTCCCCTGAGAGAGATTCCCCACCCCTACGCTGGCTGCCCACTGCCCCATCTCTCTGTAACTGGTTCTGCAGGGAGGGATACCCCAGGCCAGAAGGGAAGACCCATGAAATGTGCAAAGGATGGGGCATTGCCCATCCAGTACCCCTCCAGCCCCGCTCTCTCCAATTCCCAGCCTCAAATGCAGGCCAGAACCCAGGGCTTCACCCCGCTGTGGGAGACGGGCAGGACCCAGCATGATGGGGCAGTGAGGGCTGCTCCCTCCTCCTCCCCACCAGAAGTAATCATGCACCTCCCTCCTCTAAACTCTATTTGTGGCTCATGTTCTGCATGTTCTGCTTTCATCCTCCCTGACACATCTATGCACATTTGACTCACACATGCTTTTTCCTTTCCACCTAAATTAAGTGGTCCTTAAGGGCAAGGGCCAGATTGCACTTGTCTTAGACCCCAGGTGGAGAGACCTCAGTAAACGTGACATTTCTGAGGCTACTTGCAGTTTCTAAAGTCTATCTTCTTCCTGATTCTCTCCTTGCTTCTGTACTTCTTAGCAAGTTGATGTTTCTGTGAGGAATGTGATTTAAAATCAAGAAACTACCAATACAAGGTCCCAATTGCCTGTGAACTGGTTTAGCGGTCCCGGATATTTACTTATTTTTTTGAGACAAGTTTCGCTCTGTCATCCAGGATGGAGTGTAGTGGCGTGATCCTAGCTCACTGCAACCCCCGCCTCCTGGGTTCAAGTGATTCTCCTGCCTCAGCCTCCTGAGTGGCTAGGACCACAGGTGCACACAACCAAGCCCGGATAATTTTTTTGTGGAGATGGGGTTTCGCCACTGTGCTTGGCTTTGGTCTCAGTTGTTTAAAACGTGTGCTAGAAACGCTCCTTTGTGCCCCCGAACTTCCTGTTCCTTAAGGACTTCCAGGCTCCTTTTGTGTGTCCTGTTGAGTGTCAGGACTGAAACCATTCACACGGGAGGACAGCTCCTGTTCCCAGGGAGAAAGGATGAATGCGCCTGTGGACCAGGTTCTAGGTGTTGTTACCACATTAAGGCTGACACTGATGATTGACTGGTGGTTCTTCTTACTTCTCACATCACCCTTAACACCCACCTCCACACCAAAAGCCTCTGGGCCAGGCCTTTAACTCTGTTTCAATGGGGGAGAGATTAGAGAAGTTGCATGTATATAGAAGATACACAGTTCTGAACTTACATTGGAAATATCGATATAAACTCACAATGTAGTTACATTTTTCAGCCTTGCACTGTGGCTGGAGCCTGTAATCCCAGCACTTTGGGAGGCCAAAGTAGGAGGATCGCTTAAGCCCAAGATACCGAGACCAGCCTGGGCAATATAGTGAGACCCCACCTCTATTTAAAAAAAAAAAAAAAGGAAAGAAAAAAGAAAATAAAAAACATTTCCTGGGCACATGTTCTCAGGGCCTCCTGAGCCTGTGTCACAGGCCATGATCCTTACACACAAAATCACACATTTCCTAGCTTTGTCAACAGAAAAAGCCTAAAACCAATGACCAACTCAGTAACAACAAACACTTCCGATGGTCATGGTATTTATGGTCTCTAAATCCCATTTCCACAAGAAGCAACTAAAGACCCTTAAAGAAATAGCTCATTCCAGGTCTGTGGCAGCAAAAATACAAGCTAATCCTGCATGTCCAGTCATGCTAGAAAGCAAAGAAGCTTTCAAAGACCACTTAGTCAAGGCTGCAGTGAGCCATGAACGCACCACTGCACTCCAGTCTGGGCAACAGAGCAAGACTGACTCCTATGATAGATAGAAATGATAGAATATCCTATGATAGAGTCAGAAATGACTAGAATATCCTACTGATAGAAATGATAGAGTATCCTATGATAGAAATGATAGAATATCCTATGATAGATAGAAATGATAGACTATCCTATGATAGAAATGATAGAATATCCTGTGATAGACAGAAATGATAGAATATCCTCATGATAGTATAGAAATGATAGACCTATGCCTATGATCAGAAGATGATAGGGAATCAATCCATGTGATATTGACAGAAATGATAGAATATCCTGATAGATATAAATGATAGAATATCCTATGACAGATAGAAATGACAGAATATCCTGTGATAGATAGAAATGATAGAATAGCCTATGATTGATAGATACAAATGATAGAATATCCTATGATAGATGGATAGAAATGATAGAATATCCTATGATAGACAGAAATGATAGAATATCCTATGATCGATAGAAATGATAGAATATCCTATGATAGACAGAAATGATAGAACATCCTATGATAGACAGAAATGATAGAATAGCCTATGATAGATACAAATGATAGAATATCCTATGATAAATAGAAATTATAGAATAGCCTATGATAAATAGAAATGATAGAATATCCTATGACAGATAGATAGAATATCTATGATAAATAGATATAAATGATAGAATATACTATGATAGGAATGATAGAATATCCTATGATAGATAGAAATGAGAGAATATCCTATGATGGATAGAAATGATAGAATAGCCTATGATAGATACAAATGATAGAATATCCTATGATAGATAGATAGAAATGATAGAATATCCTATGATAGATAGATAGAAATGATAGAAGGCAGAGGTTGCACTGAGCCGAGATCATGCCATTGCACTCCACCCTGGGCAACAAGAGCGAAACTCTGTCTCAAAAAAAAAAAAAAAAGCCAAGTGTGGTGGTGCACACCTGCAGTCCCACCTACTCAGAAGGCTGAAATGGGAGAATCACCTGAGCCCAGGAGGTCAGGCTGCAGTAAGCCACCACTCCAACCTAGGTGACAGAGCGAGACCCTGTCTCAATAAAAGAAAAAAAAGCCAGACAGTATATGCTCCCTTATATAGAAGTACAAATCTATTAAGTATTCTTGCAAAAACAAGCAAACCAAATCTGTTGTCTCTGACTTTAATTACTAGTTTACAGAAAATACAGGGGCAGTAAAAAAAAAATTACCATGGGAATGCAGATGGTCTAACAGAAACTCCAAGTTTAACAAATACAGAAAAAATAATCAAAGACATACTTTGGATTACAAGGTTACAAGAGGAACAGGCGCTGTGGCTCACGTCTATAATCCCAGCACTTTGGGAGGCCGAGGCGGGCAGATCATGAGGTCAAGACCATCCTGGCCAACATGGTGAAATCCCGCCTCTACTAAAACTGCAAAAAAATTAGCCGGGCGTGCTGGCAGGCACCTGTAATCCCAGCTACTCAGGAGGCTGAGGCAGGAGAATCGCTTGAACCCAGGAGACAGAGGTTGCAGTGACCGAGATCACGTCACTTCATTCCAGCCTGGGTGACAGAGTGAGACTCTTTCTCAAAACAAACAAAAAAAGATTACAAGAGAATTTTAGAGACATATCAGCCCATTGCAATGTATGGAATTTACTTAGATTCCAATTTGAAAAAAACTATACCCCCAAACATTTATGAGGCCGGGAAATGTAAACAGTGACTGGATATTTACTTACCTTAAAGAATTACTACTCTTGGTCAAGGTGGGTGGCTCGCCTGTAATCCCAGCACTTTGGGAGGCCGATGCATGGATCAATGAGGTCAGGAGAGATCTGAGACCATCCTGGCTAACACGGTGAAACCCCGCCTCTACTAAAATACAAAAACTAGGCCGGGCGAGGTGGCAGGCGCCTGTAGTCCCAGCTACTCGGGAGGCTGAGGCAGGAGAATGGCGTGAACCCTGGAGGTGGAGCTTGCAGGCTGAGATCCGCCATCGTACTCCAGCCTGGGCGGGTAGAGCAAAGACTACCCCAAAAAAAAAAAAAAAAAAAAAAAAAAAAAAAAAAGAATTACTACTCTTAGGTATGACAATGGTAGTGTGACTACTTAAAAAAGCAGTCCTGGCCGGGCGCGGTGGCTCACGCCTGTAATTCCAGCACTTTGGGAGGCTGAGGTGGGCAGATCACCTGAGGTTAGGAATTCCAGACCAGCCTGGCCAACATGGTGAAACCCTATCTCTACTAAAAGTACAAAAATTAGTTGGGCATGGTTGCTCATGCCTGTAATCCCAGCTACTTGGGAGGCTGAGACAGGAAAATCGCTTGAACCCAGGAGGTATAGGTTGCAGTGAGCCAAGATCGTGCCATTGCACTCCAGCCTGGGCGACAAGAGCGAAACTATGTCTCAAAAAAAAAAAAAGAAAGAAAAAGAAAAAAAGTCCTTATCTTTTGGAGATATATTCTGAAATATTTCCTAAAGAAATATGATAGCTGAGATTTGCTTCAATGTTACGTAAGAGGAATGTATGGAAGTATTGATGGAACAATGTTGAGCATGAACTGGTAATTGCTGAAGCTGAATGATGGGTACATTGGCATTCTTTATACTCTTCTCTCTGCTTTTGTAGGTATTTAACATCTTTAACATCTTCCATGATAAGAAGTTTAAAACAGGCCAGGCGTGGTGGCTCACGCCTGTAATCCCAGCACTTTGCAAGGCCAAAGCAGGCAGATCACTTGAGGTCGGGAGTTCGAGACCAGCCTGGCCAACGTGGCAAAACCCCGTCTCCACTAAAAATACAAAAAAAAAAAAAAAAAAAAAATTTTAACCAGGTGTGGTGGCATGTGCCTGTAGTCCCAGCTACTCAGGAGGCTGAGATGGGAAAATCGCTGGAACTCGGGAGGTGGAGGTTGCAGTGAGCTGAGATGGCACCACTGTACTCCAGCCTGGGCAACAGAGCGAGACTCCATCTAGTGTTATTGTCAGCAATATATTCATATTGTCACTTTGGAAACTTCTGTAGACTGAATGATAAAGCATATAAGTAATTACGTTAATATGACTAGGAACCTAAAATTTCAAGACAATTGATACAAATGAAATAAATACAAACCCTGCAAATATATATATATACACACACACACACACACATATATACACACACATATATATATACACACACACACATATATACACACATATTATATATATATTTTTGAGATGGAGTCTCCCACTGTCGCCAGGCTGGAGTGCAGTGGCACAATCTTGGCTCACTGCAACCTCCGCCTCCCGGGTTCAAGCGATTCTCCTGCCTCAGCCCCCCGAGTAGCTGGGACTAGAGGTGCGTGCCACCATGCCCTATTTTTGTATTTTTAATGGCTATTTTTGTATTTTTAATAGAGACGGGGTTTCTCCATGTTGGCCAGGATGATCTTAACCTCGTGATCTGCCCGCCTCGGCCTCCCAAAGTGCTGGGATTATAGACGTGAGCCACAGCGCCTGGCCCCTGCAAAATATATATATTTTTGAGATGGAGTTTAGCTCTTGTCGCCCAGGCTGGAGCCCAATGACACGATCTCGGCTCACTGCAACCTCCACCTCCGGGTTCAAGCAATTCTCCTGCCTCAGCCTCCCAAGTAGCTTGGATTACGGGCATGTGCCGCCACACCTGGCTAATTTTGTATTTTTAGTAGAGATGGGGTTTCTCCGTGTTGGTCAGTCTGGTCTTGAACTCCAGACCTCAGGTGATCCACCTGCCTCAGCCTCCTAAAGTGCTGGGATCCAGGTGTGAGCCACCATGCCCAGCCACCCTGCAATATTGAATTTGACTTGGAACATCAGTATTAACTTACTTCTTGTTGTTTCTGAAAGATAAACATCTCCTGGCTATGCCCACTGAAAAAGACCTTTAAAAAAAAAAAAAAAAACTAGTAGCAATCCTAGGACTCAGAATGTGGTCTCTGACATGCACCAGAGACTGAGAAATGGCCGAGTCCATGTCTAGGGCAGGAAATGGACAAGTTGAACTTGAGCTATCTTGTGCCTAAAATCAAGGAAACATCAAAGGCAACTGGAGTGGTTGAAAGAACACAGGAAACATCCAGAAGGAGGTCCCAGATGGACAGCTTGAGCCTCAACAATACCAACTGCAATGGATTGAAACACAAATGCATGAAATCCACAAGTTTGTAATGATAATTAATTTAAAACAATAACCTCATTGATCACCTTTGGTAGCTGTTAGAGCATCATCTGATTATTCCAAAAATTGGTAAGTGATGGGAAAGTATCAAGCGTTTATCATACTTTTCCCATACAAACCATATTTTAGCATAATCAAATAATGAACAAGGAAAACATTTTCTTTATGGAAGACTCATACCCAATTAAGTAATTAAGGAGTGACAGAACTAGAAAATCATAACTTTGCAATATCTAATGCAATAGAATCTAGGCAATGATCATCAATGGTTTAGGAAAAAGATTAACGAGAAACTTTATAATGGCCAACGTGGGCAACATCTCTACAAAGATAAAAACTAGCTGGTGTGGTGGTACGCACTGTAGTCCTAGCTACTTGGGAGGCTGAGGCAGGAGTATTGCTTGAGCTCAGGAGGTGAAGGCTGCCGTGAACTATGATTGCATCACTGCACTCAGCCTGGGTGACAGAGTGAGACCCTGTCTCCAAATAAACCAACAAACTGTATAATAGATAGATCAGTCTGGTATCACCTGAACCCACTGAAAGTGGAACAGCAAGGCATTATGTGCCACATGAGATGATGCCAGCTCCACTTATGAAACAGTCCTGTCAAAAAATAAATAAAGGCCGGGCACGGTGGCTCAAGCCTGTAATCCCAGCACTTTGGGAGGCCGAGACGGGCGGATCACAAGGTCAGGAGATCGAGACCATCCTGGCTAACACGGTGAAACCCCGTCTCTACTAAAAAATACAAAAAACTAGGCGGGCGCAGTGGCGGGCGCCTGTAGTCCCAGCTACTCGGGAGGCTGAGGCAGGAGAATGGCGTGAACCCGGGAGGCGGAGCTTGCAGTGAGCTGAGATCCGGCCACTGCACTCCAGCCTGGGCGGCAGAGCGAGACTCCGTCTCAAAAAAAAAAAAAAAAAAAAATAAATAAATAAATAAAAATCTGGCTGGGTGCGGTGGCTCACGCCTGTAATCCCAGCAGTTTGGGAGGCCAAGGCAGGTGATCACCTAAGGTCAGGAATTTGAGACCAACATGGTGAAACCCTGTCTGCACCAAAAAATACAAAAAAATTAGCCAGGCATAGTGGTGCATGCCTATAATCCCAGCTACTTGGGAGGATGAGGCACAAGAATTTGCTTGAACCTGGGAGGCGGAGGTTACAGTGAGCTGACATCACACCACCACACTCCAGCCTGGGCAACAGAGCAAGACTCCGTCTCAAAAATAAATAAATAAATAAATAAATCTAAATTTATTCAACCTCCTAGCTCTTATTATCTTACAGAAAAAAAAAAAAAAAGAGGACAAAGAGGAGTATCTTTTTATTTTTTGCACAGATGGGGTTTCACCATGTTGCCCAGGCTGGTCTCAAACTCTTGGGCTCGAGTTATCTGCCTGCCTCAGCCTCCCATAGTGCTGGGACCACAGACATGAGGAATCAGTGCCTGGCTCAAGAGGAGCATCTCGGCAGGGCACGGTGGCTCACGCCTGTAATCCCAGCACTTTGGGAGGCTGAGGCGGGCGGATCACAAGGTCAGGAGATCGAGACCACGGTGAAACCTCGTCTCTACTAAAAATACAAAAAAAAAAAAAAAATTAGCCGGGCGCGGTGGCGGGAGCCTGTAGTCCCAGCTACTCAGGCAGGAGAATGGCGTGAACCCGGGAGGCGGAGCTTGCAGTGAGCCAAGATCGGGCCACTGCACTCTAGCCTGGGGGACAGAGCGAGACTCCGTCTCAAAAAAAAAAAAGAAAAAAAAAAGAGGACCATCTTAGACACCACTCTGAGGATACAGTTAGCCAAATATAGAATGGGGGCAATTCTGTAGGAAAAATTATTGTTCGTCAATAAGTAGCATTGAAAGAATAGAAGAGCTGGCCGGGCGCGGTGGCTCAAGCCTGTAATCCCAGCACTTTGGGAGGCCGAGACGGGTGGATCACGAGGTCAGGAGATCGAGACCATCCTGGCTAACACGGGGAAACCCCGTCTCTACTAAAAAATACAAAAAACTAGCCGGGCGATGTGGCGGGCGCCTGTAGTCCCAGCTACTCAGGAGCCTGAGGCAGGAGAATGGCGTAAACCGGGGAGGCGGAGCTTGCAGTGAGCTGAGATCCAGCCACTGCACTCCAGCCTGGGCGACAGAGCGAGACTCCGTCTCAAAAAAAAAGAAAAAAAAAGAAAGAATAGAAGAGCTGTTAGAGATTAAAAGAAACCTGAGAGACACAGCAACTAAATACAATTTGTTTATCTCAGTTGATTCCTGACTCAAACCAACCAAATAATTTTTGAGGCAATTGGAGAAAACTGTCCATGGACTGGATAATTGATAAGGAATTACTGTATACTTTGTGGGATATCATGGAATTGTGATCAAGTTGTTAAAAATTTAGTCCTATTTCTTAGAGACACATACAAAGTATATACAGGTGAAACTAAATTGTCTGACACATGCTTTAAAAATACCCTAGGGGATAGGGGGGAAGGCAGATAGATGAAACAAAGGGGCAGAATGTTAATAACTGTTGCAGCTTGGTTCTTTATATTCTGGCTCCTTACTTGTGTACATTTAAAATTCGCCATGACAAAAAAGTTAAATGTAGAACCTTTTTAAAAAAAATAAGCAAAACAAGCCCTTGCACAGGTATTCACGGAACTGAACTCTTGGAAATTTAAGGAACTGGAAAGCCAGTCAAGGCTGGAGGCGTTGGGGAGATGGCAGGGCAGGGAAGACTCTGAGTTTGACCTGGGCCTGGCATGATGGTGGAAGAGAGGGGAAGGGGCATGAACCAATGCATAGTAGGGTCAAAAGCCTCATCGTGCACATGCCAAGTGCATTCCTTGTTCCCATGCTGTGGGTGATGGGTGCTTGTTCCATCTCCTGGCCACACTATGGAGCCTTTATTTTTTTTTTCATTTTTTGAGACAGAGTTTCACTCTTGTTTCCGAGGCTGGAGTGCAATGGCACGATCTAGGCTTACTGCAACCTCCACCTCCTGGGTTCAAGCAATTCTCGTGTCTCAGCCGCCCGAGTAGCTGGGATCACAGGCACACGCCACCACACCTGGCTAATTTTTTATATTTTCAGTAGAGACGGGGTTTCATCATGTTGGCCAGGCTGGTCTCAAACTCCTGACCTCAAGTGATCCACCTGCCTCAGCCTCCCAAAGTGCTGGCACTACAGGCGTGAGTCATCATACCCAGCCCTACTCTGGGGTCTTTTAGATGAAAAATGCCACCATTGTCCCACACTTCAGACTCTTCCAGACCCTCTCTCCCCAACTCCCAAACCCCCCAGTCCAAGGTGCAGCACCGCCCCACCCAATTGGCAACTGACACAAAGAATGCTGGTCTATGCCTCCACCTGCTGGTGGCTACTGGGAAGTGAACCTGCCAAAAGCCAAAGGGCCCCCTGAACAGGGAGTTAAGAATGTTGTAGAAAGATCTGGTCTTTCCCTCATAAAAGAAACACATGCCAATAAACATATAAGAAAGCCTTTAATTTCATCACCATAAACATTATACTCTGATTGCTCACTTACAGTATAAAATATTTGCCCCGCTAAATAAATAAGACATTATTGCAAACGGCACTTAAACCCCCCTGAGAGATAAGACCTCCTTAGCTCAGGCAGGGGGTGCTCCTGAGTTTCTGTGTGAGATTCCCCAAGCACAGATATACTCTGGGGGGGCTGAGATGGACAAAGGCCTGGGAAACCACACTTTGTGCTTCTGGTCCTGCAACAGCTCCAAACAGGGTTGTGGAGCCAGTGGGGAAAGTTGGGGGTGAGGGAAATTTCAGGCAGTGCCTTCATCAGCCCAGTTCTAGAGACAGTAGAGGGGAGTAGAAGTGGGGGGAACCAGGCTGGGCCAAGAGAAAAGGGGTGGTTAGGGAAGCTGTTGAGACCTGAAGCCCCACCCTGCACCTTTCTTCAACCCCCTAACCTTGGGTAACAGCATTTGGAATTATCAGTCGGGATGAGTAAAATTTCCAAGGTCCTGGGTTAGGCATTTTGAGGAGCCAGACCCCAGGAGAAGAAGATTCTGGCAATGATCAGCCCAACGACCAGTGATCTCAGTGGACCTGATTGTTGGGGATCCCACCCTACCCAAATCTTAGACACCAACACAGAAAAGCTAGCAATGGATTCCCTTCTACTTTGTTAAATAAATAAGTTAAATATTTAAATGCCTGTGTCCCTATGATGGCAACAAAGGGACCAATAGGCCACGTCCTGATAAAAGGTAAGAGTCGAGGGATCAGCAAAAAGGCAGTGCTGTGGGCTGAGGGGACCTGGTGTGTTGCCCCTCAGGACTCTTCCCCTACAAATAACTTTCATACGTTCAAATCCCACGGAGGAGTGTTTCATCCTAGAAACTCCCATGCAAGAGCTACATTAAACGAAGCTGCAGGTTAAGGGGGCTTAGAGGTGGGAAACCAGGTGACTGAGTTTACTCAGCTCCCAAAACCCCTTCTCTAGGTATGTCTCAGCCAGGAGGCTAGCTGTTAACCCTGAGCCTGGGTAATCCACCTGCAGAGTCCCCACATTCCAGTGCATGGAGCAAATCAAATGCCTTGCCCTTCTAGCCTCCCTGTAGAAGTCCAGACTGAAACCCCCTTGGAAGGCTTCCAGTCAGGCAGCCCTAGAGACTGGGGAGAAGGGAGAGGGATATCCCAGCCCCCAGCTGTGCAGCTATGCACCTCAGCAGCACAGGGTGGCAGCAGAGAGCCACATTACTTTGGCAGCAACAGAAACTGGCGGCCAGCCCGGAAGCCCCATGGGGCTAACAAAGAGTGGGGAGCTGGGACCCAGTGAGGCAGGCCCTCCACCCCAATGTGCTGGAAGTTTTCTACACCGAGTATTTGGCCAAGTCGCTCTTGTCAAATACTACCTGTGTAGCAAAGTAAATGGCAACCAGACCCAGGCCTGCAGCAGACACCATATAGGCAGTGACAGACTGGCTGAGCTGGACGATGGAGCCCATAAACAGGGACGGGGCCACCTGGGACAGCAGGAAGGCACTATCCAGGATGGCGAGGTCCAGGCAGATGCCCCGGCCCGGAACCACCCTGGCCTCGGTGGGCTCACCCACCACCACACGTACAGAGACATCGCAGGCAGAGGCCCCGCAGAGCGCAGGTGGAGGCGGAAGCAGGCCACTGCCTCCAGCACCCACGTGTCCATTAGGGAAGGGAGCTCCAGGCTTAGGGCCTGGCAGGAAGCTGGTCATCAGGCTGTCCTCACTGCTAGTGCCTCCAGCGTCCCCTCGGTATTTGGGCAGGAACACCTAAGGCGGAGGGGTGAAGGAAAGGGGAAGAGGACAGGTGTGTACCCAGCACTGGGCCCCCCATGCCCCCCAGCTGTGAGACTGGACCCTCACCTCCACCCCAGGGGCCGGAAAAACACAGGCAATGGGGCTTCATGAGAATCAGGAGCAGGAGAGAAGATGAAGACCTTAGTTGGTGCAGGTCTAACCAGGACCCTTCCTCAAGAGTGGGAGAAGGGTAATGGGTGGGGCGGGGACAAAATGTGAACCCCAAAGTCTAGGTCTCCTCTAGCCTCTTAGAACAGGTAAGAGGCAGACAAACTCAATACCACAAGTCAAAGAGAGAACAGAGCTCCAAGGTAAGGAAAAGACACAGGGGGAATGAAGATGGTGGGAGGAGATGCACAGAATAGAGGAACAAAAGCCAAGGCAGGGCCCCTGATAGCCCAAACGCCACGCGGCTCTCCTAACCTTCCTTCCTGCCTGCCCTCCGCTTTGACATCTGGAAATCCTCATTGCCCTGTGCATAGAAGCTCTGCCTCTCTGGCATCCCAGATGCCACTAGGGTAGCTGCCCTGCCATGCGCTCCCTTGTCCCCAGCCTTGGGGCAGGGAGAATCCAGTAGACCTCAAGCAGGAGGAATGCCCCTCTTCCCACCTCCTCCAGCCCCAGCTGTGCTAATGTTGAAGGCTTCCTACTTCCTTCCTGTCTGACTTAGATCAGAGTGACTGGTCGACCAGCATCCCCACAACCCCTGCCCTTGATGGCCCAGAGCCTCCTATTTAAGGACAAGGCCAGGTCTTATCCAACATTGTCTCCATGCCAGAAGAGTTGAGTTGGCTGCATTTGCGAGCTAGGAGCCATGGCAAAGCTCAAACCTGACACCAGGGAAGCCCACAGCTCACCATACAGCTCAACAAGCGGGTAAAGGAACAGGCAGACAGCGTGCAGTGCCAAGTCTGCCATCAGCTGCTGTTAGGAAGGGGCCTCCCAGGACTTCTCCTTCCTGCCTGCCACCCCAGGAATGTCTGCTAAGGCTGGAGTCTGGAGTGGTCCAAGGATAGACATGCTGCTGCATCTGGAAAAGATGGCTAGCCCCAGAACGTTCCCTGGCACGATGGCACACACTCAGGCCTGGCTGCTGATGCCAGCCCCCTGCCCCCAGCCCAGGCAAGCAGAAGAGTGAAGGTTGAAGGTTATCAGTGGGCTAACAGGGGTCTCAGGGACCAGGCTCCCCTAACCAAAACCTTGGCCCCTCCCCTCCATACCTCTCACCCCTGCAGCTACCTGCTTAGTTAACCAGCCTCTGAGCTACAAACTTACCTACTCCTCCCCAAGTGCTGTGAGAGGCAGGGGCAGGTCTTCCCTACAGTCTGAGAGCTCTCTGAGAGCAGGCCTGCATCTCCTCCTCCCTTGGGACACCCCAACTGCATGCCCTTCAAGGCAGAGTCCAGCACCCAGGGTTGTAGCTCAGTGAGGTCACTGGAGGGGACAGGGTAACCACACTGCCTGGGTTAGGTAGCTTCCCAAGGAAGGGGGCCCCTGGAGGGCTGGTTAGTGTAGGGCCGACCAAGCAGGAGGTCCCCACGACTCACACAGTGCCCAAGTGAGTGGGTCAGGTGTCAAGCTCAGATATCTGCCATGGGGCAAGGGGAAGGGGAAAGGGAAGAACAAAGGAGGGAGGCAGGAAAAGAAAAGGGAATTAGAAAAGCCAGAAAGGAAGTGGGTAGGAAGGAGCCTGCCCTATCTACAGACCAGAGTAGGACACAGGCTAAGTCAGGTTGCTGCTCCCTGAAGAAAGAGGTGTTGCTAAGGACGGACCATTCCCACTCATTCCCACTCGCATCTGCTGAGGCTGACAGGGGTCATCCGATCTAGCGCCCTGCCTCTTCATAGAACAACCAGCCTAGAAACCTAGGGCTCCTGCTGGCCTGACTCTTCGGGATTCCCGCTAATGGTTTTGCATTTCCTGCAATCATCCATTCAAGTGCTACACAGTCCTGACCCCAGGAAGTCATTCCCAGAATCTAATCTACACTCTTCTGCAGACCAAGCCTCTGGCCCTGGGGCTAGGATGAGCTTCCTCTCTGATTCAAAGAAGCCTTCTCCCAAGTTCCTTGCCAGGTATCAGGTTCTGGGCTAGTGGGCCTCCCAAAAACCCAGACCACCCCTCCCACCCTGACTCCACCCACCAGCCAATGAGTACCTGCCTCTCCCGGTGGTAGAGGGAGGCCAGTGTGTAGGGCAGGATCTGCAGGGCTGAGAAGGTGAACCCAGTGAGGGCGGCTGAAGCCGTCACCACAGCCACGCTGTGGGACAGGCACGTGGCACCGGCAGCCACAGGGAAAGCTGCCACACTGGCCAGATAGACTGCTCGAGTGCCGAATCGCTGCACCAGCCGGTCCATGACCAGAGAGAAGACCAGGGAGATGGCGCACTGCAGGAACAGCCCCAGACTGCCCATCCGAACGCCTGCAGAGGGAGAGAGGCCATCAGACAGGGTCTGGCAGGGAAGGGTACGCGCAGTCTTGAGGAGATGAGAAGGCGGGACCACAGGCACCTGCTGCACAAGACCTGCTGTGGACCAGCCCTGCTCCCCAGCACCCTTCCCCTTTCTACCTGTAGCAATGGGAGTCCAGGTTCTTCCCCTGACCCTCAGAGAATGTGGGCAAAGCCCCTCGCTGAAGGCAGAGGAAGGTGGTCCGAAGGTTTCTTGGGAGTCTCAGCTGTGGGGACAGGAGGGTGAGAGGGAACACAAAGACAGATAGCCATAGGCTTCAAGACGATTCTAGGACACCTGGAAGGCACTGGTGAGATTATTTGGAAAGTCGTCGGGGGAGGAGAGGCAACACTGCGGCTGGAACCAGGCAGGTCTAAAATCCAGCCTTGACTCCTCCACTCCCTCAAGACTTTGAATAAGCTCCACCTTTCCTTCTGTCAAACTGGGGCAATGACTCTGATCAAACTCCTAGAGCAGCCAGAGGCCCTCCTGAAACTGCAGGCAGAGATGTTCCACACCCGTGAGGAGCTGTGTGTGCAGACTGGGTCCATCCCCACTTTCCTGACAGAGAAGGGCCAGGATGGAGAGGCACCAGCCCAGACACAGCCCCAAGTGTCGTCTCTGGTGGGCGGCTCCCACACCCGCCTCTGCTGGCTGCTGAGGCCTTACCTTCATCATAGTGTCTCCGGGCCTCGGTGCCCAGCTCAGCTCTGGGCACGCCCTGGTACAGCCCCTCGCCCACGAAATCCGTGTAAAACAGCGTGAAGGTCATGAGTGCCATCCAGCTGCACAGCTCAGCCACGAAGAGCCGGCGCAGGGTGCGGGGCATGCGGCAGCACAGCTGGTGCAGCCGGGGAAGCAGGGCGCCCAGGTTCCGGAAAGCCAGGCGGGCCCAGCACGGACAGCAGTGGGACGGCAGGGAGGGGGCAGACAGCCCTTCCGCTGGCTCGGCGGGGCCCAGTGCTGCCTCCTCGGCCACCAGCAGTGTGGCTGCTACGCAGGTGAGGAAGATGAGGGTGAGCAGGCCAAAGAGGCACTCCTCCTGGGTGCCCAGGTAGGGGGCCAGGGCACTGGTGTCCCAGTCAATGGCAGGCAGGAGGTAGCCCAGGCAGCCCCCAAGACTGATCATGAAGGCATAGACGGAGTAGGCCTGGCGACAGTGGTCCGGGTCCCGGAACAGGTCAGAGAGCAGGGCCTCCAGTGGAGTGAAGCACACCTGGCCACAGAAGTCCAGCAGCCCCACGCCCAGGATGAGCAGTGCCAGCTCCAGGGACCTGGGATCCGGGCACAGCAGCCCTGCCAGCCAGCCGGCCCTTGGGATGAGAAAGAGGCTCAGCAGGATGCCCAAGGACAGCACCCAGATGAAGGGCCGCCGGCGGCCATAGCGTCCGCGCCAGTGGTCACTGGCTGAGCCTAGGAGCGGGACAGAGACCAGGCCCAGCACTGGACCGATGCCTGCAAGAAGGGAAGTAGTATGAGTCAATGGCTGGGACAAGTAAAGGGCAAGGGGAAGGGGACCCAAGCTCTGTGAGAAGGATGGAAATAACATTCCGTACTCGACACTGTGCTACATCTTCCCAGGGATGCTGTAATTTACTCCTCATAACACAGGCATTACAGATGCCCCCATTTTCAGATGGACAAACTGAGGCATGGAGCAACTAAGAAGTGATATTTATTCAAGGGCACAGACCTAGGGAGGGTAAGAGGCAGTGTTTCAACAAGCAGTGTGACTCCAGAGCCTGCAATCCTCAGAGGGACACCTCTCCCTGGGGGTGAGGGGTTGTCACACAATGGTGACTACTTGCCTTCTGTGGCTTTTGCAGAATTTATCTGCAGAGTCAGAAGCTTGCCCTAGGGGTAGGAGCAAGCCCCAGCTGGGAGACCTTGATGGAGTCCCAGCTCTACTGTTCAGCTGCTATTTGGCTTCGGCTAAGGCTTACCTAACCTCTTAAAAGCCTCTGCTTCCTTCTCTGTAAAATGGATCACCTCAAATGGTAGTTGTAAACATTGAATGAGATAATCGCTGTAAATTATAAAAGGGCTAGCCAAAGGTTAGGAGCCTTTCTCCAGTGTCTCCTATGAGCCAGGCACTGTGCAGGACCAGGGATCCAGAGGTGACTAGGGTATGTCCTTGATATTCTCTTCTTTCTCTTGGTGTGCCCCCTCAGCCCAGGGTCACCCTCCTGCCTAGCAATGCCTTCCCAGCAGACCACCTCTCCCTCCAAGCAGCTCCCAGGGCAGAGGTACGCCTGCCCCACATCCCAGGTGGCACGTATCTGGAACAGGAAGGAAGGAGGATGTTGTGACTCACCCAGCACCATGGTCATGAACTTCTCTTCTACCCCCACTTCCAGCAGCAGAGGCGGCACATAGGTGATGCCTGCGGCCAAACACACTTCCAGGCCAAAGGTTAGCAGGTTGATCAGCAAGAGCTGGGCTTTCCGGTGCCGCAGCAGGCGGCTCACCCACAGCCTCTGGACCATAGTGGGCCAGGCGGGTAGGGCTCAGGGGGCCGTTTAAGCACTCCAGAACTGCTTCGTCTCCGCTCTGCTCCAGAAGCCACGGCCTCTCCTCCTTGCTGCCGCCAACTGCCTAGCAATCAGCCAGGCGCCCATTTCCGCCAGCCCTTTGGTGCCGGTCCAGCTTCTCAGCCCATGCTCAACACCTGCTGCTGTGGGGCACCTCAGTG
The DNA here is from genome assembly GCF_008728515.1 of Papio anubis. Classification (NCBI taxonomy): domain Eukaryota; kingdom Metazoa; phylum Chordata; class Mammalia; order Primates; family Cercopithecidae; genus Papio; species Papio anubis. Next base: position 156,029,309 of record NC_044976.1, on the reverse strand, counting down.
GGGACACATCTCATCACTCAGATCCTAAAAGGGCGGGGCAATCACAAGCACACGGGGTGTTAAGTTCTGGGAGCCAGGTCTCCAGGATTTGCTCTAAATTGTCTGGATCCTGATCATTCACAGGCTGGCGATTGGCCCTGCCACCAAGGTGCCACCCCCTGCTGCCCAGTCAGGAAATGCATGTTAATATTAGCCTAAGGCTGACATAATTAATAAGGTAAATATGATTTTTTAAACCTCAGCACTCTCCAGAGCCAAACAGATGTTGGTTGTTCTCTGTTTTGAAAAATCTACAATTGCCCTTCCCTGTTAGTACTGGGGAGGGGAGGGGGTAGCAATCAAACCAGCTAGCAAGGTGCCCCCGGAGACCCTCTGCCAGGCCTGGTTTGTTTGCTTTTCTCTTTCTACTCCCCAAACCTGGGGTGTTCAATTCCCATTTGTTAAGAGTAACACTTCTATTCCACATTGCTTGGCCATAAGCCACACTGCACCACAACCCCTAACCCCAAAGACCAGGATGAAGGGGAAAGGGAGGAGAGGCTGTTTTGTTACGTTGGGTTTTAACTTAGAGAAGGCTCCCTGGGATGAGCCAAGGCCTGAAAATCTCTACCTTGAGTTCCTCCCTGAGGTGAACGTTCAAGGGGAAGAAACAATCCCACACGTGACTGTCCAACTGTCATGGGAGAGTGGAGCCGTCCCCAGGTTCTAGCTCACAGGGGCATGAAACCACACCACCTGCCAACACCTGTAATGATACCAGGGACTCCCCCAAGCTGGCAGGATGCCCAGCCACTTCCAGGGCAGCCCTTCTGTGCTCCCTAAATGGCAGAGAAAGAAATTTTTCTGTGCTCCTTTCAATTTTCAGCAGAGAAGTCCCACACCCCTTCCTGCTATACCTGCCTCCTGTGCAAAGAGAACCATCCTGTATCTCCCCTGCCAAGCAAGTGGCCTCCAAGTCTTACTCCCTGACAATACACCCACTGCAGTCACCTCTGCTTAGAAGTGACTATGAAAAGCCAGGTGTGGTGGAACATGCCTGTAATTCTAGCACTTTGGGAGGCCGAGGCAGGTGGATCATTTGAGGTCAGGAGTTCAAGACCAGCCTTGCCAACATGGTGAAACCCTGTCTCTGCTAAAAACACAAAAATTAGCCGGGCATGGTGGCAGGTGCCTGTAATCCCAGCTAATCAGGAAGCAGAGGCAGAACTGCTTGAACCCGGGAGGTGGAGGTTGCAATGAGCCACTGCACTGTAGTCTGGGCAACAGAGCAAGACTCCCGTCTCAAAAAAAATAAACTTTGGGAGGCCAAGGTGGGCAGATCACCTAAGGTCGAGAGTTTGCGACCAGCCTGCCCAACATGGTGAAACCCCGTCTCTACTAAAAATACAAAATTAGCCAGGTGTGGTGACTCATGCCTGTAATCCCAGCTACTTGGGAGGTTGAGGCAGGAGAATCGCTTGAACCTGGGAGGCAGAGGTTGTGGTGAGCCGAGATCACGCATTTGCACTCCAGCCTGGGCAACAAGAGCAAAACTCCATCTCAAAAAAAAAAGAAAAGGTGACTACAAAAGAGGGAACCAAGTCACACATCAAGAGTAGATACTACAGAGGGTGAGTCTTGGTGAGGAAAGGCAGGAGGCTCCTTATCTGTCATCCATCCCAAAACAGAGGAAGGGGACAGAGCTTCCTGGCACTCGTGGCTGGAGCACCTTCCTTCTCCTCCCTAATTCAATCCCATAAATGCTACTGAAGGGCACCTACTCTGGTGCAAGGACCACAGTGGCTGAGGGCCTGGCTCCAGTCTCCTCCACCAGAGACCAACCCCAGGCCCCACTCATGCCCTCTGCCAATCTCAGCACCTCATAATAAAAGGCACTTCAACTTCTCTTATCTTTTCACATAATACTAAGCCCCATGGGGCCTTGCATGTTACAAAGCGTGTTGTGGGTGCTCTGAGCTGTGCCACAGAGAGATCAGGACCAAGTGTGGTGGCTCACGCCTGTAATCTCAGAACTTTGAGAGGCCAAGGCAGGAGGATCACTTGAGCCCAGGAGTTTAAGACCAGCCTGGGCAACACAGCGAGACCCCCTTTCTACAAAAAATTTAAAAATTAGCCAGGTGTGGTAGTATGCACCTGTGGTCCCAGCTACTTAAGAGGCTGAGATGGGAGGATTGCTTGAGTCTGGGAGGTCAAGGGTGCAGTGTGCAGTGATCAGAACATTGCCTCCAGTCTGGGTGACAGAGGGAGACGCTGCCTAAAAAAAAAAAAAAAAAAAAATTAGATGGCTATCAATCCTGGGTAAGGTCTGTTCACTCCACCACCACCTTCAGGGGCTTTGCAGCTGGCAGATCATGAAGGAAGGGAATTGAGATAAGGCTGGGCAACCAGCAGCCTCCTCCCCTAAATCCTGGTCAGACTCACCCTTTGGGATGGGGCACAGGGCCTCCTATGGAGGTGGCATGAGAAGGTGTGTAAAATACTGACCCATACTGTCTTCAAAAGGAAGGTGAAGGCCAGACCTCAGTCTTAGCTGAGCTGTCGTAGGTTCAACTTGAGTCCCTCATTGCTGCATTTCCACAGTGCCCCCAAGAAGGAAAGCAGGAGACAGCACAGAGACCAAGAGGCAGTGCCATCCAGCCTAAGAGGAGGGATTCTGTGGCCAAAGGCTTCCAGCCCATTCCACTCCCCACCCTTGTTCTGGGAGGGCCCTGAATGCTAACCTGCTCTGGGTTTTCAGGAGACCAGGTCCTCCCTGAGCAAACAGAGACTTTGTTAGACCCAGCCTCGCCCATAACCTGCACCCATTCTCTAAGTCCTGGCTGCTCCCTATTGTTTAAAATAATTTGCAGGCCAGACACAGTGGCTCACATGTGTAATCTCAGCACTTTGGGAGGCTGGAGTGGGAGGATGGCTTGAGGACAGGAGCTTAAGAACAGCCTGGGCAACATAGCAAGACTCTGTTTCTACAAAAATAAAAATAAAATAGGCAGGGCACAGTGGCTCATGCCTATAATCCCAGCACTTTGGGAAGCCAAAGCAGGCAAATTACCTGAGGTCAGGAGGTTCAAGACCAGCCTGGCCAACGTGGTGAAACCCCATCTCTACTAAAAATACAAAAATTAGCTGGGCATGGTGGCGTGCGCCTACAATCCCAGCTACTTGGGAGGCTGAAGGAGGAGAATCACTTGAACCTGGGAGGTGGACGTTGCAGTGAGCCAAGATCATGCCACTGTACTCCACTCTGGGTGACACAGCAAGATTCTGTCTCGAAAAATAAATAGAAGAGCTGGGCATACTACCACACCTGGCTATTATAGGTGGTTCACGCCTATAATCCCAGCACTTTGGGAGGCGGAGGCAGGCGGATCACCAGGTCAGGGGTTCCAGACCAGCCTGGCCAACATAGCGAAACTCCATCTCTACTAAAAATACAAAAATAGCTGGGCATGGTGGCGGGCACCTGTAATCCTAGCTACTCAAGAGGCTCTGGCAGGAGAATCACTTGAACCCGGGAGGCAGAAGTTGCAGTGAGCCAAGATTGTGCCATTGCACCTCAGCCCCTGCAACAGTGCAAGACTCCATCTCAAATAAAATAAAAAATAGGCTGGGCACGGTGGCTCACGTCTGTAATCCCAGCACTTTGGGAGGCCGAGGCAGGTGGATCACGAGGTCAGGAGATCGAGACCATCCTGGCGAACACGGTGAAACCCCATCTCGACTAAAAATACAAAAAAATTAGCCGGGTGTGGTGGCAGGCGCCTGTAGTCCCAGCTTCTCGGGAGGCTGAGGCAGGAGAATGGTGTGAACCCAGGAGGCAGCGGAGCTTGCAGTGAGCCGAGATCGCGCCACTGCACTCCAACCTGGGCAAGACAGCAAGACTCCGTCTCAAAAAAAAAATAATAATAATAAAATAAAATAAATAATAAATAAATAAATAAAATAAAAAATAAAAATTAGCTGGGCATGGTGGCATGCACCTATAATCCAAGCTACTCAGGAGGCTGAGGTGGGAGGATCTCCTGAGTCCAGGAGTTCAAGGCTGCAAGTGAGCTATGATCATGCCACTGTTCTCCAGCCTGGGCAACAGAGTGAGACTTGATCTCTAAAAAACAAATAAATAAAAATAAACCACAGCTGTCCAGCAACCATTAATCACCCCACCTGCCTTGCCTCTCCCTTAATCCAGTTCCCAGGCCCCCCAGGAATTAGCAGGATCCTTCTTAGCCCACATGGGAAAGACAAAAGAAAGGGGTAAAGAGAAGAGTGCCCCCCACCATCCTCCTACAGCCCAGAGAGCTCATTAGCAGCTTTCCCCTTCCTGGGTTGTCTTTCTCCAATGCCCCCCACCCCCACCCAGAGATTCTTTACCTGGTAACTAGGGGTTGGGCCAGGTGGGGAAAGGATTTGACTAGGAAGGGGGCAGGCTTCAAGCACCCCTGTATTTGGTTGCAGAGCCCGTCCTCCCTTGTTTGAGTTCTACTCTGCCCAGGGGTCCAGAGTCCTCTTGACACCCCCAGACTTTACTCTTCCCAGCTCAGAATTGCCTGAGGAGTTCCAAGCCCATAAGCACACTCTGCCCTCCAAAGCCCCCTTTTCTTATCCTTGCATCCTTTCCAGTGCCTCGGTCCCTGTCATTTCATCCCTACTCCAGGGTCCTCGGGCTAAGGAGACCACAGAGGACTCCTGAGCACTAAGTCCAGCGGCTCGCCATCCCCCTTCCAGGGCCGCCTTCCCTGGAGCATAAATGGAGGAGCCCAGCCTTTCTCAGTTCTCAGGCTCAGGGAGGTCAGAGAACAAGAAGTCTTTCAGTACCACTTTCCTGGCCACCACTCCCATCAGCAGCCCCAGGGCAAGCTTCTTGCCAAAGCTTGCAAGTGACAGATCAGTGTTGGAACCCCGCCTCCTACCCCAAGTCTGCGGAACTCCCCCGTCCTCCTGGGGACAGGGTCCAATTCTCCCCTACACCCTCCAGTCTTGGAGATGCTTCTAAAATCCTCCTGCCCCACTACTCCTGGAACACTTTGTCTGGCAAAGACAAGATCAATCAGAAGAGCCAGCCTCACAGTGTTCACCTGGCAAGGAGTGGGCAGGAAGAGGAAGGAAGTGGAGGGGCTGACCTCTCAGAAAGGCAAGGAACAGGCAGCCTTCTAGGACAAGTCCTTCTCAAGTTCCAACCATCTCCCCTCCTCTCTGGGCCCAGCAATGGCAAGAGAGCAAGAAAGCTGGAGGAAACCCAAGGCCTCTGGGAACCTTTCTGGAGCTCTACCCAGGTCATCCTTCCTCATCCTTGGGGGAACAGAATCAAAACCCAGAGACTGAGGGCCCTGGGCAAGGTCAGTGAACCTGGATCCTCACTGCTCCCCTCCAGGTACTGCGAGATACATGCCCCTATGCACCTCAATATGTAACGCCCCAGCAAGAAAAGGGACCTAATGAATGAATGGCTAAGAGCAAGGGGTGGCAGTAGAAGCAAGGGTGAGGGCTTCAGTCCTCCTCCTCCCACGTGCTCCCCACACACCGAGGACTTTCCAGGCCCAACTCCAGAGGGAGCAACTCCTACGGGCTCAAAGGTGGTGAGAGGCTCAGATAAACCCTCCTGGATTGGAAAGCCCCCACTTCAGACCAGACCCCGAGCAGGGAGTTTTGGGGGAAATGAAACTGAGCAACAGGAACAAACTTGGCCTGAACTTTGTCCAAAATACAGAAGCCAGAGTGGCAGAGGAGGAGGAAAGCCGACCCGAGCCCACTCCCTGGTAGCTCCCTAAGGGAAGGGAGGGTCAGAGGGGGATGCATAAAGAGGCCTTTGAGGGCTTTCAAAGGGGATCCTGCCACCCCGCATGGCTGAGGTGGAGCTGGGGGAGCAGATTCCCTCTGCTGACAGACAGAGGCCAGTGGAAGCCCAGGCTGGGGGCAGCCCCCGCCCCGGGCCTGTGTCAGGCAGCAATTCTAAGGCTTCTTTATGCAGGCCAGCATCAAACCCCACCCAGGCACATCAAACAGCTGCAGCCCCCACCCCGACCCCGCAGGCTCGGCGACCCTGCGTGTTCCCTGCACACTCACAAAGACCCGCTGCTTTCTCCCAGGCTCCTCAGAAGCGGCTCCTCTCCCCTTCACAGCCACCCCGCAGCCCTCCCCACAGAAGGGGAAACCGGGGGCTGGCGAGGCACAAGGAATAATGACTCAGCGGAGGAAAGCGGGTGGGGTCACCCTGGGCCAACCTCCCGGACACACACCCCACCAAGGCTGCCCTGCCCCAGGTCGGTGAGATGGCAGAAAAGGGCGACCCCAGCACCTTGCTCCAAACTGAGCTCTCCAGGGTCCTCTAGGTTGGGGACAGGGAGCGGACTTCTCAGGTCTGGGGGTTCCCCAGCCCTCATCCCCACTACCCACCCCCAACTCGCCCCAGTCCCAGGGGACCAATGCTGTCAGCTTACCTAATGAAACCTGGTACACTGCACTCCCCACATGAGCCCCACCCTCACAGCAGCTCCACAGGAGCCTTGGGGACACCCGAGAAACAGCCTGTACCAGCCAGACCTGGAAATGAGCATTCTTGTGAGACAATGAGCTCCCCATGACAGATCCCTTGTGAGAGGTGCTGTGTGCTTGGGCTGCCACGGAGATGGCGGGAGGGACACGGCATGAGACAACCACGGCTTTGGTGACTCCCAACCCACTCAGTCTTTCATTCTCTGGGGCCAAACATTCCCAAAGCAGTGAGGGGCTCTGCTTTCCCCAGTCTTGCCCTAGAGAAAAACAGTGATTTGCAGAAAGAGCAGAAGCTCACAACCTCACAGGGCTTCCAGGGGCACCTAAGGACCCCACGCAGAATGAAGCCCCCCCACCTCAGGGACTCCTAAGAAAGACTAAGGGCCAGCAGTGGGATGGGGAAGCCCAGCCCCACCCCGGACTTGCTCCCTGGTGCCTGCCTCCCCCAGGGCCCGGAGGCCAGGGATTTAGAGTTCGCCCTGCTGAGCTGCCTTTTCTTCACCGGGACTGGAAGCCTTCTGCTTAGCAGCTTGTCAGAGAGGGTGAGGGGGCTGCAGGCCGGGACACAAAGGGGGATTAGGGAGAAACCTCTCGGCCTGCAGAGTAATCCATCAAACTCTCTCCGGCTGCCAGCGCCAGGCCCTTCCCACTCAATTCCCCTTCCAGCTGCTGCTGGCCCCCACCCCCTCCGGCTCCTGAGCCCATCACATCGGGCAGCAAAGAGAATCCCAGGCCCTAGGGGGGCAGAGGGGGCACACCACAGACACTGGGAAAAGGGCAGCGGCTCCCTCCCCCCACTCACCCCCAATGTGTGAAAACCCAACAGGTGGCAGTGGCGTGGTGGAGAGTGGCTTTTGTTGCCCTGTCTGAGAGCCCCAGTCCAGCTTTGGAAAGGAAACAAATGCCAGAGGAGATTGGGGGAAGGGGAGGGGAAGGGACAGAGGGGCAGTCCCTGGAGCCAGCACTGCCCTCCCCTCCCCTCTCCTACCCAGTGACAGGGATTCTGGGGCTGGCCTGACCCTCACCTTGGCCAGAGTCAGTCCTGGACAGCCTAAGCTGGGGCTGAAGCATGCAAGGGTCACCTGGCAATCCCATGGTGACAGTCAATATAGACACAGTCTGACTCCAGGCACCTGGGCCTCCCGATCACACTTCGTTTCTGAGAACAGCTGCAACCCAAGGTCACACTGGACATGCCCTCCAAACCAGGACCAGCAGGGCTCTTCAACCTGGAGCTCTCTTCCACCCGAGGGACCACAACCCTCTGAATCCTGACGTCCCCAAACCCTGGCAGACTCTGCAGGTTGACCTGGGTTTGCATGCCAGCTCCACCACTTATTAGAATTGCATGAGCCTGTAACTTCATCTCCCGTGCCTCAGTTTCCTCATCCACAATGAATAATAGCAGGCCGGGCACAGTGGCTCACGCCTGTAATCCCAGCACTCTAGGAGGCCGAGGCAGGCGGATTACCTGAGGTCAAGAAGTTCTAAATCAGCCTGGCCAAAATGGTGAAACCTCATCTCTACTAAAAATACAAAAATTAGCCAGGCCCAGGCATAGTGGCACACACCTGTAATCCCAGCTACTCGGGAGGCTGAGGCATGAGAATTGCTTGAAACCGGGAGGTCAAGGTTGCAATGAACCAAGATTCTGCCACACTGCACTCCAGCCTGGGCAACAGGGTGACTCTGTCTCAAACAAACAAACCACAAACACACAAAACAGAAAAGAAAACACACAATAGCAGCCAACATTAAGGTTGTAATACATGCCAGGCACTCTGCCATGCGTCTTGGTCTTCCAACCCTCCGATGAGGTGGGTACAATTAGTATACCCATTTTACAGGCACGGAAACTTAGATTAACACCACCAACTTTATAGATGAGGAGTGTGTTTGAGATACAGGATATGAAAGTTCCTGGCAGCCACTTCTTTGGTTGCCTCCTCAATGGAGGAAGGGCTTTCTCATTCCCAAACAGGAGCAGCCGTGGTTAGGGGAAACCAACTACATTTTCTTCTCGGTTTCCATTCCCCTCTCACCCATGTGCCTCCCTCACCGCACCAGCGCCTCTTCCAGCCCCTAGCAGCAAGAGGAATGCCAAGAATGCAACTGCCTCCCCAGGTGCTGGCCCCAACAGGTGAGGAGAGGTCACTGCAGCAGACCTGCCTGCTGGAGGAAGGCTGAGAAGGGAGGTGGAAGGTGGGACAAAGATCCCATAGTTATGAGACAGCACGATTTCCATCCACAGGGAAAATGAACACAGTGGCCGACCCCTACTAACTGCCTCAGAGGTGTCTAGCATGTGCTAGGTACTTGATATATTGTACCTTCTCTCCAATAACTCATAATTCATACACTCCAAATCCAAGGTAGGTATTTAATATTCATATTCAAGGATGAACAGCTCAGTCTCAGAACGTAACATGCCTAGGGTTGCACAAATAAACAGTGGTTGAACAGAAAATTCGAACCATTTGAAAATGCTGGAAGGTGCTCTGAACTGGGAGCCAGGAGACAGCAGTCCTGTTTCAGCCACTTTTTTTTTTAAGAGCTGTGTACCCTAGACAGGCCATCTCACCTCTCTGGGACTCAGTTTCCACATCCGTAAAATTAGAGCTAATCTGGATAATGCCGAAGGTTCTTTACATCTGTGCAGCCAGGTGATCTCACATGCACCCCCTACCCCCGGTAGGTGATTTTTCACCAGCAGCTACCCGCTAAGGGCTCACTGACGAGGCTACATGGCATTCAGGAAGGCATTCATGTTCATCCTTGTGAAATAGGAATATAAAATCCCTACTTTGTATTTGGACTTTCATGGCCTCCTACCAATGAGTCAAGGGGAATGAGGTGGAGAAGGATGCCCAACTGCACTTACCCCAACCTTTACCTGCCCACACACTCTCAGGCACCAACAGAGTGCCAAGGGTCAGCGGTCACCTGAAAGTAAGCCGAGTAACCAGGACATCTGGGGGCAGAACTGCCCTCTTCCCTAGTCCTTCCCAGAGTTGGACTCTGTTCCTGGCAGAAATTAGTAACTGAATTCTCTCCTTGGGCCACAATAAATGCTTCCCTACAAGGTGGGGCAGCAGTACCAAGAAATTCCTTGGTCCAAGGTAGGGGAATAGGAACATGGGAGGGTAAGAGGGAGCTTGGCACAGCGTCCAGGCCACTTGGAACTTCCTTCCCTGCAATCCTGCCTTTTCATACAGCCCCTGAAAAGAGAAGCCTGAATGGCCTTCCTCCTACTGAACTTGACCCTCGCCAGTCAGCCAGGCTAGACAGCTCTCCCTATCCATGTACAGCCAATCCTACTCTTCTCTTTAGCCTGGCCTCCCTTAGGAGGTGAGGTATACAGGAAAGAGGCCAGGAGACTAAGGGTCTGTGCAAACCTACAGATGGGCAGCACCCTGGACCAAGAGTCAGACCACGGTGCTGGTTCCACTTCTGCCATGTCCCACCTCTAGGGTTTCAAACGCAGTGGCCTGTAAGGCTTTATTAGATCTGAGTCCTAGAGTCTGTGATCAGTCTCATTTATAAACAGAGGGCTCCAAGTCAGACTCAGTACTCAGAAAGTGTGTTCTCAAAAATAGTCACTCAGTGGTGGGCAAGGAAAGAGTGGGCCCCCAAAGAAACTCATTTTCTGATTTCAAGATCCCAAGCTTGCTGACCCTTAGAAGTATACCTCAGTGCATGCAACCTAACCTCCACTACGGGAATGTCAAACAGCACTGAAACCCACCCACCCACCCACCCACCACCACAGAGCCTCAGTTGTGCGTAAGCTCGCTGTGAAGGTGCTGGGGACACAGAAACAACTGATCACAGCTCCCTTTGGCAAAAGGGATAAAATGCAATCGGTGTGCAATGAGGTGGCACAAGTGTGAAGACACAAATCCATGGGGGGGGACCCAATGTGGGGGGCACATGCAGTTCTTCCAGGGCTTCCTAGTGGGAATGGCCATGTTGCTTAGCCTTGGGGGATAAGCAGGTAGGTACTATGCAATATAGGGGTGGGGGTGAGGGAGATCCTTTTTTCCTCCCCATCATAAAGGTCAGAACTGACACTTCTATAACGAAAGATATGGTAACAAGAGAAAAGCATAACAGGCTGGTCGCAGTGGCTCACGCTTGTAATCCCAGCACTTTGGGAGGCCAAGGCAGGAGGATGACTTGAGGTCAGGAGTTTGGGACCAGCCTGGGCAACATGGTAAAACCTTGTCTCTACTAAAAATACAAAAATTAGCTAGGTGTGGTGGCACGTGCCTATAATCCCAGCTACTCAGGAGGTTGAGGCATGAGAATCACTTGAACCTGGGAGGCGGAGGTTGCAGTGAGCCGAGATCGTGCAGGGCAACAGAGTGAGATGCCATTTCAAAATCGACGCTGTTTACAAAAAAAAAAAAAAAAGAGAGAGTGAGAGAGAGAAAAGCATACAAATTTATTTGATCATAGTTTTACATGATACAAGAGCCTTTAGAAATGAAAACCCAAGGCCGGGCGCGGTGGCTCACGCCCGTAATCCCAGCACTCTGGGAGGCCGAGCGGGCGGATCACAAGGTCAGGAGATCAAGACCATCCTGGCTAACACGGTGAAACCCCGTCTCTACTAAAAAAATACAAAAAACTAGCCGGGCAAGGTGGCAGGTGCCTGTAGTCCCAGCTACTCCGGAGGCTGAGGCAGGAGAATGACGTAAACCTGGGAGGCGGAGCTTGCAGTGAGCTGAGATCCGGCCACTGCACTCCAGCCTGGGCGACAGAGTGAGACTCCGTCTCAAAAAAAAAAAAGAAAAAAAAAAAAAAAGAAATGAAAACCCAAAAACCCAGGGTGAAGTATCTTTTTTTTTTTTTGAGACTAGCTCTCGTGTTGTTGCCCAGGCTGGCGTGCAGTGGCACGATCTCAGCTCACTGCAACCTCCACCTCCTGGATTTGAGCAATTGTCCTGCCTCCGCCTCCCGAGTAGCTGGGACTACAGGTGTGCGTCACCACGCCCGGCTAATTTTTGTATTTTTAGTAGAGGTGGGGTTTCACCCTGTTGGGCAGGCTGGTCTTGAACTCCTGACCTCAGGTGATCCACCCAACTCAGCCTCCCAAAGTGCTGACATTACAGGCATGAGCCACTACGCCCAGCCTAAGTATCCATTTCTATGCTTAGGTTTGAGGAAGCACACATAGGATGCAGAAATGTGATCGGACAAAAAGGGTATGAGCTAATGCTAATAGACTGAATGGTGAAGCCCAGCCAGACCTGTCCAGATTGCTCTCGGCCTCTCTGTTGCAGGATCTCTTCCTCCCAGGAATGGGGTGGGACCCCTCTGCAATGAGGGCCTTACTACCTACTATCAAACAAGGTAGCTCAGATCATTTATCGCCGGTTCTTACCCAGAAAGCCAGGAGAAAGAGTAATATTTTTAAGTTATACGGCTGGCTTTGGGGAGAAGGGTTCTAGTTTCTATGACCTGCCTTGGAAAAGAGGGATTCACTTTGGCCTGCCTCAGGAGAGAATGAGGGGTGAGAGACAGGAGGTCAGACAGAAATTTTGCCTCTGAGGCCTTCACTTTGGGGTATTGTTTTCTGAGCCCCAACAGCAGAAAAGGGTGTATGTCTGTAAACCAAGGCCCTTGGAGTCTGGGACTTCTAATCACTCCCACCCCTCCTTTTGGCCTCTCCCCAGTGAGGTGTGCTGGAAACAATACCGGACTCAAAATCATGAGACTGGGTTTTGATCTCAGATCTGGGCTGGCTATCTGTGTGTCACTAGATGATTCGGCATACCTCCATGGGCCCCCAAATAAAAGAATTCATTAGCACTGGGCTTGTTTTTGCTTCCAACGTGGTCACCAGGCTCTGGTTTCTTCCCCTTCCTGGACTGCCTCTCCCTTCCACCTGAGCCCTGCCCAGCTCAAATCTCACACCTCCTCCACAGCCCCCTGGAAACCAAGCAGTCAAGTATCTCCTCTCCCCGCTGTATCTCAACTGCTCTAACGAGGCAGTCCCCAGGGTTGGAGGCTGCCCACAGTCCTCAGGGTCTCGGATTTGCAGTCCTTCCCCCACTGCCGTCCTTCCCACTAGTGCTTCAGCTCCTGGAAAGCAGGAAGCACAGACCCTGAGAAAAGTTGGTGCCCAATAGAAGGCCTATGGGTAAGGCTGAATCAGGATTCCCGTCGGATGTGATTTTACCAGTGTGCCTGGGATCCAGGCAGGGCCATGTTCAAGCTACCTGGGTGCTCCGGTCACTAAGGACAGGAGCCAGGAGTGGGAATCTAAATTGCCACATCCCTAGGGATGGGCCAGGCACTCCTAGCTTGAACACTATTTGCCAACTCAAAGTACACTTGAGATTAGCAAGGCCAGGGGGCAGGGGGGCACGCAGCGACCACAGGGGAAAGACAAGAACTGCTGTTGTGGGCTGGCTACTCCCGAGGGTATCCTCTCTGGCTGGGCATCCTGTCTATCCTGGATATGGTGACTGGGGATTGTAGACTACAGTGCCAGGAGGTGGCCTCCAAACCCCTTCTTGCTGGCCGGTCCCCGCTCCCCAGAAAGTGATCTCCAGAAGTAACAAAGAAGGGGAAAGGAAACATCTATGGAACACCTCGCATGTGCAGGCGCTTGGCTGAATATGCACATCACATTTAATCCTCACCATAACCATGCAAGGTGAATCTTATCTCCATTTTACAGGCAATGAAGTCGAGGCTAACAGGGAAAGCAGGCCCATGTCCAGCCTCAGAAGCAAGAGATTCCACAAGTCAGTCAGGGCCGGTGGCAAAACTGTGGATTTCTTCCCGTGGAGGGGAAAACACAGACCATGTAGTAGAAAAAAGGATTCAACAGGAAGTTCTGGCCAGGGATCAGGAGCATCCCATGACGGCTCTGTCACCAGCTGCCCCCCTCCCTAGCCCAAGCAGGGACACTTAATACACTGGACAAAGCTCAACACTCCAGCTCTACTGCTGGGAGTCGAGTGGCATCAGTGTTCAAGACACTGGGCCTGGTACCAGCTGGTCCAGTCTCCACCCCTGCTGCCCAGCAAACAGGGCCACTAACTGTTCAGAGAAAGCTAGGCTGGGTTTTTTTTTCTGGACACCAAAGAACAGTGCAAAAGATCCTAAGGGTTGGGGAGGGAGGACAGAGCAGAATCCCAATTTCAGGGCACCCTCCCTATGCAGTTTTCCTAAAAACAACAACAAATAACTGTTTGCATAGAAGGTTCTTAACTTCTCAGGATATACATTCATGTCCATGGTACCCTTTTCCAGCCTGAGGGGTATACTCTGGGAAGGTAGGCTGGGTAGGGGTTTCTGCACTAATTAAATACAAGTCACACAGTAGCAGAGTAGTAGACGAGAGACATGGACATCCAATCTTGGTGTGATCTTCGCACAGGACCACAAGTTCAACTGCAGATGTGTCCTTCGTAGCTTACATACAGTTATCTATGGGCTAATTCCATTGCTAAGAAACTCTGGTTTCTAAGTGTAAACCACAATGATTGGCTCCATTGTCACCAAATAACAGCAGCTGACATTTATCAAGCTCTTTTTACAAGCAGCTGCTGTGCTCAGAGCTTTACCTACATCAGCTTATTTAATCCTGGAAATACTGTGAGGTAGGTACTATTATCCTCATTTTACAGAGGAGGAAGTTGAAACAGTTTAAATAACTCGCACAAGAGGAAACCAGATTCAAATCATTTTGCCAAAGCTCTATCTCTCAACGGACTCCCCAAAGTCCAGGAGACCTTGCTACCCAAGAAATAAGGTCTAGAGCAGAGTTTTGTTTTGTTTTTTAAGAGCAAGGCCCAAGAAGAGAGTCCCAGGCTAGGCACTGCTGTCCATTCAGTCCCAAATGATTGATATAATATATAGTTGGTACTAACATTTATTGAGCACTTACTATGTGTCAGACACACAGTTTAGTACTGTATATATACTAGTGAATAAAGCTATAATTTTTAGACTTTATATATTACATAATTATATGTTTATAAATTTTATGTCTGTTATAATCTACTTGACAAAGCTATACAGTAAGTATTATCCCCATTTTGCAGCCAGGGATACTGAGGCTTGGACGAGGTTAAGTAACCTGCCAAGCTGGTGGAGCTCACCTAGTGAAGCAGCCAATATAGTAACTGTCTTTCAGGCAGGGCACGGTGGCTCATGCCTGTAATCCCAGCACTTTGGGAGGCCAAGGCGGGCGGATCACGAGGTCAGGAGATTGAGACCATCCTGATTAACACGGTGAAACCCCGTCTCTGCTAAAAATACAAAAAATTAGCCAGGCATGGTGGTGGTGGGCGCCTGTAATCCCAGCTACCTGGGAGGCTGAGGGATGAGAATCGCTTGAACCCAGGAGGGGAGGCTGCAGGGAGCTGAGATCGTGCCATTGCACTCCAGCCTGGGCAACAAGAGTGAAACTCCATCTAAAAAAAAAAAAAGAAAGAAAAGAAACTATCTGATAGTCTGGGTTTTTATTCATAATGTTGACTTATCAGGCTGTGACGTCCAGATGATAGTGCTTAAAGTCTTCAAGTTAACTTTACTTTGAGTCTTCAGACCAGCCCTGCCCAGGCTGAGAGCTCCAGTTTGGGTAAGGGGAGAGCGGGAGGGAGGCCTCCACTATCCCTCCACCACCCAGTGGCCTGGAAGGGGCTCAGGAGACCACCAGGGATCACTGTCTACTCCTCCTCCTCCTTCAAGGTTATTCAGGGAGCCAGGAGGGACGGGGAAGTTCACCACACACTCCATGAATACATAGGAAAACTCCCCCTAACACACACCCACTAAATTGGGGCCTATCTGTCCACAGCTGTACATTCATCCACAGCTGTATTTTTATCTTCAAACTCATTCTGCTGACTCAAGCTCCATTTTCTGAGCACTTTCAGAATAACAGAGTCCTGGCTCCACGACAGGCCTGGTGGGAGGAGATAAGGGAGGAATGAGGGAATGGGACTGATCCAACAGAATGGCCTGCGACCTCAAATTACGTTCCACTTACCCCTACAATATGCTGCTCTATGGGTTTCCTCAGGCTTCCAGTCTAGCCTGGGCCTCCCGGGCCCTTCCCACTCCCAGCCCACAGGCCAGCCTGTTCCCCAGCCCTCGGGCAGGTGAGTCCACACCAAGGTGGTCTCTGCTCTGAACGGAGATCCGCTAAGTGCATCAGGAAAGGTAGTCCGAAGCCCCTAAGACATCAACGCCACTCCTGAGCAAAGGTTCCAGGACCCCAGCAAGGGTCACTCTGGGCCCTGGTCAACTGGCAATGCCCGGCTGCAGACTCCAGGGCAGCAAGACAGCAGCTGGGCTATTCTTAGTCCCTGCTCCACTGGGATCGGGTCTGTGTAACAGCTGAAGGGCGAGTCCTCACCAGGTACCCACCATGCCAAACCCCTCCCTACTCCCAACTCTGGCCCCTTGGAAAAAGAGGAAGCATAGGGAACATGCCCTGGGGTGGGGAAAAGCTGAGCAGGTCAAGAGTGTCTGTCAGGAAGATGGAGACTGATTCAGAGGTCAAGGGCAAGAGCAACTCACAGGACTGCAGTGCGTAGGGGGAGCGAAAGACTACAGGAAGGCCTGACCCGCACTCCGGAGAAAACCTGCAGGTCCCTGGGGCTTTTCCAGCAAGCCTGCTTAGGCCCACAGCTCTGAGAAGCTGCACGGGATGCCCAGGTACCACCACATCACACCGGTTTGCCGTTTGCAGCACTCTCTCCTTCCCCACCTGAGACCAGGGAGGCGAGGAAAAAACAGCGGCCTTTCTCTCCCCACAGAGGGGGAAACTGAGGCTGAAAAAGGGACACAGTAACACACACACACACACACACATGGTCCAGCCCCAACTCTGTACCCAGAGCTCGCCCCAGGTCTAAAGTCCAAGAGGGCTCCGTCCCCTTTCCCTCTCTTAACTCTCACTCTTCCTCAAGAAAGTCGAACCCTGCCTGAGCACCCCGCGGCGCCGCGGCAGTCGGCCCCCGTCCCGAATCCCCCAAGTCCCGTACTGTGCGCGCCACAGTGACTCATCCTGCCCCTTTCCGGTGAAGCCCAGACAAGAGAAGAAAATAAACGCAACTTTCCAAAGAAAAGTCTGACGCGGGAGGCTGCAACAGGAGCGAGCGGCCGGTCAGCCAGCCGTTGGCCCGGCCCGACCCGGCCCGGCGCTCCGGGGAGGGGCCGCTCCCCGCCCACACCGCCCCCCGGCCTGGGACAGCGCGGGCACCTCTTGCCTGCCCGCCCTCCGCGGAAGAAAGCACAGCTCAGCGGGGACCCGTGCAGGCGCCGGGCACTCGGCACCCGCCACGGCAGAGCGCGTGGGACGCGCCCTTCTCTGGGATTAGCGCTGGGCTCGGCGCGCAGCGCCCCGGACGGCCACGGCGCGGCCCCATCCCGCGAGGCGCAAAACACGCGACACCGCGGAGCTCGGCCGCGCACTGCTGCTCCCTTTCCCGCGCCGGGACCCTCACCCCTGGGAGAGGAGGGGCCGCGCTCCTACCTGGCCTAGGCGCGCGGCTGTCACCCGGAGCCAGCGCGTACAGACTGGTTTCCCCCTTCTTTTCCTTGCCCCCCACACGCGCCAGCCGGCGGCTTTTAAATCTCCAGGTTACTCCGCGGGGGGAGAGAGCATGCGCGCTGGGACTGCCAGGAGGGGGGCGGGGCGAGGCGGGACGGAGGTGGGGGTGCTGCGAGGGGGGATAGAGGGGTGGGGCTGGTACCCAGGGGAAGAAAGCGGGAGGTCTCCAAGCTGGCTTTGTAGCCGCGCCGCGACGGGCAGCCCCCGCGTGGCTCCCAGACTGCCCTATCATTACCTAGGGCAGGGCACCGCCCCCTCTGTCGCTTGCCACCAAACATTTAGGTGAAAGCTACCCGGCTTCGCGGGGCACCTCCTCTCCCCTCCTGGGAGCCAGTCTGCTGCGACCATTACCCAGGCGTGCCATTCTGGCCACCCGATCTCCAGGCAGAGCTGCACCCTGTCTGTCCAGGACCATCCCTTCAAAGGAGAGGTCACGTTCTTCCCGAATTACCCTTCTGCTCTTTGCTATTCTCCAACGCAGGTAGAGCTAACTCAATCCCTTTTTCTGCGCTAAAAACCAAATTCCATTTTTTTTTCTCCTTAAGAGTGTGTATGGGGAAGAATGGATGATAAATTGCCAATGAAGTGTTCTCTTTGTCAGCTGTTGAGCAAGGTCCTAACAGATACCTGTTCCAGAATGCCTTTGATAGAAACGTGCAGGTGAAGGCGGAGAAGTGGAGTCCCAGGCTGGCCCTGGGGGTGGGGGGTGGGGGTGGGGAGCAGTTTTGTCTTTTTTCCTCCATGGAGTTTTATTGGGTGGAGAGAAGTCCAATTTAGATGGATCATTGACTTGAATACTACAAAGTCCCAGGAAGATGCCTTTGAAGGGGAAGACCTGGTTGGCCTTAGCCCTGGACTGGGCATTGTGGCACTGGGTTCCAATGCTGGCCCTGTGTCAACAGCTGTGTGATGTGGGCCAAGTCTCTTCCATGTTCTGGGCCTCTGTAAGCGGGAGTTAGCCTAATGATCTAAGGGCACCTTCCAGTTGAGAGGTAGAGGGAGGCAGAGAAGAAAGGGAGATAGAGAAGGGAGGGGAAAACAGTGGCACCCTGGTGGCAGTGGGGAACAGAGAGCAGGTGCCAGAGAGAGTTGAGAAGAGAAAAATCAAGAATTTACCTTCTGAGTCACTAAACAAGTTTAACTTGAAAACTGTCTCAGCGTTACCTCCCTGGAGCACACACACCTCTACCTGGGGACCCTCCTAACGATGGCTTTCCAAAGTCTTTGGCATACCCTCTTGTGGCCAGCAGAGAGACTAGGGTGGAGTCCAGGATCTCTGAGCTGGTGTCCCCTCTCCTCCAGGAAAGAGGTCAGGAGTCAGGGGAAATTTCAGGTCAGCTGGAAAATTACAGAGCCAGGAGAGAGTGGACAGTGTTATTTTGCGGGCTTGGGAAAGAACATGGGGAACATGAGAGAGTTGTCCCACCACAGACAAGTAACAGCCCCCCTCTTGCTCCTGCCTCCCACCACTTCTTTCCAGGGGCCCTTGTGCTTTATGCCTTGTGACAAGGGGATGAGGAAGGAGAGCTCAGGGGAGTGAGCACACAGCCTGGATCCCATGGTGATCCTGGGCCCTACCCAATCACCCCCCCCAACAAAACCAGGTGGATGCGCTGGCCAGGCCCCACCCAATACAGGGTACAGTAGGGCTCTCTGCTCTGAAAATCCCCCTCTTTCTGCTGATGTAGCCTCATGTTATAATAATAATAGTTAACCATTACTAATTGTGCCAGGCACTGTTTCTAAATACTTTGTGCGTATTAACTCATTGAATCCTTAGGATAACCCAAGAGATGGGTACCATTTTCAGATAAAATGGAGGCAATTGGCCAGGTGTGGTGGCTCACACCTGTAATCCCAGCACTTTGGGAGGCCAAGGTGGGCAGATCACAAGGTCAGGAGTTTGAGACCAGCCTGGCCAACATGGTGAAACCCTGTCTCTACTAAAAATACAAACTTTGGTGGGTGTGGTGGTGCACACCTGTAATCCCAGCTACTGGGGAGGCTGAGGCAGGGGAATGGCTTGAACTTAGGAGGCAGAGGTTGCAGTGAGCTGAGATCATGCCACTGCACACCAGCCTGGGTGACAGAGCAAGACTCCGTCTAAAAAAAAAAACGAGGCAATTCCTCAGGCCAGTTACTTCCCCGACAGCCCCTGATTACACAGAAAAAACAGTCTCTGGGCCCCAGAAACAAGGCAGAGGCAGCAGTCCCTCAGCAAGCCTGGCCAGTGACTTCAGAGCCTCAGAGAAAACCCATACTACTCTCTAGGATGCTGTGGCATTCTGGGCAAATAACAACTTCTCTGGGCCTCACTTCTCCATGAGGTCAGCTGGAGGAAAACCACCACGGCCCCTTCCCTTCCTCTCTCTTCCCTCCCCCACCACACACACACACACACACACACACACACACACACACACACAAAAAAAACTCCCCAGCCACTTCCCATTTATAGGAAATGGGAGATGACGTGAGGAGCAAGGCCATCCTTGGGGAACTGCTAATAGTCTAGCTGGATATTGGAGAAACCAAAGATGCTGGCAAAATGCATTAGCAGTCTCTGCCCTGGCCCCACACACAGCCCCTCCTCATTGTCCTTGGGCTAAGAGCAAGCATCCTTCTCATTCCACAGAGACAAGATACCCAGCTGCATCAGGTTGGCCTCATGGAAGCCTGAGAGGTCATGAAGGACCTGGAGTTCCCTCGCTGTTCCCGTCTCTTGCCATCTCCATCATCCAGGGCCGGTGGTCCCTTTGAGCTCTCTGTGCTCCTTCCTCTGTCTGCCTCAGGATGAGGGTGAGCAGTCTCTTCAGGCATAAGGGCCAGCAGCAGGGCCAAATCCTGGCTGTGGACTTGGAAGGAGGAGGGATGAGCCCCCCGGGACACAGCAATTCCATTTCTGGAATTTCTCTGGTGGCAGAATAATCAGAGATGTGTATATCAGAAGTGTGGAAGAGTTTTTCATCTCATCACTCCTTATAATAGTGAAAAATTAGAAACAATTTAAATGTAGAATAATAAGCCATTGGCTAAGCAACTTATGGCAAATCCACTCAATGGAACACTATGCTGCCATTAAAAATGATGGCATAGAATAATTTTAATAGGCTAGGCATGGTGGCTCACGCCTGTAATCCCAGCACTTTGGGAGGCAGAGGTGGGTGGATCATTTGAGGTCAGGAGTTCGAGAGCAGTCTGACCAACATGGCGAAACCCCACCTCTACTAAAAATACAAAAATTAGCCAGGCATGGTGGCGGGAGCCTGTAATCCCAACTGTTTAGGAGGCTGAGGCAGGAGAATTGCTTGAACCCGGGAGATGGAGGTTGAAGTGAGCAAAGAACGTGCCACTGCACTCCAGCCTGCACTCAATTTTTCTTGAGATGGAGAGCGAGACTCCACCTCAAGAAAAATAATAATTTTTTTTTTTTTTGAGACAGAGTCTCGCTTTGTTGCCCAGGCTGTAGTGCAGTGGCACGATCTTGGCTCACTGCCACCTCCGCCTCCCGGGTTCACACCATTCTCTTGCCTCAGCCTCCCGAGTAGCTGGGACTACAGGCACCTGCCACCACACCCAGCTAACTTTTTTTTTTTGTATTTTTAGTAGAAATGGGGTTTCAGCTGTTAGCCAGGATGGTCTCGATTTCCTGACCTCATGATCTGCCCGCCCTGGCCTCCCAAAGTGCTGGGATTACAGGTGTGAGTCACCACGCCTGGCCCAATAATAATAATTTTAACAGCCTGGGGAAATGTTTATGGTTTTTTTTTGTTTTGAGAGAGAGTCTCGCTTTCGGCACAATCGTGACCTATCTCAGCTGACAGCAACCTCCGCTTCCCGGGTTCAAGGGAGCATGGACAGCTAGGTTTTGTATTTTTAGTAGAGATGGAGTTTCTCTATATTGGCCAGGCTGGTCTTGAACTCCTGACCTCAAATGATCTGCCCACCTCAGCCTCCCAAAGTGCTGGGATTACAGGGATCCCATCCCTCTGAAAGTGCTGGGATTACACGCCTGGCCTTCTGGTATACTAGTAAGTGGAAAAAGCCAGCAACAAAATGGTGTACAGTGGGATATACGTTTTATTTTAAATTATATATATACTAATGCAACAAGATTGGATCTTAGAACAGAAAAGGGATATTAGTGGAAAAACTGGTGGAGTCTGAATAAAGTCTGTAGTTTAATACATAGTGCCACCAGTGTTAATTTCTCAGTATTGTTTTTGTTTTTGTTTTTGAGACAGGGTTTTGCTCTGTCACCCAGGCTGGAGTGTAGTGGTGTGGCACAACCATAGCTCACTGCAGCCTCAACCTCCTAGGCTCAAGCGATCCTCCCACCTCAAGTCTCCTGAATAGCTGGGACTACAGGTGTGCATTTTTTGTACAAACGGAGCCTCATTATGTTGCCAGGGCTGGTTTCAGACTCCTGGGCTCAAGTGATCCTCCTGCCTTGGCCTCCCAAAGTGCCGGGATTACAAATGTGAGCCATCAGGCCTGGCCAGTTTCTCAGTTTTTTTTTTTTGTTGTTGTTGTTGTTTGTTTTTTGAGACAGAGTCTCACTCTGTCGTCACCTAGGTTGTAGTACAGTGGCATATTCTTGGATCACTGCAACCTCCACCTTCCAGATTCAAGCAAGTCTCGTGCCTCAGCCTCCTGAGTAGGATTACAGGCATGCGCCACCATGCCTGACTAATTTTTGTATTTTTAGTAGAGATGGTTTTGCCACGTTGGCCAGGCTGGTCTTGAACTCGTGGCCTCAAGCGATCCACCTGCCTCAGCCTCCCAAAGTGCTGGGATTACAGGCGTGAGCCACCACACCTGGCCAATTTTGCAGTTTTGATCATTGTAATATGGTATCGTAAGATGTTAACATTAGGGGAAACTGGTTGAAGGGCATGTGGGAACTTAGTATTATCTGTGCAGTTTTCCCATAAATCTAAAATGATTCCAAGATAAAAAGTTGTTTAGGTATATCTCTAAAGAGAGGATATTATAAGAAAAGACAGACATAACCACAATGTGGTTTTTTTGTTTGTTTGTTTTTTGAGATGGTGTTTTTGCTCTTGTTGCCCAGGCTGGAGTACAGTGGTGCAATCTCCTCTCACCACAACCTCCACCTCCCGTATTCAAGCGATTCTCCAGCATCAGCCTCCCGAGCAGCTGGGATTACGTGCATGCACCACCATGCCTGGCTAATTTTGTATTTTTAGTAGAGATGGGGTTTCTCCATGTTGGTCAGGCTGGAATGCAGTGGCGCCATTTCGGCTCACTGCAACTTCCGCCTCCCGGGTTCAAGTGATTCTCCTGCCTCAGCCTCAGCCTCTTGAGTAGCTAGGATTAGAGATACCTGCCACCACACCCAGATAATTTTTGTATTTTTAGTAAGAGATGGGGTTTCACCTTGTTGGTCAGGCTGGTCTTGAACTCCTGACCTTGTGATCCACCCACCTCGGCCTCCTAAAGTGCTGGGATTATCGGTATGAGCCACCACGCCCGGCTCGGATACTGTTTTTTTTTTGAGTGGAAGAATGACTTTAATTTTGAGGGAGTGCTAAGAGAACTTTTTTGAGTCTTTAAGTCTTCTATGTGCATCAAAAATTGCTTTTGTAAATATAAAATAATCAATAAAAAATATTTTTAAAGGGCAGGAATAAAATAACATGAAGGAAGGAGGAAGCAAGAGGAATGAGAGATCACCATGGCGGGTGTTCACCTGTGTGGACTGCTAAACTCCACTTCCATCCAAAGGACTGGAGTCATGGAGAGATCAGGAACCTGAACAGGAGAACCAGCCCCAGGAGCCTCCTTAACTGAAACACTTAGGAGGGTCTGGTGAAAAAAAGTAAGATGGAACAGAGTTTGGAAAGGGGTGAAGAAAGAACCAGCACCCAGCACTCTGAGCTTTCGGATACTTTGTGAGGACAGGACATTTTTTTTTTTTTTTTTTTTAAAGAGATGGGGTCTCCCTGTGTTACCCAGGCTGGCCTCAAACTCCGGGACTCAAGGGATCTTCCCACCTCTGCCTCCCAAAGTGCTGGGATTTCAGGCATGAGCCACTGCGCCTGACCGGAGGATGAAATTAAAACCACTGAAAGGAGAGTTGGACAGCTGCTTCTTCCCTCTCAAATCCCAAGCTTAGGAATGACCGTGACCTCTAGTTCTGGAGGTCACCCGTGCCCCACCTTGACTGTCATCACAAGCTGGCAGAGCCTTGGAGCTGCTGACAGATGAGCCCCTCACTACACAGCTGGTGATGCTCAGATTTGAGTGTTGCCCCTGCAGGGAAGATTTTGAAACAACAACAAACATGGCCTTCAAGGGCGCTTTCTTCAGGAAACATCCCCCTGACAAATGAACATCAGAAACACTTCTGTAAAGGGATCTTTCCTCCCAATTTGAACCTCCTTCTGCGTCTTCCCCTTCCCCACCCAGACCTACGGGAAGTCAGAGAAGAGACCAGAAGGGCCTCCAAAGCAGAAAGATTTAGCTGAGCAGAAAGCAGAGGTGGGGAAATGCCGAACCCATTCTTGCCATGGAAAGGTATTGGCTCTTCTGCAGGCAAAGTCCACGCTGAAAAGAAATGGCTTCGCAGGGCAAACCTCCATCAGAGGAGACAGTTCGGAAGCCAGATCAGAGCTCAAGTTGGGGAAGAAGAGGTCTAAGGGAGTTTCCCAAAGGGGCAAGTCCCAAGTGGCTTTAAGCAGAGATTAAGCATGATAGAGACATTGTGAGACTTTCAGGCACCAGGTAAGAGGTGAGGCCGAATGAACACAATGGTCCTTTTCAGTTCTGAAATCCAATGAAGCCCGTCACAATCTCCTCTCAAAGACCCAAGTAGCTGGGTCTCTTAGCCTCTCATGTTTTAGAGGCAGCAGCAAAATGCTGTGATGGCTCATATTTTAGAAACGGAAATTACAGGACAGATTGGGATTGGGGTTAGGCTGCTTGGTGGAGCTCAGTCAAGGCTGAGAGGCAGAGGCATAAAAGGTAATGCTATCTCCTTCCCCCTGAGGGTTTCAGGATAGAACCAGACAACCTCCCAATAAATCTCTAAATAGCAAAGACACCAAGGTAACTGGACTGGCTTCTGAAAAGCCTGGAGCGAGGAGGTGATTATGTCACTGTGAATACCAGGGATTCTACTCCCAAGCTCAGATGCCTGAGGTGCTAACTACAGGGTGGAGTTTGAGACTGGGGAGGGACAGCCAGAGGCGACAGAGCTCTGCCAGCTCCACATCTCCCATGGACATCTTTCCCCAGCTAAAATCACTGAGAGGCTGTGTGCTACAGTGGAGAAACTGTGTGCTCTGGAACCAGACAGACCCAGTGCCATGTACCACGCATGCAGTCATTCATCTCTCATTTGATGACCATTTAAGGAAATAACAATTACAAATCAGGCTCAGTGCTAGGATCTAGTAACCTTGTGCCTGTGAGTAAGTCATTTAACTTCTGAGCTTCTTTTTTTTTTTTTTTTTTTTTAAATGCAGAAAGCTTTTTTTTCTTCTTTGAAACAGGGTCTTACTCTGTTGCCCGGGCTGGAGTGCAATGGTGCGATCACAGCTCAAGTGATTCTCTTGCCTCAGGCTCCCAAGTAGCTGGGACCACAAGTGTGTGCCACTATGCCTGACAAATTTCTAAAATTTTTTTGTGGAGACAAGGACTCACTATGTCTCCCAGGCTGTCTTGAACTCCTGACCTTAAGCGATCCTCTTCAGCTTCCCAAAGTGCTGGGATTACAGGCATGGGAGCCACCTTACTTGGTCACAATGAATGTTTGTTCATTCTTCTGTCTGTATAGAATCCTAAATGTGATGCTGTGTGGCAATGGAGAAGATCATATAAGATACAGTTTCTGTCCTTGTGGAGATGACAGTCTTCTCTGGAAAATAGAAAGTTGTACACAAACGTGACCCAGCAACATGGCAGCAAATGCAAAAATCTCAAGGCTGCAAACCAACTCCAGAGGGTAAAAATAATTCGAGTTAAGTGGGATAAATCCAAGGAAGCAGGGTGGAGTGGGGGAAGTTCTGAGCTGAGTTTTTGAGGCCAGTTGGCTGGTGATGGTGAAAGATAATTACTTATTTCTGTGCTATACTTAAGGGCTTTACTAAGTACTTTAATAAACATTGTCAGGCTTGATTCTCACAAGTACCTCTAAGGTGGGCAGGTGCCACCTCCTTTTACAGATGGGGAAACTGAGGTCAAGTGACTTGCCTAAGGTGGCATCTCTGAAGAATGAGAGCTGAGGCCCCATCAGCTGGGTGTGCTCTGAGAGCCCTGAGTTCTGTGTCGGGCAGCAGAGGAGAGGGCTTGGCTGTCACTAAATTAGATCTGCACCTCAGCAGTGTGTTACGGCGGCAGCAGCAGCAGGCTCAGACAGAGCCCAGATCAGGAGGCTGAGAAGCTCAAAAGGGATTTGGTTGCCGGCTGTGACTCCACAATCTTCAGAGTGGGGAATATAAAAGGGTCAAACAAGGGGCAGGAGGGCGCAAGGGGAGAGGCCGAGAGGTCTCATTCCCATTCTCCCCTGTAGGGCTGACTCTCTGACTTCGAGATAGGAATAAAAGGAGGAGGAGTCTGCTACACCCACCATTAAGTGTGCTCACAGTATTTATTCAACCAGTGACAAGGAGCGCCAAACAAGGGGAAAAATACTAGAACTGCAGCAAGACGGATGGGAATCACACTAGGGGAGGGACTTCCCAGGGCATCTGAGGCAAGGTGTAAAATCTGTACCTTCTCCTCCCTAAATGTCCCCACAACTGAATCCAGTGCAATACAGCCTGAATATGATAGATGGGTGAGATGGCATATGGAGGCCCCACTGCAGGGCTCTGATGATGGGGGTCCTCCTGGCTGAGTAGCTTTTCCCATTCTGGAAGGGATGTCCTGAATGTGCTAGGAGTTGTGTGGGATGGCTGGGATTCCAGTAACTTTTGGCAGGATTTACTACTGTATCTGGACCTTTGGGGTTGAGGGAGGAGCAAGAAGCTGATACTACCTACTTCAAGTGGCTATAAAGTCATTCTCACGGTCCTGATGCAATGCTCAAGATAAAAAGCAAGTGAGTAATTAATAACTAGGTTGTGAACTAACCTCTCGCTCCAAGGCATAGTACCGTTTTGCACAATCCATCCCCAGGCCTGCGGGAAGGAGAGACACTGGCCTGAGTCCAGGTGTCTGAGCAGGAACACCAGCCCCAGACTCCAAAAGAAGCTCCAGAAGAACAGAAGGAGTTGGTGGGAAGGGTCCCTCTGCTGGGCTTCAGGGCCAGGAAAGGGAGAAGGAACAGACATAAGTAGTGGCAGAGCACCATCCAGTCATGTTGGTCAGATAATGCCTCCTTTGTTCAGTAAGAAGTGAAGAGATAGAATGCTAGAACATTCAGCTGGGCGCGGTGGCTCACGCCTCTAATCACAGCACTTTGGGAGGCCAGGCGGGTGGATCACTTGAGGTCAGGAGTTAGAGACCAGCCAGGCCAACATGGTGAAACCGTGTCTCTACTATTAATAAAAATACAAAAATTAGCCAGACGTGGTGGCGCATGTCTGTAATCCAAGCTACTTGGGAGGCTGAGGCAGGAGAATTGCTTGAACCCAGGAGGCGGAGGTTGCAGTGAGCTGAGATCGCGCCACTGCACTCCAGCCTGGGTGATAGAGTGAGACTCTGTCTCAAAAAAAAAAAAAAAAAAAAAAGAATGCTAGATCATCCATTTGTTTCCTGGCTGTCCAGAGCTGATGGTGCCGCAGATGAAGCAGCACTTGCAAGCAGTCACACCGAGGTGTGCTTACCATGGGTACTGAGTCTAGAGGACCTGCAGAAGGCACCTGGTCTGCATTTGGAGCAAAAAGCGCCCTCCCTCTACCTCCCTTCTTCACAACACTCCGCCCCCTGTGACACTCCCCGACACTCCTCCCCCGGCGACACTCCTTCCATTTACATATCCTTTTTTTTTTTTTTTTTTTTTTGAGATGGAGCCTTGCTCTGTCGCCCAGGCTGGGCCTTGGTAGCCTGATCTCTGCTCACGCAACCTCTGCCTCGGGTTCAAGCAATTCTTCTGACTCAGCCTCCTGAGTAGCCTGGACTACAGGTACACACCACCACGCCCAGCTAATTTTTGTATTTTTGGTAGAGATGGGGGTTTCACCATGTTGGCCAGGCCAGTCTCGAACACTTGACCTCGTGATCCGCCTGCCTCGGCCTCCCAAAGTGCTGGGATTACAGGCAGGAGCCACCGCGCCCGGCCTCCATTTATATATTCTTTCCCATGTTTTTTTCTTCTTCTTTCCCATTCTCAGTTATTCTTTATTGTTTAACTCCCTCTTTTCCTAGACTTTTTTCTTTTTCTTTTAATTAGTTAATTAATAAATGAATTAATTTCAGTGTGTCTCCCAGGGCTTCCATGTACAGTTGTACATGTGATTCACTTCCCAGGCACAAATAGGCATGCCTCATGGTTGTATCTACCTTGTTCTAAGTTGCATAAAAGCACTATATGGACCAGCAGTAGCCCTGGCACTTTCTTTGGGCCAGGTATTGTGCCAGGCATGTAGAAATACTTCCTGTCTCTCACTTCTTGTATTCCAGTGAATTCTTCTCCTCCTATCTCCATTTTACTCTTATGCCTACCCCCAGAATAGGTTTTCTGGAAACTTGGTGGAGTGCAAAGGTCACAGACTCTGGAGTCAGACAGATTTGGGCTTGCTGGTCAACTCTGCCCTTACTAGCCATAAACTTTGGGCAAATTGCTGAACTTCACTGAGCCTAGGTTGCTCCTCTGTAAAATGGGTGTTACAGTGTCCATATCACGGGCTGTGAGAGGATCAGAGAATGCTTGGTTTAGTGTCTGACATAGAGCACTAAATAATCATTTCCCCCTGCTCCCCAGGCCCTCCACACCTTTCCCCCTCTGTCCCCCAGCTCCTGGCTCGGGCCTGCTGCCTGTTTCTGTTCCCATTATCTCGCCAGTCTGTGTCCGCTTCCCCATTTCCCATTCCACGAAAATCGCCGTCCCTTGCATGGAAATGGAGCCATTTTCAAAGCACTTCCATAAGCGCCTCACATTTGCTCCTCGGCACTCTGAGAGTGGACAGGAAGGGAATCGATTCTGCAGTTTATGGGAGGAGGTTCAAGCAGTGAAGATTAAGTGACTTCCAAGAGCTCCATGGCTACTGAGTGGCAGGCCTGGACTAGAGCTTGGGGCCCACTCCCCTTCACACTGAGCTCCCCTTCCAAGGATAAAAGAGGAGAAAGGGAGTGGCACCTGAAGTCCACCACATTCAGAACCTCACCTCCACCCTTCCTGCCTTGAACAGCTGAGCAGCAGAGGAGGGCCAAGACCCTGGAGAAGCTGCAGCACCAGAGTGGGGGCAGCAGACCACTATCACGGTCCAACTGCCAGGGTCGAACAGGAAGGCTGGGCCCTGTCAGAGACGCTGAGATCAGACCACAGGCGTGATAGCATCTCCAAGGCCTCCTAGCTGTTGGAAGGGCCTTCCTCTTCTCACTCACTTCTCCTAGATTGGATGCAACATCTTGGTGATAGAAGCCTCATCCCCGTGGCCAGGCACAGTGGTTCATGCCTGTAATCCCAACACTGTGAGGCCAGAAGTTCGAGATCAGCCTGAGCAATAACATAGCGAGACCCCAGCTCTACAAACATTTTTTGAAAATTAGCCGGGCGTGGTGGCATGCCTATAGTCTCAACTACTCGGGAGGCTGAAATGGGAGGATCCCTTGAGCCCAGGAGTTAGAGGCTGCAGTGATCTATGATCGTGCCACTGCACTCCAGCCTGGGTGACCATGCTTAGGTGTGCGCACATAGATCGTAGCTTGTTCACATGAATATTCCTTCCTGGGCTTTATAGTTTTCAAAGTGGTTTCATGTGCAGCATGTCATTTTGTCCTCACAATGACCTTGGGAGACAGGTGTTATTATATGAGGGAAATGTAAACTTAGAGAAGTAGTGAGTCGCCCACGAAGCCACTCAGTGTTGGAGCACGGCCTCAACTTCTACTTCTTCATCCAGATCCACTCCTAAGGAAGGTGACCCAAGGGGGCAGAGGCTGCCAGATGCTTGAAACTGGGGCTGCTGAGAAAGGACAATGTTCTACCTTTGTTACCTGAGAAGTCTGGTAAAACAGGACTTTTCTTCCCTGGAGGGCCCAGGGCAGTGGTGGGGGCTTGGCCCAGCCCTCCAGACTTCCCAGAGATGGTGGAGGAAGGACAAGGGGAAAGAAGGAGGCATTCAAGAGGTGGGCTGGCTGCACGGCCACACTCCTGCACTGCACTGTGCCCTTGCCCCTGCACTCAGGAGGGCAGCCACTGTTTCCTCCTACTCTCAACTTCCTGTTCATCCCCAGTACCCTGGCCTTTGCAAGGACAGAGCCTTTGCGTTTGCATTTAAATTCCTGTCCCTTCTCTGCACAGCCCTGTGAATATGCACACATACCCCACCCCCAAGGCCACACAGCAGACTTCTTCAATGTCGTTGGCTCCATCAGCCCTGGTGTCTCTGCCACACGAAGGGGGAGCCTCCCACGGTGATTATAAGCTCCCTAGAGAGAGAGGCCTGTCATTAGGAGCAGAGTTTCCACCTCCCTGAAGCGGCTGGCTCTCCTGCTTTTCCTAAGAATAATCTACCAGGGCTCTCGCAGACTGCCCGCCTACATAGAGCCTGCAGTGCGGATGTGCAACAGCCTCTGGGAGGAGAGAGGGTGCCCAGGGCTCCCACTTGGGGTGGGTTGCCTCTGTCTTGGAGAGCTGGTGTCCGGAAGTCCAGCCACTTTAACCATGCCACCCTCCCTACCTTCTGGAGAAAACTAAGCCCAGGAAAAAGGGAGGTCAGAGGAGCTGCCACAGGGCAAGTGGCTTGGGGATGGGGGGTTCTCCCTGGGGGGCTTCCCTCTGGGGCTCCTTCCCTAAAACACTTAGGAGGCGGACAGCTCCCTCAAGCTCTCTCTGGGCTCCAGGAGGCTGGCAGTGCCTCTGCAGCCAGAGGTAAAACAGAATATTCTGAAGCATGCAGCAGAGAGCCCCAAGAGAAACAGTCCCCTGAGATTGGCCTGTCCTCTCCTTGTCACCACGCAGTCTCTTAGACAAACTGCTTATTAGAATCTTTAAAGAGTCAGACGGGAAATATTGCAGGGGCTATATAGCCTCCATCACAACTACTCACCTCTGCGCTTGTAGCACGGAGCAGCCATAGATAATACAGAAATGACTGGGTGTTGCTGTATTCTAATGAAATTTTATTTATGCACACTGAAATTTGAATTTCATACAATTTTAATGTGTCATGAAATATTCTTCTTTTGATTTTTTTCAGCCGCTTAAAAATGTAAAACCATTGATCGCTCAGGGATCATACAAAACCCGGTGGTGTGGCCAGGTGCGGTGGCTCACGCCTGTAATCCCGGCACTTTGGGAGGCCAAGGCGGGCGGATCATGAGGTCAGGAGATCGAGACCATCCTGGCTAACACGGTGAAACCCCATCTCTACTAAAAATACAAAAAAATTAGCCAGGCGCGGTGGTGAGCGCTTGTAGTCCCGGCTACTCGGGAGGTTGAGGCAGGAGAATGGCGTGAACCCATGAGGCAGAGCTTGCAGTGAGCCGAGATTGTGCCACTGCACTCCAGCCTGGGCGACAGAGTGAGACTCCGTCTCAAAAAAAAAAAAAAATTAGCTGGGCATGGTGGCATGTGCCTGTAGTCCCAGCTACTCAGGAGGCTGAGGCAGGAGAATCGCTGGAACCCAGGAAGCAGAGGTCACAATGAGCCAAGATCGTGCCACTGCACTCCAGCAAGACTCTGTCTAAAACAAAACAAAACAAAACAAACAAACAAAAAACAAACAAAACAAAACCCAGCAGTTGTCTGGATTTGGTCTGTGGATGGCGGCATTCTGTTTATCGCTCCATCAGGGTTGCCTCGTATTGTAGCCTCCTTAAATGAAGAGCATGATACAGTTAATTAAAGGAGTGGAGGTGAGATTAGTGTGTAACGGCAACCAGACTCTATTTTACTATCTCTGGATAACCACGTGGATTGTTTTTAATCTATATCTATTTTGCACTTTCATGTAATTCTCTCATCCTCACTGCAATCTTAGAAGCCAAGCGAGCCGAGGCGGGCGGATCACGAGGTCAGGAGATCGAGACCATCCTGGCTAACTGTCTCAAAAAAAAAAAAAAAAAAAAGAAGCCAAGCGATAGCATTTCTGTTTTACAGATGGGGAAAATTAAATTCAAAGAAGTAAAGTAACTTGTCTGGGATTACACAGCTAATATATGGCAAACCTAGGATGCAAACCTACACTTGTTTGGTTTATTTTGTTCCTATGCTTGGTTTTCTAGTCTCTGAGGTCAGCGTTCTGCCCACAAATGGGCCTTCTCCAGTCTCACTGCAACATCAGAGGGATTCATTTATCACCCGACGAAGTATTTGGCTGGGTGCGGTGGCTCATGCCTGTAATCCCAGCACTTTGGGAGGCTGAGGCGGGCAGATCACAAGGTCAGGAGTTCAAGACAAGACTGACCAACATGGAAAACCCCGCCTCTAATAAAATACAAAACAAATTAGCCAGGCATGGTGGCATGCGCCTGTAATCCCAGCTACTCGGGAGGCTGAGGCAGAAGAGTTGCTTGAACCCGGGAGGTGGAGATTGCAGTGAGCTGAGATTGCGCCATTGCACTCCAGCCTGGGCGACAGAGTGAGACTGCGTCTCAAAATAAATAAATAAGTAAATAAATAAATAAATAAATAAATAATAAAAGAAAGCCATAGTAAGAGAGGCAGAAATGGGGTGAGATAAGTGGGCAGAAACCAGACCACATGAATTTCATTCTCACGCAACAGGAAGACATTAAAAGGAGTCAAGCAGAGGAGTGACATGATGTAATTGACTTAAAAATTTTTGTTTCTTGAGACAGTGGCTTGCTCTGTTGTCCAGGCTGGCGCCATCATGGCTCACTGCAGCCTCAACCTCCTGGCTTAAGTAAGCCTCCTGCCTTAGCCTCCCTAAGT
This sequence comes from Papio anubis, assembly GCF_008728515.1. Classification (NCBI taxonomy): domain Eukaryota; kingdom Metazoa; phylum Chordata; class Mammalia; order Primates; family Cercopithecidae; genus Papio; species Papio anubis. The sequence continues at coordinate 155,997,213 of NC_044976.1, read as the reverse complement.
GCTGGGACTTATAGGTGGGAGCCACTGCACCTGGCCATAATGTACATTTTTATTTTTATGTTTTATTTATTTTTTTGGGACAGAGTCTCTCTCTGTTGCCCAGGCTGGAGTGCAGGGGCGTGATCTTGGCTCACTGCAACCTCTGCCTCCTGGGTTCAAACAATTCTCCTGCCTCAGCCTCCCGAGTAGCTGGGACTACAGACGCATGCCAACATGCCCGGCTAATCTTTTGTATTTTTAGTAGAGACAGGGTTTCACCATGCTGGCCAGGCTGGTCTCGAACTCCTGACCTCATGACCTGCCTGCCTCAGCCTCCCAAAGTGCTGGGATTACAGGCATGAGCCACCGTGCCCAGTCTACCCATAATGTACTTTTTTTTTTTTGAGAGGGAGTCTCGCTTTGTTGCCCATTGCCCATGCTGGGGTGCAGTGGCATGATCTAGGCTCACTGCAACCTCTGCCTCCTGGGTTCAAGAGATTATCCTGCCTCAGCCTCTCGAGCAGCTGGGATTACAGGCATGCATCACCATACCCAGCTAATTTTTTTGTTGTTGTATTTTGTTGTTGAGACGGAGTTTTGTCCTGTTGGCCAGGCTGGTCTCGAACTCCTGACCTCAGGGGGATCTGCCCGCCTTGGCCTCCCAAAGTGCAAGGATTACAGGCATGAGCCACCATGCCCAGCCCCATAATGTACATTTTTTTTTTTTTTTTGAGACGGAGTCTCGCTCTGTCGCCTGGGCTGGAGTGCAGTGGCGCAATCTCGGCTCGCTGCTAGCTCCGCCTCCCGGGTTCACGCCATTCTCCTGCCTCAGCCTCCCGAGTAGCTGGGACTACAGGCGCCCGCCGCCTCGCCCGGCTAGTTTTTTGTATTTTTTTAGTAGAGACGGGGTTTCACCGTGTTAGCCAGGATGGTCTCGATCTCCTGACCTCGTGATCCGCCCGTCTCGGCCTCCCAAAGTGCTGGGATTACAGGCTTGAGCCACCGCGCCCGGCCCATAATGTACATTTTTAAAGGTCATTTTGGGAGGTATAAATTTGGCAGGGATCAATAAAACCAGTGAAAAAAGTAATGATTGCCACAAAGAAGTTTGGAATAGAACAGAAAATGTGCTGTGACCACTAGAGTGGCGGGGAGGGTCTTGAATGAGGTGGGAGGGCTCTTTTAAACTGGCCATATACAAAGCAAACTCTATCTCTATCCTCCTCCTTCTATCTCCCCTACCCCATGCCCACTCTGGAGGAGGCAAGACCAGAGGCCCAAAGGATGATGGGAGAGAGAATTGGCAGACCATGCATTCAGGAGTGCAGTGGCCTGTTGTCCCTGGTCACCACCACCATTGGCTTCAAAGGCCAGGGGCTCTTCCCACCCACATCTCTGGCTCCAGGGGGAAGCAGGAGGAGTCAGGAGCTGGGAGGCGCCAGAGGCAGGAAGAGTAGATGAGAGCAGGAAACAGAGACTCGAGAGCCTGTGATCCCCTTCTCTTCCAAAAGACCCGAAGGGAGGTAACCCATGTCCCAAAGAAACAAGAGTGGGAACAAGGAAAGGAGGGTTCTATTTCCCCCTCATTCCAGTGGCCCACGATGGGATCAAAAGGTCAAGTGTCTTCATGAGATCAAAGGTAGCCATGGGAGGAGGGCTGGCAGGGCCAGGCACTTTCTGGAAGGCGTTGGAGGGACCAAGGACTTTGGCTGCTTGGGGTTTGGAATCTGAAGAAGGGGTGGTTGAGTGGATGGTTTGCATGTGCCAGGCTGGAGGAGAGGGGCAGGCGAGCATCTTGTCCAACACACCCTAGTAGCTGCTCCAAAGAGGGATGCCCACTGTCTGTGTCAGGCCTTTAATAAAGCAAGGAGAAGCTCACCTTGAAAGCAGAAAAAACAGAGTGTGGAGTACCCAGCCAAGCAGTAACTGAGCTAGTGACTCCTTGGGCCAAACCCTATTTGCGAATTCCTGCTCTGCTTTGAGGCAAACCCTATGCTCCAGAGGGGGCCTGTATCTAATTCAGTCCACTGCTGAGTCCAGTCTCCCTACCTGAGTTCAATCTGTCCTCTGTCTTACTCATATGCCCCCTACAAGCTTTCTTTAAACCAAAGTCCTTTTCAGAGGTCTTTCCTGACTAGCCAGCCCCAATATCTTTTTCTTTTTTTTTTTTTTGAGATGGAGTCTTGCTCTGTTGCCCAGGCAGGAGTGCAGTGGCACAATCTTGGCTCACTGCAACCTCTGCCTCCTAGGTTCAAGTGATTCTCCTGCCTCAGCCTCCCCAGTAGCTGGACTACAGGTGCCTGCCACCACATCTGGCTAATTTTTGTATTTTTAGTAGAAACAGGGTTTCGCCATGTTGGCCAGGCTGGTCTCGAACTCCTGACCTCAGATGATCCGCCCGCCTCAGCCTCCCAAAGTGCTAGGATTACAGGCGTGAGACATCAAGCCTTATTTTTTTTGTTTGTTTGTTTGAGACAGCGTCTTGCTCTGTCACCCAGGCTGGAGTGCAGTGGCACAATCAACTCACTGCGGCCTTGAACTCCCAGGCTCAAGTGATCCTCCTGCCTCAGCCTCCTAAACTGCTGGGACTACAGGCATGAGTCACTGCACCCCTAATATCTATTACTTCTTTACTTCCCGTTAGGGAGGGCAGGCAGAAAGGAAACTAATATTCATTCAGGGACTACTGTGAGTCAAGAACTTTATGTATCCTATTTTACTCATTCCTCAGGAGTCTTATGAGAAAAATACTATTATATCTTCATTTTACAGAATAGAAAATGTAGTCTCAGAGAGATTAAGGACCTTGCCCAGAACACACAGCTAAAAAGTGGTGGATGCAGGGTTTGAATAAGGTGTTCCTAAAGCCCCTGCTGTCATTACTGTTAGAGCTACTTCAGGATTCCTGTGACCTGCATGTATATCATTTCACTCACTGTCCCATGCCATGTCCACTGTCACTCTCACCCATGTATCACCATTTGTTCCCTATATGTAATTTGGCCTCCTGTAGTCCCAACTGCTTAATACTAATGATGACCACGCATCCTTTGATCAATCCTTTCCTCAGACTAAGCCTTGATTTTTGGCTCATTGTTCGTGGAAACGACCACCCCCCACCATCATTCTTGCTTTCTTCCCTACTCCCACCTGGACTGCAGTGCTAGAGCAGATTGTCCTGAGTCATTTCCAAGGAACGCTGACTGAAGATCTGATGTGTGCCCAGCATGATACTGTCACTGGATAGACAAACACCTAAAAACTTGATGTTCACATAAAAATGAACTGTCACATGAATGTCCATAGCAGCCTTATTTGTATAGCCCCAAATGGAAAACAACTCAAATGTCCTTCGACAGGTGAATGTTCAAACAAACTCTGGTACTAACATACCACAGATTACTGCTAAGCAATAAAAAGGAATGAACTATCTTTTTTTTTTTTTTGGGACAGAGTCTCGCTCTGTCTCCTAGGCTGGAGTGCAGTGGTGCGATCTCAGCTCACTGCAACCTTTGCCTTCTGGGTTTAAGCAATTCTCATGCCTCAGCCTCCCGAGTGGCTGGGACTACAGGCACACACCACCACGCCTGGCTAATTTTTGTATATTTTGTAGAGATGAAGTTTTGCCATGTTGCCCAGGCTGGTCTTGAACCCCTGAGCTCAAGCAATCTGCCCACCTGGACTCCCAAAGTGCTGGGATTACAGGAGTGAACCACCGTGCCCAGCCAGGACTAAACTTTTGATGTATGCAATGACTTGGATGGATCTGTAGGGAATTATGCCAAGAGAAAAACCAATCCCTAAAAGTCACATGCCATATGATTCCCTTTATAGAACGTTTTCAAAAGAAAATTTAGAAATGGAGGACAGAATAGTAGTTGCCAGGAATTAGGTACAGAAAGGAGAATGGGAAGGGAGGAAGTGTGGTTATAAGAGGGCAACATGAGGGACCCCTTCGTGTAGTAACTGTTCAGAATCTAGACTGAGGTGGTGGATACTCACATGTGGGTGATGAAATTGTATAAAACTCAACACAGACACACACACACACACAGGTACAAATAAAACAGGAAATCTGAATAAGGTTGTTGGATTGTATCAGTGTCAATATCCTGGTTGTGATATTTTACCGTAGTTTTGCAAAGTATCATCAATGGGGGAAACTGGGCAAGTATACAAGAAATATCTCAGTATTATTTCTTATAAGTGCATGTGAATCTACAATGATCTCAATAAAATGCTTAATTCAAAAAAAGACTTGAGGCCAGGCGCGGTGGCTCATGTCTGTAATCCTTGGGAGGCCGAGGTGGACGGATCACTTAAAGTCAAGAGTTTGAGATCAGCCTGGCCAACATGGTGAAACCCTCTCTCTACTAAAAATACAAAAATTAGTCTGGTGTGGTGGTGCACACTTGTAATCCCAGCTACTCGGGAGGCTGAGGCAGAATTGCTTGAACCTGGGAGGCAGAGGTTGCAGTGAGCAGAGATCATGCCACTGCACTCCAGCCTGGGCGACAGAGCAAAGCTCCATCTCAAAAACAAAACAAAACAAAACAAAACAAAAAACAACCAAACATAAAAGACTTGAAAGGTCTCCTGCCCTCAAAGGGCTTGTACTCTCAACTGTGTTCCTGGTTTCTTTCCTCTGCCTGTTTCTCTTATCTAGCTGAATGCCATCAGTGCACAACAAGTGACTGTCCTGATTTTCTTCTGGGAAGACATTGCTAAATGATCGGTGAAGGACCATATATTCAGGTTACTCCTCTTCCCAATTTCCGCAATCCCAGTCTCTTCAACTTTGACATTTTATGTTTTTAAAGGAGAATTGGGAGGTGGGAAGCTCTTAGAAACTTCAGGATAGCCCTGTGTTTCTTGTTTGTGTTTGGCCTGTTCATGTGTATGATAGAGAAATAGAGGCAAAGTATGAAATTTTTGTGTATTTGGGAGGGTTGGGGGCTGAAAGAGAAGAGGCCAGAGATTTTCTCTTGTGTAATCCCACATTGCCAGGCTCCCAGCTGACTAGCTTCCATCTCACTGTAGGTATTGAAGAGACCATGGAACCGCTGTGGGTCTCTCTCTCTCTCTTTCTCTCCAGTAGCGGAAAGAGGAAAGGTGCCCAGAACCCTCACATCCTGGAATCTGCTCCATGAGTAACCTCTCTAGGGACAGCAGCCCAGCTGTTTCCTGGACTGGTAACTTCTCTCCCCAGCCCTCCTCACCTATAGTCCCCAACTGACTGTTTTCTGAAACCACCTCCCAGAGACTGTGCTGACTGAGGGAGGCTCTGGAGGGAGAGGAAGATCTCGCAGCCTTGTCCTGGGACTTCAGCCAATCTCCCCTGCCTCCCCACTGTGTCCCTGCCCCCAACCCCAGCCAAGCTTGGAGCAGCCGGCTCTGTCCCCAGCAGCTGTACACAGCAGGGGTGGGGTACAGTCACACTCCCTCACTCCCAGGCTGCGGCTAAGGGGCTGTGAATAATGAATAAAAAACTTGACTTCCTCAGGGGTCTGGTTGACATCCAGCCTGTATCCACCATATAATCCCATCCTTTGCTTGGGTTTTCTCAACGTATCCATGTCCTGGCCATGCCCAGTGGCAGGTCTGGAGGCTCCTGCTGGCAGAAGGAAATGGTTCCTGTCTCCAGGTGGGGCCGGGCACCCCTCGAGAGGGTGGGGAAGGCAAGGAGTAGGAGCAGCTGCTTCCTTTCTTGTCCTTCCCAGATACCCATGACGAGGGGGCACCAGGGACTTGGGTTTCCCAGCTCAGCTGAGAAACTATTTCCTTTCATTAAAGAGGCATGTAATTAGCCCGGGGAAATGGGAGGACCCTGGAGAGTGAACACATCCTTTGCTGCATTGACAAGACAGGGGCTCCAGAGAGATGAGAAGCCCCTGTTCCAGCCCCGCACCCTCCCAAACACACAAAAATTCCACACTCTGCCCCTCTATTTCTCTACCATACACATAAACAGGCTAAACACAAACAAGAAACACTAAGTGTGCCCTAGGGTGCATAGAAGCCCCTTAAAATCTTGCTGCATTAGGAGCACTGTGCGCAGGAGGCAGGCAGATGCAAGCCCGGCCCCAGCTATAAGTCCTAGTTGTGCGTTCCTAGAGGTGCTGTGCCTCCTTGTGACCCTTTTGTTTCTGCTTCTAGTCCAGGTCTGGGTTGCTAGATGGATTGCAGTGGTCAAGGTGAAAAAGCAGAGCTTTCTTGGGGCTCCCTAAGCCAGGCAGGGCAAGTGGGGCCAAGGGTTGGGCTTCTTCCCCTGAAGCCAGCTTTGTCTCTTGCTCTTTGATAAGACCCATAGAATGAAAAACTCAAGACCAAATCACTAGGAAAAAAAATGTAGGAAACGTTTAGATCAGTAGTTCTCAGTTGGAGGCAATTTTGTTCCCCAGCGGACACGTGGCAGTGTCTGAACACTTTTCTTTTTATTTTTTTAATAATGACTAGGGAGGCCGGGTGCGATGGCTCATGGCTGTAATCCCAGCACTTTGGGAGGCCAAGGCAGGCAGATCACGAGGTCAGGAGTTCGAGATGAGCCTGGCCAACATGGTGAAACCCCATCTCTACTAAAATTACAAAAATTAGTGGGGTGTGGTGGCATGCGCCTGTAATCTCAGCTACTCCAGAGGCTGAGGCAGGAGAATTGCTTGAAACCAGAAGGCAGAGGTTGCAGTGAGCCAAGATCATGCCACTGCACTCCAGCCTGGGCAAAAGAGTGAGACTCCATCTCAAAAAACAAACAAACAAACAAACAAAAAAATGACTAGGGAAGAGAATGCTATTGGCATCTGACAGGTAGAGGCCAGGGCTGCTGCTAAACATCCTACAATGCACAGGACAGCTCCCCCAAACAAAGACTTATCTGTCAATTTGTGCTAAGGTTACGAAATCCTGATTTAGGCTAGGGGTGGTGGCTCACTCCATTGCACTCCAGCCTTGGTGACAAGAGTGAAATTCCGTCTCAAAAAAAAAAAAAAAAAAAAAACAAGGAAATCCCGATTTAGATAATCCAACATTTCTCTGACTCCTTAGGATAAAAATTTCTCCTTCCTCCCCATCCCACAGGAAAAAAAAAAACCCCACAAAACTGTCCACTTAACAAGGTATCACTTCCTGATCACTTCAGGTCGATTTTTCTTCTCTCAAGAAAAAAAAAAAAAATGAAAGCAAAGCTCCCCACTAACAAAAAATGTGTCCTCCATTTAGCTGGCAGATCAGCTTTCATTCCCTTCCACAGTGGCACATTTATATATATTTAAAAAAGGAGAAACACAGCCAAATAATAAAACCATATCTCCGTAAGTAAAGAGTACAGCCTTGTTTACCTAGTTGCCACTGTTTATTCTGAAAGCCTACACTAAGCAAATAGTGAGCCTGACAGCTAGGTTGGAGGGAAGAGGTCTCTAGGCCACGAAGGTGCAAAGCCCTCTTTCAGATCACAGCCTCCACCATTTCCCTTCAGAATGGTGAGTGCAGGACCACCCCCAGCCATGAGCAACTTGAGTTCCTAGAGGGAGGTGGTCCTTTTCTTCATGCTTCACGCTTCTTGTTCACCTTCTATTCACCATCAGCTGTTCTCTACCTCCCAGCAAGACCGAGAGCCCGTAGTTCTACAAAGCTGACAATAAGAGTCTATCCACCTATGTGTGGATGTGAATTCCCCGCCTCTCCACCACACTCCTACTCTGCTAAGCCCCTGTAGGGAGGCAGAGGCGAGCCAAAAGCTGACTGATGGGAAATACCCAGTGTGGCCTGTCTTCCTCTCCAAGGCTCAAATAAACTCAAGTCATGTGCACCAAGGGAGCAAGGGAAAAGGAACAAGAGAGCTGTGTGGGGTTATTCTGCATCTCAACAGCCCATCACCGGCCCCTCCCTCCTTTTTAGGAATCCACTGCAGCATTAGAGAGAGAGGTGTAAGAGCGAGCTCACAGTACTCCCAACCCACCCCACTGCCCAGCTCTTATTATTATGGTCCCATTTCCTAGGGTAGAGCTTCCACATTCAGTGTCTCACAGAGGGTACCAGTTACATATCATTTCCATCATGCCTTCCACCCATCACCTAACCAGGGAGATCTGACCAGCCAAGAGAATGTTATGAGGCCAGCCTGGTTGGTGCCCTTCTGAAAGTTAGGGCATTCCAACAGAGACCTCTGTCTGGCTCCATCCACAAGTATCAGAATGTACATAAGAAGTGTGTTGTCACGGTGAAACCCCGTCTCTACTAAAAAATACAAAAAACTAGCCGGGCGAGGTGGCGGGCGCCTGTAATCCCAGCTACTACCGGGAGGCTGGGAGGCAGGAAAATGGTGTAAACCCTGGAGGCGGAGCTTGCAGGAGCTGCTGAGATCTGGCCACGCAATTCCAGCCTGGCGACAGAGCGAGACCCGCCTCAAAAAAAAAAAAAAAAAAAAAAAAAAAAAAAAGAAGCGCGTTGTTTGCCAGATAGTTCACAGAACAAGTATAAATAAACAGATAGCGTCTGCAGCAAGGCAGCCAGGGAGGCACAGAGGGAGTCAGGAGCGCTGAGACATGGTGGACCGTAGGATTCCAACCCGCCCTCCCTTCCCCTTATTTACCCAGTTTGCGCCATCATCCCACCCTTGAGAGAAAACATGGAGAAAGGGAACTTCCCTCGGCAGCAAGAATGAAAGGTACTGTGGCTCAGCAACCAAGGCTGCTCCTTGTTTCTGCTACTGATGTCCATTTAACTTCTTATCTCCCAGGGTGAAGATATTACTGCAAGGTCTTTTGTTGGGCAGTTTCATGTTTGATCCTTATGACAACCCTGAAAAGTAGATGTTACTGACCTGGTTAACAGTCTCAGAAACTGAGACTCAGAGAGATTGTGTTCCCAAAGACCTAGCTGGTTAGTGGGGAGCCAGAACTCAGACCTAGCTCCCTAACTTTCTGTCTAGAGTTTTTCCCACTCTATCTCTCTTTTCATCTATTTTTGGTCAATTCACTGCTCCCTGATGCTTCTGCTGGAGGCTCGATATTCTGGGAAGCAAGTGAAGGGAAGCAAAATACAGCTGATCGGTGCTGACCTTAGTCAACAAAAAGCTTGCAGAGAGTTGTGGTTGTCAGGCTTTGCTGCTTAACCATCTCTAGACCTCTGTTTCTTCCTCTGTAGTTTGAGGACAGTAATATTACCTGTAACTCATGGGTCAGTGGTGAAGATTCAATGATAAAAGGCAGGATAAGTGCTCAAGATGATGCCTTGAACATAGTAAGCCCTCAATAAAGGGGAGCTGCGGTTATTACTAAGACAGTGTTGGAGAAAGTATAAGAGCCACAGTTTCTCCAGGGTAAGACGTAGATTATTAAAGGCTGATACTGTATATGTTCTCTTAGCTCCTCTCTTGAACATGAACATCTGTGGTTTCTCAAAGACATTTTCAGGATCCAGTTTTCTTTTCAAAAAGAGGAAGGAAAAAAACCCCAAGGCCTGAATCTATAGGAAGTCCAAATGCACCCAGGATTCTTAAGTCACAAGGTAAAAAGTGGAGATGCTTGAAGAGGCATCTGACAGTGGAATTCATAGAAGAGGAAAAGGTCAGCTCTATCTCTGGTGACTCTAACAGAGGGATGAAACCATCCAAGAATGAAGAAAATTATTTCCAGGAATGGCAAATGAGGATGGAACCATAGAATTTAGTTATTGTTGTTAAACCAAACCCAGAGGGTGCAATAATGGGTCTGTCTCAATAACATCACTCCGGCCAAGTTGCTTTTTCCAAGAAGGAAAGAATAAGGATTTAGTCCAGCTGATCCTTCGGCATGATTTAAACCAGCAGTCGTTGTCAAACCTTAGTGTGCCTCAGAATCAACTGGAGGGCTTGTTAAATCCAAACTGCGAAGTCTCATCCCGAGTTTCTGATTTAATGGATTGGGGGTGGGACCCAGAATTTTGCATTTTGAACAAGCTACCAGCTGATGTGGAGACTGCTGGTCCATCCAGGGACCACATTTGGAGAACCACTGATTTAAAGCACGTTTCTATGGGCAATCAAAGAATATCAAATTGCAGAATTCTTTTTTTTTTTTGAGACGGAGTCTGGCTCTGTCGCCCAGGCTGGAGTGCAGTGGTGCGATCTCGGCTGTGTGCTAGCTCCGCATCCCGGGTTCACGCCATTTTCCCACCTCAGCCTCCCGAGTAACTTGGACTACAGGCCCCCGCCACCACGCCCGGCTAATTTTGTTTTTGTGTTTTTAGTAGAGATGGGGTTTCACCGTGTTAGCCAGGATGGTCTCGATCTCCTGACCTCATGATCCGCCCACCTCAGCCTCCCAAAGTGCTGGGATTACAGACGTGAGCCACTGCGCCCAGCCTCAAATCGTAGAATTCTTAATACCTTGATACTCAATATGTATAACAGTTGCATTTACTTATTAGCCTCTCTCCTCTCTTCATTCACAATGATTTGAAAATGAATATGTGTGTTCTCAATTAAGAATCTTATGGTAAAACAGGAAAAATCAAGAGCAAAAAACCCAAAACGAGAAACTTCCTTTGCAAGTCTGATTGACATAACAAGAACTAACTTGGCTTGTCAAGTAGGTAGACACGGGGGCTCCAGAAGCAGAGCTGCTTATTTCTCACTCTACTCCTTCACCACTGAGCGTCTTCAGACTGAGAACCAGCCTTGCGTATGTTTATCTCCAACTAAGTTAGTATTCTGACTCCACAAGAATGTTGTGAAAGCGAAGCCTCAGGAAAAAATGCTATCCCAGTTTTCAGTGAAGTTTTCTTAATACCATACTCTTAAGAGGGAACAAAATCCAGTTCTCACGACCTTAAATGCTGACACTTGTCCAAAAGGCCTAATGAGGGGGAAGTATGCGTCACGCACATTAACAGAACTCAGTGATAGAAATTGTGTTGAGACAAGTGAAAATTTTACCAAAGCCAAATGACTAGTTCTATCTCCTTCAGCAAGATAACATGACAAGAGGAACTTCAGACTTCTGAGGGTTATCTTATCTATCCAAGCAGCACACATGATGATCTTAGCAATCTGGAGGAAGTGGGTATTACAAGATAACAGGCTCCTGACCAAAATTTCAGTATTTATACAGTCTCTTACTCAACTTACATAAATCAAACATTTAAAAAAGGCCTCTTCACTGTGTTGAAATTGGGTCTTCCCCACAGATTGAAGAGAATTTGCAGGGGATGAGGGCGGTGTCTAACTTATAGCTTGTCCCTGGGGTTCCATTGCCAAAATGTTATCAGTCTATGTAAGGGCGTCATGATAGGGGCCATCCACAAAAAACATTCTAGTGAGGCTTCAGTATTGTGAGAACACAGGATGTCACATTTCATCAGTAAAACAGCCCAGCTGAGCCCCAGGGTTCTGTCCCCAATCATGGCTCCTGTAAGTTTTGTGGCTTTCTTTCTAGTATTGAACTTGAAAGATCAAGGACACAAAAATAGGATGATTTCGTAGACTGAAAATATGCTATTGACAAGTATTTCTAATCAGGTTTCCAGTCCAAAATGAATATTCTCTCACTTGTAATATATATCCCATAACTTGAAATACAGTTTGAAACCATTGGATAAAATTCTTTTTTTCCTATGAGAAGCTAAAGAAGCATTCAAGGTCCAATCAATAATTCTGTGTATGCACACTGGGAAGAAACAAAACAAAACAAAACTTTTACTAGTGCAGGTGACTTGGAAGTTCCTGTCACTCTTCCCCCCCCTCTAAAACCATCCTATACTGTGAGTTGGTTAAAGTTTACCTTTCTGCAAGAGTGTTCTTACTAATAAATAACTCATTTATACTTCACAGACAAAACTAAAAGGGTTTCAGTTCTGCAGGAATGAGGTTTTCAGCCCCCATAAACCTTGCCTGGAGGTACATCGCTGCTTTTGTTTGAGGCTAGTTGGTCTACAATGCCAACAGCAACACATGTGCATAGACAGCCTGTGTTCCAGGCATTGAGTACCTATGGCTTCAATCATTCTCATAATGTCCCTTTGTTTTTTTTTTTTTTTTTAGACGGAGTCTTGCTCTGCCACCCAGGCTGGAGTGCAATGGCGCAATCTTGGCTCACTTCAACTTCCACCTCCTAGGTTCAAGCAATTCTCATGCCTCAGCCTCCCAAGTAGTTGGGATTACAGGCGCCTGCCACCATGCCCAGCTTTTTTAAATTTTTAGTAGAGACAGGGTTTCACCATCTTGGCCAGGCTGGTCTCGAACTCCTGATCTCAGGCGGTCTGCCCGCCTTAGTCTCCCAAAGTGCTGCGATTACAGGCATGAGCCACAGTGCCCGGCCCCATAATGTCCCTTTGAAGCAGAGGAGAATCAGTCCCTTATAATCTTCATTTATATAAAAAGAAGAAGCGAGCAGAGTGGGAGGTAGGCGGATAAGTTGACTTGCCCAAGATCACCCTGTCGATTGATCTGACTTCATCTGCAACCAGCCACATAGCTTCTCCAAAGCAGGTCATCAGACAAGGAAAAGTGATTGGGGATTCAAATAAAACAAATGACTACTCATGCTATAGTTAGCACTATGTGCTGTTCTGAACTCTGCTGTGGAACACCTGTTGTACTTTTCATACTATTCACATGCATTACCTGGAATACTCCAGTTTTCAACATTGCCTGCTTCAGTTCCTTAAACCTTAGAAATATCCAGACATGCCAATATTATAAGACCAAACTATATCTTAAACTGTTTTTCCTGTTGAGGAGTATGAAAGAACTCTTCACTGTAGCACAGGTCCCAGTTTTTGGTTGGAATATAGTCACCGTAATTTTCACTGTCAATAAATACTGCTGGCTAATTCAGAGGTGACCTGTGGAAGCAACATGTGCTCTAAGAACTCCTGTTTCCACTGTCTGGCATTATTAGTGTGTCCTTACTTAGACTTAGCTCTTCCAGAGAGAGAGCCATCTGCTTCTCAATGACTGCGCAATGGTGTTGACTTCTAGAGAAGAGAAGCCCGAGCCAAATATTAGAGGTCTTACTGCTTCCCTTAAGTGCATGGCAAGAGAAAGAGGGAAAGCAAGGTGATAAAAGGACTGACTTGCTTTGCCAATGGCCCAGCACTGGTCCATTTTATAAAGTCTAGCACAAAAACCACTCTTTTGAATTAGATACTGTGTATATCCTGTGTACTTCAAGTCATACCAGCATTCCCTACAATAGAGCTTAGGAATGCTATTTATCTTGTACTCAGGCCAACTGTGTGGCTCTCTACTGAACAGCTGGTTCCCCATCCACCTCTAGGGCTACCTAGTTCATGTATAAACAGTATTTTTGCATCAAAAACACTAACCCCATGGAAACTAATTGTTCATCTACACACACACGTGCGCGCACGCGTGCACGCACTCATGCACACATACACACACACAAGAAGGAAAAGAAAGATGGGGCAAATTAGGTCAGAGGTAGGAGGAAAAGACAAAACAGGGGGAGCCTGGGGTTTGTAACTGAGATGTGGCATGCATTAGATTTGAAGTCAGGTTACTGAAGCCCCAGGTTATGTTCCAAGGTCTAAACAGGACGTCCATTGAGTCTTTGATTCCTAAAGACATTTAATGCCTTATAAAAGAGCTTTGCTATATCATTATTCCTAACTACCTCAGAAGTAAAACGATATTTTTAAAGTGTTCAGTATTTGTATACCTCTAGGCTGAATTAGTAAACTACAAGAGACCCAATTTATAGCCACAAAATGAGGATCTAGTGTGGGTCACCGTCTACACACTTTTTAGTAAACACCAGTGTTTCACAATCTATTTTTTGTTAATTATTATTTTGTTAATCTTTTAAGAGACAGGGTCTCATTCTGTCACCCAGGCTGGAGTGCAGTGGTGCGATCATAGCTCACTGCAGCCTTGAGCTCCTGGGTTCAGGTGATTCTTCCTCCTAAGCCTCCCCAGTAGCTGGGATTACAGGTGCATGCCACCATACCCAGCTAATTTGTTTATTTTGTTTTTGTAGAGATGGGATCTCACTGTTTTCCAGGCTGGTCTGAACTCCTGGCCTCAAGCGATCCTCCTGCCTCAGCTTCTGAAAATGTTGGGATTACAGGTGTGAGCCATTGCACCTTATTTTTTGTTAATTATATTACTACACATGTTCAGTTCATTATGGATACTTCTTACCGGATATCCAATCAGGTAGGGCTACCAAATTGGTAGTTATCATATCCTAAAATTTAGGCCATCATTTTTCTTGGATCAATGACTTTCTATCTCCTTCAGAGCCTTACTTTACCCATCTACCCAATCTCTTATAATCAGGAGAGCTCTGACTACATATAGACTATGTATTTCTGTTTCTACCCAAGATGGAAAAAGTGTAACTATTAGACACATTGCATTGCACATCAGCCAAGGAGGTGGTCTTACACATTCTAATAAAAGGGTTTGTGTATTCAACTTAATAGCTAAAACATTACCAATAATAATATATATGTGTACTCTTCCTTGATCAACCTATTCCTTAACGTTAGATTTTTAAACAAATCCCTTCTGGGTGCCAGCTTACTGCTAAATCAAGGCAAACAATTATTTCCAACATTTTGTTATCTTATTTTAAAGTAATTATTTGCTTTATTAGGATGGGAACTCTGGCTGTACCCTCTCACTCCCTGGCCCCAGATTTAACACAGCATTTATTTCACAATATTTGTGCAGGGCTTTATTGAACCAGGGGACACACCCATGAGTAACATTGATTTCTCTTGGTGGTGACCCAGCCGGAGCATGTCAAAATGAGTACCTATCTATTCTATTAAGATAATGGAGGAAAAGAGAAGCATGCCATCAAGATAAAGGAACACAAACTACCACATTACCTTGAAAACAAATCTGAGTATTTGTTGTGTGTGAACACATTATCAGTGCTGCTTGTGCAAGAAACAAGGCTTTTGAGCTGGAAGGCAATTTCAAAAGACAACACCTGTTTCAAAATAGGGCAAAGAGTTCACAGCTGCATTTTGAAATTTCAGTGTGCACTTTTATTTCGGGATGTTATCCATATAGGCTTAGGAGATGTAAAGACGGAACACCACAAGAGGACAGATGTGCATGAATCAAGAAATTCTATTTCCTATTTAAAATTCAGAAAAGATTGTTGCTACATACACTAGGTTGTTAACTGGGTACACTGATCACAGAGCTTCGATAACCCAAGTAAGTGGCAAGGTGTTGATACACTTGCAGAGTATCAACTGAGCCTAGCTGACAGTATCTAAAAATGTCCTGAGCCTAGCCCATAGTATCTAAAAATGAGATGAGAAGAGCAAGCACTCCACTATCTATGGAGGACAAACACCGCCCTCTACTGGCAGACTGTAACTGCTATATAGTCAATATGATGAACATTTTCCTCAACAGTCACTATCATGAGACATAATCAGAAAACAAAAGCTTTTAAATAATTTGAGGTTTTGTAACTAGGGGTTACCAGGATTTTCAAGCAAACTGAAATATTCAATGAGAAATCTCCTTACTCAATGGTTTCCGATTTTTCCCATTAAATCTTTGATGCAACTCATTGGACTGGTTCAAGTATCACTGTTACTGGGAGATGTGAGAGAACAGCAAAATGCTCAAAAGCTCAATACCAGGAAGAAGGTTTAACGGACCCATTTATACCAAATGGAGCTGGCTTTAGAACGAACAACTGTGATAACTTAAAGCACACAGAACTGATTCAAACCTTTGTTGTACTACATACTAGCTACATCAGGTGCCACATCAAACCTCAAACTGAACCAGATTATTTTTTACAATATTGGAAGAACAAACACTTGCTGAACTCACACTGTTGGAAAAATTAAATGTAATATGTGTTGCACAACTACAGTGTAGTACTCCATACCAATGTTCATGGATAGGAGTCTAGGTAGCTCCAAGTTGTGTTTTACCTCTCTTTATCTGTTTATCCACTTGTTGGTTTTTGAAATCCTTTAAATCAGACTGCATTTTTCTTCAGCACTGTCCTGAAACATAAAATTGTCTATGTCATCCATAAAATACCTAAGGATTATGAGGAAAAGTAGATGGTTAATGTTCATCCAAAGTCAACGTTAACCTGAGACAACTCATTATATAAGAAATAAATGTATGTGGGTAGGGTGCTTGCAGCTGTAATCTCAGCTACTCATAATCTGAGCTACTGGGGAAGCTGAAGCAGGAGGATACCTTGAGCCCAGGAATTTGAGACCAGCCCAGACAACATAGCAAGACTCTCGTATCTCTATAAAAGAAAAAAATGGCTGGGAGGGGTGGCTAACGCCTATAATCCTAGAACATTGGGAGGCTGAGGTGGGCAGATCACTTGAGGTCAGGAGTTTGAGAGCAGCCTGGCCAACATAGTGAAACCCCGTCTCTACTAAAAGTACAAAAATTAACCAGGTGTGGTGGCATATGCCTGTAATCCCAGCTACTTGGGAGGCTGAGGCAGGAAAATTGCTTGAACCTAGGAGGTGGAGTTTGCAGTGAGCTGAGATTGCACCACTACACTCTAGCCTGGGTGACAGAGTGAAACTCCATTTCAAAAAAATATAAAAAATGAAAAATAAGGCCAGGTGCAGTGGCTCATGTCTGTAATCCCAGCACTTTGGGAGGCCAGGAGTTAGAGACCAGCCTGGCCAACATGGTGAAACCCCATCTCTACTAAAAATACAAGAATTAGCCGGGTCTGGTGGCGGGCGCCTGTAATCCCAGATACTCGGGAGGCTGAGGCAGAAGAATCGCTTGAACCCGGGAGGCGGAGGTTGCAGTGAGCCGAGATCATGCCATTGCACTCCAGCCTGGGCGACAAAAGCAAGACTCCGTCTCAAAAAAAAAAAAAAAAAAAAAAAAGTAAAGTTAGCTAGAAGCATTTAATTTAAAGCCAAATTTGCATTTAAATTATAGTATTTAGCTGACAAGGCAAGTATGTAAACAAGGGGAAAAGTTGAAAAGAAAAAAGGCCTAATAGCTACAATATCAGCCCTGTTCTAAAGAGGGATCTTGTACCACATTCTCCACCTAAGGAGTAATCTTTAATTCAAAATTCAGTGTAGTTCTTATGGGTATTTGGAATTGAATCCAAGTGTGTTTTTGAGTATAAACATTATCTTTTATTATATATGATTGTTAAACTTTGCTTTCCACAACACTTCATAATCTTGGATGTAAACATGAGAAAAAACGCTAATTAAGAATCCTTATGCACCCAGTCCAGTGCTCCCTTAATCAATCAGAAACTGGTAAATCCACTGCTTCTTGATTCCATCCTGAGGTATTGACTTTTGAACCAAGACATGCTTATCTTTTACCAACAACAGGGAGGGTCACAAAGTTTCTAAATAATTTATTAGGGAAATAAGTTCCCCCAAAGTCAGGCTGGACTGAGAGCCGATTATCAAAGCTGTGTAAGTTAGTGTGTTTGCTTTAAAGTATTACAAGAAGTACACAGAGCACACATCTGGGTTATAAAAGCCCTTTTATAAAGCCATTTTTAAACAAAACAAAAAAAAAGTTTACAAAAGAAAAAAGATACAGAAAAAGAATAACTTGCTTCATATGTCCCAAAAAGAGAAAAAAATAAAGGGGACTATGCCAACATGCTCAACAATAAAGGGTTCTTTTTCTTATTTTTTTAATACAAAATACAAGCAAAGGATACACATACTTAAAACAGAGCTCAGGAGCAGACACGCAGTCCTGGAAACCCTTCAATAAAAGCAAAGCAGGAGTTTGTTTTTTCTTTGTCTATGCAGATACATACAGAGACTGGGATATGTAAAAATTAAGGATCACAAAAGACCATCACACGATTCTACCAATGCATGTTGCATCTATAATTCACGAACATGGTCAACAAAATCATGTTCACTTCAACCTCATTTCATTTAAATTAAAGAAAAAAACCCTTTAAATAAAGTGGTTACATTCAAACTTTAACTTCCTTAGTACCATGCTGCAGATTTCAGCACTGTTAAGGTATTGCAAGAACGCCCAACCCTCTGGTGTCTGATCATGTATCCAGCAACATTGCAGTATGAAGAAAAGAGATGCCCCGGTCTCAGCCCATGGACTAGTTAATACAGTAAAGCAGGTTCCTGTCTTTTACCCTTCCTGCTCAGAACATAAAAGATTAAGGACTAAAATCAAGCAACTGGGAGTTTTAGAGCTGGCAAAATGAAGTCTAAAAGATAAATCAAGGCAAACAATTACTGAGAACTTGGCTGTTGCTTAACCTGGCAAGTCTAAAAGTCTTTCTTTAACCTTGTAGGAATTAGATGCATAAGGTTTGCTGCAACATGTTCATGGTAAACAAACTAAGTAGAGCTCTTATTTACAAATCTTGTAACAAATACTTCTGGAGGAAAAAGAGAAAAGAATTCACTAAGTTCCAGAAGACAAAGCTTTAATTGCCAGACGTATACAAACACACACTCACACACACACCCACACAATACTTCAGGGGTTTTTATACATGTTATTTTAGGGCATAAGCTGAGTACTATACCCCCACACCCCATCAAAAAAGGAACAACAAAAAATCCCAATTTCACCCTCCCCCAGTAATCTAGAAAACCCTCCCTTCACCCCTGATGTACAAAGTGTATGCACAACGGTGGCATTCTACCAGCCACACAAAGCATGCTCAAACAGATGTCACCAGTTCAGTCACTCCATTGGCATGGCAACAGGCAGGTTTACGGGATTTTTCCCAATAGTGGTTATTACACAGTCAGCACCACTGTGAATTCTGTGAATTTGAAAAAAAAAAAAAAAAGTATAATTTACGGATTCAGGATTCAAAAAGAATAATTTGTATCGAATTTATCCCAGACAAAGGGAAAACTGGTTGCAACTGAAACTTGGCTATAGCTTGATGTCCCAATATTCAAACAATAAACCAACTCTCCATTTTCAAGTAAATCCAGCTTCATCCACAGAGAAACAGACAATTTTCTAACCTCAAGAGCAACCAGCTTGTTACATTTTCCCTATCCTGTGGCAGGAAATGCATATTACTTCTGTTCTGTTTAAGTATCTCAGTCTAAATGCCATGAAGACCAGAGCCCAGGTTTCTTCCCTTTCAAATTCTTAAGGTGAAAGTTTTTTCTTTTCAGTGCAGCTACCAATGATGCAGGCAAAGATCTGTTCAAACCAGCACTCATTCTACAAAGCTGCAACAATGGCCACCATGATCTTTTATAAAGCTTTCCCCATTGCTCCTGATATTTATTTCTGCTTTTGTCTTACGCTCAAAGCATCTCGTAAAAGTAATTAAAGAAAAGCACGATTCCCTTCCCCAACCAGTACTTGAAAATCCACTTATCTGAATGTTCACAGATAAAAAAATCATCCAAAAAAAAAAAATCAAGTTTAGTCTAGCTGACCACATTCACAAGTGTTAAAAACTTTACTGGTGTATAACCTCAAATTTCACTCTTGATTTGTTATCTATAAGAAAATGCTATTTGAGCCAGTACCAAATTAAGTATTAAACTGAGGATTGAACTGGGGCAAACACGTTACTGTGGAAACAGTCAGTATGTAAGCTCCTTCAAGGGAAATCAACTACTATTCCTCAAGATTAAAAGATGTCCACACTCATTACATTACCTCCCTACAGGAGGAAACACCCTTTAATTTTCCCTTATGGAATCAATATGGAGTGGAAATATGAAATGGGGAGATGTTTTAGAAAGCAAGACAAATCTACCTACCATTACTGGAATTAAAATGTATCCTCTGGGCCCACTCCATTGATTCCGATCTGAGGTGAGGAGGACTAAAAGCAGCAGCAGGTTACAGATAGATTGAATAAGGTGTAAGTATGCTACGTATGTCTAGCTGGGGAAGGGGGGATCTGGAAAAAAAATCTTAAGAACTAGAATGTAGTGTCAGTCAGCATAGCTGCCGAAATCTACGTTGTAGAGGTAAACCTAGCAGAGCTAATACAAACAAGCACCTTCAAAGTTAACGTCCCACTTCCTGAGCACTGCAAAATACGACAGTGAATGCTATTGCCATTTCACCATAGGCACACTAGAGAAAAAGAGGAAGGTTAGTCAAGGGTGGTGCCAATGGCCAGTCAGTATCGGCTTACAGCTTGTAATGCATTCTGACATCACTATCAAGCCTGACTATTGAGCACCTGTATCCAGTTGAGTCACCACCACTGTCCTCCAATTTGCATGCATGATTTGAGGGGAAGACTTTTAAAGTGTTTTAAATCATCAATAAAAAGTGGAGAAAACAAAGGTTATTCAGAGCCTGTCTCACTTGGGGACACAGATCCTTCTGTCCAGTCTATCAGAAATATAGAGTACATTTTTCAATCTAATGAATTAATTTTAAAAGGGACTCTAAACAAGAAGCCCAATCAAATGCACACAAGTAACCTAGAAGACATGATTACCTCTAAAATATGTGTGTATATCACAGAGATGTTAGTGCAGATTAATATATTAAACAGACTATTACACAAACAATTGAGGCTGAAGTTTTAAAAGCGCCCTCCCCCCGAATCTTCACGAAACGTAACCTAAGAAAAGCCCACGTTACTAGGAAAAGCCCACGTTACTAGGAATGTAAGACTTAAAATTATAAACTCCTAAAAAATAGAAGTGCATGGTGGAAACACTGGTCGGTCTTTTACTATATGAACACAAACCTCTTTGTTAAAAATGGATACCTGAACAAACCCATTTAGGCAAATAGATTAATCTTTAACACCCTCATTACAAAGTTCACAACTCTGAATTTAACCATCATGAAAGAGAATGATCCAACTGCTATTTATGTTCAAGTCCTGTATTTTTGGCCATGTACTGAAAACTCCTTATTCATTCTTTAACACACAGTGCAATAGTGAAATGACTCTGCCACTGTGTGTTTTTTAAAAAAAAATCAGAGTAAGCATGTTCCTAGTAAACCACAAAGTAGGATATTGAGGAAGCAAATCTAGATTAAAAGGCAGGAAAAAAAAGGCAGAAGTTAAATTTCACTAATTTTTCAATTTATTAGCATACCAGGACCCTTTAAACCTTGTTCCCATTAGCGCCTGGTATCAGATGTGAAGGATCAAACCTATGGATCTATCTCCTGACTGCTTTTATAAGGCATGCAAAAAGTCTGTTATCAACTGCACACAGGCCTGCTAAAATGCCTGGTTTCTCTAGTCCCCCCTGCTTTAAGCAGCATAAGCAGTAAAGCAGGGGTTGGACCAACTAAAAAGACAAGAGCTAACTTGAATTGTATGGGAGCAGCATTTAACATATTCCTAGTCAAGGACAGGATGGGAAATAAGTGAAGAATAGGGCCAGGAAAATAGTGTCCTATAGCACAGGTGGTCGGCACTCAGGGCAGAGTGTGCAGTGGTGCCCTACGAAGCAGCAGGATCACAAGGATGTACTTCTTATCACATTTCTATGAAGAAATGGGAAGATTGGGATATGAAAAAGAAAATGTTCTAGCCCCAAATAAAAGCAGAACATGGTTAATGGGACCTGAATGCACATTTATAGCATAAAAGAATGTCAATTCTATCTCATAAAGGAAAAATCTCAACTCTTTGTGACTGAGTTTCACATTAACTGGAACTTTATTTGCTTAAAACCCATTGTCAGTTTGAAAAGAAATCCACTGTGACGTGTAGAATGATCTCGTCGATTAAATTCTAGATTTTTTTTTTTTGATTCTTGGTAAAATTTTATCCAAAAAACAGAATACATATATATTTAGAGAAGGAAATATGAAATCAAGAGTGATTTCAGTTTTGGAGGCCCTTGCTTATTTATTTATTTATTTATTTATTTATTTAGCTCCCTAAAGACTGTAGCAGGATAAAAGGATCACTGGCTCCGAGTCTCTTTGAGATAACAAGTGATGAAATAAAAAAGAAAGCCCACACCCTCAAATAAAGTCAGGTAACCCCATTGCCCACCCTCCCCACAAGGTAAAAAAATGAGTACTTTTAGTAACAGTTCAGAATTCATCTTTATCTCCTACCTGCCTCATCAGTGGAAGTTTAAGGTCTTGATTTTTTTTAGATATTGACATTTGTGTCTATAGACAAATAAACTCTATTAGATGACAATTGATTTTTTAAAAGTCCAGGTAGAGAAAGGAGCAATCATTTTGAACTAAAATCTATGTTTTTTGATTACTATTCAACTTGCTATTTTTTAGCAAAAAGCAAGGTTTCAATAATGTTCATCTCAAATCTTATTGCTTTACAACTGTGGTACACCTTTCATTAAAAACAAAAAGATGAAGCAGTCAATCCAGTGATTAATTTGACATGGCTTTCATTGGGAAAGGGGAGGGCTGGCAAAGAGACCAATAGACAAAAAGGTGACTTAAACACTTAAACATACAATGGTTTGCTTTTAAAAAAAAAAAAAAAGAGAGAGAGAGAGAAATGTTACTTTCAACAAATGGAAAAAAGCACTGAAAGCCCATGAGTCAAGCCATAGCCAAAACCATGTTCTATCTTAAGTAGGTTCTTTTTTTTCCTCCCTCTTTTTTCTTTTTTTTTTTTTCTTTTTTTTTAATAAAATCTCTCCCCAGACCATCATCACTTCTAATCCTCCCCAGACGGGGCTTCATCTTCAGACCCTTCATCCCCAGATTTCTCGGGTGGGGGGCTTGTAGATGTTTTCTTTTCTGGCGGGCTTTCTGGTTCCTCATCTTCTTCTTTGGGAGAAGGAGTCTTTTCCTTTGATGCCTTTGAAGCTGTGGGGCGACCCACTTTCCCTTTGCCTTTCACTGGACTTGGCGTCACTGAAAATAGAAAAATAATTTGGGGAAGGGAAGAGAAAAAAATGTCTTTAATACAAGTCAGCTACAAAATAAAACAATCTGTAAGAATAAAATCTATAAAGACAATACGCAACTTACTAAAAATCAAGGTGGGCACGAGGGAGCGCATATATCCCTAAGTAAATCTATCTCAATTTCTAAACTGTTCATAAGTTACTATACTGTGTTGCAGTATTTCCCATCAGTTTTTACCAACACTCTATGATGTTAACAGTAATACCTGTAATGAAGAAGCACGTGTACAACATCCTTAATTGCTTGGTAAACTAACAGTTGTTTATGCTAAAAGTTGTTTATAAAAAGCAGGTCAAAAAGAGGGAAGGAAAAGAATTAATCTGATTCAGAAACTAAAGCTATCAAATAAACATTTGATAGTTCCATCATTCCTAACAGTAGGAAGTGATAAACAGAAGTTTAACAATGACTAGTTCTACCTAACAGAATAAAACCACCTACACAAAAAGCAAATTGATTTCTGATTTAGTTAACAAATTAGTTCCAACTAGGAGAACCCATTAGGGCGCAGAAAAAAATTAACTCATGTCATCAAGTGTGGTTTTATTCTGATAGCACAGAGGATGGGGCGGAGTTCAGAACATGGAACTTAAATGTATTACTCTAGGTTTGTGCATTTTCACAATTAAGTCTTTGCTGGCTGCTGAGACTGTGATACCAGTGAGGAAAAAAGAGCAGTAACAGCTATGATGATACAGCATTTCTACCACTGTGTCTGAAACAAACAGATCATTCTCTGAAATCTTGCTCAAGTACTAGCAATAGTTGAAGAACATGGCTAAGCCCACTAGACTCTTAAACAGGCTAGTGTCTTTATTAATAAGAGATACTTCCAGTTGCAGAATACAAGACCCTTTTAGATTTCTTGTATTCCTGCTAAACATCAGGTCAATGCCAAATCCTAATGAAGAATTTCTGTATTGAAAATAATGTTTCTCAAAATTTTTAAAGCAGTACATTTAATTTCACTTCTGCAGAACTTACCTGTAGCCTTTAGCCTGGGCTTGGGCATTTTCTTTTCTTTTCTTTCAGGTTTGGACTTCTTAACCATCTTTTTGTTTTTCTTTTTTGAACTGCCATAGTCACTATCATCATCATCTTCCATTAGGAAATCTTCATCGCTGCCGGAATCTTCTGAGAAGAAAGAAGAATTTCAACGTCTAACTTAATGTACGTATCCTTCCAAGTGAAAAAGGAAGAGAGTACTAAGAATGACTAGAGGATGGGATGGGAGTCAAACACCCTTGGATTCTATTTGGAGCTGTAGCACCAATTTGACTGGAGTCATCACCAGCCTCAGTTGTCAAATGGATTTTGCATGAACCTTACATGAGAGAGTTACACGAGTGATGTGTTTGAAAAGTAGACTGAAAACAGGAAGAGTAAGAGCTGATCTGAATCAAAACTGAAACTATCAAATAACTTTTGGTAGTTCTATCATTTCCATGTAGTACTGGTTGAGACCAGGGAAACAAAACTGAACCGACAGGGCCTTTTTGGTCCAATTATGAATAAGTGAAACAAGAAAACCAAACATGAAACAAAAATACACAGAATTAACTAATCTGGGCCGGGTGCCGTGGCTCACGTCTGTAATCCCAGCACTTTGGGAGGCCGAGGCAGGCGGATCACGACGTCAGGAGATTGAGACCACAATGAAACCCCTCTCTACTAAAAATACAAAAAAATTAGCCAGGCGTGGTGGCGGGCACCTGTAGTCCCAGCTACTCGGGAGGCTGAGGCAGGAGAATGGCGTGAACCTGGGAGGCGGAGCTTGCAGTGAGCCAAGATAGCACCACTGCACTCCAGCCTGGGCGACAGAGCGAGACTCTGTCTCAAAAGAAAAAAAAAAAAAGAATGAACTAATATGACTAACCTGTGAAACACCTAACTTTTGTTATGAACATTTTTTTTTTCTGTGAAAAGAGGTCTACAACCTCCTCCACCAGGGCAAAATACAAATCTCTATCACAGTGCCTAATGTGACTGTTACTTTAGCAACTGTTCATTCAGTGTTTGAACACAAACATCATTAAATAAAGAGTGCAACCATTACAAATGGTGGGCAATTGTGAGAATCTCTGAACCTTTAAAATATTAACAGGAACCAACACAGTCATCTCTTTTAACAGGGAGTATCTATCCAATTTAAAGGACTGGTTATAACATTTAGCATCCTAGAAAATGCCAAAGTAACCAAGGTCACAAACTACAATTATGATCAAACGACCAAAGTACACAAAACAACTTCACATACTCTCTTGGAACGGTGCCTCATCCTCCTCTTCTTGTTCTTCCTCACTGCCCACATCTTCCATGAGCATCTCCCTCTGTTTAGAAGCTGCTTTAGACGCCGCCTGCCGTTGCTGGCGCACGTTTTTATGATCTTCTTTTTCATCTTCACTATCCTCTGCAATATCAGAATTACCATGACATAATGATTAAAGAATTTTGTATTTGACAAGATAGTGCAAAAGATTAATAATTGACTGAAAATGTAACTGACTGAAAAAGCCAACATAGTGGCCAATATAGGATATAATCTGCAGCTTTATTTCATTGTAAAAGGGCAAATTCTATCCTTCATTTCTGCAAAATGATGGAATCAACTCAAATGCCCATCAGTGATAGACTGGATAAATAAAATGTGGTACATACACACCATGGAATACTATGCAGTCATAAAAAGGGAAGGAGATCATGTCCTTTGCAGGGACATGGATGGAGCTGGAGGCCATCATCCTCAGCAAACTAATGCAGGCACAAAAGACCAAACACTGCATGTTCTCACTTAAAAGTGAGAGCTGAACAATGAGAACACATGGACACAGGGAGGGGAACAACACACACTGGAGCCTGTGGCGAGGGAGGGGGCAGGGTAGGGGGATGGAGAGGGAGAGCACTAAAAAACAGCTACTGCATGCTGGGCTTAATACCTAGGTGATGGGTTGATGGGTGCAGCAAATCACCATGGCACACATTTACCTATGTAACAAACCTGCACATCCTGCACATGTATCCCAGAACATAAAATAAAAATTAAAAAAAAATTCTACAAAATGTATAAAGGAGGACCTAAATTCATAAAGAATGAGCTTGGACAAGACTATGTACCCACTAATACATATAAAGCAACAAAGACATGTAATTTTAAGCAGTAGCTAAGCTGAATTAAAGCATGAACACATAACTCCTATACTTTAAAGTTACATCACTGCTTTGCTCTAAAATTCTCAATTACATTCAAATCTATGTTCACTGTTTTTAAAAGCTAGTTAGAAAAATATCTTAACATAGTATGAGAGGGAAAGAAGAATGTCTTCCAATAATCTTTATTCTAAGACATAAAACATGAAAACCCTAAAATAATGTCAAACTGTTATCCTTTATAATGAATGGCTTGTGACCATTTCAATTTAGAGGGGATTGAGGAAAATCTTTTTTTTTTTTTTTTTTTTTTTGAGACAGAGTTTTGCTCGTTGCCCAGGCTGGAGTGCAATGGCGCAATCTTGCCTCACCGCAACCTCCACCTCCCGGGTTCAAGCGATTCTCCTGCCTCAGCTTCCCGAGTAACTGGGATTACAGGTGCATGCCACCATGCCTGGCTGATTTTGTATTTTTAGTAGAGACGGGGTTTCACCATGTTGGTCAGGCTGGTCTCAAACTCCTGACCTCAGGTAATCCACGCTCCTTGGCCTCCCAAAGAGCTAGTATTACAGGCGTGAGCTACTGTGCCCAGCTGGAAAATCTTTAAAATACATATTTAGATCAACTAGTGAAAGATGTTTGGAGAAGCCTATAACAAATTTACTTTCACATATTCTTAGAGTCTATTAATTAAAAATAATTTTTTTTTTTTTTTAAATTTGGAGTCTCACTCTGTCGCCCAGATTGGAGTGCAGTGGCACAATCTTGGCTCACTGCATCCTGTGCCTCCTGGGTTCAAGCTATTCTCCTGCCTCAGCCTCCTGAGTAGCTGGGACTACAGGCACGTGCTGCCATGCCCGGCTAATTTCTTGCTGTTGTTGTTGTTTGTTTGTTTTTTAAGATGGAGTTTCGCTCTTCTTGCTTAGGCTGGAGTGCAATGGCGGGATCTTGGCTCACTGTAACCTCTGCCTCCCAGGTTCAAGTGATTCTCCTGCCTCAGTCTCCTGAGTAACTGGGATTACAGGCACCCGCCACCACGCCTGGCTAATTTTTTTAATTTTTAGTATAGAAGGAGTTTTGCCATGTTGGCCAGGCTGGTCTTGAACTCCTGACCTCAGGTGATCTACCAGCCTTGGCCTCCCAAAGTGCTGGGATTACAGACATGAGCCACTGGGCTCAGCCATATTTTTGTATTTTTGATAGAGACAGGGTTTTGCCATGTTTGCCAGGCTGGTCTTGAACCCTTGACCCCAGGTGATCCACCCGCCTTGGCCTCCCAAAGTGCTGGAATGGCAGGCATGAGTCACCATGCTCAGCCTAAAAAAAACTTTTTAAACACACAGTTGTGTTTGTGAATAAATTTGGTTAAAGGGTAGGCTGCCAGCCTATTGCCTCTGGAGTAAACCATATTTGCATTAATCTCTACCTACAGTCCTTCTCCTGAAGTTTTAGGCTCCCTTATTCTGTCAAGGTTAAGTGGTCACTCTTCTGAAAACACTTCTAGTCCTATGAGCCTTGCCATGGTCAGTGTTCAAGTCATCTCTTTCACTTTTAAAAATCTCATCTAGAGACAAACAGAGTAAAGCTGACATGACAGACCCAAAACTAAACCCACTTGGTAGAAGCTTAGCTTAATACTAGTACAGAGTTATTTATCCAGAAGTGCTCAATAAACTAGCAAGTGTAAGAGATTCAAATTAGGATTTACAAGGCAGATGAGTGAAAGCATGTACTATATTATCACAGGATCACCAGATAGTGCAAAATTGATTAATATAGTTTCTTTTCAACTTAGGTAGCCAGATAGTATACTTGAACAGACGGGAAAGCAAAACAGCCAAGCAGAGTGAATTTAGCTGAACTTTGTCTCTCCCCTTTGTATCAGCTAAACAGCAGTCTCATTTAAAGGGAGATCCAGGGAGACAACAGCAAGGGAAAGTAAGTGAAAACTAACATGGCTGGAAGTAATATGGATTAAAAATCTCAATTCTTACAAGATTAAATTTAAAAATAAATACCAACAGCAAGTAGAATCATCAGGACTGAACATTTTATTTGGCCATGGAAACTCTGCATTAATTCATATTAATTCTTTTAAGTTAAAATTTTTACAAAAAAAGCTTTCTCTATGGCTACTGTTTCAAAAGACTATGTCTCCGCTAAAAACAGTGGGAATGAAACTTTCATTTGCTTTTCCACCCAGAGTCCACCACTCCCCCTTTTTAATGCCTCTATTTTACCAAGTTTTATATTTATATATTATTCTATTTAGTCTGATGTCTTTTGTTTATGTAAATGATTTCTAATATTGACCATGCATAATAATGTGTAGATACTTAAAGAAAACCAAGCCCCAACATCCCACTGAGATCTATTTAATCAGAAATTTTGGGACAGGACCCAGAATATGCATTTTTAAAAAGATTCATAGATGACTGTAATAAGCCACCAGGACTGAGAATCATTAGGAGCTCTTTGAAGATGGAAACATCTTTGTAATCCCAGATTTGCAACAGTACCTGGCATACAAATTGCTTATTAAAACATCTAATAAAATAATATATAAACAGAATTATATCTCTTACATTTAAAATAGTTTACTACCTGCTGAGTGAGAATCATCCTTCTTGGTCTTCACATCTTTGTCTTCTGAGTCCTCACTAAAAAGGGAGGCAAAAAAGCAAATGCATGTAAGTCTTAGCTCAAAATTTAAGTGAACACAGATCTCTGATTTCTGACTTGAGAAGTGAAAAATACCTCTTCTATATAAAATGTTCAAACAAATGCTAAGGAATACTTTATTTCCTTACTTTACAGGGATGCTGGTGAATAAGCACAATTTTATCTACGTTACAAAATACTGCTTCCAAAGACTCAAAGGAAAAAAAGGTGTCTCAACACAGGCTGGAATTTTTTCACCTACGGACAAAGCTTGGTTCACAAGAATATTTAATAAGAAAAATATTTCCTGAATAGAGGCAGAGTATAAAATAGTAAAATACTAAAAGATCATTAAATATACACGTGAAAAACTGCTAAAATATCTAAAATTATTAAAAGGAATTGTAGTCTGGGCATGGTGGCTCATGCCTGTAATCTCAGCAGTTTGGGTGCCTGAGGTAGGCAGATCGCTTGAGGCCAGGAGTTCAAGACCAGCCTGGGCAACATGGTGAAACTCTGTCTCTACTAAAAATACAAATATTAGCTGGGTGTGGTGGTACATGGTTGTAATCTCAGCTACTCAGGAGGCTGAGGCAGGAGAATCACTTGAACTCGGAAGGTGGAGGTTGCAGTGAGCTGAGATCACACCATTGCACTCCAGCCTGGGAAACAGAGCGAGACTTCATCTCAAAAAAAAAAAAAAAAACAACAAACCAACCAGAAACAGGAATTGTAGTTCAGTTATCTAACTTACAATATGCCTAAAAATGTACCTAAAACAAAATGGAAAATAAATTGATTGAATTATCCCCTATTAATATTTCCTTCCAATATTTCTTTGCATCAGAAACATCAACATATAGTCCTGCCTGGTGGTACCATGGAGAAAATAAAAGTGAGCTCAAAATCACTCTGCAAAGTAAAATAAGATGTTAAGGAGCTTCAAAGCTCAATGGGAAGTTTTTAAAAACAATTTTTAGTCACAACCTAACACATTATGTCTTCATAAGTCTTAACTCCAGAATCTGGATTCTAGTATCCTATCTCTCTTTGTTAATTTACGTATTTTTAAAAATAGAGATGGGGTTTCACCATGTTGCCCAGGCTGGTGTCAAACTCCTGAGCTCAAGTGATCCACCTGTCCTGGCCTCCCAAAGTGCTGGGATTATAAGTGTGAGCCACCATACCCAGCCCCTAGTAGTCTATCTCTTTGTCATTAGTTAGTTGTATGATCTTAGGCAAATCACTTGATATTCTTCAGTGCTACAATTTTACGATTCCATGCAAAATTCTGAAGAGCAAAAACCAAAAACTCGCACATAAAAACTGCCTTCAAAGTTTTCCTTTCTCAAATAGCAGGTCTTATAAATCACTTTTGGTATTCCCCATAATCTAGACCACACTCAAATGAGAAAATACTGAATCCATGATTCCTAAGCAAAGAGAATGATCAAACATATTCCTTTACTAAGCAACTTGAATCCAAGACACTTTATAATTCTGAAATCTGTGACTATTCTGTATAAATGTTTTTTATGCAAAATAAGCACCAAATTCATAATTCTAACACAATGATGAATTATATTATTTTTTCTACCTCTTTTATTGAGTTTATAGACTACATTAATCTTTGAGCACCACTACAGCAAAATTAAGTGAAGGCTGAACTTTGAAAACAGAAAAATCAACAGAGTACTGGTCTGAGAATAAATACACAAGGCATACAGATAGGAATAAAACCTATATTTATTTCAATCCTTCCAGCACTTAGAATAATAAAATCAAATGACTGCAACAAGAAAAACTGTAAGCTAAAAGTTAATTATGTAAATGAGACATTATAACATGCCACAAAGCAGGTCTTTCCTAGGAGAAATAAGATAATGAACATAATGAAAAATAGTTCTGAGTTGGGCTGCCATATAAAACTGTTCGGCCGGGTGAGGTGGCTCATGCCTGGAATCCAGCACTTTGGGAGGCTGAGGTGGGTGGATCATGAGGTCAGGAGTTCAAGATCAGCCTGGCCAACACTGTGAAACCTCATCTCTACTAAAAATACAAAAATTAGCTGGGTGTGGTGGTGGGCACCTGTAATCCCAGCTACTCGGGAGGCTGAGGAAGGAGAATCACTTGAACCTGGGAGGCGGAGGTTGCAGTGAGCCGAGACCATACCATTGCACTCCAGCCTGGGTGACAGAGTGAGACTGTCTCAAAAAACAAACAAAAAACTATTTTAGGCTAGACATGGTGGCTCACACTTGTAATCCCTGCACTTTGGGATGCTGAGATGGGAGCATTGCTTGAGCCCAGGAGTTTGAGACCAGCCTGGGCAACATGGCCAGAGCCCATCTCTATTAAAAACAAACAACAACT
Source organism: Papio anubis (assembly GCF_008728515.1). Classification (NCBI taxonomy): domain Eukaryota; kingdom Metazoa; phylum Chordata; class Mammalia; order Primates; family Cercopithecidae; genus Papio; species Papio anubis. The sequence continues at coordinate 155,966,228 of NC_044976.1, read as the reverse complement.
ATGTTAGACATATACCAAGAAGCTCTAGATGCCTTGTTTCCCAACAGTATAATTCTGTATTATTTTTCCTTAAAAGCACATTTCTGAAATGCTCCAGCAAAAAAAAGTATTAGAGGTTGTCAACATAAATAAAATTACTAGGTAAATATATGAATTTAATAATGATTTTGGTGCTCCAGGATTCTTAGGAGAACTAGTGAGAAATATTTCATTTATTTGAACTGCTCATTTGTAATAGTATTATTTGGAAGCGTATAGAGCTCTAATGGTTAAAAAATGTACTTTGGAGTCCAACAGACATGGTTTCAAAACCTGTTTGTTCATTTGCTGGATAACTTTGGTTAAATCACAGAACCCCTCTAAGTTAATATTTACCCAAATAGAGATGTTGTGAGAATTAAATGATAGTGTATGTAAAACACATAATAGAGATTGTCACATAATAATCATAAACAGTAGCCATCATCATCACTATAATCACCATTATCACCAAGAAGGTCTTAAAGTTACATTATACCAAGTGTGAGAGTGTGTATACCTTTACTAAGCGGACAGAAATTACAATATCCTGTTTTTTTTTCCCCCCCCGAGACAGTCTTGGCTCTGTCACCTGGGCTGGAGTGCAGTGGTGCAATCATAGCTCACTGCAGCCTTGAACTCCTGGGCTCAAAGGATCCTCCTGCCTCGGACTCCTGAGTAGCTGGGACTACAGGCAAGTGCCACCATTCCCGGCCAAATTTTATATTTTTGTGTAGAGACCTGGTCTCCTTATATTGCCCAGGCTAGTCTCAAACTCCCGGCCTCAAGCGATCCTGCTACCTAGGCCTTCCAAAGTCCTGGGATTACAAGCATAAGCCACCGTGTCCTCCTAATATCCTGGTCTTATGAGGCAAAATTATAGTTAAAATCACAACTCATTTGTAAAATGAAGGGAAAAGAAACTCTCCAAAATGGTTAAATTATTTAAACAAAGGAGAATTGATTATGAGACAGCAAAATGCAGCAGGCTATACAACTTAAGATTCTACAAGCTTTAGTTATAATTGTGCCAGTGATTTGTGACTGAATGGGATATACCACTTATTTTTTGTTATCACTACAATGAAAGTGCCAATATTAACCTTAGATAACAAGTTACATACTCAAGCACAGCCTGAGATAATATGAAATATGCAAAATAGTAAGTGGACAGTAAGTACTTTTCAAAAGTATGAGATTCCAACAATTTAGAGATCAGAGACTACTCTCATCTCAGAGTGGTGACAATATAAGCAGGAACAGAAAAACAATGCCTCTTACCTATCTTCCTGTGAATTCTTTCCAGATCGCCTCTTATTTTTAGCTTCTCGGGGAGATGATCGAATTTTCTTAGTGGGAGGGCCCGAATCTCTTCCATAATCTTCATCTAAACAGTGTTTTTCAAACTTAATTAACTATGATTTTTGCATGTTAAAATCACCACTATATTTACTGACACAATTATCTCTCATGCTGTTTAAATGGTGAGAGGAGCAGGATTTCCCAAAGTTTCTTTCAGTTTTAAAAAACTAAATTATTTCCAAATCAAGTCCTATCACCTTAACTTCATTTTTGCATATTACCCTCTAGTCCTTATGATATATATTTCATCTATTTTTAGCTAAGCCTCTCTTATCATTTTATACCCTCCCCTTCTGATTTCAACACCTTCACACTTATTTGAAAATTATCGTAATATGGTTATATTACCAACATTTCAGGAAGTAAACACAATTACTATTACTAAGCAAATTACTTTTAAACTAAAGTATTAAATACAACATAATCTTGCATTTGAAGAAAATATTTCCAATTTCAAAAGCCCTATAAAACTAACGAAAATGACTCTACCTTAAAAGGAAATTATTTCCAAAACTGTTTACTGCACCATTCACACTCACACACACACGATGGCGAGATGCTGGAAGCAGTCCAGAGCATCAGCAATTATTAGGTGGTCAGAAACATTATAAATTCCATTATGGGATATTATATAACCATTGATAGGAATTTTCCAAATACCTTTTAATAACATAAAATACTCAAAATAAAAATAACAGTATATCACATATTAACAGGATTATTCTAAGTAAATATGAAATACAGGCCGGGCGCGGTGGCTCAAGCCTGTAATCCCAGCACTTTGGGAGGCCGAGACGGGCGGATCACAAGGTCAGGAGATCGAGACCATCCTGGTTAACACGGTGAAACCCCGTCTCTACTAAAAAATACAAAAAAACTAGCCGGGCGAGGTGGCAGGCGCCTGTAGTCCCAGCTACTCGGGAGGCTGAGCCAGGAGAATGGTGTAAACCCGGGAGGCGGAGCTTGCAGTGAGCTGAGATCTGGCCACTGCACTCCAGCCTGGGCGACAGAGCTAGACTCCGTCTCAAAAAAAAAAAAAAAAAAAAAAAAAGAAATACAAACATTTGAAACAATTCCTGACATGTAGCAAGCATTTAATAAATATTAGTGCTACACATTACTTTTTTTTTACTCTTCTTTGTATCTTTCAGTATTTTCTAAGTCTTCCCAAAGGGCACATATTATCTTTATAAATAAAAGTTAGAATAAGAAGAAAGAAAAAAGAATAGTAAACATATCTGGAAAGTAGTGAGATTAAGGAGACAACTCTGAAAAAACCTCTTACGACTAAGACTTAGCTACAACACTCATTCTGTGATGAATTAGTTCACAAATCAAAGCTGTTTCACAAAACAGACTCTCATCTTAGTTGCTTTATTATGTAAAAACATAATACAAGGCACAAGTTTTATTGTAATAACAGCAGGAGCTTTTTTCCCCCCTGCAAAGTGCTGGGATTATAGGCGTGAATCACTGTGCCTGGCTTGTAGAATAATGGTTTTTTTTTTTTTTTTTCAGACAGGGTCTCTCTGTTGCCCAGGCTTGAGTGCAGTGGTGCCATCTCGTCTCACTGCAACCTCCGCCTCCTGAGTTCAAGCGATTCTCCTGCCTCAGCCTCCAGAGTAGCTGGGATTACAGGCGCATGCCACCACTCCCGGCTAATTTCTATATTTTTAGCAGAGATGGGGTTTCACCATGTTGGCCAGGATGGTCTGGAACTCCTGACCTCAACTGGTCCGCCCACTTTGGCCTCCCAAAGTGCTGGGATTACAGGCGTGAGCCATGGCGCCTGGCTGACAGCAGGAGATATTTTAAGTAATGAACACTATATCAGAATTACTGGACATTTAAACTTTGGACTCCAAAACCAAGTAAGAAAAAAATGGTTTAATGTTTATTATAAATGATTTACCATGGAAAAGTTAAAATCCATGTAAGTTTAACTTTTGCTTTGGTTGACACAGATCATGACATAGTTTTGGTAAATACTCTAAAATAAAAAAGTAAAACTTATTCCAAAAGCATAATAAAAGTATATAAGCTGGTAACCTCCACTGGTTCAACTTACAATTTGTTGAAACCATAAAACTTACCTGCATCATCAGATTCCTGAAACTGTGAGTAATCAACAACCTTCCTATTTCTGTAGAAAGAAGAGACTCCAATTAAAATCATAAAACTGTAGGATTTTTCTAAGACATCAGAACACACATTTCTCTTTCATAAACAGAACTGAAGTAGCTCTTTGAAAACTATTTAATTGCCGGGCATGGTGGCTCACACCTGTAATCCCAGCACTTTGGGAGGCCAAGGCGGGCGGATTACCTGAGGTCGGGAGTTCGAGATGAGCCTGACCAACACAGAGAAACCTCATCTCTACTAAAAACACAAAATTAGCCAAGCGTGGTGGCACATGTCTGTAATGCCAGCTACTTGGGAGGCTGAGGCAGGAGAATCGCTTGAACCCAGGGGGTGGAGGTTGTGGTGAGCTGAGATGGCTCCACTGCACTCCAGCCTGGGCAACAAGAGTGAAACTCCGTCTCAAAAAAAAAGAAAAAGAAAATTATTTAATTAATTTTTTGAGACAGGGTGTCACTCTGTCGCCTAGGCTGGAGAGCAGTGGCACAATCATGGTTCACGGCAGCCTTGACCTACTGGGCCCAAGTAATCCGCCTGCCTCAGCCTCCTGAGTAGCTGGGACTACAGACGCATGCTGTCTAATTTTTTTCATTTTTTGTAGACAGGGTCTCCCTGCATTGCCCAGGCTGGTCTCAAACTCCTAAGCTCAGGCAGTCATCCTGCCTCAGCTCCCAAAGTGCTGGGATTACAGGCACGAGCCACTGCACTCAGCCAAAAAGTGTTTTTTAAGGGCCCCCACTTCTCAAGCCAAAATACTTAACTTTCTGTTACAAGAAAGCATAGTGTAAACCACAAGTATGTCAAGCTACAATTCTCATACTGCTCATCTCAGTGATAATTCCAATACCATTCTTTCCTTCTCTTTTTTTTTTTTGAGATGAAGTCTTGCCCTGTCGCCCAGGCTGGAGTGCAATGGCAAGATCTCAGCTCACGGCAACCTCCGCCTCCCAAGTTCAAGTGATTCTCCTGTCTCAGTCTCCCGAGTAGCTGAGATTACAGGTAACCGCCACCACGCCCAGCTAATTTTTTGTATCTTTAGTAGAGACAGGGTTTCACCACATTGGCCAGGCTGGTCTTGAACCCCTGATCTCGTGATCTGCCCGCGTTGGCCTCCCAAAGTGCTGGGATTACAGGCATGAGCCATCGCGCCTGGCCTCAAATACCATTCTTTTCTACAAAACAATCTCCCGTCTCTCCAAACAAATATACATAAAACAGCAAAATGAATCAAATCACCATGTACCTATATATTCATTATATACAAAGATACCATATTTATAAGCTAACATTGTAAATGATATCTTACTCTTACTGCTACACACACATATATGTATACTTGATAAACAAAGTTATTACTAAGCTTTTCAAGGCAAAGGCAATTTTTAGGTATAGTACAGTTACATTATAATGCACAAAAATTATGGTAATGTTAAGCCTTATACAGAAGGGGAAGGAAACAAATTAATTGGTCCAGTCAAAAGATGCTTTATTTAAAAAACTATGAAAGCCTCACAAATTTATGTATATCTATGTATTTGACTTTATTCTTTTGTTTCTAAACTTTTTTTTCCTTTTCCAATTTTACAGACCTGGTTTATCAGCAGCATTTTATAAAACTAGACCTAGGGAAAGAACTAGTTCTGGGGATATATGCATGATCTTAATAAAGTGAATGGTTAGCCTGTCCTATTATAAAGTCAAAACAGTAAGAATATTTGCACAATCTATTTGACTCTAAATGATTTTAAGTACTCCCTAGCAAGTAAGGTACCTTTAACATCTCAAACAAAGCTTCATTTCTATTTTTGTACTTTGCATTCTAAATCTAAAAGTTTAATACTCCTTCTCTAGAGAGAGATATATATATGCTTCCATGTTAGTACCCAAACAGCCTACCTGGCAAAAGAGCCTTAGATTAAAAAATGCACTTTTACTGTAGGCCTAAATCAATCAAGTGAATTTAAAAAATTAAGAGAAATATATGCTACCACCTATACTTAAACCTGAGCAGAGGGATATTCTTGGTTGTATAGATTAAGACATCATTTAAATTCAAAGACACGATGGTCAGAATGCAAACACTGGTCCACCTTCTAGTATAGTATGTGGAGATGATATGGATGGAGGTGAATTATGGAAAAAATGGCTTGGGCTTATATGTAGAGGAAGATATAGTTACATACTCAGCATTAGAAAGAGAAAAAAACAAGGCTCTTATGGAGTTCCACCTTCTGTTTTTCTTTAGTTTAATCACAACCATTAAATATACTCCAACTATATATTTTATTGTAAGAAGCTGAGTTTATATTACCAAAGATACCGTATTATTAGGGAAGCTAACTTTAAATATGACCATTAATTCCATATACATGAGGGACCTAGAGTAGATGAATTCTAGAGACACAAAGTAGAGTGGTGGTTGCCAGAGGCTAGAAGAGTGGGGATAAGGAGCTATTGTTTAGTGGGTTTAGTTTCAGTTTTGCAAGATTAAGAGTTCTTTACAACAATGTCAAATACTTAACAGTCCCGAACTATATACTTAAAAATGGTTAAGATGGGCCAGGCGTGGTGGCTCATGCCTGTAATCCCAGCACCTTGGGAGGCCAAGGTAGGCGGATCACAAGGTCAAAAGATCGAGACCATCCTGGCCAACATGGTGAAAATCCGTCTCTACTAAAAATACAAAAATTAGCTGGGTGTGGTGGTGCGTGCCTGTAGTGCCATCTACTCGGGAGCATGACGCAGGAGAACTGCTTGAACCCGGGAGACAGAGGTTGCAGTGAGCAGGGATCGCGCCACTGCACTCCAGTCTGGCAACAGAGCGAGACTCTGTCTCCAAAAAAAAAAAAAAAAAAGGTTAAGATGGTAAATTTTCTGCTAAGTATATTTTATTACAATAAAAATATATTTTCTTTCTTAAAAATATGACTATGAAAAAATCTAATATTTTTGGGCTAATATGGAAATGCCTGCCATGTTCTGGCAAAACAGTGATTTTTAATGACAAATGCCATGAAAAATAGCATGATGATGATAATGCAAACATGACCATTTTCTGTATTATTTAGGATTTAAAAAAAGGAGGGTCCTGGAAACAGGGGAAGGACGGTATCTAGAAGAGGAACTCTTACATCTTATCCTCTAATAATTAACATACAGGTTCTGAACTTGCAGGTATAATTCTAGCTTATCTCATGCTTGTGGGGTGGCAACTAACATTATTACCCAGTTTCTGGGTACAACGTAGCAATGGATATATCCTATGAAACTATGTAAGAATGGACAATCAGAATGGTAAATGATATATGAAGTACAAATGAATAAATTGAGAATATTTAACTTGCAAAATGGGAAAACATGTTAGCTACTTTAGGGCTTTGATGTGAAAGGAGTAGTAGAGGTACAGCTGAGCTTCAGCAATCCACATTAAGTGTAGGTTCGACATAAAGAGCTTTAACTGTTTGCTAACAATGGCTACTTCCTTAGTCTATCACTAGAAACACTCAAGAAAGGTATTAGTACAGAATCTTTGTACTAGGAATCCTGGGTTCTGGTTCTAGAATGTCAAGAACATCATGTAATTCCTCTGGGCCTTACTTAGTTCTTCCTCTGTTGGAACTGATAACCTAAATTGCTTGACAAATTTAAAAGATATTCTACACAATTAAATAAGTTTAAATAATAAATTAAATAATAAATATTAAATTAATAAATATAACGGTTGGCATTATATTAAAATATAATACAGAAAATGGTCATTGCAAATGATCATACTGCATTATGATCACAATACTGTTTTTCATAGTATCTGTCATTAAAAATTAACTGCCCTTCACAACAGAAAACTTAATCTCCTTATCTATCTATCTAGACAGACCTACCTACCTATCTTCCTTCCATCCATCCATCCATCCACCCACCCATCCATCCATCGAGACAGGGTCTTGTTCTGTCACCCAGGCTGGAGTGCAGTGGCACAATCATAGCTCACTGTAGCCTCCAACTCCTGAGCTCAAGTGATCCTCCCACCTCAGCTCCTGGAACTACAGAAAGGCACACAGCCACCATGCCTGGCTAATTTAAAAACAATTTTTTTTGGAGAGACGGGGCCTTTCTATGTTTCCCAGGCTGGTCTCAAACTCCTGGCCTCAAGCAATCATCTCGCCTTAATCTCCCAAAATGCTGGGATTACAGCTGTGAGGCCTGGCCTGTAACTTGTTACTTTAAACCTAAGACATTAAAAAGGATACTTTTTATTTAGTACATTTTTTTCTATCCTACTTTTCAACAAACAGAACTAGAGAAATGCCATGTAGACTATATTGACATTATATAAAAAATTAAATTTCAAAATTAAATTGAAAGACTATCCCCCTTCCATTGAAATACAAAATATTTTAACTTTCAATGATCTGAAAACAGCCAGAATTATCTCATACAATGCCATTTATCACAAAAACCATAAAATCAGTGTAAAGCAAATTATGAATATAGAAGCAATTCTGCCTTATTAAGGACAACCAGTCAGAAACAAATATAGTCATCCATAAATGCTAAAGAGGGAAAAGATAAAATAACTTAAATAAATAAAAGATCTGTGATAACAAGGGCCATTCATGATGACTCATAATGACTCATAATAATTTGGTTCAGGCCGGGCTCAGTGGCTCACGCCTGTAATCCCAGCACTTTGGGAGGCCGAGGCGGGTGGATCACCTGAGGTCAGGAGTTCAAGACCAGCCTGACTAACATGGAGAAACCCCATCTCTACTAAAAATACAAAAAATTAACCAGGTGTGGTGGCGGTCGCCTGTAATCCCAGCTACTTGGGAAGCTGAGGCACGAGAATCGCTTGAACCTGGGAGGCAGAGGTTACAGTGCGCCAAGATTGTGCCACTGCACTCCAGCCTGGGTGATAGAGTGAGACTCCATCTCAAAAATAAAAAATAACAACAAAAAGTTTCATTTCCCAAACAATGTCCTGTCTTCTAAAGATGCTTATTCAAAATAATATAAATAACATTATTTCCACCATTTAGAGGCTTGCTTTGTCTAGGGTTGAAATGTATTTTTGATGAATTTGTTCCTAATGAGAGGATAGGACAGAAATCCAGCACTTAAGAATTTCATAAGTCCCAGGGCATGAGAGGTTCTATTTCTAGGTGAAAACAAAGAAACATTCTAATTTCTTCAATACAATCATGTGCTGCATGACATTATGGTGAACTGCATACATGACAACAGTCTCATAAGATTATTGTTCCATATTTTTACTGTACTTTTTCTATGTTTAGATATATAAATACCTACCACTGTGTTACAATTACCTACAGTATTCAGTACAGTAACATGCTATACACGTTTATAGTCTAGGAGCAATAGGCTATACCATACAGCCTAGGTGTGCAGGAGACTATACCATTTGGTTTTGTGGAAATACATGCAAATCGCCTAAAAATGCAGTTTTCAGAATGTATCCCTGGTGCTATATGACACATGATTGTATTAAGTTAAATGTATTAAGTTAAATGTCAAGCTAAACTAACTCTTCAATGTAAAATGAGTATCAATAACTAGAACTGGAGGATAGCATTAAATTTCAATATAGCATAGAGGTTAAAAACACAGATTCTTGAATTTACGTCCTGACTCTTACTAGTTGTATATCCTCAAGCAAGTTACTTCCCCTCACTGAACTTTAGTCTCCTCATCTGTAAAACAGGAATAACAATACCTGTTATAGGAATAACAAGAGTGTTGAGAACATTTCAGAACATTTATGCAAGGTATATAAATATCAAAAATAGCTATTATTACTTATAAGTATTAACTCATTCCACCCAGAATACCACTGTAATTTTGAACGCATAACTAACTTCTATTTGGATATGATGATGAATTACTTTGTTGAAAAATACGTAAGTTTTAAAAGTATCGGTTCTAGTATCATTCAGAAAGATTGTCTTTGTTTTCCTGTTCATTTCACTAAAATGTGATACCAAAATATATCCTTTTTTTTTTTTTTTTTTTTTTTTTTTTTGGGAGACAGGGTCTGCTCTGTCATCCAGGCTGGAGTGCATGAAGTGCAGTGGTGTGATCATAGCTCACGACAGCCTCAAACTCCTGGACTCAAGCAATTCTCCCAAATCAGCCTCCTGGGGAGTTGAGATTACAGGTGTGTGTCACAATGGCCAGTTAATTAAAAAATTTTTTTTGTAGAGACCAAGTTTTGCTGTTTCCCAGGCTGGTGGTCTTGAACTCCTGGCCTCAAGTGATCCTCCCTCCTTGGCCTCTCAAAGTACTAGGATTACAAGCATGAGCCACCACATCCAGCCTTCTCTATTTTTATTTCTGACTTCATGGCAAAGTTCAGGTTACCATTTAGACTAAAAATTTTTAAACCATTTTTTAAGTTTAAAGCATTCATAAAGCCTATCAAAGCTTGATGGTAATGGGGTGGGAGATATGGTGGTGCCGAGAGTATTATATATAGTAGAGCTCCTGGACAATCTAATTCAACCTTTAGCTTGTATCCTGTTAATAAATATCCCTAGAAGGGAATGACTGAGAACCTCTCGTGATCTCCAAGGCAGCCTATGCTAAGAAAATTCCAGTAATTGCCAGGCGTAGTGGCTCAACCCTGTAATCCCAGCACTTTGGGAGGTCGAGGTGTGTGGAGCACCTGAGGTCAGGAGTTCAAGACCAGCCTGGCAAACATGATAAAACCCCATCTCTACTAAAAAAAAAAAAGTTAAAAAATTAGCCAGGCGTGTTTGTGGGCACCTGTAATCCCAGGTAGTTGGGAGACTGAGGCAGGAGAATAGCTTGAACCCAGGGACAGAAGTTGCAGCGAGCCGAGATTGCACCACTGCACTCCAGTCTGGGCGACAGAGCAAAACTGTCTCAAAAAAAAGAAAGAAAATTCCAATAATTAAATAGTTCTTTACAATGAGATGAATCTGCCTCTAATGTCCACTCACTGGTTCTATCTAGTTCTACCTCCTGGGATTAGCATAGTCTAAATCTAACCCCTCCTCTTCAGAGCATTCCTTAAATTTATATGACTATTCCCACTTTTTCTTTGAAGCTAAATACTAGGGTTCCTTTTTAACACTTCCTCATATTTCAAGTACTCTCTTCATGCTCTAGCTGCTTTCCTCCATACCACCTTGGATTTAGTAAATATTAAAGCAGCGCCCAGGATGAAACATAATATGGTTATAAAAAGATAGGGAATGGGGAGCGGAGCAGATCAGGATTATGACCCTCCTCTTCCTATTCTACTCTATACTTAAATGCAGTCCAAGATTTCAGTTCCCTTTTGGACTGTTCCATCATTCAGTGGACTACATATTGTAATTCCAATGACTAAAACCTCCTTTTCCATAATCTAAGACCATTTGATATCCTGATCCTGCTATTTCAGCATATTATTTATCTTCCCCAACTTCTTATCAACTGCAAATTTAATCAGCACACCATCAGTGTCCTCATCCATATCATTAATTATAAGATACGCCAAGAACAGAACCCTTTCAGGCATCAGTGGAAAGTCTTCCAGGGTAACTATTTATTTGCCAGCCCTCTCTGGGTAAGGCTGCTCAGGCAAAGTCCCTCACACTGAACTATCATTCTGCCTGTATTTCTCCATCTTACAAGGACCTTACGTGAAGCTGTCAAAATCCTTGTTGAAATAAAACCACGGTATTTTCACAGAATTCTTTTGCTCTAATAAATTTTTTAAAAAGGAAATTAGTTCATTTAAATCAGTGACAGTTAAACTTTTGAGCAGTAAACACTTTTTGTTCGAACAAAATCTTCCCAGGAATCATAAAATCGAACACAGCTAATCAAAAGTATTTTAAAAGTATACATTTGTCTTATAGTATCATATTTTAAAAATTATCTCATTACAGAATTGCCCAACCTGTGTTCTGCCAAAATAGGTTTTCTAAGAATTTACTGGTAATTATCAATTGGATTTTATCAATATTACCTCCCCAATAAACATTCAAAATGAATTTTAATGTGAAAAACTTTGAAAGTTCCACATTAAAGAAAACTGCTAAACTTTACTTCCAAAATTGTATTTATCTTTTTTTTTTTTTTTTTTGAGATGGAGTGATCTCAGCTCACTGCAACCTCCGTCTCCCAGGCCTCAGCCTCCCCAGTAGCTGAGATTACTGGCGCCCGCCATCATGCCCGGCTAACTTTTTTGTATTTTTAGTAGAGACAGGGTTCCCTCATGTTGGCCAGGCTGGTTTCAAACTCCTGACCTGAAGTGATCTGCCTGCCTCGGCCTCTCAAAGTGCTAGGATTACAAGCATGAGCCACCATGCCCAGCCTATTTATTTTTAAAAGACAGGCTTTTACTGTCACCCAGGCTGGACTGTTGTGGCTCACTGTAGCCTCCAGAGTACCTAGGACTACAGGTGGACACTACCATGCCCAGCTAATTTTTTTTTTTTTTTTTTTTTGTAGAGACAGGTTGCCCAGGCTGGTCTCCAACTCCTGGGCTTATGCAATCCTCCCACCATGCTGAGATTACAGGCGGGAACCACTACGCCTGGCCCAAAATTATACTTAAAATTTGAGCCAGGCGTGCTCACTTCAGTAACACATATACTAAAATTTGAGCCAGGTGTGGTGGTCCACAGCCCATACCTGTAATCCCAGCACTGTGGGAGGCCAAGGTGGGCGGATTGCTTCAGCCCATAAATTTGAGATCAGAGATCAGCCTAGGTATCATGAAGAAACTTCATCTCTACAAAAATAAATACAAATAAATTAGCTGGGTGTGGTGGCACGCACCTGTGAAGTCCCAGCCATTCCAGGGGCTGAGGTGGGAGAATAGCTTGAGCCCGGGAGGCTGGAGGTTGCAGTGTGAGCCGAGATCACCACACTGCACTCTGGCCTGGGTGACAGAGGGAGAACCTGTCTCAAATAAACAACTACATAAAATTTGAATCAAATGTTTAAGTTACCTGCAAAAGCAAACATTATGAAGACTACTGATCTATAAGATATTCTTTTTGTGTGTGAATCCACGGTGACTTTTAGTAGTAATTATAACAGCAGTTACTTCAGATATTTGAAATATACTAGTTACTTTGTCTAAATCCTCATTTAATTCTCACCCTAATGTCACAAGAGGAGCTAATTAACTGAGGAAACTAATGCTCAAAAGGCCAAGTAACTTTACTGCAAGCCATTAAGTGGTAAAAGAAATTTTCCAACCCAAGTCCTTCCAAACCTATAATCCACACATGCCACTGTTGATGCAGCTTCTCAAGCCTTCCTTTCCTAAGTCTTTACAAATCTAACTCTTCCAAATAACTGATGCAATTAAAGTTGCTGCATACCAAATACTGCTACCTTCCCTTTAAAATTTGGAACATTTACCTCTTTCCACTCTTCCCACCTCAAAGATGATTAAGAAATCTCACATGCAAGATTTTCTCAGCATGTAAAAACAATTGAGGGCAGAATGCCTGAACACAACTCAAATTTTTTTTTTTTTTTTTGAGACAGGGTCTCACTCTGCAATGACAGCTAATAGCAGCCTGGACCTCCTGGGCTCAAGCGATCTTCCCACCTCACCCCCTACTCCAGTAGCTGGGACTACAAACACTGGCTAAATTTTTTGTAGAGATGGAGTTTCGGCATATTGCCCAGGTTAGTCTCAAACTCCTGAGCTCAAGTAATCCTCCTGCCTCAGCATCTTAAGTAGCTGGGACTACAGTTGTGCAACGCCATGTCTGGCTGACTTTGTTTATTTTTTTTGTAGAGATGAGGTCTCCCTATTGTTCAGGTTGGTCTCGAATTCCTTGACTCAAGTGATATGCCCTCCTTGGCCTCCCAAAGTGTTGGGATTATAGGTGTGAGCCACTGCACTGGCCACCTCCAGGTAATTTCTTACAATAGCTTCACTTATCTTGACCTTTAAGTTCCTTTTGGCCTAAAATACATTGTTTTGACTGTATTTTACATCATCTAATTATTTACTTTAGGTTTTTTTGTTTTGAGAGAGTGTCTCCCTCTGTTGTCCAGGCTGGATGCAGTGCAGTGGCATGATGATGGCTCATTGCAACCTCTGCCTCCCAAGTTCCGGCGATTCTCCTGCCTCAGCCTCCCCAGTAGCTGGGATTACAGTTGTGCACCACCACAGACGGCTTTTTTTTTTTTTTTTTAATGTTTAGTAGAGACGGGGTTTCACCATGTTGGCCAGGCTGCCCTCAAACTCCAGGACTCAAGCAATCCACCCACCTCGGTCTCCCAAAGTGCTGGGATTATAGGCGTAAACCACCACACCTGGCCCATCCTATTCACAATTTAAAATATCAAATTCCCTCCGGTTGTGGTAGCTCACACCTGTAATCACAGCACTCTGGGAGGCGGACACGGCAGGATTGCTCAAGTACCAGGAGTTCGAGACCAGCCTGAACCACACGGCAATACCCTGTCTTTTCTAAAAAAAAAAAAAAAAAAAAAAAAAAATCAGCCAGTCGTGATGGCACGCGCCTGTAGTCCCAGCTACTTGGGAGACTGAGGTGGGAGGATCGCTTGAGCCCAGGAAGCTGATGTTGCAATGAGATCAGGCCACTGCATTCCAGTCTGAGCGACAGATTGAGACCCCGTCTCAAAAAAATAAAACAAATATAAAATTCACAACAAAGCCACAAGATATGAGAAAGCAAAAATAAAAACAAAATCCCCAATAGTATTATAGAAAAGAGTTCCTAATTTTTCAAATCGGATGTTTCTAATTTCTGCAGAAAACGGAGGTGGGTAAAGGTGTTCTGAATGACTAAGCCAGACACATTTACTAGATCACAATTTCCTACTAAGTATATATATATATATATATATATATATATATATATTTTACCAACTTGTTAATGGGTTAGCCCTATGAATAAGTATTAACTCTTATAAGGCACTCCTTATTCCCAAGACTCAAGTTACTTTATTTCACAACTTACCAGGTTCAGTTTCACCGTATAGGAAAATGTTTTCTTTTAAAGTCACACACTGCTGGGCGTGGTGGCTCACGCCTGTAATCCTGCCTTCAGAGGCTGAGGCGGGCAGATCACTTGAGGTCAGGAGATCGAGACCATCCTGGCTAACATGGTGAAACCCTGTCTCTACTAAAAATACAAAAAATTAGCCGGGCATGGTGGCGGGCACCTGTAGTCCCAGCTACTCGGCAGGCTGAGGCAGGAGAATGGCGTGAACCTGGGAAGTGAGCTTGCAGTGAGCCAAGATCGCGCCACTGCACTTCAGCCTGGGCGACAGAGCAAGACTCGTCTCAAAAAAAAAAAAAAAAAAAAAAAGTCACACACAAATTTCAATGAGCATAAGATAAAGTATTTGACAAATGAAGTCAGCTAGGTTAGATTTTTCCTAATGGAAGCTTAGTGTAAAACCTATGCAACTGGAGACAGAGAAACCTCCAACGTGTGAGACTGAAGGGGTCTCAGATGCGCAATTACTGAGTAGAGTCCCATCATCTTGGAAACCTCGGTGGTATCTTCGAAACTGTCTAACTCAAACGCTAGGGACAAACCTGTAGCCTGACAAAGTTAGGTTTATTAACTGAATACAATGAAGGACAAGCACATCAGAGAAGTGTGGAGCATCTCACATAACAGAAAAAGTTACAGAAGTTTGGAGAAGTGTAGAAATAAGATAAATGAAGCAGTATCTTGATAGACTATAAGCACAGAACTGTGTTAAAGGGATCAATATCAGGTCTGAACTGCAGAGTGGAACTAGGGTCCTATTTCCTGGGAAAGAAGTTAGGGTAGATGCAGAATTTTATCCAAAGCTCTGAAGTTGTAAATCAAAGCTAGTTTTCTGTGTCAAAATGACTTAGATCTTCCTGACAAAGTGTGATGTTTCATTTTTACTGATAGAATTCCAAACAGTAAAGTTTCTGATAGTCTCTGATTTTACAGAACCAAGTTTCTCTGTAAGAAAACAGTAGTCACTCAAGGAAGAGGGGTTGTTATGAATCTCTAGAGCTGCAGCAAGTCTTTGGAAGATAAGCAGCTGTATGTTATCCCAGCGTAAGAGATAGCAGGACCGACTTTTACTCTTTCAGTGGAGCTAATATTTAGTTTCTTCAGCAGTTCATTTCCTAAGTTATTTTATTGTGACCTAGAACACTCCAACCAAAGGTAGCTGGAAAGGAAATCTCCCTGAAGATCGCCTTGCTTAGCACAGAACTGAACAGATACACAATTCAAATAATAGATAATACCTAAGAAGCACCTGAAAACTGCAATACCTAGTTGAAACACTCTTAAGCAGCCTGTGGCCTCTTCATCTAAAGTGTTTCAAAGACTTATAATTAAGACCATTTAGTTATTTTACAACATGGCAGTATAACTGTATAACGATTAGTTTCACTTCCTAGAATCTAGACAGCAATAATTTTTTCCCAACAAAACAAAGGGATGCCCAGTTTGACCAAAGTGGTCTTGTGCTAAAAAATAAAAGGTTTCCTCTTGGGGCCGGGCGTGGTGGCTCAGCCTGTAATTCCAGCACTTTGGGAGGCCGAGGTGGGCAGATCACGAGGTCAGGAGATCGAGACCATCCTGGTTAACACGGTGAAACACCCGTCTCTACTAAAAATACAAAAAAATTAGCTGGGCGTGGTGGTGGGCGCCTGTAGTTCCAGCTACTCAGGAGGCTGAGGCCGGAGAATGGCATGAACCCGGGAGGCGGAGCTTGCAGTGAGCTGAGATGGCACCACCGCACTCCAGCCTGGGCGACAGAGCGAGACTCTGTCTCAAAAAATAAAATAAAATAAAATAAAAAATAAACAAACAAATAAATCAAGCTTTCCTCCTATTATCCACAACATGCGAGTCTCCTAGGTGCAGTCTCCAGTCTCAACAATTCAAATAGCTACTTCTGAATTTAGAGTAATACGGTCACTTTCCTTTTACAGCTAGGAATTGTTTTAAAAATGCAAATTAAACACTTTTCAGCATGCTCAAAACTTTTTAAGTTCAAAGTTTCCAAAGTAAACCATTTGGCTATGCAGATTGTAAATCATACAACTCTAGAGAGACAACATTCACGTAGATTATAACAGGTGCAGTATCCCAGAGTTACACAGTATGGTGACTATTACATTTTTGGGGAAAATAGGTCAAAAAACCCCCAAAAGCAAAAACCTTTATTCAAAATTAGCTTTATTTAACTAATGGTGCTTTTTGGGCTAGAAGAAACCAGTGAGAAAAAGCTTTGAAAATTGTAAAATGCTTTATTAACTGCAAAATACTATTACTCCAATGGAGTTCAACATCTCCATTTGCATTAAGTTTTACAATAGGCATTACACCTTTTTCAAATGCAATGGTTTTTCCTTTAGTCTTTCAATATGTTGACTCACAGAAACAGATTGTTTTGTTCTTGGGACAAACCCTACTTGATCACATATATTTTTAATACAGTTAAGTTCTCACTTAATGTCACCGACAGGCTCTTAGAAACCCGGGCCTTAAGCGAAATGTTGCACAAGACCATTCTTTCTCATCAACCTTGTAACAAAACATTATTCAAGAACCTGCCTACTGTATATCCTTTTGCTTAAAGTTAGAAGTTTCCAAGAGCCTACTGATGAGTGAGTTATTGTACGCATTGGTTTCAGTTAGCTAATAGTCTGTTTAGCATTTTTTGCATCCATATTTTTATGTAAAATGAGTCCCTCATTTCCTTTTTGTCCTTTAGGTGGCTTTGGAATCACCTAGTCAAGGGGAAATGCCCTCATATTTTGAAATGTATAAACTTAAAACAATGCCACCTAACATTTTCTAGGCAAAGGCTCACACTAAACATTCCACTGGTTTTTCCTCCTGTCAGGTCTATCTCCCATTAATCTCTTCACATTTTCTCCTCTTCCTCCCCAGAAAATTAGGCCTCTCCACAAAAGTTGTATTATGAACTGTAACTTGCTCCAAAGAAGACAAAATGTGCTAACACCGTGACAAAGTGTACCCTGTGACAATGTCACACTGAAAAGATCACGAACTGGCTTTGGGTTGGTTCACAGTAGCATTCAAATTCCTGCTTCATCTCTTAATAGTTAGGTGAACTGTGTCAGTTACTTTATTTATCCTAGCCTCAGGCCTAACATATGAAATGAGGATAACATATGCCTTGAAGAGTTGTGCATGATTTCGAAATATGTATAAAGTATCTGGTGGAATTATTTGGCACCTAAGAGTTGCTCAGTAATTGATAATTCTATTAAGCGAAGAAGTGTTTTTTTTTCAGCTCATGCTGTTAAATGTCCTCAATCACCAACCCACAATTTCGAAATCCAAAAAGTTCTCAAAATTAAGTATTTTCATAACTTACATGGTGGCAAAACATGACGACCTAAATGTGAGGCCTTTCATATCTGTGTGAAAATTCTTAAATTCACTAGAGATTTTTTTGTTTTGTTTTGTTTTTTGAGATGGAGCTCTTGTGGCCCAGGCTCGAGTGCAATGGTGCAAGCTCACTGCAACCTCCGCCTCCCGGGTTCAAGCGATTTTCCTGCCTCAGCCTCCCAAGTAGCTGGGATTACAGGCGCCTGCCACCACGCCCGACTCATTTTGTATTTTTAGTAGAGACAGGGTTTCTCCATGTTGGCCAGGCTGGTCTCAAACGCCTCAGGTGATCCGCCCGCCTCAGCCTCCCAAAGTTCTAGGATTACAGGCGTGAGCCACCGCGCCCAGCCCTCACTAGAGATACTAATGTGATTGTTTATAGGAGTACTATTCTAAACTAGTGATGGTACATTACTATACAGTACACGCATCCTATTACCTTTTGGGAATTCCAAATTTTTCAATAATTTAAAACCACATATGGTCCCAATGGTTTCAAACTAGGAATGTGGACTTCTAAACATTCTCTGTAGAATCAAATACTGTAAATACAAAGAGTAAAAAGGATATTTATGCCATCTAAATCTGGCCTATTATCTCTACACTAACTCCTTGGGTTCAAAGTCATCACTAGTAAACTGAAGGAACTGGACTTAAGTTCTTTCTAGCTTATTTATTTTTTTAACTTAGTACTGTTAATTCTCTCTCTCAGCCTGGACAACATGGTGAAACCCTGTCTACAAAAAACTAGCCAGGCATGGTGGGCCACACCTATAGTCCCAGCTACCGGAAAGTCTGAGGTGGGAGGATGCAGTGAGCCTGTCATCACACCACAGCACTACTGCCTGGGTGACAGTGAGACCCTGTCTCAAAAAAACAAAAAACAAAACAAAACAAAAAGTACCTCTGAAAATTATTTTAAATATTGAGTTGAGCAAAAATGCTCATGTTAAACATTTTGGCTGTTTTTCCTAAAATGTTTTATACAGAGAGCTAAAAATCAATGTATATAGAATGTATTCACCATTGAGGAGATACTAAATAAAAAAACTTGACCATCTTCACACTGAATACTAGGCAAGAAAGATGAGTACCATGGAAAAAAATGCTAGTTTTGTATTCGGATCTGGGCTCAAACCTTAGCTCTGCTATTATAGCTCTGTAACTGTAACATATTCTTTAAGCTTGTTTTGTCATGTTACATGGTGATAAAGAAAAATACTTGTTACAGGGTTGTAGTAAGGATAAAACAAAGTGAAAACCTCTAGCACAGTTCCTGACTCTGCACTTTTTCTCAATGTTTGTTAAGTTACTCTGAAAACATTTTAAACATTGTAATTTTCAGATAATTAATTACATGTATGTTGAGCAAAAGTGAATACTTTTCTTATAAAATTAACTTCCCGGCTGGGCCGGTGCTGTAGCTCATACCTATAATCCCAGCAATTTGGGAGGCTGAGGTGGGTGGATCACTTGAGGTCAGGAGTTCGAGACCAGCCTGACCAACATGGTGAAACCCTGTCTCTCCTAAAAATAACAAAATTAGCTGAGTGTGGTAGTGGGTGCCTGTAATCCCAGCTACTCTGTAGGCTGAGGCAGGAGAATCACTTGAATCTGGGAGGCGGAGGTTGCAGGGAGCCGAGATAGCACCATTACAGTCCAGCCTGGGCAACAAGAGGGAAATCCTATCTCAAATAAATAAATAACTCCCCCATTATTCAGGTGTTGTAAATTATGTAAGGTATCTTTGATGGCATGTCTTTGAAGGAATTATGTCTTCTTAGAGGAAAGTGACATGTAATTTTAAGAAGTATAGATCCAAGGTTAATAAACTCACACTTCACACATACACACACAAACTACAGAAGAGAATGAGCCAGTCTCATCTACAACCATATTAAACTTGTGTCTTCGTGTGCACATTTGATAACAAATTTTGAATTACCTTGAATTTTCAAGTTTCTAGTTTTTCTCTTTAGCTGAGGACTTCTTGAAACTAACTGTTTTGGGGGAGAGAATATTAATTTTTAGAATCCAGGCATGGCCCAAACAATTCTCTCTGAATAGAAAGCAAACTGGAATCCTGGCAAAGCAGTTAATTCTCAACATTACTTGTAAACATGACAAACAATAAAATAAATTTTATAACAACTTGTAAGAGCTTATGTTTGCACATCTAAATTTTCAATGGTAAGGTTCCTTACAATCTCAAGTGTTAAAAGACAAGGTATCAAGCACACTTAGGTTACAAGGAGAAGCAAAAAGATTGATTTGAGCAACCTGGATCACTTTCAGTAAGGGAGGAGGATCTCTGGAGAATGTAACAAAGCTGGATTTCAAGAAATCTGGTTTCTAGTTTGGGCAAGTCAGTAAATCTGAGCTTTCTTTCTCATCCCTTAGAAGTAACGGCATTTTCCTTCCTTCCTCACAAAGCTGACTCATGAAAGTACTTTAAAGTTAAAAATGTTCTACACTATGTTCTTTAATCAGCACTAATAACATTAATATTGATCGGGCAGAAGGTACGGTGATCATGCGGGTGGGGACCAGCAGAACTGGGAGTTGGGAAATCCAGGTTCTCGGCTCAACATTTGCACCTGCTAGTTCGTGATGCAAGGCACCTCACTTATTCAGGTCCCCATTAAACTAGGTTTAATAAAGTGAGTTTGCCTAAACCTCTTCCTAGCTCCAAGACTAATTTTAAGGTATTAATTTGAATCCAAGGTCTAAAATATTTGAGCTCTCATTTAGAAGTCAGCCACTGCAAAGGGTAAAGACAGCAATCTTGTATGAACAAAGTTAAACATAACGTGCTAGACAGAGGTCTATGCTAAGCCATGCAGTAGCCAAAAGGTCCACCATACCACCCTTCATTTGGAAACTGATGTTAAGGTGCCACTGGTACACTTCCAAATGCTCTTAAAATGTTTAGGTTCATATTAAAATAAAAATGGATATTGTAAAATGAGAACCAGAAAAGCTCCAAAATCATACACAGGCCTAAGGGCAAAAATACCCCAAAAGACTACACAGTGACAATATTTTCCAACTTTTGCTTTTTTGTTTTTAAAACAAAGCTGATGATTCTGAAATCAGGTCAAGTCTATCACTTTTTTTGTTGATGTTAAATGCACTAACACAGATTCTTCAATTATACTTTGAAACAACAGCATTTCCCTAAGTCAGGACTTTTTTATTGCAAAATTTAACAAACCACCAAACTCAAGTTTAATTATTTCTGCTTTATTATTGGTCATGAATAAAGACTTCTTTTAAAAAATAATTACAAAGAGAATTTATGACTAAAATATACTCGGTAACCAACGTGCTCTGAAATTAATAATTTGAAAATGGCAAAAAACAAACAAACAAAAAAAAAACCAGCCCACACATATTAACTTCACTCTTCAATTAGGGGTAATAAACAAGGTCAAAATTAGTTTAAACAACATACTGAGTAAGAAAAAAGTTGTGAAGTCCCAATGCCTCCAAAAAACTGATAGAATGTGCTTAATATATATATCCCCACATGGTAACATAAAAAATCCAAGTTTTCCAGTAAAAATGTTCTGTTCATGTTCCAATACCTAAATCTGGGAAAACAAATTCAGGCAGATGAGATAAGAATGTCACCACAATAAAATAAAGTCATCAAAACTTAGTGAATTAAATTTTAAAAGGTAGAGAAAAATAACCTAATTTGACCACACAGTAATTACTTCCAGAAGACAAAAGATCCAATCCAGGTAAAATAAATCTTTATTTTATTGTATATTTTACCTGATCCTAAAGAAAATATTCTACGTGAGTTGATGAGATACATCGGTCAAGTTTTATGCCAAGAAATTATGCATACTATAACTCTGAAAGAGCTATCTAGACTCCTTACCAAAAGGCCAGCATAACTTTCAGAGTAGAGATCGTGAGTTACCACAGATGCTGATTGAAACAGAGCTAACAGCAGCTCTTTCTCCTCATTCCCACCCCGTGTGTAGAAGTATGCAGTCCCATGCCACCACCAGTTGGAGGATGATCTAGTCTGGAGACAGAACGGTGTAGAACAAAACCCTTTCCACGGTCCCAAACCTCTCTTTAGAACTCTAATTAAAGATACTTCCGTTTCTCACACAACTTGGAATGAAGAGGAAGCAACAACTGTTAAAAACATTTAAAAACTAAGCCTTTATCTATTTATTTAGAAAACACACTATGCAAAGAAGCCAATTCCTTACATTAAAAATATTTATTTGCAACAGCTCTCCTTTTCAAGGCCTCAACAGATTAGACTAAACCACACCCCTCCATAAATGGCACATTCCATACAATAGCCTGGAGGATGGCATAGGACGATTCCACCGACCGCTGGGGGAATAGCAAACTTGTTGAAATTCCGAGAATGGAGTCTGATGGTTACCCGAACCTAGCCCTTTTATTACTAAAGTCACTCGGGGACAAGAGGGTTACAAAAATATCCCGAGACGCGTACGCGGGTGAGAGTGGAACGAGAACCACACGGGATTTGGGCTGTGCTGTTAACCCGCACCTCCCTGAGTACGGACATTTCCCCGAGGAAGGACATTTCTAGTCGGAGAGAAAGAGCGAACTTTGGGGTTAACTCTCTCAAAACTCCGAGGTGGGGAGAGAGGCAGCAGTCCATTATTTTCCAGGATCCAGTCCCGAACTCTCACTTCTGCCCGGGGGGAAAAAAACGGGTCCCGCCCACGTTCGGCCCAATCCGGGAGGCGGGGCCTGCAGCGACCCCGAAGGACAGACGCGGGGCCGGTTGGGTGTGCTGCCCCTCCCCCTTAGCCTGGAACACCCCCGTCCGCTAGAGAAAAAGGGCTCAGGGCCCCCACCCCCGCGCCAGTCGCGGGAGGAAGGGGCAATACGGGTGCCTCCGCCCCTCCTCGCTGAAGGTGGGGAGTGGAGCTCGAGTCCGCCCGCCTCCCAGGGCTGGCTCCAAGGGGACGGCCCCGAGGAGGTGGGGCCTCTTGGGGGCGCTGACTTCACACCCCTCCCCCTCCGGCGCTGGCGGTTCAGGGACACCCCGCCCGCTCCAGTGCGGTGGGTGGGGGAGGCAGCTGAGCAGACCGGAGCCCTGCAGCGGCGCGGGGCGGGGAGGGGCGCGCGCTCGGGCGCGCAGCCGCCACCCCCGCGCGCCAGCAGGGCCCCCCACGCGCAAGGGTGCGCGCGGGCCCCGAAAGGGAGGAGGCCGCGCGTGGCACCGGAGATGACCGACTCTAGCCTTCTGTCCCCCACTCTTTTCACCACTCGCCCCCAGCCCCCTCCAACCCGCTCCAGGCCTCAGACTCCGCACTGACCTGACAGGCCGCGACATGTTCGCTGTCGAAACAGGACCGAGTCGAGAAGCCAAAGACCAGGACCCCCCCCACCCCGCGCGCTCGGCGCCCCACCCCCCCCGAACTTCAGCCGATGGGACCGCTGCTGCCGAACCCCGAGCTGCTGGCTCCTCAAACTCCGCTGCTCTTTGGTTCAGGGCTCCTGGAACAGACGAGCCCCCCGCTCCCCCGTCTCTTCAAAATGGATGAATCAAACCAGCCGAAAATGCGCCAAAGCCGCCGTGCAACCAAACCCACTAGGGTTTGTGCGCTCCTCCCCAACACGCCTGCTCATTGGAGACTTCTGCCAGATGCGCCCAGATCATTAGTCCGTTTGAATCATCACGTCTTCCAGGCCCCGCCCTACTCTCTGACAGGCTCCACCTTCACCGTGGGGTCCTGTTAGTCAAGATGCTCTGAGAGCGCACGGCCGCAAAACAAAAATGGTCGCTGCTTAGCCCGCCCCCTGGCTTCCACTCCAGAGTTGCAGATTCGTCTGGGGTCGTATCTTAGAAAGACTAGAAAAAAAGATTTGTATAGAGTTCAGCGTTGCTCAGTGTTAGTTTAATGGTGTTTCACCTCGTCCGCCTTGATAACCTAGAAAATCCTCTAATAGCAAAACCTGTGGGGTAGGTAGCAGATTCGTCACTAAGGGGCTGCTACAGAATTGGAGGGAAATTCCTTAGGTTCAAAAAATTTGACCTTAAACCTGCAAGCCCCTTACCCTGGCTTCAGCATTAGCCCTCAGGGACCTAATCAGGCTGCTGGAGTAAAGAGGCAGGATCATAATCAATGAATATCTTCACCCCCAATTTCCATTCTCCATTCTGGACCTTGAGATCCACCTCAGGGTCATTAAAGTCCCAGTCTGGTACATTACTATTTTAAGAGTCAGGTGTACAATAACTAAAAGCATGAGCTCAGGGGCTACAAGGTATTTCAGTTGGAATCCCAGGTCCATTACTTAATAGTGGTATAACTTTCCTTCTCTGTGCCTCAGTTTCCTCATCTGTAAAATGGGAAACAAGGGTACCTAACCCCATAGGCTTATTAGTATTAAATGAGTTGACATATCTATCAAAAGCCTTTAGGATAGTCTCTGGCTCACAGTAAGTGCTATGTAACTGTTAAATTCAAGTTTTAAAAGATGATTCCATCCCTGGGTAGAGATGGGTGGAGCTGGCCCAAGACCCTTTCAGTTCTATTGATTTACCCTTGTACTTTGAAAAACAAAACAAAACAAAGACTCTTCGAAGTCATATAACTGAAAGTAATGCACATCATTTCACTTAAATCCGTGAGCATTTGCTGGATGCCTAACACTCTCAAAGGCAGAGCTCAGGATTCCTATATGAATGGCTAAGACTGAGTCTGCCATCGAAAATAGACGTCAATCCCTGCCACAGTCAAACCCACCATTTTTGTTTTGTGACCATGCGCTCTCAGAGCATCTTGACTAACAGGATCCCAGGCTGAAGGTGGAGCCTATCAGAGAGCAGGGCGGGGCCTGGAAGACGTGATGATTCAAACGGACTAATGATCTGGGCGCATCTGGCAGAAGTCTCCAATGAGCAGTCAGTTAATAACCAACTGAAGATACACTTTCCAAACAACAAAAAAACACACCACATCTGCCTCCTGAAAGTCTCCCTTTGTAAAATCTGGCTTCTCAAAAAGAAGAGAATAGCACAGTCCACCAGTGAAGTATTAAACAAGTTAATATCTTTTGTCTCTTCCATGTCATTCCACCCTCTGTCACCCATATTTTTAATTTTTTTTTTTTTGAGATGGAGTGTCACTCACTGTGCTGCCCAGGCTGGAGTGCAGTGGCACAATCTCTGCGCACTGAAACTTCCACCTCCCGGGTTCAAGCGATTCTCCTGCTGCAGCCTCCCAAGTAGCTGCAATTACAGGTGTGTGCCACGATGCCCGGCTAATTTTTGTATTTTTTTGTGAAGACGGGATTTCACCATGTTGGCCAGGCTGGTCTCGAACTCTTGCCCTCAAGTGATCTGCCTGCCTCGGCCTCCCAAAGTGCTGGGATTTACAGGCGTGAGCCACCGCACCCATCCCCCACATTTTTTAAAAAATTGTGGTTAAAAAAAATACATAATACATAACATAAATATGCGATTTTAACTGTCTCTAAGTGTACAGTTAAGTGGCATTAAGTACATTCACATTGTTATGCAACCATCACCACGATTCAACACCAGAACTTTCTCATTTTCCCAGACTGAAATTCTGTACCCATTAAACACTAAATCCCCACTTTCCCCCTTCCCCACAACCCCTGGCAGCCACCATTTTACTTTCTGTGTGTATGAACCTGACTGCTCTAGGAATCTCACGTTTGTGTAATCATACAGTATTAATCCTATTTTGATTGGCGTATTTCACTTAGCATAATGGCATCCAGGTTTATCCATGTTGTAGCAAGCATCAAAATTTCCTTTCTCTTAAAGATCAAATAATATTCCATTGTATGTATATACCACATTTTGGTTATCCATTCATCCATCAGTGGACACTTGGGTTGCTTCCACCTTGTGGCTATTGTGAATGATGCTGCTGGGCAAGTGGGGGTACAAGTATGTTTGAGTACCTGCTTTCCTTTCTGGATATATACCCAGAAAGGGAATTGCTAGATCATATGGTGATTCTGTTTAATTTTAAAGAACTGCCATATGGATTCCCTATCAGCTGTATCATTTTACACACCTACCAGCAATGCACAAGTGTTCCAATTTCCCCATGTCCTTGTCAACATATTATAGCCATCCTAATGAGTGTCCATGTATGGTGTTTTTTTTTTTTTTTTAGACAGAGTCTAGCTCTCTCACCCAGTCTGAGTGGCATGATCTTGGCTCACTGCAGCCTCCATCCCCGGGTTTAAGCAATTCTCCTGCCTTAGCCTCCAGAGTAGTTGGGATTACAGGCATGCACCACCACACCTGTCTTTTTGTATTTTTGGTAGAGATGGAGTTTCACTATGTTTGCCAGGCTGGTCTCGAACTCCTGACCTCAAGTGATCCACCCACCTCAGGCTCCCAAAGTGCTGGGATTACAGGCGTGAGCCACCGTGCCTGGCTCCATATATGTTTTGACTAAGTGTATTATCATCCCTACTATTGTCAGAATGCCAGGGCAGAAACGGGTGACAGAGTGATCACCAAGTGGCTTTGTTGGAGGCTCTTTTATTAGGCCAAATTGTTATTATTTTAGTAAACATCATTATTTGGTATTGTGAGATGGGGCAGAAGAATTCTTGTTACTCATTTATTAGGTAGTGGACAGAAATGACCATAGTCAACATTTGCAGGCAGGTGGAACGTTCGGAATAGATCTTCAGGGTGTTGGTCTGACAGTGCAGTGCAAGGCCAATATACAAATGGCCACTGAATGAAGACTCTCCCCCTTCCAAGATCAGGCTCATATCCTACCTTTCTCTTCACTGCAGCTTCAGCTAATATCTTCCTTCCATTTGCTCATTTATTCACTTAGTATTTCAATCAACATCGTCTCTCAGGGAGGAAATAAGACTTGAATTTCGAGTTTACTTTTTAGTGGACAAGTACAGAACTATGGCCAGTAGTGCCAAAAGAATGTGGAATGTGGTCTCCAAGGTCATTTCCCTCTAACCTGTACCCTAGTGATCTGCCCTGTGTACCTGTCTTAACCATCACCATTTTGCTGGAAACTGAAGAAGGACGCTGATCGTAGGATAGGTCAGGTTTTAGAAGCACTATCTGATAACCCTGAAGGTACAATACGTGTAAAAAACTAGGAGAAACTATGAAAACAGAAAAGCCTCAGGAGACAGAAAAGGCAGAGTTAGTCCTTTTCCCTGGAAATGAAATCTCATGGCCTTTTAAACACAGTGTTTAATTTCCCCCTATGATTTTAGTTGTTTTGAGAAGTACCATTTTCCTTCTCCTTCACATATGTTAGACGGTAAGAACTGGCAGTGCTGGGATGGTAAGACTGATGAGTTTTCCATATACCCAACAAAACCCCATTTCCGTCAAGGGCTACACTATAGCAGCTGAGAGCTTCATAAAAATTTTTCAGCATTGTGTGCTGGGCACTTCCAGTTCTGTGAACTCATGAAAGTCAACTAACCAGGTCTAAAGACAGACACTGCTTCCACTGAGCACAGGACCACAGAAGGGTACCACTCTTTGGAGATGTTGCCAGGAAGTTAAAGAAAGCTTCTCCAAGTCTTATTTTTAAAAAATTTTTTATTTTTAAATCTTCTACCTCCAACCTGCTGGCTCTCTCTGTACTACCACTCTAGAAGACAGGATGGGATAGAAGAACTGTGTGTATTAGGTCAGTCTCTCTACAACCCCAGAGGCTGAGTAGCCTGCCTGGAGATAGATCCATGATTAAAGAGGAAATTTTCCCTTGTCTTCATTTTCTCAAGTGTATATTTCTTTGCTCCAGATTCCCATCTTCCTCTCTACTTTGAATATTAAGAGCTAAGCTTAGGTGAATTTGTACTATTAAAACAATAAGGATATACAACTAGATGTCCAGTTTAAATTGAAGAAAAATACCACAAGAATAACTTACTGTTTTACTGGACACAAAAAAAATCCATAAAAAACTTGCCATTGTAACACTGAGGGAGAGAGAGCTTTATCTATGTAAACCACTGACAAATATTCTGAGGTGAACACTGCTGAAAAGGAAGGCCTCAAGGTAGAACAAAAACAGCACTGAACTTGTAATCACGATTATCTGTCTCCGAGCTCTATAATTTACTACCTTATGACCTTTAGCAAATTTCAAACTCCCTGTGCTTCAGCTCCTTCATCTGTGAAATGGGGATAATTACACTGGTCCTTACCTACTTCACAAGGTTAGCATGATAACAAGAAAAAAAAAAATGGGATCACTTGCGAAAGTAGTTTGTAGACTGTGAAGCACTGTGAGAGGTAGAATGGGATCACCTTCTCTTCACCAAAGGAAAACCCCGAATTCCAACAGCTGACTTATTCCTCCAACAGCATACAACCATCCCTAAATACTGGTAACAGTTAAAAACTGCTCAGCAGGGCGCGGTGGTTCATGCCTGTAATCCCAGCACTTTGGGAGACCAAGGTGGGCGGATCATGAGGTCAGGAGTTCGAGACCAGCCTGGCTAACATGGTGAAATCCCGTCTCTACTAAAAATATAAAAATTAGCTGGGTGTGGTGGTGCACACCTGTAATCCCAGCTACCGGGGAGGCTGAGGCAGGAGAATCACTTGAACCCAGGAGATGGAGGTTGCAGTGAGCCGAGATGGTGCTACTGTACTCCAGCCTGGGTGTCAGAGCAAGACTCTATCTCAAAAAAAAAAAAAAAAAAAAAAAACCAAAACAAAACTGCTCACAGCTTCCAGATGAGATGAAGAAAAGGTGCAGTAATGAGCAGTGATGACCATCAGCTTGCAGCACTGCAATGCATTTTCTGTTTCATACAGAGAGACAATGACATTCTCTACCTCCTAACTATTCCTAGGAGAATTAATCTGCTCCAACCATGACCATACAGGCATGATTTCACCAACTAGTGCCAGCCTTTCTACTCTGTATGGGTTCCAGCTCGGTATCCCTAACTGCCTAACAGGTATTTCCACTTGGATGTCCACAAGCTCAACTTATTTATGTCAAAAAAAAATCATCTTTCCCACCCACGTTATTTTCCTGATTCCATTCCTGTCCTCTGTATCATTTTCCCCTGTCAGTTTTATTGAGGTATAATTGACAAATAAAAATTGTATATATTTAAGTTGTACATTGTGATGTTTTGATACATTATGAAATGATTACCACAATGGAGCTAATTAACATGTCCATGGCCTCAGTTATCTTTTTTTTTTGGTGTAGTGAGAATACTTAAGATCTACTCTCCTAGCAAATTTCAAGTATATAAAATATGAACTGTAGCCACCGTGCTGTACATTAGGTCTCCAAAACTTGTTCATCTTATAACTGCAAGTTTGTGCCCTTTGACCATCATCTCCCCATTCTCCCCACCCTCTGACCCCTGGTAGCCATCCTCTGCTCTCTTTTTCTATGAGATCCACTTTTCTGATATTCCACACACTGGATAAACGAGATCATGCAGTATTTGACTTTCTATGCCTGGCTTATTTCACTTAGTGTAATGTCTTCCAGGTTCATCCATGTTGTTGCAAATAGCAGAATTTCCTTTAAGGTTGAATAATATTCTGTTGTGTGTGTGTGTATGTATATAAACACACGTATCACATTTTCTTTATACATTCATCCACTGACAATCTGATTCCATACTGTGGCTATTGCAAATAATGCTGTGATGAACATGGGCATGCAGATACCTCTTTGAGGTATTTCATTTTCTTTGGATATGTATCCAGAAGTGGGACTGCTGGATCATACGGTAGTTCTACTTTTAAATTTTTTGAGGAACCTCTATACTGTTCTCCACAATGGCTGTACCAATTTATATTCCCACTAACAATGGATAAGGGTTCCCTTTTTTCCACCTCCTCACCTACACTTGTTACATTTGACTTTTTGAGAATAGCCATCCTACCAGGCGTGAGGTGGTATCTCATTGTGGTTTTTTCTTTTTGTTTGTTTGTTTTTTGAGGTGGAGTTTCGCTCTTGTCCCTCAGGCTGGAGTGCAATGGTGCAATCTCAGCTCACTGCAACCTCTATCTCCCAGGTTCAAGCAATTCTCCTGCCTCAGCCTCCTGAGTAGCTGAGATTACAGGTGCACACCACCACACCTGACTAATTTTTGTATTTTTAGTAGAGACGGGTTTCATTACGTTGACCAGGCTGGTCTCGAACTCCTGACCTCAGGTGATTCACCCACCTTGGCTTCCCAAAGTGCTGGGATTACAGGTGTGAGCCATGGTGCCCAGCTCAACGTGGTTTTGATTTGCATTTCCCTGATGACTGTGATGTTGAGCACCTTTTCATACACCTGCTGGGTGTTTGTTGGGTGTTTGTATGTCTTCTTTGGAAAAATGTCTATTTAGGTCCTTTGTCCATTTTTTATTTGGGTTATTTGGTTTTGTGTGTGTGTGTGTGGGGGGGGTTTGTGCTATTGAGTTGTATGTGTTCCTTATATATTTTGCATATTAATGCCTTACTGAAAACATGGTTTGCAAATATATTCTCCCATTCTGTAGGCTGCCTTTTCATTTTGTAGACTGTTTTCTTTGCTGTACGTTATCACCTTCCTCTTAGCTATCTGTGTTCAAATCTTGGTACTACTGACTCTGTCTTATGCCTCACTGTTAGTCTTCAATGTGGAAACTTCTTGATTCCTTCTTCATCGCATTTCTCAAATTCATTTTTCACTTGCCATCTACACTGTCACACTGTCATTCATGCTTAAACTACTAGAACAGTCTTTCTTCTCTCCTTTTTCTGTAATCTGTAGTAGATAAAACAGGCAATACTACCTTCCTAAACCACAGTACTCATATCATTCTCATACTCAATTTTTCAATAAGTTCATACAGCTTCCACAATAAAGGCTAAACTGTACTAGCATTTAAGCTACCACCAGAGAGATTTCTCAAGCCCAAATCTAGTATTACTCTACTTAAAATACCTCCACGGGCCAGGCACAATGGCTCACGCCTGTAATCCCAGCTCTGGGAGGCTGAGGCAAGCAGATTACTTGAGGTCAGGAGTTCGAGACCAGCCTGACCAACAGAGTGAAACCCCATCTCTACTAAAAATAAAAAAAATAAAAAAAATAAAAATTAGCTGGGCGTGGTGGTGCGCACCTGTAATCCCAGCTACTGTGGAGGCTGAGGCACGAGAATCAAATTGCTTGAACCCTGGAGGTGGAGGTTGCAGTGAGCTGAGATGGCGCCACTGCACTCCAGCCTGTGAGACAGAGCAAGACTCCGTCTCAATAAAAAATAAGTAAAATCCCTCCATGAACTGGGGAAAATATTTGCAATATGTGTGACAAAAGGTTAATGTTCACAATATAAAAAGAGCTTTTTCAAAGTCAAAAGACAAAATGAAAACAGACATAGGACACAAATAGGTGACTCATACAATGAAAATGACTAATACATTTAAAAATATGATCACTTGTAACAAAAAACGAATTAAAAAAATTTTCTAGCATGCACACTGCAGGATTAGAAAAGGTACATTATTTTAAGAAAATTTAAAAAGTATTTCATTTCTTAGATTGGTAAAGGTTGAAAACTGTCTTGTTAAGGATATGGGGAAACTGGCCTCTCAGACCCTACTGGTGGGAGTTTATATCAAAGTGCGTATACGCTGACCCATTTCTAGGAGTTCCTAAAGAAGTTTCACATAAATTTATAAATATGTAATTATATTAGTTTGTAGCACGCTTTGTAATAGAGGAAAAAGGAATACCTCAAATATCCATCAACAGATAACTGGCAAAGGCCAGGCCCGGTGGCTCACGCCTGTAATCCCAGCACTTTAGGAGGCCGAGGCGGGTGGATCACCTGCAGGAGTTCGAGACCAGCCTGGCCAACATAGTGAAACCCCATCTCTACTAAAAATACAAAAAATTAGCCGGGCTCCTGGTGGCAAGTGCCTGTAATCCCAGCTACTGCAGAGGCTGAGGCAGAATTGCTTGAACCTGGAAGGCGGAAGTTGCAGTGAGCTGAGATCATGCCACTGTACTCCAACCCTGGCAACACAGTGAGACTCTGTCTCAAAAAAAAAAAAAAAGATAACTGGCAACATAAATTATTAATATATCCATATAGTCCTGTGCAACAATGAAAAGGAATGAGCTAGAACTGTATGTTCTTACATGGGAACATAGCCAAGATACATTAAAAAGAAAAAAGCAAACTATAGAAAGCCAAATATGAGCCTATTTATTCTTTTTTTTTTTTTTAAGGGGAATGGTTTGCAGCTAGTACTGTACATGTAGAGAAAACTCTGAAAGGATACTCAAACTCTTAATTGAGTTATCTTTCAGTGATGAAGAGGAAATTTCTCTCTCTTTCTTATCTATTTGTTTGTTTGTTTGTTTGGAGATGAAGTCTTGCTTTGTTGCCCATGCTGGAGGGCAGTAGCCTGATCTTGGCTCACTGCAACCTCTGCCTTCTGGGTTCAAGCAATTCTCCAGCCTCAGTCTCCCCAGTAGCTGGGACTACAGGCATGCGCCACCAAGCCCAGCTAATTTTGGTATTTTTAATAGAGACAGGGTTTCACCATGTTGGCCGGGATGGTCTTGATCTCTTGACCTCGTGATCCACCCGCCTTGGCATCTCAAAGTGCTGGGATTATAGGCGTGAGCCACCGCACCCAGCTTACTTTTTATTTTTATTTTTTGAGACAGAGTCTTGCTCTGTTGCCCAGGCTGGAGTGCTGTGGCACGATCTTGGCTCACTGCAACCTCTACCTCCTGGATTCAAGCAATTCTCTTGCCTCAGCCTCCCTAGTAGCTGGGATTACAGGCATGTACCGCCAAGTCTGGCTAATTTTTGTATTTTTAGTGGAGACGGGGTTTCGCCATGTTGGCCTGACTGATCTTGAACTCCTGACGTCAAGTGATCCACCTGCCTCGACCTCCCAAAGTTCTGGGATTACAGGTGTGAGTCACTGTGCCTGGTTCCTTTTTAAAAATGTCTATAATTTGAATTTTAAAAAACAGTGCTTATTCTTGGCCCTACTACCAACTAGCTGTGTGACCTCGGGCAAGTTCCTGAACTCTTCTACTACTCGGTTTTCCCATCTTTGGTAGGCACAATAATGACTACCCCAAAATGTTCAAGTCCTAATTCCTGGAATCCGTGAATATGTGAGCAGAGAGTAATGTTGCTAATCAGCTGATCTTGAGGTGGGATAATTAACCTCGATTATCCCAGTGGGTCCAATGTAATCACAAAGGTCTTTAAAAGTAGAAGAGGAATCAGGCATGGTGGCTCATGCCTGTGATCTTAGCACTTTGGGAGGCTGAGGTGGGTGGATTGCTTGAGACCAGATGTTTGAGACCAGCCTGGCCAAATGGCAAAACCCTATCTACTAAAAACACAAAAATTAGCTGGGTGTGGTGACACATGCCTGTAATCCCAGCTACTCAGGAGGCTGAGGCATGAGAATCCCTTGAACTCGGGAGGCAGTTTGCAGTAGGCCAAGTAGTGCCACTGCACTCCAAACTGGGTGACAGAGCAAGGCTGTTTCCCGCACCGCCCCCTGCCAAAACAAAACAAAACAACAGCAACAACAAACACGAAAGTGGAAGAGGAACAGACAGACATGGTGGCTCATGCCTGTAATTCCAGCATTTTGGGAGGCTAAGGCAGGAGGATAGTTTGGGCCCAGGAGTTTGAGACCCGCCTGGGTAACATAGCATCCTCTGCCTTGGCCCCCCAAAGTGCCTATCTCTACAAAAAATTAGGAAAAAAAAATTAGCCATGTGTGTTGGTGTGGGCCTGTGATCCTAGCTACTAAGGACGCTGAGGTGGGAGGATTGCTTGAGCTTGGGAAGTCCAGGCTGCAGTGAGCTGTGGTCGTGCCACTGCATTCCATCTTGAGCAACAGACTAAGACCCTGTCTCAAAAGCAAAATACAACAAACAAACAAGTGGAAGTGGGAGGCAGAAAAGGTCAGAGTGATGAGATATGGGAAAGGTTTCATCAGCTATAGCTGGCTTTTGAAGATGAAGAAAGGGAGCCATGAGCCAAGGAATGTGGGCAGCCTCTAGAAGCCAGAAAAAGCAAGAAAAATGATTCTTCCCTAAAATAGCCGCTAGAGAGGAATGCAGCCCTGCCAACACCAATTTTACCCCAGAGAGACCCATTTTGGACTTCTGACCTCTAGAGCTGTAAGATACATTAATTTGTGTTGTTTTAAGCCACTTATAAAAGAAGCAATATTTATGTTTTTCAATAAGAAAAAAAAAGATTAAAAATGCCCTTTCAATAGTTCTCTGCTACAGGTGAAATCCAGGCCAGATGTGGTGGCTCACACTTGTAATCCCAGCACTTTGGGAGGCCAAGGTTAGAGGATAGCTTGAAGCCAGGAGTTCGAGGCTGCACTGAGCTATGACCACATTACTACACCCTAGCCTGGGTAACAGAGCGAGACCCTGACTCTTAAACAAAAAAAAAAAAACAAAAAAAAGATGAAGCCTAAACACTTCAGCATGGCATACAAACTCTCATTAATTTGACCCAAACTCCAATCTCATTTTCTCACCTCTGCCTTTGCTATGGTCTGTATGTTTTGTGTCCTTCCAAAATTCATTTCTGTTTTTTTGAGGCAGGGTCTTGCTCTGTTGCCTAGGCTGGAGTGTAGTGGTCCAATCATAGCGCACTGCAGCCTCAAACTCCTAGGCTCAAGCCATCTTCTGTCTTGTCCTCCTAAAGTGCTGGGATTACAGGCATGAGCCACCGCACCTGGCCTCATTTTTGTATTTTTTGTAGAGATAGGGTCTCACTTTGTTGCCCAGGCTGGTCTCAAACTCCTAGCTTCAGGCAGTCCTCCTACCTCTGCCACCCAGGGTGCTGGGATTAGAAGTGTGAGTCATTATGCCCAGCCTAAAAATTCATATGTTAAAATCTATTTCCCAGCCAAGCACAGTGGCTCACGCATGTAATCCCAGCACTTTGGGAGGCCAAGGTGGGTGGATCACTTGAGGTCAGGCATTCCAGACCAGCCTAGCCAACATAGTGAAACCCCATCTCTCTGAAAAATGCCAAAATTAGCCAGCCATGGTGGCGTGTACCTGTAATCCCAGCTACTTGGGAGGCTGAGGAAGGAGAATCGCTTGAACCCGGGAGGCGGAGGTTGCAATGAGGCAAGATTGCACCACTACACTCCAGCCTGAGTAGTAAGAGCGAAACTCTATTTAAAAAAAAAAAAAAAAACAAAACCATCTATTTCCCAGTGTGTTGGTAGTAGGAGATGGGGCCTTTGGAAGGTGACTAGGTCATGAAGGTGGAAGGCTCCTGAGTGGGATTACTGCCTTAGGAAAGAGGGCACAGGGAACTTGTTTGCCCTTCTGCCATGTGAGGAAGCAGCAAGAAGGTGCCACCTATGAACAGCAGTGCCCTCCCCAGACACAAAATCTGCTGGCACATTGATCTTGGACTTCCAGCCTCCAGAATTGTGGGCAATACAATTGTTGTTTATAGATTACCCAAATCTAAGGCATTTTGTTATAGCAGCCTAAACAAAGAGAACGCTACAGTCCTCCTGCCAGCTCCAGCTATAATGAATATCCACTATTCTCCGAATTTCCTGTAGTCTTCCATTTGGCAACCTCTTACCCAGCTTGAGCACGCTTTCCTTTACAAGGCTTTCCTTGACCTCATCCTTGCCCTCCATCACTACAAGAAGTAAAGACTTGGTGCTCTCTGCACGGAGACACAATTCTTTACACATGTCCATCTGCTTTCTGGACTGCCCTTCCTAGACAGGAACCTTCTTTTCCCCAGCCCTGTATCCTACATACCCAATGAAGTAGCTGGCACATGGTAGGTACACCATTATTGTTTAAATTAATGACCTAAACAATCTGCCAATAATCTAAGCTTATTTCCCACTGCTGTAAACATAAACGCTGGGTTCTACTGGCTACTTCCCAAACCTGCATAAGAATTCTAAACTTTTGTCCCAACCTGAAAACCTATCTCACCTCTTGATTTTTATCCATCTTAAATGCTACTTCAAAAACTCTTTCTTGACCTCCTTCTTCTTTGGACTTCAATAGCATGGGCCTTTATATCCCCTATAACTCCTCCTGTAATCATGGACACATAAAAGGTGTATAATAAAAAATATTTTGTTTAGGCTAGGTGCAGTGGCTCATGTCTGTAATCCCAACATTTTGGGACGCCCAGGTGAGAGGACTGTTTGAGGCTAGGAGCTTGAGACCAGCCTGGGCAACATAGCAAGCCCCTGTCTCTACCAAAAAAAAAAAAAAAAAGTTTTGTTTAAATATGAATACAATTATGTGAAAAAATATTTGCATAAAAGTTGATTGAAAGCAAATTTATTGAAATGGAAATAGAGGTTCTGTTTGGGTTGCTGGGCCCTAGGAGGTTTGGATTTTCTTTTTTTTTTTTTTTTTTTTGAGACGGAGTCTCGCTGTGTCTCCCAGGCTGGAGTGCAGTGGCGTGATCTCGGCTCACTGCAAGCTCCGCCTCCCGGGTTCACGCCATTCTCCTGCCTCAGCCTCCCAAGTAGCTGAGACTACAGGCGCCCGCCACCACGCCCGGCTAGTTATTTTTTTTGTATTTTTAGTAGAGACGGGGTTTCACCATGTTAGCCAGGATAGTCTCGATCTCCTGACCTCGTGATCCACCCACCTCGGCCTCCCAAAGTGCTGGGATTACAGGCTTGAGCCACCGCGCCCGGCCTTTCTTTTTTTTTTGAGATGGAGTTTCACTCTTGTTGCCTAGGCTGGTGTGCTATGGTGCAATCCAACTCATTGCAACCTCTGCCTCCCGGGTTCAAGCAATTCTCCTGCCTCAGCCTCCCGAGTAGCTGGGATTACAGGCCTGTGCCACCACGCCCGACTAATTTTGTATTTTAGTAGAGATGGGGTTTCTCCATGTTGGTCAGGCTGATCTCAAACTCCTGACCTCTGGTAATCCACCCACCTTGGCCTCCCAAAGTGCTGGAATTACAGGCATGAGCCACCGTGCCTGGCCCATTTTCTTTAATGAGTAAGTTTTTCATATTTCATTACAAAAGTATTGGAAAAATTATATACCCCTTTAATACCTTACGGTTTCCACCATATTGGACACTTGGTAAATGGAAAAACTTCAAGGAGGCAGTGTAGTACAGGACAGGGCCCAGTTTCTGGGGCAACACCACTTAACGTTAAAAAAAAAAATCACAGTTTTGCCACTTGTTGGCTGTTTAATCTTTGAGCAAAGTCTAAATTTTTTGTTCCTCAGTTTCCTTACATATTTATCTCACAGGGTCATTGTGAAAATACAAATAATCCATGTGAAGTACTTAGGTGAGAACTTGGTTTATACCAAACACTCGGATGAACATTAGCTACTGGCCGCAACAGTTGAAGCTGGAATGGTT
The DNA here is from genome assembly GCF_008728515.1 of Papio anubis. Classification (NCBI taxonomy): domain Eukaryota; kingdom Metazoa; phylum Chordata; class Mammalia; order Primates; family Cercopithecidae; genus Papio; species Papio anubis. Next base: position 155,928,943 of record NC_044976.1, on the reverse strand, counting down.
GTCAAAATCTCTGCACTTGCAAACAAAAAGGGGATATTCAAAATTAAATGACAGTCACTGAGGTGACATATCTTAGTAAGTGGAACTTGTCAATTAAACAGCTTGGGATATGTCTGCACTGCATGCTATTCTAACTGCACCTAATTTGGCCCCAAATTTAATTACATGCATGTCTCTATTTCACACATGAGCATGTTCTCAAAAGATATCTAACACAAACCAAGAGTTTCAAACCCCAAAGGGCTCAGTTCTGTTTCTCTAAATGTCTGGGCTTATTTTCTAAAATAGGTTTTTCAGGCCAAATGTTTCCCAGAAACCTACATGACAGAATGGAGACAGAGAATGAGAAGACTTGCAGTTATGCCTTGGCTGTATTACAAATTCAACCAGCTGCCTTTCAGTCAAATTTCAAGACATTTGTTCCCTGAAACACAGAATGGGAGGAATTGCTTACTTTCTTATTTCAAAGATAGTGTAAGAGGCATATACAACTCACAGATCTGAGGCAAGAATTCTATATGAAAGAAATCATAAAATATCTCTTTCCTCTTCCTGTCTTTTTTCCCATTAACATATAATTCGTTCTTAATCAGATGAACTTTAACTTGATTGTAAATTAAATTAGACTATAAAAAAGGAATCAAAACAGTACTCATCATGATGTGATGCTTAATTTTATGTGTCAACTTGACTGGACCACAGGGTGCCCAAATACTTGGCCAGACATTATTTTGGGTATTTCTGTGAGGGTGTTTTGGACAAGCTTTAAATTGGCAGACAGAGTAAAGCAGATTGCTCTTCTCAATGTAGGTGGGCCTCATCCAATCAGTTGAAGGCCAGAGTAGAACAAAATACTACCTTCCCCCAAGTAAAAGAGAATTCTCCTTCCTGACAGGCTTTGAACTGGATCACTGGCTCTTCCAGCCCGCTGGACATCAGCTCTGCAGATTTGTTTCTTTTTGAGACAGTGTCTTACTTTGTCACCCAGGCTGGAGTGCAGTGGCATGATTTTGGCTCACTGCAACCTCCACCTCCCATGTTCAAGCGATTCTCCTGCCTCAGCCTCCCGAGTAGCTGGGACTACAGGTGCCCACCACCATGCCTGGCTAATTTTTGTATTTTCTAGTAGAGACGGGGTTTCATCATGTTGGCCAGGGTTATTTTGAACTCCCAACCTCAAAGGATCCGCTCACCTCAGTCTCCCAAAGTGTTGGGACTACAGGTGTGAGCCACTGCCCCCAGCCAATCTCTGCAGATTTTGGATTTGCCAGCCTCCATAACTGTGTAAGCCAACTCCTTGTAATAAACACACATAAATTTAGATATCTCTATCTCCCTATATGTTTATTTCTATATATCTTTTACTTACAATATTTACCAATCTCTCTTATTGGTTCTGTTTCCCTGGAGAACTCTAATATAGAACAATAAATACCATTATACCAAAACTGCAGCTAAAACTTCAGAGAATTCAGGTCATGCTGGAAAACTAAAGGCAGGCAGGGGTTTTCTAACAACAAAGGTCATATATTCTGACCATATCCTGAAGTCTCTGGCATTTATAGCAGAATAAAAAAAATATGTAGAAATATGGCAAAACCCTGTCTCTACAAAAAATACAAAAATCAGCTGGGCGCAGGGGCATAAGCCTGTAGTCTTAGTTCTCATGAGGCCGAGGTGGGGAGGTTGAGGCTGTAGCAAGCCGAGATCGCACCACTACACTCCAGCCGGGGTGAGAGTGAGACCCTATCTCAAAAAAAAAAAAAAAGACATAATGAGAGGCTGGGTGTGCGATGGCTTGTCTCCTATAATCCCAGCACTGTGGGAGGCAGAGGCAGGCAGATCACCTGAGCTCAGGAGTTCAAGACCAGCCTGGGCAAAATGGTGAAACCCTGTCTTTACAAAAATACAAAAATTGGCCAGCTGTAGTGGCATGCATGTATAGTCCCAGCTACTCGAGGTTGAGGTGGGAGGATGGCTTGCATCCAGGAGGTCAAGGCTGCAGTAAGCTGAGATTGTGCCACTGCACTCCAGCTTCAGTGACAGAGTGAGACCCTGTCTCAAAACAAACAAAAAAAGCCCAACTATATATATATATGAGATATATATATCTCATATATATAATTATATGTAGAGTTCTTTCCAGAATACCTAATTTTCTAGTGACTTCCTGCCTATTCTAACCTGCAGCTTTGGGGGTTATTTGGCTTTAACAGATGAGTCACTTACACAGCTGAGGAAATCTTCCTATACACAGTGAACCAAGATGGGTGGAGGGGAAAAGTGCATTGAGTTTTGTTTCCTTGGGCAATTTGGTTACTAGATTTTATAGAATTCTATGGAAATTTTTACATCCTCTAACCACGGCCTTAGCCACTGCCTACGAAAGTATCAGGCTCAAGAAAGGCCTCACGTTAGATGAGATAGTATCCTGAGGACCGAAGAGAGACCACCTACAGAAAAAGTTAAATCTGGAGATAATAGGAAACAGTGAGGGACCCCAGCTGGAGAAAGTGAATCAGGGAAACATCGTGGGGGTAATTCTGGCTCAATAGCAGTGATAAAGCAGCAAACCATTCTTTACTGCTAAAGGGCCTTCCCTGACCTATAATCTCCTCTGCCCCACTTATGTGGTCACTCAGCTAAGTGACCAAATTTCTTCTATTCAAAGAAGAAAGCCAGGGCAGACACTACCCCACAGCTGTGTTCTCAGCCCTCCCTTAGGGTTTCTGAGAACACTCTTGGGGAACTGTGTTTTCTTTTTGGCCAAAAGCCACCTGAGTGGTTGGAGAGGCATCTTGTCTCAAATATAGGTCCATCTCTAGGGAGGGGCTACAATATCTATGTTCCAAACAATTTTGGACGCTACCCCTTTTGAATGCACCAAAGAGGTAGCATCCGAATGATAAGACCTAATTATTTTTAGTAGCATCACATTTCCATTCATGTAAATATTTTATTTTCCTAATCATAATTGCTTTTCTTTTATGGATAGGGGCATGAAGAATTAGTTATATTTCAGTTCCTTCTTTAATTAGTTTCAGGCCTGTAATGTTCACCAGTTGGGAGAGAATATCCAGAAGGGCTGGCTGACTGGCCAGCCTCTAGCAATGCTTGAAAAGGCAGGTAAATCCTGAGTCAGCAAATGGAAAAAGAAAGCAAATTCAGTTTTTCAACAAGGTCACATTTCCAAGCAGTATTTGGCATGTTACATCAAGTACTGAATTGGTACTAGGCAGATAGATCTAAGCAATTGATATTAGTAAGTTAACAGGTAAACAGAATAATATTTACCTTCATTTTAAAAGAAGGTATTTAACCGCATTTCTCACTTATAAGTGGGAGGTAAACATTGGACACACACATAAAGATGAGAACAACAGACACTGGGGACTCCCAAAAGTGGGGAGAGAGAACTCCCAAAAGAGTTGAAAAACTGCCTACTGGATGCTATGTTCACTACTTGGGAGACAGGCTAAGCAGAAACCCAAGCTTTAGCATCACACAATATATCCATGTAACAAACTTGCACACGTACCCCTTGAATCGAAAATTTAAAAAATGAAAAGGTATTTAAAAAATAAACAGGTATTTAAAAAATAAAGTCTCCATTTCTGCAATCCTCTTGAGCTATCAGTATAAAACAGCGCTTTGACAAACTCACATTAAAGGCCAATAACTACCATGAATACAAGACTTAGTTCTCATTTATTTGTGATTTTGCAGGTGTTCAAACCAATGAATGAAAATCAATGATCTCTTCATATCAATGAAATTTGCTACTCCACTATTATCTTCAGAATCATAGTAATCAAAATGCTACCTGAAAATGGTAATACAAAAGAGAACTATTAATACAAGGTTTCAGAAGACTGTGTAAGTTAAAATAATTGGCATTCAAAAAACACACAACAAACCACCAAAGGGTTTGGCCCCTTTTCTCTCTCTGATATGTGGCCTCTGATCTCTTAGGGCAGTGGTTTTCAACGTCCCTGTAGCAGAATCACCCGAAAAGCTAACAGAACATATAGAAACCCAGGATTTGTATTTAAATGTAAATACAAAAGGCCTGGGTCTCTGTATCTTTACCAAGTTCTCCAGGAATGGTTTTCAAACAAGGCTAATCACAATCACCAGGGAAGCTTTGAAAACAACACAGTCCTAGGCTTCTTCCCTAGAAATTCTGATTCAGTAGGTTTGAGGTTGGGACCCAAAAATCTTTTTTTTTTTTTTTTTTTTTTTGAGATGGAGTTTCACTCTTGTTGCCCAGGCTGGAGTGTAATGGTGCAATCTCAGCTCACTGCAACCTCTACCTCCCGGGTGCAAGCAGTTCTCCTGCCTCAGCCACCCAAGTAGCTGGGATTACAGGCGCCCGCCACCAGGCTCAGCTAATTTTTTGCATTTTTAGTAGAGATGGGGTTTCAGTATGTTGGCCAGGTTGGTCTTGAACTCCTGACCTCAGGCAATCCGCCTGCCTCAGCCTCCCAAAGTGCTGGGATTACAGGCGTGAGCTGCCACATGTGGCTCAGGACCCAAAAATCTTAAAACATTTAAAAAAATTTTAACAAACTTCCCAGGTATTCCTGATCAGCCAGACTTGGGAACCACTGACTTAGCACACTTATTTCAGGTCTATCAAAGAACTTCAGGCCTCTGAGTTTACCAAGAATATCGATAACTTTGGTTAGGTTATAAGCCACCATCCTAGAGAGAATTTAACAAATTAAACAGTCTAGTAGTGATTTGATACTAAAAAGCCCTGCCCAATTTAGTACTTAAATTACCTAATGATTTTCTGTCTATCCACTTTCCTCCCCCAGGCTAGGGCCTGCATGTAATATGTTTCCTATGACTAAGTGCCTATGTGCTCACAAACTTGCCCCAGTGGAGGCTGTTAACTTCTCCCTTTTCTTCTTCCATTTAGATTCCCAAAGCTGTGAGGAGCAGACCTATTTCGAAGCATCACAGCCAACTGATGCCACTTGCAGTATTATGCATTAAGACATCAACCCAGAAACCTGCAAATCGGAGACACTAGACAACCCCATCATGAGGATTAAGCTCTTTGTGGAAGAAAATGCTCTCATTGCATGAAATAGGTAGTTTAAAAATGACTTTTTTTTTTTTTTTTTGAGATGGAGTCTTGCTCTGTCACCCAGGCTGAAGTGCAGTGGCATGATCTCGGTTCACTGCAACCTCTGTCTCCCAGTCTCAAACGATTCTCCCACCTCAGTCTCCAGAGTAGCTACAGGGATTACAGACACGTGCCATCACGCCCAGCTAATTTTTGTACTTTTAGTAGAGATGGGGTTTTGCCATGCTGGCCAGGCTGGTCTCGAACTCCTGGCCTCAAGTGATCTGTCTGTCTTGGCCTCCCCAAATGCTAGGATTACAGGCATGAACCACCATGTCCAGCCAAAAAACTTGACTATTCTTGATGCCAAGACAAGAGAAACTTAATTATGACTTTAGAAGTTTCAAAAATACAGTGACTTCTGGGTCACTTCTAACAGCCAAAAATCTGTAGATGTCCAGACCCCCTCCTTCTGCATTCCAGAATCAGATGTTTACATTCCAAGACAGAAAGAATCTGAAACAATGGCCCACAAGAAATTTGGGGAATGACATTTGATCTCATTTTCCTCTCAATTGGAGGTCATGATATCAATGAATATCAAATGGAAAAATAAGCTCAAAAGTACGTGAGAATCATCTCTAGAACGCAGGTGCTGATTTCTAATCCTTCTCACAAAATTCCGAATCACAAATCGAGGGCTGATGAGATGATCTTACACAGAAGGCACTAACTGGCACTAACATGAGCCAGCAACACGTCAAAGGCTAATCCAGGAGATGCAGAAATGCACACAGGTCCCAGGTGTCTTTTCTAAGTGACAATGGGCCTCCTTACTGGACAGTAGTCAGGAGACAATTCAAATGTACTTAAAACTGTCAGGTGGAAAACCAAAGGGAAGAGACTTAAAAGACCTCCCAGAACTGGGATGGAAAACAAGCCAAACACTACTAGCAGCAGGACCAGCTGGAGGACTTGGTTTGTAGATTGATGTAGTCCCCTTGGGTGGACAAAGACATGATATCTTCTCTGGAATTTCTCATCATCTTTTCAATGAGGACTCTAAAAAACAAAAAATAAGCCTGAGAAGCTTATTTTGGAGGAAAAGCAGAAATGGCAGATGTAGTCTGGTTTATCATCAGAGACTATTTGGTAAAGCCAGAAGGTTTAAACGCCCCTTTGTCCCCAGTTATGTCAGGAGAGAAGACAGTATCCCTGACCTTTAGGGGCTGGCATTCCAGCGGCTCAGTCTGTCACTGTCGGCTCAGAAACAAGAAAAGAGGGTCCACAGGGCCACGGTGGAAGATGGATACCTCTGCATGCCTATCAGCATGAGCTACTTACCTCATAGCCTCATTAATATTTTTGTTCTCCTTGACTGATGTTTCTGTCCAACCTGTGAAACCATTCTCTTTACTGAAACGGTCAATCTGGTCCCGGCTCACTGCCCAAGGGGACAGATCACACTGGCAAAGAGAAAAAATAAAAGGCAATATCATAAACTTCCTGGGAATAAGAATATGGCTCAGATACTGTGGATTTTAAATATTTTTCCACCAATGGATAAGAACACCAGCATCGGAAATCTACAGTCGACATTCTTCACAAAGAAAGTCTCACCCTTGGCCGGGCGCAGTGGCTCACGCCTGTAATCGCAGCACTTTGGGAGGCTGAGGCGGGCAGATCACGAGGTCAGGAGATTGAGACCATCCTGGTTACCACAATGAAATTCCGTCTCTACTAAAAATACAAAAAATTAGCCAGGTGTGGTGGCGGGCACCTGTAGTCCCAGCTACTCGGGTGGCTAAGGCAGGAGAATGGCGTAAACCCGGGAGGCGGAGCTCGCAGTGAGCCGAGATCGCACCACTGCACTCCAGCCTGGACAACAGAGTGAGACTCCGTCTCGGGAAAAAAAAAAAAAAAAAAAGAAAGTCTCACCCTCAACATCCTTTGAAAGGAGGTAGAGATGATTCTGTCAACTTAAGAAGGGGAAATTGATGCCCAGAATCAGAGACTTTACTTCCTTTCTAACCACAGACAGAGGCTAGGGATCATTTTCTTTCTTTCTTTTTTTTTTTTTTGAGACAGAGTCTCGCACTGTCACCCAGGCTGGAGTGCAGTGGCACGATCTCGGCTCAGTGCAAGCTCCGCCTCCTAGTTTCATGCCATTCTCCTGCCTCAGCCTCCCGAGTAGCTGGGACTACAGGTGCCCGCCACAACGCCCAGCTAAATTTTTGTATTTTTAGTAGAGATGGGGTTTCACCATGTTAGCCAGGATGGTCTCAATCTCCTGACCTTGCGATCCACCCACCTCGGCCTCCCAAAGTGCTGGGATTACAGGTGTGAGCCATGGCGCCCGGCAGGCTAGGGACCATTTTCTGAGATTGGCCACATACCTTGTTGGCCAAGAGCAGGCAGGGCACCAGCTCTCCATTGGGTAGTGTGAGCTTGCTGTCTAGGTCCTGTTTCCACCTCTGGCTGTTGCTGAAGGTAGTGGCATTGGTAACATCAAACATAATAACACAGGCAGAGGCATCCCGATAATACAGTCGTGTCATAGAGGTGAAGCGCTCCTGCCCTGGGGAGAAAAGGGAGAGTTCTCAAGAAGGTGACCCAAGAGCCAGCCTCCGCATCCTCTCTAACACCTCAGCCTCTCCCCATTCCTTGTGGAGGGGGGCAGTACGCATATGTGGCAGAGGGAGTCACTCACTTTCCCCCCTGACTCTTGGTTTTCTATCTATCCTGTAAAGGGATAATGAAGCCTGATTATTTCCAAGGCAGATTCCGCACCCCGATTGCTCCAGTCCATTATCCCTGCTCTGCTGCATACTATTTGACTTCGGGCAAATTAAGCTCTCAGTGCTTCAGATTTCTCATTTCTAAAGTAAAGATAAAAGCAGTAACTTTTTTTTTTTTTTTTTTAAAAAGAGTTTCACTCCTGTTGCCCAGACTGGAGTGCAATGGTGCCATCTAGGCTCACTGCAACCTTCGCCTCCCAGGTTCAAGTGAATCTCCAAAAGCAGTAGCTTTTATGATAGGGTTGGTGTGAGGATTAACGAGTCAGTGAATTTAAAATGCTTAGAAGAATGCTTGGCACATAATAAGGATTCACTATTTTTACTGTATCTATTTTCTGGGGATCTTGTTTTTCACCAAGGTCAGCCTTAACCCTAGAAAAAGTACCCTCCCCTGCTGTGGGAGTATGCGCTATAGTCTGGACAATCCACCACCTTGCCAGCCCCTCCATCCACATAGAGACTACTCTAGATCTATTCAGGGCAAAACATCTACAAAAGCTCTGCACCTATTCAGCTCGTGTGTCCTTAGAGCAGCTCAATCATTCCAGCTTCAGAAAAAAAATTTCTGGCTTTGCTGCCCCATTTTTTTTTTCTCAGAGTTTCCTGGTTAAATCAAAATTTCTTCCCTCGTTCCTATCCAGCCCTCCCACTTTACCTGCAATATCCCACAGCTGAAGTCGCACTATCTCGGAGTCAGACCACTGGAGAACCTTCAGAGCAAAATCCACTGAAAATATATGTACATTATACCTTAATAAAATTTCACTGTAAAAAATGAATAGGGATAAACTCAAATCAAATAGGCAGTGACAACCCGATGGACACACAACTCGAATCCCATGTTTATCTTTAAGCCCTCAATTCACTGAGATGAGTCCACACGTGTGTATTAAGTGTGAGATGGATGGTTCATACTCACTCTCCAAAGGGGTTTCCAGCTTTTACTCTCCTGTCAAGCTCATCTGTTTGCTACTACTTGTCTCCAAGACTGGGGGTGGGAGTAACTATGAAAACAACTCTCATTCTCAGGTTAAACAGTTTCTGGGAGATTTAGGGGGTTTTCTCAGGGAAGGGGTGATCAGGGAGAAGGGGGAAATGAGACAAGTGTGGTTGTTTCTGTATCTTCCACATTCAATTTCACTGCTGGTTTCTAATCAAATTGTATTATGAAAACAACACACCCTGGGGAACTCTACATCCACCATAAGGTTGCAGGTATTATCTTGGGCAAGAATGGAATAAACGGAAAAGGTCCCAGAGGAGTCCCAAGAAGACACTGTGTGGATGTTGCTGAAGAGTCTTGCTGGAATCTACCACAAAGTCTGCAGATGCTGAGACTCCTTAAGGCTAAGTATTCCATGGGGAAAAGCTTTTGGCTAAGGAGAGAAACACAGTAATTTCTGAGGTTTGGAAATATTATCTTTCACATCTGTAACAGGAATCAAAACTAAGGGAAATTTAGACTAAACACTGAAAAAAAAAAAATTAGCCAGAGTCAATTATATTCTTTGCTAAAGGAAAACTACAGCAATTGTTAAAAATTAACTATTAATAGAAGGCCAATTTTAACCCAAATCCGTGAAATAGGGACCCTTATATTATTTAGGAGTGGAAGGGCAGAGAGGTCAGGATAGTGTGTCTGAAACTTTGAACCTTTAATTTTGCCAGACTTAAATGTTTTGTTCCTTTGTTTTTGAGACAGGGTCTCACTCTGTTGCCCAGGCTACAGTGCAGTGAGTGGTGCGAACGGGGCTTACTGAAGCTTCGACCTCCTGAGTTCAAGCAATCCTCTAGTCTGAGTTTCCGGAGTAGCTGGAACCACGGCTACTTTTTTCTTTAATTTTTGTAGAGGTGGCGTCTTGCCATGTTTCCAATGGCTGCTCTCGAACTCCTGGGCTCAAGCAATCCTCCTGCCTCAGCCTCCTAAAGTGCTGGGATTGCAAGTATGAACCACTGCACTGGGCCCTACTGGGGGTTCTTAAGGAGAATGTTTTAATTGCAATGTGAATGCTTAATTTCTTTTTAAACTTCCATATGAACAGGAGCACACATTTTCACTTTTTCCATTGGTACGTTTTTCTCCCCTTAAAACAAGTTCTTTTAAGAGAGAAAATTTTAAGTTACTCTCCCCCATCACCAGCTCTTCCTAAATACCTTCTAATTAACAATAAGGCATTTCTACCTCTGAAAAAATAGTTGAGTAAAAAGGCCATACCCGGGAAAGAAAGGAATGAACTCAGTGTTCTCTTCCTCCCTACCTTCTTCAGTTTGAGGAAAAAGTGGTGGGAAGATAGGTCAGAGAAGTGGTATATTTCACATTCTTCGAAGAATTCCTTGGTTACTTTTATTTAAGCAATCAACGGACAAAAACACAGCTCATCAGCCCTCATGGGCATCTGACTGCGTAGCCAAGGGGCTCGTTTGGGGATTTTGTGTCTTCCATCCCACCCACAGCCCCACAACAAAGCTAGAGTCCTTCAGACCAGTTCCGCTTCCTGCGTTCTCCCACTGAAGCCAGGTTAAACACCTTGCGGTTCCTTCCTCAACAGAGGTGCAGAACTACAGCCCCAGCCGGCACCTAACCAGGAGGCCCCCAGAGGATCTCAGCTGCTTCTGCTGATTGGAGAGATGCCAGACAGCTGAAAGGCTGGAGACTTGAGTTCACAGTGCGCCTGCAATAAACAGCAATTGCTTATCCTCATCCTCCCTTCCCTATTTCTCATCTTCACGCCTTTGTTCTTACCTTTCTCCTGGAAGTGGGGTCAGGTTGGGAAAAATCTAACTGGAGAAACTCAAGAGAGGCGTGTAAACGAAACACCCGGCAATTACACCATCTAGGTTCCCAGACAGTACTTCCTGACCCGAAGAAGGACCCAACAATCGACAGCAAATCCCGATCCCACTTGGGTTCCCAGACAGTACTTCCTGACCCGAAGAAGGACCCAACAACCGACAGCAAATCCGGATCCCACTTGGGTCCCCGGCTCGAGTCCGCGGTCGAGGCCTCCTCCTCCCCCTCCCCAGAAAGACGTCTCACCTCCCACCGTGGACTTGTAGTGTTTGCTGAAGCTGTCCTGGGAATATCGCTGCACCAGCGACGTCTTGCCCACTGCGGCGTCCCCCACCACCAGAACTTTGAACAGGTGGTCGCGGCTGCCCATGGCTAGCGGGGCGTGCGTTTTAGGGAGGCGGGAAGTGGGGGAGTCGCTTGTTTTAACCCCTTTGGCTCCGGACCCTCTTCAAACTGAAGTGAGGCATTCCCACCCACCGCCTGTGTGGGCTGCTCTGACGAGAAAGCAAAAAAGGAAACTTTGCACTCAACCTATACGTGCTTCCTCCCCCGGCGGCCGCAACCTGGGTGGGGCGCAGGGCGCAAGCTCCGAGCCCCCGGCTGTTCGCACCTTCCCCACCCCCTCCTGGCCTGACTGCCGAGAAACGGGACCAGGCGCCTCGGAACCTCCCCACCAGGACTTTCCCGGAGCGGCTCCGAGTCAGTGACTGAATCCCAGTCAGCTCATTACACCACTGGGGCCAGATGATGAGGACCCTCCCCTTGCAGCACATACCAAATTGTCAGGAAGGAGCAGCCGGTACCTTTCTATTCCCTAGACGTCGTCCCGCGCCTCTCTCTAGCCTTCCTCCGCCAGCGTCACGTGCAGGGTTGCCTGGAGCACTACATTCCCCAGCTTTCCTCGCGGTAAAGAGAACCAGCCGAGTGCGGAGGCTCTCCCGCGAAGCCTCCTGGGAAATGTAGTGTATTCTTTTTTTCGTTTTAAGCCAACCTACACAAAGTTTCAAGGCTTCAAAACTCCTTCAACAGTTCGGAATCTTATTCTGAAACAATTCTGGGTCAGTTAAGATCCCTTAAGAGGAGATTTGTGCAACGTGATCTCACTGGCCTGAATCCATCCCCAGATAGTCTTCTCCTGTCTTTAAAGGTTTAATGGAGTTAAGATTAAAACTTATTTCGTTAGTAAAAGTCCAAGCCTCATCCATAATGCTCCAAGTGAAGTCCATTTCCTATTCCTTCAAATAGATAGACAAGCCCAGGACTTTGTGAAATGACTCATATTTTCTGGATGAACTTGCCCAATACCAGGCAAGTTCAGGAAAACTTGACCCAAGAGACCATTCTTTGGAAAAAACATACGCCAAAAGTTACAGCATTTAATATCCAGCAATAACAATAAAGATAGACAGAAAACAAGAGACAGTTCCCCATTCATACTTCTGCAATGCCTATTCTAACCATACTACTCATGTATCACTTGAGGTAGAGGCTAATTGAAATACACTGGGAATCCTTCTCGATTCATTGTGGCTGTTGTTAATAGATAATCATAAAACTAGTGTTTGGCAAATAATTTTAATTTCTCAGCCTGAAACTTTACTGACCTGCCTGTCACTTAGGTAGGAGTTGGCAGCACATGAGCTCAATGGCAAGCAAAGAGAGCTCCATTTTCTAGACTTTTTCTAGAAACAGAGGAAGAGAACCAGCAGGGCCATGGGAAAACAGCCCAGGACCAGACACTATGAAATCTTGCCTAGGTCTCTTGATAGAGAGGCTATCACTTATGTTTTGTGGGGAAAGAACATCAGCGTGGTTCACAATATATTTTGCCCAGAATGTTTGTTACTCAGGTAGAGGAGGTTAGGCCAGGCTACTCATCTTTAAGGATCCAATTTTCTCTGTTCCTATTCGTTTTGACATATTTGACCACTCCTTGACATTTGTTTCCCTTATGCCTTCTATGACACTGCTCTTTCTTTGTCATCCCCCTACTTCTCCGATGATTATCCTTTTCTTTCAGGTTTCTCGCCATCCCATTTCCCTCTAAGTATTTCCTAAAGCTCGATTCTTGGTCTTTGAGTCAATCATTCTATAAACTCTTCAATGAATTGTCCTTGGTGTCAAAGATCTGTCTTCACTTTATTGTTCTTTATCTCTGATCAGTGATACTCAGCTGCCCAAAAGGTGCCTCCACTTGGATGTCCTGCCACATCCTTCCTCTTACTACATTGCCACAAAAATAGCTTCTTTTCTCAGCTTCCCTATTTCTGTCACTGGTCTCATTATTTCTTCCCTCCATGTAGACTTCAAATTCTGAGAATTATTATTTCCTTTACACATGTCCCTTTATACCTATTTATTTATTTGAGATGGAGTCTCACTCTGTTGCCCAGTCTGGAGTGCAGTGGCATTATCTTGGCTCACTGCAACCTCTGCTTCCTGGGCTCAAGTGATTCTTGTGCCTCAGCCTCCTGCATAGCTGGGACTACAGGTACGTACCACCAAGCCTGGCTAATTTGTGTATTTCTTGTAGAGACAGGGTTTTATCATGTTGGCCAGGCTGGTCTTGAACTCCTGACCTCAAGTGATCTGCCCGCCTCAGTCTCCCAAAGTGCTGGGATTACAGGCGTGAGCCACAGCACCTGGCCTATACCCTTTAAAAGAAAGTCAGTTACCATGTCTGATTGATTGTTTCTTCAGTAAGTGGTTTCTCCCACTCATCCTCTCTGCTTCATATCCAGTAACACTTCCTTTTTTTTTTTTCTCTAACTTTTATTTTAGGTTCAAGGGGTACATGTGCAGGTTTGTTACACGAGTAAGCTGCATGTTGCGCGAGTTGGCATATAGATAATTTTGTCACCCAGGTAATCAACAAATAACACTTTCCTAGTTCAGGCTTTCACCATCTCACACCTGCATTATCACAGTAACCTGTTCATTGGTTTCCCTGAGTTTATTTTCTTTTTAAGTCACCCTCTACAACTGGACAGGATGGTTTTCCTAAAACACCATTGTTTGTTCTTCCTTATCTACCAACTATCTTTCAACAAAAGGCCAACCTCCCTGAAGCTGGTGTCCAAAGCTTTCTATGCACCTGCTCCAGCCTACCTAACCAATTTTATCTCACCCGACTTCAAATGGGAGTTTCCTCTCTCCAACAAGGTGAGGTTCCTTATGCTCTTTTAAAGCCCAATGTCATTTTTGGTTTTCTATTTTTGTCCAGGATGCATCACTTTCAGAATACTCTTCAGGTTTCTAAATCTTACTTAAATATCTTCTAATATACCTTTCGGCTGGGCGCTGTGGCTCATGCCTGTAATCCCAGCACTTTGGGAGGCTAAGGCAGGGGGATCACTTGAAGTCAGGAGTTCAAGACCAACCTGGCCAACATGGTGAAACTCCATCTCTACTAAAAATACAATACAATAAAATAAAATAGCTAAATCTTACTTAAATATTATTAAGAAAATCAAAAGGAAGAGAAACTATATTATTCACTACGTGGGAGTAGATTGTCATAAAGGTCACTGTAAGTTCTAAAATTTTAGTGTTCATAAGAATCGTCTACCTTGGGTACTTGTTAAATACCGACATTTTGATTCTGTAGGGCTAGGGGAGGACCCAGGTGAATCTGCATTTTTAACAAGTACCTATGTGATTGCTAGGCCAGATTCCACTTTGAGAAATGGTATTTTGAGAAATGGCGCTTCAAGGCCTGACTTAAATATCTACTTATTTATAAACATTTCCTTTATTATTACAGCCTTTATTGGTCACCTGTAGCATTTATACGGAGTCTTGCTCTTGTCACCCAGGCTGGAGTGCAATGGTACAAGTTTGGTTCACCGTGACTTCTGCCTCCCGGGTTCAAGTGATTCTCCTGCCTCAGCCTCCCAAGTAACTGGGATTACAGGCATGTGCCACTATGCCTGGCTAAGTTTTGTATTTTTAGTAGAGACAGGGTTTTACCATGTTGGCCAGGCTGGTCTCAAACTCCTGATCTTGTGATCCACCCGCCTTGGCCTCCCAAAGTGCTGGGATTACAGGTGTGAGCCACTGTGCCTGGCCTGTAGCATTTATATTATATTTGCACTTTGGTCACTTAACTATGTGACCAATTTATAATTATTTAACTTATATAAGCAGCCAGCATGTCTAGTCTAGAAGAAAACAGAAAAAAAGTAAATTTTTCCTTCAAAATTTTGACTTTGCTCCTGATCATCTGTGAAAGGAACTACTCTTAGCTTTCAGAATCAGAAAGGTGGGGAGTTAAGATTTAAGAGGGAAGATTAGCAAATCCCTGAAAGTCACACTTCTCAAAGTAGTAATCATTTCTTTGATGGGGATGAGAGGAGTATTTGTTTTTTTCCCTTTCTTTTCTTCTCTTCTCTTCTCTTCTCTTCTTATTTTCTTGAGACACAGTCTCGCTCTGCTGCCCAGGCTGGAGTTCAGTGGCGCAATCTCGGCTCACTGCAACCTCCACTTCCTGGGTTTAAGCGATTCTCCTGCCTCAGCCTCCCGAGTAGCTTGGATTACAGGTGGCTGCCACCATGCCCACCTAATTTTTTTTTGTATTTTTAGTAGAGATGGGGTTTCACCATGTTGGCCAGGCTGGTCTTGAACTCCTGACTTTAAGTGATCCCCCTGCCTTAGCCTCCTGAAGTGCTGGGATTACAGGCATGAGCCACAGCGCCCAGCTGAAAGGTGTATTTCTTTTTTTTCTTTCTTTTTTTTTTTTGAGACAGAGTTTCATTCTTTTTGCCCAAGCTGGAGTGCAATGGCGCGATCTCGGCTCACCGCAACCTCCGCCTCCCGGGTTCAAGCGATTCTCCTGCCTCAGCCTCCCGCGTAGCTGGGATTACAGGCATGCGCCACCACCCCGGCTAATTTTGTATTTTTAGTAGAGACGAGGTTTCTCCATGTTGGTCAGGCTGGTCTTGAACTCCCGACCTCAGGTGATCCACCTGCCTCGGCCTCCCAAAGTGCTGGGATTACAAGCATGAGCCACCGTGCCCGGCCTCGAAAGGTGTATTTCTTCAACACTAAATTGCAGTTCTGATCGCAGTTTTAAAGACAGATGGTTATGGCCGGGCGCGGTGGCTCAAGCCTGTAATCCCAGCACTTTGGGAGGCCGAGACGGGCGGATCACGAGGTCACAAGATCGAGACCATCCTGGCAAACACGGTGAAACCCCGTCTCTACTAAAAAATACAAAAAACTAGCCGGGCGAGGTGCGGGCGCCTGTAGTCCCAGCTACTCGGGAGGCTGAGGCAGGAGAATGGCGTGAACCCGGGAGGCGGAGCTTGCAGTGAGCTGAGATCCGGCCACTGCACTCCAGCCTGGGCGACAGAGCGAGACTCCGTCTCAAAAAAAAAAAAAAAAAAAGACAGATGGTTATAAATAAGAGAAAGAGAACACGCATTCAAGGTGCCAAACAATTGATTTGCACATATAGTAGGCCCTTGAACCACTTAGGGGTTACGAGCGCCTACCTACCCTCCAGTCAAAAATTCGTATGTCACTTTTCTCTCCCCTAGAACTTAACTACTAATAGCCTACTGTTGACTGGGAGTCTTACCAATAACATAAACAGCCGATTAACACATATTTTATATGTTATATGTATCATATACTATATTCTTACAATAAAGTAAGTTAGAGAAAAGAAAATATGTTAAGAAAATCATAAGGAAGAGAAAATATATTTACTATTCATTAAGTGGAAGCGGTTCATCATAAAGGTCTTTACCCTTGGCATTTTCGTGTTGAATAGACCAAGGAGGAGGGGAAGAAAGGGGAGGGTTTGGTCTTGCTGTCTCAGGGGTGGCAGAAGAGGAAGAAAAGCCCTGTGTAAGCGGATCTGTGCAGTTCCAACCCATGTTGTTCAAGGGTCAACTGGTATATGTTTGGAACATATAGTTTGGAAGCTGGGGAAAGGGGTCAGCCTTGCTCTGTTACTATCACACTTCCTGTATGTGTCTGCCTCTCTCTTTTGTACTTTTTACTTTCCACTTTTTATTTTGAAAAATTTCAAACCCATAGAAAAGTTAAGAGTACAATGCATACTAATATGTCCTTAATCGGGATTTACCAGTTACTAACATTTTGCCATATCTGCTTTGTCTCTTTGTGTGTGTGTTGAACTGTTTGAAAGTAAGTAGCAGACACTTCAAAGACACTTCAAGCTTAAATACTTCAACATACAGCTCCTAATAACAAAATTATCCCACAAAGCCAAAATACCAATTTTTTTTTTTTTTTTTTGACAGAGTCTCATTCTGACATCCAGGCTGGAGTGCAGTGGCACAATCTTGGCTCACTGCAACCTCTGCCTCCCGGGTTCAAGTAATTCTTCTGCCTCAGTCTCCCAAGCAGCTAGGACTACAGATGCATGCTACCTCACGGAGCTAATTTTTTGTATTTTTAATAGAGACAGGGTTTGCCATGTTGGCCAGGCTGGTCTCACATTCCTGGCCTCAAGTGATTTGCCTGCCTTGGCCTCCCAAAGTGCTGGGATTACAGGAGTGAGCCACCTCGCCCAGCCCAAAATACCATTGTCACACCTAACGAAAATTAACCTTAATCCAATAATATCATGTAATAAACAGTTTACATTTACATCCCTCTATAGTTCCCCAATATTTTTTTCTCATTTTCTCCTCACCTCTCATCCAGAATACAATGAAGTTTCACGCATGGAATTTGGTTATTCTATTTCTTTAGTCTCTTTCAATCTTAGGAGCATGCTGTGTCCAATACAGGAGGCAGTAGCCATGTGTGGTTATTTACATTTAAATTATACAAAATTAGCTGGGCTTGGTGGCTCCTGCCTGCAATCTCAGCTACTCAGGAGGCTGAGGCAGGAGGATGGCTTGAGGTTAGGAGTTTGAGACCAGTCTGGGCAACATAGCAAAATCTCATCTCTAAAAAAAATTTTTAAAGTAATTAAAATAAATAAATGTAGACACCTAATCTCTATTAGGATTCCTGACTTTCCAGGTACTTTCTGATCATCTGCCTTCCCATGTGGCTGGCTTCCAGGAGTGAATGTGCTGGTCAGGCTGACGTGTCCATCCAGTCCACTGACCAGCTGGCATCTGGTCTTATGCATGGGCCTCTGGGGCTGTGTGGCTCTGTCAGCCTTCTTGAGTGGGATGATGTCTGAATGGGACATCATCAGTTGCCTAGTCACACTTCAAGTGCTTAGTAGCCATATTTGGCTAGCAGTTACTATATTGAACAACACAGACATAAACTAGTTCCATCATCACAGAAAGGCCTATTGGACAGTACTATCTATATTAATCCCTTGCCTTTTTTTTTTTTTTAAACTTTCTATAACATTGACTTTCTTTTTAGAGTCCATGCCAGTTGCCTTATAGAAAGTCTCATATCCTGGATTGTCTGTTTGTTTCCTCAAGATTAGATTTAAGAAACATTTTGGGCAAGAGCCCCACACAGGATATGGTGAGCATCTTAGTATGTTGCTGATGTCAGGTAGCTATTGGTGATGCCTACACTATGAATTCAATGAACACTTGTTGAAGAAATGATCTGGTGCCAGGCAATCTCCTAAGGACTTTGGAGCTTGACTTCAAATAGGAGAGAGACAGCTTATATAATCTCCAGAGCCTCCACCATTGTCCTAGGAGCAGAGTGGAAAAATGCTTTGTAACATGAAAGGAAGACTGCAGTGTCACAGCAAATGGCCCAGCAGCAGCATGGAGGACAGGGACAGACCCAGAGAAGGGTGAGGCCAAGAGGTTACAGCTGTTCCTCAGCCCCAACCTCCAGACTCACTTTGATGATCATAACTTTTTGGCGATTGCTTTGGGGAGGGGCAGGCAGCTTGGTGAAATGCCTGTGACCCAGCTGAGCATTCAGCCGGAAGACTTTGCAGCAAGGTGCCCAAGGAAACCCTCGGGACAGAGAGGCTGGCAAGTTCAAAGGGCAGCCTGCCAATCATTCCTCTGCTGGCCCGTGCCAAGGGTCTAGGCCAGTTCTGGGCCTGGGAGTATCTAGGGAAAACATCAAAATATAGTTTTCACTGCCTTGGTTGCCACATTTACCTCGTTCTGTGGCCACCCTCCTTTCACCCCAAATAAAGGCCAGGGAAAGAAGACAGGAAAAAAGTGAAAACTAAAGAGAAAATTTTGCTTTAAAGAACTGATTGTGTGGTTCTCAACTGTCAATATGGCATAGGAAAGTATCATCTGTGAAACAAAATAAAGTTCCCTTCCAACACGGACATGACTGTTCTAATTTCCTGTGTTATTTCAACTCTCTAGGAGGTGAGGAAAGCAGAAATTATTGCACCCATAGGCCATCCTTAGTTACCCACTGATAACCTGCCTCTCCTTGCGAAGAATTTGAAAGTAGCATTGTCCTCCCACCCCTCTCAGAGATAAACTGTGAAATCCACATGTAACGAGAGGTGCCCAGGCAGGAGGTGACACTGACAGAAGGTATAAACATACCTAAAGAAGGAATGCACTGATCCAGAGAAAGGTCTCAGAGGCAAAGAAAGGAGACTCTGCAAGAATTCAGGCTTCACTTCTTTGGGCTGTCTGGCAGAGGGACCAGAGTCTTATGAGAATATCTGGCCCTCTGTCAGGTATCCCTATTGTGCGGACTCATGCAGCCAAATATAACAAGGCCTGGTGCCTGCTGGACTTTTGAGTTTTAAAACTAACTTCTCTATTAGGATTCCTGACTTTCCAGGTACTTTCTGATCATCTGCCTTCCCATGTGGCTGGCTTCCAGGAGTGAATGTGCTAGTCAGGCTGATGTGTCTGTCCAGTCCACTGACCAACTGGTATCTGGTCTTATGCATGGGCCTCTGGGGCTGTTTGGGTCTGTCAGCCTTCCTGAGTGGGATGATGTCTGAATGGGACTCGGTTTCTGAGCCTCTGAGGTTGAGGCTGGGCTCAGGGTCACAGATGGCTTAGCTTAGCTGGGTCATAGCCAGTGGAAACCTAGCTGTGAAACGGGCTGGTCCTCCTCACTGCTCAGCGTTGTCCAGCTTCAGCTGCACCCATGTCACAGATGGATAAAACCCAGCACTGGCTGAGCGTGGTGGCTCACACCTGTAATCCTAACACTTTGGGAGGCCAAGGCAGGTAGATTGCCTGAGGTTGGGAGTTCGAGACCAACGTGACCAACATGGAGAAACCCTGTCTCTACTAAAAATACAAAAAAATTAGCCAGGCGTGGTGGCGCATGCCTGTAATCCCAGCTACTCAGGAGGCTGAGGCAGGAGAATCGCTTGAACTCGGAAGGTGGAGGTTGCGGTAAGCTGAGATCACGCCATTGCACTCCAGCCTGGGTGACAGAGCAAGACTCCGTCTCAAAAAAAAACAAAAACTAAAACAAAAAAACCCACAAAAAAACCCAGCATCGCTCCAGGGCTATCCACTTCTTCATTCACCAGTTCCTTCATATTATCACTACCACTAATTTAACCCACATTTTATCATCATCATCATAAAAGCTTCTGTTTATCGAATCTTCTGTGTGCCTAGCAACCCCACAGAGAGGGCATTATTGTTCCATTTTGGGGACCAAAAGAGGCTAATTATGGCCACAAGCTGAGAGAGCTGGGATCCAAATCTATTACTATGTCTGTCTACCTCTCACTACAACTATGTTAAAAAATTAAGCTGGGTGTGGGGACGAGGGAGCCTTCCCAGAAGAGTACAGCATCCTCAGTGTGTTTTCTGAGTTTCCTCATTCCAAAGGTGGAAAACAGGACCCCTACTTACTGAAGGAAAAAAAAAGAAAAAAAGAATCTGCCCTGATTGGCGAAGGTAGCCTGGCAATTGTGTCTGGTTGGAGAAGCAGGAGAAATTCTAGGTAAGCCCTGGGTCATCCCAGAGGATTCTGGCAACCAGCTTTGACCCTGCTACAGAAAAAAGATAACCTAGATGTTAAGCTAAGCGAGAGATATAGAATGTAGAAGCATGAGTAGAAGCATCAGTGGGTACATGATGGACTATTCTGGCTCCACAGGATGGGAGTTATGAGGGCGAGAGATCAGTGGTCTTGTTTTTGGCTTGGAAGTGAGTCCCCCAAGAGTACTTCCGGCCATGGTGACATCTTCCCCCGCTACCTTCTTGAGCCTGTATTGAAGGGTGGTTTGGTGTGTGGTCTGCCAATCGGGAGACTGTAGTTAATATTCCATCTTTGACACGTGGGGCAGGTCTTAAAGTTAACCTCTTAAAGCTTTAGTCTCTGTTTCCATGGATTTCGAATTCCTAAAAACCACATACTTTATTTCTGACTAATTTGTGAAGTAGTTAACAATTTAGGTAGTATGATTGAAAGTTATGTGCATGACAGTCTGTGGCAGAGCAAAAGACAGATAAACATGTAGATATCCCAAGAAGGCTGCAATTTGGGGCTCTTCTAATATAATGTTCTCTATACAATTGTTCAACATTTCTTTCATTTAATATTTGAATATAATAAAAAATATTTATGTTCAAAACAAGGACTGTATATCATATAAATATGACTGAATAGGATATAACATTTAAACTTATTTGGACGTGTTTTTCATTTAACTTAAAAAAATCACCAATGACTAGATAATATTAGTCATTCATACTTAACTAAACGTAAATATGGTCGTAAAGTCTTTGAAATTATGTTTAAACATTCTTTTTTGGTTGGCCAAGCTGTCTTCACTTTTCTGCAATTTCTTTTTTTTCTTGAGTTATTGAGACTTTTGTTTTTTTGAAAAGAGAGTCTCACCAAATTGCCCAGGTTAGACTTGAACTCCTGAGCTCAACTGATCCTCCTGCCTCAGCCTCCTGGGTAGCTGGGACTATAGACTCATACCACCATGCCTGGCTCTAGAATTTGTTTTTTTTGTTTTTAATCATTCAAGCCAGACATTTTCATGGGTGCCATATTAAAATATTTCATTTTTAGATAATGTAATACAAATACAGTACAGTAAACAGCATTATACTATGCATTATTTGGTTTCTGAAGTTTAGCTAAAGGAGACAACTAAGTTCAGGAGACTGTCAGCTGACTGACCTCTGAATTGGTAGTGTTGCCTGTAATTATGTTACAAAAATACCATCAGAGATAGGCTGGCGCCTGGGAGGCATGACTTTAAATGTCCATTGGAAGATACTATTTCAGTAAAAAATTAACATTTTGCAGTCATGTATAGTGTCTCATATGCAAAACTGAGATAACAGGCACCCATTTTTCTGATCATTTTAGTGATGTTTTATGTTCCTTATAAAGGAGCACCATGGCCAGCCATTTCATCTGGCTCCAGGCATAGAAGGCAGGCACTGGGCTAAGAAACCTGGGTGTGAATATATGACCTTGGGCAAGACCTTTAACTTTTCTCTGAGCCTCAGTTTTTCTCTTGTAAAATTGCAGTAATATCTATCTCATAGCGTTATTAGAGATAATATTGATGTTACAAATGAGTCTATCATTTAAAAGTATATATATAGTATACTATATAGTGAAACACTATATAAATAATAATTAACAAGCAATTATCCTCTTTCCATTAACCTTTAATAGCCTTATTAACATTGCTTTGAATAGTACTGGAGCACAGGCTGTGATAAAAGGCAGATTTTTGAGACTGGCAAATGTTCTGCACCCAGTATCTGCTCAATACTTTTGTGACATATCCCACGGGGGCATGTCCTGGGTGGGCAGTGGTTCCTGGCACAGGCTTTGTAGTCCGAGAGACCTCAGTGGGGCTGTGCTCTGACTCTGCCTTTCTGTATCTGCCATCTCAGAAAAACTGCTTTGTCACAAATACGTGCGTCTCATAAGGTTGTGCTATCAACATCTGCGCTCCCAACTCCAGTCATACAGAGCTATTTGCAGTTCCCAAAGGCATCAGGCTCACTTCCTTGCTCAGCTCCTTGTTTCCTCTGCAGGACGGCTCTTTCCTATTTTCTGCTAGGCTAACTCCTATTCTCAGCCTCCTCCAAGATGTCCCTGACTCCCAAGACTCGATCAGGTGCATTTTTCATTGGCCCGCTCCCTTATCCACCCTGAATTTATCCCATGGCCAGCGTACTGACATGACCTAGTCACTGGCCTTCATCCCTTCCCCACTGTAGTGTTGATTAGGATTTTTGGTTTAGCATATACCAGGCACAGAGCTTAGTGCTTTATGTTTATTATCTCACTGAGGTCTCATAACTATCCTATGAAATAAGTATTAGTACTGATGAGGAAACTGAAGCTCAGAGAGGGTGAATGATTTGCCTAGGGTTATACAAATACAGGCAGAAGAGCTGGGATCTGAACCCAGGCCCATCTGACTCCAAACCCTTTGCAGTCAGTCAATTTTAAGTTTCTAAGGGCTTACAAGGTGCACGGTGAAGGCACACAGGAAATACTCAATAATATTTTGACCCAGATCATAAGCCTCTGTAGGGAGAGAATCTTAACCCATAAATGCTTGGACCCGTAGCACAATCCCCCAGCAGAGGCTGAGTTAACACGTTGAGACCAGAGTACAACCTCCTTGAGAGCAAGGACCCTGCATCTAGCGTCTCGAGTGTGTCCCCGTGCACCAATTTCTCAATAAATGACTTTTTTTGTTTTTTTTTTTTGAGGCGGAGTTTTGCACTTGTCACCCAGGCTGGAGTGCAATGGCATGATCTTGGCTCACTGCAACCTCCACCTCCTGGGTTCAAGCGATTCTCCTGCCTCAGCCTCCCAAGTAGCTGGGATTACAGGCGCCCATCACCATGCCCAGCTGATTTTTGTATTTTTAGTAGAGATGGGGTTTCACCATGTTGGCCAGGCTGGCCGTGAACTCCTGATCTCAGGTGATCCACCCCTCAGCCTCCCAAAGTGCTGGGATTACAGGCATGAGACACGGTGTCTGGTGATGCTGTGTTTTCTATCACACAATCTCTGCATTTTAGAGATATTTATTTATTTATTTATTTATTGAGATGGAGTCTTGCTCTGTTGCTAGGCTGGAGTGCAGTGGCGTGATCTTGGCTCACTGCAACCTCCACCTCCCGGGCTCAAGCAGTTCTCCTGCCTCAGCCTCCTGGGTAGCTGGGACTACAGGTACCTGTCACCATGCTTGGCTAATTTTTCTATTTTTAGTAGAGCCGTGGTTTCATTATGTTGGTCAGGATGGTCTCGATCTCTTTGAGCTTGTGATTCGCCCACCTCGGCCTCCCAAAGTGCTGGGATTACAGGTGTGAGCCACTGCACCCGGCCGAGATGTTTCATTTCTTGTCACACTTTGGCCCCTTTCTACTCCTAAGTGAGGAGAGGGTAAGACCTACAGAGGGGCCCAAGACAACAGCTGAAGCTGCTTTTTGATGAGACGTACAGGAAACACCAACCATCTAAATAAACGTCCTCTTTATTTTACCAAATATAATTTATCAGTTAAGTTGACATTTGTCAATTCAGTTATAGTAACTATAAATAATTCTCTTAAGACACAGTTCTGTAACTTTTTAAGGATACGAGAGTAAACCAATATTGCTCCTTGCAGCCAGGCCAAAAATACATGCAGTTGGTACAATCGGGGAAAATAAATGAATCTTCCATGAAAGTCACCTTCATTTTCTTTCCCTCTCACCCTCCAGTCCTCCTCTGCTCACACACTCAGGGCCTGGGGCATGCCTATCCGTCTGCTTTTTAAGCAAAGGAGGTCACTTCAGAGTCTTCTGGGACTACCTGGCCAAATTCCAGAGATGAGGAAGGGGCGAGTGACTGGGGCAAGGGTGGCTGGAGATCACAGGGACACAGCCTGAGGGGCAGAGGAGCTGGTTTCGGTGCCTGTACAAGAAGAATCTGTGTGCAAGTGTTTTTTGAAGTGGAGGAAAAGATGAAAAAAGTCCAGAGGGAGGAGGAAAAACAAGCCCAGGCTGGTGTTAATGAACTCTGTTGGATACAACTCCAACTAGATAACCTCTAAAATTCCTTCCAATTCTACGGTTCTATGATTCCAGAAGGAAGCCTGGAGGTCTGGGTAGAAATGGAGAGAGAGAAAATATAGTCTCTGGAGGTCTAGGGCAAGTTCCTGGGATAAGGTGTGGTCTTGGTAGAAACAGGATCATTGCCTAAGCCTTCCCTTGGAGGTGGGTCCTTGAGGCTACAGATGGAAGGGTTTCTGTGGAAGCTTCTGAGAGAGAAGTTAGAAAAAGCCTACATCCAAATTCCCAGATCTGTACATGTGTGACTGCAGATGGAGGCTCCAGTTTTCTCCCAATTCTGTGCTGGCAGAGAAAAGTAGAAACAACCAGTTGATGTTCACCCTGCTAGTTCTAAATCTTCTTTTGGGTGCTTGGTGAGGAGAGATGGAGGGAAGGGAATGTGAGGAAGGGTCATTTAGGGAAATAAACACTGGTTGACCAATGGGGCTGGTGGCTCTAGCTGTGGTCAGCATTGCACAGAGTTGGGGTCTAGTAAGGAGAAAGAGGCAGAAGAATCTGGCTTGAAGTAGGTGCAAATACTTACAACGAGGAAACTTTCTCTGCCAGATTGAAAGGGGCACATGGCCTTTGTAACCTGGAGAATGAGGTGAGGTTAGAGCTGTGTTTCCCTTACCACTGGCTTGTCAGTGCCTGGTACAGTACCTAACACATAGTAGGCACTCAATAAATACTGCTCAAAGAATGTTTCAGACCATGCTTGCCTGCAGGAGAGCTCATCTTGCAGAGGCTGCATATTTGCTGAATGAGCGAATGAATGATTGGTGAATGTTTGTGGGCAGAAGCCAAGAAAGAAGAAAACTGACCTCTATGGCATGACAGAATGAGTAATTTTAGGAAGTGACAGAGTCCAAGGTGATCAAGTGATTATGTCCTCAGGAGAAACGGCAGCAATGAGACACCCGTGGTTGTCCTCAACCTCCAAACAATTCTCCACATACCCATGACCTGTCCCTAATCTCAAAACCCAACCTGGCAAGCTCTGGGGAAGGTAGTGTTTAGACAATTTGAGATGAAGGTTGAAGAGAGACAAAGAATCAGTCCTCTGGGCCCAGGGAGAATGTGGATTTTGGGGAACCTATAGGTGGACATGGGTCAACAGAGAGAAGAGTCCACTGTTCCATTTTTTCCTGAATATGACAATCAACTGGAAATGATCAGAGGGAGGGGTTGTTGATGTTGATCAGGTAAATGAACAAGAGGCATGTGCACACATTGAAAAGTCAGTCCACCTTACTCTTTCTGAGTGGGAGGGCTTAGGTCCAGAGGGCAAGAGAACAGAGCTGGGATCACAGGGGCCTGGAGCAGCTGTCTCCTGTCCAGAGCTTTGAAGCTGGTCCACTTCTACAAAAGTATGTCTGTGTTTGGGAGTGTTACTTATTCTTCTGTCCCTCTGTTCAACCAAAAATAAAACAAAACAGATAAAAAAGAAAACAAAACCAAAAACCCAGAGCCCACTCACAAAGGGTTTCTCATTAGGGCCAAGACAGGTTGCTAAAGCCAAACCCCATGTCCCCAGATTCCAGACAAAACTCCCTTGCCCCAGTCCACATCACCTGGAGGCACCCACCATGAAATTGCACTTGGTGATTGTCTCAAAAACCTACTTGTACTGCTTATCTCAGGCCGTCTGTCTTTCCTGGATTCTTGCTATACAAACTTGGCTCAATGTATAAAAATTCCCATTGAAAATAATGAGAATTTGGTATCAAAGTGAAGTCCTAGAAAGAGGTGGGAGTGTAGGGTGGAGTACGGACAGAGAAACAAAAGAAAAATTTCAAATAGAAAGTGCAGAGGGATGGGGAAAAGGTTGAGTGACCAAGCTAGTCCCCGACATCCGTGTCTCGGTCCCCTATGAGCCAGAGGACATGGAAGCTGAGTGCTAGGAGCCCTGTGCCAAGCAGGTCCCCCAGAGCAGTCAAGTATGGGATGGAGAAGTTGTCCGGGTCCAGGCCCCGGCCCCACATCCAGTGCACCATCCAGTCTGCGATGTACAGGAGAATCAGCACCTGGGGAGACAAAAAGGGCCCAGCCTATAGCCATCCCCTCTCTCCAGGGGGAGCCAGAGGCCACATGATCATACCCATGCAGTGCCTCACAAGGCTTGGATGGCCACAGTCCTTACTTTTTATCTTCCTCTCTCCACTCCAGCAACCTCTCTGTGTTCCTCCACCCAACAATTACCACCTTGAGCAGACAACAGGCACAATGAGAGCTCTTTAGAAAGGAAGATGCTGCTACGGCCCAGGGTCACCCACATCAGCGTTATATTCTGCTCCCAAGTTTACCAAACGAGGAGCTTCCTGACCTAGATCCTACCTGTTGCAGGAACTCAGCCCTCTTGCCTCTAACTCTGGGTCACCTTATTCTGGGGTCACTCCAATTCCTGCCATGTTGGCCTTTCCAGGAGCCTGGCAGGGGGCTGGCTGTTGGAGTCAGCTTTTCCTAAAGGGATATCTTCTCTGGGCAGAGTGGTATAAGGACAGTGTTTGAAGCTGCTGCTGGCAGTTGTCTAAGTAACAGACGATCATCCCAAGCTGGCTTCCTCCTGACCCTTTTCATTCTGTTGTTGTGGCTTTCCATTCCATTTCCTCTCCATTCTTTGGGCTCAAAGAATGCAAGTTTATTTTAACATTAGTCCTAATAAAGGTGAATTGTGAATAAGTCACCTCAATGTTAATATAAAGCAGACACTGCATACCAATTCAAAACACATTTGACATGATCTGCGGCTTTGATTTGTATCTGTGCTCTTGCTTACCTTCTATTCATACAGAGAATTAAGAATGACTCAGACCAGAATCTTGCCAGTGGGCCCAGGACCAGCAGCATCAACAACAGCTGGGCGCTTGTTAGAAATGCAGAATCTCTGGACCTCCTGAGTCAGAGTCCGCATTTAACAAGATTCACACGTGCTTTTAAGTTGGCGATGCCTTTGATCTAGAATACCATGGTGGGGCAGGCCTGAATCTCCTAGAATCTGCACAGTGCCTGACATTTGGGCTCCCCTAAATGACTGCATCTGCGTGAGAATGAAACAGTTTCTGACGGTTAAGCTCCAATACAGTCAGTCATCTGCGAGGTTTTACCCTTGACTATACTGTGTAAATACTGTGGTATGAAAATTCTGCCCTAAGGGATCCAGATGCGGGAACCACAGCCCTTACGGGATCCGGAAGCCAGAAGTGATATCTATCTTTAGGCAATCTTGGTTGCTCTCCTGTCCTCTCTCTCTTTTTTTTAAATTTTAGGCTCTGCCTGAGAGAATCCTGCCCTCTCTTCAAGGAAGCCAGAGGTGACTCTTCACATTCTCGCCTGCCCTGCACACAGCTGTCTTGTGATACCATGGCCTTGGCTCCCCTGCCCTCCGTAACTTCACACCCTTTCCAGCAGCTGCAGAAGGGTCCCAAATAAAGAGCATGGCCAGGAGGCCTTTGGGACATGCCCTAGGAAGGGAATGGTAGCAGCTGTCCTGACATTCCAGCCTCACGAGCAGGCCCCAGGACACACGGCTGGGAGGAGGTGGCAAAGGGATCAATAAGAGCCTTTACAGGGGATCAAGTGTCACGCTCTGGCCCTCCACAGATCTAGAGAGGAGAGCAGAGGCAAGAGTGTCTCCCAGGGTATTCATCATGAGTGATGGCACCGAGGCTCATCCTTTCCAATCCAGGCCAAGAGATGAGCTGAAAACCTCCACCACAGACCCTTGGCATATCCACCCCCACCTTCCCACCACGTGCTTTACTGGAACCCAGTAGCAATGGAATGCGACAGCTTGGCTAACTGCTGCAGGGCAACAGCATATGGCTGATTCTCAGCCCCGCCCCTGCCAAGATGTCCGAACACAACCTTTCTAAAGCTGGGGGTGAGGGGGCTGGAGGGACAGGTGTTAATCAATACACCGGTGAAATAAAATTATGGTCTGTGTATCATAGAATATGATGGAGCTGTAAGAAAATCAGGGTGTTGTCAGGGTGTTGTTCTCTTTATGTACTGATATGGAACGATCTCAAAGATAAACTTAAGTGAAAAATGCAGGGTGCAGACTGTGTACAGTATACCACATGTGTGTAAAAAAGAGGAGGGAAATAAGAAAAATATATGTTTACTTTTATAAATACAGAATAGGTTTGAGGGACACACAACAAAGGGATAATAGTGATGGTCTGTGAAGGAGAAAAACAGATGGCTGTGAAGAAGAGGACAGAAAAGAAGACTTTTCACTGAGGTTTCACTATGAACCCTAAAACATTTTTGAACTATGTGACTGTTCAAAAATCAAACTTATAAAAATTTAAAAGGTAATAATAAGGGTGGACCTAGCTGTAAAGGGATAGCATAAGGGAGCCTTGTGGTGATGAAACAGTTTTCTGTGTTTTGGTTATAGTGGTGGCCACACAAACCTCCACTTGTGATAAAAACTGCATAGAACACACACACACACACACACACACACACACACGAGTGCATGTAAAACCAGTGCGATCTGAATAAGCACTGTGGATCGTATCAATGCTAATTTCCTGATTTTGATACTGTCCTAAAGTTACGCAAAATGTTATTTTCCCATGGAGAGAAACTGGGTAATGGTATATGGGATTTCTGAACCTTTTTTTGAGAACTTCTTACACATCTGTAATGATTTCAAAATAAAAAGCTTTTACAATGTAATAATACAAGAAGGGAGAAAGTGTCACGGTATCATGGAATGACAACTGTCACGGTATCATGGAATGGCAACTGTCACGATATCATGGAATGGCAACTGTCACGGTATCATGGAATGGCAATTGTCAATGGTATCATGGAATGGCAATTGTCATGGTATCATGGAATGGCAAGGCTAGACAGGATCCGACAGATTATCTAGTACAGTGGTTTTGACAGTTTTTCAAGCTATGGGACCCTTTATGCAAATGAATTTCTCAGAAAGACTAGCATGCAAAACAGAGCCACATGGAA
Organism: Papio anubis; assembly: GCF_008728515.1. Classification (NCBI taxonomy): domain Eukaryota; kingdom Metazoa; phylum Chordata; class Mammalia; order Primates; family Cercopithecidae; genus Papio; species Papio anubis. The sequence continues at coordinate 155,899,366 of NC_044976.1, read as the reverse complement.
CTCTGCGGCCAGTGGGGGTGGCACGCAAATCGCACATGCTCAGCATCCTACAACCACCTGCATGAAAACTACCACTCCCGGTCCATTCCTCTCAATTTACAAAGGTATTGCTGAGGATCAGAGAACTAAAAGAACAAGGTAAAAGTCACACAGCATGTTGGTGACTCTACTGGAACTACCATCTGTTCTCCTGCACCTTTGTCCGGTGTTTATCAGCTGCCCCGACACAGAGAAAGAGGAGGTTGAGTGTCTAAGAGGCCAAGTCTGGCCTCCTCTCCCACCCCTGCAGGGCATCCTGGTTCCTTCCCATGCCCCTGCTCTTGCCACTTTGTACCTGGAGCAGTGCAGCTGTCATATAGAAGATGATGAAGATGAGTGTGAGGGTGGTGTGCCCGCCCTGCATACAGCTGATGGTGTAGAGGAACACCAGGTGTCCTGGGACCACGAGGAGGAAGAGGACCCGGGCTGAGCGAGAATTCACATCTGGAATTGGGTAAAAGAGGGTGTAAAGAGGAGGGGAGGAGAAGACCTGGCCCCAGAAGGTCTTTCAAAGTCAGGAGGGACTGCACCATATCCCAGGGCAACAGACAGATGAATGTCTCTACTTCTCCCATCCTGTGGTCTCCAACCCCTAGGGTGCTCTAGGAAAAGACAGCCCTCCTGCCTGGGCTCTGCCCTTCAGAACAGCTGGCACAGCCCAGCAGAGAAGGAGAACCTGTGGATGTGGGCCCCAGCTGTCTCTTAAGTGAAGCTCATCAACAGTAGGCCCACTCCCCCCAGGGCTGGGAGCCTGGGAATCTGCCATTACCAGGGCTGAAGAAGGTGGTACAAGGACTGGGACAGCGGCGAGGAGCTTGCTCAGAGTTCTCTCCTGGCATTCCATTCATGTGCAGGAAGGTGGAGATGCGGCTGGCCTGCACTGCCACCAGATTGCCCCCAACACCTGCAGAGACAGATATGGGCTTAGACACAGATAGGGGTCGGGGGAGGAGTGGGAACAAAATGATCTTCTCATTCTTTGTCTTTTATCTATAGAGGCACTGTCCTCTGTCTTAATTTAGGGTCTATGTGGGCATCACCCATTCACCAGTCCCCAAAAGAAGAGTAAGACACTAAGAAGGCAGACAAAGACCCCTGCTTCCAGGGAATCTTCCAGCTCCCTCATCCTCCCCTCTATGGAGATGCAGCAGTTCCATGTTCCCCTGGCAAAGCTGTGACAGTGCTGGAAAGGATACGTGCAGATCTGCAGACTCAAGAGAGCCTGACTTCTCCACCAGTGCAGCATGGGCACCTGCCTTCCTACACAGCTGAGGGGATGAAGCCCTGCCTTGCCTCACCCGCTCTCCAACACTCTGAGCAGACCCAGGTACCCTATGGTCATATGCTGGCTCTGGTAACCGGTTTCAAGGATCAGGTTTGAGCTCCAAACTCTGGAAACTGGTAACTCCGCCAGGACCTGTGCTGATTTCTCTGTTGCCCTCACATCCCAACCTGGTCCCTGCTCTTCTTGGTCTTGCTCTGAGCTCTGGGAGACTGGCCTCCATGGACTGCATCACCCAGTCTCCCCTGCTGGCTGCTTCCACTGTGTTTGTTCGGTGGGAGGCAACAGCAGGCGACCAGAGGGCAGGTGGAGAGAGAGATCAGGTATGTCTTTCCCAATCCCTCCCTGCTTTTCAGCATTGGCTTCCCCACGTTGGGGGCAAAGACAGAGCTTTCACTGGGCTCCTATAATGCTGTTCCCTCCTTACTATGGTTTGAATATAGTCTGTCCCCATCAAAACTCATGTTGAGGTCCCCAAATGTGGTGGTGGGAGGTGGTGCCTTTAAGATTGAATAGGTTATTAAGATGGACTAATGTCTTTCTTGGGAAAGGTATAGTTCCTATGAGAGTGGGTTGTCATAAAGCGAGGTTTGCTTCTCTTGTTTCGCCCATTTTGCACATGCTCAGTTTTCCTTCTGTTTCTCCATTTGGATGTCTGGATGCAGCATGAGGCCCTCACGAGAAGCAGCTGCCCAATCTTGAACTTCCCAGCTTCCAGAACTGGAAGCCAAATAAACCTCTTTTCTTTATAAATTAGCCAGTTTCAAGTATTTTGTTCTAGCAACAGATAATGGACTAAGATACTCCCCTTGACCCTTTAGGACTAGAGGCTTCCCATTGCTGCTAATCTCTGGGTGCCTCAACATCCCTTATCTGTCCTTTTACTCTGCTCCCACCTCTGTAAGCAGTCCCTTCATTAAGGTCTTGAAACATCTGAGCGAGATTCTCTTGTCTACTGGAACCCTGACTGATACAGAAACCAACCCCTTAAGTCCTCTTCTCCTGTCCCTTTCCTTCCCCCAGCCCTGCCCTCCGAAAGCTGATGCCCAGACCTCACCATTAATCACAGGCGTGAAGACAGCCATTCCCGCAAAGTTGGGGTCTGAGACAGTCTTGTCCAAGATGAGGCCTCCCACACTATAGAGACATAAAGACAAAATGACGCAAAGACCACTGAAGGGTTCTGCCTTAGTCTCTGGGATGAGAGGTCCAGGCCCACCTATCATTGGAGATGAAGGGAAGCACCGTGGCTCTCAGGAGTTCCTCATCGTCCAGTCCTTTCCTCCCTTGACAGGATTAGGTGCTGCTCATAACATTCTGACTGGGCAGTGACTCCAGAACAAGCTGGTGGTACTGGGTCAGGCGACCACCTCCTGTACCTGCCCTCTAAGTTGGCTGGAGGAGCAGCCTGTGAGACTATCTGCCGCTGAGGACCTCTGTTGTTCTGCCCACTCAGCATTTACTCCCCTTTCTGGTGATAGCTCTGGGCTCCTCCTCAGGGAACCACCTCTCTCAGGCTCAGTGACTGTGGCTCAGGTGACAATGCCTCAGTGATGGCTAGGCTCCAGGTCCATCCAATCAGAGGATCGCAGCCCCGAGGCCATGCTGACTGGTTTGGAGAGAATCATGTCACCAGATGAGAAGCAGTGGAACTCTATACTGGGACTTTGTGGCACTGGAGGGAGAAAGACTCTCTCTTCCCACTGGAATTGGTAGGAATAAGAAAAGCATAAACCTGGGCTGCAGGCCATGACAGAGAAGAGCAGAGCGGAGAGTCACAGAGTACTGGGGCCCTGATCTTAGGTATGTCCCCGAATTCAGCTGTGCCTTTTTGGTTCTCCGGGCCAATACATTCTGCCTTGGAATGAAACCCAGTTCAGATGGTTTCTGTCATTTTCAACAGAAGGACATGTGACTGATACACTAATGAACACATTTCTAGGGTCTGACCCCCACCCCCTCTCTCCAGGGTTTAAAAAGAAGTCTGTGGCAGGGTGGGAGTGGGGTAGGAGTGGATACTCAGGGCTCCAGCCTACCTGCTGATGGCCATGGCAATGATAACAGGCTCCCAGCCCGAGTACAACACCTCCCTCGTGGCTGGGCTTCGTCGGGCCAGCACCACCCAGACAGGCAGCAGGGCCACAAAGAAAGCACACACCAGTGGGTAGATGTATCGCCAGTGATCTGAGAGGGCAGAGGTGAGAGGGAGATAAGCACTGTGGTTCCCTACTCCAAGTTTCTCCCTGGCTTAGCCTGAAAATGTCCCAACAGATCAATAGCAAGACTACACTAAATGCCAGTAAACACACTACCCCATTTGATCTTCACTGGCAGCTCAGGAGGTAGGTGGTACCAGCCTTTTTCATTTTATGGATGGGGAAACCAAGGTAGAGAGCTAGCCAGGCACTGAACCAATTAGGGACAGAGACCAGAGGACAGACACTCTCGGTCTCTTGATCGGATCCCAGAAATCACCATCTCCCACCCGTTTCTTCATTTTGCAAGCAGATCCCAGCCTCTGGTCCCTTTCCTTTACTCTTGCCACCTCATCCCTCCAAGAGAAGTAAGAATATGCATGACCAAACAGGAATATACTTCTGATACTTTTCCCCGACCCTGATGCCTGCTTGAATTTGAGATCAGTACTTAGCTTCACATCTCTAAGATCAGGAATTATTACAACCTGTGTTCAAACCAAATAGTTTAAGAACACAGAAGAAACTCTCGCACATTTCCAAACTACTACCATCTCTCCCAACCCCACCCAGGACTCCACCCGAGCCACACTCTTGGTGGCTCACTCAGTTCCAGGTAGAGTCCCCAGCTGATGCCTGAGAGCAGCGCCAAGGTGATGAGGTCGCCCAGGCTGGCAGCAATGGGTGTGGCCACGTTGTCTGGGTTGATCCCAATCTTGCGAGAGCCAATGATGACTCCAATCATGATCATACCTGGTGAGGAAGTGGGAGGGGCAGGCAGGGTGAGAAGAGATAAAGGAGTCTCAACAAACAAAAAGACAGAGTGGAGTGCGAGGTGCAGCCAACACCTCTGGGGTGGCACTCCTTACTCCTCTACGCCCTCCCTTCCTTACCCAGTACCAGGGAGGCAATGAAGGCTGTGGCCACGCTGCTAGCACAGAGCAGGAAGGCGTGCGGAATACTGAAGTGGCCATCAGGGATCCAGCCAAAGACGACAGCTGCGATGGACGCCAGGAAGCCCACCACCGTGGCCTGCACCTGGGGACAGGAGTGGTAACTTGGAAAGCCCTGAGAGCAGTGGGCTTCCTAAGCTGAGGTCATGAGCATCTGGGCAGACCTCTTCCTGGCTGGCAGTAGCCCCAGGAGGCAGGCTGGACTGCACTGTCCAGTCCTCCCAGGCTGGAAGGATGTCTTTATTTATTTAGGTTCACACCAGACACTAGTACTGGGCAGTGCACTCTGCAGGAGCCCAGAACATGTTATTGGCTGAAGGAGTGTGCCTCTGGGGATGGGAGTGAGGTTCAACAGAGTCGGAGCCTTCCACCTAGAGTCAAGGCCTGGGCCTCAAGGGGGAAGGCTCCCGGTCTGAACCTGTGTGGTCTCATGGGGAGATGGAACAGCAGTGGCACAGGACATCTCGTCACTCCTGAGTCTGCTCATATTGCCAGGATCTGCTGGGACTCAAAGGCACCTGCACCACCAGAAACTGAGAACTGGAATGGGTGATGCTGGGCTCTCCTCATCTTAGGCATTTTCTTGGGTAACCTAGTTATCTCCTAGAGCTACTCTGGGGGAAGCCAGCTCAGTGGGATACTGGAGACTTACTCAGGAGCCTGCTGGGGCTGACCTAAGCCTTTCAGAGATTCCTGACTAAGGGGAAGCTTAGCCCACCCTCTCTGGTCCCTGCCTTCTTACCTGGATGAGGGCCATGTTCCCAGTGATCATCCGCCAGAGCTCCTTGGGTGTGTCCATGTGTCCGATGTTGGCCTGGGAGAGGGAGGGCAAGGAGCTGGAGCTCCAGGCTGGAAAAGGCCTGAAGTTCCATCCATTAGGCTCCTGCCTAGATCATGAGGCAGTACATGTGGCCTAAGACTCTGAGAGCAGGACCTGACAGTCCTGGAAAGGTGAAGCAGGATCAGAGAAACTGAGGCAAGAGGGAAGGAGCTAAAGCTGAGCTCCTGCAGCTGGGTAGGGGATGGGAGGGGGGTCCCCTAGGCAGTCGCCTCTCTTCCTCTCAGGACACCAGCTGAGCAGAGGCAAATTCCATTCTTTGCCCTGCTTATCTGGGCAGCCCACTCCTGCATGGGTCAGAACAACCCAGTCCCTGACTCTGAAGCCAGCCTGCTATCCCAAGGAAGGAAAGGTCAGCTGCTGGTGCAGGACTGAGGCTCCAAGAGTATTCGGGAAGGAGAGGGGGGCATGGGCCAGAAGTTGGGTAGGGCAAGTCAGGGTGGGTTAAGTTGGATGCCACTTCTCTCTGTCACCTTCTCTAGACTCTTGGCCGTGCAGGGACATCCCAGGCCTCCTGAGTTTTATCATCTCCCACCTCCAACCCAGGGCCCTGTATCTGTTCAGGCCCGGAATGTCATGGCTCAAGACTGCGGGAGGTAGGAGTGACGAGCAGTTCCTCTCTGTCTGTTCCCTTAAAGAAGAGCAAGCTGCCATGGGTAAAGGGAATGGGAGGGCTGGGGGACTGGGGGTGCTGGGAGGGCCTGGCTCTGCTCCTGCCCAGCTGCAAAGCAGGGCTGGAGATCAGAGGAGGCCCCCATCTGTGCGGGTGGAGGAACCAGCATGATGCCTGCCTGTCAAAGCTGCACAAACAGTCACGAGGTGGTTGAGAGGTAGGGGGTGGGGCAGGAGTCCAGGGGTGGCTGGGACATCCAGAAACCAAGCCTGGGAACCACTTTGGGCAGGGAGCCCCTGCCCAGGAGCAGGACACCCAGCCTGGGATCTCCCTACACCTGCCCAGGCAGGCCCTCCCTTCCCACCCCAGTCCCACACTCCAGGCCTGGGTAGTGGAGAAGGGCCCATAGCCCTCTCCCAGTCTCTGGCTCTGTGCTGCCCAGAGTCCTCTCTGTGCCCCGCTCCTCCCAGCCAGGACACTCACTGCAGTGGAAAGCCTTGATGCCAGGGTCATTTCCAGGTTCCCTTTGAGCCCCAGTAGCGCAGGCACTAGGATGAAGACCTCTGTCACCTTCTGGAAGACTTCCCAGTGCTACAAGGTGAAAACAGAACCCAGGAATTTCAGTGCCCCAAAGGGTGGGCATTGAGGTTCAACAGGTAGTCTGAGATCAGGGGTTTGAGGAGGAAATAGAATCAGCAGGGAGTGAGCACGCTAGCCACCTTTCCTCCAAGAACCCTGGAATGAAACCAAGCCCACGGTCCTTCAAACAACACAACCCCCCTTCCTGCTACCCAGAACCAGGGAGATGGAGAGGGTCTCTGCCGGTTGGGAGACTCTCAGTCTGGCACTACCTCCTCTGTCTGCTTTCCTGGAGGTGGGTGGGGAAGGGTAATGGGGACCCACACAGCTGAGCTGCCCTGGGCTGCCTGCCACCCTAGAAATCCTTTGCAATCCCCCCTCAAATTGCAATCCCTGGCCCCTTTGCTTTCAGTCCAGTTTCTCTGTTGTCTCAGCTGTGGAGAGTTGGGCTCCACGTGGCTGGGGCCGAGGCTGGGGAGATTAGAGAGTTTGTTTGGTTTCTATCTCCAAGGGCTTTGGGCCTCAGCCACAGCAACTCTCCTTCTGAACAGGCTCTGAATTAAGATTGTGGCCCCCAGACCTCTGAATGCTGGCCTGTAAGAGGCTTTTTATTCCTCTGTGCACTGCCTTACCCCACATACCTTCCTCAGTCTCTCAGTTAGGAGAAGCAAGTGTACTCCTGTAGGAAGCGCCCTGGACGGGAGTCAGGAGACCTGAGTTCTAGTCCCAAGACAATCAATCCTGGCTCTCCTACTAATGTCTTTGGTTAACATCTATTAAGGACTGATTATGTGCTAGGCTAAGTGATCTCCATGTATTTCTCTTTTAATTATCTTAACAACCCAATAAGGTAGGGGCTATTTTATTCTTATTTTGTGAATGAGGAAACTGGGGTCCAGAGTGTATTCTACTAGTTAGTGCTAAGAAGATTGCAGGAGCCAGGACTGGCTATTTGAAAGCTACTTTACTTGCAACTGAAACTGAGGACTTGCAAAAAAGGTTAGGATTGTGTCTCCCTTCCTGGTCCTAACCAGGTAGGTGGTTTCCTTTATTTGTTTTAAGAATGGAAAGCCTCCAGGTTTGGAGAGGGAGGAGGAGGCAGGCCAGGCGGATATATATGGGTTGGTCTGGGTATCATGGCTGGGAGGCCAAGGACTATGTTGGGCAAGGGCACTGGACCGAGAGCCTTGGGTCTCTGACAGGAGACAGCAGGGACGGGCCTCCTGCTTATCTCCCCAATATGCCTCCTCAGGTAGACCAGCTGGACACCTTAGACAAGTTACAAGGGCCTCAAGCTCTTGAAAAATGTTCAATTCAGGGACCAGTCAGATGGTCTCTCAAGGCATTTCCAACACCCACACTCTGTTGTGAAAGATGAGCAGTGGGCGGGTGCGGTCGCTCACGACTGTAATCCCAGCACTTTGGGAGGCCGAGGCGGGCGGATCACCTGAGGCCAGGAGTTTGAGACCAGCCTGATCAACATGGAGAAACCCCGTCTCTACTAAAAATACAAAATTAGCTGGGCGTGGTGGCACATGCCTGTAGTCCCAGCTTATCGGGAGGCTGAGGCAGGAGAATTGCTTGAACCCAAGAGGTGGAGGTTGCAGGGAGCCAATATCGCACCACTGCACTCCAGCCTGGGCAACAAGAGTGAAACTCCATCTCAAAAATGAAACAAAATAAAATAAAATAAAATAAAGATGAGCAATACTGTAGATTAGTAAGAGATCACCTCATGCCCCTTAGGAATGGTTACTATTTAAAAACCCAGAAAATAATCAGTGTTAGCAATATGTAGAGATTGGGCTGGGCGTAGTGGCTCATGCCTGTAATCCCAGCACCTTGGGAGGCCGAGGCGAGTGGATCACTTGAGGTCAGGAGTTGGAGACCAGCCTGGCAAACATGGTGAAACCCTGTTTTTACTAAAAATACAAAAATTAGCCGAGAGTGGTGCGCACACCTATAATCCCAGCTACTTTAAAGGCTGAGGCAGGAGAATCGCTTGAACCTGGGAGGCAGAGGTTGCAGTGAGCCGAGACTGTGCCACTGCACTCCAGCCTGGGTGACAGAGCAAGACTCTGTCTCAAGAGAAAAAAAAAGCATGTGGAGATTGGAACCCTTGTGCACTCTTGGTGGGACTATAAAGTGGTGCAACTCCTATGAAAAACAGTATGGTGGTTCCTCAAAAAATTAAAAATAAAACTACCACATGATCCAGCAATCCTACTTCTGGATATTTATCCAAAAGAATAGAAAGCAAGGTCTTGAAGATATACTAGTATGCCCATGTTCATTGTAGCACTATATGCAATAACCAAGAGGTAGAAGCAACCCAAATGTCCATCAAGGAATGAACGGATAAACAAAATATGCAAAGTGTGGTACATACATACCATGGAATATTTCTCAGCCTTAAAAAGGAAGGAAATCCTGTCATATGCCATAACATGGATGAACCTTGAGGACATTACTCTAGTCATAAAAAACACTGTATGATTCCACTTATCTGAGGTATCCAAAGTAGTCAACTTCTTTTTTTTGAGACACAGTCTCACTCTGTGGCCCAGGCTGGAGTGCAATGGCACAATCATGGCTTCAGGCTCCAGCCATCCTCCCATCTCAGTCTCTCGGGTAGCTGGGACTACAGGTATGCACCACCACACCTGGCTAATTTTTATATTTTTTGTATTTTTTGTTTCACTATATTGCCCAGGCTGGTCTCGAACTCCTGGGCTCAAAGGATCCTCTCGCCTAGACCTCCAAAGTGTTGGGACTACAGGTATGAGGCACCGTGCCCAGCCTAAGTAGTCAAATTCATAGAGGCAGAAAGAAGAATGGTGGAAACAAGGGGCTGGGGTAGCAGGGAAAAGAGTGAGTGTTTAATAGGTACAGAGCTTCAACTGGGGAAGATGAGAAGTTCTGGAGATCTGTTGTACAACGAGGTGAATATACTTAATACTATTGAATAGCACACTTAAAAAGGGTTAAGACGGTAAATTTTATGTTACATATTTTTTACCACAATAACCAAAAAGCAAGGCTATCAGAGGTGGTGGGGCTAGGGCTTGAGACCAGGAGAGGCTGGGTACTGGGTGGCCCTATAAGGCAAGAACCTCTCTTTTCTTGTCAGAGCTGTCCCTGTGTGGATGGGGTGGGAGGCCTCACAGGACCCTGGGGAAGGGCTCATTTCAATGGGGCTGGAGCATACGCTTGCCTGCGCTCCTGGTCTGGCCAAGACCTGGGACTCTCCTTAGGGAAGCCCCACCGTAAGGACTAACAATGGGGAGGAGACAGTCCCCCATCTCAACAACAGTTACTGGGCTTCCAGGCAGCCACAGGATGAGCCAGCCCCCTCCAAACACTGAAGGGAGGTAAATCCCTTCCCACCCTCAGACCCCCCAGAGTGAAGGCAGCCCCAGTGAGCCCCATCTGCCCTGGAGCAACTTGGGGACTGTTACTCTTGAACATGGCTGGTACATACCACTGAGGCTCCAGCTCCCTGCAGTCCGGCCTTGCTCTGCTTCGCCTCCTGCTTCCTCCCAAACCAGCTCCAGAGAGGGGAAAAATTCCCGTCTTCTCCCCTTCCTTGTGGGCTTTCAAAGCTGCTCTCAGAGCACAGCCTCAGATCTCATCTTCACCCCAAAACACTGGCTCTACCCTGCTGCCAAGCTGCCAGCTCCATGAAAATCTCACTTCTGCAGGTAGGTATATTTTTTAATGTATATGTACTCGTAGAAAGAAAAAACCCAGAAGAAGACTCCACATGTATGCAAGCAATGTTTTCTGAGCTGTTTGTAACTAATATTGCTTGCTTTTATTATTATTTAACAAAAAATGTATAAAGCTCAGCTAAGTTCCTCTGGTTGCTACCATAAGCACCCCCAAATCTCTCCACCTCCCAGCACAATGCACTCTCTCCTTATAGCTATAGGAGGACCTACAAAGTACGGACTTTTAGGAGCATGGGATGAGAGACAGACAGGCAATGAGAGGGAGCAGTCACAGTAAGAGCCCCTGTGCAAAAGTCTTCCTGACTCTTACAGAATATAGCCTGGAACCTCACACTACCTGACCCTGGGCCAGCAAAGCCCCGAGTTGGCACTTGGGTCAGAGAAGCCAATTCCTGCACACATACTTTCTTCACCCACAAACCCTCTCAAAGCTGCAGCTCAGGCAGAAAGCCTCTGACACATGGGCACGCATAGGACTCTGGGAAGAGATGCTGGAGGCTGGAGATGTGGAACCAGCCCAGGAATCAGGGTGGCCCTGAGGTTAGGAGTAGGCAGGATGTGGCAGGGGCAGACAGTAAGTAGCTCTTCTTCCTCCTTTGGCCAAATTCAGCCCCATCCTGTTCATCCAGGCTGGGAGTATCTGCCCCTGAAGTCACACCCGTCCGCCAAGCAGCCACCCACGCCTTCCTGCTCTGACGGGGATGAAAAAGGGCACGTTCCGGGAAGTGCTGCCCTGCTTGGGGGTGAGGGGAACATCTAAATTTTAACTGCTTCTCAGAAATGTAGCCCCCTCATCTCTTTCCTTCTCTAACCTTGGGGTGAGGGGCTCATGGATCCCTGGTATTCTGGAGGTGAGGGAAGAGACTGCCTCCCCCATAGCCAAAACGAATCCTGAGGCACAGCAATCGCAAGTCTCGATCCTCGGTGGTCCTGCCAGTACCTCTTCCTTGCCCTTCCAATGCGCCTCTTCCACCCCTCACCTACTCCAAGCTCATACACTGACCCCGAACTGCCTTCAAGGGTTCTGGCCTGAGCCACCTCAGGAGGGTAGCAGCAGGGAAGAAAGTCAGAGCCAGGAATCAAGACATTAAGAAGACTTAAATTCCCAGATACAAGCTTTAGGCTCCAGGCTGTGGGAGAATCGGCTCCTGTGGGAGAAGCTGGGCTGGAGCTGATCTTTTAGGGTAAGGACTGGGTCAGATGAGATTGCAGTAACCCCAGGCTTCACCTGTCTGAGGCTCTTCCAAGAGGCATCCTCTAGGTGTCCAGGAAAGGGCTTTAGGGCAACACCTGGATATACGGTGCGGTACAAAGCAGGAGCAAAGCAAATGGGTCCCTGACAGCAGGCAGGGGACAGAGATGGGAAAAGCAGAAGGGGTAGTCAAGTGAAGCAGGTATGAGTGTCCCGCCTAGGGATGCTGCGACCACAGGAGCAGGCCAGGCCCAGGAGGAATACTTCATTCCCACTCTACTTCCCCAAGGCCATGCTTGCCATCCACTTTCATTGCTGTAGACTTCTGTATACACAGCAGGGTCTGCTTTGTTCGAGATCCTTAGCAGATGAGTAGTGAGCTAAAATAAGGACCCATCTTAATCGAGCTGGGAATTAAAGGGCAGATGGGCACACTACTTCCTGCCACCCCATCCCTCACAAAGGCTGACAGATAAAGGGAGTGAGACGTCCGGAGCAGCCTAGGACCAAACTGGGCAGATGGGCACAAGGCTCCTGCAGTGAGGAGGCTCCCATATCCCAACCCCCTTCAGAAGCCAACACCAGGCCCCAGCCTGCTTCCCTTCCAGATGCTGCGGGAACTTTCAGCCATGGTTGGGAAGTTAGAGCAGATGGACGTCCATTTATTCTTTTCCTTCTTTGGGCCAGTACCAGCCCCTTATTTCACTGCAGATGCTGCTGTGCACATTTACCAGAGGGCAGATAAGAGGAGGCAGAAATGAGCCTTCTAGGAAGAGAGTGGGTTTTCTTTTTCTTTTAAATTAAAATTACAATTTAATTTTTTTTTTGCATCGCGTTGGTGAAAGAGAAAGCAAGTTTTCTGTAGCAGCAAGGAAAGATGGGGGCCCTGGACCAAGGAGACATCTGAACCATGGCCAACACGGACTCCTGCTCAGTTGCTCCAAGACACTGGGGACACTCCATAGCCAGCTTCTCCAGATGGCCCCAGGGTCTTGGGGCACTTTCAGACTCTGTCTTACTGAAGGCCGTCCTAGCTTATGAAGGGGTAATATAGGTGTGAATCCTTAGAAACCGTCCTGCTCTTCCTGAATCTGAGATTGTCAGTCCTGCTTTCACTCCTGTGGATGTGGAATAAGAATCTCTCTGTGGTCCCATGTCTCGGTCCCTCTGCACTCACCCCCTCCTGCCATCTCACTGTTGCCATCTGCAGGGCCTGCTCCAGCCAGAGCTGTAGCAGGAAGACTGGGGGAGGAGGACATGGACAAACCTGCCATTGTCATCCACACCAAGTGGACCCTAGCTCTGGGGTCAGCCGAGGTGCCACACTGACAGCAGCTCCAAAGGTTCCCTACCTAGGCCTCTCAAAGTCTCCAGCTCATGCGCCTGGAGTGGGGGTGGGGCAACACATCAGAAGCTTTGGAATCTAAGTGTGTGGGATGGGTAGGGGTGGGGTGTATATGTGGGGGTCCCTCCCTACCCCATCTAAGAACTTGTATTCTTGCTCACTTCAGAAGATAACTCTAATTAATCCAGATTCTAGTCCACCCAGTTCTTCAAGAAAAGACAAAGAAAATAGGCTTCTCCTAGAGTCTTTTTTTTTTTTTTTTTGAGACAGAGTTTGGCTCTGTCGCTGAGGCTGGAGTGCAGTGGAACAATCATAGCTCATTGCGACTTCAAACTCCTGGGCTCAAGTGATCATTCCTACCTCAGCCTCTCAAAGTGCTGGAATTATAAGAGAATGCCAACATGTCTGACTAATTTTTTTTTTTTTTTGGTAGAGATAAGGTCTCACTTTGTTGCCCAGGCTGGTCTTGAACTCCTGGCTTCAAGCGATCCTCTGGCCTCAGCCTCCAAAAGTGCTGGAATTATAAGCATAAGCCACCATGCCCAGCCAGAGTTTTTTTTGTTTTTTGTTTTTTTTTTGAGTGGAGTCTTGCTCTGTCATCCAGGCTGGAGTGCAGTGGCGCGATCTCGGCTCACTGCAGCCTCCACTTCTTGGGCTCAAACGATTCTCTTGCCTCAGCTTCCGAGTAGCTGGGACTACAGGTGCCCGCCACCATGCCCAGCTAATTTTTTTGTATTTTTAGTAGAGATGGGGTTTCACCATGTTGGCCAGGCTGGTCTCAAACTCCTGACCTCAGGCGATCCGCCTGCCTTGGCCTCCCGAAGTGCTGGGATTACAGGCATGAGCCACTGCACTTGGCCCCTTCTCCGAGTTTTTAACCAACTGGTAAACCACGGCCATGGTGAAGGCCACAGGGGTTAGTGGTGTGGGCTCTAGGGTCAGATGACCAGGGACAAGTTACCTAATCCCTCTAAACTACAGGTTCCCTACCTACAAAATGGAGATGATTATGGATCCTACCTCATGGGCCTTCAGAACAGCCCCCCAAATGCTTCCCCAATACCATTATTATTATCCAGAAAATAAGACAACCCTCTTCAGTTCACCTCTGGACGCTGGTTCTGCACCCCTTTGTAGGTATCAAACCAGAATGCAAAAACTTCAAGAATGAGAACTGAGGCCACAGGAAAAGAATAGAAGAGGTGGAGAAAAATGTTACCCTAGTCTCTTTCTCCTCCTCCTACTGTCCCAGTCACTGCCCTAGGGGGAGGAACAGCCACTAGGGGGAGGAACCCAAAGCTCCAGCCTGGCTTCCCAACCTCCATGCAGGAATAATCTTCAAGGTAACAGGTTTGGGGAAAAGGGGAGGCAGTGCAAGGCACTTCGGCATGATTTAAACATCATTCTCATGAGCAATCAACGGTTCAGGGTTCCCCTGAAGGGCTCAAGTCAAAGTACTCCATGTGCACACACTATCAAGAACCAACAATCTTCAGTCTCTCGGGACACAGGCATGGCGAGACCTACCAGCAGGACTCTATATCACTATGGTCTGTAGGGTTGGCTTGGCACAGGGAAGGTGACGCTAAGCTTCGTGTCCTTCTGGGAGATATCATAGTCAGGGAACACTGGGGGTCCCAAAAAGCAAAAGCCAGATCTCCTTCTGCCTCAGTATTAATATTTCTCTGAGTACCTAGGACAGAGGCCAGCATTCAGCAGGAATTTGATACACATTGCTGAATTACTTAGATAAACCCAGCACCTTCAAAAAGTTTGGTGTGCCACACTGTGCCTAAAAGACTTTCATCTAAAAACAAAACTTTATCTCTTGGACCTGGAGGTTCTTTATAAGTCCTGACTCACAATAAATTAACATAGCACGTCTCTGGCTCTTAGCTTCCAGGTCCCTCCGACTCTCATACTTCGTTCTACCCAATGTCCTCAAAAAGAACCCTCTTTGCCCAGGGCAGGCTCAGAATGACAGGTAAGGAGCAAAGAGGAGAGACAGTTCTGCCCAGGCCTAGTTACATTTTGTCCCCATTTACAGCAGATAATTAGTGCTTTTGGGTCTTGTTACACCAAATCTCCGAATCATGCATCAGACAGCAAGTGTCCACCCCCCTCCCCAAGGGGATTATGCCAAGGTTACAGGAAGATAAGCAAAGCAAAATGCCTTCAAGAGCCTTCCCACTTAATTTGAGACCCTCTTGGCAGCTGAACAAATTCCTGCCCAGTAGGGGGATGGAGGAGAGGCTTGAAACTGAGCTTTCTATTATGGGTATCCTTGAAACCACAAATGCAGGGGAGAGAAGGCATAAAGAGGAGACCCTTGTAAATGTCTCCTACTGAGGTGGGCTTGGCAGGAATGCTTGGGAGAGATGGCAAGCAACGACCCTGTTCCATCTTTCCTCTCCCAAGCCTGAGCTCTGGAGCCAATTCTGTTTCTATTTAGCAATACTGCCCTGACTGCCTCCCCGGGGCTACTCGGCTTCCTTGAGGCTTCTGTAGGAAGGAACTAGACCAAGAAGAAACCAAGGACATGATCCAAAGGGAAACAGTATTCTAGGAAGCAGCAGCCACTTCTGACAGGGAGGTAGAGAGGAAGTTCCAAGTTTCCCAGCAGGCAAAGGTGGCCCTGGGCTCATAGTCAAGAGCTGCCCTACTCAGGTCCTACCTGCACGATGTCCAACACCATGCCGGCAGCCACAGTCCCAAAGCCTGCCAGAAGGAATGGAAACAGCACTTGCAGCCCAATGGAAAAGGAGGTCTCCTTGAGCGGGGAGGGTGGCGCAGGGCCACGGTCTGTGCTGACGTCGTCACTTTCGTTGCTCTGGCTCCCGTTCTCCAGCAGGGCGTCCTCCTCCCGAACCCCCTTGGCGTTGGCCCGAGACTCAATCACCACCTCTACCCCAGCCCCATCAGGCCCCAGGAACTCTGAGGTCCCAGCCAAGGGCTCTCTCCCTGGGCCATCTGAAGAGCAGGGAGAGGCAGAAGGGCCAGTCCCGTTCAGTTGGTGGACGTCCTTCGGCTCTGGCTTAGAGGACATGACAGGCAGGGAGGAGGGGAAGGGAGAACTTTCCTCTCTTCTTTTTGCTTTCTCTCTCCTTCTCTAACTTGGGAAAGAACTTAGTCTTGGGGTGAACCCAGGCTTGGGCGCCGCGGGACCTCTTCCCACGGCTCTCCACTCCTACCAGGCACTGCAAAAACTGATCCACCAACAGGCAGCCCCATCAAGCACTGAAGCCACAAGCTGGGCAGAAACAAGAAACTCCTCACCAGACAGCCACTAGGGGTGCAGATGCCTGACTCCAACCCACCAGCTCTGTGCTTGAAGAAAATGTATCTGTCCTCTTATCTTCTTTGGTTCTCAGTGGCAGGCTCCTGGGAGTAGGGGGCATCCAGAGTAGAAGAGCTCAACCAAAGTCTGGGGTACCCTCTGAAGGGGCCCCTCCTCCTTGAAAAGCAGCTTGAGTTCAAATCTTTCAGAACACAGTGCCGGCCTGGGACTGTGGCTTCTTCCCACTGCTTTGGCTGGGCTCTGTCAGCTTCCCACAGCTCCTCAGGCTCTGCTGGTCCCAGTGCAGCGTCTGCTGTCTTTCCCTTCTCTTCCAGAAACTTCCTCTCTTCCTGGGAAGAGCTAATACCTCTTCAAATCCCTGGTCCTTAAAGTCACGAGAATCAGTGTGGAACACCTTATGTGGGAAGGAGAAAGAAAAGAAAAAGAACATTACGTTATAGCAAAGGACAGCTCCTACTGGGAGAATTTCCCCCCAAGGCAGTTAGGAGTTCGTCATATAGTTATAGAGTTTGCTATTTGCCTCCTTTTTTCCGCAAAAATTATTTAGTCCTGCACTGCTCCATCCGGAGGCTCAGCAGGAGCTATCCCTGCCATCCTCCCCACCAGCAAGCCTCCTGGGGGATCACCACCATGGTCACCAGCAACGAGATGTGACCAGCCTGGGATTGGGAAGATGCCATGCAAGTGCCCTCTGCATTGTTTCCTCAGCAACTGGGGGTGGGTAGGTATGTCCTCAGCAAGACCCCTTCTTGAATGCCCCTCCATTATTTAAGTGGGGTTCAGTTATAAATTCAGTCACAAACTCCCTGCCACACAGGCACCCCTGTATAAAGTGACTGCTTATCATCACAAGACAGCAACAGAAAGACAGTCACACAGGGCAAAGAAACAGGGAGAAACTGATTGCTGCGTGAAGTCCCCCAGACCCCAGAACGCTCTAGCTTCTGAGAAAACAAAACAAAGCTAGGAGGACTCCCTGGGCAGTGGGGCAAGCCTGCCAGACCAAGGCCAAGAGCCAGAGGCCTACCCACTCCTGCCCTTGAGAGTCAACAGTGTTACAAAGAGCTCAGACAGCTGACTCGGATCCAGGCCTCTGTCTCTCCCCCTCTCCCCCTGCTCATGGCCCTGTGAGCTTGTCAGATAGGACAACGGAGTTATCTCAGTTAGAAGGGGCAGAGCATAAAATGATTGCTTATTACCCATGCATTTCAGTTAATTAGGCTCCTCCTGTTCCCCAGGGTTACTGAGAGTTGGATATAGTGGAATTCTTAGAAACAAAAACAAAAAAACAAAAGTAGCAATAAAAAAAAAAACCCCAAACAAAAACCAAAGCACCCTAAGCCAATATGCACTTGCTCCAAATGCATCTCTTTAGCTGTAATGGCTCTTCTCTTTGCCTAAAGGAATCCCCAGGCTTCCTAATTCCTCATGGACTCTCATCCTATTCCATTTCACCAGAAGAACTCTTATTCGTAAAAAATAAATTTAAAGAGAGTTCCACCAGGTAAGAGGAACAGGTCCTTAAGTATTCCAAACACACACAAATAGTCAACTTCAGTTTAGGAAAGGCGGTATCAAACCCCAGGAACTGGCCAGGAGAACTGTTTCCTCTATCAATTCAGTCACCCATCAGGGCTCCCTTTTTCAATCTCCTTAAACACAGTACTGTGGTTCTTTCAAACTCCCTCACCAGAGATCCAGGAGGAAACCTCTGAGTCCTAGGGCCCCTATGCCAGAAAAGTTTCTGAGTCCGCTAAAAGCTGACACCCCCGCCTCCCTCCTGTGTTCCTGGCAGGCCACTGAACCTGAGAGGGGGCTCGCAGGAGGGGAAGCCAGTCCTCCCTCACCACTCCCCCAGTAAAGAGACTTCAGATGGGCCTAAGGCCCTGGGACGAAAGAAGCAAAAGTGAACCAGGACGCCCTATCCCCTCCTCCCAGGCGGGGACAAAAAAGACCCATTTTAGTATCCCCAACCCCGAGGAGGGAGAGAAAGTAACTGGGTGGCCTCCTCGGTCTCTCCACCACTCAGATTCAGCAAATGCGCTGCGCGCCAGGACTCCCGCCCTCAACCACCCCCTCCCCGCCCCAGGACCCCACAGGACTGACCTGCCTCTCGCTTGGGAGGAAGGGGGGCGCCTGGCGAGTGGCAACGGGGCCCGTGGTCTCGGGGGGTGCAGGGTACCCCCTCTTCTCATCACTCCTCCTCGGCAGTCCTCCTTGGCCCCCGGCGTGCCCCCCCCACACCCCCAGCCAAGGCGAGCGTCCAGCCGCGACACCCGGCTGGCTACATTTCGCTTCTGCGTTACAGCGAGGCCGCCGCTCCGCTTCCACGCGTGGGAGGTGACCGGGGAGGGCAGGATACACCGCTTCAGGCCCGGCGGGGGGGCACCCGGACGGGGGACCGGGGGGCCGAGCTCACTCGCCCCCAATCGCTTCTTGCCCGCGGACTTGGGCCCAACTGGTTGGCTGCCGGTGGCAAACGTGATCTGGGGCAGACTGGGTGGCAACCCCCCTCCATCAAAAATAGATTCTCGGATGGACAACAGCAGCAGCCAATCAGGGACTGGGGAGGGGGCGGGATCACCCTCGGCCCGGCCCCTTTCCTTCGCTTGCTGCCCTGGAGGCGGGGCGCCGGGGAAACGCAGTCAGAGTAGTGACGGGAACCGGGAGCCGGCTCTACGCGCCTGGAGCGAGCGGGTCCCAGCGCCCATCCGCCCGGGGTCCGGGGGACCCGCTGCCCGAGCTCACTGCGTGGTGCTACCGCCCCCGGGTCCGCTGCGCCGCGCCGGAGCCCCAGCGGCCTTTGAGAGGCGTGTGCGACAGTGCGCGTCCTCTCCTGCCGCTGGATGTTTCCTTGGAGCCTCTGGGCTTCGGGAAGACCGGCAAACGTCCCTGTGGAGCCAGCCAGCCAGCCACCTCTGACCCCGGGCTCAAGCAGCCATCCGCGTGCTCCCTCCTCCCGCTCGGTACCCGGACAGAACAGTCCCTACCTTACTCTTGGACACAGCTCCTCTCCCGCCAGCTCGTCATTCAGCTCCCTCCAGATTCCGCGTTCCTTGAGCAAATGGCTCACCCCTGACGAATCCGGCCTTAAAAAAGTCCCAGCCTTGAAAGGGGTGGAGACTGGTGGGCGGGAGGGAAAGGAGGTCAGACTCACGGCTGGGGTCGCACACGCATCACCTGAGGTAGGAGGGAGAGGAGCCTCACTTCCTCTGACCCACTGAGCCTGGTGGCAGCGTGCGGAGAGATGTCTCCATCCCGCGCTAAATGAAATCCAACTTTCCCTGACGCACCTTGTGGGATTAAAGAGGGGTGTTCCCATGCTCACCTTTCGCCACTTCCTCCCTGGGGTATCTCCACCTCTCCAACACAAACTCAATGCCAGTTCTCTTTGGGATGTTTTTGTGCAGGGGGTGTGACCTCCCCCATAAAGGAACTCCCACCCCCAAGTTTTCCCCTCTTGTCAGTGGAACCTGTGACCAACGGTTCCTTCCTGTCCTTTTCCTCCCTGAAAGTGGCCCGGGGGCATTCGAACATGGCTCTAGACCCCTGAATAGGGTTTGGAACAAAGATGTGCCTGGGGAGAGGAGAACGCAGTGCTGTGTATGAAACTTTGGGCACGTGCACACAAGAGCACACACAGCAACTTGAGCAGGTCATTCCTTTTGATAAGGATGACAAATACACATACCAAACCCTGTTCCCCTCACCCACGCCAAACCAGTACCCCCAGGATGATTCCGGATCAGCTCTGGAGTATTTGCATCAAGGGCCTGCAGACTCACAGGACCTACTAGAGCAAAATATCAGTGTCTCAGACCCCAGTTTTGGCCTCAAATACTGGGTTTCTTTGCCTGGAGAAGTAGCTGCTAGTCTGGGAAATGCTGGGCCTTGTCCAGAAAGATGAGGTTTGTGAATACGGGGTGTGGGGCTGGATGGGGAATTAAGGCTGATATATCTGGAGAAACTTCAGTTGGGCTGGAGGCAACTTCTGCCCTGTTGTATTCAACAGTTCCCTCCCCTCCACTACCCCATTTAATCTTGCCACAGCTCAGCTACCGGTGTATAAATCCTTGATCTCTCTCCTATTTCCTTTCTACCTTCCATGTTTTCACTTACTTGAAAACAGTTTCCCTCTCCTGTCTGTATTTTTTTTAATTGAAATATACCAGGCATTTAGGAAAGGAACACGAAACCTAAGTGTACAGGTCAACAAATGATGACACAGTGAACATCCCCCTATGACCACTATCCAGATCTAGAATGAGATCATTATTGGCATCCCAGATACCTTCCTTCTATCTGCTCCTGGTGACTATGCCACACTCCTTCTCAAAAGTAACGTTTACTAACACTACAGGTTGGTTTTGCTTGCTTCTGAACTTTATATAAATGGAACCATTCAGTAGGTATTATTTTGTGTCTGACTTCTCTCACTAAATACTATGTTTGTGAAACTCATCAAAAATATTGTAGTAGCAGTAGCTTATTTGTTTTCATTGCCGTATGGTGTGCCATTAAATAAATATACCACAATTTATCTGTTATTCTGTTGATGGACATTTGGGTTGTTCCTACTTTGGGGTTGTTATGAATAAGGCTGTGATAATGTTTTTGTTCATGTCCTTTGGTACACTTACGTTCATATTTATACTAGATATATACCTAGGAGTAGAATTACTGGGTCATAAAAGGATAGGCATATTTTTAACTTTAGCAAATGCGACTAAACAATTTTTTCAAAGTGCTCATATTAATTTACACTCCTGCCAGCAGCGTCTTAGTGTTCCAGTTGCTCTATATTCTCATTAACACTTGATATTGTCAATCTAGAAAAATTAAAAAATTTAGCCACTCTGGTGGGTGTATAGTGGTATTGCAATTTAAATTTACTTTGTCCTGATAACCAATGAAGTTGACCACCTTTACATACATTTATTTGACCCTTGGATATCTGTTCAAGTATTATGTCCATTTTCTATTATTCTATTCCTTCTGTCCTACTACTTTTTTTTTTTTTTTTTTTGAGATGGCATCTCGCTCTGTCGCCCAGGCTGGAACCTCTTGGGTTCAAGTGATTCTTCTGCCTCAGTCTCCGAAGTAGCTGGGACTACAGGCACATGCCATCATGACTGGCTAGTTTTTGTATTTTTGATAGAGACAGGGTTTCACCATGTTGGCCAGGCTGGTCTCTAACCCCTGACCTCAAGTGATCCGCCTGCCTTGGCCTCCCAAAGTGCTGGGATTACAGGTGTGAACCACTGAGCCTGGCCCTGTCTTATTACTTTGTAGGAGTTCTTCATGAATATCAGATATGAGTCCTTTGTTGGTTATAGGTATTGCAAATATTTCTATAGTAAATAAATATAAAAGCCCTTGGTTTTGGTGTCTTCTGAAGTATCAGGGCCACTGGAACAAGAATATAATCTCTATATCTATTTCGATCACTAGTGTAAACCCAGCTCCTGGCACATAGTAGGTACTTAATAAATACGTTGAATGAATGATGGATGAGGTGGATAAGACTGAGGTAGGTACCTTGCTCTATGTTGTGCTGATCCCTAGAGTCAAACACCAAGAGGACCTGGGGGAAGCCGATTTCCTCTGGCTTAGCCAGCTGTGACCTTGGGAAGAGGAAGACATCCTGGCCCTTCTCTACTGAAAGAGCAGAAATAGCTACAGTCGGTGAAATGACGAACACAGATGTAGGGAGCAGAGGTCACAGATGAAAAGACAGGAACTACCAGCAAGTAGCAGGCCAGCCAGATACTTCAGAAGGAGAGACTCAGTTGGGGGTGTCAAAAAGATAGTGAGGGTCTCTAAGCATCACTGTGGACCTTTGTATGACAAGAACTTCCAAAGGTCGTGTGGACTCTCTCTTGCCTCAAGACATGCCCAATCTTAGAGCTGGTTGGCCAAGTGAGCTCTTCCATGCCTAGAAACACATTTCTTTCTCCAAAGGAGGTCCCCTGAAACTTTGGTTGGAGGGTCTTATTCCTATCCCCCATTGGGCAATTCTTTTTTCAAAATCAGCTTAACTTCCTCATGGCCTGTAATGTCCATCCTGAATATGGAAGACCACTGAGTCAGCCTCTTCTCCATGCACTGTTTTCATAGGCCTGTTGCATTCTATAGCGTTTTTCTCTTGCTGTGTTTCTCTCCAGCATCCTTGACCAGGTCTGGTCAAGAGTCTCTCACTGATTCCTGTTACTCTGGGAGACAGAAATTTCTCCTTGCAGCACCCTAACAAACTCACAGCATCCCCTCCTCATGTCTTTCAGAATATAATGTGGCATTTACCTAGAAGCTGGTAGTAGCACCCCAAATTTTTATATAAACTGAGCTTGGGGATGCCATCTAGTTGGAGAGAGGCTGGGTGACTTGTCATGAAACAGCATTTGTATAGCAAGCACAGTGATTTCACTGAGAATATGAGCATATATTGGGTGTGGGGTGGGAAAGAGGGTTGTGGCAAAAGGAATTGTTGATCACTGGCAGGGCCCTATGAAGGAGCCTGTGTGGGAAGGTCCTCTGTGGGGCAGCATTCTTCAGTCTTCCTTGGCACTTGTCCTAATATGTGGGTAATTTAGCCTCTATCCTGAGGTTCTCTTAGCCCCATGGCCTTCCTTCTGGGCCAAGTACTGTCTACCAATGGCTTCTCCATAAACTACCTGAACACTCATCTTGAGACATCATAAAATTCCAGAGCCCCATAGATCCTGGACCCCCTAACCAGCATGGCTAGTCATAAGACTAGCCTGACATGGCTGGAAACTTTTCTGTGTTTTGTTCTGTGGGGGAGGGTGCCCCCTCCCATTTTTCCCCTTGCTGTGACTCCTCTGCTGCTCCCTCCCTCCCAGAGGTCAACTTCTTTCCTGCTGCCCAGAGCTGAGGTGACATCCCCTTCCGGCTTCATTCAGTTTTAGGAGGATGTAGTGATGGGGGTGGGATAGGGAAGTGTGGCCATCTGTGCTCAGCACTGTCATCATTCCCTTTGCTTCTCTAAAACTGAGTTCCCCTTCCCCAAAGCCCCCTGGATACCCACACCGGGATTCCCTTAGGCAAGATGGTTCCAGGTGTTTTGGAGCTGCAGCTCTGAATTTACTGAGTATAGCTGGGAAGCCTTGACAGCAAACAAAATGGTCTGGTGAACTATAACTGGGGATAGAAGTGCAATCTTTGAGAGGCAGTGCTGCAGAGTGGAATATGCCACAGCTTTGTAATCATATGGATTTGAATCCATGAATGGCTCAGCCATTCGTTAGGTACGTGACCTTGGGCCATGTCTATCAAATGGAGACATAATTCCCTTTCTGCAACATATATTCCATGATGAGCAGTTCTGTGCAAACCTACCCCCAAAGTCTGAGAAAGCTGAGAGGCCAAAGAGGCTGACAAATCTTGTTTCTTAGAAAGAAGCATTTAATAGGGACTTGTGAACAGAAGCCCTGTCTATATCTCGGACAGCAGTGAGACCAGGGCTTGTATATCTTGTAAGGAAGGAATACCTATACCTTACAGGGAAGGAATGTGTAGAGAAAGGCGAGAATGCTATGTGAAGCTGCCTAAGGGCAGGATTTATGGTCAATTGTTTTAACCTAAGAGCAGGATTTATGGTGGGTATGTGGTCTAACCAAGGAATAGTAGATAAAATAGAAATCTTAGAGGCATTTCCGGAACTGGGGTTAATCAGAAGTCAACACGGTGGATTAGCATCCAAGATGGGGTTGCATTAGCCTTCACAGATGATGAGAGGATTAGGATAATATGGCATTTGGAACATTCCCTGCACACAGTAGGACTGTTAAGATTTCACCAAAGAGAAAGAGCCATAAACAGGGATTAGGCATTTGGAATGGGCAGCTCAGGCTCTCTCTGGGCCTCACATGAAATTTTAGACTTCCCAGAGTGTGAGGGCATGCCTACCTGGAAAGGGTCAATGATGGACAGTCTCTTACATAGATGCAGGTGGGAGCTAATAGGGGCAGCATCCCCACAGTGGGTCACAAGCCAAAGATGAGCAAACTTTATCTTGCAAGAGCCAGGAGGCAAAAGGACTGTATCCTTGTAAACCAGATTACCTAGTTTCAAACTGCCCTCTGTGTTTACTGCCTACTGCTCTATGATTATCCTCTAGACCAGGGTTTCCTAAACTGGCCTGGTCATAGGAATCACCTGTTGGGAACTTCTTTTAAAATATAGATTTCCAGGCCTCTTTCCTGGAAATTCTGTTTCCAAATGTCTGGTGCTGGGCCAGGAAACCTACCCTTTTAAATAAGTGCCCCAGGTGACTCCCATGATCCTACCGGGTTGGGAAACATTGCCCTAGTCTGGTGGTTCTCAGTCTTGGCTGCATATTAGAATCTCCTGGGGAGCTTTAACAAAAATATACCTTTGTCACAGGAGGAAACATTGTGACAAAGGTATATTTTGTCACAGGAAGGCAAGGCTCAGGAAGTCTTCAAAGACATGGAGGTGCTTTGATTGACTCTGACTGTGTGGGTTTATATGCGAACTCATTTAATCCTAATAATTACCCTAGGAGGTAGGCTGTTGCAATATATCAGGTGGAAAATGAGGTCAGTGGGTTGGAGAATGGTAAATAGATTAAAAAGTTATTTAGGTTACTTGTTAGAGAATTGCAAATCAAAACCACAATGGGATACCCCTTCATATCCAATAGGTTGGCCATAAAAATAAAAAAAAAAAAGAGAAAATAACAGAAAATGACAAGTGTTGGTGAGAGTGTGGAGAAATTGGAACCTTGTCCATTTGCTGGTGAGAATATAATGTGGTGCAGCTGCTATAGGAAACAGTTTGATGTTTCTTCAGAAGGTTAAACACAGAATTACCATATCACTGAGCAATTTCACTCCTAAGTATATGCCTAAAAGAATTGGGAATGGGAAAGAATTATTCCAGTTAGAGAGAACAGCGTGAAATGGCAGGGAGGCAAGCGAGAATTTGGCATTTTCAAGGAACAGCAGGTTCTTTAACATGTGGTTGATGCATGTAGGGACGTGTAAAATGAAAGATGAAATGGTAGGCTTTGGTGATATGTTACACAGCTGAAGCCTTCTTTAACATGAACTTATTGTTTTATGCTTGATCACAAAGTCCTTGAACACAGAGACTTTATATTTTAAAATTTATATTAATTTCTAAATGCCTTATATTTAAAAATTTCTGTGAGGTTTGCTGACACCTTGTAATTTACACATCTGGGCCTTCTTTCTATCAGACCCTTACATATGGAGTCTCATTCACTTGTATAGTGTCCATTTATGGTGCTCTGTTGATGACGCCCAAATATCTTTGTCTTAGACTTCTCTTCTGAGCTCTGAACTTGGATGTCTCAGCACTTCCAACTTGTGATATCCAAAATGTGCTAGTTATCTTCCAGATGTATATTTCTTACTCTGTCTTCTCCATCCCAAAAAAGAGGATTCCCTCTCTCATTTGATTGTCAGCCATCTGGGAGTCATTCTTGACTCCTTCCTCTACTTCCCTGCCTCCTCGCCCACCACCCATCAATCACCACTTGCCATGCATCGACTCTACCTCCTAAATAACTTTTTTTTGGATTTATTTATTTTTTGAGGTAAAACTCACATAACATAAATTTAAAATGTACAATTCATCGGTGTTTATTATATTCACAGTGTTGGACAACCATCACCTCTGTCCAGTTTTAAGACATTTTCATCACCTCAAAAAGAAATCCTGTATCCATTAGCAGTCAGAACCCACTCTCCCCTTCCTTCCCCTCCCCTCCCTGATTAGTCAACCACTAGTCACTTTTCGTCTCTATAGATTTCCCTATTTTGGATATGTCATATAAATGGAACCATGCAATATGTAACTTTCTGCGAATGGATTTTTTACTTAACATAATTATGTTGTTGTTGTTGTTGTTTTATTTTTTGCCCTCAAATATTCTATCCAAATGTTTTCAAGGTTCAGCCACACTGCAGCATAGATCAATACTTCATTCCTTTTTATAAATAATATTTACTGTATGGATACAACATATTTTGTTTATCCATTCATCCATGGATGGACATTTGGGTTGTTTTCACCTTTTTTGATTGTGAATAGTCCTCTGTGAACATTCATATATAAGTTTCATTTGAGTATCTTTTGTTTTAATTTCTTTTGACTATATACCATTGCTGGGTGATATGGCAATTCTGTTTAACATTTTATTTTATTTTATTTTATTTTAGAGACAGAGTTTCACTCTTGTTGCCCAAGCTGGGGTACAATGGTATGATCTCAGCTCACTGCAACCTCTGCTTCCTAGGTTCAAGTAATTCTCCTGCCTCAGCCTCCTGAGTAGCTAGGATTACAGGCATGCACCACCATGCCTGGCTAATTTTTTGTATTTTTAGTGGAGATAGGGTTTCACCATGTTAGCTAGGCTGACCTCCAACTCCTGACCTCAGGTGATCTGCCTGCCTTGGCCTCCCAAAGTGCTGGTATTACAGGTGTGAGCCACTGTGCCTGGCCTTTTTTTTTTTTTTTTTTTTCTACCTAGGTTGGACTTGAACTCTTGAGCTCCAGCCATCCTTCTGCCTCAGCCTCTCAAGTAGCCAGGACGACAGGTACACACCACCGTGTCCAGCCTATGTTTAACTTTTTGAAGAAACACTAAACTGCTTTCGATAGCTGCTGCACCATTTTACATTCCTACTAGCAAGGTACAAGGGTTCCAGTTTCTCCACATCCTCACCAACATTTATTATTTTGCATTTTTGGATTATAGCCAACCTAGTGGATGTGAAGTGGTATCCCATTGTGATTTTGATTTGCATTTCCCAAATGACTAACCTAAGTAACCTTCTAATTTGCCTACTTCATAGGGTAATTATTAGGATTAAATGATTATATATATGTACATATAACTTAGAACAGTGCCTGGCATATAATAAATAATGTATAAGTATTAAAAAGGAAGTAGAAAAAGGAACAAAAGAACAGAAGGAAAGAAGGACCTCTTAGCTATACTTCCTTTCCCATTGTCCTAAGTCAAAGCCCACAATTCCACTCCTAATTTACAAGGCCCCAACTGGACTCCTTTCTTTTATTTTCTTTTCTTTTTTGGAGCCAGAGTTTTGCTCTCGTTGCCCAGGCTGGAGTGCAGTGGCGCAATCTCAGCTCATCACAACCTCCGTCTCCTGGGTAAAAGTGATTCTCCTGCCTCAGCCTCCAGAGTAGCTGGGATTACAGGCATGCGCCACCATGACCGGTTAATTTTGTATGTTTAGTAGAGATGGGGTTTCTCCATGTTGGTCAGGCTGGTCATGAACTCCTGACCTCAGGTGATCCCCCGCCTTGGCCTCCCAAAGTGCTGGGATCACAGGCTTGAGCCACCGTGGCTGGCCAACTCCTTTCATTTCATGAAGGTTTCAGGCTCTCATTTGCCTTACTATTTTACTTTTGCTTACTACTTTGCCTACTCTATTTCCTGTCTGGCACAATTCTCTCCCTCGCCCCCCCAACTCTTTGCCTAGCTAACTCACTGTTTTTTTGTTTTGTTTTTAAATTTAAGAGCTTTATTGAGGTATAATATGCAATAAACAGCACAGATTTAAGGTGTACAATTTGATGTTTTGACATATGTATACATCAGTAAAACATCACTACAATCAAGGTAAAGAGTGTATCCATAACCCCCTGCATTTCTTCCTGCTTCTTTTCATCTTTCTCTCTCAACCCATGCCTTGGGCCACCTGCCGTCTGTCACTACAGATGTTTTTTCATTTCTAGAATTTCATATAAATGGAATCATGTAGTAGATATCTTTTTTTGTCTGATTTCTCTCACTCAGCATACTTATTCTGAGATTTATCCATGTTATGTGTATCAACAGGTTGTTCCTTTCTGCTGTTGAGTAGTGTTCCGTCATATAGATGCACCTGTTTGCTTATTCATTCATCTGTTGATGGACATTTCAGTAGTTTCCAGTTTGGGGCTATTACAAAGAAGGCTGCTATATGCAATGTGTGCAAGCCTTTTTAGGGGTATATATTTTCATTTCTTTCTGTTTTTCAACTTTTGTTTTAGATTCAGGGGGTACCTGTGCAGGTTGGTTACCTGGGTATACTGTGTGATGCTGACGTTTGAGGTATGAATGATCTTGTTACCCAGGTACTGAGCATAGTATTCAATAGTTAGTTTTTCAACCTTGTCCCCCTTTCCTTGCTCCCCCACAACAGTCCCCAGTGTCTATTGTTGCCATCTTTATGTCCGTGAGTACCCAAACTTATAAGTGAGCACATATGCTATTTGGTTTTCTGTTCCTGTGTTAACTTGCTTAAGACAATAGCCTCTGGCTGCATCCATGTTGCTACAAAGGACACGATTTTGTTCTTTTTTATGGCTGCATAGTATTACATGGTATATATGTACATTTTCTTTATCCAAACCACCATTGATGGGCACCTAGGTTAATTCCATGTCTTTGCTATTGTGAATAGTGCTGTTATGAACATGTGAGTGTATGTGTCTTTTTGGCAGAATGATTTGTTTTCTTTTGGATGTATATCCAGTAGTGGGATTGCTGGGTCAAATGGTAGTTCTGTTTTAAGTTCTTTGAGAAATCTCCAAACTGATTTCCACAGTGGCTGAACTAATTTACATTCCCACCAAGAATGTGTAAGTGTTCCCTTCTCTGCAGCCTTTTCAACATCTGTTGTTTTTTGACTTTTTAATAACTTCCATTCTGATTGGTGTGAGATGGTATCACACTGTGGTTTTGATTTGCATTTCTCTGGTGATTAGTGATGTGGAGCATTTTTTTCATAAGTTTGTTGACTGCTTGTATATCCTGTTTTGAGGAGTGTTTGTTCATGTCTTTTGCCCATTTTTTAAATGGGGTTATTTGTTTTTTGCTTATTCAATTGTTTCAGTTCCTTATAGATTCTGAATATTAAACTTTTGTTGGATGCAAAGTTTGCAAATATTTTTTCCCATTCTGTGCTTTGCCTAGCTAACTCTTACTCAACCTTGAAATCTCAGCTTCAATCATGACTTCCTTACCAGAGGCCTTCCTGATTTTCCAGACCAGGCACCATGTGGTATATAAAATAACACCTTACCTCTCAGACCCAGGCAAGAAAGCCCCCTGCCCCAAACTTAATGCTTTAGAAGGCATCATATAATATAACCACAAAGGAAATAAATCCATTAAAAACACAGAGATGCCTCTGTCCCTTGGGATTCTGTGCTCAGCACTGGCACAGAACAACCAGTAACACTGAACACACATTACTGAGTCTAATACAGTTCAGACCCCGGGGGTCAATTCTTTATATATCTTGCCCTGTCTAATTCATTTAAGTTGATAGATAAACATTGTATGTATTTACTGTGTACTTGACATTTTGAAATACATATACATTAAAAATATGGAGTGCTTCACATATTTTTGTGTTATCCTTGTGTGGTTGTGTTGTTTTAATTGGAAATTTGTATTGTTCCAGTTTTAGTGTATGTGCTACCTAAGCAAACACACTCTATGTCTTTAAAAAAAGAAAGGTAACTGTGTCTGGATGCCCTGAAGGTTTGTGGGTTGTATCAGTGTGAACTTTGGAGGCCACTGTGGTTTTGGAGTGTAGGCAGGAGTTGAGCTGTCCAAGTGCTTAGCTAAGAGAAAAGAAAATTAACTTGTCAAATCCTTCCTTTTAGATAGCATGGCTGTAGTGGATTCCTTTTTTCTGAGACAGTCTCGCTCTATTGCCCAGCCTGGGGTGCAGTGGTGTGATCTCAGCACACTGCACACTGCACACTGCTTGAACCTCTGCCTCCCCGATTCAAGCAATTCTCGTGCCTCAGCCTCCTGAGTAGCTGGGATTACAGGCGCATGCCACCACACCCAGCTAATTTTTGTATTTTTATTAGAGATGGGGTTTCACCATGTTGGTCAGGCTGGTCTCAAACTCCTGACTTCAAGTGATTCATCCGCCTCAACCTCCCAAAATACTGGGATTACAAGCGTGAACCACTGCGCCCTGCCTGTAGTGGATTTTTTTTTTCTTTTTTTTCTGAGACAGAGTCTTGCTCTGTTGCCCAGTCTGGAGTACAGTGGTCATCTCGGCTCACCGCAACCTCTGCCTCCTGGGTTCAAGCGATTCTCCTGCCTCAGCCTCCCAAGTAGCTGGAATTAAAGGCGCCTGCTTACCACGCCCAGCTAATTTTTGTATTTTTAGTAGAGACAGGGTCTTGCTATGTTGGTGAGGCTGGTCTCAAACTCTGATCTCAGGTCAGATCCACCTGCCTTGGCCTCCCAAAGTGCTGGGACTACAGGCATAAGCCACCGCGCTTGGCTGTGTAGTGAATTCTCACGTGACATATTATCTACCAGTATTGCTGAGTCTCCATTTTCTTGCTCTGTTTTATGTTCCAATTTCTGGTTCTGGAGGTACCCATGAATTAGTGTAGTGTTTGCAACATTGCACGTTGGTGCTAAGAAACATTTTGTAGTAATAAATAATTTATATTATTTTTAAATTTTTATATTTGTACCTCTAGATACAACATGTTAAACATGATACTGATTCTTTTTATTGACATTAGATGGACACTGAATATTAGAATTGCAAGTAGGTTTTTATAAAATATTTAATTAGGCCAGGTGCAGTGGCTAAACCTGTAATCCCAGCACTTTGGGAGGCCTGAAGTAGGATGATCGCTTGAGCCCAGGAGTTTGAGACCAGTCTCAGCAACACAGTGAGACCCTATCTCTACAAAAAAAAATAGAAAAAAAAAAGCCAGGTGTGGTGACATGCACCAGTGGTCCTAGCTTTTCAGGAGGCTGAAGTGGGAGGATCTCTTAAGCCTGGGAAGTTGAGGCTGCAGTGAGTCATGATCTTGCCACTGCACTCCATCCTGGGTGACAGAGCAAGACCCCCTCTCAAGAAACAACAACAACAACAAAAACCAACCCTCTTTGATTAGATTTGAATTTTCAAAAAAAAAATTTAATGAAATGTTCAGCTCTCAAGTAGGAACTTTGTCTCCTATTATCTCCCTTGGATAAAAGGAATACCGGGTTTAGGATGGCCATATTTTTAGCAACCCAGATTCACAATCAAAGGATTCCAGCCAAACTTTCTTTTCCCATTCTCTTTGCATATGAATATTTTGTCTTCCTTCTCACCTCAGGCAGTGAGGTGTAAAAAGCTTGAGCTAAGTCCTTGATAAGGGTGTAGGATGTACCTATGATTATCTGTTGGAGCTCTTTCATTGCGGGATTTGGAAAGTGGTAGATGGATGGGGATGGGGTGGTGGAAAGTCACCGATTTGTTGCCTTATTCCATCCAGAGTCTTTTTGTTTGTTTTTTGAGCTGGTGGTCTCACCCTATCACTCAGGCTAGTCTTGAACTCCTGCCCTCAAGTGATCCTCCTGCCTCCACCTCCTAAAGTGCTGGGATTACAGGCGAGAGCTACTGCGCCAAGCCCCAACAAGTCTCGAGGCTGCTGTTGTTCCAGCCAGGCTGGGGACTTTGAACTGCTCTCTTGAGAAGCCTTCAGGGACCACTGGGCTGTAATGCATGCATTCTCAGAGCCAGGATTTGTATCAGTTCCCTCTCATGGGCTTCCTACCCGCTCTGGGGCTTTTTTTATCTACAGCCGGAAGAGGGTAGTGAGACTAGAGGAGGGGAGGGTCTGCTGTTCACTCTTCTCCCAGTTGCTGTATGATCATTAGAGACGTGGTTGTTCCCAAACTCAGAGAAAAGGGAAAAGAGCTGAACCCAGAAGCTGGGGGTGGGGCTGGTAAGAAATGCTGGCAGACAGTGGGAGAGGTGTGAATAGGGAGAGTTCAGCCAGAGGAGTACAGAGAGCTAGAGCTAAGAACCAAGTCCAACAGTAGAATAGCCTTTGTCCTTGACATCTCTCTGGGTCAGAATGAATCAGCCACATACCACAGGTTCTTGAGGCAGGCAGCACGGTGCAACTGAAGAAGTACTGGACTTGGGATTTTTGACCTGCATTTCAATTCTGGGGCTGCCCCATAAGAACGCTGTCAAATGACTTCTCTGAGTCTCAGTTTCGGTACTTTTAGCACAGGCTTTGGATTCAGATAGACTCAGCTCCTGGCACCTGCATGACCTTGGACAAGTTATTTAACCTAAGAGTCTCAGTGGCCTCATCTGTAAAATGAACAGTAACACCTTAGAGTTGTTGTGATGAGTAAATAAGATAATTTTTGGGAAGTAGATTCTATTGGTTACGTAGGATTGCAGAATAACAGTGAGTTTGGAGCCAGGTGACATAGACTTGAGCCAACTGCCTGCAGCTAGATGCGTAGCCTCTCTGAGAACCAATTCCTCCCCTGTAAGGAGTAACAATGCCTTCTTCGCAGGGTTCTTGTGGGGCTCTGCTGAGATAAGATGTATGAAAGCACTCTGTACAGCTCTGTACAAATGTGAAGGATTATTTTTGTTCTTCAGCTCGCCCTCTAACAAAGGCTGAATAAGTACTGAATTGGCCAAAAAAGGGAGGGCAAAGGAAGGAATGTGAATCTTAGGGGGAGTAGCAAAAAAGCTGGAATAATCCCCACACTGTGGTTCCAACACTTTTCATGAAGCCCGAGCTCCAAGGAACAGTACACATCCAGGGAGGGAGGTGAGAAACTGGGGGCTTGAGGGGGAAGGGGGTTATGAGGAGAGGGAGAAGGAGCCCGCTGCTGTCAAAGCCCAGGAGGACATGGAAGGTCCTTGCCTGGTGAGGAAAAGAAGAGGGTGTCCCTTGAGTCCCAGCTCCTCTCAAGAGGATCACAGACTCTCTTGTGATCCAGAAAGCACAGCTTCCAACTTTGAGCCAAGAAATGCTGCCTTCCAATGCCCCCCACCTGGCAGCTACTGAGCAGATTCAAACATGCTCAGGGTTGGAGCCCAGAGAAAAAAGACAGGAATTCTGCTGTCCCCAGTGGAGGCTAGTTTGTGCCTCCTCATACCCCACCAGACAGTGCAGAGCCCCTCAAGCCAGCCTCCCCCTCCTCCTCCACCCTAATGCCCTCTACTTTCCCTTGATCTGCCTGAATCAGGACATGATGCCAGGGCCACGGCCCTGCTGGTCCTTAGCTCCGAGCGCCCTTCCCTTGGGAGCTTAGCCCATCGGATGTGCCAGGGAAATGTTTCCACAGATTAGTGCCTCCTGGGGTGAGACAGTAGCAGCAGGTGGCAGGAACAGGGCAGGGAGGGAACAAAGCCTAGGGAGCCCTTGGGAGGAGCCCAAGGACAGAGGCTTTCTTTTCCAGTCTCTGGCCTCCAGAACCAGGAGGTTTGGGGTTTCTCCAAAGCCCCCGCCTCAGTTTCACCCCTCAGTAACCAGCTGGTGATGGACAGATCACTTTATTTGACTGATTGTGGTGACAATTATGGTAGTATCACAGTTTGGGTAAGTCCAGGTCCAGAAGTAGAATAAATTGGAGAGTAAGGGGAGAGATGCAGGGGAGAGAAGAGAGATGAAGATACAGCTCACAAGTCCAAGAAGAGAGGGGAATAAAAGGGGAAAGAAAGTTCTAGCAAGAAGAAATATATAAGCTCTGGAGAAAGCATCCCAGCAACAGTGCCCTAAATTAAAGACTCCTATCAGATAACACCTGGTTGAGATTTCTCAAATCTACATTTGCTAAGCCAAGCCTGGAGGGTGAAGCAGTGAAATAACCAGCATAAGACAGATAAGGGAAAAGAAGGCAGCAAATGCCAGTGGATCAAGGGATGCAGATATCAGGAGGAAGGGAGAAGCCAGATTTCTGCTGACTTTACCTTACCCCTGGCCTTGTTCTTGGGTGAGTTTAAGAGTGAGCAAGACAGATGGGCAATGTTTTACAATGTGGTTTTAATCAAAAGTTTCATCAACACTGGCTTTCCCCCTTGGGTTAGTCCTGGCCCGGGGTCGGGCATGCCTAACCCAGCAGGCCCCTTGACCTCACAGTTTATGCAGGTGAGAAACTGGCTCCTGGTCTGTGTCAGCATTCTGAATCAACTCAAAGATGAATTTCACTTGGTTCTCATAGCCTTGGACTGAGATTTTCTCATTGACTCCATGGAAGCTGAGGAAAGTAAGATGCATTTAGGGAAGGAGGGGAGGGTCAAGTGTCACAGCACAAGTGTTATTATAGAGCACTTTCCTTACTCCCCTCACCAACCCGGAAACTACTGGCCCTCCAGGGCTAGGAAAGGGAGGGACAAGGGAGGGGGCATCTGAGATTTCATATGACACATTGGTTGTTTCTCAGGGATCCATCCATGCTCATGACAAAGAACAGTGTGGAATAAACTCTTGGGGAGTCCAAAATAATCTCCTGCTGTGAAATCCACTCAATAATTTGTCCTCCAGGAGAATTATCTTTTTTTTTTTGAGACAGGTTCTCACTCTGTAGCCCAGGCTAGAGTGCAGGGGTACAATCACAGCTCACTGGAGCCTCAACCTCCTAGGTTCCAGTGATCCTCCCACCTCAGCTCCTGAGTAGCTGGGACCACAGGCGTGTGGCTAATTTTTTTATTTTTTAAATTTTTTTGAAGAGATGGAGTCTTGTTAGGTTGCCCAGGCTGGTCTCAAACTTCTGGGCTCAAGTGATCCTCCTGCCTCAGCCTCCCAAAGTATTGGGATTATAGTGTGAGCCACCACACTTGACTGAGAACTATCTTTCCAATTCTCTTTCTCTTAGGACAGAGTACCTAGCTAGACTATCTCTAAGCCAGTCCCCTACTCTCCCACTAGAGGGTAGAGAAGGCAACTGCCCAGGGTACCTACCCAGTTTTCTGTGGCACCTAGGAACTTTACTATCAGACCTTACACCCACCAACCTGCCTCCCCACAGTGAAACAAAACAGAGCAAAACAAAACAAACAACCACCAAACTACATATGTAATCTCAAAGATAAAAGGAAACAGAGTAGCTATCCATCTCCCATTTAAAAAACAAAAAAAGAAAGCTGTTCTTAAACTCTTATTCAAATATTTTCACTCTGTCTACAGAGGACTTAAGATGGGGAGACCAGGTCTGGATATGATAAGCAGCAGAGAGGTAAATGGAAATCGTCCTCCCATACCCCAGGATTAAAAATGTGCTGAAGAACCCACAAAAATAGTAATTCACACAGAGCAGTTAAAATTGGTGCTCACATCGTGGACTTCCATAGTGCTTTCTTCTGAGAAATCAAAACATGCACCCACCTTTGACCTCATGTGTGGTCTGCATTTCACAAAATGCTGAGGAGTCTCCCCATTTTGTAAGTGGAGGAAACGGGGTCCAGAGGATAAGCCCTCTCCCAAAGACAGGAAGAGCTGGGATTAGCACCCAAGGGTACCGATTCCACCAGCTTCTCCCCAATCACCCAATTATCTCCATCTTTATAAAAGAGGGGCCAATTTCCATAAATTCTAGGGGATGACAATGAGACTCTGGCAATAAGGACGGTAGATGGGTTAGGTTCTACAATGTGTCCATTTCATTTTGCCAAATCCCGGCTTCCCCCGGCCCTGATTCTGTGGACTGTCAGGAGCACGGGGTGGGAAAGAGACACGTCAAGTGTGTTTCTTTTCTCCCACCTGCTGCTCAAACCTGTTCCACTCACCGTTTTAAGTCTTCAGGCTGTAGATAGTAGGGATTGAACCTGTAGATGCCAGTGGTGAGGTTTGTAAAGAATCGGCTGTCTGTGTTGCCAAGAGAAGTACCTAGAGAGGGAAGATTAACAGGAAAGGGGCTTTACATGAGCAACCAAACCAACAAAGTGGCTGGGGTGTGGCCTGGCTGGAAAATTAGGATTACTGGGTCGTTACAGAGCAATGCCTGGGCTCTCTTGAAAGCCTATAGCTATTCTTACAAAACGCACCATTTCAGCCAGGAACATGGAATCTCCTTCCAAGGGCATTGTCTCTCCCTGTGATGACCAGGGAGGCCAATATCTTCATACCCAAGGCCATGGCCATTTGCTATTCCCCATGATGACCAGGGAGGCCAATATCTTCATTTCATACCCAAGGCCATGGCCATTTGCTATTTAAAAAACGAGAAACTAGACAGCACTTCTTTATCACCTGACCTTTATTCTGTATCACTCTAGGTCAAAAATAAATACCCTCTGGGAGAACTTTACTACTATAAAATATAACCCTCTTGAATTGGAACAAAATTTCCTATTTATTCTCATTCTCTGAAGGATGACTCTGTCTTCCTAGGGTCAAACCTTAGATCTGGAAAGTGCCAGGATACACTTTCCAGTTTCCCACTCTCCTGAAGGTGGTAGCAGGTCACCTGGCAGGGGCTGGGACTTGTGCCCCTAGGTGTGTTCTTTGGGAAAAGAACTCAAGTGTGTGGGGTGATTTGAGACAGTAATTTGTGTTTTCTTCCATCTTCCACTCCTGGTTTCAAATGGACATCCAGGCCCTTCACAGTTCCTTGCTTTGTGGTTGATTTCTGCCTGTCTTTTTTCTGTAAAAGCCTGGCCCCATTGGTGGATTACAGTAAGTGCTCCAGAAGAAAGAGAATAGAGTAGGTAGCCTTTAAGGGCCAAGGGAGGAGAATCTGGGACTGTGAAGGCCGGGTTCCTGGATGTTTGGAGGAATCTCAGATTAGACCAAGAGGAAAGAAAACTAGACACGGGTCTTAATATTAGAGCATTAATAATTGAGCAATATCATTATTATTGAGCAATGTCTTTTTTCCTTTTTTTTGACAGAGTCTTGCTCTGTCCCCCAGGCTGGAGTGCAGTGGTGCTGTCTCGGCTCACTGGAATCTCTGCCTCCTGGGTTCAAGTGATTCTCCTGCCTTATCCTCCCAAGTAGCTGGGACTACAGGTGCCCACCACCAGGCCCAGCTAATTTTTGTATTTTTAGTAGAGACGAGGTTTCACCATATTGGTCAGGCTGTTCTCGAACTCCTGACCTTGTGATCCACCCGCCTCAGCCTCCCAAAGTGCTGGGATTACACGTGTGAGCCACCACGCCCGGCCAAGCAATGTCTTAATATTAGAGCAATAACCATTGACCAGAGATTCTCAAACTATGGTTAGTCATCACCTTGTGTCAGAATCTCCTGTGGATATTTGTGAAAAAGGCAAATTCCAGGGTCCCTTCCAGATTTGGTTAACCCAAATCTTTGCAGTGAGTCCAGGTAATCTGCATTTTAATAGTTCCCTGGGGAGACCTCTTCCACTCTTAGATTGGAGAACCACTGTCTGCAAAGCATAGATTTGGATGGTGTGCTAGAAGGCTGCAGAAGAGGTACAGGTACAGAGGAGTGCTGCTGGGATTGATCTGGGCTGGGAAGCGTAAATTAGGTTAAGGCAAATGGTATGGGCTGGGAGGCTTTTCTGAGCTAAAGATTCTGAGCTTTGCTGCTGAGCTGTTATCCTAGAATGGATCAGAACCAGACTCTGGGAAAATCTTGGCCCCTTCTGTGACTCTTAGAGAGGAGGGAGTAGTCTAAGCCAATTCTCCCCTCTATGCCAGAGTGGCTGGCCTAGGTTAAGCAAGGACCCAGGCTTGACTGACCTAATTTATTGTTTCTGCTCCTTTCCTGTTTGCGTTTTCACTTCCACTCTGAAGGGAAAATACAGTTCTAGTCTCATCAGGAGGGGAAGCAGCCAGCTGTTTACAGGCTGAACATCTGGGGTAGGGGTGGGGAAGTAGACATTAGATAGGAAACAGTTCCAGCCCCCTCCTCCCTCCAGCCACAGCTGATGAAGTCATTACCTGGGATAGTAATATTGACTTCCGGGAAGACGGACTGTATGGTCTGGCGGAGCAGCTGGTAGCCCATGGCGTTGTCATCATAAGGGCTGATGGGGAGGGGGTCAAAGGCAGTCATCACATGGAACTGGACTCTGTTATCAGCCACAATGTTCTTTGTGAGTTCTAGGACCTCCAGGGTAGAAACAAAGGGGGTTTGATTTCTTATTGATTTCTATACATGTACAATATGAGCTTAAATATTCTGATTTCTTTCCAGCAAGGCAGAGCCCGGGGGTTTACAGACAGGACCCATTTTTTTAAACATTGGGACTTCAATTTCAGCTGACTGGCTAAAGGTGATGTAAGAGTTGGGTCTTCCTGGAAAGCAATCTATAGCATGATAGATTTAGGTTAAATGTTTTGGGAGACTTATCTTACAGTCATGAATCAGATCTTAAATAGGAACAAATTTACATGAGCAACCAAACTAACGAAGTGGCTGGCGGGTG
This sequence comes from Papio anubis, assembly GCF_008728515.1. Classification (NCBI taxonomy): domain Eukaryota; kingdom Metazoa; phylum Chordata; class Mammalia; order Primates; family Cercopithecidae; genus Papio; species Papio anubis. The sequence continues at coordinate 155,861,105 of NC_044976.1, read as the reverse complement.
GCCTGGCTGGAAAATTAGGATTACTGGGTCACTATAGAGCAATGCCTGGGCTCTCTTGAAAGCCTATAGCTATCCTTACAAAAAGCACCATTTCAGCCAGGAGCATGGAATCTCCTTCAGAGGGCATTGGTGAGACATCCCTTGGATGAAAAATTGGATGGGAATTGGAAAATCAGGAAGTTATGTATCTTTCCCCTTGGGTGGTGAGCCACAGGCTGGTTGAAAGTGTTGAAGAGACAGCAGAATGTCAATCATCCCCAGGCTGGGGAATAGATGTGATGACCTGGCTTCAGCCTCGGAGAACCTCAGACAGGTGATAAAAAGGTCACACACTTTTCTTTCCCCTCTCTGGGCATTCCTGCTTCCTGTTTGTAACCAGCTGCACTGGAGCCAGGAAGATGAGCTCAACACAGACAAAAAGTCAGAAGTTGTGATACGGGTATTCAAGTTTTCTCTTTGCCTCCTTTCCTCGGGAAAGAACCTGAGGAAACTCCTAGAAAATTCAGTCTGAAACGAATAGAGTAAATCCAGAAAAATTCCTGTCCCCAGTCAGGAAGTAGACCAGACCCCGAGGATTAGGTCACATAGAGCCATGTGGGAATGGACCAGGAGACTGACTTAGAGGGACCTTCGCTCTCCAAAGCTCCAGCACTAGTCCCAATCCATTTGTTCAGTAGTTGCTTTAAAACTGCCTCTGCTCTAGAAAGGGGGGGTTGTCCCATAGCTGCAGATCACCTGAACGTGGGACATTATCTTAAGAGTACCTCTTTTTTTTTTTTTTTTTTTTTTTTTTTGAGACAGAATCTCACTCTGTCACCCAGGCCAGAGTGCAGTGGCACAATCTTGGCTCACTGCAACCTCCACCTCCCAGGTTCAAGTGATTCTCCTGCCTCAGCCTCCTGAGTAGCTGGGATTATAGGCATGTATCACCACGTCTGGCTAATTTTTGTATTTTTAGTAGACACGGGGGTTTCACCATGTTGGTCAGGCTAGTCTTGAACTCCTGACCTCAAGTGATCTGCCCACCTTGGCCTCCCAAACTGTTGGGATTACAGGTGTGAGCCATCATGCCTGGCCAAGAGTACCTCTTTTTTTTTTGAGACAGAGTCTCACTGTGTCGCCCAGGCTGGAGTGCAGTGGCACCATCTCGGCTCACTGCAATCTCTACCTCCTGGATTCAAGCAATTCTTCTGTCTCAGCCTCCCAAGTAGCTGGGACTACAGGCATGCACCACTATGTGCAGCTAATTTTTGTACTTTTAGTAGAGACGGGGTTTTGCCATGTTGGCCAGGCTGGTCTTGAAACTCCTGACCTCAGGTGATCCACCTGCCTTGGTCTCCCAAAGTGCTAGGATTACAGGTGTGAGCCACCGTGCCCTGTCCCAAGAGTACCTCTTTTATGCCAGAAGAATGTTAGGAGTTGAGTCTGGAGAGGAAGTGAAGGTTCCCACTTCTGGCTTAGAAACCACCATTTGAATCAAAACAAGTATCCCGCTATTGGATGGGCAAAGGGGTCACCAAGGTGTATTCTCACTTCTCAGACCATATTTTCACTCCAGCACTTATAATACAAGTATTCTAATACAAGAATTAGTGCACGGTCTTGACATATTCTCAGCCCATTGGCAAGTTTCTGAAGTCAGCCTCCATGAGGTGGGTTGGGACTATGCCCACTGCTCCAAATTCCTTAGAGGGTCCTCCAGAAATCAAAGAAGGCATGCAGAATGGATCCCTTCAGTAAGAGGCTGCAAGAGCTCAGGTTTCCCACTAGCTGTTAGGCCAGGCAGGCACTGTGTCTGACTCAGGGGCAGGGACTGTCTATCTCATTTCCACATTTCCAGTAGCAAGCACATAAAAGGCATGCAATAAATCTTGGATACATAAAATTTAAAAGATGTGAACCAATAAAAATAAGAATAGGCGTTGATTCATTAAATAACTTGCCATGGGTTATATAGTCAGTTTTGTCAGGTCGGGTATCTGTCTGACTTTATGGGAATAATGCTTTACTGCTTCCTAAGTACATACAGTTAGAGATGGTGTGGAGTAGAACCTGAGAGGAGGCGTTCATCTGAGACGGACTCCTTAGTGGTATGAATGTTTAGCCCAAGTTTCAAGGAAGGATATGAAACTGACAGAGATGAGGAAACAGATCGTCTGAGCATGGAGAGGGGCAGGCACAAAAATTGAGATGTAACAACCAACTTTGTGCTTCAGACAGTCACTCACGGTTGTGTGAGCTTGGACAAGCTTCTTAACCTCTCTGTGCCTCAGCCTGCCTATCTGTTAACATGTAGATGATGGTAGCACCTACCTCATAAGTGGTGGTGACCGTTACTGGAGTTAATATGTGTAATGTGCTTAGGGCAGTGCCTGGCATATGGTAAGCACTCAAAAAATGCTAGCTGTTATTTGCTTGTTTAGAATAGAGGGACCACCTTGGGCAAGAATCAGAGGTACAAGAATGGAACTAGGAGGAGAGACTTGTCAATGGTGAGAGATCTCAAAGGTGACTTTAGAGCACACGAATCTCTCAATTCTCTGATCTCCTGTAGTTCTTTTTTTTTTGAGACAGAGTCTTGCTCTGTCACCCAGTCTGGAGTGCAATGACGTGATCTCGGCTCGCTGCAACCTCTGCCTCCTGGGTTCAGGTGATTCTCCTGCCTCAGCCTCCTGAGTAGCAGGATTACAGGTGCTCACCACCATGCCCAGCTAATTTTTGTATTTTTGTAGAGATGGGGTTTCACCATGTTGGTCAGGCTGGTCTCGAACTCCTGACCTTGTGATCCGCCCGGCTCAGCCTCCCAAAGTGCTGGGATTACAGGCGTGAGCCACCGCACCCGGCCCAGATCTCCTGTAGTTCTTACAGTGCATTCCCACAACCTTATGTTGCTCTCTGTTTTATGTGTAAAGATATTTTCCTGTAAGTGAATGGTACAGCTGTTGAAGGCAAGGACAATGGATACTTAAAAACAGGTAATGTCTTTAGAGTTAGCAAGTCCAGCTTCTATCCTGCTGTAAGGCTGCTCATTAGAAAACTCATGACAGGTTGTCATCCCATCTGCTGGAATATTTCCAGTGGCAGAAAGCTCATCACTGCATGCTATACACCATTCCATTTTTGAGCATTTCAGTTATAAATGCCTTCCTTATAATGAACTCAGATACGGTGTCTTGTAATATCTAACCCCTTTCCTTCTTTTTTGAGACAGGGTCTTGCTCTGTCACCTAGGTTGGAATGCAGTGGTGTGATCATAGCTCACTGTAACTTCCAACTTCTGAGATCAAGAGATCCTCCTGCCTCAGCCTCCTGTGAGTAGCTGGGAGTATAGGAGTGTGCCTGCTTAATATTTATTTTTATTTGTAGAGATAGGGTCTCGCTGTGTTGTCCAGGCTGGTCTTGAACTCCTGGCCTCAAGCAATCCTCTGGCCTCAGCCTCCCAAAGCACTGGGATTGCAGGTATGAGCCACTGTGCCTGGCCCTGCCTCTCCTTTTTTTGATAATGAATATACTCCAGCCTCATTCCAACTCCATGCCCTTTCCAAGGGCTGTTTTCCACCCAGCTGGGGCTTTCATCTCCCCAGGTCCTGGCACTCTTCCCTCCTCTCTATTCCCCTGCCACAGTGACCTTCCTTCCGGTCTCTCTGATGAAACCCCTGGAATCCCTAGGTCCATCCTGCCCACGTGCTGGAATGGAAAGCCTCCATATTCAGAAAGCTTGTGGGTGCATTTGTCCTGGTTATTCCTCTCCCTCGGGCCCCATTTCCATGCATCAGGAACACTCCCTGCTGCACACCCTGTACACAGAGCCTCGGGCTGCATCCAGCAGGAACACAGGCCGCCCCCAGAGTTCTCTTGCTCCATGGTGAGCACCTGTAATCCCACTACTCAGGAGACTGAGGCAGGAGAATCACCTGAACCCAGGAGGCGGACGTTGCAGCGAGCCGAGATCACACCATTGCACTCCAGCCTGGGTGACAGAGCGAGACTCTGTCTCAATATACTCTAGTAATATAGTACTAAACTCATCATAAACACTCAGCAGAATCCTACCTGTCGAAATTAGAGGGCATCTGTACTGTTCCCCACTTTGTGCTCTTGCTGCCTGGATGCTATTGCCAGGTCTTTGCTCCTCCTCAGAGAGGGCTTCACTGACCACTGCATTTAAAGGAGCTCACTGCTCTACCCCTGCCCCAAAATTACTCTGTGACACAGCATCCTATTATTTTCTTTGTGGCATTTACCACTTAAAAAAAATCTCCTTGCTTACTGCTGTCTCTTCACTGGAACGTAAGCACCATTAGAATGGGAATCTTGTCTGTCTTGTTCACCATTCTCCCAAATACTTAGAAGAATGTCCAGTCCACAGTAGCTACCAATAGACACTTGAATGAATAAATGAAGGAAGAAAGGAAAGAATCTTCTCTACCACACTCTTATTCCACCCTTTTAGTGATGAGGAGCACAATTACAGTCCAAGATAGCACATTCCAAAACTCTCCCTCAAGTGGAGACTCTCTTAAACATCTCCCACTGGCCTCTCTACACCTTCAGGCCCATTCAGGACACACCTTCCTTTCCACATGGCAACCTCTTGGATTTCTGAAGGTTCTGTTCCTCACAGCTAGGTGCTGGAGACCTACCTACAACTGAAGTTGAATATGGAGCAAGAGAACTCTGGGGGCGGCCTGTGTTCCTGCTGGATGCAGCCCGAGGCTCTGTGCACAGGGTGTGCAGCAGGGAGTGTTCCTGATGCATGGAAATGGGGCCCGAGGGAGAGGAGTAACCAGGACAAATGCACCCACAAGCTTTTTGAATATGGAGGCTTTCCATTCCTCACTGCAGCACGTGGGCAGGATGGACCTAGGGATTCCAGGGGTTTCATCAGAGAGACCGGAAGGAAGGTCACTGTGGCAGGGGAATAGAGAGGAGGGAAGAGTGCCAGGACCTGGGGAGATGAAAGCCCCAGCTGGGTGGAAAACAGCCCTTGGAAAGGGCATGGAGTTGGAATGAGGCTGGAAAAAAAACTGGTGGAAAGAAGCTCAATGAGGGGAATTCAGTGATTTCCTGGCCCCATGAGACCCCAGGGAGAGGACAAAGGTTGGCACCTGATGAAAGGCAGGAGAACCCAGGGCTCACATTGGTCTTAACTCCCCTGCACTCCCCCGACCCCCTTCAATGGTGTGTGGCTCCGGGCAGGATGTCAATCTGCTCCCCGCTCTACAATAGGGAGTGTGCCTCTCTCCTTGCATGAGGGCAAGTCAAGTCCTCTCTGGGGAAGAACTTAGGAGAAAGGACCGTAGAAGTCCAAGTGCCACTGACCCTTGATGATCTGTGCCACAGAACTGCCCCTAACCCTGGTGTATTCTGGAATATATAACTCATGTGATAGTCACTGGATTGCCTTTTTGGATCTTTTTTTTTTCTGAAGCATCAGGTTTACCTTTTGAATTCCATTTGCTCAGTCTGATGTTTAAATAAGCTGGCATTTACTGTGGATGTCAGACATTCTGTGTAACTTCTACTCACCCTTCGGCTTTCAGCTTAAACATCACTGCCTTAGGAAGTCCTGCCTGATTCCCAGATGGGGTCTGGTTCCTTGTTATATTCTCTAACAAGCACCAGGTTCCTCTTCATTATAGCACTCATCGTGATTTGCAATTATACATTCATTTTTAAATTGATGTTTATAGCAGACCATTGCAAGGCTCTGGCCTCAACTCTTTTCTCTCCTAGCTCTCTGCACCTTCTTCCCATGGGCTTTTATTCAATCTAGAGGTTCCCATGATGTGAGTGACACTCCAGCCGCATCTCTAGTTCATATCTCTCTCCAGACCTGAAGTATTTATAATTGCCTATTTCATATGTTACAAGTTTCTCAAACTTCCAAACTATGATATTCTTGAACTTGTTTTTATTCTGACTTTCCAATCTTAGTGAAAGGCATTAACTACTTGGTCAACTACCGAGGTGAAAAACCTTGGAGCCATCCTGCTTTTCTCTCACTCCACACCCATATACATACCACATCCTATTGAACCCACCTCTGTCCCACCTCTGGTGGGTGCCCTCTTCTCCACCCCATGACCATGGCCTCAGTCCAGACCTTCACTTGCACTACCTAAGATGCTGCAATAGCTCCCTGTCTCCTTCTCCTCCAGCACTCTCTCTTCAATGCTGCTAGCATGACCTCTCTAAAAGCAAATCTGAGTATTTGATTGAAGACCTCTAAAAGTTCTCTCCTGTCACAGATTTCACAGATTAGGGCCCAAACTCCTCAGCATAGCGTACAAGGCCCAGATCTCTAAACTACAACTTCATTTCCTATCAGTTTTCATCTCCTATTACTTGTCCCCAATTTATCCTATTCCTTAAGCCACAATGAATGTCTTACTTCTAGCCAAGTTCTGTTTGTCCTCTAAGGCTTGGTTCAAAATTTTGGTAGTCAGAAAAGACTTTTTTGACCCTAAGAAGTAGCATGAATTTCTTTCTTTGCAGTGGTCCTATGGCAATTTGTTCACCTCTAATTTTTTTTTTTTTTTTGAGACAGAGTCTCGCTCTGTTGCCTAGGCTGGAGTGCAGTGGCCGGATCTCAGCTCACTGCAAGCTCCGCCTCCCGGGTTCACGCCATTCTCCTGCCTTAGCCTCCCGAGTAGCTGGGACTACAGGCGCCCACCACCACGCCCGGCTAGTTTTTTGTATTTTTTAGTAGAGACAGGGTTTCACCGTGTTAGCCAGGATGGTCTCGATCTCCTGACCTCGTGATCCGCCCGTCTCGGCCTCCCAAAGTGCTGGGATTACAGGCTTGAGCCACCGCGCCTGGCCTGGCCCTCTAATTTTTATAATCATAGTTTAGGGTTGTGGCTAAAAGCACAAACTCTGGAACTAGACAGCTAGATGTATAATCTTGGGTATACTATTTGATTGCTGTGGTGCTCTGTACCTCAATTTTCACCAGTTAAATGCAGATTTAGGGTGGGTGGTTGTGAGGATTAAAATGTACGGGTATACCTTAGAAAGGTGCCAGATATGGCTGGGCATGGTGGCTCACACCTGTAACCCCAACACTTTGGAAGGCCAAGGCGAATGGATCACAAGGTCAGATCAAGACCACTCTGGCTAACACAGTGAAACCCCGTCAAATTAGCTGGGCACATGTGCCTGTAGTCCCAGCCACTCAGCAGTCTGAGAAAGGAGAATTGCTTGAACTCGGGAGGCAGAGGTTGCAGTGAGCCAAGATCATGCCACTGCACTCCAGCCTGGGCCACAGAGCGAGACTCCGACTCAAACAAACAAACAAAAAAATACACAGCAAACCTACTACATATATATAATGTTTGTTACTACAGGTATTGCTATCATTTATTCATACTTATCTTCAACTCCAGACCCCATGTATATCCAAACCCAGGATCTCCAATCCTATCGAAGTAACTGGTGCATAGGTTGACTTTGAAAAATGTTGGTTGAATACATGGGACACTGGACCAGCCCTAGGACTGTAGTTAAACCCGGGCCCTGAGGGCCACATCTCCCTGATGCTGCACGAACTGTCTGGAACATATGGTACATACCTCTTGGACTGTCTGTCCAGAGTGAATCCGGAAGTTGACTGTGGCCTTGGCCACTGAGGGGATGACATTCACCTAGAGAGAGAAGCACAAAACCCTGGCCTGAGTCAACCTCAAATCTTCTACATCTGCCTGCCCAGGAAATGCTAATTTCCTCAGCTCAGGCAGAGCTGGCTGATTTGACTTAAGGACCCAAGGCTTAGCTTTTCTAGTCTGCCTCTTGTCTTCTCTGAGCTAAGTGACATGTGGTTATATTCAGAGCTGAAGGGGTGTCTCTGCTTTAAGCCAGACCTTTGTGCTTCTTGGTGCTGGAGGGGGTCACAGGTATGTTCAGAGCAAGGCTGCTTTCTCTGATTGCCCAGATATCTCTGTTTTGGCCCCATGCTGTGCCATTAGAAGCCTTCTGCATGCACTTTCTTTCCCAGCACGCCCAGGACATTTCTGCAGCTGTTAACATTAGTGCTTACTCACAACGGGGCAGCCAGAGCCTCTGTTGGCCCCCATCATGGCATAGCACGGGGCTCACATCAGGTTTGATGCTTGAGGGGGATGAGAAGAACACATACTCCTCACATATTCCTGGTCAGGCAGGAACAAAAGAGTGACAGAAAAGTAACCTTCAGAGTGAGAAAAGGACCCTAGTGCTGGCCAGTGCTCTGCCTATTCTCACCTGTTCCCAGCCAGTGGCTGAGCCAAGACAGAGGGATCTGGCTTGTTCTCTATGGCTGTTAGTGTGTTTCTGAGACCCTAAGACCTAATATACCCTTTGGGAGCTGGTTCCCACTTATCCTTGAGGCTCCTGAGCAATTGTTCTAACCAATCAGATAAGCCAGTCAGGCAGTAATTGCCTCCCCATTCCTGACCCTCTAGCAGGGATTGGTGGTTTCCCAGGTCCTGTTGTAAAATCTGACTTTTTTGCCTGACCAGGAGGAATCCAGGACTAATTGGAGAAAAGAATTAGGCTAGGGAGGGATTGTTCCTTGGAGGCCGGGAGACTCCCCAAGTGCATATGTTTCTTTGAACTCGTATGGTGCAAAAAAGCACTACGTTGTTAGGGACAGAACTGGGCTGTTGAAAATTAGCTGTTGCAACCTCTTTGTGCATCTGTTTTCTCAACTGGTTATTGGGGTAATACTCATAGGGCTTTTAGAAGGGTCAGATGGAGTAACAGAGTATCCTGGGGGGATGAAAACACCACTCAAATGTCAGGACACAGTGCTATTATTCTGATGAACACTACAGCTGACACACTGGACACTCCAGGAAGTTATGCCAGGAATTAATTCAGGGGCATCATTCACTTATATACCTGATTACTAGAGTGCTTCAAGGTCACATTGTACTCTAGGTGAATGGTGCCCCCTGAAGTTGTGCTGGTGGTACCAGCAGTTACAAGAATGGTCTAACTCCCTTCAAGATTTCAGAAAGGCCTATGTCTTTGCATGGCTAGGCTTGGATCCAGCTGACACACAGAGAAGGAAGGAAGGGCCAGTAGATAGAGCCAAGGAAGGGAGGAGTGGAAGGTGGTAGGGAAAAGCTGTATGGGGAGGAACCAGAGATGTTACCTTGATCCCTGCTTCGAATATGGTGAGTGCCGTGGTGGTCCTGATTATTGCATTGGTTAAGGGATTTTTCTCCATAAACCTAAAACAAAAGGACCAAGGTCAGATGTTAGAAAGAACCGATGGGGTGAAGGAAAGGGCAGAAACATTACCCACTTTCCTGAACCCTGGAGATCTTTAAGACTGAGAGAGACATCTTAGAGATGTCTTAAATATACACACTTAGAGATGCAGTGTCTGGTGGCTGAGGGATGATTAGTCAGGTCCAGTTAAGCCAAGGAGAGGGGCCTGGGGGGTGGGTAGGTTTGAGGTGAGGGATATGAAAGAAGGAAGGATAATACTTTACCTGGTTATAAGGGGTTCAAATAGCCGTGGGTTGCTCAGGATTTTATCGACAGGGAAGGGAAACTGAGAAAGAACAAGGTCGGCAGGATTTCCAAGGGGTCAGCACCACAGGGTCACCTCTACTTTAGCCTGGGTCTCTGAGACCTGGATGTCCCTCTACTTTAGAACTGCCTCAGGAGCCCTTAGCAGTCAGGAGTGCTGCTAAATTCAGTTAGCTCAATCCCTGCTAGAGGGTCAGGAATGGGGAGGCAATTACTGTCTGGCTGGCTTATCTGATTGGTTGGAACAATTGCTCAGGAGCCTCAAGGATAAGCGGGAACCAGCTCCCAAAGGGTATATTAGGTCTTAGGGTCTCAGAAACACACTAACAGCCGTAGAGAACAAGTCAGATCCCTCTGTCTTGGCTCAGCCACTAGCTGGGAACAGGTGAGAATAGGCAGAGCACTGGGCAGCACTAGGGTCCTTTTCTCACTCTGTAGATTACTTTTCTGTCACTCTTTTGTTCCTGCCTGACCAGTAGTATGTGATACTTCTTCCCATACCTCATCTGCCATTTGCCGCAATACCGTCACCAGTGTCCCGCTTCCAAATATGATAGGCATTGGTGTCTGCTCCAGTCTGGAAGAGAAACAGAGTCCTCAAGACTTAGCGAACCCCAGCCAAAGATCAGTGGCTTGAAGAGGAGAAGAAGGGAAATAGGAGGAAGTTTCAACACTCCTGGCCAAGAGGTCTCCCATTCACCTCCCTCCCACCTCCACCAACTCAACATTCTGAAGATCTCAAAACACCCGCAGAAGCTTTCCCTGTCTACCAAGTCGGCATTAGGGTCCTTCTTTCCTTCCTCTGCTGTTCTCTAGAATCTTGTGTGTCCACTCTCATAGTCCATCCCATACTACAGCAGAATTGTCAGTCTCCTGACAGTCTGAATGAATATAGCACTCCTTCCCACTTTGCTAAGAAAACCCAGCCAGGGGTAAGCTCTGCTGTTACAGATTCTGCTGTCCTCATTCATAGCCAGTGGCTCTTATTTCTTTTTGTCCTCCTGCCAGGACAGGTGGAGAATTTTGACAGCTCTACCAGTCATTGCCAATTTGTGATTCTAAATGTCTGGACTCTGGACTACTCTAGTTGCCTGACCTAGCTTCTGCCTGTAGGTCCTTGCTTTCCATATGTATATACTGATAGATCCTCTTCTGACTCCAGCCCTTGCAGGATACTGGTGGCTCTGTCTCTCCTGTGTCTCCCTCAACCCCCACCTTGGAAGGAATTCTCACTCCATTTGAGATGACCCCAGTCTGGTATCTGTGAGCCATGCTGAAATAACTCTTTGTTTACACCTCTTGTATTAATCGCCTGGATCTTTAGTCTGTCCTGGGTTTCCCCTTCTGTTCTTCCTCTAGTGTCGATTTTTCAAAGCATAGCTTCCCAGCCCAACTTTAGGGCAGGAAGCTGAGCCTCCTCAAATTTAAAGTGGGAAAGTGCCAGGTCTTCCATCTTAAGTCTGGCATGGGAGCAGAGCCAGGAGTTGCTTACCGGCTGACAGCAGCTGCGAGGATGCCAATGCTCGTCTCCTTTGGAGGAGCTGAAGAGTGGCCTGAAGACATGTTTACTTGCAGCAAGAGGTTCATGGAACCCTTCTCTGAGACACCAATTCTGTAGAAGAGGATCGGAAACCACCCTCCTGACTTCTTGCCTCTCTGAATTCTCCCATAGGCCCATAGATCCATCTGTGCAATAGTCTGGTGGGCAAGGAGGTAGCTTCATGCAGTTTTAAAAATTTTATACTGGAGGAAGAATGGAGGGGGAAGCCTAGGAGAGGTTAAAGATTGGGGCGATTAATGCAAGAGGTGTAAACAAAAAGTTGTCTCAGCATGGCTCACAGATACCAGGCTGGGGTCATCTCAAATGGGGTGAGAATTCTTTCCAAGGTGGGGAGTGGGGTGCTTTACTCACAAGGCGATGGGCTTCTTGAAGTCGGGAATGAAATCATCCAAGATGAAGCCCCCCTCATCCACAACGAAGGCTAGCTGGACGCCCCTTGACTGTAGCAGGGCTGAGACCTTCTGAGCCCCTGTCCCTGACGACTGCAGACATGGAACACAGAGCTATAGTCCTTCTCAGTCAGAGACAGACCTCCAGCTAATGGGGACCCATTCAGCCTAGCTAGGGGCTCCAGAACCTTTCTACCTAGTCTCCTTCCTGGGAGCCAGGGCCCTAGAGAATTCTGCCTCACAGAATCCTGGAATGTCAGAGCTGGAAAGGTCCACCCTCCCTTATTTCACAAATGAAGAAACTGGAGCCAAAAGAGTGAAGTGACTTGCCCAGGGTCTAATTAAGTAGCATCACTGGAAATAAAATGCAGTTATCGCTCTCCCTTTTCAGTTCTTTTTCCATCACACCTATGTTTCTCAGGGTATAGGTGATGGACCCCCTGCCTGCCTCAGCTATTATGAAGGAGTTTGTTAAAAATTCAGATCTATGGCACAGGGCCCAGGAATCTGAATTTTGGTCAAAGTCCTTAGATAGTCCTGGCATACAGACACACAGAGAAGGTGGTAAACTACCATATCATGGAGACCTTGCCACTGTGGGCAAACTGGACTAGGGTTAAGCGCCCACTTCCCTACCCTCAACAGAGGACAGAGATAGGTATAAGATGAGGAGGTTCTACCTCCTCATCATGGCCCAGAGAAATGAAGAAAGATCTTCGGGGGATGTACTTCCTGATCAGCAGGAGCTCCAAGGCCTGCAGTAATGCCTGGGGTTCAGAAGCACAACGGAAGAGGAAAAAGACGTTATTTAGGTGGGTGTACCAGGGTATCAGAGACACTCAGTTGCCTGTTATCAAGTGATGGTGGGATAAGGATCTGATAGATTCTCTTGAAAGAGAACAGATTCAAATAGTATAGGGGACCTGATGTGGAGAAACATAACCTTTACCACCTGGAGAAGAGTATAAACATATCAATGACAGGACTGAAAGGGTCCCTGGGGACCATTTAATCCCATTTACAGCTGAGAAATCAAGGCCCAGAGAAGGGAAGTGACAAACTGATGGCTGGAACCCAGGTCTCCTGGAGCCAAGGTTCTTTTTACCATTATCGTCCACCTGCCAGGGTCAGTCAAGCACCCCCATCCTGAATTGATCTTTAGGGTCCCAAGTCAGAGGGAACATTGCATCTCAGACCATCACAGAGTTCTTGTCGTCCAGTGTGCCCCGACCATAGATGGCGCCATCACGCTCCAACCCAGAGAATGGGGGCACTTCCCAGCCTTCCTCAGGGGCAGGCACCACATCAAAGTGAGCCATCAGCAGGTAGGGCTGCAAGCTGGGGTCCGAGCCTTTGATAGTGAACAGGTGGCTATACTCTTCCACAACTTCATGCTGGATAAAGCTGGTGCTGAGCACTGTAGGAAAGACTAGAGGCAAAAAGGGCAGGCAGAGAGAACCAGGGTTAACAGTTTCCTTAGGTTTTCCTACCATGCTGTGCTTCCTGTTCCTTTATTTACTTGTTTTTTTAAACATGCATCCTTCTTTAGGAAGCCTTCTAGGACAAAGCTAGTCTGATTCCTGATCTACTTGGACAATCTTTGAAATTCGTCTTCCCCATATTTCAATGTGCTATTACTATATAATAACATGCAAATCAAGACCCACCATTAAGGCCAGGCGCAGTGGCTCACGTCTATAATCCCAGCACTTTGGGAGGCCGAGGCAGGTGGATCACCTGAGTTCAGGAGTTTGAGATTGGCCTGGCCAACATGGCGAAACTCCGTCTCTACTAAAAATACAAAAATCAGCCAGGTGTGGTGGCTCATGCCTGTAATCCCAGCTACCCAGGAGGCTGAGACAGGAGAATCATTTGAACCTGGGAGGCGGAGTTTGCAGTGAGCTGAGATTGCGCCGTTGCACTCCAGCATGGGTGATGAGAGCAAAACTCCATCTCAAAAAAAAAAGAGACTCGGCCAGGCGTGGTGGCTCATGCCTGTAATCCCAGCACTTTGGGAGGCCGAGGCAGGTGGATCACTAGAGGTCAGGAGTTTGAAACCAGCCTGGCCCACATGGTGAAACTCTGTCTCTGTTTTTTGTAAAAATACAAAAAACAGCCGGGCGTGGTGGCGCGTGCTTGTAATCCCAGCAACTTGGTAGGCTGAGGCAGAAGAACTGCTTGAATCCAGGAGCTGGAGGTTGCAGTGAGCTGAGATCACACCACTGTACTCCAGCCTAGCCAAAATAGCAAGACTCCATCTCAAAAAAGACTCACTATTAAGATGGTCAATATCTCAAGCTCAGGCTTGGTCAGACCCATAACATGCTATCACAGAATGCGTGTTAGAATCTTTGCAGATGAGGGATGCATTAAATTTTGACCATAGGAGGCCTCATTAATCAAATTATATTAAATTATTATATTAAATTAGTAGGCCCCATTAACCAAATTATATTTAAATATTATATTAAAATTCCAGAGACCTTTTTCTTTTTAAAAAGCCACACATCTAGTGTATGTGTTATGTGAACATAAAGATTATTCTGTTTAGCACAAGGTCGTACTTCTGTGTGCAGGGGTAGATGTTCCTAGGGTCAATTATTCAAGCGACCTTAGCTACATAGGAGAAATAGATTTTCTCTCTCTCTGGGCTTTTTGGAAGAATTCACATATACTTCTGTGGATACCCAAAAACTGAAGAAGAATATGGTTTTATCTTGTCACCTGGCTTATCTAGTTCACTGTCACTATACTTTTATTTTCCTGCGTTTATCTCCTACTTAGTAAAGACTTCCAGCCTTTCCAGCCTGGCCTCAGCTTAGCTACTGGGCATTAATCCCTGAGCCACTCATTTTTGTTTTTTCCTTCTTCTTTTTTTTTTTTTTTTTTTTCAGGGACAAGGTCTTGAACTCTCACTTATGCTTGAGCACAGTGGCACATTCATAGCTCACTGTAGCCTTGAACTCCCGGACTCAAGCGATCCTCCCACGTCAGCCTCCTGTATCTAGGACTACAGGTGCGAGCGACCATGTGGCTAATCCCAGAGCCATTTGTCTCAGGGTGTTAGAGAGGGGGCTACTTGCTGCTCCTAGACCAGCTTCTCCCACCTCCAACAACTGCGGAGGGGTTGTTTTTAATTAGATTTAGGAAGGTAATCTCATGAGATTTTCACAAGGAGAAGGAGGAGTTCAAGAATCCTTTTCCTCCTGACCCATCGTCCTCAGTTCTGTACTCAATGGGTGAGGTGGGGATGAGGGAAAAGGACTGATGTTATAGCTCAAAGTTGTTGACTGCTTAGAAGCCTAGAAATGTGTTAGTAATGAATCTGGAGTAGGCCTGAGTACATGGAGTGTATGTGTACAGGTGTGTGGGGGTGTGTAAGGAGGTAGGTAGGGGTGGGAGGAGCATGGAACATAGTTCTGGGCAGTTGCATAAGTAGAAGGAAACGCTAATTCTACAGCATGCGGTGGTTTAGCATTTATTGAATGACTTTGTCCCATTAGGGCAAAAGTTTGAGAGAGTTGACACTCTCACGCGATGGCTGGATGAACTCTCAATCTTTGCCCTACATATGGTGGCTTAGTCTTTCCAAGAGCAAATCTACAGTCTCTACTCTGTCCATGGGAATTAGATTGTTCTCTGATCAGTCGCAAAATAAACTCGTTATCACTTTGTAAAGAGCATGTCTCCATTGCTGGCTACCACCCACTTACCCTTTGGTTGCAGCTGACCTTTATAAATGTATTTTCCAAACTCAACCAGAGCTGTGGTATTGGCCTTCTCATAGCTAAAAGTCACTGTTGGAATCTGGATGGCACCTGTCAGAGTCAAATAGTGAGAGATGAAAGATTAAAAATGAATTAATCATTGTTTTTTTCTACAGTCCTCTGTGCATAAAAAGTTCTTTTGCATTTATTATCATATTGCAGAGGGCAAAACACTAATGTGAGGTAGACGCTATTGTTTCCCCTAATTCGAAGATAAGGGAAAAAGCTTGGAGAGGTTAGGTGAGCTGTGTGAGCAACAGGCAGACTAGAGATTTAAACCCATGTCTTCTGGGTTTGTTAGGCTGATACGGTTCTTAAAGGCAAATACAGTCTAAGATTGGGGGGACGTGGATTTTTGGACCCTGGTCTGGAAGGGAAGCTACTATAAATTACTTTCTAAGGCCTCCCTACCTGTGAAATCACCACTTCCTTTGATGAATCCAAGCTTCATCATTCTCAAGGCACCCACTGTCCTGGGTCCCTACATCAATGAGGCTTGTGTGTTTTTGTTTTTGTATGTAAAGGCTTATTCCTAATGTGGAGTCTCACTAGTCTGTCAACCAAGACCAGCTTTTTGGGCATATAATGCCCGGGAAGGGGTGGATTTAGAAGCCCCCAAACAAACTCCTCAGTCCTAAAATAATCTCATCCTCCTTACTCAGTTGTCTCAATTCCTGAAACTTCCCTGGGCTCCTCTCTTTGAGTCTTTAAGGCTTTACAGTTTTAAAGAGTTCCATGATCAAAGACAAACACCACTGGGAGGGAAAGCATGAGTCATGAGAATATTGAAGTAGACTGCTCTCCAAGAACACAGTGAGAGCAAATTCACCTGAGGCAGGAAGGGTCTCTGAAAGACAAACTTCATCAGTTTTGCGAAGGATCAACGCTACAATAGCATAGCCCACCAGATAGATGGGGAAGCCGAGGTTCAGAAAGATTCAAGTGCCTACTCAAGGGCAGACCCAAGGATCTGAGCTCAGGTGTTCTGTCCCCTGCTCAGAGTTCTAAGCTGTGTTGCTATAAGGTCCCTATTCTAGGTTCTTACATAGCTTTTGTTCTGTTCTCTGCAGACTGGGAGTGGCTGCCTAATGCCTTTTAGAGGACTATTTGTGCTTTGGGAAAGCCCTGCTCTGCCTCCCAGGCCTGTCAGTCTAGCATATGAACAATCTACGTCCAACCATTGGGGTTAGCTTTTGGTCCCTGCATCTGCTTCTATATGTTTATGCAGGCAGTCTCTCTTAATCCATTACTTAATGAAAGGGAAAAGACTGGAGCTAAGCTGAATGGTAAAGAAGGATTTCATCCCATAGGATCCAGCACTCTGAACAGAAACTTTCCTGTTTCCTGGAAAATGCAGATTCAGAACGGGAATGAGTTTTTGGCCTGGATTAGAGATCTAGGGGAGACATATTCTTCAATTAGGACTGAGAATTAGGAACATCCCACACCCCAGGAACACTCCACTCCCTTTCTTTAGAGCCATCTGATCCCAGAGAGTCCGGCACTAGATACTGAGACCCACTGCCCACTCTTTGCTGTGGGGCCCTGGGGAAGATCATTTAGCTGACCTAAGCCTCAATTTCTCTCCTTTGTAGATAAGACTAATATCATTTGTCTTATTTTACGACACCGCAGTAATTTATCAGGCATGCAAACTTTCAAAGGTTAAAAGTGATGTACAAATGAAAGTTCGTGTAATACTCGAGGCAAGCAGGGGAAAGAGTGGACGGTGGTCACGCCAAGAGGGGTGAAGTTGGAGTTTCCAGGTTAGGCAGGGCACACCAGAGTTCCAGGAGGCAGGGATGGGGGAAGTGTGACGTCCCCAGGCCGGGGCACGATGTGCTGGGAAGGGTGCTGGGGCCGGGCTGGGGTGCGTGTCGGGGCTCCGGCTGCAGTAGCTGATGCTTTGCGGCGGAAGCGGGGAGTCACGGGTTGACCTGGGGAGGGAAGGACCGACATCTGAGTATAGATGGGTGAAGGGGACCAGGGTTCACCTTTCAGCGCCTCTTTCATCGCGACGCGCTCCTCTTTGCTGAACTCAGCAGGGATTCGCGACGCCCTCTGATGCTCGTCGCTTCTCAGGCCCATCGATCTGGAGACGGTGGCGAAAACTAGGAGCAGCATAGCCGCCAGGGCCAGCACGCAAAGGCACCGCTGAGCCATGCTTCTCTCGAGCTCCTGCTGTCAGGCTGCCGGAGGAGTTCTGACCTAAACGCCCCGACTAGCGTTTCTGGGTCCCGGCTCTGTTCTTATTCCCGCAAACAGCCTTAGCCACACCCCATCTCCAGATCTGACCAGTCATCGATTCGCTAGGACTGCGGAACACCCAATCGACAGAATGACCCCGCCCAGGACCCTTAAGGCCTTTCGGGGGTTGTGGTTTTTCGTGCTGACGCCAGCAGATACAGTAGAGCACAGGTGAGGTCGGGCTCCAGGCTAGAGTCAGGTCTGGTCTGCACTTGATCTCTCACCCATAAATCCCTTCCTGTATGACAACAAATCAAATAAAGGAGGAAAAGCAAAATAAAACGCACGAAACTTATCAGACCATACTCTGCTGCTCCCTTTTTCCGAAGCTTAGGACCTGACCACCATTCCCTAGGTTCTGGCGGGGAGCTCTCTAGGTTTCCAGCCTGATTTCATCTAAAATTGGAACAAATTGCTCTGTTTGTAGATACTGCTTTGAAATACCAGCTCAGAGGGTTGGCTCCTGTTTAGAAATTTTATTGAAAGTGCTTTTAATATTAATGTTAACACGACATTTTTGCAACTCTAAACAGGTACAGTAAGACTGAAGGATTTTTAGAAAGATTACTGTAAAATATTTAAGAGAATTTTGATGTATAAAGAATTTTGATGTATTCAACCAAGTGAAATTTTATGGTTATTCAGAGTGGAGGATCTTTCTGGAAAAAAGAAAACCTGTCTTATGTCACAGAAATATAAAATTAGATTTCTTGAAGCCAGAAGAAACTGTTCCTTCCAGATGTCTTGATGCAATTTTATCTGGCACCACTGTCAAATTTTAGAATTCTCAAGAAAAATTCAGTAAGTGCTATACAGTCAGTAAGGTCATATTGCTACCTGTGACCAAAGCTACAAATTAACACTCCTGGCGTTTGCATTTCATTTAAGATTTGCTTAAAACAAACAAACAAAAAAAACTTCAGCCATGTAGTTACTTTTCTTTTCCTTTTTTCTTTTCTTTTTTTTTGGAGACAAAGTTTTCTCTCCTGTTGCCCAGGTTGGAGTGCAATGGGGCGATCTCGGCTCACGGCAACCTCCGCCTCCCAGTTTCAAGCAATTCTCTGGCCTCAGCCTCCCAAGTAGCTGGGATTACAGGCATGCACCACCACGCCTGGCTAATTTTGTATTTTTAGTAGAGATGGGGTTTCTCCATGTTGGTCAGGCTGGTCTCGGACTCCCGACCTCAGGTGATCTGCCCGCCTGGGCCTCCCAAAGTGCTGGGATTACAGGCGTCAGCCACCTCGCCCTGCCTAGTTACTTTTTAATAGCAACTTTAAAACAGTATCATTAAATACTTCACATATTATAAAGATATAAAGAATAGCATAATGAACATTTCTGGATTCACCACCTAGTTTAAGATTTAGAATGTTAAAAATAGAGTTGAAATTTAAACACGAACATTGACAGAAATTTTAGTAAAAAGTAGCTTAATCTCTACCAAACTTTAAAAATTTTTAAAAGACACTTTTTGTTTATGTATTTATTATTTTTTAAAATTATTATTATTTTTGTAGAGATAGGGTTTCACTATTTTGCCCAGGCTGCTCTTGAACTCCAGGACTCAAGCTTTTTCCCTCATCTTCGAATTAGGGGAAACAATAGCGCCTACCTCACATTAGTGTTTTGCCCTCTGCAATATGATAATAAATGCAAAAGAACTTTTTATGCACAGAGGACTGTAGAAAAAACAATGATAGTCGGTTTTGATCTTTCATCTCACTATTTGACTCTGACAGGTGCCATCCAGATTCCAACAGTGTCTTTTGGCTCTGAGAAGTCCAATACCACAACCCTGGTTGAGTTTGGAAAATACATTTATGAAGGTCAGCTGCAAATCAGGGGCAAGGGGTGGGTGGTAGAAATAGCAATGGAGACAGCGTTCTTTTACAAAGTGATAACGAGTTTATTTTGCGACTGATCAGAGGACAATCTAATTCCCATGGACAGAGTAGAGACTGTAGATTTGCTCTTGGAAAGACTAAGCCACCATATGTAGGGCAAAGATTGAGAGTTCATCCAGCCATCGCGTGAGAGTGTCAACTCTCTCAAACTTTGCCCTACGTATGTGTCATTCAATAAATGCTAAATCATCAAAAGGTAGAATTAGCGTTTCCTTCTACTTATGCAACTGCCCAGAACTATGTTCCATGCTCCTCCCACCCCTACCTACCTCCTTACACACCCCACACACCTGTACGCCACTCCATGTACTCAGGCCTACTCCAGATTCATTACTAACACATTTCTAGGCTTCTAAGCAGTCAACAACTTTGAGCTATAACATCAGTCCTTTTCCCTCATCCCCACCACCCATTGAGTACAGAACTGAGGACAGATGGGTCAGAGGAAAAAAGGATTCTTGGAACTCCTCCTCTCTCCTTGTGAAAATCTCATGGGGAGTAGTGAGATTACCTTCCTAAATCTAATTAAAACCAACCCCTCCGAAGTTGTTGGAGGTGGGAGAAGCTGGTCTAGGAGCAGCAAGTAGCCCCTCTCTAACACCCTGAGACAAATGACTCTGGGATTAG
This sequence comes from Papio anubis, assembly GCF_008728515.1. Classification (NCBI taxonomy): domain Eukaryota; kingdom Metazoa; phylum Chordata; class Mammalia; order Primates; family Cercopithecidae; genus Papio; species Papio anubis. The sequence continues at coordinate 155,841,091 of NC_044976.1, read as the reverse complement.
CCATGCATGGTCGCTCGCACCTGTAGTCCTAGTTACAGGAGGCTGAGGTGGGAGGATCGCTTGAGTCCGGGAGTTCAAGGCTACAGTGAGCTATGAATGTGCCACTGTGCTCAAGCATAAGTGAGAGTTCAAGACCTTGTCTCTGGAAAAAAAGAAGAAGAAGAAGGAAAAAACAAAAATGAATGGCTCAGGGATTAACGCCCAGTAGCCAAGCTGAGGCCAGGCTGGAAAGGCTGGAAGTCTTTACTAAAATAGAGTGCGCCCTTAGGAAAATAAAAGTATAGTGACAGTGAACTAGATAAGCTAGGTGACAAGATAAAACCATATTCTTCTTCAGTTTTTGGGTATCCACAGAAGTATATGTGAATTCTTCCAAAAAGCCCAGAGAGAGAGAAAATCTATTTCTCCTATGTAGCTAAAGTGCAGCAGATAATTGACCCTAGGAACATCTACCCCTGCACACAGAAGTACGACCTTGTGCTAAACAGAATAATCTTTATGTTCACATAACACATACACTAGATGTGTGGCTTTTTAAAAAGAAAAAGGGTCCTGGATTTTTAATATAATATTTAAATATAATTTGGTTAATGGGGCCTACTAATTTAACATAATAATTTAATATAATTTGGTTAATGAGGCCTCCTATGGTCAAAATTTAATGCATCCCTCATCTGCATAGCCCTTTAACACGTACTTGTGATAGCATGTTATGGGTCTGAGCAAGCCTGAGCTTGAGATATTGACCATCTTAATAGTGAGTCCTTTTTTTTTGAGATGGAGTTTTGCTCTTTTCACCCATGCTGGAGTGCAATGAACTTAAACTATACCCTAGAATAAATGTACTTAACTGATATTTACAGACCATTCTACCTAACAATTCAGAATATACATTTTTTTTCATCAGCACATGGAACATTCTCCAAGATAGACCATTTGATCGGCCACAAAACAAATCTCAATAAATTTAAGAAAATCAAAATTATATCAAATACTCTTTCAGGCTACAGTGGAATAAAATTGGAAATTAGCTCTAAAAGGAACCCCCAAAACTATACAAATATGTGGAAATTAAATAATCTGCTCCTGAATGATCTTTGGATCAACAATGAAATAAAAATGGAAATTAAAAAATTCTTTGAACTGAATGATAATAGTGACAGAACATGTTAAAACCTCTTGGATACAGCAAAAGCGATGCTAAGAGGAAAGTTCATAGCATTAAATGCCTACATCAAAAATGTGAAAGAACACAAATAGACAACCTAAGATCACACTTCAAGGAACTAGAGAAACAAGAACAAATCAAACCCAAACCCAGCAGAAGATAAGAAATAGCAAAAGTCAGAGCAGAACTAAATGAAATTGAAACAAACAAACAAAAAAGGTACAAAAGATAAATGAAACAAAAAGATGGTTCTTTGAAAAGATAAACAAAATTGACAGACCATTAGTGAGATTAACCAAGAACAGAGAGAAGATCCACATAAGCTCAATTAGAAACGAAACAGAAGATATTACAACTTATACCATAGAAACACAAAAGATCATTCAAGGCTACTATGAACAACTTTATGCACACAAACTAGAAAATCTAGAAGAGATGGATAAATTCCTGGGAATATACAACACTCCTAGGTTAAACTGGGAATAAATAGAAACTCTGAACAAACCAATAACAAGTAGTGACATTGAAATGGTAATTAAAAATTTGCCAACAAAACAAAGCCCAGGATCAGATGGATTCACAACTGCATTCTATCAGGCATTCAAAGAAGAATTGGTACCAATCTTACTGAAACTATTCCATAAGATAGAGAAAGACGGAATCCTCCCTAAATCATTCTACGAAGTCAGTATCACCCTAATACCAAAACAAGAAAAGGACATAACAAAAAAAGAAAACTACAGACCAATATCCCTGATGAACATAGATGTGAAAATCCTCAATAAAATACTAGCTAACTGAATCCAACAACATATCAAAAAGGTAATACACCATGATCAAGTGGGTTTCATGCCAGAAATGCAGGGATGGTTTAACATACACAAGTCAATAAATATAATACATCACATAAGAGAATTAAGAACAAAAATTATATAATCATCTCAATGGATGCAGAAAAAGCATTTGACAAAATCCAGCATCACTTTATGTTGAAAACCATCAGCAAAGTCAGCATAGAAGGGACATGACTCAAGGCAATAAAAGCCATCTATGAAAAACCCACAGCTGATGTTACAGCGAATGGGGAAAAGTGGAAAGCATTCCCTGTGAGAACTGGAACAAGAAAAGGATGCCTACTTTCACCAATGCTATTCAATATTGTACTGGAAGTCCTAGCCAGAGTAATCAGACTAGAGAAAGAAATAAAGGACATCCAAATTGCAAAATAGAAAGTCAAATTGTCACTATTCACTGATATAATGACATGATATGATGACATAATTGTATACCTAGAAAACCCTAAAGACCCATCCATAAAGCTCCTAGATGTGATAAACGAATTCAGTAAAGTTTCAGGATACAAAATCAATGTATACAAATCAGCAGTACTGCTAGACAACACCAACAACCAAACTAATAATCAAATAAAGAACTCAACTCCTTTTACAGCAGCTGCAACAAAATTAAATACTTAGGAATATACCTAACCAAGGAGGTGGAAGATCTCTACAATGAAAACTACAAAAAAACTCCTGAAAGAAATCATAGATGACACAAACAAATGGAAACATATCCTATGCTCACAAATGGGTAGAAACAATATTATGAAAATGAGCATACTACCAAAAGCAATCTACCAATTCAATGCAATTCCCATCAAAATACCATCATCATTCTTCACAGAACTAAAACAAATATTAAAATTCATGTGGAACCAAAAATGAGCCTGCATAGCCAAAGCAAGACTAAATGAAAAGAAGAAATCTGGAAGCATCACATTACCAGACTGAAGTAGGACTAACTTGTCTGTCATAACGTAAAAGAGTCTTGGAAGATGTCCGGGGTCCGGGGTCTAAAACCCCTCGTGGCCTTTGGAACAGCAAGCTCTATGCCAAAGAGTGGAAGGCTGCCCTGACATGCCAAACTCTAAGCCCAGGGCATAAAACCATAAAACCCCTTGTGGCTTGTATGGAATCTGGGGCTCAGGGCATAAACCCCCTTGTAGCCTCTGGAATGTGCACAGACTTGTTGGTTCCTTGCTTCTTACTCGTAAACATGTCCTCCATTATCTCTAGCAGCAGAGCATATTCTATATGCGTCAAAGAAAATGCTAAACCATCACAGCTATGCTTAATGCACCACTACCTTTCTACCCCCATGTCCTCATGCCCTCACCTGTTTACTCCCACATCTGCACGTCCTCACCACCTGCTTCTTTTCTTGGTCACCAATAAATAGTGTGGGCTCCCAGAGCTTGGGGCCTTCACAGCCTCCAATCTAGCGTTGGCCATCTGGACCCACTTTATGCACTTTTAACTTGTCTTTTCTCATTCCTTTGACCCTGCTGGACTTTGTAGTCCCCGCAGCCTGGTGTTGGGCCTGATCACCCCAACATTACTGGCACCCAACATGGGGCTACGAAGACCCCAGTAAAGGAATGCTAGAGTGTGTGGAAGTGGAGGACACATCAACAAAGGACACCCAAGGATGACTGAAAGAAGCTTGGTGGGTAAGCTGGGCACTCTGAAGAACAAGGGTAACAATGGGACAAAAAGAAAGTAAACATTCTGCTTATTTAAACTTTCTAAGGCATTTATTACTGAGAGGGGGTGTGAAAGTTAGTACTCAGAATTTATTAACACTCTTTAATACAGTGTAGCAGTTTTGCCCATGGTTCTCAGAACAAGAGACAATGGAGTTAGATGAATAGGAAAGAATTGGCAGAGGTCTAAAATAGGTGCATAAAGAAGGAGCCAAAATTCCAGTTTCTGTTTGGTCAGTGTTGTTGTTGATAAAGGCAGGTCTTGAGCCATTTCAAACAGATGACGAGGCAGATTCAGATGAGGAAGAGGCAGTCAAGTGTAAAAAATTAACTTCAGATTCTGAATGTGAGGAACAGTGACCAGAGGAAATTAAAGAAAAGAAAGGGAAACTAAAACAGATATATTTTAGTAGCCCGTTGGTTCCACCTGCTGAATTAAGTGAATGGCCATCTCCTTCCTCTCCCTCTAATGGGCGAGAAGATGAATTAGCTGCAAAACTTACTACTCTGGTAGCTGCAACATTAAAACCTGGAGGAAGTGGTGATGCTATACAAAATTATATTTAGAAGGTTAGAGCTGAAGGAGACCTAGAAGCATGGCAATTTCCCATTACTATAATCCAGCAAGGAGGACAGAATATAGTTAATTGGGCCCAACTTTCCTTTTAAGTCGTTAAAGGAATTAAAGCAAGCCATTAGTCAATATGGGCCAAATTCTCCTTTTGTACAAACTTTACTAAAAAATGTGACTCTTGATAATAGATTAATACCATATGACTGGGTACTTTAACAAAGTCTCTTCTCCCTCCATCTCAGCACTTGCAGTTTAAAACCTGGTGGGTTGATGAAGCTCAAACTCAGACAAGAGAAAACACACAAACACAGCCACCTGTGCCTGTTTCCTTTGAACGGTTAATGGGGTTGGGCCCTAACTGGGGCTGATTAGACACTTAAGCAGTAATGGAAGATGTTGCTATTGTTCAGTTATGCACCGTGTGTTTACGGGCATGGGAAAAAATAAATGTTACAGGAGAAATATGTCCTTCTTTCAGTTCTGTCCAACAAGGACCTAAAGAACCATATACTGACTTTATTGCTCAGCTCCAAGAGGCTATGCATAAAGCTGTAACTGATAAAACAGCTCAAGACATGGTAATACAACTTCTTGCATATGATAATGCTAACGCAGAGTTATTATAGAGTGAAGCTGCTATTAGACCTATGCGAGGGAAGGCTCATTTGACTGAATATATTAAGGCTTGTGATGGCACTGGAGTAATTTACATAAGGCTACTACTCTTTTAGCTCAAACTATGGCTGGATTAAAGGTGGGAAAAAATATGCCCCATTTCTCAGGCTCTTATTTTAATTGTGGGTAATTTGGACACACAAAAAAGGAATGTAGAAAAGGAAATCAAAAGGCAAAAACTGTTACCATCAATCAATAGAATAGTCCTGGTGTATGCCCTGGTGTAAGAAAGGCAATCACTGGGCAAAGCAGTGTCATTATAAATTTAGCAAAGATGGGCAACCTCTTTCAGGAAATGGGAAGAGGGACCCACCTTGGGCCCCTCAACAAACCGAGGCATATCCAGCACAGCCAGTGCCCTTACAAAAGTACAACAATTGTATTCCGCCACAGCAGGCAGTGCTGCGTAGATCTTTGTAGCACAGTTCCCATTTCCTTACTTCCTGGGGAGCCACCAAAGAAGGTCCCCAGGGGAGTTAGGGGCCCTTTACCCTCAGGAACAGTTGGTCTATTGCTTGGAAGGTCTAGTTTAAATTTAAGAAGTGTCACTGTACATACAAGAAGAATTGATTCTGATTATACTGGAGAGATTCAATTAGTTATTAGTTCCTCAATTCCATGGTCTGCTTCCCCAGGAGAAAGAATTGCTCAATTTTTACTGTTACCTTATACAAAGCTAGGAAGTAGTACAGTAAAAGGAACAGGAGGTTTTGGTAGTAGTAACCTAGCAGGAAAAGCTATATATTGGGATAATCAAGTGTCAGACAAAAGACCTATTTGTACAGTAACCATTCAAGGAAAAGATTTTGAGGGGCTAGTACATACTGGAGCTGATGTTTCTATTATTGGTTTAAATCAATGGCCCCAGCATTGGCCAAAACAAAAGGCATCCATTGGTATTGTTGGAGTAGGGGCTACCTCAGAAAATTTTTGAAGTTCTTTAATTTTGCCATGCCAGGGGCTGGATGGCCAAGAAGGGATAATTCAACCTATTATTACACCTATTCCTGTCAATCTATGGGGTAGAGACTTATTACAACAATGGGGTGCTGAAATAGGTATTCCTATGGATCAGTATAATAATAAGAGTAAACAAATGATGATAAAAATGGGATATCTCCCAGGGAAAGGACTGGGAAAAAATGAAAATGGCCAACCAGAACATTTAGAACTAAAAGGGCAAACAGATAGAACTGGACTAGGGTGTCATTTTTCGGAGTGGCCATTGCTGAGCCTTTGGCTCCCATTCCTCTTGTTTGGTTAACTGACAAACGAGTTTGGGTGGAGCAATGGCCACTGAAACAGGGAAAACTGGAGGTTTTAAAAGAATTGATACAGGAACAGGTGCAAAAGGGACATATAGAGCCTACTTTCTCCCCTTGGAATTCTCCTGTGTTTGTTATTAAGAAAAAATCAAGGAAATGGAGAATGTTAACAGATTTGAGGGCTGTTAATGCTGTAATTCAACCCATGGGCACATTGCAACCAGGGCTGCCTTCTCCAACAATGATCCCAAAATACTGGCCTCTGATAGTGATAGATTTAAAAGATTGCTTCTTTACCAATCCTTTAGCTGCCCAAGATTATGAAAAATTTGCTTTTACTGTTCCTGCTATAAAGAACAAAGAACAAGCGGACAGATACCATTGGAAAGTACTACCACAAGACATGTTAAATAGCCCAACTATTTGTCAAACTTATGTTGGAAAAGCTATTAAGCTAGTTAGAGAACAATTTAAAGAATGTTGTATCATACATTACATGGATAATATTTTATGTGCAGCTGAAACTAGAAAGGAGTTAATGCTATGCTACAAACAGTTAGAAAAGGCTCTGACTGCAACAGGGTTAATCATAGCCCCTGATAAAATCCAAACTTCTACTCTCTTTCAATATTTAGGAATGAAAGTAGAACAAAGTACTATTAAGCCTCAAAAAGTTCAAATTAGAAGAGATAATTCAAAAACTCTAAATGATTTTCAAAAATCATTAAGAGACATTAATTGGATTCATCCCACTTTAGGCATTCCTACTTACGCTATGTCTCACCTCTTTTCTACCTTATGAGTTGATTCTGATCTTAACAGTAAACACTCCCTGTCCAAAGAGGCATTAGAGGCACTTCAATTAGTTGAAGAAAAAATTCAACAGGCACAAGTGACTCGAATTAACCCTATGCAGCCATAACTGTTTTTAGTTTTTCCTACTAAACATTCACCAACAGGTGTTATTGTTCAACAAGATAATTTGGTTGAGTGGCTTTTTCTATCTCACAGTACAACTAAAATGCTCACTCTGTACTTAAATCAAATCGCTGTACTAGTAGGACAAGCAAGGCTGTGCACAACAAAGTTAATGGGATATAATCCAAATCAAATTATAGTTCCATTAAACAAACAACAAATTCAGCAGGCTTGTATTAATTCCCAGGAATGGCAAATTAATGTGGCAGATTTTATTGGTGGTCTTGATAATCATTATCCTAAATCCAAAATATTCCAATTTCTTAAATTAACATCATGGATATTGCCTTCCATTACTCAAAAAACCCCTATTGAAGGGGCCATCACTGTTTTTACTGGTGGATCTAGTAATGGAAAGGCCTCATTTGTGGGACCTCAACAACAAGTTTTTCAAACTGACTTTGCTTCTGCTCAAAGGGCTGAACTTATGACTGTGATAACAGTGTTAAAAACTTTTAAACAGCCAGTAAACATTGTTTCTGATTCAGCCTATGTAGTGCAAGCCACACAAAATATTGAATGTGCCTTAATTCAAAATGTGACTAATGACCAACTTAATGTTTTATTTCATTCTTTACAGCAAGCAGTACAACAAAGGCATTCCCCTTTCTATAGCACTCATATGAGAGCACATACTAACCTCCCTGGCCCTTTAACTAAACTTAATCAAAGGGCAGATAATTATATGGGGAAGAGGATTTGCTTGTGTCTCTCCAGATAACAATCAGGCACCTGTGTGGGTGCCCACCAAACATCTGAAGATCTACCATGAGCCACACCAGGAAGAGAGGACTCTGGGAAGAGCCAGAGCTCCTGATATGAGTGATGGCACAAATGAACATCTCAGAGACAAAGGAGATGACCAAGTATACTCGTCAAGCAGATCCTCCAACATGGGTGCAAATAAAAAAACTGGCACAGATGGCAGAGGGCAACTTGATGGCACAAAACAAACCAAAGACAACTAGTAATTTAATGGTGGCTTTGATGGCTGTGCTCACCATTGCCGCGAGTATTCCCCCAGTAACAGCTGAAACAAAAAACAATTATACTTATTGGGCATATATTCCTTTCCACTACTTCTATGGCCAGTAACATGGTTAGACCCCCCCAATGGAGGTATACACTAATGATAGTTTTTGGACGCCTGCTTCTACTGTTGATAGAGGCCCATCTCACCCCCAAGAGGAAGGAACAATTATGAATATCTCATTGGGATTTGAGCATTTACCTATTTGCTTGGGAAAAGCCAATGGGTGTTCACCTCCTAGTCATCAATCTTTGCTGGCAATAATGCCTGAATGTAACATCTCCATAGCACAATTGCATATGCTTTCTGGTCTTAGTATTTATCACAATGATTATGCTTTTGTAACTGAAGTTACCGCCCTCAAAAACCTATCTGTAAAGTGGATTGGACATGGTCAGAAAAAATGAAGGCATTTGCTTTGGAAGATTGTATCACATGGAAAGCAAAGGTGTTGCATAATGATTCATATGGCGTCATTATTGATTGGTCCCCTAAAGGGGCATTTATGGGGCTCAACTCTCAATCTGTAAGTAATGGTCACCCTGCATCTAAACAAAATAATCAGATGGTGGACACTATAAGAAGTATAGCAAGAGATCCTATTATTTGGGCATATGGTGGTATAGTGGTCCCTCAACCCCAAATGATATGGCCTGCTGTAGGAGCAGAACATAAGGAGTTATGGAAAATATTAACAGCACTAAAAAAAGATAAAGATTTGGAAAGGGAAATATACCAAACCAACCCAATATAGTCCTAATTACATGTTAGAATTGGCTCACAATGATTCAGTCTGGATACAGAGTTGTGTCCATCCACCTTTCCTGTTTGTAGTGGGGGATTTAAAACTTGATCTCCTTAATCATCATGTGACTTGTCAATAATGTAGATTGTTTTCTTGTGTGAATTCTTCCGTGTATAACACTGATCATTCTATTTTAGTGGTAAGAGCCCGAGAAGGAGTATGGATACCTGTGAAGTTTTCCCATCCCTGGGAAGCCTCTCCTTCTGTGCATATTATTACTGAAATTCTTCAAAAGATTTTGAGGTGCTCTCAGCATTTCATTGCTACTTTAATTTTCATTATTATGGGATTGATTGCTATGTAAATAATTGGCAGAAAAATTCTACTCTGCTGTGGAATTACCAAAGTAATATAGACCAGAAACTAGCTGATCAAATTAATGATCTCCAACAAACTGTAATGTGGCTAGGAGACAGTGTAGTTAGTTTAGAATATAAAATGCAGTTACAATGTGATTGGAATACCTCTGATTTTTGCTTTACTCCTCATCTGTATAATGAAACAGAGCATGAGTGGGAAGAAGTTAAGAAAGATTTAAAAGATCATACTAGAAATTTATCTTTGGATATTACAAAACCAAAGGAGCAAATATTTGAAGCCTCTCAGGCACATCTGACACTAACACCAGGAGCTGAACTGCTTGAAGGAGCTGCAGACGGATTAGCAGCTATTAACCCGCTTAAATGGATCAAGACACGGGGAGGCTCTGTGATTTCAATGATTGTGCTTTTAATCTATGTTGTTTGTCTTTATATAGTCTGTAGATGTGGAAGCCACCTCTGGAGAGAAAGCTGCCACCGAGGACAAGCAATGATAGCTGTGGTGGTTTTGCAAAAATGAAAAGGGAGACAAGCGCCCAGCTATAGTTACCAAAAAAGCATGGCACTGTATTAAAATAGGTGTGTGTTCTGTCCCAGTGGAACAGAATAGAGAACCCAGAAACAAAGCCAAATATTTACAGCCAACTGATCTCTGACAAAGCAAACAAAAACAAAGTGGGGAAAGGACACCCCATTCCACAAATGGTGCAGGGATAATTGGCCAACCACATGTAGAAAAATGAAGCTGGGTCCTAATCTCTCACTTTATACAAAAATCAACTCAAAATGGGTCAAAGTCTTAACTCTAAGACCTGAAAACATAACAATTCTAGAGAATAACAATGGAAAAACTCTTCTAGACATTGGTTTAGGCAAAGAGTTCATGACCAAGAACCCAAAAGCAAATGCAATAAAAATGAAGATAAATAGATGGGACCTAATTAAACTAAAAAGCTTCTGCAAGGCAAAAGAAATAATCAGCAGAGCAAACAGACAACCCACAGAGTGGGAGAAAATATTTGCAAACTGTTCTTCTGACAATGGGCTAATATCCAGAATCTACAAGGAACTCAAACAAATTAGCAAGAAAAAACACTTGTTTTGTGTTTGTTCTGTAAATCAGCAAGGAAAACAATCACATAATTTCATTAAAAAGTGGGTAAAGGACATGAATAGACAATTCATAAGAAGATATACAAATGGCCAACAAACATATGAAAAAATGCTCAACATCACTAATTATTAGGGAAATGTAAATCTAAACCACAAGGAGATACCATTTTACTTTTGCAAGAATGGTCATAATTTAAAAAAACAAACAGATGTTGGCATAGATGTGGTGAAAAGGGAACACTTTTATATGGCTGGTAGGAATGTAAACTAGTACAACCACTATGGAAATCAGTATGGAGATTCCTTAAAGAATGAAAAGTAGGCCGGGCACGGTGGCTCAAGCCTGTAATCCCAGCACTTTGGGAGGCTGAGACAGGTGGATCACGAGGTCAGGAGATCGAGACCATCCTGGCTAACATGGTGAAACCCCGTCTCTACTAAAAAATACAAAAAACTAGCCAGGTGAGGTGGCGGGCGCCTGTAGTCCCAGCTACTCGGGAGGCTGAGGCAGGAGAATGGTGTGAACCCGGGAGGCGGAGCTTGCAGTGAGCTGAGATCTGGTCACTACACTCCAGCCTGGGCGACAGAGTGAGACTCCATCTCAAAAAAAAAAAAAAAAAAAAAAAGAATGAAAAGTAGATCTACCATTTGATCCAGCAATCCCACTCCTGGGTATCTACCCAAAGGAAAATAAGTCATTATATGAAAAAGACATCTGCACACGTATGTTTATAGTGGCACAATTCACAATTGCAAAAATATGGAACCAATCTAAATGCCCATCAAACAATGAGTGGATAAAGAAAATGTGGTATATATATACCATGGAATACTACTTAGGCATAAAAAGGAACAAAATAATGGCATTAGCAGCAACCTGGATGGAGTTGGAGACCGTTATTCTTTTTTTTTTTTTTTTTTGAGACAGAATCTCCCTCTGTCACCCAGGCTGGAGTGCAGTGGCACAATCTCAGCTCACTGCAACCTCTGCCTCCCAGGTTCAAGTGATTCTCCTGCCTCATTCTCCCAAGTGGCTGGGACTACAGGCACATACCACCACACATGGCTAACTTTTGTATTTTCAGTAGAGATTTCTGCAATGTTGCCCAGGCTGGCCTTGAACTCCTGACCTCAAGAGATCCGCCTGCCTTAGCCTCCCAAAGTGCTGGAATTATAGGTGTGAGCCACTGTGCCCAGCCACATAGTGAAGTTTTGATACATATAATGTATAGTGATCAGATCAGGGATATTAGCATATCCATAATCTCAAACATTTGTCATTTCTTTGTGTTGGGAACATTCAATATCCTCCTTTTAGCTACTTGAAACCATATAGTGCGTTATTGTTAACTATAGTCTTCCCACAGTGGTATAGAACAGTGGTCTCCAACCTTGTTGGCATCAGGGACTAGTTTGGTGGAAGACAAACATGGGTGGGGGAGGGGGAATGGTTTCGGGATGAAACTGTTCCACCTTGGATCATCAGTTAGATTCTTACAAGCAGCATGCAACCTAGATCCCTTGCATGCACAGTTCACTATAGGGTTCGCACTCCTATAAGAATCTCATGACCCTGCTGATCTGACAGGGTGCTGCTCTCTCGCCTGCTGCTCACCTCCTGCTGTGTGGTCTGATTCCTAACGGGCCACATACCAGTACCAGCCTGTGGTCCGGGGGCTGGGGATCCTTGGTATCAAATACTAGTACTTTTCCCTCTTATCTAGCCATAATCTTGCTTTTCAAAAGTTTTTATTTTATTGGCCGGGCGCGGTGGCTCAAGCCTGTAATCCCAGCACTTTGGGAGGCCGAGACGGGCGGATCACGAGGTCAGGAGATCGAGACCATCCTGGCTAACACGGTGAAACCCCGTCTCTACTAAAAAATACAAAAAAAACTAGCCGGGCGAGGTGGCGGGCGCCTGTAGTCCCAGCTACTCGGGAGGCTGAGACAGGAGAATGGCGTAAACCCGGGAGGCGGAGCTTGCAGTGAGCTGAGATCCGGCCACTGCACTCCAGCCTGGGCGACAGAGCGAGACTCCATCTCAAAAAAAAAAAAAAAAAAAAAAAAAAAAAGTTTTTATTTTATTTTGTTTTTTATTGATACAAAATATTTTACATATTTTTGGTGCACATTTTTTATTTATCTTTTTATTTTGCAGTTGCAAGATTTATTAGAGTGAAAACAGAGCTCCCATACAAAGGGAGGGGACCCAAAGAGGGTTGCCCACTCCCAGCTTGAATGCTTGGGGTTTATATCCTAATCATTGTCCCTCCCCCTGTGCTCTCAGATGATAGATCATTTGACTATTTCTTTACCTCCTGCTTTTAGTCTAATTTGTATTTTAGGAGCCCTCTTTATTACCTGACTGGTTGGGTGTAAGCAGAGTTACAAGCCCTGTGTTTAAAGGTGGGTGCAATCATCTTCTCCAGCTAGACTTAGGAATTCTTAGTTGGCCTAGGAAGTCCAGCTAGTCCTGTCTTTCAGTCCCCCCTCTCAACAGGAAAACCCAAGTGCTGTTGGGGAGGTTGGCTGACGACTGCTCTAACTACTTCCTGCTGAATTGGGGCATAGTAGCAGTCATGCAGTTGAGAGTTCCTCAGGAGGGGTGCCTTCGATGTCATCAACATCGGAGCATGGGCTAGCAGGCTGGTCCAGGGGTCTGCAGTAGATCTTAGTCATGGACTGCATCTGAGGCTCCATTTGAAGAACCATTTGTAGTTTTACAGCTTCAATTCTGGAAGAGACAAACTTAACAAGGAGGTTAAAGATACAGGGATTGAAATGTATGGCCTGAAGTACAGGGGCATATGGGTGTGGGTGGTGAAAGTAGGGTTTCCTTTAGAAAAACTCCTATACAATGGGGCATCAATATTTCAGGGAAGCCGCATTCTCCATAGAAGTTCTTGGTAAGGGGAGGTACTGGTAGTACAGCGGCATAGAGGAGGTGCAGAGAGTGTGAAAGGGGGTAAGAGAACAGTAAAAAGAAAAATATGACAAGGGAGGGCCATGGGAATCTACGATTCTAGTTACTTTCCTCACGGTCGTTGCTTGAAGAGCAGGTGCAGATCCTCTAGAGGTTCACAGGAATAGCTAGTGTTGTCTCCTGGATTTTTGGATTCCTTTGGCAGTATCCAGTGTTTGACTCGAGTGTGATGTATCCAAGACTCCACTCCAGACATTTTAACCATGGTTGGGGTAGATAAAATGACTTTGTAGGGTTATCCCAGGATGTGTCTAGGGATGGGGAATTAGAGGGAAGGGACTTGACTAATACCATGTAACCAGGGTGGAATAATTCCTTTCCCTCCTCTTGGGGACAGGTTCCCTGTAATGTTTTAAGAACTTGTTGATATTTGGCTAAGGAGGTGATGTCTGCAAATAAGTTGGCCATCTCTCGGTCAAGCACAAGGTCATTGGTTAGGAAGGGCTGTCCCTACAGCATCTCGTATGGGCTAAGTCCTGCTTTCTGAGGAGAGTTTCAGATTCTTAGTAAGGCTATAGGCAACAGAGCAGGTCATGCAAGGTGGGTTTCTTGGATTAGCTTTTTTAGATGTCGTTTGAGTGTTTCATTCATTTTCTCGACTTTTCCTCAGGATCGTGGCCTCCAGGTGCAGTGTAAGTGATGTTGTATGCCTAATGCCTAGGATACTCCCTGGGTTACTGCAGCCTTGAAAGCAAGGCCATTGTCACTCTGTAAGCCTTGGGGAAGTCTGAATCTGGGAATTATTTCATGAATTAGTGCCTTTATTATCTCTTGGGCCTTTTCTGTTCTACAAGGAAAAGCCTCCAACCAACCAGTGAAAGTGTCTACCCAGACTAGTAGATACTGAAATCCCTGAGATTTGGGCATGTGGGTAAAATCTAGTTGCCAGTCTTCTCCTAGGTAATGGCCTGTTCTTTGTTCTCCTGAAGGAGCTTGGCAATAAAAGCAGGGGATTATTTCTTTGGTACACTTCACAGGCCCTGACTATCTGCTTGATAGTTTTGAAAAGGCCTGGTACAATAAATAATGATTTGGCCATCTGATGGGTGCTATCAATGCCTAAGTGAAAGGTCTGGTGAAGCGTTTTAAGCAATTTCCCTTGGTTAGCTGTAGGCAAAAGTATTTTTCCTTCTTCGGTGGCTAGCCATCCTGAGGGGAGGAAACTATGTTCTTGTGGGGTTCCCCATTCTATTTCTTCTTCTGAGTACTGGGGCTTGGTTTCCCGGAGGGGGTTACCCCACACTAGGGGTCCTTCTATAAGCATTTCTAATGGAGGATCCTGCCTTGTGGCTCTTTTGGCTTCAATATCAGCTTGGCAGTTCTCTTTTATTTCCCTTTCCTTTCCTTTCTGATGACCCCGGCAGTGTAAAACTGCCACCTCTTTAGGTTTCTGTACAGCCAATAATAATCTCCTAATGGCTTCCTGATGTTTGAGAGGTGTTCACTCGGAAGTTAGGAATTCCCTTTCTCTCCACATTTCTGCGTGGGCATGGAGGACTAGGTAAGTATACTTAGACTCTGTATATATATTTACTCTTTTTCCTTCTAATTCTAGTGTATAATGGCTGCTGCTTTTGCTAGGATGTCTCTCCCTAACAAAGGAGTGGGGCTTTCACGCAAAATTAGAAAGGCATAAGAAAAGAGTAAAGTTCCCCAGTCATGACTTAGTGTCTTGCAGAGGTATTTAGTGACTGCCTGTCCTAGGACCCCTCAGATAGTGACAGATCTAGAGGACAGTTGTCTGGGACAGGAGAGTAAGACTGAGAAGGCTGCACCAGTGTCCAAGAGACAGTTAACCCCTTGGCCCTCAATGGTCAAGCATACCCGGCGCTCCGTGAGGGTGATGGCATGGGCTGGCATTTGTCCTGGGCACCCTCGGTCCTGCTGCTGGATCATCTGGTTAGTGGATTCTGACTCAGAGGACCTTGATCCCCTGGGGCAGTGGGTCTTCCGGTGAGTCCCTTGACATAAGGGGCATGGATGAGGGGTGGCTTATTTCCATTTGGACAATGTTTTTAAAAGTGTCCTTGTAGACCGCTCGGGAAGCAAGCCCTATTAGGCATTCAATTTGCCCAGCCTTTCCCTTTTTCAGAGCCTCCAAAGTCAGCTTGCCTGAGGGCCCTGACTAAAGCGGTGGCTTTTTTTTTTTTTCCCGTTTGTCCCGTTCCACCTGCTCCTTCTGATCTCTGTTATAAAAAACCGAGGTTGCCAAGTTCAATAGGGTTTTTAAGTTTTGCTCCAGGCCTAAGGCAGACTTTTGAAGTTTTTTCTAATGTCTGCAACTGACTGAGTGATAAACTTATCCTTTAAGATTAGTTGGCCTTCAGTAGAGTCAGATGACAGAGGGTGTGATTACTCAATGCCTCCCTTAGTCTCTCCAGAAAGGCAGTAGGATTTTCTTCCTTTCCCTGTGTTATAGTGGACATCATTGAATAATTTATAGGTTTCTTTCTAGTTTTCCTTAGTCCTTCTAGCACACAAGTTAGCAAATGTCTGCAGCACCAATCTCCATGTTCTGATTCTGCGTCCCAATGAGGGTCTACACTGGGAACTGCCTGCTGGCCTGTGGGGAATTGTTCGCTTTCTTCTGTTGTCATCCTATTATTGACCTGACTGAGATACCAGAGATTGCCAAACTCTAGGGCTGCAGTTATGGCGGCACTTCTCTCATTTGGGGTTAGTGTCTGATCTAGCAGTAACATTATATCTCTCCATGTCAGATCAAAGGATTGTCCTAACCCTTGTAAAACATCAGTATAGCCATCAGGGTTATCTGAGAATTTACCTAGGTCTTTTAATTTGCTTCAAGTCTAAGAGGGAAAAAGGTACATACACTCTGACTGGGCCGAATTCTCTAGAATACATCTTAGGGACATTTTTGCCCTGTAGGGAACGTTTCCCATCTGAAAAAAGAACATAAGGATGCCAGCACTGCTAGTCATTTTCCGATGAGCGTTAGTCCTAAAGTGTCCTCTGTGGTCCTAATGCTTATTCCTTTCCAGGTGCGAAACCACCCATGGACCTCTGCTTACCAGATTAGCTACGCTCACTGATGTAGCTGTCAAAACACCTGTTTTCCTGCCTTTCTTGACCACGAAGAAAGGGGTATGGCTGCTGGATTCTAGTGGCCCTTTACCAGCGTGCCCAACATTGCCTTTATGCTCAGGGGTGAGTTCTAGAGCTGGGCTGGGTTCCTATTTCTTAACAACCCAGCTGCCTCATCAAGAGGCAGTCCCATAAACAACAGTTCTTATGCAAATTTGTTTCTGAGTGGGTGGAGGTAACATTTTGAGTCAGGATTGAGATAGGTTTTTTTGATTCTGTAAGTATTTTAAGGCTTGGCTGAGTTCAAACAGCTTGCACGTTTGAGCAGACCAATTATTAGGCAATTTTCCTAACTCTGCTTCTACAAGAGTTTCCCTATCAATTACTGAATACCCATTGTGTGTGTGTGTGTGTGTGTGTGTGTGTGTGTGTGTGTGTTTCAGTCTCACCCTGGAGGAACCATCTATCATCCTGTCCTGAAGGGAGTTTCTCCTAGGTCTGGTCAGACCTTCATATGGTAATTAAGATTTAAATCCCCTGTTAGGAAATCTGCTGGGTTAAGGAAATTTTCAGTGGTTAATGTTAAGTCATCTTTTTCTAACAGAATGGCCCCATACTTTAAGTTTTTTGAGTTAGTAAGCTACCTTTCTGCTTTTTTTACTTAGGATAATTCTGAACTGGTGAGATGTACTCACAGTGAGGTTTCCTCTAAAAGCTATTTTTCTACTTTCTTCTGTTAGCAAAGCAGTAGCCACTACCGATTGAATGCATATGGGCCATCCGTGGGTTACTGGGTTAAAGGATTTTTGGTAGGAATGCTACGGGTTGTCAGTGGTCTCAGTGTTTTCAGGCTACGCCCTTGCTTACACTGACAACAAGTTGGTATTGGAGTGTTATAGGGTCCCAGAGAAGACCTTCAATTATCAATTATAGGTTTTAAATTTACCTTGGCTTTTAAAGGGATAGTGTACACTGTTTTTTCTTTAACTACTTGTATATCTCTCTCTTTCTCTCTCTCTTTGACTTTCTGTCTCTCTCCCTCTCTCTCTCTGACTCCCTCTTTGCCTCTGTCTCTCTGTCTCTCACTCCTCTCTTTGACTCCCTCTTTTTCTCTCTGTCTCTTCCTCTCTCTCTTTCTCTTTTTGTAGATGGATTTTGGGAACACAGCAGAAGGACGTTCACTTATTGCCCCCATTTGCCACTATAGGAATATGCGCCTCTCTTTTATGTACTCAATTTGCTTTCATCCAGATCTGTTGTCATAGACCCAGTTCCAGTTGTTAAAGTACTGTGTCAACAGTTCTAAGGCCCTGGACAAGGAGCCAAGGCTTGGAGATTGTATTGCGGGGGGGTGGGGGTGGTAATCTGGGTAGAAATGGGGGAGGAGAGC
This sequence comes from Papio anubis, assembly GCF_008728515.1. Taxonomy (NCBI): domain Eukaryota; kingdom Metazoa; phylum Chordata; class Mammalia; order Primates; family Cercopithecidae; genus Papio; species Papio anubis. Next base: position 155,823,203 of record NC_044976.1, on the reverse strand, counting down.
ATCTTACACAATGGGAGAGCAATCCTCCTAGCTGTCAGGCCTCGGAGCCCAAGCTAAGCCATCATATCCCCTGTGACCTGCATGTATACATCCAGATGGCCTGAAGCAACTGAAGATCCACAAAAGAAGTGAAAATAGCCTTAACTGATGACATTCCACCATTGTGATTTGTCCCTGCCCTACCCTAACTGAAAAGATATATTCTCCCCCACCCCTTAAAGGCACTTTGTAATATTCTCCCCATGCCCTTAAGAAGGTACTTTGTATGCCTATCCCAAACCTGTAAGAACTAATGATAATCCCACCACCCTTTGCTGACTCCTTTTTTGGACTCAGTCCACCTGTACCCAGGTAAAATAAACAGTCTTGTTGCTCACACAAAGTGTTTGGTGGTCTCTTCACACAGACACGTGAGACATTTGGTGCTGAAGACCTGTGTCAGCAGGACTCCTTTGGGAGACCAGTCCCTGTCCTCACCCTCACTCTGTGAAGATATCCACCTGTGACTTTGGGTCCTCAGACCAACCAGCCCAAGGAACATCTCACCAATTTTAAATCCGGTAAGTGGCCTCTTTTTACTCTCTTCTCCAACCTTTCACTATCCCTCAACCTCTTTCTCCTTTCAATCTTGGTGTCACCCTTCAATCTCTCCCTTCTCTTAATTTCAATTCCTTTCATTTTCTGGTAGAGACAAAGGAGACACATTTTATCTGTGGACCCAAAACTCCAGCGCTGGTCATGGACTCGGGAAGGCAGCCTTCCCTTGGTGTTTAATCATTGTGGGGATGCCTGCCTGATTATTCACCCACATTGCATTGGTGTCTGATCTCCACGAGGATGCCTGCCTTGGTTATTCACCCACATTCCCTTGGTGGCGAGTCAATTGCGGGGATGCCTGCTTAGGCTGCTCATCCACATTGCAGCCCAGGGCTGCTCACCCCCCCCCTTCTCTCCGTGTCTACACCCCTTTTCCACTTTCCTGGGGGGCAAGCACCTCCCACCCCTTCTCCACTTTCCTGGGGGGCAAGCACCTCCCACCCCTTCTGTGTCTCTACACTTCTCTTTAAACTTGCCTGCTTCACTACGGGCAACCTTCCACCCTCCATTCCTCCCTCTTCTCCCTTAGTCTGTGTTCTCAAAAACTTAAAACCTCTTCAACTCACACCTGACCTAAAACCTAAACACCTTATTTTCTTCTTCAACACCGCTTGGCCCCAATACAAAGTCGACAACGGTTCTAAATGGCCAGAAAATGGCACTTTTGATTTCTATATCCTACGAAACCTAGATAGTTTTTGTTGAAAAATGGGCAAATGATCTGAGGTGTCTGACGTCCAGGCATTCTTTTACACATTGGTCCCTCCCTAGTCTCTGCTCCCAATGCGACTCATCCCAAATCTTTCTTCTTTCTCTCCTGTGTTCCTTCAGTCTCCACCCCAAGCTCTGAGTTCTTTGACTCCTTCTTTTCTATGAACTCATCTGACCTCTCCCCTTCTCCCCAGGCCTCTCCTCACCAGGCCAACCCAGGTCCCAATTCTTCCTCAGCCTCTGCTCCCCCCCCTATAATCCTTCTATCACCTCCCCTCCTCACACCCGGTCTGGCTTACAGTTTCATTCTGCGACTAGCCCTCCCCCACGTGCCCAACAATTTTCTCTTAGATAGGTGGTTGGAGCTGAAGGTATAGTCAGGGTACATTTGGGGTACATGTGCCTTTTTCTCTATCAGACCTTTCCCAAATCAGCCAGTGTTTAGGCTCTTTCTCATCAGACCCCACTAAATATATACAGGAATTCCAAAGCTAACTCAGTCCTACAGTTTAACCTGGAGTGACTTAAATGTCATCCTAACTTCTACCTTCTCTCCAGATGAACGGGAAAGAGTTTTTTCTCTAGCCCAATCTCACACTGACGACTGCCGGCTCCATGAACCAGACCTCCAGGAAGACATTAGAGCAGTCCCCAGAGAGGATCCCCAATGGAACTATCAGGCAGATTCCCCAGGTATAGGTAGGTGAGATTACATTATTTCCTGCCTAGTTGAAGGGCTTAAAAAAGCAGCGTACAAAGCTGTTAATTATGACAAGCTTAAAGAAACTACCCAAGGTAGAGACAAAAACCCAGCCCAGTTCATGGCCTGCTTAGCAGCAACCCTTAGACGCTTTACCGCCCTGGGCCCAGAGGGGCCAGAAGGCCGCCGTATTCTTAATATACATTTTATTACCCAATTCGCTCCCAACATTAGAAAAAGCTTCAAAAATTAGATTCTGGCCCTCAAACCCCACAACAGGACTTAATTAACCTTGCCTTCAAGGTGTACAATAATAGAGTAGAGGCAGCCAAGTATCAATGTATTTCTGAGTTACAATTCCTTTCCTCCACTGTGAGAGAAATCCCAGCCACGTCTCCAGCACACTAGAACTCCAAACGCCTTAACCACAGTTGCCAGTGGTTCCTCCAGAACCTCCTCCCCCAGGAGCTTGCTACAAGTGCCAGAAATCTGGCCACTGGGCAAAGGAATGCCTGCAGCTCTGGATTCCTCCTAAGCCAGGTCCCATCTGTGCGGGAGCCCACTGGAAATCGGACTGTCTAACTCCCCGGACAGCCACTCCCAGAGCCCCTGGAACTCTGACCCAAGGCTCTCTGGCTCCTTCCCAGATCTTCTTGGCTTAGTGGCTGAAGATTGACACTGCCTGATCCGCTCAGAAGCCTCCTGGACCATCACGGACACTTTGGGTAACTCTTACAGTGGAGGGTAAGTTCGTCCCCTTCTTAATCAATACGGAGGCTACCAACTCCACATTACTTTCTTTTCAAGGGGCTGTTTCCCTTGGCTCCATAACTGTTGTAGGTATTGACGGCCAGGCTTCTAAACCTCTTAAAACTCCCCAACTCTGGTGCCAACTTGGACAACATTCTTTAATGCATTCCTTTTTAGTTATCCCCACCTGCCCAGCTCCCTTATTAGGTGGAGATATTTTAACTAAATTATCTGCTTCCCTGACTATTCCTGGGTTATAGTCACACCTCATTGCTACCTTTTGCCCCAGTTCAAAGCCTCCTTCTCATCCTATCCTTGTATCTCCCCACCTTAATCCATAAGTATAGGATACCGCTACTTCCTCCTTGGTGACAGATGATGCACCCCTTATCATCCCATTAAAACCTAATCACCCTTACCCCGCTCAATGCCAATATCCCATCCCACAGCAAGCTTTAAAAGGATTAAAGCCTGTTATTACTTGCCTGTTACAGCATGGCCTTTTAAAGCCTATAAACTCTCCTTACAATTCCCCCATTTTACCTGTCTAAAAACCGGACAAGCCTTACAAGTTAGTTCAGGGTCTGCGCCTTATCAACCAAATTGTCTTGCCTAAGCACTCCGTGGTGCCAAACCCATATACTCTCCTATCCTCAATACTTCTCTCCACAACCCCTCCATAACCCATTATTCTGTTCTGGATCTCAAACATGCTTTCTTTTCTATTCCTTTGCACCTTTCATCCCAATCTCTCTTTGCTTTCACTTGGACTGACCCTGACACCCATTAGGCTCAGCAAATTACCTGGGCTGTAGCGCTGCAAGGCTTTGCAGACCTCCCCCCTTACTTCAGTCAAGCCCAGATTTCTTCATCATCTGTTACCTATCTTGGCATAATTATTCCTGAAAACACATGTGCTCTCCATGCTGATCGTGTCTGGCTAATCTCCCAAACCCCAAGCCTTTCTACAAAACAACTCTTTTCCTTCCTGGGCATGGTTAGGTACTTCTGCCTTTGGATACCTTGTTTTACCATCCTGACTAAACCATTACATCAACTCACAAAAGCAAATCTAGCTGACCCCATAGATCCTAAATCCTTCACCATTCTTCTTTCTGTTCTTTAAAAACAGCCCTAGAAGATGCCCCCATGTTGGCTTTCCCTAACTTATCCCAACCCTTTTCATTACACACAGCCAAAGCACAGGGCTCTGCGGTCAAATTTCTTACACAAGAGCCAGGACTGTGCCCTGTAGCCTTTCTGTCCAAACAACTTGACCTTACTGTTTTAGGCTGGCCCCCAACCCCATGACGTATCTCTCTGATCCACCTGACATTTACTCCATTTCCCCGTATTTCCTTCTTTCATGTTCCTCACCCTGATCACACTTGGTTGGTTTATTGATGGCCATTCCACCAGGCCTAATCGCCACTTACCAGCAAAAGGCAGGCTATGCAATAGCATCTTCCACATCTATCATTGAGGCTACCACTTTGCACCTCTCCACTACCTCTCAGCAAGCCAAACTCATTGCCTTAACTCAAGCCCTCATTCTCGCAAAGCAATTACGTGTCAATATTTATACTGACTCTAAGTATGCCTTCCATATCCTACATGGATATGCTACATATTCATGTATTATCCTACATATCCATGCTGTTATATGGGCTGAAACAGCTTTCCTCACTACTCAAGGGTCCTCCATCATTAATGCCTCTTTAATAAAAACTCTTCTCAAGGCCACTTTACTTCCAAAGGAAGCTGGAGTCATGCACTGCAAGGGCCACCAAAAGGCATCAGATCCCATCGCTCAGGGCAATGCTTATGCTGATAAGGTAGCTAAAGAAGCAGCTAGCATTCCAACTTCCGTCCCTCATGGCCAGTTTTTCTCCTTCTAATTGGTCACTCCTATTTACTCTCCTACTGAAGTTTCCACTTATCAATCTCTTCCCACACAAGGCAAATGGTTCTTGGACCAAGGAAAATATTTCCTTCCAGCCTCACAGGCCCATTCTATTCTGTCATCATTTCATAACCTCTTCCATGTAGGTTACAAGCTGTTAGCCCGCCTCTTAAAACCTCTAATTTCCTTTGCATCATGAATATCTATCCCCAATCCCCCAATCCTCCACTCTTGACTCCCTCTTGGAGTGGATAGAAGATCTTTGCTGACAGGACACACTCCAACACTTTCACTCTGATGAAGTCCTATTCTTTACTGTTATACTTGCTCTTACTCTCGTTCCTGTTCTTATGCCACCCTCAACCTCTCCCCAGCTATCTCCACCACACTATCAATCTCACTCACTCTTTCCTAGACATTTCTTTTTTTTTTTTCCCAAGTCAAGCTGTATCCAGCTTTATTAAAGATACTTTCCATAAACAATCATGATATTTCAGGCAGAACATGGGCAGACAATTGTTAACAGTATACAACAACTTTCAAACTCCCTTCTTCAATGGACTACCAAAAATCAGAAAGCCACTATAAAACCCAATGAAGTCTTCATCTGATGCTCTGAACAGGGAAAGTTTAGAGTGACGGTTGACGTTTCATATTTAGCATGTTGTTTAACAACTTTTCACAAGCCGACCCTGACTTTCAGGAAGTGAAATGAAAATGGCAGAATGTGTCTGAAGATCCACAATCTAGAAATGGAACCACTGCTGTTTTGACAGGTGCTATCTCAGTGGCATCACTGGAAAGTCTAGATTGCCTGACACATTGGTAACCAATGACTGGGGGTCAGGTCCCAACAGATGTCTGGGCTTTAGGGAGTTAAGTCTATGCTGAAAGATGGAAAGAGAGAAGAGGACATAAAAACAAATTTGTTTTTCCATACCACAAGACTTTTGTGCCAAGGTGGCCATGTGTGTCAAACTCAGGGAATCCCTCCTACTGGGAACCAAGAGGAAGTCTCTCAAAACTAGAAGGGAAAGGTGTTTTTCCCACATCAATCCAGCTGTGGAGACATTCTATTAGTGACATATGCCCCTTCCCCCAAAAACAACAATGAAGTGTTCTGTGTGCTAAGCTTTAAAAAAAAAAGTAAAACAAAATTCTGCATTTTTATAAAACTTGATAAAAAAATAGTATTTCAAACTGTACAGTCACCAGAAGTACACAGTTATCAAAAATACACACTTCACTTGGCATCTCCAGCATCTTCAGCTTTCTGTGCCTGGTCTGTTTTGGCATCTCCATTTTCTGCAGGGTTATCCCCTTCCTTGCCAGCATCAGCTTTTCCCTTTTTCCCTTTGGATACCTTCTCTCCCTTCTTTGCAGGGGCCTTTTTAGGCTTGGGCTCTGGCTTTGGAGGAGCAGGTTTAGCAGACAACCTCGTGGATCTTCTCTGTGGTTCATGCTTCACCTTGGCTTTATCTCCTATAGCATCCCCTTCAGCCTTTCTCTTGGGCATGGTGGTGACGGCGGCGGGATGTAGGTGCTGGATGCGGGATGCAGCGTGCGTGGGCTTTGGTCGGTCCGAGGGTCGTTCTTGCCTCTTCTTCTTCACACTGCTCCTCTCCTAGCCATTTCTAATCCTTCTTTAACAAACAGTCGCTGGCTTTGCATTTCTTTTTCCTCCATAATCGCTGAGGCCTCAATTTACTCCCTGCTGAAAAAGGAGGACTCTGTATATTTTTAAATGAAGAGTGTTGTTTTTACCTAAATCCATCTGGCCTGGTATATGACAACATAAAAAAACCTCAAGGATAGAGCTCAAAAACTCATCAACCAAGCAAATTATTATGAACCCCCTTGGGCACTCTCTAATTGGATATTCTGGGTCCTCGCAATTCTTAGTCCTTTAATACCTGTTTTTCTCCTTCTCTTATTCAGACCTTGTGTCTTTTGTTTCTCAATTCATACAAAACCACATCCAGGCCCTCACCAATAATTCTATGCGACAAATGCTCCTTCTAACAACCCCACAATATCACTTCTTACCCCAAAATCTTTCTTCAGTTTAATCTCCCCCACTCTAGGTTCCCAAGCTGCTCCTAGTCCCACTTGAAGCAGCCCTGAGAAACATCACCCATTATCTCTTCATACCACCCCCAAAAATTTTTGCTGCCCCAACACTTCACCACTATTTTGTTTTGTTTTTCTTATTAATAAATGAAGACAGGAATGTCAGGCCTCTGAGCCCAAGCTAAGCCGTCATATCCCGTGACCTGCATGTATACATCTAGACGGCCTGAAGCAAATGAAGATCCACAAAAGAAGTGAAAATAGCCTTAACTGATGACATTCCACCGTTGTGATTTGTTCCTGCCCTACCCTAACTGAAAAGATATATTCTCCCCCACCCTTAAGAAGGTACTTTGTAATATTCTCCCCAGCCCTTAAGAAGATACTTTGTAATATTCTCTCCCTGCCCTTAAGAAGGTACTTTGTACACCTATCGCAAACCTATAAGAACTAGTGATAATCCCACCATCCTTTGCTGACTCCTTTTTTGGACTCAGCCCACCTGCACCCAGGTGAAATGAACAGCCTTGTTGCTCACACAAAGCCTGTTTGGTGGTCTCTTTACACGGACACATGAGACACTAGCCATTTACAAACTTGGGACTCTGGCAAGGGTGGTGGGGAATGGGTCCCACATAACTGCTCGTGTTGAGAGCTGTTTGCCTAAATTGGGGTAAGACTCCCTGGGTTCATAGCCTAGTTGCTTAAGGACACAGCATAGAGCTTCCTTAGATCCCTTTGGAGATACAACTTGCTCTAATACTTGGAGAGGAAACAAAAGTCTGAAGCATTAGTACCTAGGAGGCAGGGATTGGAGGAAGTAGATTCAGAGGTAAGGAGAATTTTGGGGCTACACTTTCAAGAAAGTCATGGTCAGGACCCAGGAGGTATGGGTCAGAAGGAGAGGTAGGGGTGCACACATGGGCGACTGTTGAGTAGAGACTTCTGGCTGTGCCCTGATCTTAACTGGCCAATGCCAGTTCAGTATGACAGCTTTCAGCCTCTAGTTGGCCCTTGGCTTCCCCCAGGAAATTGTGAAAGTGGAAGCCGGTTCCAGCCAGACCAATGTTCCCAACCCAGAAGGGTTGGGGGTTGTTAGAAAGCCTTTTTCCAGGAAGCCTCACACTTGAGTCTTAAGTCCAGCGGCCATGCTAATCATTTTTAACCGGTTGACAGGTGCCCAGTATTTTCCTCCAATTCTAAGGAAGGATAGGACAGAATAGCAAGTGAAAGTGGTACAATATTACTCACCGCTTTGGAGAATCCCCTTATGGTTGCCACCAAATGTTGCAGGTGGGTCTTTGTTCTGCACATGTATTTTTTACATCCATAGAATGTGTAATGATCAAATCAGGGTATTTGGGGTACTCATCATCTTGAGTATTTCTCATTTCTATGTATTGGTAACATTTCAAATCCTCTCTTCTAGCTACTTTGAAATGTACAGTGCATTGTTGCCAACTATAGGCAACCTACTGTGCAAGAGAATACTGGGGCTTATTTGTTCTATCTAACTATATGTTTGTACCAGTTAACAAATCTCTCTTTATCCTCCCTCCCACATACTCTTCTTAGCCTTTGTTATCTATCATTCTTTTCTCTATCTTGAGGAGATCAATTTTTTTAACTCCCATATATGAGTGAGAACAAGAGGTATCCGTCTTTCTGTGCCTAAGTTATTTCATTTAACATGATGACCTCTAGTTCCATCCATGTTGCTGCAAATGACATAATTTCATTCTTTCTTATGGCCAAATCACAGTTGACTTGTATATGTAATATATATGCATGTATATGCATATATATGTGTGTGTATATACATATATATACACATATATAAATATACATATATATGCATACGTGTATATCACATTTTCTATATTCATTCATCTATTGATGATGATTCTATATCTTTGATTCTATATATGTTGATTCTATATCTTTGCTATTGTGAATAGCACTGCTATAAACATGCAAGTGCAGGCATTCCTTTGATATACAGACTTTTCCTTTGGACAGATATCCTGTAGTGGGATTGCCAGATCATATGGTAGTTCTACTTTTAGTTTTGTGAGAAATCCTGATACTGTTTTCCATAGTGGTTGTACTAATTTACATTCCCAGTAACAGTGTATAAGATTTTCCTTTTCTCCACATCCGCATCAGCATCAGTTATTTTTTGTAATTTTATTAATAGCCATTCTCATGGGGGTAAGATGATATTTCATTGTGGCTTTGATTTGCATTTCCCTGATGCTTAGTGATGTTGAGCATTTTCCCATATACCTGCTGGCCATTTGTATGTCTTTTTATTTTTTAATTTAATTTAATTTTTTTTTTTTTTTTGAGACAGAGTCTCTTTCTGAACCCAGGCTGGAGTGCAGTGGCAGGATCATAACTCACTGTAACCTCAAACTCCTGGGCTCAAGTGATCCTCCTGTCTCAGCCTCCTGAGTAGCTGGGACTACAGGTGTGCACCACCATGCCTGGCTAATTTTTTAAATTTTTGTGGAGACAGGGTCTCGCTATATTTCTCAGACTGGTCTTGAACTCCTGACCTCAAGTAATCCTCCTGCCTTGGCATCCCAAAATGCTAGGATTACAGATGTGAGCCACCATGCCCAGCCTGTATGTCTTCTTTTGAGAAATATGTATTCATGTCGTTTGCCCACTTTTAAATGAGATTATTTGTTTTTTTTTTTTTTTATTATTGCTGAGTTGTTTGACATTCCTGTATATTCTGGCTATTGGTCCCTTGTCAGATAAATAGTTTGCAAATATTTTCTCCCATTCAGTAAGTTGTCTCTTCACTCTGTTGATTGTTTCCTTTGCTGTGCAGAAGCTTTTTAGTTTAATATAGTCCCATTTGTCTATTTTTGTTATAGTTTCTGTGCTTTTGAGGTCTTAGCCATAAAATCTTTGCTAGACTCATATCTTAAAATATTTTCTCTATGTTTTTTCCTAGCAGTTTTATAGTTTTGGGTCTTATGTTTACAGTTTTAATCCATCTTCAGTTGATTTTTGTGTATGGGGAGAGAAAGGGGTCCAGTTTCATTCTTCTGCATACAAATATCCAATTTTCCCAGTACCATTTATTGAAGAGGGTATCTTTCCCCCAGTGTATGTTCTTGAAGCTTTTATTGAAAATCAGTTGGCTGTGAATGTGTGGATTTATTTCTGGACTGTCTATTCTGTTCCATCGGTCTGTGTGTCTGTTTTTATACCAGTGCCTCAATCTCCCAAGCAGCTGGGATTACAAGCGCCTGCCATTATGCCCAGCACATTCTTTTGTGTGTGTTTTTAGTAGAGATGGGGTTTTGCCATGTTGGCCAGGTTTGTCTTGAACTTCTGACCTCAATTGATCCACCCACCTTGGCCTCCCAAGGTGCTGGGATTACAGGCGTGAACCACCACACCCAGCCCTTTTTACTGTTTTTGACTTAAAGTTTGTTTTATCTAAGTACAGCTACTGCTTGCTTTTGGTTTCCATTTACATGGAATATCTTTTTCCATTCCTTTGAGTGTAGATGTGTCGTCTTTCTTGTAAGCACCATTTGGTTGGATTATGTTTTTTTATCCATTCAGCCAGTCTATATTTTTTAAGTGGAGAATTTAATGCATTCATATTCAAGGTTATTATTGATATGTGAGGTTTGTTACTGTCATATTGTTAATTATTTTCTAGTTGTTTTGTATATTCTTTGTTCTTTTCTTCTCTCTTATTGATAGTAATTGTGGTTTTATGGTTTACTGTAGTGGTACCACTTAAGTCCTTTCTCTTCCTCATTTATGTGTTTGCTTTACCAGTGAGTTTTATACTTTTGTGTGTTTTTATGATGGTAAATATTCTTTCACTTCCAAGTTCAGGACTCCCTTGGGCATTTCTTGTAGCATTGGTCTTGTGGCGTGTTCCCTCAGAATTTACTTGTCTGAGAAAGTCTGTTTCTCTTTCATTTATGAATTTTGCTGGATGTAGTATCCCTGGGTGGCAGGTTTTTTCTCCCAGCACTTTGAATATGTTATCCCATTCTCTCCTGGCCTGCAAGGTTTTGATGTGGGTTTCTTTGTAGGTGACTAGATACTTTTCTCTTGCTGTTTTTGGTGTTCTATGGTTTGTTTTGACTTTAAACAGTTTAATCATAATATGCCATGGAGAAGATCTTTTTCAATTATATTTGTTAGGGAATCTTTGGGCCTTCTCTATCTGGTTATCTGTATCTCTTGCTAGATTTGGGAAGTTTTCAACTAATATTTTGTTAAATAGGTTTTCTCACCCTTTGTTTTCTCTTCACTCTCAGGGACAGTGGTAATTTGAATATTTGTTCACTTTATATTGTCCCAAATGTTACAAAGGCTCTGCACATTCTTTCTAATTTTTTCTTTATTTTTATCGCCTGGATTAGTTCAAAAGACCTGTCTTCAAGTTCTGAGATTCTTTCTTCTGCTTGATCTAGACTATTGAAGCTTTCAAATGTATTTTGTATTTAATTCAATGAATTATTCAGTTCCAGAATAAAAAAACCAAAAAACTCTCTCTTTGGTAAAGTTCTCATTCATATCCTGGATTGTTTTTCTTATTTCTGTGTATTGTTTTTCAGAATTATCTGATATCTCTCTGAGCTCCTTTAAAATCTGTATTTTGAATTATTTATCTGGGATTTCATAATTTATTTTTGATTAGGATCTGCTGTTGGAGATTTATTGTGTTCCTTTGGAGGTGTCAGATTCCTTTACTTTTTTTTTTTTTTTAATGTGAAAACAAACAGTCCAAGAAAACACTTAGAGTCCTTTACTTTTTCATGTTTCCTGTGTCTTTACATTGACATCTGTGCACCTAGTGTAACAGTTGCTTATTCCAATTTTTTTGTATTTGCTTTCATAAAGGAGTACTTATTCCTGAAGATTTATGTGTTTTTGGCGGGTAGGGCACTTTGGCTTTGATTTTGAGTGAGTGCACTAGTATAATCTTTCTATGGTTTTTTTCAGTTGTAAATAGTGTCAGTAGTATCTGTGATTTCCTCAGTGACTTAGGGTGCCGTTATTAGTGGAGGCTGTGGTGAAGTTTTTGCTAGGGACTAGGATGCCAGGTGGGCTAGCCTTTGGGCCCCAGTTTTGGGAGCAGGGGGCTGAGCATGCTGTCCTTTGTTCCCAGGGCAGCTTATGCTAGCATTAGTGTTAGTGGGTCCAGGGAGGCTGACTATTGGGCCTCCAGGTGGCTTGCTTTGATGCCAGTAGAGACAGTGGGGGGCTGGGCATGTTGACAGGTTTTTGGGCCCCTAGGCAGAGAGGGTAATGTGGGTGGTGGCAGTAGCAGTAGAGGAACAACTCACTGAAACCCAAGTAGTCTGTGCTGGTGTTGGTGGTGACTGTGACAGGTTAAGTGGGCCAGTTCCATAGCCCACTAGTGGCATGTGCAGGTAGGTACTATCTTTGGTAGTATTGACAGATTGCGTTGGCCTGACTTCAGATCCTGGGAGGAGTGTTCAAGTGCCAATGATGGTAGACTGGGCCGGGAGATCCCCAGGCCCCTGAATGGCATGCTCGAGTACTGGGGGGACTGGATTGGGCTAGTGGACTTGTACTCAAGTCCCTGAGTATTGCATTCAGGGGCCAGCTGTGATAGACAGGGGTGGGGTGGTCTCTAGGCCACCAGCGGAATCCTTAGGTGGGAGTAGTGGTGGCTGTGAACATTTCTCTAGTTCTTAGAGGAATGTGGAGCCCTGAGGGTCTCTCACCCTTTTACTGATGTGTGGGAGCTTATCTCAGCTCCTAGCTGATCCTGGCTGAGCAGACTGCCTTGCTTCCCTCTCTTTCTTTGCGTTTGGTGCTTCCTGTCACTTCTCTTTTGAATTACATTGTTTTGTCATAGATAATCTAGTTGATGTATGAATATCTACTTGTTACTGTGGCTCCTCTCCAGAGAAGAGGTGTGTTCTAGCTGCATCTAGTCAGCTAAATTGCACCCTTCCTTGCTGTAATTTTGTATCATTTAACAAATCTCTCTATCCCTTCCTTTCCCCTACCCTTCCTAGCCTCTAGTATCCTCTGTTCTACTTTTTATTTCTATGAGATCAACTTTTTTTTTTTAGCTTTCATATATGAATGAGAACATGCAGGGTTTAACTTTCTGTTTCTAGCTTATTTCACTTAATGTAATGTTTGCCAGTTACATTGCTGCAAATGACAGGATTTCATTCTTTTATATAACTGAATAGTAATCCATTGTGTATACATACTACATTTTCTTTATCCAGTTATATCTTGTTGGACACCCAGGTTGATTTTGTATCTTGGCTATTGTGAATATTGCTGTAATAAACATCAGGGTGCAGATATCTCTCTGATGTAATTATATCCTTTCTATTGGATAAATTCCTATTAGTGAGATTGCTGGATCATATGGGAATTCTATTTGTAGTTGTTTTTTTTTTTTTTTTTTTTTTTTTTTTGAGGAACCTCCATAGTGTTCTTCATAGTGACTGTACTAGTTTATATTTCCACTAGCAGTGCATAGGAATTCCCTTTTCTCCACATCCTTGTCAGCATTTGTTATTTTTTGTCTTTTTGATAATAGCTAACCTAACGGGGGTGAGATGATACCTCGCTGTGGTTTTGATTTGCATTTCCTGGATGATTAGTGATGTTTAGCATTTAAAAAATATACGTGTTGGCCATTTATGTGTCTGCTCTTGAGAAGTGTCTGTTCAGGTCACTTGCCCATTTTTTAATCAGATTGTTTTTTGATTGTTAAGATGTTTGAGTTCCTTGTATATTCTGGATATAAATTCCCTGTTGGATAAATAGTTTGAATATATTTCACCCATTCTGTAAGTTGTTTTTTCACTCTGTTGATTCTTTCTGTTGTTGTGCAAAAGCTTTTTGGTTTGGTAATCCCATTTGTTTATTTTTGCTTTTGCTGCCTGTGCTTTTAAGGTTTTATCCATAAAATCTTTTTCCAGACCAATGTCCCGAAGTGTTTCCCCTATGTTTTCTTCTAGTAGTTTTATTGTTGTATGTCTTACATTTAGGTCTTAGATCCAGTTTCAGTTGATTTTTGTACAGGGTGAGAGGTGGGAGTCTAGTTTCATTCTGCATGTCGGTATCCAGTTTTCCTAGCATCACCTCTATTTTTCTGAGACAGAATCTCACTCTGTTGCCCAGGCTGGAGTGCAGTGGTGCAGTCACAACACATTGCAGCCTCGACTTCCCAGGCTCAAGCAAGGGAAGAGGTGAGATGTCACCTCAGCCTCCCAAAGTGCTGGGATTATAGATGTGAACCACTGGACCCAGCCCCCAGCATCATTTATTGAAGAGGCTGTCCCAGTGAGTGTTCTTGACATCTTTGTCAAAAATCAGTTGGCTGTAAATATGTGGATTAATTTCTGGGTTCTCTACTCTGTTCTATTGGTCTGTGTGTCTGTTTTTATGCAATACCATGCATTTTAGTTACTATAGCTGTGTAGTATATTTTGAGGTCTGGTATTGTGATATCTCCAGCATTGTTCTTTCTGCTCAGGATTGCTTTGGCCATTTGGAGTCTTTTGTGGTTCCACACAAATTTTAGAATTTTTTTTTCTATTTCTGTAAAAAATGTCATTGGTATTTTCATAGGAATTGGATTGAATCTGCAGATTGTGTTGGGTAGTATTTTCATTTTAGTTATATAAATTATTCCATTCCACGAGGATGGGATGTCTTTCCATTTGTTTGTATCATCTTCAATTTCTTTATTTTAAATCAGCATTTTGTAGTTTTCTTGTGGAGGTTGTTCACCTTCTTGGTTAAATTTATTCCTAGGTATTTTACATTTTTTGCTATTGTAAATGGGATTGCCCTCTTGATTTCTTTTCCAGCTAGTTCACTGTTTGTGTATAGAGCTGCTACTGATTTTTGTATATTAAGTTTGTATCCTGCAATTTTACTGAATTTATTTATCAGTTCTAAGGGTTGTTTTGGGTAAACCCTTTAGGTTTTTCTATATATCAGAGTATGTCATCTGCAAACAGGGATAATTTGATTTCCTCATTTCCAATTTTGATACCTTTTATTTCTTTTTCTTGCCTGACTGCTCTGACTAGCACTTCTAGCACTATGTTGACTACAAATGGTGAGGGTAGGTATCTTTGTTCTGTTGTAGTTCTTACAGAAAAATCTTTAAGCTTTTATCAATTCAGTAAGATATTAGTTGTGGATTTATCATATATGGCCTTTATTAGGTTGAGGTACTTTCATTTTATACCTAATTTATTAAGGGTTTTTATAATAAAGAAATGTTGAATTTTAGAAAAAGCTTTTTCTGCATCTATTGAGATTATCATAGTATTTTGTCTTTCATTCTATTGAAGTGATGGGTGACATTTGTTGATATGCATATTTGAATCATCTTTGCATTCCTGGTATAAATCCCACTCGATCATGGGGTATTATGTTTTTGATGTGTTTTTAGATTTGGTTTTCTAGTATTTTACTGAGGATTTTTGCATTTATGTTCACTAGAGGTATTGACCTGTTGTGTCCTTGTCTGGTGTTGGTATCAGGGTTATGCTGGCGTCACAGAATGAGTTAGGAAGAATTCCTTCTGATC
Source organism: Papio anubis (assembly GCF_008728515.1). NCBI lineage: Eukaryota > Metazoa > Chordata > Mammalia > Primates > Cercopithecidae > Papio > Papio anubis. Next base: position 155,807,888 of record NC_044976.1, on the reverse strand, counting down.
TAATATTTTGGAATAGTTTGAGAATAATTGGTATTAATTCTTTAAAAGTTCAGTAGAATTAAGCAATGGAGCAATTGGTCCTGGACTTCTCTCTGTTGGAAGGATTTTTATTACTATTTGATTTCGTTGCTTGTTACTGATCTGCTTGCGTTTTCTGTTTCTTCTTGGTCCAATCTTGGTAAGTTGTATGTTTCCAGGAATGTGTCCATTTCCTTCAGATTCTCAAGTTTGTCAGCATATGATTCTTCACAATATTCTGTAATGATCTTTTGTATTTCTATGGTATACATTGTAATGTCTTCTATTTTGTTTCTGATTTCATTTATTTGGGTTCTCTTTCTTTTCTCTTAGTCTATTAGATTTGTTTATCTAGATAGGTTTGTTAGTTTTGTTTATCTTTTCAAAAAATCAGCTTTTTGTTTCATTGATCATTTGCATTGTTATTGTTTTTCTAGTCTCAGTTTCATTGATTTTTGCCCATATTTTTTATTTCTTTCTATTAATTTTGGATTTGGTTTGTTCCTGCTTTTTTAGTTTTTTGAGGTGCATTGTTAGGTTGTTTGGGACCTTTTTAGTTTTTTGACGTACACATTTATTGTTATATACTTGCTTCTTAATACTGCTTTTGCTGTATCCTACAGGTTTTGGTATGTGTATTTGTATTTTCATTTTTTCCAGGAATTTAAAAATTTTACTCTTAATTTGTTTCTTCATCCATTGGTCATTCAGGAGCATGTTGTTAAATTTCCATTTATTTGTATAGTTTCCAAAGTTCCTGTTGGTGTTGATAACTACTTTTATTCCACTGTGGTCTGAGAAGATACTTAATATAATTTTGATTTTTAAAAATTTGTTGAGACTGTTTTGTGGCCTAATATATGGTCCATCCTGGAGAATGTTCCATGTTCTGATGAAAATAATGTGTATTCTGTATACACGTATTCTGTATATTGGATGAAAGGTTCTGTAAATATCTCTTAGGTCCATTAGGTCTATGGTGCAGTTTAAATCTGATGTTCTTTGTTGATTTTCTGTCTAGATCATCTGTCCAGGAACAAGAGTTAAGTGTTGCAGTCCCCAGCTATTATTATATTAGGACCTATCTCTTCCTTTAGATCTAATAATATTTGCTTTATTTGTATTTGAGTGCTCCAGTGTTGGGTGCTTATATATTTACAACTGTTACATTGTCTCACTGAATTGATACCTTTGTTGTTATATAATGTCCTTCTTTATCTCTTTACAGCTTTTAACTTGAAGTCTGTTTTGTCTGATGTAAGTATAGCTACTCATGCTCAAATATGGTTGCCATTTGCATGGAATATCTTTTTCCATCCCTCCTCTTTCAGTCTGTGTGTCTTTAAAGGTAAGGTGAGGTTCTTGTAAGCAGCATATGACTGGGTCTTGTGTTTTTATCCATGCAGCCAGTCTATATGTGTGTGTGCATATATATATATATATATAGAGAGAGAGAGAGAGAGAGAGAGAGCGCAACAGGGCTGTTTATTTCACCTGGGTGCAGGTGGGCTGAGTCTGAAAAGAGTCAGCAAGGGTGGTGGGATTATCATTAGTTCTTATAGGTTTTGGGATAAGTGGTGGAGTTATGAGCAATGTTTTGTAGGCAGGGGGTGGATCTCACAAAGTACATTCTCAAGGGTGGGGAGAATTACAAAGAAGCTTTTTAAGGGTGGGGGAGATTACAAAGAATCTTCTTAAGAGTGGAGGAGATTACAATGTACATTTATCAGTTAGGGTGGGGCAGAAAAAAATCACAATGGTGGAATGTCATCAGTTACAGCTATTTTCACTTCTTTTGTGGATCTTCAGTTGCTTCAGGCCATCTGGATATATACATGCAATTCACAGGGGATATGATGGCTTAGCTTGGGCTCAGAGGCCTGACATTCCTGTCTTCTTATATTAATAAGAAAAGCAAAACAAAATAGTGAAGTGTTGGAGCAGCAAAAAATGTTGGGGTTGGTATGGAGAGATAATGCACGAGGCTCCTCAGGGCTGCTTCAAGTGGGATTAGGGGCAATGTGAGAACCTAGAGTGGGAGAGATTAAGCTGAAGGAAGATTTTATGGTAAGGGATGATACTGTGGATTTGTTAGAAGGAGCATTTGTCATATAGAATTACTGGTGAGGGCCTCGATGCAGTTTTGTATGAATTGAGAAACTAAACAAAAGACACAAGGTCCAGATAAAAGAAGGAGAAAAATAGGTATTAAAGGACTAAGAATTGGGAGTACCCAGGATGTCCAATTAGAGAGTGTCCAAGGGGGTTCAATGTTATTGTTTGCTTGATTGGTGAGTTTTTGGGCTCTATCCTTGAGTTTTTATACCAGGCCAGATTGATTTAGGTAAAAACAACACTCTTCATTTAAAAATATACAGAGTCCCATTTTTTTTTTTTTTAGCAGTGAGTAAGTCAGGGCCTCAGCGATTTTGGAGGAAAGAGAAATGCAAAGCCAGCAATTGTTTGTTGAAGAAGGATTAGAAATGGCTAGGAGAGAGTAAGTTTGATAGTGTGGTGGAGAAAGCTGGGGAGAGGTAGAGGGTGGCATAAGAACGGGAACCAGAATAAGAGTGAGTATAAAAGTAAAGAATAGGACTTCATCAGGGTGAAAGTATTGGAGTGTACTTTGTCACTGAAGATCTTCTATCCACTTAAAGAGAGACTTAAGGGTGGCAGTTTGAGGGAAACCCAGGTGCCACTGAATACCAAGAGCCTGAGAAACTGCTTGGGTGATTTGACTAGTAAAGGCCAGTCCATTATCATACTGTATAGAGGTGGGAAGGCCAAACTGAGGAATTATGTCTGACCGAAGGGAAGAAATGACTGTGGTGGCCTTCTCAGACCCTATGGGAAAGGCTGCTACCCATCCAGTGAAAGTGTCTACCCAGACCAGAGGTATTTGTTTCCTGACTCGAGGCATGTGAGTAAAGTCAATTTTCCAGTCCTGGGTGGGGGCAAATCCCCAAGCTTGATGTGTAGGGAAGGAAGGGGGCCTGAACAATCCCTGAGTAGTAGTAAAATAGCAGATGGAACACTGACAATTGATTTCCTTGAGGACGGATTTCCATGATGGAAAGGAAATGAGAGGTTCTAAGAGGCAGGCTAGCAGCTTGTAACCTACATGGAGGATGCTATGAAATGGCAACATAGAATGGGCCTGTGAGGCTGGAAGGAGATATTTTCCTTGGTCCAAGAACCATTTGCCTTGTGTGGGAAGAGATTGATAGGTAGAAGTTTCAGTGGGGGAGTAGGTGGGAGTGACCAGATGAGAAGGAGAAAAACTGCCATGAGGGATAGAAGATGGATGCTAGCTGGTTTTTTAGCTATCATATCAGCATGAGCATTGCCCTGAGTGATGGGATCCAACACCTTTTGATGGCACTTGCAGTGAATGACTCCAGCTTCCTTTGGAAGTAAAGCGCCTTAGGAAGAGTTTTTATTAAAGAGGCATTAATGATGGAGGACCTTGAGTAGTGAGGAAACCTCTTTCTGTCCATATAACACCATGGTGATGCAGGATATGGAAGGCATATTTAGAGTCAGTATAAATATTGATGACTAATTCCTTTGCAAGAGTGAGGGCTCGAGTTAAGGCAATGAGTTTGGCTTGCTGAGAGGTAGTGGAAGGGGGCAGAGTAGTAGCCTCAATGATAGATGTGGAAGATGCTATAGCATAGCCTGCCTTTGCTGGTGAGTGGCAATTAGGCCTGGTGGAACTGCCATCAATAAACCAAGTGCAATCAGAGTGAGGAACATGAAAGAAGGAAATACGGGGAAATGGAGTGAATGTCAGGTGGATCAGAGAGATACAGTCATGGGGGTGGGAACCAGCCTAAAACGGTAAGGTCAAGTTGTTTGGACAGAAAGGCTACAGGGCACAGTCCTGGCTCTTGTGTAAGAAATTTGACTGCACAGTCCTGTACTTTGGCTGTGTGTAATGAAAAGGGTTGGGATGAGTTAGGGAGAACCAGCATGGGGGCAACTTCTAGGGCTGTTTTTAAGGAATGGAAAGAGGAGTGGTGAAAGGATTTAGGATCTATGGGGTCAGCTATGTTTGCTTTTGTGAGTTGACATAATGGTTTAGTCAGGATGGTAGAACTAGTTATCCAAAGGCGGAAGTACCTAACCATGCCTAGGAAGGAAAGAAGTTGTTTTGTAGAAGGGCTTGGGGTTTGGGAGATTAGCCAGACATGATCAGCAGGGAGAGCATGTGCATTTTCATAAAGAATCATGCCACGACAGGTAACAGATGACGAAGAAATCTGGGCTTGACTGAAGTAATGGGGGCTGTCCACAAAGCCTTGTGGCAGTATGACCCAGGTAATTTGCTGAGCCTGTTGGGTGTCAGGGCCAGTCCAAGTGAAAGTGAAGAGAGACTGGGATGAAATGTGCAGAGGAATAGTAAAGAAAGCATGTTTGAGATCCAGAAAAGAATAATGGGTATGGAGGGGTTGTGGAGGGAGGTATTGAGGATAGAAGAGTATATGGGTTTGGCACCGTGGAGTGGATAGGCAAGACAATTTGGTTGATAAGGTGTGGATCCTGAACTAACTTGTAAGGCTTGTCTGGTTTTTTGACAGGTAAAATGGGGGAATTGTAAGGAGTGTTTATAAGCTTTAAAAGGCCATGCTGTAACAGGCAAGTGACAACAGGCTTTAATCATTTTAAAGTGTGCTGTGGGATGGGATATTGGCATTGAGTGGGATAAGGGTGATTAGGTTTAATGGGATAGTAATGGGTGTGTGACTGGTTGCCAGGGAGGGAGTAGAGGTATCCCATACTTGTGGATTAAGGTGGGGAGATAACAAGGGGAGGATGAGAAGGAGGCTTTGAACTGGGGAAAAAGGCAACAATGAGGTGTGGCTGTAGCCTAGGAATAGTCAAGGAAGCAGATAATTTAGTTAAAATATCTCCACCTAATAAGGGAGCTGGGCAGGTGGGGATAACTAAAAAGGGGTGCATTAAAGAATGTTGTCCAAGCTGGCATCAGAGTTGGGGAGTTTTCAGAAGTTTAGAAGCCTGGCCATCAATACCCACAACAGTTATGGAGGCAAGGGAAACAGCCCCTTGTAAAGAAGGTAATGTGGAGTTGGTAGCCTCCATATTGATTAAGAAGGGGACAGCCTTACCCTCCATGGTAAGAGTTACCTGAAGCTCGGCATCTGTGGAAGTCCAGGGGGCTTCCGAGGTGATTCAGCAGCATCAGTCTTCAGCCACTAAGCTGAGAAGATCTGGGAAGGAGTTAGAGTCTTGGGCCAGTTGGACAGTCCAATTTCCAGTGGGGTCGCACACAGATAGGACAGAGCTTAGGAGAAATCCCAGGCTGCGGGCATTCCTTGGTCCAGTGGCCAGATTTCCAGCACTTAAAGCAAGATCCTGGGAGAGGAAGTCCTGAAGGAATGCCTGCCCTCTGTGGCTTAGGCATTTTGAAGTTTTTGTGTATGGAGATATGACTGGGGTTTCTCTCACAGCAGAGGCAAGTAATTGCAACTCTTCCCTATTATTGTACACCTTGAAGGCAAGGTTAATTAAGTCCTGCTGTGGGGTTTGAGGGCTGGAATCTAATTTTTGGAGCTTTTTCTAATGTTGGGAGCAGACTGGGTAATAAAATGCATAGAGAATAAGACGGCCTTCTGGCCCCTCTGGGTCTAGGGCGGTAAAGCATCTAAGGGTTGTTGCCAAATGGGCCAGGAACTGGTCTGGGTTTTTACATTTGAAGAAAAAGAGCCTGAATGCCACCCGATTTGGGAGAGGTTGGATAAAGAAAAAAGGAACATTAACTTTGACTATGCCTTTAGCTCCAGCCACCTCTTTAAGAGGAAATTGTTGGGCAGGTGGGGGAGGGCTAGTCACAGAACGAAACTGTAAGCCAGACCAGGTGTGAGGAGGGGAGGTGATAGAAAGATTATAGGGTGGAGGAGCAGAGGCTGAGGAAGAATTGGGACCTGGGTTGTCCTGGCGAGGAGCAGCCTGGGGAGAAGGGGAGAGGTCAGATGAGTCCATAGAAAAGAAGGATTCAAAGGACTCAGAGCTTGGGGTGGAGACTGAAGAAACAGACAGGAGAGAAAGAAGAAATATTTGGGATGAGTCGCATTGGGAGCAGAGACTAGGGAGGGACCAATGCGTAAAAGAATGCCTGGACATTAGGCACCTCAGACCATTTGCCCAGTTTTTGACAAAAATTATCTAGATTTCATAGGATGGAGAAATCAAAAGTGCCATTTTCTGGCCATTTAGAACCATTGTCGAGTTTGTACTGGGGCCAAGCGGTGTTGCAGAAGAAAATAAGACACTTAGATTTTAGGTCAGGTGAGAGTTGAAGAAGTTTTAAGTTCTTGAGAACACAGACTAAGGGAGAAGAGGGAGGAATGGAGGGTGGAAGTTTGCCCATAGTGAAGGAGGCAAGTTTAAAGAGAAGGGTAGAGACACAGAGAATGGGCTGGGGAGCAGCCCTGGGCCGCAATGTGGGTGAGCAGCCAAAGCAGGCGTCCCCGCAATTGACTTGCCACTAAGGTAATGTGGGTGAATGACCAAAGCAGGTGTCCCTGCGGTGGTCAGACACCAATGGAACATGGGTGAATAATCAGGCAGGCGTCCCTGCAATATTAAACACCAAGGGAAGCCTGCCGTCCCGTCTGTGACCGGCACTGGAGTTTTGGGTCCACAGATAAAATGTGTCTCCTTCATCTCTACCAGAAAATGAAAAGAATTGAAATTAAGAGAAGGGAGTGATTGAAGGGTGGCGACAAGATTGAAAGGAGAAAGAGATTGAGCGATAGTGGGAGAGGTTGGAGAAGAGAGTAAAAAAAGGCCACTTACCCAATTTAAAATTGGTCAGATGTTCCCTGGGCTGGTTGGTCTGAGGACCCGAGGTCGTAGGTGGATCTCTTCATGGAATGATGGTGAGGACAGGGGACTGGTCTCCTGAAGGAGTCCCTCTGACCTGTGTCTTTGGCACCAAATGTCTCACACATCCATGTGCAGAGACCACCAAGCAGGATTTGTGTGAGCAACAAGGCTGTTTATTTCACCTGGGTGCAGGTGGGCTGAGTCCGAAAATAGTCAGCCCAGTCTATATCTTTTAAATGGGAAAATTCAATCAATTTACATGCAACGTTATTCTTAATAGGTGAGTATTTACTCCTAGCATTCTATGGTTTTCTGCTTGTTCTGTATATCCTTTGTTCCTTCCTTTCTTACTGTTTACTTTTGTGGTTGGGAGGTTTCCTGTAGGGTTAAGATTTGAGTCTTAATCTCTTTCTCCCTATGTATTAGCTTGACCAGTGAATTTTACAGTTTCACATATTTTTATGATGGTGGTTATCATCTTCTCTGTTGGGAACAGGCCCCCCAAAATCTGGCCATAAACTGGCCCCCAAACTGGCCATAAACAAAATCTCTGCAGCACTGTGACGTGTTCATGATGGCCATAATTCCCACACTGGAAGGTTGTGGGTTTACTGGAATGAGGGCAAGGAACACCTGGCCAGCCCAGGGTGGAAAACCGCTTAAAGACATTCTTAAACCACAAACAATAGCATGAGCGATCTGTGCCTTAAGGCCATGCTCCTGCTGCAGATAACTAGCCCAACCCATCCCTTTATTTCCGCCCATCCCTTCGTTTCCCATAAGGGATACTTTTAGTTAATCTAATATCTATAGAAACAATGCTAATGACTGGCTTGCAGTTAATAAATACATGGGTAAATCTCTGTTGGAGGTTCTCAGCTCTGAAGGCTGTGAGACCCCTCATTTCCCACTTCACACCTCTGTATTTCTGTGTGTGTGTCTTTAAGCCCTCTAGCGCTGCTGGGTTAGGGTCTCCCTGACCGAGTTGGTTTTGGTAAGTGGTGTCCATCGTAGGGCCTCAAATCTAGGTTGAAGCATCACCGGAGTGATGGTTGGAGAATGTGGAACTAGCTGGAGGATACCTGAGTACTCTTAAAGCAATCCCCATGGTGAGTAAGAAGGGAAGCTCAGAAGTGTAGGGTAACAATGGGTCAAGTATGGGTTCTGGTTCATTCCACCTTGGAACTTTTTCACCCTGATGATGGGGAGGAAGGAGAGTATAACAAAGTAACAGAAGAGATTACAGAGCAGGTTTATTTGCCAGCTAAAGCTAAAGCGGCAAAGGAGGGAGAGGTTCATCCCTACCCTTCTGCACCCCCTCATTATTATTTTGAAGAAAAAGGTAATTTGGAGGGCCTGACCTTCCAAATTTTTCTTTTCCAGAGGACACTGGGTGAAAAGTAGTTGCCCCAGTGACTGTTCGAGCAGTGCCTTGAGCGACCGCTCTTAGTTCTATTCAGGCAGGAATTCAGCAAGCTTGACGAGAGGGTGATTTGGAGGGTTGGCGGTTCCCTGTGAGAATACACCCCCCAGATCAACAGGGAAATAGTATAGCTACATTTGAGCCTTTTCCTTTTAAATTTCTCAAAGAATTTAAACAAGCTATTAATCAGTATGGACCAGTTTCTCCTTTTGTAATGGGACTGTTAAAGAATGTTGCTGTTTCAAGTCAGATGATTCCTACTGACTGGGTCGCTCTTACTTGAGCTTGTCTAACTCCTGCTCAGTTCTTACAGTTTAAAACTTGGTGGGCAGATGAAGCTTCCATTCAGGCTGCTCGCAATGCCCAGGCCCAACCTCAAATTAATATAACTGCAGACTAACTTTTGGGGGTTGGTGGCTGGGCTGGTTTAGATGCACAAGTGGTCATGCAGGATGATGCTATAGAACAGCTTACAGGAGTGTGCATTAGAGCTTGGGAAAAAATCACTTCAGGTGGGGAACAATACCCTTCCTTTAGTGCTATAAAACAGGGACCAAAAGAACCATATGTGGATTTTATAGCTCTGTTACAGGAGTCTCTTAAAAAGGTGATTGCAGATTTGGCTGCTCAGGATACAGTGTAGCAATTATTAGCTTTCGACAATGCTAATCCCGATTGCCAGGCTGCTTTGCGACTTATCAGAGGGAAAGCACATTTAAGTTGATTATATGAAGGCCTGTGATGGCATCGGAGGTAATCTGCATCAGGTTACTCTGCTAGCACAGGCAACGGCAGGACTGAGAGTGGATAAAGGAAATACTCCATTTCCTGGAGCTTGTTTTAACTGTGGGAAGCATGGTCATACTAAAAAAGAATGTAGAAAAAATCAGCGAGTCAGGCTGCCAGATAGGGGAAAAAAGAAAACTGCTGAGCCTGAAATATGTCCAAAATGTAAAAAAGGAAAACATTGGGCTACTCAGTGTCACTCTAAATTTGATAAAGATGGAAACCTGATTTCAGGAAACACCATGAGGGGCCCGTCCTGAGCCCCATTCCAAACTGGGGCATTTCCAGCTCAGGGCATTCCCTCACCCCTGTACCATGTCTGTCCCCTGCCACAGCTGGTAGTGCCACAGTAGATTTATGCTGCACAAAAGTTGTGAGTCTTCTGCCTGGGGAACTCCCACAAAAGTTCCCAACAGAAGTCTGTGGACCCTTGCCAGCGGGGATGATAGGATTAGTTCTAGGCAGGTCTAGTTTAAATTTAAAAGGGGTACAAATACATACAGGACTCATTGATTCAGATTACAATGGGGAAATTTAAATTGTTATATCTACTTCTGTTCCCTGGAAAGCAGAGCCCAGAGAGTGCATAGCACAGCTCCTGATTTTGCCATATGTGGGAATGGGAAAAAGTGAAATTAAATGAACAGGAGGATTTGGAAGCACAAACAAACAAGGCAAAGCAGCTTATTGGGTAAATCAAATTACTGATAAACGTTCTACCTGTGAAATAACTATTCAGGGAAAGAAATTTAAAGGTTTGGTCGATACAGGAGCGGACATTTCAATCATTTCTCTACAGCACTGGCTGCCCACATGGCCAATTCAACCCACTCAGTTTAACATAGTTGGAGTTGGTAAAGCCCCTGAAGTATATCAAAGTAGTTATATTTTGCATTGTGAAGGGCCCGATGGACAACCTGGGACTATTCAACCAATTATAGCTTCTGTACCCATACATTTATGGGGGAGAGGTTTATTACAACAATGGGGAGCATAAGTTCTAATTCCAGAAAAATTATATAGCCCTCAAAGTCAACCTATGATGCATATAATGGGGTGTGTTCCTGGTATTGGACTAGGAAAGAATTTGCACTGTTTGAAAGAACTGCTTCTAGCAGAAAGACAAAGTTCCCACCAAGGTTTAGGATATCATTTTTGATAGCGGCCATTGTTACACCTCCAGAATCTGTCCTTTTAAAAAGGTTAACAGATAAACCAATTTGGATAGAACAATGGCCACTAAGTAAAGAGAAACTGGAGGCTTTAGAGAAATTAGTTCAATTAGAAAATGGGCACATAGCTCCAACATTTTCCCCTTGAAATTATCTAGTTTTTGTAATTAAGAAAAAAATCAGGTAAATGGAGAATGTTAACTGACTTAAGAGCCATCAATTCAGTTATACATCCTATGGGAGTATTACAGCCAGGATTGCCTTCTTCTGCTATAATTCCAAAGAACTGGCCTTTAATAGTCATAGATTTGAAAGACTGTTTCTTTATTATCCCTTTAGCTGAGCAAGACTGTGAATGGTTTGCATTTACAATTCCTGCAGTAAACAACCTGCAGCCTGCTAAGCATTTTCATTGTTTTACAGATGGGTCTAGTAATGGTAAAGCTTCTTTTCTGGATCAAAAAGTAAAGTTTTCCAGATGCCCTATACTTCAGCTCAAAAAGTGGAGGTTGTAGCTGTAATTGATGTATTGACTGGTTTAGATATGCCTATTAATGTAATTTCTGATTCTTCATATGTGGTTCATTCCACACAGTTAATTGATAATGCTCAGTTACTATTTCATATAGATGAACAACTGATGAAAAAAACAAAAAAGGGGAAGAAACAGGGATTACAGGACAGCCCACATACAATTGAATCTAGCATTATTAACTTTAAATTTTTTGAGCCTGCCCAAATGCCAGATGTTATCAGCAGCTGAACAGCATGTACAGAAACCGGCTGCAAAGACAGAAGCAGAACAACTGGTTTGGTGGAGAGATCTGATAACAAAAAGTTGGGAAATAGGTAAAATAATAACTTGGGGTAGAGGTTATGCTTGTGTTTCTCCAGGCCAAAATCAATAGCCAATGTGGATACCATCAAGACACCTGAAATCTTATCATGAGTCAGATGACAAGGAAGAATTTCTGCGAGGATCCCGAGGATCCCCTGGTTGCAACCATGTTGAGGCTGATGCTGAGGAGGACCCTAACTGTCACGAGCAACACCCGTCGAACACAGCCACCCACCTGGGGACAAATCATGACACTGTCACAGATGGTGGAAGAAAACCTGAGGAAAGTGGAACAACCAGTCACAATAAGTAATTTAATGGTAGCTATGATAGCGGTGATCACCATTGCCGTGAGTATTCCTTCTGCAAGGGCTGACACAGAGAACAATTATACTTGTTGGGCATATTTATCAATCTTGGCTGGCAATAATGCCTGGATGTAATCACCCTATGACACAGTTACACATGCTTTCTGATCTCAGTATTTACCATAATAAATCTGCTCCTATAATTGAGGCATACCGCCCTCAAAAACATATTTGTAAACAAAATAGAACCTGGCCAGAAATAATGAGCATACTTGTTTAGTAAGACTGCATTGCAGAACAGGCAGAGGTGCTACGCAATGATTCTTATGGAATCATTATTGATTGGTCCCCTAAGGGGATGTTTAGCTTAAATTGCACTTCTCAGTCTGTGTGCCATGGCCACACTAGTTCAGATGGTCTGAAGAAAATGGTCAGATGGTAGAAATGATAAGAAGTATGGCAAAAGTTCCTATTACCTGGAACCATGGCGGTATAGTGCCACCTCAATCTCAAATGATATGGCTCATTGTAGGAGCTAAACATAAGGATTTGTGGAAACTATTAATAGCTCTTAATAAGATCAAAATTTGGGAAAGAATAGAAAAGCATCTAGAAAAACACTCTATAAACTTGTCTTTGGATATTTCAAAATTAAAAGAACAAATATTTAAAGCATCCCAGGCACACCTGGCCTTAATGCCGGGAACTGGAGTGTTGAAGGAACTGCAGACAAATTAGCAGTTAGTAACCCATTAAAATGGATAAAACACTTGGAAGCTCTGTGATTTCAATGATGATTGTGCTTTTAATCTGTGTTGTTAGTCTTTGTATAGTCTGCAGATGTGGATCCTGACTCCTGTGAGAAGTAGCTCACTGTGACAAAGTTGCCTTTGCTGTTATTGATTTGCAAATCAAAGAAGGGGCACATGTTGGGAACAGGCCCCCCAAAATCTGGCCATAAACTGGCCCCAAACTGGCCATAAACAAAATCTCTGCAGCACTGTGACATGCTCATGATGGCCATAATGCCCACGCTGGAAGTTTGTGGGTTTACTGGAATGAGGGCAAGGAACACCTGGCCCGCCCAGGGCAGAAAACCACTGAAAGGCATTCTTAAACCACAAACAATAGCATGAGTGATCTGTGTCTTAAGACCATGCTCCTGCTGCAGATAACTAGCCCAACCCATCCCTTTATTTTGGCCCATCCTTTCATTTCCCATAAGGGATACTTTTAGTTAATCTAATATCTATAGAAACAATGCTAATGACTGGCTTGCAGTTAATAAATACATGGGTAAATCTCTGTTGGAGGTTCTCAGCTCTGAAGGCTGTGAGACCCCTCATTTCCCACCTAACACCTCTGTATTTCTGTGTGTGTGTCTTTAATTCCTCTAGTGCTGCTGGGTTAGGGTCTCCTCGACCAAGCTGGTCTTGGCACTTCTCACTTCTGAATATAGGCCTCCCTGGGGTTTTTTGTTTGTTTGTTTGTTTGTTTTTTTTTTTAAAAGGGTCTTGCTCTTTCATCCAGGCTGGTGTGCTGTAGTGTATTCATGGCTTACTGCAGTCTGGATCTCCCAGGCTCAAGCAATCCTCCCATCTCAGCCTCCTGGATAGCTAGGATCACAGGCATGTGCCACCATATCTGGTTACTTTAATTTTTTTTCCCCTTAGAGACAAAGTCTCACTATGTTGCCCAGTCTGGTCTCACATTCCTGCACTCATCATCTTCCTGTCTTGGCCTTCCAAAGTGCTGAGATTACAGACATCAGCCACTACACCTGGCCATCCCTGGAGCATTTCTCCTTCCTTCCTTCCTTCCTTCCTTCCCATTTTTCCTTCCTTCCTTCCTTCCCATTTTTCCTTCCTTCCTTCCCTTTTTTCCTTCCTCCTTCCTTTCTTCCTTTCTTCCTTCCCTCCCTCCCTCTCTCCCTCCATCCCTCCCTTCCTTCCTTCCTTCCTTCCTTCCTTCCTTCCTTCCTTCCTTCCTTCCTTCCTTTCTTCCTCAGGGTCTCACTCTGGGTTCCTTCCTTCCTTCTTTCTTTTCTCAGAGTCTCACTCTGTTGCCCAGGCTACAGTGGTGTGATCTTGGCTCACTGCAACTTCTGTCTCCCAAGTTCAAGCAATTCCTTTACCTCAGCCTCCTGAGTAGCTAGGACTGCGGACATGTGCCACCACACCCAGCTAAGCTTTTTTTTTTTTTTGAGATGGAGTCTTGCTCTGTCGCCTAGGCTGGAGTGCACTGGCTTGATCTCGGCTCACTGCAATCTCCACCTCCCGGGTTCCTGCCATTCTCCTGCCTCAGCCTCCCGAGTAACTGGGACTACAGGCGCCCACCACCACGCCCAGCTCATTTGTTTGTATTTTTAGTAGAGACGGGGTTTCACCATGTTAGCCAGGATGGTATCGATCTCCTGACCTTGTGATCCATCCACCCGCCTCGGCCTCCCAAAATGCTGGGATTACAGGCTTGAGCCACCGTGCCCAGCCGCTAAGTTTTGTATTTTAGGTAGAGATGGGATTTCACCATGTTGGCCAGGCTGGTTTCTAACTCCTGACCTCAGGTGACCCACCTGGTTCAGCTTCCTAAAGGGCTGAGATTATAGGCGTCAGCCACTGTGCCCAGTCCCCTGGAGCATTTCTTTTAAGGTGGGTCTAGAGGTGATGAATTCTCTTAGTTTTTGCTTGTTTGTGAATTTTTTTTTTTTTAATTTTTTTAAGACGGAGTCTTACTCTGTTGTTCAGGATGCAGTGCAATGGTGTGATCTTGGCTCACTGCAACCTCCACCTCCTGGGTTCCAGTGATTCTCCTCCCAAGTAGCTGGGATTACAGAAGACCACCACCATGCCCAGCTAAAGTTTGTATTTTTAGTAGAAACGGGGTTTCACCATGTTGGTCAGGCTGGTCTTGAACTTGACCTCACATGATCCACCTGCCTTGGCCTCCCAAAGTGCTAGGATTACAAGCATGAGCCACGATGCCCAGCCTTTATTTCTTACAGATAGCATTGCTGGGTACAGCATTCTTGATAGGCATAGACAGTGTTTTTCTTACTCTAGTTTGAATATACCATCCATTCTCTCTTAGCTTTCAAGTTTTTGTTATTGATAAATCCACTGCTAGTCTACTGAGGATTCTCTCATAGGTTACTTGATACTTTTCTCTTGCTGCTTTTAAAATTGTTACATTGTCTTTGATTTTTGACAATTTGACTATAATGTGCTTTAGAGAGGACCTGTTTGGGTCGAATCTATTATTTTATTAAACATGCTTTTCTAATATTTTACCACCCTTTATCCTTCTGGAAAATCCACAATATCAATGTTTTTTCATTTAGGCTGGGTGCAGTGGCTCAGGCCTGTAATCCTAGCACTTTGGGAGGCCAAGGCAGGCTGATCACCTGAGGTCAGGATTTCGAGGCCAGCCTGGCCAACATGGTGAAACCCCGTCTCTACTAAAAAATGCAAAAATTAGCTGGGTGTGGTGGTGGGCGTCTATAATCCCAGCTACTCAGGAGGCTGAGGCAGAAGAATCGCTTGAATTCAGGAGGCAGAGGTTGCAGTGAGCCAGGATCATGGCACTGTACTTCAGCCCGGGCAACAAAGAGTGAAACTCTGTCTCAGACCAAAAAAAAAAACACACAAAAAACAAAAACAGTGTTCACTTAGTGGTGTCCATAAATCCTGCAGCCTGCCTGCCTGCCTTCTCCTTCCTTCCTTCCTTCCTTCCTTCCTTCCTTCCTTCCTTCCTCCCTTCCTTGCTATTTCTGCTTTTGTTTGTTGTTGTTGTTGTTGTTTTTCAGAGTTTCGCTCTTGTTGACCAGGCTGGAGTGCAGTGGTGCAATCTCAGCTCACTGCAGCCTCCACTCCCTGGGTTCAAGTGATTCTTCCACCTCAGCCTTCCGAGTAGTTGGGATTATAGGTGCACACCAGTACGCCCAGGTAACTTTTGTATTTTTAGTAGAGATAGTGTTTCACCATGTTGGCCAGGCTGGTCTTGAACTCCTGACCTTAGGTGATCTACACACCTTAGCCTCCCAAAGTGCTGGGATTACAAGCATGAGCCACCATGCCTGACTCTTTCTTTCCTTCCTTCCTTCCTTCCCTCCCTCCCCCCCCCCCTCCTTCCTTCCTTCCTTCCTTCCTTCCTTCCTTCCTTCCTGTCTTATTTCAAAAGACATGTCTTCCAGTTCAGAAATTATTTTATATACTTGGTCTAGTGTGTGGCTAAATTTTTATTAATTCATTAAATTCTTCAGTTTTGAGATTTCTGCTTTTTTAAATACTATTTTTTGTTGTTGTTGTTGAATTTCTCATTCAAATTATGAAATGTTTTTCTGATTTTGTTGAATTGTCTGTTTGTGTTCTTTTGTATCTCACTGAATTTTTTTTTCTTGTCATTGTTTTTGAGACAGGGCCTTACCCTCTTGCCCAGGCTGGAGTGCGGTGGTGTGATCGTAGCCCACTACAACCTCAAACTCTTGGGCTCAAGCAGTCCTCCTGCCTCAGCCTCCAGAGTAGCTGGGAATATAGCTGTGTGTCACCATCCCCAGCTAATTATTTATTTTTTTTGTAGAGATGTGGTCTCCCTGTGTTGCCCAGGTTGATCTCGAATCCCTGGCCTTAAGTCATCCTTCCATCCTGGCTTCTCAAAGTACTGGGATTAGAGGCATGAACTACTCATTAAGTTTCTTTAAGATTATTATTTTTAATTGTTTTTCTTTCTGGCATTTCCTATATTTCCTATGATTACTGTTACTGGAGAATTATTGTTTTCTGTTAGAGGTGACATGTTTCTTTTTCATGGTTGATGTATTTCTACATTGATTTCTACATGTCTGGTGGAAAAGTCATCTTTTCTATGTTTATGGAATACATTTTCAAGGGAAAAGTTTACTTGTATGAATGAGTCTTGGGATGTCACTACAGTGGGGTGCATTGGTCTTGGTTCTAGGTGGATGCAGTGGTGCAGTCTCCATGTAGTTTCTTCAGCTATAATCCACACTAGTGGAATCTGCAATTTTCGCAGTAGCCTAAGCTGAGAGAATCTGTGGTGATGATGGTGTGGCTTTGCCAGAGGTGGGCTCACCTGGCTGTTTCTGTTTCTCAGGTTGGAAGCATGTGTGTTTACACAGTGGGTCAGCCAACATGGGGTCTGGCTCTCTGGAGCTGGAGCCTTCAGCCATCTGTGTACTTGAAGGGTGTAGTGGCTACTGGCCCCCAGAGAAGGGCACACTGCAGAAGTGGCTATGGTCTCAATATTGCACCATGCTGCAGCAGCTTGGCTCACAGGGAGTGGGTGGAGTGTGGGGAGTGTACACTTTGTGCTCCTAATCCAGGGCAAGGCAGCTAAGTCAATTCCTGGTAGATCTCCAAACTGGGCTTAGGACTTGTGAGGACTGTGAGATTCTCCTATAGTACAGACTGTAGGTATTTGTGGTGGCCATGTATCTAGTGAGAATCTTCTGCTTACCTATTCCTTGCAGTGGGAAATCCTTCCCATCTCTGGGCTGATCTGATCCTGGTGAGGGAAATGGGGCTTCAAAGGGCAGGTGCCTCCATGTTGCCCTCCTGTACTTCCAGTCACTACAGGTGCATCTCCACTTTCTCACTGTACTCCAGTGCTCTTCCTTCAACAATCCAGTCAACTATTAGCTATTTATTTATTGCCATGTCCTTTCTTGTGGGGGAGACTAGCACCAGGCATCTCTAGTCAGCCATCTTGCTCAAAAGTTTTAAATTTTGATGAAGTTCAATTTGCCTATTCTTTTCTTTTGTTGCTCATGTTTTTGGAGTTATATCTAAGAATTCTTTGCCAAATTTGAGATCATGAAGATTTACCTCTGTGTTTTCTTCTAAAAGGTTAATAGCTTTTGCTTTCTTACTAAATTTTCATCAATTTTCTTGAATAGAAGTTTCTTCACTTGCTGTTTACCCTTAGGACTATTTCTAGAGGCTTTAAGAGAGAGAGAGAGTGTGTGTGTGTGTCTGTGTTTTCTTTTCTTTTCTTTTTTTTTTTTTTCAGACAGAGTTCACTTTGTCGCCCAGGCTGGGGTGCAATGGTGCAATCTTGGCTCACTGCAACTCCGCCTTCTGGGTTCAAGTAGTTCTCCTGACTCAGCCTCCTGAGTAGCTGGGATTACAGGCATGTGCCACCATGCCTGGCTAATTTTGTGTTTTTAGTAGAGATAAGGTTTTTCCATGTTGGTCAGGCTGGTCTCAAACTCCTGACCTCAGGTGATCTGCCTGCTTCGGCCTTCCAAAGTGTTGGGATTATAGACATGAGCCACTGCACCCTGCCAATTTTTGTATTTTTAGTAGAGATAAGGTCTCACCATGTTGCACAGGCTGGTCTCAAACTCCTGACGTCAAGTGATCCACCCACCTAGGCCTCCCAAAGTGTGGGATTACAGGCATGAGCCACCGCACCTGGCCTACATGTTTTTTTGTTTTGTTTTGTTTTGTTTTTTAAATAATTTTCACCAGTTTCACTGGGGAGCTGGTCAGTGGAACTCCTCACATTGTCATGCCAGTTGTTGATCTCTGTCCGTCCATTCTTGATAAAAATCTCAAAATAACAATATATATATTTTTCCCAATGCAAAATAAGAATCATGTTTAATCACAAAAAAACTAGATACATTTATAATAAAGTCAGAAATGGTATAAGAATTTCTACTGTGGATTCTTCCAAGATGGCCGAATAGGAACAGCCTCTGTCTGCAGCTCCCAGCGAGATTGACACAGAAGATGGGTGATTTCTGCACTTCCAACTGAGGTACCTGGTTCATCTCACTGGGACTGGTTGAACAGTGGGTGCAGCCCACAGAGGAAGAGTGAAGCAGGGCGTAATGTTGCCTCATCTGGGAAGCGCAAAGGGTAGGGGGATTTCCCTTTCCTCATCGAGGGAAGCCATGAGAGACTGTACTGGAAGGAATGGTACACTTCTGCCCAAATACTGCACCTTTCCCGTGGTCTTTGCAACTGGCAGACTAGGAGATTCCCTCTGGTGCCTGGCTCGGTGGGTCCCATGCCCACAGAGCCCAGCAATCTATGATCCATTGGCTTGATATTCTTGCTGCTAGCTCAGCAGTCTGGGATTGACCTGGGTTGCTTTAGCTTGGTAGGGGGAGGGGTGTCTGCCATTGCTGAGGCTTGAGTAGGTGGTTTTATGCTCACAGCATAAACAAAGCTATGAAAAAGCTTGAACTGGGTGGAGCCACCGCAGCTCAGCAAGGCCAACTGCCTCTCTAAATTCCACCTCTGTGGCAGGGCATATCTGAACAAAAGGCAGCAGCCCTAGTCAGGGACTTATAGATAAAACCCTCATCCCCCTGGGACAGAGCACCTGGGGGAAGGGGCAGCTGTGGGCCCAGCTTCTCCAGGCTTCAACATCCCTGTCTGACAGCTCTGAAGAGAGCAGTCGTTCTCCCAGCATGACGTTTGAGCTCAGATAACAGACAGACTGCCTCCTCAAGTGGGTCCCTGACCCTTGTGTAGCCTGACTGGGAGACATCTCCCAGTAGGGGCCAACAGACACCTCATACAGGAGAGCTCTGTCTGGCTCTGGTGGGTGCCTGTCTTGGACGAAGCTTCCAGAGGAAGTATCAGGCAGCAATATTTGCTGTTTTGCCACCTCCTCTGGTAATATCCAGGCAAACAGGGTCTGGAGTGGACCTCCAGCAAACTCTAACAGACCTGCAGCTGAGGGGCCTGAGTGTTAGAAGGAAAACTAACAAACAGAAAGGACTAGCATCAACATCAACAAAAAGGACATCCACACCAAAACCCCATCTGTAGGTCAGCAACATCAAAGACCAAAGGTAGATAAAACCACAAAGAAGCAGGGAAGCCAGAGCAGAAAGGCTGAAAATTCCAAAAACCAGAACACCTTTTCTTCTCCAAAGGATTACAACTCCTCCCAGCAAGGGAACAAAACTGAATGGAGAATTAATTTGATGAGTTGACAGAAGTAGGCTTCAGAAGGTGGGTAATAACAAACTTCTCTGAGCTAAAGGAGCATGTTCCAACCCATCGCAAGGAAGCTAAAAACCTTGAAAAAAAGTTAAGGGAATGGCTAACTAGAATAACCAGTGTAGGGAAGAACGTAAATGACCTGGTGGAGCTGAAAAACACAGCACGAGAACTTCATGAGGCATACACAAGCTTCAATAGCCAATCTGATCAAGCAGAAGAAAGGATATCAGTGATTGAGATCAAATTAATGAAATAAAGTGGGAAGACAAGATTACAGAAAAAGAGTGAAAAGAAACAAAGCCTTCAAGAAATATGGGACTATGTGAAAAGACCAAATCTACATTTGATTGGTGTACCTCAAAGCGATGGGGAGAATGGGACCAAGTGAGAAAACACTCTTCAAGATATTATCCAGGAGAGCTTCCCCAACATAGCAAGGCAGGCCAATATTCAAATTCAGGAAATACAGAGAACACCACAAAGATGTTCCTTGAGAAGAGTAACCCCAAGACACATAATCATCAGATTCACCAAGGCTGAAATGAAGGAAAAAATGTTAAGGGCAGACTAAGAGTGGATCTCTCTGCAGAAACCCTACAAGCCAGAAGAGAGTGGGGGCCATATTCAACATTCTTAGAGAAAAGAATTTTCAACCCAGAATTTCATATCCAGCCAAACTAAGCTTCATAAGTGAAGGAAAAATAAAATCCTTTACAGACAAGCAAATGCTGAGAGATTTTGTCACCACCAGGCCTGCCTTACAAGAGCTCTTGAAGGAAGCACTAAACGTGGAAAGAAACAACCGGTACCAGTTACTGCAAAAACATAACAAATTGTAAAGACCATCAACGCTATGAAGAAACTGCATCAACTAACAGGCAAAATAACCAGCTAGCATCATAATGATTGGATCAAATTCACACATAACAACATTAACCTTAAATGTAAATGGGCTAAATGCCCCAATTAAAGGCATAGACTGGCAAATTGGATAAAGAGTCAAGACCCATCAATGTGCTCTATTCAGGAGATCCACCTCACATGCAAAGACACATGTAGGCTCAAAATAAAGGGATGGAGGAAGATCTGCCAAGCAAATGGAGAGAAAAAAAAAAAAAAAAAAAAAAAAAAAAAGAAAAAAAGAAAAAAAAAAAAAAAAAAAAAAAAAAATTTCAAAACCTGGTTCTTTATAAAACAGACTTTATACCAACAAAGATCAAAAGAGACAAAGAGGGCCATTACATAATGGTAAAGAGATCAATACAACAAGAAGAGCTAACTATCCTAAATATGTATGCACTCAATACAGAAGCATCCAGATTCATAAAGCAAGTTCTTAGAGACCTACAAAGAGGTTTACACTCCCACACAATAATAATGGGGGACTTTAACAACCCACTGTCAATATTAGACAGATCAGCAAGACAGAAAATTAACAAGGATATCCAGGACTTGAACTCAGCTCTGGACCAAGTGGACCTAATAGACATCTACAGAACTTTCCACCCCAAGTCGACAGAATATACATTCTTCTCAGCATCACATTGTACTTATTCTAAAATTGACCACATAATTGGAAGTAAAACACTCCTCAGCAAATGTAAAAGAATAGAAATCACAACAAACCATCTCTGAGACCACAGTGCAATCAAATTAGAACTCAGGATTAAGAAACTCACTCAAAACCACACAACTACATGGAAACTGAACAGCTTGCTCCTGAATGACTACTGGGTGAATAACAAAATGAAGGCAGAAATAAAGATACTCTTTGAAACCAATGAGAACAAAGACACAATGTACCAGAATCTCTGGGACACATTTAAGGCGGTGTGTAGAGGGAAATTTATAGCACTAAATGCCCACAAGACAAAGCAGGAAAGATCTAAAATCGACACTCTAACATCACAATTAAAAGAACTGGAGAAGCAAGAGCAAACAAATTCAAAAGCTAGCAGAAAACAAGAAATAACTAAGATCAGAGCAGAACTGAAGGAGATAGAGACACAAAACACCCTTCAAAAAATCAATGAATCCAGGAGCTGATTTTTTGAAAAGATCAACAAAATAGAGAGAATGCTAGCAAGACTAATAAAGAAGAAAAGAGAGAAGAATCATATAGATGCAATAAAAAATGATAAAGGGGATATCACCACCAATCCCACAGAAATACAAACTACCATCAGAGAATACTATAAACACCTCTACGCAAATAAATTAGAAAATCTAGAAGAAATGGATAAATTCCTGGACACATACACCCTCCCAAGACTAAACCAGGAAGAAGTCAAATCTCTGAATAGACCAATAACAGGTTCTGGAATTGAGGCAATAATTAATAGCCTACCAACCAAAAAAAGTCCAGGACCAGATGGATTCACAGCTGAATTCTACCAGAGGTACAAAGAGGAGCTGGTACCATTCCTTCTGAAACTATTCCAATCAATAGAAAAAGAGGGAATCCTCCCTAACTCATTTTATGAGGCCAGCATCATCCTGATAGCAAAGTCTGGCAGAGACACAACAAAAAAAAGAGAATTTTAGGCCAATATCCCTGATGAACATTGATGTGAAACTCCTTAATAAAATACTGGCAAACCGAATCCAGCAGTGCTTCCAAAAGCATATCCACTGTGATCAAGTCAGCTTTATCCCTGGGATGCAAGGCTGGTTCAACATACCCAAATCAATAAATGTAATCCATCACATAAACAGAACCAATGACAAAAACCACATGATTATCTCAATAGATGCAGGAAAGGCCTTCGACAAAATTCAACAGCGCTTAAGGCTAAAAACTCTCAATAAACTAGGTATTGATGGACTATATCTCAAAATAATAAGAGCTGTTTATGACAAACCCACAGTCAATATCATACTGAATGGGCAAAAACTGGAAGCATTCCCTTTGAAAACCAGCACAAGACAAGGATGCCCTCTCTCATCACTCCTATTCAGCATAGTGTTGGAAGTTCTGGCCAGGGCAATCAGGCAAGAAAAAGAAATAAAGGGTATTCAATTAGGAAAATAGGAAGTCAAATTGTCTCTGTTTGCAGATGACATGATAGTATATTTAGAAAACCACATTGTCTCAGCCGAAAATCTCCTTTAAACTGATAAGCAACTTCAACAAAGTCTCAGGATACAAAATCGATGTGCAAAAATCACAAGTATTCCTATACACCAATAGCAGACAAACAGACAAATCATGAGTGAACTCCCATTGACAATTGCTACAAAGAGAATAAAATACCTAGGAATCCAATGTGAAGGAACTCTTTAAGGAGAACTACAAACCATTGCTCAATGAAATAAAAGAGGACACAAACAAGTGGAAGAACATTCCATGCTCATGGATAGGAAGAATCAATATTGTGAAAATGGCTATACTGCCCAAAGTAATTTATAGATTCAATGCTATCCCCATCAAGCTACCACTGACTTTATTCACAGAATTGGACAAAACTATTTTAAAGTTCATATGGAACCAAAAAAGAGCCTGCATACATAGTCAAAACAATCCTAAGCCAAAAGAACAAAGCTGGAGGCATCATGCTACCTGACATCAAACTGTACTACAAGGCTACAGTAACCAAAACAGCATGGTATTGGTACCAAAACAGATATATAAACCAATGGAACAGAACAGAGGCCTCAGAAATAACACCACAAATCTACAACCATCTGATCTTTGACAAACCTGACAAAAACAAGCAATGGGGAGAGATTCTCAATTTAATAAATGGTGCTGGGAAAACTGGCTAGCCATATGTAGAAAGCTGAAACTGGATCCCTTCCTTACACCTTATACAAAAATTAACTCAAGATGGATTAAAGACTTAAATGTAAGACCTAAAACCATAAAAACCCTAGAAGAAAACCTAGGCAATGTCATTCAGGACATAGGCATGGGCAAAAACTTCATGACTAAAACACCAAAAGCAATGACAACAAAGCCAAAATAGATAAATGGGATCTAATTAAACTAAAGGGCTTCTGCACAGCAAAAGAAACTATCAGCAGAGTGAACAGGAAACCTGCAGAAGAGGAGAAAATTTTTACAATCTATCTATCTGGCAAAGGGCTAATATCCAGAATCTACAAAGAATTTAAACAAATTTACAAGCAAAAAACAAAAAACCCCATCAAAAAGTGGGCAAAGGGTATGAACAGACACTTCTCAAAAGAAGACATTTAAGCATCAAACAGACATATGAAAAAATGGTGATCATCACTGGTCATTAGAGAAGTGCAAATCAAAACCACAATGAGATACCATCTCACACCAGTTAGAATGGCAATCATTAAAAAGTCAGGAAACAACAGGTGCTGGAGAGGATGTGGAGAAATAGGAACACTTTTACACTGTTGGTGGGACGTAAACTAGTTCAACCATTGTGGAAGACAGTGTGGTGATTCCTGAAGGATCTAGAACTAGAAATACCATTTGACCTAGCTATCCCATTACTGGGTATATAACCAAAGGATTATAAATCATGCTGCTATAAAGACACATGCACACATATGTTTATTGCGGCACTATTCACAATAGCAAAGACTTGGAACCAACCCAAATGTCCATCAATAATAGACTGGATAAGGAAACTGTGGCACATATACACCATGGAATACTATGCAGCCATAAAAAAGGATGAGTTCATGTCCTTTGCAGGGACATGGATGAAACTGGAAACCATCATTCTCAGCAAACTATTGCAAGGACAGAAAACCAAACACCACATGTTCTTACTCATAAGTGGGAATTGAACAATGAGAACACATGGACACAGGAAAGGGAACATCACACACTGGGACCTGTCGGGGGGTGGGGGGCTTGAAGAAGGGATAGCATTAGGAGAACTACCTGATGTAAATGACGAGTGGATGGGGGCAGCCAACCAACATGGCACATGTATACCTGTGTAACAACCCTGCATGTTGTGCACATGTACCCCAGAACTTGATGTATAATAATAACAATACAGAATGTCTACTGTCCTCACTATTATTTAACATTGTTTTGCAGATACTAGTCAATGCAATTAGATAAGAGAAATTATAGGTATAAAATTTGAAAAGGAGGTACAGTTATAATTATTTGCAGCCATATAATGTATAGCTGAAAAACTGGAAGCAATCAAAAGCAAAACTAACATTGTGAGAGAATTCAGTAAGTAGCCTGGATGCACAATTACTATACAGAATCGATAGCCTTTATATATGTAAATAACAACAAACAGTTAGAAAATATAATAAAATAAATTCCATTTATAAAGGCGGTAAAAAATATTTAGGGTTAAACTTAAGAAATGTGTAAGTGCTGGCTGAACACAGTGGCTCACGCCTGTAATCCCAACACTTTGGGAGGCCAAGGCAGGCAGATCACTTGAGGGTAGGAGTTCAAGACCAGCCTGCCCAACATAGTGAAACCCCGTCTCTACTAAAAATACAAAAATTAGCCAGGTATGGTGGTGCGTGCCTGAAGTCCCAGCTACTCAGGAAGGCTGAGACAGGAGAATAGGTTGAACCCGGGATATGGAGATTGCAGTGAGCCGAGATTATGCCACTGCACTCCAGCCTGGGCGACAGAGCAAGATTCTGTCTCCAAAAAAAAGAAGTGTGTAAGAGCTATATGGAAACACTTCTGAAATTACCAAAAGAAGACTTAAACAAATGGAAAGAAATACCATATTCTTAAACTAAAAAAACCTACAGTGGTCCCCCATTTATCTGTGGGTGATGTAATCCATCTACCCCCAGTAGATGCCTGAAACCTTGGATACTACAAAACCTTATTTATACTGGTTTTTTTGCTGTACATATTATACATACATATGATACAGTTTTATTTATAAATTAGGCATAGGAATATATTAACTACTACTAATAAAATAGAACAATTATAACAATATACCAGCATCACGATGCTTGTACTTTGGGGCTATTATTATTATTACATATTTTTTGAGATGTAGTATCATTCTGTCGCCAGGCTGGAGTGCAGTGGCACGATATTGGTTCACTGCAACCTCCACCTCCAGGGTTTAAGCAATTCTCCTGCCTCAGCTTCTTGAGTAGCTGGGACTACAGGCGTGGACCACCATGCCCAGCTAATTTTTGTATTTTTAGTAGAGACCAGGTTTCACCATATTGGCAAGGATGGGCTTGATCTCTTGACCTCATGATCCGCCCTCCTCGGCCTCTCAAAGTGCTGGGATTATAGGCGTGAGCCACCGCGCCTGGCCTACTTTGGGGCTATTATTAAGTAAAATAGGGGTTACTTGAACACAAGCGCTGTGATACTGTGACAGTTAATTTAATAACTGAGATGACTACTTAGTGGCTAATGAGCACATAGTGTACACAGCATGCATATGCTGGACAAAGGGGTGATTCACATTCCAAGCAGGACTACAGCAGGATGGTGCAAGGTTTCATCATGCTACCCAGAACAGCATGCAATTTAAAACTTATGAATTGTTTATTTCTGAAATCTTCCATTTAATATTTTTCAGACCAGGGTTGACTGCGGGTAACTGAAACTGTGGAAAGCGAAACCCACAGTTTCAGTTTTCCACAGTAAGGACTGACCTTCCTCTATATCTGGTAGGGTCTGTTCCTACCTAGAACATAAAAATGTACTTGGGGGCTATTACAGATAAAGAACACAAAGATGTACTTTGGAGCTAACATAAAGATGTTTTAGGCTTATAGCTTTTGCTTTATTATTAAATTTTCATAGGTTTTCTTGAATAGATGTTTCTTCATTTGCTGTTTGCCCTTAGGACTATCTCTACAGGCTTTACATTTTTTTTTTTTTTTAGTAATTTTTACCAGTTTCACAGGGGAGCTGGTGAGTGGAACTCCTCACATTGTCGTGCCACTTCTGCAGTGTGCCCTCCTCTGGGCGCCAGTAGCCACTACACCTTTCCAGAACTCAGATGTTGGGATGACAACATCAAGGGAATCCAAGGATGTTGGGAATTCCAAGACCAAGGTGCTGGCAGATTTGATGTTGGTGAGAGCCCTCTTCCTGGTCCATAGATAGCTGTCATTCCATTTAACCTCACATGGCAGAAGGTGAGATATCTCTGAGTCTTTTATAAGGGCACTAATCCTACTCATGAGGACTCTACCCTCATGGCTTAATCACTTCCCAAAGGCCCTTAATACTATCACCTTGGGGGTTAGGATTTCAACATACAAATTTTGGGGCAACACACACATTCTATAGCAACTACAAAGCCTTTCTAATTCTCTCTCTCTCTCTCATATCATCGTTGGTATGAGCTCGATTCTTGTTTTTATTGGTTTAAAAGTAATTATTGTATTTAATTATTTTGGTGCTTAAATTGCGAGTAGAGGCCACTTTGATCTGATTCCTGTGACCTTGTGACATACTCCCATCAATTTTTTGGAACAATTCCTTGCTTTCTGGTATAAAAATATGTTCCATACTTATCTTGTACCTATCTACCCTGGCCTTGGAATCAACCATTTCTTTTAAGGAGTTCTGTCTCCTTTTAGAAAGGAATGGTGTTAGAAGCTGAAATCTGGGTCCTAGATTTGTTCCTTTTTACTGGGTGTCATTGCTGCTTGGAAGTTCCAGCAGTCAGCACTAGGAAATATATCCATGTACACACCATTGTTCTGGAGGCTGGGAAGTCCAGGATCAAGGTGCTGGCAGATTCATTGTCTAGCTAGGGCCCTCTTCATGCATTGCTTAACAATGGAGATACATTCTGAGAAACGTCTCTTTAGGTGTTTTGTCATTGTGTGAACATCATAGAGTGTATTTACACAAACCTAAATGGTATAGTCTACTATACACCTTGACTATATGGAGTAGCCTATTGCTCCAAGTCTAGAAGCCTGTACAGCACGTTACTGTACTGCATACTATAATTCGATGCTAAGTATTTGTGTGTCTAAACACAGAAAAAGGTACAATAAAAATACAGTATTATAACCTTTTGGGATCCCACTGTATATGCGATTGTCATTGACTGAAACCTTGTGTGGCACATGGCTACATACCCATCCCTACAAATGTACATACACACACATATACATATTTATACATATACACGTGCACATAAACAGGCACACTAACACACATATACAGTTTTGAGGAACTTGTAGAAAAAGGTGAGAAGCGAGTGTTCTTAGTTATAGTAGGATGCCTATTAGAACTGGTAAATGTAGAGGGTGTGCTGGGGTTGGAGAATCATCCTTTTGCAATCATCACAGTATTGGTAGGATCAGACAAGAATTGTTAATGGATACGTAACCTAGGGGAAATTTTAAGGAGCAGCAGAATATTTGCATGGTCTTAAAGGGTGTCCTCACAAACTATAAGTTGCAAGGGAGAAAAAAAAAAACCCCAGTAATCACACAGGGGAGAAATCGGGCAATACCCCGACTGAGTAATCGAAATTAATTTCACCTGTGAGAGACTGGTGGCCATTATGTGCTTCCAGATATGTTAGGCAGAAAAGGACAGACGATTCCTACGGAGGATTCTGGGAGAAAATGCAAAACCTCAGTGTAATCATGAGGAAATATCAGACAAATGCAAAATGAGGAATACAAAGAAAGGGTGGGTGAACTGCAATCTTAGAAAAATGTCAATGTTGTAAAAGACAAAGACGAATTGTAGAAATGTTCCAGACAAAAGGACACTAAAATGCATGCAACTAAATTCAATACCTGGTTGGGCATGGTGGCTCATGCCTGTAATCCCAGCCCTTTGGGAGGCTGAGGCAAGAGGATTCCTTGAGCTGAGGAGTTTGGGACCAGCCTGGGGAACATGGAGAAATCCTATCTCTACAAAAAATACCAAAAATTAGCCAGGAGTAGTGGCGTTCACCTATAGTCCAAACTACCTGGGAGGGTGAGGTGGGAGGATCACTTGGCCCCAGAGGTTGAGACTGCATTGAGCTATGATAGCTCCACTGTGCTCCAGCCTGGGCGATAGAGTGAGACCCCATCTCAATAACTATATGAAAAAAAAGAAAATAAATTCAATACCTGACTTTAGATTAGATCCTGTGCTGGAGAGAAAAAATGCTTCATTAGATAAACTGACAAAATTGGCATATGGATGGTAGATTAGATAAAAGTATTGGATGTAAATGCATTAAGTTGATACCTGTACTGTGATTATGTAAGAGACTATCTCTCAGGAAATACACATTGAAGTATTTAAAGTTAAAGGACTTTATCCTCAAATGGCTCAGAAAAAAGTTATGCATGTCCACAGAGAGAAAGAAAAGAGAGATAAGTTGGTGGTGGTGGCTCATGCCTGTAATCCCAGCACTTTAGGAGGCTGAGGCGGGCGGATCACTGGAGGTCAGGAGTTTGAGACCAGCCTGGCCAACATGGTGAAGCCCTGTCTCTACTAAAAATACAAAAAAAATTAGCCAGGTGCGGTGGCAGGTGCCTGTAATCCCAGCTATTCAGGAGGCTGAGGCAGGGAGAATCGCTTGAACCCGGGAGGCGGAGGTTGCAGTGAGCTGAGGTCACACCATTGTACTCCAGCCTGGGTGACAAGAGCGAGACTTTGTCTAAAAAAAAATAAAATAAAAAAGAGAGAGAGAGAGACAATGAGAGAGACAATGATAAAGCAGATGGGGTAAAATGTTAACCATAAGTGAACTAGATTAAAGAGCATACAGTATTTATTGTGCAATTTTTTTTTTTCTTTTTGAAAACAGGATCTTGCTCTGTTGCCCAGGCTGGAGTGCAGTGATGCGATCATAGCTCATTGTAATCTCAAATCCCGGGACTCAAGTGATCCTCTTGTCTCAGCCTTCCTGGTAGCTAGGACTATAGGCACGTGCCATCGTGCCCAGCTAATTTTTTTTAAATTCTAAATTGTCTTTGTAGAAATGGGGGGTAGGGGTGGGGATCTCCTTTTGTTGCTCAGGCTGGTCTCAAACTCCTGACCTCAAATGATCTTCCTGCCTTGGTCTCCCAAAGTGTTAATATTACAGATGTGAGTCACTGCATCCGGCCTCTTGTGATACTTTTAGTTTTGCAACTTTTTATTCGTTTGAAATTATTTCCAAGTGAAAAGTTTGTTTAAAAAAAAAATCCCTTATTTAAACAAAAATCTTTGTTGAAGGAAAGTGTTTACTTCTAGCGCTGGAAGTAAGAAGTAACTCCCATAATTCTAAAGAACCTGCTTTCATGTTATGCGATTTAGAGACAGGAGGTCTTAGTGTCATCTTGTTTGATCTACCATCTAGAGCAGGAGCTCCCCCGACAGCATCCCTGGCAGGTGGTTAGCTTACCTCTTCTTGGGCATGTTCAGGGATTCACAGTCTTAAAATTACCCCATTCCAGTCTAGAATGGTGAGATGGCTGTCTTACAAATGCTTCTATACTACCTCTATATACGACTAATGCCATGTTGTAGTTAGACAACTACATAGGTAACAGTGGGTTTGGAAGATGAAAGGCTAAAGAAATGTACCCAATTTAGATGCTACTTATGTGCCACTCAAAACGCTCCTACTAATCCTCTGTTGGAATAATGGTTCTGGATAGTCTTATCTGCCAGTCCCTCCCAGGAACCATGCCATACCTCTTCCCTGCAGGTGCGTCACTGATGCCCTAGCATGGGTCACCTTGGGAACTGCTCTGCATGCATCCTATATTTGTTGAAGAGTTAATACTCATAGGGCCATCCTTGATCAATGGACTATGGGTGTGAGGGTTAAATGTTTCTCTAGGACAGTTTGCAGATGCTTCTCACAGGGCTCCTGGGAAGGACTGGCGGGGTAGAGCCCCAGTTGCCTTTCACAGTGGCTTATTCTTGTGTTGGCTTTCTCTGCCTCCCTGTTTTCACTCTTGCCCATCACTCCTCTCCCTGAGATCATTGCCTGAATAGCCCGTGCACAGACTTTTGTCTCAGGTTCTGCATCCAGGGGGAATCAGGCTAAGATAGCATCATTAGAAAAAAAGTCTGAAACTCCTATGAGAGGGATGCTAATTGCTAATTTACCAAAATTCCACAGCTCAGCTGAATAGCAGGCTGAAGCAAGATTAGCTTATCTTAAATAAATATCATTTTGGGACTCATTGACTTCTCTGTCTCTGCAACATATCTTCTTCCTTCAACTGTTTCTCCTTCTGGTTATCCCCATTTTTTTTTTTAAAGAGATGGGGTCACACTTTGTTGCCCAGACTGGTCTTGAACTCCTGGCTTGAAGCGATCCTTTAAATCTCCAAAGTGTTGGGATTACAGGTGTGAGCCACTGTGCCTGGCCTCTCCCCATCTTTTTATTCTTGTGTTTCTCCATCCCATTGACCATTCATCTCCCTGCCCTCTTTGTTTTGTCTAATCTCTGGTCCTTCATCTCTTTCCACTTCATCCTCTTTCTGTCTCCTTTATGCCTTTGCTTCTTGTTTTTCTGTGATTCCTCTTATTTCTTCCCTTTCTGATTGCTGGTAAACACAGTTGACCGTCAACCTAGCTTGTGGGACACTTGACTCCCATGGCTTTGTTCTCCTTGCATTGTCTCACAAACAGGGGAGTGAAAGGTGGGATTAGATTGTGTGCTGCCCCACACTAAGGATTCTGAAGGCTTTGCTAAGTAACAATGGGATTGGCCCTTAATAGGCATCCCATGAAGGTGAAAGAATTAGTGAGTGAAAGGCATGCAGAGGGATGATGGGGCTTTGACATCGCCTATAGCCTCAAAAATCCAGAGTTGACTCTGGGTACTGGTACTGGGTGTGTGGACCCCTCAGCCCAATCTTCTCTCCCCAGTTTCTGTTATTTAGCTGGATCGTGGAAGTTTATGCATTCCCAGGAGTGAAAAATCAGAACTTGGAGAGGAGCTGGGAGACCCATGGAGAAATCTGAGTCCTCATTGCTTCCCCCCAGCATAATGCAAAGCAAGGCCAGGTCTCCGTGGAAGTGACTTGTTTTGCTTTTCTATAAAACCACCCAAACATGTGCATTTGTTCACATTTCAAATCCAGTTTATTACCAAAACAAACAAAAGGAGAATGAGGCTTAAATTAAATAAATTATGCAAATATCTCAAGAGATAAGGTTCCCAGACCTCCCTGGGAATTATATTATCACAGGTCAGTATCACTAAGAACATTCAAAAGTATTGAAATTCTGGATTATTTCACTACTTTGCCTCCATCTTTCCTGCTTCAACCAGGTCCAGAAGAGTGTTCTTTTCCAAATATTCCAGCGGAGACGTTTTCTTCAATGTCTTCCCTCTGCTCCACGTGTTTCCAATCTTACCTCCACAGCGGGCTCTGCAACCCTCAGACATGTTGCAGACCTCTCCCTGAGCCCCAACTCCAGGCCACTGGATCAACAATCCCCTTCAGTTCTGAGGCTAGTCTGGGGGTTGATGATTACTTGGGGGTTAAGGATCACTTCCTCAAGTCCTCAGGGGATCTAGATACTTGGTTCAAAGGGGACTCTGACTTGGAATGTCCTGAGGCTCTGTGACCTTCTCCCACCTCCTGGGCCTGAGCTAGACTTGGAAGGAGGTGGAGTAGGGGAGAGTGAGTTGTCATTGGCTAAGGCTCTTGTCCTCCTGGAATTTGGCACTTCGGGTGCTGGGCACGGTGAATCCCAGATAACATTGTCTTTCGCCTTCCAAGTTTTGAGTTCCATTGGCAGCCAGATGGCATAATGAATTCACAGAAAAGCAGTGCTCCTGGGCCAAGAATGTGTTGGCTCTTGGCCAGCACCCCCTCCTTTAACTCTAAGAAGACTTGTTAGCTGATCAGCTCACTCAACACACAGACACACAATGCAGGTCTGGCTGAAGTTAGAAATTGGGATGTTTTCCTAGGTTGGGCCAGCCCAACCTGTTAGGGAAGGGGTTGTTAAGTTGAAGAAGCTTGAGAAAAGCAGTGATGAGAGGCCAGAAGATTTTCTGTGCATTTCCATTGAAATTTTACAAAACACTTACACATGGAACCTATTTATTTCCAAGTCAACAGTGGGGTTCCTCTCAATACCTCCTTGTACATATGGAGAACTTAACCCCTATTTTCATCTTCATAGGAGAAGATGGCCTCAGGTCCTAAGGGTGTTAAGGAATCTTCCTGTGGAGGAAGACCCAATCTGGATCAGCCCCTTTCCATATCTGCATGCAGTTAGGGGATGCAGCGGGTCCCTGGAGGACTTCCTCCTTTGCCTGCAGAAGGACCCCATCGTGTCTCTGGGCCACAAGCTGATAAGGAAGAGTTAACATGATTGGCTGTTTGCCAAGTAAAGAAGGATAACACAGATTTACCAAAGGGAGGCATTTCCCTGACCGGCCCTGAGGTCAAGGGGGACTGTCTGGGCCCAGGTCCCATCAGTTTTCCCTGTGTTGGTACTAGCACCCTCTTTTCCTCTGAGTCTCTGGGTGCAAAGAAGGATTCCCAAAAACTTTTGTGCAGAATAACTGGTATCTATTACTAGGAAGCCAGAGGATTCTGCCAGCTACGCATCCCCCTCTTTGGGGTTTCTAGCCAGCCTCCAGGGGGAGGGAGCAGCCTCTGAGGGCAGGGGCACCAATGTTTCAGGGGACTGAGGCAGAACCTTAGTGGGCTGCCTCTGGGGAGGTAGCTCTGGTGGTCTCGATGGCCCTGGTCACTGTCCAGGCTAGAGTCTGATGTGCTTGCTGACAGCAGTGGTGGTTTGGGCAGCCTTGGCGATGATGGAGGGGGGCATATAGTTACCAAGGCCTAGACTCCTGGGTGTGGAGAGCACATGGTCCTCGGGTGCAGAGCTGCCAGAGACAAAGTTGAGGCAGCTGGGGAAGGCAAGCCAGAGTCCTAACCAAGTTTATCCCTATGTCCTGTGACAGCCTGACACCATCTGACACTGAGCCGTGTGGGCTCTGGGACACTTTTTGAAGCTTGTACAGCAGGCCAGCACAGTTGTACTTGTCCTTCTGTTTTTGGCTCACTTGTAAAAGCTGGAAGTCAAGGTGTCCTTCAGCTGCCAAGGACAGGGCAGAGGTGGGTGGGGTGGAGCGAGCAGGAGGCTTGTCCATTGTGGCCAAGGCCTGACGGGTGAAGACTGGGCTTACCAGACTCTCATTCCTGGAAGGGTAGCACCCCGCTGCTGCTGAGAGGCTCTCTCTGGAGATGCGGGGAAGGAAAGAGGGGAGGAGACGGGGGAGAGGAGACAGGAAGCCAAGCTCTGGGGGATGCACTTTCCTCTGCCTGACACTCCCTGTGACCCAGGCTCATCTTTTGTGGAAGTTCCAAGTGCCAGGTGCTCTGTAGGCAGCATGAAGACTGGTCGGGCCCTCACAGGGCGGTCAGGGTCTCTGTGTGAAACATGCTCCCGAACATCTCCTGCAGGAACCACAGGAAGGAAGTGGGAGGGGAAGAGAGAGGTTAGACCAGTTGGGGTCACAGTGGCTGCAACCAAGAGGTGACCCTAGGAACCCCTTGCCAGAACAAGGCACCATGTGTGCCTGTGTGCCCGTGTGTGCGTGTGTGTGTGTGCGCGAGAGAGTGTGTGTGTGAACAGGGGAGAGGCAGGGTCATCCTAGGAGGTGAACCAGTCCAGCGTGGCAGGAGCAGGTGCAGAAATCTACATGTGAATTGCCTCCCGTGTGCTGTGTGACCTTCCACGTGTCCCTCGCCCCCTTTTAGCTTCACTTTCCTCATTGGGTAAAACAAGGGTTGGCAGTAGACAAGCTCTAAAGTCCTTTCTCACTTTGATAAGCTATTTTGGTCCTATCCAGGCTTTTCGGAATGTGCTGGAGATTCCAAGAGGGCACAGAAATCAGTCTGCCAAATCTCTGTGGCTCAAGCTCTATTTTCTAATCTGTCCCACCTGCCATCAGCACTGTGAGAGATGGATTCAGAGCACCACGGAGCTCAATGTCAAAAAGAATGGGAAGAAGCACAAAGAGAGACACTATTTCTCATAGACCCAAAGCTAGATTTCTCCAAACCTAGTTATCTGGTTTCTTTTAATTCAGGGTGTTGGTGGGGTGGTGTTAATCCAGGGGCCCTGTGGGGATGGTGATCCCTCATATCCACATACCTTTTAGGTTTTGTTTTGTTTGTTTGTCTTTGAGACAGTCTCGCTCTGTCACCCAGGCTGGAGCGCAGTGGCACGATCTCAGCTCACTGCAACCTCTGCCTCCCAGGTTCAAGTGATTCTCATGCCTCAGACTCCTGAGTAGCTGGGACTACAGGCATGCACCATCACACCTGGCTAATTTTTGTATTTTTAGTAGAGACGGGGTTTTGCCATGTTGGCCAGGCTGGTCTCAAACTTCTGACCTCAGGTGATCCGCCCGCCTCAGCCTCCCAAGGTGCTGGGATTAATGGTGTAAACCATTCCACCCAGCCACATGTCTTTTAGTTCTTAAGGCCTGTCCACATGCAATAATAATTTATTTTTAGACCCAGAATTCATTTATTCTACTAGAACATACGTTTCTAAAAGGCAGAGGCCTTTGTTTTGCTCACTGCTGTTTGTCCATCTTGAACTGCATCAGGCAAACAGTAGGTACACTATAAATACCTGCTGAATTAGTGAAAGAACAAGTGACTGCCCTGCCAATCTGGTGTGGTGGATGGGACAGGTATTACCTATGTTT
This sequence comes from Papio anubis, assembly GCF_008728515.1. Taxonomy (NCBI): domain Eukaryota; kingdom Metazoa; phylum Chordata; class Mammalia; order Primates; family Cercopithecidae; genus Papio; species Papio anubis. The sequence goes on along the minus strand of NC_044976.1, from coordinate 155,772,925 downwards.
CCCTAACTTCACAGATGATAAAAACTAGGGCCCAGGGTGTACGTGGCTTGCCCAAGGTCACATGAATGATGTGTTGGAGAGTAAGAATAGATACTAGTTCTCTAGGACTTGGTCCAGTGACTCACCCTCTCCCCACGATGCCTTTCAGGGATTGAGAAGAATGAAAGCAAAGGCCAGGCATAGTGGCTTATGCCTGTAATCCAGGCACTTAGGAGACCGAGACAGGCAGATCGCTTGAGATCGGAAGTTCGAGACCAGCCCGGCCAACATGGTGAAACCCTGTCTCTACTAAAAACACGAAAATTAGCTGGGCACAGGCCTGAAGTCCCAGCTACTCAGGAGGCTGAGGCAGGAGAACTGCTAGAACCCGGGAGGCAGAGGTTGCAGTGAATCGAGATCATGCCACTGCACTCCAGTCTGGGTGAGAGAGTAAGACTTTGTCTCAAAAAAAAAAAAAAAAAAGAAAAGAAAAGAAAAGAAAAGAAACAAAGATGACCACAAATCTTTGTGGCCTTGAATGTGACTGCTCTGGGCTGGAGGTGAGACAGCCGAGTGAACACCTTGTATTTGACAGCGACCCCATCCTTCCCCTCCTCACCCTGCTCCCACCCTCACAGCCCCGTCCCTCAGTTCACCTGCTCTAAGTCCCAGTAGCTGGGGATGTCCTCCTCTGAGTCGTACAAGGAGAGTTCAGGGTCCCCTGGAGCCTGGAAGGGAGGAAGTCGGTGCAGAATGAGCTTCAGTGACTGAACAGCAAAGTTGGTGCATGGTGGCAGGAAAAGGGACAGGTGGCTGGCTCTGGTTGGACGCTGCTTCCTGACACATGACTCATCCTCTTGCCCCTTCCCTCACCTGCCTCACAAAAACATCACAGCTGTGGTCTTCCCCTTTATACCAGACAGGTGTGTATCACGGTCTTCTCTCCCTTGTGGGCCGTTAGAGGCAGGGAAGGTTTTACCCAGCTTAGAAAAGCTACCGGCTAGCTGCCTGACCTTGGGGAATTCCTGTCCTCTTGGGAATCTGTTTTCTAATCTGTTAAAGTCTGATAACCAGCCTCACTTTGCTTGCTTTGTCCGTCACCATGCTGTTGAAAAGGTGTGTGTTTATGTGTGTGATTTGTATCTGTGAATGTAGTCTATAATATGTAAGTAACGTTATATAAAATATAAATTATTTATGTCTATAACTAATAAAGTATACATATCAACGAGAGTAGCTGAACATGATTAGGGCACTAGCAAATACTGCAGTTTCCTCCCGAATCTCCCTCTTTGCTCTGCGGACAAGTTCACAAAGCAGGAAAGCCCGTTGTTCCCCCAGTTTCCCTCTAGGCATGGAGGGCAGGAGCCAGCGCCCGGTGTGTTCCTGGGCAGTCTTTCAGCACTTAGAACAGATGGTTTCACCTTCATCAGTCTCTTAAGGCAAAGAGCAAATCGTTGCTCTAGGGCCAGAAAAGCCTTTCTTATGACCCACAGAGGGCGGGGGAGGTTTTTATCCAGGGCTAGGGCACAAACAGAGTCTTGGGAGGCCAAGGGCAGGAGCTGAGCTGGGAGGGGACCCTGAAGGCTGAGAGACGACTGGGGATACCTAGGCAGGGACCCCAAGGGCGTGGGCTTTTTCTGACACCTCAGCCTTCTGGAGTTTTAGATGCTGTTATTTGTATCCCATTTGTATGTCACTTACTGAGCTAGTAAATTAAATGTCGAAAAGCTGAGATAAAACTCAGACCCAATCTCTTCATCCCTCATCAGCCTGAAATCTCTAAGCTCTGGTAAGTTAAAATGGGTAGGCTTACTCCCCTCCCCTTCCTTCCCCAAAGCCCCCATTAGAAAGAGATGTGGAGGAGGCAGGGAACGATGCCAGCAGAGTGGGCCTGCTCTTCTACGCTTTGGGTGTTCGTGCAACCAGAAAATTTATATTGATAAAGAATTTTTACAATACGCAAAGCACTTTCAAGTGACACAAAAGATGTAATTATCATTTAACCCTAAAACAAAACAAAAGAAAAATGCAGAGAGGTAGGTAATGTTAGTTGATGGTGCTCCTTCTACAGATAAGGAAACTGAGATTCAGAAAACTGAAATGGCAGACTTGATATTGGAACTTAAACCTTCTCCTGTGTTCTTTCTAATACGTCTTGGTCCTGCTATTTCAGTGCCTTGGAGCCTAGGATTCCCCAGATGCAAGGACCTTACCCCTTGGAAACTGTGTCCTGGAGTCACATCTCTGGCATTTGCCTGGGCAAAGAGGACTGCATCGTGTATGCTGGGAAAGACGTGCTTGCATTCTAGACTCCCATCCTCAAAGACGCCTCCATGGCTAATGTCATTGTACACCTGGGCTAGAAGGAGAAAAGATCACCTTCAGAAAGATAACAGCCATTGTGGATTGGAGCTGGGGGTGGGGAAGATGGTGAGACCAGAGCAGGGATGGGAGAGGCCTGAGGTCTGAGCTCTTGCTGTATCTGAGGGCCATGGCATTGGCAGTGCAATATCAGCTCTGGACAGCAGAGGGCGACATGAACTTGAGGATGCTGAACGTTCAACCCAGGCCAGAAGGAAGCAGTTTGATTTAGGGAGTCAGTACTTTGTGGTGATTCGAGTGGAAAAGCCTAAGCCATCCTTGAGGAGGCCGCTGCCAGTTCTATCCCCCAAGGACCCATCCTTCCTCTTGTTTTCCCAGACCTTCCCAGCAACTTCCAATGTGTGGCAGAACCATTACTCTTAATCCTAGAGATGGTTTCCTGAGGGGGTGTCCAGTGAGGTTGGGGAGAATCCACTGCTTCTTACTCCACAGCATATCATAGCAGGTCATTGCCACTGCAGATTCTCTCCCTGAGCATGGCCATGTGGAGCTTGGGACCTGCAGCCCTGCTGGAGGGGGTCTGACCCAGTGCAGGGAGCTGGGGGTGTATGTATGTGCCCCCTCACATTCTCCTGTGTGTCTGTGTGCACTTGCTCCCACATCTCTGCACTTTGCATACATGCTAATAATGTAAATGTCTGTTGCTCTGTGGCCACATCCTTGAGGCTGTGTATATGCACCCTTTGGAGGCTGTGTGCCTACAAAACTGCATATTTATACGTTCCCTGGGTGTGCTCTATGCCTATATAGATTCACAGAGTTTCTGATTGGGAGAGGATCCTCAAATCCATCTAGTCAGCCCTCTTGTTTTACATAGGTAGAGATAGATCCCTTGATAGATAAAGTGACTCAGCCAAGGATACATGGCAAATTAGTTATGGGGTAGATTAGAATCCTAGCTGTCCTTTTGTAACTCCATGACCCCCTTACCCTCACTCTGTCACTAAGGCCCCTAGGATGTTTATACAATCTGATCAGTCTCTTTGGACTTGTACCTGAAGCTCTTATGAGCAGGCAGCAGCTTGGGGAGGATATCTGGGTGCTCTCATTTCCAAGCTCCTCACTATTCAGACCCCACCAACTGTTCCTACCCCACACTCCTTGCCAGCCTTTCAGTCCCTAAATGTTCTCTTTGTCTTACCGTGGATGTTCACCAAGAAGACCTTCACGCCGATCTTCCCATAGGTGGAGCTCAGCTAGAAGTGTTGGGGTAGGGAGGCAAAAGGAAAGGAATGTTCTGAGTGGGTCTCAAAAGTGATTCACGAAACGTACTTCAGAGGGGAAGCCAAACAAATAAGCAACCCTGAGAGCCCAGCAGCCAAAGACGAAAATAGCAGCAAAGCACACCGCTTCTCCCTGGAGTGCTGGCTGACGGCTCCTCTGGGAAGGGGGGCGGAAATGGAGTTTTGCCAATGTGGCAGGCACTTAAAGTCACCATGGCCCCTTCTTGTGGGGCTAGATCTTTTCTTTTTTTTTCTTTTGAGATGGAGTTTCTCTCTGTCACCCAGGCTGGAGTGCAGTGGCGCGATCTCGGCTCACTGCAACCTCCACCTCCTGGCTTCAAGCAATTTTCTGCCTCAGCCTCCGGAGTAGCTGGGACTACAGGCACCTGCCACCACACCTGGATAATTTTTGTATTTTTAGTAGAGATGGGGTTTCACCATGTTGGCCAGGCTGCTCTCGAACTCCTGACCTTGTGATCCACCTGCCTTGACCTCCCAAAGTGCTGGGATTACAGGCGTGAGCCACCACGCCCAGCTGATCTTTTCTTTCAGTAGCTTAGATTCCCAGATTCCTTTGTGGCTTCAGACAGAAGCTGGAGGGGAGGACGGAGGCTCAGGGAATCAAGAGCTTCAGCCAAGGCTGGCCTGGACTCCAGATCCCGGCTAAGGAAGCCAGCTGAGGCCCAAGGCTGGGTATGGGGCCTGCCCTGAGCCTGGTTGATGGTGACATCAGTCTGAACACTCTTTGTGCCCATTGTTCCCCTGGCTTGCCTCTATCTGAGCCAGCTCTGAGGTTTGCTGACTCCTGCCATTGGTGGTGGCTGCTAGAAAGTTATCAGATAGATACATTCATTCAAGGTGTCCCGTGGGCTGTCTGTTTGGCCTGATGGTGTGGGGCGCTGGTGTTATTTCTTCCTCTCTCCTAGGCTGGCCAGTGAATGAGGGACAAGGGCAGCAGATCATGAACCAGGCGCCAAACTGAACCCTATTCAGAGACCCTGGGTGGGTTCTTGGTGGCTGAGAGGGACTTGGGATGGTCACTGCTGGGGGCGTTGGGAGCATGGGGGCCTGAAGCTCTGGTAGACCTCTCTAGCCAGTCATTGTCACGGGCCGTCTGGGCCTGCTTTGTGGAGAATGTCCCATCCTGGTAGCGTCTGGGGAAAGGAGGGATTCCTAGGAGCCTTTAGCCTCCGTGGTGAGCTTCCTCCCTCAGCTTCCTGAAATGAGGCCTCCCAGGAAAGGGAATGTGAAGAGCAGAGCAGAGGGGGCGGAGCAGGTAGTGCTTGCTGCCCCGAGAGCTCACCTTGGCCAGGGTCTTGATGCCCATCAAGTCCACAAAGCTGACTCCACTCATGTCCAGGATGAGGGTGTGGAAGGTGACGAAGGGCGGGACACTGGCCAGAGTGTCACTGGGCTCGCCGGGGGCCTCAGCAGAGGCCGGTGGCTCACTCTGGGCAGCTGAGGAGCTGTCGGGGCTGAAGGTGATGTAGGACACACTGGTGCCGTTAGCCTGCGTCTGGTTGTTGTTGGGGTCAGTGGGGGACGCGTTCTCAAAGTCCTGCTGCAGCTCCTGCAGGGAGACAGTCTGGAGGGGTGGAGATGGTGGGCAGAGTCAGGGACCACCAGACTGAGCCAGACCTTGCTGTGGCTGAAGCAGGGGCATGGAGGGTGTAGGTGGAGGGGAATAACTCTCTTCGGTGATGGTGAACACAGACCCCGAAAGCTCCACCAGAGAGGCCTCTCCCAAAGCCCCTTCTTGGGCAGGGCCTGCAAACTTGGTCTCCTACAACCCAGACAAAGTGAGAGGACCCAGCCAAGAGAGGCACTGAAGCCTCAGCCCACGCTGTCCGGGAGAAGGCCCCTCCGGGGACACTGAGCTCCTTTATTTCTTAAGACAGAGTCTCCCTCTGTTGCCCAGGCTGGAGTGCAGTGGCACTATCTCAGCTCACTGCAACCTCTGCCTCCCGGGTTCAAGTGATTCTCGTGCCTCAGCCTCCCGAATAACTGGGATTACAGTGCCCACCACCACGCCTGGCTAATTTTTGTGTATTTTTAGTAGAGACAGGGTTTTGCCATGTTGGGCAGGTTGGTCTCAAACTCCTGACCTCAAGTGATTCACCCACCTCGGCCTCCCAAAGTGCTGGGATTACAAGGATTACTCCCATGCCCCCCACTCCCCAGGCCTTGCTAGCCCTGGGCTGCCTGGGTTCCCCAGGAAATTCACTGCTGCTCCCCCTCTGGGTTGTTCAAAAGTCCATGGGCCATATCCTATCTGAGCCAGAAAATGGAGAAGGGCCGTGGGGGTTCAGTGGCTTCCCTGGGAGATGGTAGCACCTCATCCAAGAAAAAAAATGCCCAGGCTGGGTGCAGTGGCTCAGGCCTGTAATCCCAGCACTTTGGGAGACTGAGGTAGGTGAATCACCTGAGGTCAGGAGTTTGACACCAGCCTGGCCAACATGGTGAAACCCCGTCTCTACCAAAAATACAAAAATTAGCCGGGCGTGGTGGCACCTGTAATCCCAGCTACTTGGGAGGCTAAGGCAGGAGAATTGCTTGAAACCCAGAGGTGGAGGTTGCAGTGAGCCAAGATCACGCCATTGCACTCAAGCCTGTGTGACAAGAGCAAAACTCCGTCTCTATAAAATAAAAGGGAAAAAAAAGAAGAAGAAAAATGCCCAGCGGCCACCACGCAGTGTTTCCAGAGACTTTCTGTCTTTGCCTGTCAGGGTGGGAAGTGGGGTCCCCGGGGTACCATGAATAACAGGAGGCAATATCAGAATGGGCAGGGGAGCAGGGCACGGGGGCTGCTTCTGGCCTCTGTTCACCTTGGTTTTCATGAATAGAGACCTCCTCTGTTGTGTGGGCCTCATTCTCCGCTTCTCCTGCTTCTTGAGGTATTTTTGCTTGGCTAGTAATACTTTCTGGGGGTCCATGCCTGTCTGTAGGGAGAGAGCCAATAGCAATCTTGACCTCCATCCTCTATGGGAGTGACCTGTTTTCAGCTCCCACCACCCTTTTGCTTCCATCTTCTGGCCACTCTCTGTCCAGAGCCTCTGTTCCCCAGGCACTGAGCCTTACCTTGGCAATGACCTTTTGCCTGAAGATCTCTGAGTTGGCAAAGTAGAGAGGGGAGCAGTAAGTGATGATTTTAATCCCCTGGATATCCTGGGCCTGTGACAGGGAGACTGAGCTCAAGTTGCAGAAATGTCTTTACTGGCTTTAAAAAACAACCTCTTCTTGGGGTGGTGCAGAGTAAAAGAAAGAGGTCATAAGCTTGAATCACCTACCCTATTGTAGGTCTTGGGATTCACATAAATGTCTGTGTCCATGACCTGGGCCAGCGCATAGCCATTTCGACTGGATGAAGAAGGAAGAGAAAAACATAAGAGAATGTTCATGGCCCATGGGCCTGGAAGGGTGCTCCTGCTGGAGCCGGGGCAGAGCCAAGGTAGGATGGGGTCCTGTCCTCACCCCCAGACTTGCTGTGTCTGTCTTTCTGCACTGGAGACATATGTCTGGTGGCCTGTGGCCTCCTATAACTAGGAGGATGACAGGCAGGCCCTTGACATAGCTTCCAGACCAGAGGGCAGGGAAGTGAAGTGGTGGCAGCACACAAGGTGACAAGGTTCAGTTGCCCTGAAGTCATCACTTCCTTGTTCTGAGTTCTCAAGAAGAGACGGTAGATTCCCCCAACATTCAGCATCCTCCCTGCCTTGGCCAGGACCCTTTCTCTGTGATACTCCCAGTGTGTAGAACACAGCTTCTGTCTTCTACCCTGGCACTCTCCTGGGGTGGGGTCCCATTTGGTTTGAGGTTCTGGCAGTGTCTTTGGAAGGATGTTGAATCTCACCACCTGCTCTTGCCCTCCTTTCTCTGCCACCACCTTCTCCCCAGCCGTCCCCAGCAAGACTATGCTGGCTTCCTCTGGGTTTTTCAGGATATGGGAAGTCAAACAGCCCAGCCTGTGCCCACAGTCCTGGCTGGGTTGGGCTCTCCTTGGGCCTGGCAGCAACTCCCATGCCAGGCCCAAAGGTGGAAGGTACAGTGGACTAAGCCAGGCCGTGGCATGGTAGCCTTCGGAGGGCTGGCCCAGGGACCCGACTATGGGGCTGGGAGGGCGGAAGCTATTACTTACAACTGAGTCTGGAAGACCACGACCAGGACGGAGAAGGCAACACCCACTGCCACACCATAGGGCAGGCTGAGGAAGAAGGAGGAGAGGAAGCTCACTACCCAGATGCACTGTAAAAAGAGAGATGTCAAAAGCAGACCTGGGGAAAACACGACCTCATTCAGGAAGTCTTCCTGGATTAGCCAAGGCCGTTCTCTGCTAGTAAAACCTCAGAGCCTTTCTTCTCTTTTTTTTAAAATTGCGTTTTTGCATTATTTTATGTTATTTGTGCTTCAGTTACACTTTCCTGTTTCCCTTAGATTGACTGTGGTTGCCTAATCTTGTCTGTGTTTTTAACAGAAGCCCCAGCACACAGGGAGGCAGCATCTATAAGAGCATGCAGCTGGGGTCAGATCTGCTTGGGTTCAAAACGTGTGTGTTTGTTTGTTTTTGGAGTCAGAGGGTCTTTCTCTGTTGCTCAGGCTATAGTGCAGTGGCAATATCAGCTCACTGCAGCCTCAAACTCGTGAACCCAAGTTGTGCTCCGGCCTTACCTTCCTGAGTAGTTAGGACTATAGCCACGTACCACCACACCCAGCTAACTTTTTATTTTTCTAGAGATGGCTCTCGCTATGCTGCCCAAGCTGACCTTGAACTCCTTACCTCAAGCAATTCTCCTGCCTCAGCCTCCTAAAGTGCTAGATCACAGGTGTAAGTCACTGCACCCTGCCCAAAGTTTTGTTCTTTAATGGCTATGTGAAACAAAAGGAGAATAATAACGCCTACCTTATGAAAGGATTCAAATGTTAAGGAAAGTGACGGTCCTGGCCTAGTGATGGATGCTCAGTGGGTGACCAATAAATGTGAGTTCCCTCTCTCTGTCTAATAGCAAGCTGCGTGGGCCCTGGCAGGAGCTCAGCAGTGCTTTCTGATCGACTGGGGGCCTCGTTGTGTGTGGGTGGGGGGCAACATTGGGTGAAGTTTTGATAGTTGCCCCCTGTAGATTTTAAGACCCACAAATTCCTCTAAAGGAAATAAATCTGCCCAGATTCCTGTAGAGAATTGCTGTGAAGATCAAATGGAAACACAAGCCGCCATGTGAACCTAAGGAAATACTGCCATAGCAGGAGCTTGTTGGGCTATGGTCAAAGCAGATCCTTGGGCTGGGAACTGAGGTATAATTTTTCTCCCTGTCCTCATCACTCTCTCTCCCTGGGTGACCACAGATGAGCCACTCACTTCTCTGGCTTTAAGAATTTTCTTCCCTGCCTTCGATGGGTGAGCCTCCCTTCCCTATGAGACAGTACAGCCTGGAGGTCTGGAGTCCAAGACTTGGAGTTTTAATCCAGACTCTACCACTTCCTACCTCTGATGATTTACTTAACCATTCTGAGCCTTGGTTTCATCATCGTTAAGAAAGGTTAGTAAATCCTCTCCCATAGGTTATGATGGGGCTTAAAATGGAGAGAATGCAGTGTCGTCAATGTACACTGGTCTTCGTGACTATGCCCAGAGGAAGATGCGGTGGAGTGTGTGACTAATCATAACAATAAGTCATGTTTGCAGAATGTTTGTGCTCATGTGGTGTTTTCCCACTGTGATCTCATTTAATCCTTGGAACCAGCGTTTGACGCAACCGTGACTGCATGAGTCTCACCCCCATTTACAGATGAGGAAATAGAACCCCAGGGAAGTCTAGTAACTTCCTGAAGGTTTTGGTCCTCTGGCTTTATGTTCTAGGTTTGTTTGTTTTTTTTTTTAAAACTATTTCCTTTTGCTTTTTTGGAGCTATATGTCATAAAGTAGTCATAGATAAGCTTTGTTGAGTATAAAATACGATGTAGACAACATGTTTACTTGTATTACCTTGCTTCTTCTTCATAGAAAACCCTGGGAGGCAGAGAGTACAAAATAACCATTTCCCCGATTAAGACACCAAGACTCAGAAAGGTTAGGGGGCTTGCTACTGGCCACGGAGCCAGCAGATGGCTGAGTGAGGGTTTGAACATAGGATGTTTCGCTTTGAAACTTAGACTTTTAACCACTCAGCTATGCTAATTAGGAAGCAGCAGACTAGAGAGTTCATTGTTAGGACAGGGCTAACTGACAGGGCTGTGGGGTTGGAGGAGAGGGCAGGGGCATGGCCGGTACCCAGAGGCTGCCCGATACTTACACAGTCCAACTTGCTCTTCCTCCACAGGTAGTAGGGGTCAGTGAGTTGCTTGAGGGAGTTCTTGAGATTGACAGCGATCAGGGCTCCTAGCACAGACTAGAGAAGCAGAACATTGCTCCAGGCCCACAGGGTTTCCCCTTCTTTTTGCCCTCCTGCGCATACCCGACCCTGAAGCCTGGCAGGACAGAGATGGAGTTCTGGAACACCTCCCCTGGCTGCTCCCCCAAATGGCTGCATTCGCCCTTAGGTGTGGAAAGTGCTGGCGTTAGAGCCATGGGGTCCTTCCTGGCTCCATCCTTGCCCTATCTCTCTCCCCTCATCCCTAAATGACACATGCCTAGAGCCCTCCTAGCTGGGCTATATGAGAGCCCGGTACTCATGGGTAGGTGCAAATGCTGCCTAGGGATCAGACTCTGAGGCCAGAAGGCTGGAGTTTGGGACCAGCCCTGCACTGTGAGCTGCCTCACTATGGACAAGGTTACTTAGACTTTCAGTCTCAGTTTCCTTCACCTATGAAATGGGGAGGATAAAACCTGCATTGTCTACCTCACAGGTTGTGGTTGAGACTAAGTATGACAACGGTGGCACTTTGTAAAGTGCCACACACCTCTCAGGGATTGTTCTTACTGGAGTCTCTCGCTGTCCTCTGCTCGATGGTTGGGCTCTTACCTTGGGGAGAGGATACAGATAGGTCCCCAGGACCAGCATGGTGATCATCACCACCAGAGACACACACAGGCTTGCCACCTATTCCGAGAAAGAGTTGGGGATAGAGGATAGGTGTGAATTCTTTGCTCTTGATTTATTTCCAATCCATGGCTTTGGTGGAGTGGAGACTAAGAAGGGAAGAAGGGGGTTGGAGAAGAGCTGGCCTAGCTTGCAGTGCCCAGGCTTCTCTGGGGCAACCGTTCTGTTACCACCTCCCCACCACTCCCCCAGAACAAGGCTCACCTGGGATTTTCCTCCAGCTCCATCCACAGCCAGAGTGACGGAAAGCGCACAGCAAATGACATGAATTTTAAAGAAGGAGCCAAAGAAGTTGCTGCAGCCCAGGGCGATCATCTCCTGTCAGGAGGGGACAGGATTAGAAGCCAGTGTGGGGCTGGGGGGCACAGGGACCAAGTGCAGTCAGGCATGCAAGCTGGATTGTGGGCCTAGGACCTGAGAGTGACCCTGTGGCTATAAAGTCACACATTCCCAGTCAAGAGGACGTCAGCCTCTTGGGGTCAGAGGACCCCCTATCCCCCACACTCAAGGCAGCATGCCTCACCTCAGCCCAATGAGCACCCCACCCAAGATACCTCATGCCAGGCCTGAGTTGACCCATCCTGCCCAGTCCTGCCAGGAGTGGCCGGAGCTACCTGGTTCGAATCCACGTCGTAGCCGTGCTTGTTGGCCAGGGTCCGGCCCATAGCCAGGTTGATGACATAGCCCACGATGGCTAGGGAGAAGGCTGTGCCTATCATGTCCTTCCACTGCGAGACCACAGGTGACACCGGGGTGGGGAACCTGCCGAGGAGCCCGGAAGGAGGCAGAGCCCAAGGGTGTGAGTAGGGAGGGCAGCCAAGTCCTTCACCAGCCCACAAGGACCAGCCAGGCCCCCATGGTGTGCCGGAATCTTTGCCTAAGTTATCCCATGCAGTCTGAATCCTCAGCACCACCCCATAGGGTAGGGACCATCACTCCTGTTTTACAAAGGAGGAAACTGAGCTTAGAGAACCAACTTGCCCAAAGTCCCTGGGCCAGTACGTGGTAGGGCCTCGTTTGTTAACTCCCAGATTCTGAACCCTGCACGCTCGTGAGTCCACAGACCCCTAGACCTTTGGTGCTGTGTGGCCTTCCCTCCCGTGCCTGCTCCAACCCTGCAGGACAAGCATTGCCCTTCTCTTCCCAGGGCCCAGCATGGTGCCTGGCACCGAGTGGATGCTTCATGAATCTGGTTGAACCTAATAGCTCCCTTTCTGCATGGACAAAGAACTAATGCATTAGAGCAAGGCAAAGAGCCAGCAAGGGGCTGATCAGAGAGGCTTTGTTTAACAGCATCAGTTGAATGAGATTTATGAGGGGAGTGTGGCAGTTAAGACTCATTTTTCATAAAATAGCCTACATTGGCTGGTTGTGTGACCCTTCTCAGGAAACAGTAATAGTAAGAATTCAGACATGGCCAGTGTCATACAGTTTCGACAGCACTTTCACAGAGTTCATCTTGTCTCCCTCTCTCAGCTCAGGCCTGAGTGGGGCATGTGGTGCGGGTGGGCCAGGCCTCTGGCCACCTGGACTCACCCGCGTTGGATTTCTCCCACGATCTGCATGTGATACTTTTTGGGCATCTTACAGCCCCCGGAGATAGCTGTTGCCACCACCACCTGCAAACCCCAGAGTGGAGAATGGGGATTAGCCCTAAGTTGGGGCCAGGGCAGGGGTCTCTCTCAAGTCTCCCTTTTCTCTGGGGACCCTGAATCCCACTCCCCTGCCTCGTTAGGGGGAATTATTAGAGCAGTAGAAAGAGAGGAAACGCCACATATGGCGGATGGGATGGATTCACATCTGACTTCCTGTCCCACTGGCTGCCAGTGGGGGGGATGGGGTGAGGAAGGGTAGCGGCTTCCTCGTCTCACAGCCAGGCCCCCCAACACCCCAGCTCTGGACACGGTCCTTACCACAATCATCTCTGTAGGGATGGGGAAGCGGATCTTGTGCATGTAGCGAGCATTGAGCTCCTTCACCAGCACCAGGAAGGCACCGCTGATGAGGGCGAAGATGAGCGAGGCGATGTTGGTGTGGGGGAGGTTTTTGCAAATGTCAATGAAGGTCTGGGGGAAAGAGCATCATGCTCACAGGCTCCCACCCCTTCTTCCCATACTACCCCACCTTTAGGTGTCTGACCCAGGGAAGGGATGCCATCAAAGCTAATGGAGGCACACCAAGACAGAATTAAAACCCAGATCAGGAACACTGTCCCCTCATCCACTGCCCTCTCCCAAAAGGCACATGGGGAACTCGTGCTAGAAAAGGAATGCTTTCTTTTTCTTTAGAAGACTTTGAGCTAAAGAAGGAGGGATGGAGATTAGACATAAGGAAGGACTTTCCAGGCAGGGAGGGGTTGAGGCAGTAGAATGGGGAACTGGTGGAGAGGATACAGCTCTTTTCTGCAGGGATTAACTACCAAGAACCTCAAGGTCATGACTTTGACCCTCCCAAGACAGAAACCCCCTCAGAATCCTCTCTGAACAACAGCTAAGCCAGCCCTTGCAATGAGGAGCTCACAACTTCTTAAAACAGTACAGCCTCCTCGTGTGTCTGCTGGAGCCTTGCCCCGTTGGCAGGGGTGCATCCCCAGACTCACAAAGACGATGGACCCCGGGCCTGCGTAGGAGGGAATGGTCAGTCCGAAGATGTACTTGAGCACTGAAATCAGGATCTGTAGGCCGGCGGCCGTCATGAAGCCCCGGATGAAGGATTCGGAGAGGTAGATGGCCACAAAGCCAAACTGCATGAAGCCCAGGCCTATCTGAGAGGAGGAAAAAGGTGGTTGGTGGGGGAAGACCCATGTGGTTCAGCAGTTCCAACAACCCGCCCCACCCACACCTAGGTCTGGAGCTGTGTGCGGTCCTAGGATAGCAGTAGCTTGAGGGAAATGGGCCATCTGTGACCTTCACCTGCCCTTCACTGTGCTTTACATGCCTGCCATTAGACCTTCAGTTCCTTTAGAGCATGGGCCTTTTTGTTACATCACCTCTCTGGCTTTGGCTTCCTTATCTGTAAAATAAGTCTGGTCCTCCCCCAGTGTTTTCTCTCTCAGTAAATGACACCATCATTAACCTGGTTGCCCAACCAAAAACTTGAGAGTCATCCTCCCTTACCTCCCACATCCAATCTATCACCAAGCTTCTGGTAAAATATTCTTTTCAAGTCCAGCCCCATCTCTTTCTCTACGTGGTCTTGGCCTGCATTACTCCCACCTGGGCCTCTGTGGAGTCTCCCAACAGGTTCCCTGCCTGATTCTAATCCACCTCCCACTCTTCATTCTCTGTGTAGCCGAAATGATCCTTATAAACTGCTAATCAGACCCAAAGCTGCCGTTTAGAGGACAGACCCCAGATTTCATTGTCTGGCTCCTGCCTACTTTTCTATCCTCTTCTGGGGCCCTCTACCCTCCAGCCACACCAACCTCCTTGCTTTCCCTGGGCAGATCACACTCTCTCAGGCCTCAGTGTTTTTAGGCACTGTTCCCTCTGCCTGGACCATCCTCTGTATATCTTGTTCCCGGTTAGCTTCTCATCCTTTAAGACAGGTAGAGTGTCACCTCCTCTTTGAGGTCCTCTGTGACTCTCTGCTCTGTGTTCCTACAGTTCTTTGTGCATAGCTCTACTTTGCTGCTTATCTCACTGCATACAAATTTATCGTTGACATGGCTCCTTCCTCTGCTGCACTGTGAGCAGCTCGTGAATTGGACCTCTTTCTCACTTATCTTTGTATCCCAGGGTTTAGCCTAGTTCTTGGCAAAAAACTGAATGAATGAGTGAATGGAAAGGTGCTCTCTGGGACTGTGTTTTGCTCTTGCATTCTGTCATGTGGTGCTTCCCTTCATAAAACCTAGCAGAATCCTTTGCAACCCTTTGTGGAAGCTCAATTTATGTTGTGCAACTGCTGCTGTGGCTTGGAGCAGAGGAGGCTGCAGCAGGGTGAGGGATGTTAGAGAAAAGCAGCAGTCTGCAAGACTGCGCTGGCAGAGAGTTGGGTTTCTCCACGGGATAATGGAGAGAGGCGGTGAGTCTTTTAGACAGTTTTAAAGCTCAGGACAGTTTTACCAGGTGCAGCTGTTGTTTTTTTTTTGTATGGTCCTGCTAGATGCAGGTAGGAGACACTGTTAATTTTCAAGGTTCACTTTAGCCCTGGGATGGGGAGGAAGGAGAAGGTAGAGCCCTAACTTGGATTTTTTTTTTTTTTTTTGAGACAGAGTCTCGCTCTGTCACCCAGGCTGAAGTGCAGTGGCGTGATCTCAGCTCACTGCAACCTCTGCCTCCCGGATTCAAGTGATTCTTCTGCCTCAGCCTCATGAGTACCTGGGATTACAGGCGCACATCACCAAGCCTGGCCTATTTTTGTATATTTAGTAGAGATGGGGTTTCATCATGTTGGTCAAGCTGGTCTCAAACTCCTGACCTCAAGGGATCCGCCCACCTCAGCCTCCTAAAGTGCTGGGATTACAGGCATGAGCCTCCATGCTCAGCCCCCTAAATCAGATTTAGCATCAAAGCTAAGGCTTTGAGGCAGGGGCAGGGTGGTCTGATGCCTTCCTAGCAGGGTTGGGGGCTGCCCCCTCACCTGGATGATGGCAGTGAGGCAGGCTAGCGTAGCTGACACGTGCAGCCTCTCTGCCTCCATGGCTGCTGTGTCCACATAGCTCTCATTGGTGGCATTGTTGAAGACCTGGAATTTCGACTCTGGGGCCAGCTGCAGACAGATGTTACCCACCAGGATGCTGATAACGGCAAAGGTACCTGTGGTGCCCCACCCAGCCAGCAAAAATCAGAGGTTTGGACCACACCCATGGAAACCAGAAAGGGGCCCAGGAACGTTTCCCGACCCCCAGGGGGATGGATCCCTGTACCTCCAAGGCTCTTCTCCATCATAATAAAAACAACCACTCACTCTAACCATGATCTATGCTTTTCAAGGTGCTTTCACCTCAACGGTCAATATTGTCTTATCAGATGCGTGAAGAAATGAACTCAGAAATAAATACAAGCAGAGCCTGAACCAGAAACCAGCGCTTGTGACCAGGCTTTTCTCCATCTCACTTAGCACCAGAGAAGTACAAATGTCCCTGTAGTGGCCGGCTGGGACCAGCCAGGGAGTTAGATGGTGATTTCTCACATCTGTTTAAGCATGGTATAGCATATGGTATATCTTATTCTGCCAAGCCTTCCTCTCATTCCTGGGGGGAAGATGGAACAGGTAATGCTAACTGAACTCAAAGAGGCTCAGTGGTTTCCCCAAGGTCACCGAGGACCTGGGACTGACATTCACAGCGACCATTCCCCTAGGACTGACGACAACAATTCTAGGAGAATGCAGGTGGAAAGTCTCCCGAGCCCCCTTTGCCACGCCTCCCATCTTTGTGGTCTGGGTCATCCTGCCTGCCCAGAGGGGAGAGGCCTTACCTGGCACCATCTGGTGCACTCCCCCCAGGAAGAAGTAGGTCAGGAGGGGGAAGAAGGAGGAGTAGAGGCCATTGACTGCAGGAAGGTTGGCCAGCAGAGCAAATGCCATGCCTGCAGAGGACAACGAGAGTGAAGCTCAGCAGCACGACTGACTTATGGGGATCACAGACGGATGGAGTGGGGATGGAGAGGAATGATTGGGGAAGTGGCAATCCAGGCCTGGCTAAGGGGGCCCCTTCACCTTGTGGGACCTGGATGGATCCCCCGCTGAGTCCACCAAGCAGGTCGGGAACGATGTAGTCTTTAATCTTGTACTTGGGGAGCCAGGAGAGCACAGGCAGCAGCCCAAACACCACAGCTTTGATCTTGGCTGAGGAACATCTGGAGGGGAAAGGGGAAAATTTCCAGTTGGCTCTGCATGGCTTGGACATTCCATGTTGGAGAGGGATTATCATATCCTCCTCATTTCATTCATTGGTTCATTCAAAATTCACTGAACTATGTGCCAGGGATACTGAGAAGAAAAGGCAGGAACTTTTTCTTAAGAGCTCGTCAACTTGCCCTGGGCATTAGCTGGAGGTCTTCTGACTGCCAGCTCCTTACCTGGGGAGTTTACGAGACTTGGCTTAAAGGTATGGGTGTTGTGGTGGCTCAGTCTTCGGAGGTATCAGATCCGTCTCCTGGCTCAGTTGGCTTTTCTCTGGGAAAGGCTCCTCCGAGTGCTGTCTGTCTGATTCCAGGCCTGGGTACCTGTACCTTGGCTCTTGCTGCTGTGTGTGCATCCTGTGTGTGCATTCCTTGCTTTTTGTCTGTCTCTCCCACTAGGCAGCAAACCCCACCACGCATGGCAAAAGTCTAGCTCTCCTGTTCATCTTTGTACACCTTGAGCCTTGCACAGGGGCACTTAGTAAATATTTGTTGAATAAATGAATGAGTGAATACATCTGAGTGGAGTCTGCCTGCTGCCATTTTTCTTAGAACTTCCTTGAAAAGGAAGGCTCTATTGTTCCTGCAGGGTGAACTCTGCTGACTCACTATCCTGTATGTGTGGTAACTCCAATACCGGAGTTCTTTCTCCTGTGAATTCACTGGGCAGCAGAGGAGGGATTAATTCACTGGTCAACGCAGGGTGGGGAGAGTTGATTCCTTCCCTGTTTGTTGAACACCTCAAGGTCCTTTCATAGAAACCCAGGAGCGGTACGAACAAGGGCTTACAAACTCAAGGGTGACAGCCGGTGGATTGATGACTGGAAGTGGGTGAGGGGCATTTGCTTTCCTTCTCCCAGTTGAGGGAACTCGAATACTTAGGGCCCATCTGGTGACTCACTGGCCTGCTCTGATGAGGCTTCTTTTCCTGCCCAGCACCAATTCCTACTCTTTGCTGTTGTTCAACAATAGATTCCCTGACACTTGGTCCCCTGGATGTCACCCAAGACTGAAACCAACAAAGACAATGCTTTGTACCTTGGAAAGTCTGGGCAGATTTTCTTTTCCAACTAACACTCCATGAAACAGCATCATCATCAATATCTTACCCCATGTCCCTTCTGGGCTCATGGGTGCCTCTGCCATTCCTGGGATGCTGGAAGGGGAGGTAGATGGGGCATAAATTGCTTAATGCAACTCTAAAGCCTTGCTCGAAGAGAGAACCAGCCCTGCAGGGGCTCCATCAGGTCTGCTTGTGGCAGAGAAAGCCGGACTTATGAATAGAGAGCTGGCTAGGGAAAGAAAAGCAACTCATTTGAGGGCTAGTCCATGCCCAACCTTACTTGCAAGTCTGCTGTATGTTGGGCAAAGCAATCTGAAGCTTGAAAGAAGAGCTGGACACAGAGGCTGAGAGGGATTAGCTTTCTAGACATTCATTCATTCATTCATGAAACAAATATTTATTGGTGCACCTTCTCTATGCCAGACACTGTTCAAGGCTCTCATGCCAGCATCATGGGAATTGTTAGTTTGCTATATCCCTTTACAGCTTTCATTATCCAATCTTTTAGCAGATCTTCTCATCCTCGGACTCTGTGCCCTAAAGTCTTTGGGCACAGAGACTGGCAGAGACCACCTGTCTGAGGAGCACAGCTGTGAGGACAGACTAACTGGGCAGAAATGGAGCCTCCCAAGAGAAACAGGGTTGGGCTGGGGCTTTTAGTAAAAACTCAAGTGGGTGATTCCCCTGGCCTGAACCAGTTCCACCTGCGTCTCCACTTCAGCCATTACCAGTGACCTCAATCCAGGTAACTGAATCAGCCGTCTCCCCAGGGGAGTGAGGGAGAGTGAGCCGGCCTATAGCTAGGCCGGAGGAGGTCTGCCAGGAGTCTGGGAAGGGGGAGGGTGACGTTCGCAGCCCCAGCCTCCTGGGGTGTGGGTATGGATCACCTTGTGTAGCACCTCCTTATGGACAAGGTTTCATACCTACCATCGCATTTCCAGGGAGCTAAGAATGGAAAGAGCCTGGGCGCTGGTAGGACTACACCCTGGTAGGTCCCCTCAGGAAAGTCCAGAAATTTAGGGCCTCCTTTTGGCATTCTCTGGACCAAGTGGAGGAAGGAACATCCGGGAGGGAAAGGACAAAGGGCTTGGGGTGATGGTAACTTCAGGTATTTTTTGTAAGGAGGGAGCAGGGTGTGGATTAAGGGCTCTGATGCTCCCCACCCCTTCATAATGTAACATGCTCATCTACTGTGCCTTAACAAACCCAGAGAGACTCGGGTGGATTGAGAATATGGGAGATGCCATGCAGGGGTTTGGGGATGCCCTATAACCCTTCTAGATGGTTCTTGCTCCTGCTCCCCATCCTCCCTGGGGGTCTCAGTACAGATGAGGTTGTAGGATCTTAAATTCATCATTCAGAACCTCGCTTCCCCAGGGCTTCCCTTAACCCCATCTTAGGGATACTGGTGCAGAAGCTGTGTCCTGGTGCAGAAAGGATTTTGGTGGGGAGCAGAGGAGGCAGGAGTTTGGGTTCTGGACCAGTTACCTGAAGGTATTGCGAAGTTTCTCTCCCACTGGGTATGTCCGGTCCTTCTTCTCAAACTCATCGTCGAAGAGGGTGAGAGAGTATGCGGCTCTGTCTACCACGTAGCGGGGCCTGGGCTGGCTCATATCTGGGGCATTTACAAGCTTTGGGAGAAGCAAAGGAGGGGAGAGTGAGGGAACATCCCTCTCCAGTGCCAGCCCAGGCCTTCTCTCTCTGGTCCTCGCAGCAGCCGAGTTTTATTCTGGCCTTCCCCGCCCCGATAAAGCAAGGTGCCTCCCTTCCCTCTGTCAAGTTTTTCCGTCAGACTCCCTTCTTGCAGTGGCCTTCCTTCCCAGGCACTGATGATGCATACACTCGCCCTGGCTGTTTTGCTTGGCGCTCAGTACATGGCTGGGACTCCACACCTGTGACGTCACCATCACCCCCACTGAGCACCAGGCAAAGGGGAGGTAGAAGTACGAGGGCAGGAGTCCCCACTTGATTCAGCACGTGGACCCTACTCTCCCCTGACCTCTGGTGTCCCCACAAGCCATACTCCCTCCCCAGACCTCAGTTTCCCTGGCAGAAAGGTTCCTACCATTCAACCAGTCAGTTTGGAAGAAACAGAAAACAACTTGCCTGGAGGCAAGGGGATAGCTGAGATGACCTCAGGAGGACCCTTCTTGGATAAGACACCTAGAACTTCACCAACAGGTTTCCCAGGGGGACAATGGTGTGTGTGGGGAAACCAGGATGGTCCACCTGCCGGCTGTCTCCCACGGCTTCCTGTGCCTAACCTTTCCCCCACCCTTTTGTACTGCCGCTCCTCTCCTCCTCACGTTTGCGCAACCTCGCCGACGTTCCAGGAGCTGAGTTGGGCAGAGCTGAGTGCCAGGGCCCCTGAGGAGTTCCCTGTAGGAACCTTTCCCCCTCCCTCTTCCAATTACTGGGCCTCCCACCTCCCTTCTACCTCCCAGAGCTGGGAGAAGTCGCTCAGAGGACCACAGAGAAAGGACAGAGAAGAAAGAGATGGGGCAGGCTTAGAGTGAGGATTTATATCTGGGAGGTGGGGATTGTGGGGTGGCTGTGGCCAGTTTGGCAAAAGATTTGAGATGGGGTTGAAAATGAGTAACTACATGGGGGCTGGAGATACCCCCAACTTTCCAGAGGAGAGCCTGAGTGAGAGGGGAGGTTGTCAGAGGGGAGCAGGTTGCCTAACGCTTTTTGTGGAAGGGTCCAGGAGCCTGGGTTAGTCCTGCTTTTATTGAGGAGGTAGAATGGGCAACATTATTTTTTGAACCTCAGATTCTGTATCCGTAAAGTGGGGGTAACAGACATATCTCACAGGGTTGTTGTGAAGATCACATGAGTTAATGGGTAAGAAAGGGTTGTGTAAAATGTAAAGTGTGATGCAAATGTGAGTTTCTATTATGAATAAGATTGTGCTCGTTGGTGAAGGCTGGGCTGGTGCATTCTATTCATTTGGTCTTGGGGTCCCGAGGTCCACTGTGAACTACAAGTGAGGGTGGGATGCCCAGCAAGACCCCACAGGTGATACCCAGCAGAAGGGGAGGTGGGAGAATGAACCTACCCCCAGCGCCTGTGCCCAGCCCCTCGCCTGGCCCTTAGTGTACTCAACAAATGCTTGTTGAGTGAATTGATAAATGGTGTTTTGGAGGAGACATGGACAGAAATGAGTAAGGGCAATGGCATGTGAGACATTTTAGTGGGAGAAATTAGAGACAGGGTGGCTTAAGGAAAACAGCACAAGTTTGAGAGCCAGATGACCTGGGTTCAAAGATTCAGTTTCTTCATCTGTAAATGGGGATAATAACAGTCGCAGGCAGTTGCTATGAGGATTAAGTGAGATCATGTGTATGAGGAGGCTGGCCTTTATAGGCACCCAGTAAATGGTAGTGGCGATGATTACTATGATTAAGATGGGAGGGTGCTTTCTACCTCCTAGCAGAGACTATTCAGAGGCTTCCGGCCCTTCACCGGCCCATAAGGCGGGGTGGGCTGGCTCTTCCTCTCCACCTGCTCCAGAGTCTGCATGGGTCTGGTTGTCCAGGTGGTTTGCCTGGGGGGCACAACGAGTGGGGAGCATGACCTCCCCCCATAGGAACCCGAGCTCCAGACCTTGCTTCAGAAAAAGACTTATGGTTTGGGGAGTCTAGCCCAGGCCACTAAACAGACCACCTGCAAAAAAAAAAAAAAAAAAAAAGGCAAAAATTTCAAGGGGGGCTGAATGAAAAGAAGAGCCCTTTGGAAGAGGAGGTGATGGGAGATCTTGCTTCCACACCAACCAACAGACAGCGATTCCTGAAGCATCTTCCTAGGCTGCTTTCAAAGGCTCTAACTTGCAGTAGTGTGTTTGCGGGGAAGGGAGTTATTAGCATCTGATTCCGCTGAACCCTACTATCCCAGCTCTCCTCCCCGCGATTTCCCCACTTCCTCAGTGGTACCTTTCTTCCTGCCACCCAGCCCACCCCCTTCCTTGTTCCTGTCCTCTCCCTCCCCCTCAGCCTCCATTCAGTTGTTCATCAAATCCTGTTGTTATTTCCCTCCTTCCTCCCTCCCTCCCTTCCTTCCTTCTTGTCCTTCTGTCCTGTCCATTGCCTCCATGCCTCCACCCACCCCGTCCCATCACCTCCATCTTCAAGTCTTATCTCACACCTGGACTATTGCAAAATTGATTTGCTGGTCTCCAGCCATGCCCCTTCAACCCAGCCTAAACTCCCTGCTCCGAAACCTCTATCTCCCTCATTTCCAGGAGGATGAGACCCAAACTCCTTATTTTGGCATTTTTGTTTTTTTATCCTCTGGCCTCGTATTGGTGGATTCGGGAAATCTGTTGGCCGGGTCCCTCCACATCATCCGGGCTGGTCTGTTCTGCACCCGCCAAACAAGCCTGGGTGTCTGTTCCCACTTTCCTCCTTACCTGAGGTGCCCTGACTCATTTCTGCCTTTCTAGACTTGCCCATCCTTAAGACCTGTTGAAGTTCCTCCTCCTTCCCTCTCCTTCCTCTCCAACACTTTTCCCTCCTCCTTCTTGCCTATGAAGCCTTTCCTGACCACCTTGAAGAAACCCTGAAGGATTTCTCTTTCTCCCAGGATCTCCACGTGCACCCCTCCAGCCTGTACACTAGTGTTGGCTTTGGCCATTTTTCCTTTGGGAGGAAAGCGGCAGGGGTGGCGGAAGTCCTTCAGAGAGCAACAGGTAGGTGACTCAGGACCAGTCCTGCCCCTCTGGGCAGGCTCACAGACAGATGGGGCGCCAGATGCTAGGGAGTCCCCTCTGACACAGGCTTATAGAGGAAAAGCCTCCTCTGCGTTACTGGAATACCAAATCTGTCTCTTTCCCATGCCCTCTGCCCATCCCAGAAATAGGATGCTGAAGGGGAGAAGGCTCTGGGAGCTTTCATAATTCTGAGTTTGCATAAAGAGGAGAACCCAGCAGCCAGTCAGAGTCAGAAAGTTTTGTGTAGAAGAGAACTTGAGGACCACATTCGTCCAATTGTCTCATTTTGCAGATAAAGAAACTGCACTTGGTTCCAACTCTGATATTCCTATTGGAAGGGGCTTCAGAACTTCCAGGGACAAAGCTGATCCCAGGACAATGTTTTCCCCTGAGTGGCACCCAGAATGCCCCTTTCTAACCACCCTGGCGACCTTGCCACCCCAGCTGATGGGACAGGACCTCTGGGTTCTGTTACTCCTCTTGAGGGCTCTGGTTCCCTCCTGGCCTTGGTTTCCCAGGACTATGATGGCCAGAGTTGCAAATCTGCAGCCACAGGAACTGCCCCAGCTCCTGGTGAGGAGGTGCCCTCAACGTACTTCCTAATTCCAAGAAAGGGGTTGAGGTGGGGTGGGACGTAGAAGGCAAGGTTACTTCATCCCCAGCCAGCCCTTCAAGTGAGGACAAGAGGTGGAGGGAAGAGGGATGGGAGTGGCAGAAAAGGGTGAGTGGTATGGTGGGGAGGAGGGGTCTCAGAGAACTAGCAGGGACGGGGGTTCCAGGGAATCCTCAGAAAGGGTGTCTCACAATGCTAGGTTAGGGGCGGGAAAGTGGAAGAGGGAGCAAGAAAGAGAGCCAGGTATAGGGAACATAACAATCTGATCCCCAGTTAAACAAACAAACAGCCCTGCTAGGTGATGTCAGCATCGCTGGAAAAAAAAGTCAAGTGCCCTATTGCCAGAGGTGTGTATCTACGAGCCCTGCCCCCACCACCCCTCCACAGCCTCCCATCCCCCCACCGGGCCAGGGATAAATAGCAGGTGCTATGTGATAATACTGAGAAACAAAAGGGTGACCCTGCCCCTCCTCCACTGTGCAGGGAAGGGGGGCAGGTCCCAAAGAGCTGGAGGGACTTAGAGGAGTGGCTGTGAGGTTTAAGGGGAGTAGGGGGTGAGCCGGGGAGAGCAGAGGGCAGGAGATGTGGGTGCATGGACCATTCCTATGCCCCGGCAGGAGAGTGGGTCAAATCTGGAGCAGAGGGGATGCAGGGGTCCTGTGAGGCGGAGGAGCTGGGAGAGGGGAAGCAAAGAGAAAATAGACCCTGTGTGGGGAGGGGGACACAGGCTGGAGCAGATCCCCTCCTGGGTTTCTCCAGGATTTCTCCTCCAATGAGCTCATGCCAAAGAAACCCCTGGTACCTCCTCCCAGTCACATTTCTGACCAGGTCTCTGTCAACACCATCCAAATATTGTAGGCAGAGATGGGCTGCGGCAGAGATGGGCTCAGGCAGAGACAGTGCCTGAGTGGATGCACCGAAAGGCTCGGAACGGCACCTGGCCGTGGGAAGCATGCAATAAACTCCGACTATTATCATTACTGCCATGATTCCAGAGGAGCCTCTTTCCTGCTCTGCCATCTCTAGTGGGCACTCTGCTTTTTTTTGGCTTTCCCTTTTCCATCTGCCCCTGTACCCGCTGCCCCATGACTTAACTCCTCCAAATTTTCCCAGGACTTGATGAGAGGAACAGCAGAAAATCTTGTCAGAAAAGGGTAGAACATCGGGGGAGCAGGACGATGAGGGGCCTATTTGTGGGTTTTGGTCGGATCTGGAGGCGATGCTGTCACTGTGGCCCAGGCTGACTTCCTCCCTCAGTCCTGCCGGGGGTGTGCATGTCGGGGAGGGGGTTTTTGACGCACGTGTGCCAGGTACAGGAACAGCCCCGGCTTGGCCAACCCACCCTGGCGTCCTTATCACTGGTTCCTAGCCAGCTGGTTGCTGTGTTCTGGGAAGAGGAAAAGTCACCTTGAGGTTTCCCCTTTGCTCTAGCTGCTGGTTGCCTCCCTGCCTCATCCAGGGTGGGGGCCACAGGGCAAGAGCAGCCTCTGAGTGACCCAGGTATGAATGTGAGGGGGACAGACAAACTGGCTGTGGTCTCAGTGGGAGACCACATCCCTGGCAGGAGGAGGAAGGATGTAGAGGCCTCTGCACCCCTCAGGCTTTTTTTTTTTTTTTTTGGAGACGCAATCTCCCTTTGTCACCCAGACTGGAGTGCAGTGGCACGATCTTGGCTCACCACAACCTCTGCCTTCTGGGTTCAAGCGATTTCCTGCTTCAGCCTTTCTGGGAGCTGGGATTACAGGTGTGTACCATGACACCCAGCTAATTTTTTTTTGTATTTTTAGTAGAGACAGGGTTTCGCCATGTTGGCCAGGCTGGTCTCGAACTCCTGACCTCAAGAGATCTGCCATCTTTGGCCTCCCAAAGTGCTGAGATTACAGGCTGAGCCACTGCACCCAGTCCCCCAAGGCATTTTTAAACACTCCTTTTCCTTCTATTGTCCCTGTGTTTCCAGGGCAAATCTCTCCCCGCTCCTCACCCAGCCTAATTTCCTTCTCAGTGTAGGGGAGGATGAGATGTCCCTAAGGTGTCATAGAGACCGCATCCCGTGTAGAGTAGAGATTCACTGATACTAACCCCTAAATCCCCACTCTTTATCTCCAGGCAGACTCTCCCTCCCTCTGCACTTTCCCTGCTAGGGATGGGTGCTGGGCTGAGGAAATAGGCTTCAGAAAGAGGGATCAAGGCTAGACTTTGAGAATCACTTCCTAACAGCAAGACTGACAAGGTCATGGGCTCCCTGGAATGGGCACTTGAGGTTAAATTCCTAGAAGTCTTTAAGGAGACTGGGGCTGCTTTCACTTGGAAGCAGGGCCTGGGCAAGGAGACCAGGGAAAGGCCCAGCTGCTCTGGTCCCAGAAATCCAGGCGAAAGCCCGGAGAGGCATCCAGTAAAGATCAACTCCCCTTGAAGGGGTGGCTCTGCCCCTTCCATCTTCCAAGTAGTGACCCCGCAGCACGCAAAGCTTGGTCAGTGTTGAGCTGGTCCTCAATTCCCCCAGCCAGTTCACGGTGGCTGTTTAGTACGGTTTAAGAGGCACTCTTGAATACTGGGTATATGCCAATCTCCGGAAGACTCTGGGCATTGAAAGATAAAGAGGCGTCCGTCTCTGCCCCAGGGTTTATACAAATGAGACTCAGAGTGGGTGGCTAGCTCTGGAAAGTGCCTGGGAAGGCCATGCTTGCAGTGGAGGTGCTGCTGGGCCATGCTGGTCTCCATGCGGCCCATGCAGGGTCTTGCCGGGTTCTGAATGCCAGGGCCAGGATGAGGGAGGTGGGGGAGGACCGTGGGGCTCCGAGAGAGGGTAATCTGCATGAGTGAAGTCACTCAGGGGGAAAGTCCTCTCTCAGTCTGCCCACTTGGGGGGCTGTGTCACTCCAAGGTCTTCTTTTGGTGCTCAGACCCTTGGGGTCAAGTGTAAGGGGCAGTTGATGCTGGAATAATCAAAGCTTTCCTAGGTCTCAGCTGGGGACCCTCTGGGCTAGTTTTGAGGAATGAGGGCACTGCCTGAGAGTGGCTTGGAACCCCTTGGAGCTGCAGTATGAGGGGTTTGGAGGCTGAGAGCCTGGGGAGCTGGCGGCCCATCCACCGTCCTGGCCCAAGCCCTTCTGTGTTGAAGCATTCACCAGGGAGTCGGGCATCCCAGGTCCAGCTACCACCCACCCACCTGCCTGATGGAGCTGGTCCCTTGCTCACCCTCTCCCAGTCCTCGGTTTCCTCCCCCTCCACCTCTTCCAACTTCTCAGGACTAATGAAGTTACATGGGATTCTGTGTAGTCCATGCTAAGTTCCCTGAGCTGGTGGAGAAGTAAATGAGTGAAAGATGATGTCTGGGGGGTAGAAGGAGGGGAGACAGCCGTACAAAGTAGGCTGGTGAGTCAAGCATTAAGAGCTTTTGCCTCCAAGACTTGAAAAGAAAGGGAGAGGAGCAGTCCACAACTTCAAAGGCTGGTGCAGAGGAAGGTCTAACATTTTCGTTTCCCTAGGAGGCCTTGCCTCGCTCTGTTTTGGGGTCTGGCGGCCTCCTCCACCACACCTTCACCCTACTTGCTCCCTCAGCCAAGCCCAGCCTTGCAACCCAGGTCCTTACATGGACCTGAAGACCCAAAGGGCGTCTCAGAGGGGAAGGGCTGGGAGGCTGCTCTCAGACTCCAGGGGCCACAGTGTCCTTCCTACTTGTGCTCAGGTTGGCAGTTGGTTCCTGTCATCCCTCCTCTCATCCCTCCTCTCGGTACCCCTGGTGCCCGCCCTCTTGCAGGATGACCCCAGCCCAGTGGGGTGGGCTGGGCTGGGTGGGGCTTACCGGTGGGTGAGCAAAGCCGGCGGCTGGGCAGGGCTGCAGGTGTGTCTGGGGAGCGGGCAGCCGAAAGGTGTTCCTGAGGTGTGTGAAAGGGCTCTGCTCAAATAATCCAGGGAGGCGTTTATAAATAACTTTTCCTCAGGGCCACTGGGTGAGCCCCGGCTTCTGATTGGCTCAGAGGGGAAGTGGTTTTGAACACTACACCATAGCTAAGCCTGAGGAGATAGGAAAAGGAGATAAGGGGGAAAAGGTCCCAAATGAACAGCCCTTTTTTTGTTTTACCTGGGGAGCAGGGCTGTTTGATGGGAGCTTGGCACTTCCTAAATCCACCCCGAAGACAATAGGTCACATTCAGCGGGGCTCCTGCCCCACAGGCTCCCCCAAGGCAGCCTGGAAGGAGGGGGACGAGGCAGAGGAGGGGACAAGGCAGGACAAGCTCCTCTCAGCTTGCTGTCCTGCTGCTTATGGGGCTAGGGGTCAGGCCAAATAGCCTCTTGGACAATGGGAGCTATTGAGGCCACCCGAGGGGTGTGCTCTTGGGGCTGCTTGCTTTGAAGATTGGAGATCTAGGGGGTGGGAAGACAGTAGTCCTCTGAACACCCCTGGGGAAGGGGAAGAACCATGTCTGGGAGGCCCTGGGAGCCTTTATGCGGTTTTGAGTTGTGATGGAGACCTGGTTCCCAGTTCTGTCCCCAGTCTTAAGTCGCTTGAGAGTTCTGTGCCTTGGTTTATCCAACAGTGCAATGGGGGAAATTATTCCTGGCCCTCCAGGTAGTGTGCAAAGAGAACACAGGGGTTTAGGATCTGATAAAAGAGCTCAAGAAACTGGACTTAGAACAATTATATGAGAGGCGACCTGAAGGCTAGCAAGTCTCCAATCACAGCCCTCTGCTGCTTCCAGGAATTAATGTCTCCCTGGGTCATGGCACTGCTCCGGCTGCTGCCAGCAGAGCTGCCCATCCCAGGCCCATTGAGTGCTGCGGAAGGACCTCAGAAAGCAATTCTGGACAGGGGCTGGGAGGGTGAGTGGAGGTGTTTCTTGATTTAATTCCTGGGAGGGAGAGTCCCTTCCTGACACCAGGTGCCCGTTCTTTGAGACATCAAAGGCTGCACTGTCCTCATCTCAATTGTCCTCCCATCTCTCCAAAAGAAACCAGAGGCTCTGAAGTGGGCTGGAATCTGTGCAAGGGGCTTCAGTAAGGCACCTCGGGAAGTTGGGGTGAAAGTTCCCCATGGTGAAATGCGCTAGCTTCAGTACATAATAGGGACTCAATAAATATTTGCTAAATGAATGAAAGAGTGAATTGTCTGCAAGCCCAACCCAAGGGATAGTTTGTAGATGTATTACTTGTGGGGACTAGGGAAACACCCGGGGTCACTCAGAGTTGTCAGGGTGTAGCCAGACAACTGGCTGAAGAGAGCCAGAATTCAAGTGACCCAAGTGTGCCCTGACACCCGGCTGAGGGAAGGATGTGTGCATGGACACTGCCTCGGGGAGCCCTTCCCCAGACCCCTATGTGGACTTAGCTGACAGGTTGCACATTCGTTCCTCTGGCTTCCTCTGCTTCACTCTCATAATATTGACCACAATTAATGGTAATTATGTACGGAATTGTCAGTCTTTCTGCAAACACTGTGAGCTCCCTGAGGAGGGCAAGGGGGCAATGCCTTTTTTGTATCCCTACCCATCTAGCCCAGTGCCCGGCACTTAGGAGGAGCTCAATATAGATTTGTAGAATGAATGAACAATTGTACGATAGAGTCTTTAAACAAAGCAGAGCCAGAGGGCGAGAATTTGTCCATGCATCTTCAGTATTGTCCAGTGTCATGGGTAGCCTGACCTGTTCTAAACTTTGGCCAGCAAATTCCTAGAAAGCAGATGAGTCATTAGGTTCTTCCTGTAGCCAGGTGACTGTGGCCATCAAGATCAAACAACTAAGTCCCCTTGCTGAGACACCATGTCCACCAGGGAATCTTCTGGTTGTTCGTCCTTTAGGGCAGAGAATGCACTGCCCAGCTGGCTGGAGCGTCTAGGGCTGCTTTTGCAGGCATGCTTCTCTTTTAAATGACCCAAGGACACTCTGGGCTACCCATTGGTCCAGTGTGAGTTTCATTAATGTGAGTTAGTATCTCCTGAGTCTGACCTACTTTCCATAGTAACACTTGGTTTTCACACAGGTTATTTGGTTTAATTCTTATACCAAACATATAGGTATGTTACTGTCATTTTTTGATGAGTAAACTGAGTTGACTGAAGTGAAATACCTTGTCCAAGGTCACAAAGATTTGGATGGAAGAGACAGGAATCTAACTTGGCTAAAATGGCTTCAAATCCTCTGCTTAGTCTATGATATCATCTTAACCTTTGAGCCTGCGAAGCTAAGGATGAGATCCTATTCAAGACCATACCTTTTAGATACCATCAGGCTCCCTTGCAGGTATAACTCCTAAGGTAACCTGGATGAAGATGTCTGGGGCCTCTGGGACATGTGCTGGAGTTGGAAACTTGTTGTCTGTTCTCCTCAAAACTTTTCTACTGTCTCAGCAAAATTCTGAGCAGGTAGCCCTTGCATCATAGGGACAGTAGGGATAGATGAGCCCAGAGATTCCTCTGAAGTCACCAAGGAAGATGGACAGGGGCCTCAGAATCTGGGGACTGGTCATTGGTGGGAGGTCCAGGAAGAAGGAAAGCAGACCAGAGGCTAGGGAAGCAGAAGACAAGAGGGAGAGTGCCCCTGATGGCTGAAAATGCATCTTGGGGGTATCTTGGGTAGAATTAAAGTGTAGACAAATTTAGGGTTGGTGGAGGGAACACAAAGATATGGAGAGACAGGTGATAGGAATAGAAACACAGAGAAAAGGTGAGGGAGACAAAGACTCAGAAACAAAGAGAAAGGAGCCAAGGACACATTAACAGCCATAGCAGCTCAGCCTGGAGTTTTGTTAAATCATCTGTGTTTCATGATGAAAGCGATGAAAAGCAGCCCTATGCCTCTCTCTGGAGCAGTATAGAGAATCTTTGAAAGCAACCTACTTCGCCCCCAGCCCTGGGGTGGGATGCTGCATTCATTCATTCACTCATTCATTCATTCATTCATTCACTGGTAACCTCTTATCGAGTGCCAGGATCCTATACTGGGAAAAATGAAATAAATCAGACACAATCCCTGTCCTGAAAAGATCTCACAATCTGGTGAGGAAGACAGGAAGGTGAAGAGACCACTGTAACATGGAACATAGGGTGCTATGGGAGTACAGGGGAGAGGCGCCCAGATCAGCCCTCCAGGGAACAGAGAAGGAGCTGGGAAGACTTCCGGCAAGAGGAGGACAGGAAGGTCGGTCACAGCTGCAGCCTGGACACCTGAGCTATAGACTCCAGGCCGGGGAAGACTCCCAGGAAGAAGTAGGATGGCGGCTGCCCTGGAAGCGCTGTTTCTAGAAGGGTTTTCCAGCTTCTTCCCAAGTCCTTTTTGACCTCTGAAAGCACCCAAGATTCTCTGCCTTAAAGCCCATCCCTGTGTTCCCCTGTGATCCAGAGCTTGCGACCACACACACACACAGTCACGCTGAACAGTCACACATAACACTGAGTTATGCAGATAAAGCCAATGTATTCCTAAGGTTCTCTCCTGACGCATCTCACCTTTGAGCTGACCTTGCTAAGAAACAGCTGGTTTTCAGATGAGCAAACTCAGGCTAGACCTGCAAAAAGGAGATGAATTCTGCCACCTCTGTCCATCCTTGGGGCTCTGGTCTTATCTGCACCTGCTGGCTTCTTGCACGTGTGCCCTGTGTGGGTGCCAAGGGTGTGGGCAGGAACATGTTTTGGGCAGACCAGCCCAGTGACTTAAGCAAACACCTTAAGGCTGAAGACAGCAAAGTCTTCACCACCCTGCCCTGCAGTGGCAGGATCTGACCTGGCCCCGCATGGCTGCCAGTTTCATGAGTGCTTGAGAACTGGTGGGACTGCAGAGGTACCCAAGAAGAGGCGAATCCTCACTTCTATCCCCTAGGAAGCCCAGGGGCTCAAGTCCTGCAGCTGTGAGTATCTTAGGCTGGTCAGGAGACATGGAAGGCAAGGTGAGCAGGGTGATGCCAACCAGTGCTTGGTCTTTCAACACAGGGAACTCCTAGCATGTACCCAGCACTGTGCTAGGCACTGGGCAGGCAAGACCCAGTAAGAACCAGTCCTTGGAAGATCAAGACCCTGGCAGGAGCAGGCAGAGGAGGCTTCTAGAATACACACAACAACAGAGCTAGGGGACAGTATGTCAGGAGGAACCTTAGGGTGGACTCTGAGGTGGCAAGGGTCTGGACAGTTCTTGTCTGGAAACAGTCAGGTCAGCATTGATCATGATCTCTGCACATCTGAGGCCAGAGGAAAGGATGTGTCACAAACCATAGAACGGGAGACAAGGAAGGGGCCTTAGGGTCCATCTGGTTCACCTCCCTCATTTTACATATGAGATACCTGAGGCTCCAGAAAGGGCCAGGGACCTGCCCAAAGTCACCGAGAGAGATAATGGCAGAGCTGAGGAGATGGCTCAGGTCGGTGTCTGCCTCAGGACCCCAGCCTATCCCTCTGCCCTGGCTCTGGAGCACAAACCAAGCCCTCTCTCCACAAAGAGGGCAAGAAGTCATGTGGGGACCTCCTCCCACTCCCCATTTGGTCATTACCCAGACACACCCTGTGCTCCGAGGTGGGCATGTGCTGGCTGCCGCTGCAGAGGGACTGTTCTGCCCGTCTGAACTCGGTTGACTTTGTTAAAGGAGTAGTTTAGGGTCGGGGTTGGAGGTGTAGGGGAAGCAGGTCTGCAGCGTCAGGCTTGGGAGCGCAGGGGGATACAACTCCTAGGCGGGCGGGTCCTGCAGCTTCTAGAGAAGGAGGAAAGGATTCTGCTCCGAACCAGAAATTGGTCTGGGTGAGGATGTTCAGGGCAGTTCACAATGCCCTGGGAATGCTGAGATTGGGGCTGGAGCTGGGGAGGAGGTGAGTTCCAGGTGGTTACTGTTGACTGATGGGCCTCCTGGCTGCAATCCTGACACTGGGGCCTTAAGCCAAGCACATATTAACCTGGGCATAGGGGCTGCTTCTAAGGGTGGGATGTAGACCCCAATTCAGGAAGAACTGAGAGAGCTGGAGAAGCATGGAATTGAGAATCTTGGGCACCAGGCCTCACCCTATCTCTAGGACCTGGCTTAGGCAGCGAGGGTATTACGGCAGAGGTGGTGTTTTCCGACTGCAGTAAAGCCATAGGAAAATGATACCTTCCCATCTCTCTCTTCCTATTCCACATTCTCCAGGAAAGAGTCTGAGACTGGAAGGTGCCTAACACCCACCACCTGATCCAGCCCACCTGACTCTTCCTCCCTGGTGACTCCTGACCACATAGACCCCTGTTTTCTGAATGCCAACAGCTGTGCAGTCTGAACCTCACAGCCGGCGGAAGGTGAGGTATTCTAGGTCTTCTAGGTCAGGGTTAGTACACACCCTGTGCTCTGAGGTGCGCATGTGCCGGCTGCCGCTGCAGAGGGACTGTTCTGCCTCTGTGAACTCGGCTGACCTTGTTAAAGGAGTGGTTTAGGGTTGGGATTGGGGGTGTGGGGGAAGCAGGTCTGCAGTGTCAGGGCTTGGGAGCGCAGGGGGATACAACTCCTAGGTGGGCGGGTCCTGCAGCTTCTAGAAGGAGGAAAGGATTCTGCTCCGAACCAGAAATTGGCCTGGGTGAGGGTGGTTCCTTGAAGCCCTGGACTGTATCACAAGCACTTGTGAGACATCAGAATGTACTGGAAGAAAGAAAACTTTAGGCTCAGATCTTGGCTCTGGGATTTGCTAGCCATGAGACTTGGGGCAAAGTATTAAACTCCCAGGCTCAATTTATTCATCTGCGAAGGGGGCCGAGTGGCAAAAAAGGAGGTGCGATTGTAAGGTGAATTCCTTTCCTTTGGGCACAAAGACAGGGCCCAGGAAAGACAGGGCCCAGGCATGGCCATTTGCTTATCTCCATCATCTCTCTGAGAGCGCAGTGTATCAGCCCTTCAGCCACACCCCAGCTAGGCAAGACCCTTCTCAACTGCACAATGAATGGCCCTTGTTCTCTTGTCCCAGGGAGCCAGTAGTGCTGAGCTCCCATTTGCAGGTCTTGCCTCACCATCTCCCAGAGATACAGCCAAGTGGCAGAATGGGTTCCCGAAGGCTCCCCTCCCAAGCTTCTCCAGCAGAGCAAAACCATGGTGGCAGTCACTGCACCTGAGCCCTGGAACCCCAGCCCCCTCTGCTTCTTCTCCTTTTGGAATGTGCCAGGTGGAAAGGATGTGAGTGAATGTGTGTGTGTGTGTGTGTGTGTGTGGTGTCTGCAGTGTGAATTTTGAACAGGAGTGAGAATGCTTTTCTAAAAGAGAGGGATACTTGGGTATATAGTACACCTTTCCTCTTTCTCCCTCCTCACCTCCACATGCTCCCTAGTGACCAGTGATCTTTGCCTAGCCCTGGATGCAGCTGAGCCCTCTCGCCCTCTAGACACCTGGAGCTTTCCTGCCTGAGGAATACACCAGACTCTCTAGAGCCAGACCCACCGGTGTAGGCAGCTTTTGCAAGAACAGAGTCTTGCAGCAGGGGCTGCTCCAGTTCACACTGGAGAGAAGGGAGTGTGGAGGGGCATGTGTCTACCATGAGTGTTTGGGGGACAAGTCCAGAAATTTATCAGCACCCCTCTGCAAAGTAAACCTCCTATTGCTGTGGGGTTTTTTACCTTCCAAGGTCAGGGTACTTAGCTCCCTGATTCTACCCTCTCCCTCTTTCCAGCACCCTCCCCAGAACTGATCACTGAGGGCTAAAGTGGAGATGGTAGCAGTGTCAAGGATAGGCTTGCAGCCCTAGAGAAACGGCATGTCCATCCTAGGAAGGAGACTGGATCCAAGCCAGGGCTTTAGTCTGGGACACACTTGGGTGCCCTGAGCAGCCTAAACTCCACTCTCCATCTGGGATTGGGGTCAAGTGTGAACTGTGCATGGGATTCCCTGAGCAAGGTGGGCCCAGTATGAGGGTGGAGGAGGAAAACAGGGACTGGCCTGCTGGGACTTCAGCTGGGGCCACTTCTCTGGGTCTCCCAGCACAGCAGGCAGGCCCTAGTAGGTGTGACAAAGGCTGGCTGAGTGGCGCTGGGGTCCAGCCCTCAAGAAATACCTTCACCCCCAGAGTACAGGAAACAGGCCACTGAACGAGTGGGTTCTTGGTCAGCTGGGGCTAATTCCTGTCAGCCCTCCAGGACTGTGCTCTGGCCTGGCCTGCTCACAGGGCTGCATTGTTCCCTGGGAGCCTCTTGAGCATTTAGCTTGTCTCGTCCTGCTGGGACATTTGTTGGCTGTGATTCCTGCTGAAGACATCTTCATGGGGCAGGCAGGACGCCAAGTTTGCGGGCAGGACTTGAGCGGCTCCACCGAGCCGCCGGGAGCTCAGAAGCAGCAGGGGCTCGCCAGCCTGGGATGTGACCATCTGGGGCTGTTTGCCAAGGGCAGGAACAAGTTTGCTTGAGAAGTTCTGAGAGTCCCGCTGGCCCTGGCAAGGAGACTGAGTGCAGGCTCTGTCTGCAACCAGTGTCCTGAGATTGGCTCTGTCCCCTCCAGAAACAAGCTGTGTGATTATGGGCGAGTTAATAAACCTCCCTGAGCTCTTGGCCTCCTCATCTGCAAGATGTAGCAGCACCTACCTCAGAGCGACTTTGTGAAGATTAAACAAAGTAATGCATGAAAAGCACTTAGCTCAAGGTCTAACACTTCTCAGCTCCAGAGGGCCCAGCCCATGTACACTGCCCTTTCTCTATGCTCTCTCCTCATCCAGCTTGGATTGCTCTCCCTTCTCGCCTCGTCTTCCCAAGTACTTCAACTCAAGCCACATCTGCCTGACGCCTGCCGCTTGCTCTGGCTGTACCCACACTCCCCTAGCACTCTCAGGTGGTAACTGCAGTTAGATACTTGACCACGTGTTGTCAGGGATTTGGCTCTAATGGGAGGCTTCATTCCTGGAGCATAAGATTTGGGATGTTTGCTTGTTTTGTCTCCTTTGCGGACCAAAACATACTAAGCATTTTAACAAGACTGCTTACCTGTTGACTGAACGTACCCGTCCTGGGTCCTGCCCCTGGGCAATTAGAGTAACCATAATTTATTGTGGTTGTAGTTATGCTCTTTGGAGATCTGAGGGTTCCAAAGATGTGCTTCAGTTGCAGCCACACCCCACCAGCTGGTGAGCTCATGTGAGTGTGACTTACCCACATTTTGCTGGCTTGTGTCCCCTCCCTCTGACTCAGAGCTCGTGTCCTTCCTCAGCTACAGTTTGCTGTGGTTATGCTTGGGAGTCTCTGGGGTGTCTCTGGGTAGGTGCTTCTGCTCCAGACTTTCTCTTATTGTCTCTTGCCCAGGGGTCATGGAGACAGAGTCCCTCCTGAGAATTCTGCCCTCTTGCTCTGGTGCCAAGTCTTGGAGCTCCAACCCTTGAGGGTCCATATCTCAGGGCACACTATGACCAGCTGCCACATCGTGTACCATGAGAAGTGTGGGTTGTGGCATCTCTCCAATCTGCATCGCATTGTGTTGTCCCAACCCTGAGGGTGCTATGGCGCAGACTGCTAGTTATCCACCATCAGAGACGAATTATGGTAGGACACATGGTGGCCAAGTGAGACTCCACTTCCCAGCCTTCCTTGGAATGAGGTGTGGCCATGTGGCTGAGTCCTCACTGGACTCTGGAACGGAGAACGAGGCCGGTCACTTACAGGTCTGGGTCTTGAGTTGTTGGGCGTGCTTCCTGTATGCCCTCTCCGCTTCCTGCCAGCTGGAGCCTAGATGAGGTGGTGACCCAGCTTTCACTATGCATGATGACAATGGCCTGGCAAATGGGAAAGCAACAAAGGGAAGGAACCTGGGCCTGTGAATGACCTCAGGAAGCGGAGAATGCCAGCAGCCTGGACTGCTCACTTCGAGACTCACTAGTGCCCCAAGAAGAGAAAAACTCCCATACTCTGTAATCTACCATACTGAGGTTCTCTTTATAATGGGACTTTAGTCTTTAACACACACGTGGGCCCTGAGTCTCATTAAGTCCCTGGTGAGAACAGCTCTTTCTGCTTCTGCTGTAGTCCTGCACCACATCCACCCCGCTGCCCGCCACACCCTCTCTAAGGGCTGAATGGAACCCAAGGGCCTAACTGGGGAAAGAGGTCATAGAAGCCCATTTCCTGAGTTCTCCTTCTCTGCGCCAAGGGATTTGATCACAGGGACTCTTCCTTTCCTGTAAATGCAGGTCTGGAGGACCTTTGATTCACTAGCTCGTCAGACCTACCCAGACTCTGGATTCTAGTATAGGGTCATCCGGGTCACCTAGCCATGTGCATCTTTAACAATGGAAGCTTAGTAATTAATGCCCCAGCATAAGTTAAGCCTCATTGAATGAGGGCTCAGTCCTCCTGCTTGGCTCACCTCTGTCTCCTGCTTAGAGTAAGAGAAAGCAAGCATTGGAGGTCTTTCGGATCAGAAAAGAACCCTGTGGGTTAGTAACTTCCAGGCCCCTCTTACTGTCTCTTATAGTAAGCAGGTGATAGATGAAGTTGTGCTACTAATCGAGGTTAAGAAAAAATAGTGCTTTAAAAGTTCCTTGCATTTGTAGAGCACTTAGAGTTTATAGAGTGCTTTAGCATGCATTATCTGAAGCTATTTATCCCCATTTTGCATATGTGGAGACTGAGGATCAGTTACCCCCACCTAGGATATGCCCAAGCTTGGGTTAGCTCTCAGGTTTCCCGACTTCTAGCCTTGTGCTCTTATTTCTATACACTGCCAGGCTGAAAAATAATGTTTTGTGACTTAGACTCAGGAAGTTGTGAACATTGAGGATGGCTTCGAGACAAGGGCATTGTGTTCACTCTGGGGGAGGCATTTCACCAACTGAGGTCTCAGTTCCTTGTGTAAATGTGAAAGACATGCCGACCTCTCCCAGACCAAGCAGAAAGTTTGTTGTTGTCACACACATGGTCCCTATTCCAATTTCTGCCCTTACTCTAAGACTGTAAGGTGAATTGGTCTGTGGGCTTAGATTTGTCTGAGGAAGTCGGGGTTTGAGAAGAAGATGTGTCCTGGGGCTGCTGCTTGCAGGTAAGTTACCCCGAGGTGAACCACACCAGGCTGTCCTCTGGGTGGGGAAGTGTCATCTGAGACAAGTCCTCAGCCCAGGGAGACTGGGATGGGGCTGAGGTGAGGACTTGCTCTTTCACCTCGAGTAGCCCAGCCACACCAGGTGCCTGGGTGGAGTGTAGGATAAAGGGCCAGTGGGGAAGAAAGGTTGGTTTGACCCTAGTGCCCCTGATTTTGCTGCCCCACCAATTACACAAACACAGCCCTGTGCACCTGACATGAGCACACCCACATCAAGAACCACAGACCCCAAGCCCCAGGCCCCTCAGCTTCTATAGAAAAGCAGCATGCAGGATTCAGGTTAGACACAAAGGAAAACTTCCCAGGATATGGGTATTAGATCAGAGACTGGATAGTGTGGAATTTTCTGAAGGGTGTATGATAGTTTCTATAAACATGAAAAAAATGCTTATCCTCTGGTGAAGGGGGTGGGGGTGGGGCTGGTAGAGACAGTTCAAGTGGACTTGCCTAGAGGTAGCTGGATGAATAATGTGTAAAACCTTACTGGTCAAAGCCTTCAAGCCCAGGCAGAAAGAAAAACAATGAAAGAATGAAGCAAGAGGCACGTAGGAACTATACCCCTTGCTTATGTCTATGCCTGGGAGGGGGAAAGATCATTCTTGGCTTCGAATACAGAGAAGGGGAACTAATTGCCTGCTGGGCGAGTGGTTACCAGGGAAGCAGGACCCTTTGACTCTCAGAACAGGGAAATGGTGGGGGGTCTGTGAGATGCAGATTTCCGCATGTCTGGCGGTCCAGTGACATCTACAGTGGTTATTTGGACTGCCCAAGCAAATGAACTCAGGGGATAGAGTGAGAGGGAAGCCAGGGAGGAGAGCTACAGAGTGGCTGCTGGCCTCTGCTCCACGAAAGCAAACAAACCAAGGCCTTGGGAGAGCAGCTGAGAGGGTCCTACGGAGGTAGGATGATTCTCGGACCCTAATTCTTCCTATTTCCACATTTTATCATGAAACATTTTAAACGTACAGAAAAGTTGAAAGACTTCTATGGTGAACATCGTACACCTGCCACTTAGAGTCCTCCCTTAACATTTTGTTCTGTGTTGCAGAACACATGTCTACCCAACTACCCATTCCTCTATCCATCCATAGATCCCTTGTATTTTTGGAAGCATTTCAAAGCACAGTGCAGACATTAGTAGCCATTTAGGCCAATACTTCAGCATCATATCATTAGCAAAGTTCAATATTTGTCACAGTTATTTTTTTCTATGGAGATAAGCTTTACATACAAGGAAATGCACAATTCTCCAATGTGTCGCACATGAGTTCCGACAAACACCTACACCTGTGCAACTCAAATCCTTATCAAGGTACAGAACATGAGGATGACTCTAGAAAGCGCCCCCATGCCCAATAAATCCCTGCCCCATCCCCAAGCAACAACTGTTCTGATTCTTTTTTCCTACCAGATTTAGTTTTGCCTGTTCTATGACTTCATCCATATACATGAAATCATACAATATGGACTTGGGTGAAGGTTTCTTCCCTCAGCATAATGACTCTTGCAGACATGGGAAAGAGTCTGCTTTATAAAAAGCCAGACTTTTTTTTTTTTTCTTTTTCTTTTTAACCACCAAAAATCATGCCCCCACATCTAATCTTCATTAAGTCCAGGGAAGCTGTGTTTACAAGGGCATGGTCAACACCCCAGAGCACTCATACTATTTGTCCTTGACCACCTGAAGGTAAATAGGGCTGAGCCAAGAGACATCTGCGAGCTGGGCTAAGTTTTTTAGCTCCTAGTCTCCTGTTTCTGCTACTAACTGCTCTTTGGGGCACCACCTGCCCCCAGCCCCATGGACTATTCCCACTCCAGGTACATAGGGCTCTGCCTTCTTCATGCCCTCCTCCACCTCCCTAACAAAACCAGAAGGATCTGACCACCAGCCCTTTACACTAGATGACTGATAGTCCCGGTTACACTGTGACTGCACCGCCTTCCACGGAGGTGTTGCCTCTACAAGGTATTGACTTGGGTTTATCTCTGAATGGGACCTGATAGGCTCCGCAGCCTTGCACCTCTTGGACTTCTCCCCAAGGCTCCTCTAAGAACGGGGAGTGTGACTGTGTCTCCACAGGAATGCGAAGGTGCAACTCAGCGGCACTCAGTGGGCGCAGCTTCATTCTTAGACACAACCCATAGACAAAGTGCGGAAGACTTAAAACTGTGATGATATAAAAGTAACGCTGTGGCTCACAGAAACCTGGAGGAGGGGCAGAGGATACAGATTCCCACATCCCTCCCAGAGGCGGGGTGATAGGCACTATCTAGAGATGATGCATTAATAATAAGAAATAAGGAAAGGAAGGAAGGAAGAAAAGAAGCAAAGAAGGAAGGAAGGAAGGAAACAAGGAAGGAAGGGAGGGAGGGAGGGAAGGAGGGAGGGAGGGAAGGAGGGAAGGAAGGAAAGTAGATAGGTAGAGAGATAGAAAGATTTAAAGATATTGAAAGTCCCAAAGGCAGCAACCAGAAGACCCAAAATAACAAAATTAAGAAAAAGGAGAGGAGAGGTTGGAACAGTTTCAGGAGATGTGTCATTGAAGAATCATATATTACCTCAAAAATGCATGTGAGCTGGGTACAGTGGCTCATGCCTGTAATCCCAGCTACACAGGAGGCAGAGGTGAGAGGATCAATTGAGGCTGGGAGTTTGAGACCAGCCTGAGCAACACAGCAAGGCTGCCTTTCTTTTCTTTTTTCTTTTCTTCTCTTCTCTTTTCCCCTTCCTTCCTTCCTTCCTTCCTTCCTTCCTTCCTTCCTTCCTTCCTTCCTTCCTTCCTTCCTTCCTTCCTTCCTTCTCTCTCTCTCTTTCTCTCTTTCTCTCTTTCTTTCTTCTTTATACAGGGTCTCATTATATTGTTTGGGCTGATCCCGAACTCCTGGGCTCAAGAGATCTGCTCCCCTCGGCCTCTCAAAGTGAGCCGCTGTGCCCAGCTGATCCTGTCTCTTACATTAAAAAAGTGCATGTGAATGAGGCATCCACTCTCCACTATGCCCAAGTTTATCTGTGATATGAAAGCAATTCTCCCCTCCCCACACTGCCACATCCGAAGAAAAGCGAGGCACTAGGTTCTGTGTCACAGTTTTTCCTTCACTTGGAGTTCCCTGACCCGCCATGGCATGGCTTCACAGGAGAGGCACAGCTTTTGGCAAAGGCATTTTAGGCATTGATGGGAAATGACAAGTGGTATGTCGGGCCCGAGGGACCCAGAAAGTTGCTCTTAGTCCATCCTGCTGGTCCTGAAGGGAAACCCTAGTCGTTCCTTTTATCGGGGCTTTGGTTGGAAGAGGGGGTGTTCCTCCTCCCCAAATGGCCTCTGCCCCTGGGGAGGCTGACTGAGCCACGGGAAGCTTGCTTCTGAAGCAACTTAGAGTGAAAGGGTTCTGGTTCTTTCTCCACTGGCTCTCTCGGCATCAGGAGGCCACCAGAAATGGGCACAGAGCTACCTGCCACCAGCCTGTTCCCTCCAGTCCTTCCCTTCCAGACCTAGGCTCCCTTCTCCCTCCTGCCCTAACCCTGTGGTTGTTCCTCCAGCTCCCAACTTCATCTTAACCACAGTTAGGTTTATCTAACTTGGTTGTATTTCAGAACCTTCTGGAGGAGTTTTTAAAAGTACAGATTCTTAGGCCTTGTACCAAGAAATTCAGGTTGACTGTGCCTTGATGGGACCTGGTTGTGAGCATTGTGTCAAAGCTCCTCAACTGATTCAAGCACACAACTAGGTCAGGGGTGCCCTGCCTTACCCCCAAACCTGCCTTCTTTCCCCACTTGCCTCCCAAATATGTGTTCTATGTTTTCTGGCACACTTGACATGACTTTGATTGGTAATTGATGATTTTCTACATCATCACTTTTAAAATCAGATACTCTCTGAAACGTCCCTGTGTCTGCCTACTGTTTCTACCCCGTCCCTGAGGCCCATCATCTTTATCAGCAGTGTCATTGTAGAAGCCTCATCCCTGTCTCTCGGAGCTGCTCCTAACTCTGGAGGATCCAGAAGGCAGCCCGAGCTGGGAGAGAGCGCAGCTCTACATTTTTCTAGCCAAGAGCGAAACGGTCACATTGGGGCCTGGCTCCATGTGTGTCTGTCTCAGCCCCAAATCAAGCCCCTCTTCCTCCGAACAACTGGATTCTTCCAATCTTTTTTGGGGGAGACTCTCCACAGTCCCCAAGGTGAGGAGAACGTATTGGTTACGTACATCGGCCAGAACCCGTATCTTGTCCACAGGCACTGCATTTCCTTACTGAGCTTACATTAAGCAGTGGAACTGATAATACCATCTCAGCCTGTGACCTCCACTTAGGAAAACAGGCACCAACGAACCTGCATTAAATGACTGGGAAATCACCCCTCCTAACCATTCCACCGCATCCATTGTAGGGAAAAAGAAAAAGAAAAGAAAGGCGGGAGACTGAGCAAACAAGCTTTAGGACGAAGATGATAACCCCAAAACAAAATTCCAAGCACCAGCGAAGAAGAGGTTATTCTGAATTGGGGACAGTGTTGTCCAACTCCTCAAATTGCAGCCACTTCCTATGGAACACACTGAATGGAGAAGAAACTAAATGTGTGTGTGTGTTTGAATGACACACCTGAGTTACAGTTTGCTGGTTATTTCTGCCTCCTCTGGCAAAGGACAGATAGAGAATTTTCTAGAGAAAAATGACTGAAGTCTGCAAAAACTCATTCGAAAGGTTAAGATGTGTGTGTGTGTGTGTGTGTGTGTGTGTTTGCAAATGACCTTGTTCAAAGAGCTTCAGGCATTTTGTCCTTTAGCAGTCCAGCCCAGGTCCAGGCTGGAGAGTGAGATGGTGAAAAAGAGTCAGAGGTCAAGAAAGACACTCCAATTAGAACCCCCTGATTCTGCTGGTGGGAACCACCTCTCAGCCTCACTCTAGCATGGCTCCTGCTCAAAGGAACATGAGAATTTTAGCTTGGGGGGGCAACCAGAACCCCAAAAATCTGCTTACT
Source organism: Papio anubis (assembly GCF_008728515.1). NCBI lineage: Eukaryota > Metazoa > Chordata > Mammalia > Primates > Cercopithecidae > Papio > Papio anubis. The sequence continues at coordinate 155,731,090 of NC_044976.1, read as the reverse complement.
CCCTGGAGCTTTAGCTAGAAGACATCAGCTTGAACTGACTGACATCTCCCCTCAGGCCCCTGGGTCTGCCCTGCAGCTTCCCAGGAAAGGAATCACCCAATTAATGAACACCCCAGGCCACCGCCTGGAGGCTGGTGTCAACCTGCTGCTTCCCCGGGTCCGGGGACTTGTGACGGCTCCCTGGCTTTCCTCCTCCACTCCCAGGAGTAACCCCTCCAATTTTCTGTTTCTAAACATCATGCTTCTCGAAGTTCCATCATGCACAGAACACTCTCTATTAGTTATGTGTTTTTCTGCTTATGAAAGTAATTTTTTGCCCACTATAAAAATGCAAACAAGATAGTAATGTGCAAATAAAAAAGCCAGTCTAAATAATCTCATTTTCCTGAGATAACCCGCCTTAGCAGTTGGGTATACACCCTTTTTGATCTTTCTCTTAAGTGTGTACAAACAGCTTCATGTGCCAAGCTGTTTGTTTCCCCATGCCTTTGCCCATACTGTCTGCCCTGCTTCCTGGAATGCCCTTTCTTCTCCTTTGCCAGGCTGACTTCTGCACAGCCTTCTGAACTTAGCAAACTTTCTCTTTCTGTCGCCCCCCAGCCTGGAACAGGTAGGTACCTTCCTCTGGGCTCCTTGACCCTCTGAACAGCGCTGTCATGGCACCAGCACAGAGAATGATCAACTCTTCTCTGTTTGCACATCTGTGTCCCCTACTAGAATATAGTATAGGTTAGTGGCTAAGAGGTGAGGGCCAAGGTGGACCCCAGTTCCCTCCCTAGGAGCCCCAGCCCCTCTGGCTCTGTCGGACTGTCCCATCCACTTTAGCATCCTCAGTGTCTAGCACACTGCCTAGCACATGGTTGGCGCTCAACAGGTATTTGTTGAATGAGTGAGTGAGTGAATAAGTTCTGGGTCACCACAGGTGTTCCCACTATGGGACTTTTATATACAGGTAGAGAGCTGCAGAGAGGGGCAACCACCCCAAAACAGAAGAGCTCCATGGTGCTGAGCCCCCAAAGCTTCCACTGACTTATACTGGCTGTGTAATGTTGAGGGAAGTCCTCTCAGGATGCCATGAGAATAAGAATTTATAAAGGGAGGCTCCCTCCTACCTCCCACCATGGCTACACTCCCACTCACACTTAGGAGGCAAGGAGGCCCTTTCCCTCAAGCCCAGTGAAATACCAAGGGCTCAGGTCTCTAATAAAGCTTGGCATGCTTGGCTCCCAGGGGCAGAGCTCCAGATGTACCAGCTGTGTGACCTTTGGCAGGTGCCATAACCACTCTGAGCCTCCTCCTGCAATAGGAAAATTAGAATGCGTTCAGTAATACCTATGTCACAGGTTAGGGAGGAAGACTAAATTACATGTGAACATTGGAGGCTCTGTCAATTCCATAGCTCTTTGTTCTACCTCCCCCTAACCCCAACCCCAGGGGGTTCAAAGTAAGATCAGGGTGCTAGAAACCTGGACTTTAGCTCTGCCTGTCAGCCCAGGTGACTATGGGTGCATCTGTTTCCTCATCTGTAACATGGAGCCAGGAGTGTTGGACAAGATGGTTCTGAAGGCCCCTGCCAGCCTTTCACATTCAAATTGCTCTGAGAAGTAAAATGTTCAGCAAGGTGCCCCCAAGTCCTTGGGCTATCATTTGGTCACGAGAAAAAAGGCTCTTTCAGTGGCCAGCTCTCTCTCTCTTGTGCCATAGCCCCTGCCAGTCAGAACTGGGAACATGGAGACTGGCAGGCCACCAGCTGGAACACCCCTGACCCTGGATTTCTGTGCTGGGCACTGTGACACTACCTGATGCTGCTCCTTCCCAGTCCCCAGCAAGGGGCAGATGTGAGGACAGTTTGTGTGATGCGTCTTTTGACTTTTTTGGAATGTGATTCTGCTCTTGAGGAGTGTGGGCTCTAGTTGGGGAGGGAACACTGATGGGTGACCCTGATGTGGGGAGTACTCATTGAGCACTGGAGTCTGCAGGGGCTCTTGAGGGCTGGGGTTGAGCTGGGTTTTGAAAGGTGCTTATGATTTGGGTATGTTAGAGGGAGGGTCTGTTGTGGGGGGTTGAGAGTTGGGTGTCCGAGGGCCAGTGGCAAGGCCAGGCTGGCTGAGGCTGAGTAGGCAGTGTCTATTCAACAGAGCAGGCATTGGATCGATCAAGCACTCCCCTTCTGGAGAGTACCAGATACCATGCAGAGGGAGGACAATGGTTGAAGCCACCTTTTTCCGGAAGCCACCCACCTCTTTGACTACCAGGGAGCTGGATAGATGTTCCTTTTCATTGTTTCTCGAAGCTGAGCTTATGGTAGAAACATAGTGAATATTCAAAGTGAGAGTTTTATACTAGAGGACTCCACATGGCTTGTCTCATTCATCCTCATAGGGAGGCAGGGATCATGAACCCCACTTTATAACTGAAAATCCTGGGGCTCAGGAATGCCAATCACCTGCCCCAGATCACAGGCCTAGTTAGCAACAGAGCCAGAATCCCCAGCCTAGGACTCTGCACTTGAAGTTCTGAATACAAGGGTGTCTGGAACTCCCGGGACCTTCTCTGGGGTGAGGGTGGGTAGGCAGCAGGCTTGCACAGAGACTGATTATGTCTGTGGTCAGGGCTACAGGAATGGGGTGGAGTCTCCCCTGAATGGGGTGAAGAAGCAGTGGGGGAGTGTTTGCTGCTCGGGGAGGCTCAGGAGCCTTGAGCTGGGCTATCAGGTTCAGGGCTGGAGTGACTCCTGAGACAGGGAGGCAGAGATGAGAGGGTCGACTGGACAGGCTTACAGATCCTCACTCAGGCTGGAAGTCAGCCACCACCTGCCCTTCTCCCTGCTTCATCCAGCAGCCAAACTTCTTCATTAACAAGGAAGCCAGTCTCTGCTGGTTTGGGGCCTGGGACCAAGTGAAACCTCTTGTCACTGAAGAAGCTGGGGCCAGGCCAGGCTGTGTCATTTCTTTTCTTCTCTGGGACTTTCCTACCCCTTCCTCCTCTGGCTTCCTGCTGCTCTGGGCCCAGAGCTGGGGGATGGTGGGAGAGGGTTTCACTGTCCTTCAGTGGCCAGATCCTAGGTCCTGAGCCTGCCTCTCCATCTGCCTCCTGCTTGATGTGGGCAGGATCCATCCTCCTTGCAGGATCCATCTACCAAATGCCTTTGGTGTTTTGGGAAGGTGGTCCGGGAGCAGCGTTCCTGGACTGTCAGCATCCTCTGGGGAGCTTATGAAGAATGAGTTGGCTGGACCTCATTCCAGGTTTTTAGAATCAGAATGTTGGGGAATGGAACCCAGGAATCCGCATTCTAACAAGTTCTCCCAGGAGTTCTTAGGAACAGTAAAGCCTAGAGCCACCACATGAGATCATCTCTCCATCCCCTGGCTGGGGAGACTGCTCTCCCAGGATGCCAGGAGGGAGTGTGGGTTGGTGGCAGTAAGATAAGACCGGCTGAATGAGCAGAGTTTCAGAAACAGTCGGGAAGGCTTTACCCCGGCTGGACGCCCCTGAAGCAGAAAAGTGCTTTCTCACCTCCTGGTCCGCCACTCCCATGCCACCCCCACCTCAGACTTCTTCACTCAAGAGCCCTCTCCCTCCGGCAGAGCCAACCAGGAACGCGCAGGTTCAGGTTCAAAGAGGAAAGCCGAGGAAGGGCTTGGAGATGGGCCAAGGCGAGAGCCAAGGAAGTAATGAAAGATATTTTTAGGATTACTTCTTCCAAAAAAGGCTGAGGAGGCACTTTATCACCATCCAAGAACTGGGAGAGGCTTATTTATCAGACTCTTGACCAAGCAACTGGAGATTAAATGACAGCTGAAGGGACTCAGGTGAGAGCAGAGGGAGGGACCTGTGAGTTACTGATACGGGTCCAGGAGGGAGCTATGGACGCTCCCAGCCTGGTGGTTTTGGAGGACAGTTCATTAGTTCATTCAGTTGCTCCTCAAAGGTGTTTTACTTTCTACTACGTGCCTGGCACTTGCTCAGTACAGGGAACAGAGCCTGAACAAGGGACACCTGATTCCTCCCTCATGAGCTGAAGGTCAGGGAGAGTGTCCTGTCTGTCTGGAAAGCCTTTTCCTTGTCCCTGTCCACAGGCAGATACCTGGGTGGCACGCACAGGTGTGGTTCTTGCCCAAACAGCCTGGCATGGCTTGGATCCCCAAGGGGAATTGGGAGGTGGGGTGAGGCTGTACCAGGGATCCTGGGTGGGAGTGGGAGGTTGTACCTGGCAGGCTGGATGCCCTTCTGTGGAGTCACTCTCCTTCCTGTGGGTGCCCCCTCCCCTGCCACCTGCCTCTCACTTTATGCAGGGACATATGTAGAAGGTTGACTGCTGCCAGCTGTCAAGCATGTCACCTCCTTTCCACAGCAGCCTCCTATGTGACTAAAAGGCTATGAGACAGCCACACCGAGCAGCCCAGGCTGCCACCCAAACTCTGACTTCCTGCTGGGGAAAGCTCCATTTCAGAGCAGGTGCCCCAGCCTGGCTTGCCAGGACTGCGAGGAACCCTCCTCAACCCCGTGGCTGCTGGAGCTGCCTGGGCCCTGCTTTTCCCCAGCTGGACGTCTGGTTTTCAGATACCTCTTTTCCTCACTGGGGTCCTCAGCTCACTTCAGCTTCCTCTCGGAGAACCTGGTGGGGGTCAGGGAATTGTTTCTGCTTTGCCATCTGTCTCTTAATATATCAGCCAACCCACTTTATTTTTTGAGGGTTTCTATAGCCCAGCATTTCCAAGGGAATAAGAGGAGTGCAGGAGAAGCCTCTGTTGCAGCCTCTCAGGGTGACCTGGATTTGTACATACGGAGCAATGATTCAAGCCCCAAATGATTCATTCATTCAAGCCCCAAAACACAGGGAAATGGGAGTAGAACCCCAGGCACCCCAGGTCTGTGTCTAACTCCCATTCCTGAGTCACCGGTGACCTCTGGTAAGTTCCAGAACCTCTCGGATTCTCCCTCTGTAAAATGGGAGGGTGATTTCTGTGATTCCCAGAACCAAGGCAGGATGAGTAAAGGGGTGGGTGGGATGACGGATTGTGTTTACTGAGCACCTATCATGTGCTGGGAGCAGTGCTGAGTACTTTATATAGTTGATCGCATTTCATCATCTTAGCAGCCCTATGCAGTAGCGCTGTTATTATTTCTATTTAATAGAAGAGGAAACCGAGGGGAGGGGAAAGGAGTAACTTGCCCAGCAGTGAGTTGGAGTAGGCTCCCAGCCTGTTGGACCAGGCTCCATACTGGCAGTGACCAGGAGAGAGGAAGGGCAGGCAGGGGAGTGTGGCCAGCGGCTCCCAGGCCCCAGGGTTGCCACTGGAAGTTCCGGGCCCAGAGATGCCACCTCCTCCCTCAGACCTAGAAACAGGACCCCCAAGTCCTCTCCCGCCCAGTGCATGCTACAGAGTGACCGCCGGTTGCCTGCCGGAGCAACACACCTGCTGGAAAACACCTATGTTTCTTCTCTTGCCCAAAACTGAGGTCCATAACGTCCCCTCCACGTAACCATGCTCACGCGCCTCAGCTCCACACAACTCCTTTGCTGTTTTCAGAGCATTCTCCCACTCTGTCTTTCCAATGCTGTTCTTCCCATTTGCCAGATGAGGGGACTGAGAGGCCTGGGTTGGTTCAGAGACTCACCCGGGGCCGCATGGTTGGTGGACTTTCACCCCAGCCTGCCCTTCACCAAACTGAGGTGTCCATATGGAAGGCCATGAAAGATTCTCGGCCCTGCTCCCAGGGCCCTTCATGGCCTAACACCCCTCGAATCAGAATTCTGAGGACTCCAGGATGAGGCACAGCCCACACTTGCTGCATTCATTCAGTCGTTCATTTATTCAGTCACATTTATCTGCCACGTTTAGGAGTTGTGTCAGATGTTTTCAGCACGAAAATGCCTCAGGAGCTCAGAGGCCAGAATAAGGAAAGCAGAAAGTGAGCAGGCCGGCCGTTAAAATACCAGATGTGAGTGCTGAGGAGGAACACCTCAATGTGGGAGGCAAGGATGGCTCCCTGGAGGAGGTAATGAGGTGAAGTCTAGGCTGAGACTTGAAAGATGAATAAAACTGGTCCCTGAAAATTAGGTAGGGAGTGGAAGGGAGGGATGTTCATGGCAGAGCAAACAGCAGTCGTGAAGCCCTGATTGCAGGGGAGCTCAGCGCACCTGCTGCTGCTTACTCAGCTCCCGCCCAGGCTCCCTTGCCCTTGATCTTTGCATCTCCCAACTACTTGTGACCCCCGCCCACCCAATGGGCAATGGGCGCATCCCCCCCAATGGGGAAACCCTGGTGTGGGCATCATGGCATCTGCTCTGTCCATTGCCTTGGGACAGAGATGCCTCATCTGAATGTGGATCATCTCCTTCCGGGGGTAACTGGAGAAGAAGCGCAGGTGAGGCGGCAGGTACAGTAGCAAGGAACATCCTGCTATTGGTTCTGTCCTGGAGACCAGCGGAAAGCCTTTGTCCCAGCGGCACATAATGGGTTTCAGGAGAGAGCTTCAATATTTGCTGCAAACAGAAGCACAAAGGATGTGGAGGGCTATTGTGGGTTCTCCAAAGAGGAGCTAATCCTCCGGCAAGCAGCCCAGCCAGAAGGGGTTTGAGTGCTGGGTGGGCCAGCCACTGGGGGTGCTGTCATTTACGAGCAACTGCAGGAGATAATAGCGCCCGGGGAGACAATCTCTACACAGGTGGAGGGAGGTGGTGAGAGACACTCCCCACAGGAGGGAGGGTGAGGGGGGACAGCACCTGTCCTGAAAGCTTGGAAGCACAGGCGACGCTCCCCATACCCCCATGCGCCCCAAGCCCCATGCCTGGACTACAGCTCTCTCCAGACCTGGGCTGTCTTGGCAGCTGTTCCTTCACTGGGGGTCACTTGCGTCTGGGGATGGGAATGGGGGTAGGGGTCAGCCAGGGCTCTCAGGCCTCTCTCCTCTCTCTCTCCCTCCGGCTTTCTCTCCTGGCCTCTTTTTGGTCCACTGCACACAGACAAGTCATTTCTTGGCTTCAGGGGGCCAAGGAGAGGGAAACGTTATATTTGCATATCATTAGCATAAAGAGATTATATTTGCATGAAGTCTATTTTCAGCTCCTCCCTCCTCCAAATCTGCCCCACCATCTCTAAATACGCTACATAAATGTCCTGTCCAGTCGCCAGCACAAGGGAGTCGTGAGGGGTGGGGGCTGTTGGGAAAGGGGTTTTCTTGTGGTCAGAGTGGGGTGAAGCAGAGCCCAAGGGAGAAATCTGCAATCCCAGGAGTGGGAGAGATTGGAAAACCCAACTCTTCAAGCTTTGTGTTAGCACAAGGAGCTCGGTCAGGATCCCTCACTTCCAGACACCTCCAGGGGTGCAAAATGATGGGTTCGGAAAGAAGAGGGAGAAATGTGACTGATTTACATAAATTTACATACTTTAATGTAATTTGCATGGGTAGAATTATTCAGTTTTTGAGACATCTTTTAATTCAATCTTTTTGTTTCCTAAAAGGTTCTTCTTTCTTTGAGTTTTCTTTCCTTTGCTTCTTGTCAGCTTCCTAAGACGTGGATCTGCCTCCTCTCCAGGAGGGAGAAGCGGACTGGGTAGCAGCATGGTGCAGGGGGTGGGGAGGTGAAAACAGGCAGTGTAGACATCTGAGTGTAGACATCTGAGGTTTCTGCCAGGTCCCAGCAGTGCCACCTCCCTCCTCCACCAGTCCATCCAGGATGCCCCAAAGATCCTCAGGTCTGGCGTGTTCTCCTTAAGCCCGCCCTGTGGGCTCTAATTTGCACTCACAGATATGTGGGAGTGGAGCAGGGATGAGGCTGGTTCAACTGTTCATTTTTCATAGGGCAGCCAAAGCCACCCAGAAAGCCCGACTCCCAGGCCACATTTTGGCAGAGACCCACCTGCATCTAGAAATCAAAAGCCTTGCCCCTGAGGACAAGACACTGTCTTAAGAAGCATCCTCTGAGCCTCTCAGGAGACACCCTGCCCCAAGCAGTCACGAAGGGCCCCCTTCTTCCGGGTTATGGGCCTTCTCTTTCCTTGGGGTGGGAAGAGAAGGGGGAAGAAAACTGATCCTTCTCATAGCAGAAGCCTGGAAATCTATTTAGCGATTTCCATTGACAGTCAGTTATGACTGTGTATAAGATAAAGGAGGCTGGATTCAGCTGAAGCTAAACTGAAGGGAAACACCAGCAAGAGTCATTTGCTGGCTGAATACCTTTCTCTGCTCCCAGCCTACTTCTACCTTCTCTGGCCTTTTTCACTCTTCTTTCTTATCTCCTAAACAAGCTTTTTGGAAACATTGTTATAATAATTATTAGCAGACTCTAATGTTATTTCAACGATTCATAATTGTTCCAAAATCGACCTCAGATCACATTGCTCTACTACCTGGAAAGCTTCGGTGGCTGCCCCCACGCCTGTCCAGGTCTGTTAGGGCCTATATGGTGTGGACACACCTTCCTCTCAGTGCACCTCTTACCTCTGTCTCCCTTTCTTGGGACTCTTCAGGTGCACAGGCCGCCTCCTGCTTGGAGAACTTTCCGAGCTCATTCACACCTCAGCCCTTCCTCCCAGGTCCCTCAAAGGTCTACCAGCTCCCTGTCACTGCTCAGGGCTCAGCTCTGATGTCCCTTCCTCAGACAGGCCTTCCTCCACCTCCCAGCCTAGGTAGGCCCTCCCTGTGGATCAACCCGTGCCCACCTTATGTATGTGATAACTTGTTTGTCCTATTTTTCGCATGGACAGAGACCTCACCTGCTTTCTCCATCTCTGTGTCTCCAGTACCCGGCAAAGCACCAAGAGCATAGTAGGTGCTCAAGCCAGATTTGTTGACTGGACAAGTGTGGATGAGTTGGGGGTTGGTGACAGATGGTGGAGTTTGGAGGCTGTTCTGATTGTGGTTTTGTCGCTCACTGGTGAATGGCCATGGGCAGATTTCTCAGCTCTCTGGGCCTCCATTTCTCCCCTGGGACCAAGATAATAATAACTTCTACACTGAAGGTTAATTTCAGCATTGTACATAAGTGTCTGGTGGTAATTGGCACTGTTAGGGACTCATTAAATCGTGATTATTAATACTAATAATGATACCTTTGTTTCACACTTACTCTGTACCAGGATCTGGTCCTGCCCTCAAATATTTAGTTTATTGGATGACACAGAGACCTGCCTGGCCAATTATGAAACAAGGGTGACTGTAGCTTAGAGGTATGAAAAGGCACCATAGGAACAAAGAGGCAAGAGCAGTGAATGTACAACCTCTTCACGAGAATAGTGTTTTACGGTTTATATCCTATATGCACCTCTATATAGGATATAGTTCATTTGATTGCCCCCTAAACCTTTAAAGGAGGTGGGGCAGGCCTCAGTATCTACATTGTATAATAGGAGAGCAGAGGTTCAAAGAGAAGACACCATGGGCTCAAGGTCACACTCTAGCCCCTCGCTCTGCTTTATTCATCTTCCACAGCATTGAATCCTCTGGACACCTTGTATAATTGCTGGAATGCAAGCTCTGTGACAGCCTGTTTTGTTCATTGCTCCATGCCCAGCCCCTTGAACAGTACTGGCACATAGTAAGCACTCAGTAAGTGTATGTGGAATGAATGAATGAAGGACAGAAGAGTTAGTGAGTGGCAGAGCTAGGCTCAAACTTCTCAAGCAGGAGTGAGAAAAGCTAGTTAAGGGGACCAGTTTCTGGAGCCGAGCTGTTTGGGTTTGGATCTCAGCTTTGCCACATAATAGCTGTGCAACTTGACAAGTTACTTAACTTCTCTGTGCCCCACTTTCCTCATCTGCCTAATGGGAAAGATAATATAATACCTAGTTCATAAGATTATTGTGACAATTACCATGAGTTAACATTCATAAAGTGCTCAGAACATGCCTGGTACATAATATGCCACAACACTTAAAGAGAAAATACTAGGTATCTTGACTCCAAATCCAGTATTCTTTCTCTGTACCAGATTATAAAGAACTTTATAGTTTCAAAATCACCAATATATTCATGGCTTTATTTTACCTTTTCAGCATCCTTGTGAAGTAAGCAATAAATCATTACTATTGCCATTTTACAGGGGAGAAAGCTGAATGAAGCTGGAAATGACAGGTCTGGCTCAAGGTCAAACAGAGGCTTTATTGTCTGACTTCAAATATAGTTCTCTATGATTCTGCAGGTAATCTCCTTCCCCAGATCTAGCCTGAAAGAAAACAAACAAACAAGCCAAAGGCGGAAAGAAATCAGAGCCTAGCAGAGATTCTCATAAGGTCTAAAAGAAGGCCTATTTTCAGGGTTTGGAAATCCATCAAGTTTCTCTAATCATAGGCTGTCTAAATAAGACCAAAGATGCTGGAGAGTTTAAGGTCAGGGGAAACTCCTATAGATTCAAAAGGGACTGACCCAAGCCTGTAAACATCTGGGGAGACACCTGCCAACTACGGGTGGCCTTTCCTTCCAATGAGCGGCTGCCTTCATGAGGAGCATCTGGTGGGCCCAGAACGTGCCAGGTGCTGTGGGGGCAGGGAAGATACGGCGAGTTTGTCCCGAAGGGATCTTTTGTCCAGTTTGGAGGGTGGAGGCAGAATCTTCATGACGCTAAGCTTGTCCACTACCTGCTTCCAGAGACTCTAACTAGGTGTAAGAATTGGATTTTAAATTTTGTTTTAAGTGACCCCAATGCTAACCAGATGATTTGAGTTCCAGAGGGAATTCAGAGGAGGAGATGTAGAGGTGGTAAAAGAATTCTTGACTTCTTTCGTTTGCTCACTCATTCATTCATTCAGCTCTCATTTATCGTATCCTTAGCCTACAAGGGGGAGTCCCAGAGTCCAACGCCCGAATTCACAAATAGATTGTAAAAAATGCATTGAGTATCTACCATGTGCCAGCCACGTTTCATATGTAAGTAGAGTCCTACGAGGGAAGTATCATCATCCTGGTGAGACAGGGGAGACTCAGAGGCTAAGTGACATGCCCAAGGTCACTCAGTTATGGAAAAGTCAGTATTTACACCCAGGAGGCCTGCCTGACTCCACAGCTCAGGCTATGGTTTAGATCTTTACACTGGAATATTTGAGTCATAAAAAAGAGTATGTGTTGGCCGGGCACGGTGGCTCATGCCTATAATCCCAGCACTTTGGGAGGCCAAGGCAGGTGGATCACCTGAGGTCAGGAGTTCGAGACCAGCCTGGCCAACATAGTGAAATCTTGTCTCTACTAAAAATACAAAAAAATTAGCCAGGCATGGTGGCACATGCCTGTAATCCCAGCTACTCGGGAGGCTGAGGCAGGAGAATCGCTTGAACCCAGGAGGCGGAGGTTGCAGTGAGCCAAGGTCGCACCACTGCACTCCAGCCTCGGCGACAGAGCAAGACTCCGTCTCAGAAAAAAACAACAAAAAAAGAGTATGTGTTAATGCACAACTAAGATCAAAAGTACGATAATAAAATGACTGACAGTGATCAAGGAATAAACCATTTCCAATAAGGCCTGTCATGGTGTGTGCCTCACCCCTACTACATTCCCCCGTTTCCCTACCACCCCCACTCCAAGGTGACCGCTATCTAAATTCCAGTTTCATCATTCCCTTGCTATGTTTTTGGTTGTTTTCACCAGGCGTTTCTGATAAACGTGTGAAGACAACCCTTCAGTTTTGTTTTGTTTTGAACTTTATGTAAGTGTTTTGTGATGTCTTCTGCAGCTTGCTTTGCATCTTCCACAGGCTTCTGAGATTCACCCAGCTGATATACGCGGCTTCAGTTTATTCATTTCCACCGCTGTGAAATTCCATTGTTTGAACACACTGTACCACACTTTATGTATCCAATGTCCTGTAGAAGGACGTCTAGGTCATTTTCAGTTGTGGTTTTTGTTTTGTTTTGTTTTGCTATTGCAAACAACGCTACAAAGAAAATTCTTCATCATGTCTTCTGATGCACCTGACGGGGTTATGTAGGTGCAGGGGTGGGCTTGCAGGGTTGCAGGGCTTGTGTGTAGCATATTTTTACTCAATACAGCTCCAAAGTAGTTGTACCATTTTCCTTGCAGCTTATAAGCTGGAGGAGAGTCTTCTGAGGGGCCACTGTTGAGCTTAGGAAAGGGGGCTCCAAAGTGTTGACTACCTAGCAAACCTTGAGATTAACCTTGAGAACCATCTACCCTAAGAATGGTAATTTATATGGTAGTCCACGGAGCAGTGCACAGGCTTGATATTTATCTCCAGAGCTGAGCCTCTGAGGTTGGAAACACCTGCAGTTACTGACCAGCGTCCCAGGAGAAAACTGGCCTCTTAACTGACACAGGAGAACCAAGAACATTTGTGCCCATCTCACCCGACCTGCGAGACTTGGCATCTATGCCAGAGCATGTGAGCTTGTGGGATTTTTAAAGCGTGTCCTTCTCTTGCAGCAGAATCTAAATTTGTCAGCCTTGGATTCAAGGGCATGTGATGTGACTGACTGGAGGCAGCTAGATCCTGGCTGGGATTCCGCCTTTCTCCCTGCTTGCTCTTCCTCCTTCTCACTCCCTTGCCTTCTACTAATATTTATGTCCTTCTTTTATATTTTTGATTGGGTAATGCATTCAAAGAGGTGGAAGTTGAAAGTATAAAACTCTGTGAGGGAAAGTCTTGCTCCCACTACTCACTGCCACTTGCCTGCTACCTTTTATTGAAGGTCATCACTTTTGTTATATATCTTTCTAGAATCGGATTTTGTTTTGTTTTTGGGGTGTGTTATTTCTGAAAGTGTCTCACTCGGTTACCCAGGCTGGAGTGCAGTGGTGCAATCACGGATCACTGCAGCTTGGAACTCCTGGGCTCAAGTCATCCTCCAGCCTCAACCTTCTGAGTAGCTGGAACTACAGGTGCACACCACCAGGCCTGGCTATTTTTTTGTATTTTTTGTTTTGCTTTGTTTTTTTTTTTTGTAGATGTGGGGTTTTGTCATGTTGCACAGGCTGGTCTCAAACTCTTGGGCTCAAGTGATCCACTGGCCTTGGCCTGCCAAAATGCTGGGATTACAGATATGAGCCACTGTGCCTGGCCAAGTTTTTAAATGTATAAGCAAATATGAATATAAAGTCTTATTAAAACCTCCTATTATAGAAAAGATAGCATACTATACACATGATTCTGCCTTTGCCTTTTCTCATAAAGAGGTATCTTGGATGTCTAGTCCAAATCATCATAATAAACATTTCGTTATTCTTTTTAAAAAGCTGTGTTAATATTCTATTGTATTCCACTAATATTTCTCACTTACTGTGCACAAATCTCTTTGCTGGGTGCTGGGGTCAAAATGATGAATCAAAAGAGGTCCTGCCTTTAAGGACAGTACAGCCTAAGGGCAAATAGACAAACGATTATGATGAAATACTTCAGGAGTTATTCATTCCCAAAATATGAAGTACCAACTGCTTGTCAAGCATTGCTCTGGGCAGAGGGGAGATGATGGAAAATAAAACCCATGAAAATCCCTGCCCCGTGGCACTTCTGTCCTAGCAGAGTTGATGCTCTGGCACTGTGATAAGGGAGAGTTGGGGGTGGGCACATGGCGGGGCCCCTAACCCGGTCTGGGGGTCAGGGAAGGCTACCTGGACGAAATAGGTGGACCGAGAGATAATGAGGGTGGTGTTGGCAGGACTTGGTTGGATTTGACCAGGAGGGAACGGAAGTCTCAGTCCTCTCATATAAAATGAGGCAAATGACCCTGTCCCTGGGCTGCTCTGAGACTCTCTGATACAAGTAAGGCTCAGGGCAGTGGTGCTGTACTGCCAGCCCCAGACCCATCCCTTCATCTGCTCCCGTGCTGCCCCCACCTCACCCCTGAGCCATGGTGTCCATACTCCAGCAGGCACTCTGCCTTCCCTTCTCAGCCCACTCCCCTCCCCATCACACACATACAACACACACAACACACACACACCACATGCACATGCCGCATGCCACACCGCACACTGCACACACATACACATGCACGCACCACATACCACACCACATATCACACACACACATCACACCACACCATGCACACACACACCCCTCACACCACACACCCACCCACACACACATGCACACACCACATACCACACTGCACATCACACACACACACATCACAAGCATACATACACACCCCTCACACCGCACACCACGTACACACACACTACACCACACCACACATGCACACACCACATTCCACACTGCACACCACACACACCACATACACCACATATGCACACACCACATACCACACTGCACACCACATGCACACATCACACCATGCATACACACACACCCCTCACACTGCACATCACACACACACATCACAAGCATACATACACACCCCTCACACCGCACACCACGTCCATGCCACACACACACTACACCACACCACACATGCACACACCACATTCCACACTGCACACCACACATACGACACACACCACATATGCACACACCACATACCACACTGCACACCACATGCACACATCACACCATGCATACACACACACCCCTCACACCACACACCACATACACACACACTACATCACACAAACACCACACATGCACACACCACATGTCACACTGCACACCACACACACAACACACACACACACCACACATGCACACACCACATTCCACACCGCACACCACACACACAACACACATGCACACACCACATACCACACCGCACACCACACACACACATCGCGACCATGCATACACATACACCCCTCACACTGCACACCACATACACACACTACACACACACCCCCCACACATGCACACACCACATACATGTCATACACCCTAATATGCACATACCCATATGCTTACACCAAAAGACACTGTCACACACACATGCACACACCACATACCACACCACACATCACACACACATCACACCACACCACGCACACACACACCCCTCACACCACACACCATGTACACACAAACATGCATATACCACACACCACACACACACATCACACCACACCATGCACACACACCCCTTACACTACACCACACACACACACAACACACACCACATGCACACACCACATACCAAACACCACACCACACACCACACATACATACCCCCTCACACCACATACCACACACACACTACACCACACACACACCACACATGCACATGCCACATTGCACACCACACACATACACACCCCTTGCACTGCACACCACACACATACACCATACCTGCACACACCACATACTGCACCGCATACCACACACATCATACCAAATATACACACACCCCTCACACTGCACACCACATACACATACACTACACTACACACACACACCACACATGCACATACCACACCTCACACCACACACACACATTATACCACGCATACACACACCCCTCACACTGCACACCACACACACACCACACGTGCACATACAACATACCACACCCTACACCACACACATACATTACACCACAAATACCACACACACCAAACACACCACACATGCACACACCATATACCACACACATGTGGGCACATACACACCCCACACCACACACCACATACACACACATTACACCACACATACCACACACACATTACACCACACACCCTCCATACACATCCCCCTACACCCACACACACACACACACACACTACACCACACATACCACACACACTACACCACACATACCACACACACATCACACACACCACATACTACACACAGGCACACACCACACCACATATATCACATACATACACACTTCACACTACACCACACGTGCACACATACATACACACCGCATATACACATGCACACCACATACATAGGCACATCACACTACACATGCACGTATCCACACATCACATATACACCCCTCCACACACACACCATACACCACACATGCAAACACAGCACAACCACCCACACCCACCCCCCTACAGATCCCACCCACACCACACCACACCACAAACACCATACACCACAAACACACAACATATTCACACACAACACACACATCATACATACACTACACATATCACATATACACAGACATCATATGCCCACACCACATACCACACAGATACACACACGCACATACACAGACACTCCACACCACATACATACACACATTACACCACACACACAACACACCCCACATGCACACACCACATACACACACACTACACCACACATACCACACACACACCCCCTACACAGCACACCACACATCGACACACCACATACCACACCGCACACCAATACACACACATTACACCACACATACTATACACACACCACACACACACCACACCACATGTACACATACCACATACCACACACATGGACACACACACGTACATACATACACACCCCTCACACCACATACCACATACACACACATTACACCACACATACTACCCCCACACCCCTCACACACAACACAAACATATACACACACAACACAAACCTATACACACACATTACATCACACATACCACACACAGTACTCATACCACACACATACCACACACACACCACACATGCACACACCACATACTACACACAAGCACACATACACCACACTACACACACCACATACAAACAGGTCACACTACATACAGCACACATGCACACATACATACACCACACCACACATCATACACATGCACTCCACCACATACGTATGCACATCACACCACACACGCCACATGTACGTACCCACACACCACATACACACCACACACATTACACCACACACACATCACACATACACACATGCCACCTACACCCACCCACCCACACACTCATGCTCAGACCCCACCCATACTTACCACATACAAACACACATCATACACACACACACCACACACACTGTAAATGCACATCATACTATACACACAACATATACATCACACATACCACATACCATACACACACCACACACACACAGCCATATCAAAGACACACACATACCACATACCACCCCCCACACACACAACACACACCGCCCCCAGACACGTACACAATCTTGGTACAGGCCATTGACCCACTGCAGGAGTTCAACTTCCTGCCTAGCCTGGCCCGTCCCCATCGCACATTAGGGAGCGTCCCAGAGTGCGCACAGCCCACTGTCACGGCTAGGCTGCCACACATCTCTCAGCCAGTCCAGTGTCACTGCCTGTGTGACTGTTTTGCGGACCCCATTGGACTGTGCGGTCCCAGGACTCCCACACCATGGGTGCCGCCTGGCGCCTGACCTTGCAGGGACCTGCTTGAGGTATTGCCTGTGGCTGGTGGACTCACGCAGTGAGGGTTGGGGACATCTGTTGAGTGGGAGCAAATGGCAGGAACAGTCAGCATTTCCCAAAATCCCCATGGGCGGTTTGGCACCCGCCCAGGCCCAGCCCAGGTTTATTTGGTGATAAGATTTGGTTTTGTTTTTTCCCAAGCCACAAGGGCGTGTGCCACCCAGAGCCCTGGCCCGGATTACCTCTGTTGTTCGGTGGCAGCCTGGAGCTGTGCCTCAGAGTGGGGCTGTGCTGGACACAGGGTGGTCTTATTCATCCTGGCCCTCTTCTTCACAGGGATGGTGATGAAGGACTCCAGAAGAGGTGCCTGTACACCCCCATCCAGGCTCCAGTGGGTGCCACTTGTCCCGGCCTGAAGTCACAGCCCCCAGATGCTGCCTTCCTCTGCCAATCCCTATACCTGCTGGGGTGGGCACCAAGGGCCAGTCCCAGACTTGGGAGCAGGGTGGGAGTGGGATGGGGGTGGTGCACAGGGAGGGCCTCTATGTGGCCCTGATTGTTGGCTCAGTTCCCTCTGCTTGGGGGATGGGTTGAGGTGTCCCCTGGTTGTGACAGAATGGAGGCTGTGGGTTCTCAGCCCCTGCAATCCCCACCCTACATTTGGAACATTCTGTCCTGGCTCCTGAGTCTGAAGAAGGTGCAAAATGTGTGGTTTGGAACTCGCTTTGAATCTCAGCGTGGCTCTGGCTCTTGCAGACCCAGAATCTTTTCCATTCTAGCTGCAGTGTGTCTGAGACTCATTGTTTGCTAAGGATTGATTTCATGAATGAGTGACCTGCCCTCAGGGGGGCCCATCCTTGATTGAAGGCTCTGTTGTTGCTGTCTTGAAACTCTTAACAATGTCTGAACAAGAGACCCGGCATCTCCATTTTGCCCTGGGTTCTGTACATTATGTAGCCAGTCTCAGTTCACTTTTAGTTGTCTGCCTTTTAGTATCTTTTTCATGTCAAACCATGTAGATGTATTTTTATAACTATAAAATCTAAGTAGCACAAAAGATAAAAACAAAGAAGGGCACATTTATTATTTGCTGTGACCTTTAGAAATGGTCCACATGTCCACTGCAGTGCACAAGCTGCTATATACACACCACACTTGACAATCCAGTCTGCCTGACTCCCAGGACAGCCTGTGTGATGTGCAAAATGCCATTCCCATGAGGGCACATCATTTTTCCCCGGGACTTCTGAAGGACACAGACAGAGCTTGTGCTGTAGGCCGCGCCCCCCCGCCCCGCACCCCCGTTCCTGTGCTGGCTCCATGCTGGTGTCCACTCCAGAGCCAGGTGCGGGGAGAAGCGGCTCCCAGACTCCCCTGCTGATCTCCCCCTGACCCCTAGGTGTACCTTCCAAGTCAGATGACAGTCATAGGCTAACATCCCCAGCTCTGCTTGGAACTCAGGAAAGGATACTTCTGGGTAGAAGAAACATTCTGTGGTGGGCATGGACTTGGCCATTGAAGACCCTGAGAGGACATCTTGCCCACCCTCTGCAGGCTGGGCCCTGTCTGTGCTGCCTGGAGCCGGAAGCAAAAGATTCCAGCCTTACAATCTGCGGGGATGGAAACTCCATGAGCTTTCTTGCATCTCATTCCAGCATTTGCCACAGATGCTGATTTCTTGCCTGAGTCATGTATATTGAAGTTTTTGCTCATTTCTTACTAGGCTTAAGAAATTGGAATTCTCTGCCTCACAAATCCCAAAGGGCTGAACATGCCCCAAGCCCGTGAACAAATTTTGAGCATGTGAAGGACAAAACCCCAGCTCCTAAAGCGTTCATGAGCACCCACTTTCTGTTCAGCCTGGAAGAGAAGGAGCACTGCTGCCCTCTGGTGGTCAGGCAGCAGAGCATCAAGGAGCCTCCCAAGGGAACTGGGTCCCCTTTGCTTTGTCTTTGGGCCAGTAGCTTTGAGTCTTAGGTCAATGGATGTCCTTTCACTGTTCCTGGAAAATGGCAAGCTTGTTCTTGCCTCAGGGCCTTGGGCCTTGATTCTCCCTCTCCCTGGAATGTTCTTTCTCCAGCTCTCAGGTGACAGCTGCCTTCTCATTCTCTAGCCGCCAGACCAAATGCCACTTCCTCAGGGAAGCCCTCCTGGACCACTTCGTCTAAAATAGCAACTCATCCCAGCCCCTGTCACTCTATCCCATTGCCCTGTTTCCCCTTGTTTATAGCACTTGCCTGCTATTTGGAAGTATCTGTCTAGAGTCTGCATCCATTGCCTCTCTCCCTCACTAGATGTCGGCTCCAGGAGGGCAGGGTCCCTGTCTGTTTTGTTTGTCACTGGACTTCAATGCATTGTACATAGTAGATACGCAAAAATACTTGTCAAAGAGGTAAATAAATGCATATCAACAACAGCTACTAGATTTAAGCACAGCTTCTGGTCTCAAAACCGCACTGTGATACAGGCAAGGCAAATATCACCCCCACAGGACAGATAAACAAATGGAGACTCAGAGATTTATGTGAGTTGCCTGAGCACCCAGCAAGGAGGAATGAGCCAGGGTCCCTTGTGCCTTCTCCTGTGCTCCCTCAGTCCTCTACCCTGGAGGGAGCAGAGGGGGTCTCAGGCATGCGAGCTTCTGCCAGGAGGTGAGGCAGGCCCAGCCCGTGGGGTCCAGAGCTTTACTCCTTCGTCTGCTTGTTGAGGGAGGCTGAGCTGTGCCATTGTCCAAAGCTTTGCTTGTGGCTGAGGGGTGTGAGGTGGGAGGGGGTGAGGAAGGTCTGTCCACAGGAGGATGTAACCAGACTCCAGTCAGTGGCTGGTCTGTGGAGATATGCGTTCTGGAGCAGGAGTGTTTGAGGGGTGGACGGGTGGGGAAAGGTGCAGCCACTGTGGAAACTGTGACTTCTGCAGGGCCAGGGTTTGGCCGTGACATTCCGAGCTTCACCCAGACGCTGTCACTAGACTCCGCCTGAGCCAAGGGGCTGCCCTCTGACTCTGGGCCCAGCACCGGGTCAAGGGCTCTGCCGTAGAGCCTAGGTCCCCTGCGCTGTGCTTGGGCAGGCAGTGGGGCTGGAGGGTGATGGTTATCTGTTCTCAAGCCTGGGATGACCAGGCCTGGGGCAGGCTCTGTTTCTGGGCGTCCAGAGCAGGCGTCCGGAGGTCAGCAGCATCTGCTCCTTGACTGGTCTGGCGAGAGTTTGATGGATTCCGTGAGGTGATTCTCTAAGATGCTCTGGTACTGGGGAAGGAAAGAGAGGCCAGCATTCATGTCCTGAGGTGCAGAGAGCACTGCCCACCCTTCATTTCTTAATGGGCCTCAGAGCCTGGGCTCTTGTTTCCTCCCTATTGTACTTGTGGGAAACTGAGGCCCAGACAGGGAAGCCACTGGTGTTCCCCACCTCCTTCTTCCCTGTGTTCCCCCTCCAGCCTCTTCCCAGGAGCCCAGAGCAGGTCAGTGTCTGAATTAGTGGCCCAAGTCTCCTGACCTCCAGCCATGTCCTATAATTTTCCATTCTCCAGAGGGGACAGCTGAGGTGTCATTTGGGCTCAGGCAGAGAGGTGGTGGCCACTCCTCATTTCTCCTGGAGACCTCTTCCCACAAATTTCCCAATACCCCCAACCTCCTTTTCATTCTGCCCATCTCCCAGCTTCCCCTACTCGTGCCTGGAAAAACCCAGTCGGTCCTCTGTGCTGGCTGCATCCAGGGAGCCCTCCCTAAAATGGACTCAATGTTAATCCTGGGCCCTTTTGCTTCTCCAGCCTCTCCTGTCCCAACAAGGGTTCAAAGGAAGCCCCTTCTCAGTCTGTCAAGCTTCTGCCTTTCCAGCTGGCTCCACTTCTCACCAAGAGCCTGCCCCCGACCCAGTTCAGGGGTTGGGGTGATATGGAGGGGGCCCTTCTTTAAGCAGATGGGTTCCTCAGGCTGAAGGGTTTCTTCTTCAAGGAATCCCATCTCTTCACGCTGCTGTGGCCTCCGCTAGTCACAAAGCTCAATCTCCTTCATGTTCCTCCCACAGCCAGTACTGTGGTCCTCGGGGTGACTGATGAGCATTCACTCTGTGTGGAAGGGGTTTGTGCTACATTGGCGTGGACCTGAGCAAGGGCGGAGCCTCCTGTGTGTCACACAAAACTGTCCCTGGCAGTCCATCTCAAGTGTCCTTCTCAGGGGGGCAACCTCCAGTGACAGGGGTGCTGCCTCCTCCTCTCTGATGTTATCTCCCTGGCAGCTCCCAGGCTCAGGCCAGACACGCAGCTGGTGAATGCTCGTGACCCTGGACCTCAGGAGGCAGTGTCCAGCCCTGCCTCCTGCACCTTGATGATGCTGGGCCCCCCAAATACATAAGAAGATCCCTTGACACCTCGTCACTCCCTGCCATCCCCAGACTGAGCAGTAATTTAACCCGATGGCACAGAGCTCGTGATGCTGAACCTGGGGTCCAGTCCTTCGTCACAGAGTTGGTTTCTTGGGGATCCCCCATCCCTCACCCCACCCTGGTAGGATCTTGGGGCCAGCAGAGCAAGTGCCGTCGGGGGTAGGTGTGAGAGGCGTCCTCATTTGTTGTATGGGCAGAGCCTGAGGTTTTCATGCCAGTATTGCCCTAATAACATCTGCACCCTCCCATTAACGACATCATTTTCACTGACAATGGCAGCATCTTATTCCTCAGATTTTCTGCAAAACCTCCAGGCCATAATTAGGTTTCTATGTCATTCTGTTCTCCAGGCCCCAGGCCTCTTGACAACTTGTGAATCTAACTGTGCAAGTAATAAAATGCTATTCCAATGCTTGCAGCATTTCAGTGGGGGTGTGACTGTGGGAGTCTGTCCCTGTCCCCCACAGTGGCCCAGTGGCCTTGCCTTAAGTCCTGCATCTTGAGGACCGTGTAAAGCTGCTGTGATTCACCGAGCAGCCACCAGCCAGCCCGCTTCCCTCCACTGGATGTGGTGATTCTGTCTTTTTCCAATTAACCCCAACAGAACTGGGCCTCTAGGCGGTGCTACCGGAGCTGGGCCTGACAAGCCCCAGCAGGGATGGTATTGCTAACTTTTCCTCCCCCTCCCCTCCCCCTCCCCCTCCCCTTCCTCTCCCCCTCCCTTTCCTCTCCCCCTTCCCCTCTCCCTTCCCCTTCCCCTTCCCCTTTCCTCCTTTCTTTGACAGGGTCTCACTCCTATGGCCCAGGCTGGAGTGCAGTGGCACAATCACGGCTCACAGTGGCCTGACTTCCCGGGCTCAGGTGATCCTCCCACCTCAGCCTCCCAAGTAGCTGGGACTACAGGCACGTGCCACCATGCCCGGCTAGTTTTTTATATTTTTGGTAGAGATGGAGTTTCAACCAGGCTGGTCTCAAACTCATGGGCTCAAACAATCCATCTGCCTCGGCGGATGTAATCCCAAAATGCTGGGATTACAGGTGTGAGCCACCATGCCCGGCTGGCATTGCTAACTTTCTAGGAGCAAAACCTCACCACCCCACATCTTTCAAAGCTGGTGGGTATCTCTTCTTTAATTATTAGGGCATCCTTAGTCATATTTTGTAATAACTAAATACCCTAAACCTTGAATGTGGCTAAATTGGTTACTAAAGTAACGTACCTACCTTCTTTCCTTTCAGAATGTTAACTGAACACCTACTCTGGTCTCTTTCAGAATGTTAACTGAACACCTACTCTGATTTCTTTCAGAATGTTAACTGAACACTTACTCTGGTTTCTTTCAGCATGTTAACGGAACACCTACTCTGGTTTCTTTCAGAATATTAATTGGACACCTACTCTGGTCTCTTTCAGTATGTTAACTGAACACCTACTCTGCTCTCAGCAGGTGCCTCACATATTGCTCTTTTTACTACAAGGCTCACTTGCAGAACTCAGACGTTTCCACCGGGTGTCTCGAGGAACCTTGAATTCAATGTGCTCATGTGGACGTCATTACCCCTTTCTCTCATGAAGCCCCTGCTTTCTCCTTTGTTCCCTGTCTTGTTTGGCTCAAGGAATCACTAATCCATTGTCCCTTCATTTGCCAAGCTAGAAACCTGGTCATCAGCCTAAACTGCTCCTGTTCCTTTCTCCCTGCATCTGATCATCATCAGCTCCTGACGTTTCTACCTCCAAAGTCTCTTTAATTCACCCTCACCTTGCCAGCTCTATCCTCTCACGCCTGGACTATTGCAGTAGCCTCTTCATCACCACCTGTGGAGCCCATCCTTTCGGCAGCACGAAGCTGCCCTGCTGAAAACCCTATGACACAGCTCCATTTTAAAGCAGCACGTAATGCCCTCTCTGCACGACAATAGTATTTTATTTAACCCTCACAATAACCTCATGGGGAAGATATTATTATTTGTACTTTAAAGTTAGGGAAGTGGTGGCTTAGGGAGGCTGCATGACTTGCTCAGGGACGCACAGTGAGACGTAGAGCTGAGTATAAAGCCAGATCGTTCCAACTTCAGAGCCCCACCCCTGCTGGGGGCTCACTCCTTATTGTAGAAGCAGCTCCCACATCCTCCTCTCAAAACACCCTGGGCTGGAGCACATGAACCCACCATCTCCCTGGGAAGGAAGGGAAGTTCCTTATAGGAAATGCCTTTGAAAACTTTTCTTCGACTTCAAAATCTGTATTTGTAAACTTCTGTTTCATCTTAAGAATCGATGTGAATTTTACATTCTATGTCCAGTTAAGTGTGTTTGCTTTTATGTGAAAATATTTCTCCTTCAAATTTTTAAGCAAAAAAGACACTGCAGAAAGTCGTGCCCCGTTGGGTTTCAAGGTCCTGGGTGAGCTCCTGAGTACCCTGGGTGGCCTAGCAGTGCCATGTGGGAGGCGTGGGCCTGTGGTATGGCGTCTGAACTCCTGGTTGGGCTTCACCAGGCCTTGGTGGCCTTGCTGGCTTCATCACGAACTATGTCCCCATGCTCTGACATTCCTCCACGCCGGGTTTCTTCTTCTTGCCAACGAGACCTACAGTAGGTGTCTCCTGTAAGCCCCATGAACTCATGCCTGGGTCTCTGGCCTTGGCCTTCTCTCTGCCCTTCTTCCCCTCCTGCTTACACCCACCATGGCCTACCATCTCCACCTGCAAACTGTGAATTGCCTTCCAAACCTTCTGACATGTTACTTCTCCGAGCAGGCATCCTCACTCATCCTCGCCACCAGCTGGCTGGGAGTCACCTTCTCACCTTAATCACACACCCCACAGCACTCACGTCACTCCGGGACAGTCACTTATGGATATCTCACTCTACTGACCTCAAGTGCACTGAGGGCTGTATCTCCAGGTCTACCCTGACAACTCAATGGATATTTATGGACTCAAATTATTTTCGTTTTATGGAGAGGAAATGGAAGCGCAGAATAGTCATATGTCTTGCCAAGGGGTCCACTTGAAAGAACCAGGGCAGGATTCAAATCCAGGCCAGTCTGACCGCAGGTACCACACCTGTGACTTCCAGACTTCTGATCAGTGCACTTGCCCCATAAACATGGGGGACTGACATGGATTGCTACCCATTTAGTCTTTTGCCAAGAAAGGGTGTTGTCTACTAAAGCCACTGTCTGCTAAACAGCACCACGTCATAAGAGCGACAGAGTCAGAAGGTCCTAATTTACCCACAATACAGTAGGAAGGACATCATTTGAAGAAGAAAGGATACTCCTTCCCCAGATAGCACAGGTGTTAACCATGCACAGACACGGGCTGTGGGCTGATGGACGCTTCCTGGTGACTAAGCATTTGGCAGTCGCTGCACACTGTGCTTGTGGAGGATTATTGATCAATATCACCACCAAGGGCAAACAGCATTCCTCAGCACTCCAGGAGGACAGCAAGAGCAGGCATGCCTGTGCTTTGGGAGCAGACTACACCGCCCACTTCTTGACCAAGCACTAAGAGATGGACACCTCGCTGCTTTCCCTTTTCCGAGACAGTGAGGGCTGGAGGGGAAGCAGAAGAGCCAGTGAGGGTCAGGGGAACCCTAAGATCAGGGCTCTGAAGCCTGAGGATGCCTAGCTGGGATCTTCTCCCTGAGCAGCCGCTAGAGGTAGCTGCTGCCTCTCTCTGTCTGGGACAACCCCTCACTGGGGCCTGGAGCGCTTCTTTCCAGAGCAGCTGCAGAGGGCAGCCCATGGGGGCGGTGGATGCTTCCACATAGGGGAAGCCTCCAGTCCCCTACCCTTATTTGCCCATTTCCTCAATTCAGAACCATTGCTGCGATGATCCTTTCCCCTCTCCTAAGAAGCCCATGTTGATGAGATGTGGCAGAACGATGACACAAGCTGAGCCCCTCCCCCTGCCAATCCCAGGGCTTCCAAACTCCACACCAGACTGACATTAAAACCACGCCACTGCTTCCAGGCAGCCTTCCATGGTCTTCCCCACCTCCTTGCAGAATTCAGACGTTTTCACCTGGTGTCTCAAGGAACCTTGAATGCAATGTGCTCACATGGACGTTATTACTCCTTTCTCTCATGAAGCCCCTGCTTTCTCCTTTGTTCCCTGTCTTGCTTGGCTCATGGAATCACTAATCCATTGTCCCTTCATTTGCCAAGCTGGAAACCTGGCCATCAACCTAAACTGCTCCCTTCTCCCAATCCCTTCTTCACTTTCCCTCCTCCTCACCCCCTCCCCTGCCCTGTGGCATGGGCTGCCTGCCTGCGCCTCCTCTAGGCCCTACCCCAAGTCCTGTCCCACCATGCCACATTGTATTACAATCACTTAGGGGCCTATCTGCCTGCCTCTTCAGACAGAGGGTCCCGGGGCCTGTACAGTGCCTGCCACACACTCAACACATTCTTGACGAACCTTCATACCTAGGGGTCTACGTCTATTCATCTTTTTGATTGGAAGATGTCAGTAACTCTTGCAGGTTTGATATTTCACTTGGGTGAATGCCTGGCACCTCCTGCCAATGAAGGTTGGACTAGACCATCACTTCTCAAACCCTTCCTCAGTTAGGATCTCCAGGGCTGAGGTACAGGACTGGAGTTTTTAGATACTCCACAAGGGATTTGGTTAGTTAGCTGGAGTGACAGACCGCTGACTGCACGCTCTAAGGTAGCTTTCTACCTCCGGCATTCTGTGGTTCCAGAACTGGAGTGCTGTTGAACCCATTCCATAGCTAATCAACTGAGATGATGAGCAAACCCGTCCCACCCACATCCCTGCCGGTACCCCAGATGTTCTTCTCTGGAAGCTCCTGAGACCCTCCCCAATCCAGGGGGCGGTCTTGGCAGGTCTTGCCACCACAGCCACTCACCCTCGACAGAGCCCGACTGGCCAGCATCTCAAAGGCTTGCACCACGTTGATGTCATTCTTGGCACTGACTTCAAAGTAAGGGATGTCTTTCTCTCTACACCAGCCTTGAGCTACTTCCTGGGGTACCTGAATGAGGGGAAGAAATAAGCATGGTTCCTGTATTATCATCATCGCCATCACCACCATTGCCACCATCACATCCTCACCATCCCCACCAGGCCCACCACCACTCCCATTTATTGAGAACCTCCCAAATGTCTATAACTTTACATATAAATGTAGGAGGTGGGAACTGTTAGCTCCATTTCACAGATGAAAAAACGGAGGCCTGGAGAAAAAAAAAACTTGCCCAGAGTTTGTGAGGTTGAGCAGGATTTGAACACAGGCCTGGTGGAATTACAGCCCACTGCATTTTGCTGCCTTCCTAAGGCCTAAACTAAGAACTTCTTCCACCATTGCCTCCTTTGTCAGTCCCTTCAAAGGGAGCTGCACATGAGAGACACCAACCAGGAAGGGCTGGAATGGAGGACTTTCTTCTCCAGCCCAGCTAAGGAGGCTCACACTCAGGAGGCCTGTTGCTGGGCAGAGACTCGGGTCTCGGCTGACCCTGCTTCCCCAGGGTAGGGTCCTAGGAACAATTACTAAGCTCCTACTATGGGCCAAGGCACTGTGTTAAACGTCACTTTATCACATATGAACTCATCTCATCCTCTCCATAACCCTGTGAGATGGGCATTGTCAGTTCCACTTTATAGACAAAAACACTGAGGCTCAGAGAGGTTCAGCAACTTGCCCCAGATCACACAGCTGAGAGAAGGCAGAGCTTGGATGCAGCCCCAGCTCAGTGCTCCCCCTGACGTCTGAGTCGCCCTCTACAGGGCGCTGCATAAGAACCATGCCTCTCCTTTTCTGTCTTCCTCTGGGAGCTCAGGGTCAGGAGCTCAGCTCTTGGCCAGGCACACACGAGCCACTAGGCACAGGCTGAATGACTACATCTCCACTCAAGTGCTAACGGCGTTCAATTTGTGATGTTGGCCTGGAAATGCTCTGGAAGCCCTCTGGGTTCCTTCCAAAGACAATTGGTACGCCGAGTTTGATGTCTGATTATTTGGGGAAGGGGAAATGAGCACATATTGAGCATTTGCCGAGCCTGGTACTTTATAATCATCATTTCAATTTATTTAGGAGAGCCAAGGTCTTTCTCATGGAGAAAGGACCATTCCACCCCTCTTAGAACACAGTGCAGGCCGAGGCAGATCAAACACTGCCCCTGTTTAATTGTCTCTGTGGCTCCTGCAGGTCCTGGGAATGTCTGTCTTACTGGGATAAAAAGTCCCAGCTGATCTCAGCTGACCCTTTCCTCTGACTTACCATGACCAGATCTACCCAAGTGCCCGGTTATGACAGACTTTTAATCTCATTTCTCCCTGCTCTCTGTTTGGTTTCGAATGATTGCATACAGACTCCGAAATATCATTGTGATTATGTTGCAAATTAACTTTCTTTTTATATCTCCCCCTCCTCCCCACCCCAACCTCAGAAAGCTGGCCTGGAAAGAAAGCTACCCAGACAGTATTTTTCACTTTTCTCTTCCAATCCCAGAGACAGTTTCATGATTTTAAAAATTGTCTCATCTTTTATTTATAAAATGAAAGTTATTTATAATTTAGGCTCTGACTCTGAAAATAAGCTCAGGGTGTGATAACTGGGGACTTGGGAAGTATGACAATTCTGCAAGTATTGCTTGCATTAATGTTACTTTTGGTCAACAATATACTATTGACATTTCACTTTTCTGGTTACAATTTTGCTTGTTCATTGGAAGGCAAACATTTGACAAAATTAGTCCAGCTGGCATCATTTTATTTATGATGCTTTTCCATCTCATGTGCATTTAAAATAATCGATTATACAAGTGCTAAAATTAGCATGTCAAATACTAATTACTAAACCATTAAGCCATCACTAAAAATAACAAAGGATATTTTTAGAAAACATGATCTTAAGTCTACGGAATCACTGGTAAATCAGAAATTACCCACCTGAGCACACAGCAAATAATTCGTGCCCCAGTGAATAAACTCCTGGTAGCACAGATGCCAGCAAAGCTGTTCTTTCTAACAAACTATTTATTTCCCTATTACCTTCTGTAGAAGGAGCAGGGATTTTTTTTAAGCTAAATCAGTAATTTCTTTAAAATTATTCTGGCCATATATGCCTGTTTTTATTGTGGTAAATATACCTAATAAAATTTACTATTTTTAAATGAAACACTTTTTTTTTTAAATTTTTGTTTTGTTTTGTTTTTGGAGAGATGGGGGGGGGTCTTGCTATGCTGCCCAGGTTGGTCTTGAACTCCTGACCTCAAGCGATTCTCCCACCTCAGCCTCCCATAGTGCTGGGATTACAGATAAAATGTACCTGACTCATTGTAACCATTTTAAAGCATACAGTTCATGGGTATTCAGTACATTCATATTGTATTCACACTGTACATTCCCCACTATTCATCTTCAGAACTTTCTCACCTTCCTAAACTGGCTATATATATATTATAAATATGTGTGTGTATATATATGTATGTATATGTGTGTATATATGATGTATGTGTGTGTGTGTGCGGTTTTTTGTTTTGTTTTGTTTTGTTTTTGACAGTGTCTTGCTCTGTCGCCCAGGCTGGAGTGCAGTGGTGTGATCTTAGCTCACTGCAGCCTCTTCCTCCCGTATTCAAGAGATCCTCCCAGCTCAGCCTCCCGAGTAGCTCAGAATACAGGTGTGCCACCACACTCGGTTAATTAAAAAAAAAAAAATTTTTTTTTTTGTGGAGATGGGGTCTCGACATGTTGCCCAGGATGGTTCCAAACTCTGGGCTCAAGCTGTCCCCCAACTTTGGTCCTCCAAAGTGTCGGGATTACAGGCGTGAGCCACTGGACCAAGCTGCAGTACATTTTAAATACTCATTTTCTTCTTATTAGATAGGAGAAGCTGCTGTATTTTCCCAGCTGTCCCTTGGAGATAATAATAAGGAGGATCATTTCCTCGTTCCATTATTTCCATTATGGAAATCACATCCTTCCTATTATTACTCAGTCTCAGGAAGTCTGTGTTCTGGTCTCCACCCCGCAGAGGAGGTAATGGAGGCATATGGACCAGGTGGGTGGGTGTGAGCCCGCATCTGCGGGACGGGCTCTGAGGAGAAGGCACCCCACAAGAACGTACCTCTTGGCTCCTTCTCCATGTCAACACCTGGCCAGGGGAAGGCAGAGCCCTTGCTAGGTTTGTGCAGAGTAAAGACATTTGAAGGCTGGCACTTCCCAGCCTCCCCTCTTGGGGCTTTATAATCCCAGGTCTAAGAATTAAAGTCCTTCTGCTCTCTCCCACCCACCTCCTCCTCTCCACATCCCTGTTCTGATTTCACTATCACTCAGTGCCTCCTCCCCTCCCCTATCCTAGTCCACTTCCCCTACAAACCCCATCCCTGGGCCTACCGTGTTGGGAGATAGGCTCTCCTCTCCTCCATCCTCTCCTCACCCCTCCTCCACCTCTCCAGGGACCTCCCTGTCTGGCTGAACCCCGGTTTTTCCTAGAGTCATGCTTCCCCAGCACCCCCTCTTGCCCTCCGCACTGGGGCTATTTGCAGACTTTACTCATCACAGATCCGAGAGAGGGGGCTGGCTTGCCTGGTGCCTCACTGTCTCTTTCAAACCTTTGTTCTTCCTCTCTCTGGGCACCAAAGCTCACCCAACCCTGAGGCTTGGATTGGACCCCCTCTACTCCCGCAAGTCAACACCTGCCTTCCTCACCTTGCCAGATGCCCCTCATTCACTAAACACTTGCCATCTAGTGAGGCTTCCTAACCCCTCAACACACAACGGCCACCTCTCATGGTAGCCTCAGAAATCCTTTGCTGCCCACATTCCCTCCATGTCAGCCTCTTCCTCTCAGGACCTCTGTAAAAGAAGAAACCTGGTCTCCTGTGCCCTGATCTCCTTTCCCTCAACCCCCTCAGGCCCTCCCTCCTGCTGCCCTGCTCCCCAGCCTCTGCCACCCCAGCCCTGGCCCTTCCGCCTTCCCTGGTCCCTCTTCTTTCCTTCATGGTTTCTTGGTGCCCTCACAGATCTGTCCTTCCTCTTCTCTTGGTTGGAAAAGCCCTAGTCCAAAGTTCCTTGCTCCTGGCTTGTACCCTACACAGACCCCACCTCAAACTCATGGTCTCCTCCTTCGGTGGAGTCCTTGGTGTCACCCATCAGATCTTGTCCTTGTCCCCAAGTGGCTCCTCCTCTCACTTCTTCCAAGAGTAACTGGCAAAGCTTCCTCATGGTTCTTAAGCCTCGTATTGGTTTCCTCCCTTTCAACAGAAGATGGCACCTCTTATTTCACTGACTCTTGGTCTTGAACTCCCCCAGCTTCCCTCCCCCTACCCTACAGACAAGAAACAAGATGGAAGTTAAAATGAAAGTTTTGGCAGAGGCACAACAACTGGGCAGATGTCAGAGATAAAGCAAGTGGAGACAGTCCACCCTGGGTACATATCCCCAAAGGCTCATGACCAAGACTCTCTTGGATGACTTGAAATCCCACAGCATGGATATAAAAGGCTTGAAAATGAGGATTAGGAGGGATTTCCTTGGAGAGAGTTGTGTTGTGGGTACAACTACCCCTGCTTCTCCCAAGAGGAGGAACAGGTAAGGACTCACCTCTAGCTGAAAGATGGTGTTGAGGAGAGTCGTTAATGTACAACCCCTGGAGTTTGGTGGACATGGTGGACTGGTGTCTGACACATACCTGAGGTATCTGAGGCAACAGGCAACAGGGCAGAGAGAGAAGAGGCTGCACCGAGCACCAGCTTACCCTTGTCCCCCAGTGGAGCCAGAACGCATGTGTGTACCTTGTGAAGGACATGTGGATTCAACAAAGAGAGAGAGAGAGCAAGGGAGAGAAAGAGAGTGCACAACAGGCTGGGGCTGGCTAAATCCCACTTAGAAACTGCTTGGAGGAAAAAGGTGACCCCCACGGGGTGGGAATGCTGAAAGCTAGGGGTTGGGGAGGAGAATGCAAGACCCTTGTCATGGGAGGTACAGCGAAATGTTCCCAGTGGAGACTTCCAAAGGACCCACACGAGTGACCCACAGAAGAAAGAGCTTGCAACACCTGTCAGGCCAGAGAGTGTGAGACTGTCTTTTTTTTTTTTTTTTTTTTTGAGACAAAGTCTCACATTGTTGCCCAGGCTGGAGTGCAGTGGTACGATCTCGGCTCACTGCAACCTCCGCCTCCCTGGTTCAAGCGATTCTCCTGCCTCAGCTTCCCAAGTAGCTGGGATTACAGGCACCCACCACCATGCCCAGCTAATCTTTTGTATTTTTAGTAGAGTCGGGGTTTCACCATGTTGGCGAGTCTGATATTAAACTCCAGACCTCATGATTCGCCTGCCTCGGCCTCCCAAAGTGTTGGGATCACCGGCATGAGCCACCGTGCCCAGCCAAGACTGTCTTATGATAGTACCAGTCAAATTAGAATTGCCCTGCTCTCCTGACCTCTTCTCCCTCTTCCTGCTTTACTCCTGACAGGGTCTGAAACTGGAATTACTACCCCAGACAAGAGGAGGAAGTGTGGATGGACATTAAGCTTGGCGGTGAGATTCTAAGGACCTATTCCCTCTCTTAGACCACAAGGTTCTCACCCACAGCTGGTCCCAGTGGGGGAAAAAATGGAGACACCTTGCCTTTGAATGAACTTAAGACCTTGCTTATTATCTGAGGCTGGATATTTGTAATTAGAGAATTGACATGGAGTTTACAACCTGAAGTGACCACGGAACAGATGACTCCTAGATCTCTATTTCCAGCACATACTTCTCCTTTGAAATTTCATTCTTATGCATTCCAAAGCCTGCTGGCCATTTCCAACTAGTTGTACAAGCTCCTCAAACTCAGCATGTCCAAACCAAAAATGTTTCTTTCTCTATGAACCAGAGGCTCTCTCTTCTGTAGATGGTAGCTCAGTTGGAAGCACCATCCCTCCCTCCCTTTCTCCATGCATAAACACACTTCATCACGCCAAATGATGCCTCATTTCCATTGCTTTTCTCAATTTGAACCATTGTGAAAATGCAGTTCAGACAAGATGATCCAGTTCCCCATTACTTTTCTCTATTTGAAACACTAAAAAGAGAAACTTGGTTTAAACAGCTCTTTTTGGTGGCATCTGGACTTTTGGCCCAAGAGCATCTTTTACAAATTCAGTCTGCCATATTCTTTCCTCATTAGTAGGCAAGGATTAAAAGTGCTGTCTTCTCAGTGCCCTGTAATGGTAAACACAAGTGGGGTCACTGTAGTCACAGGGCAGACCAGCTGTCAAGCGGTTAACCCGATGGTCTGGAATATGGTTCAGCTAATAAAAAAATTATTACTTCCCCAGAAAACTTGTATACCCAAGAATTTATAACTGCAGACCTCCAACTTGACCTAGGCAGAAACCCTGTGCTACAGATTAATTCAAATTCCACTGAGACCTGCCTCCTGCCTACATCTGATGCCTTAACTCCTCCGTTTCCTGTCTCTGGACAAAATTGCCTTTAGTTCTCAGTTTATGTCATGCTGTTTATTCAGCCCAGAATGCAACTCTTCTAGGAAGCCTGTCCTATATTCTAGGCTTGGGTAGATGCCCCTTTATTATGGTTCCTTAATGCCCAAGGTATATCTCTATTATTTCATTTACCATATGGTATCGTAATTATCATTTTATTTTATAATTATCTTTTAAAGTGTCTGTATCCACTACTAGACCGTGAAATTCCTGAAGTAAGGACTATGCCTGATTCAGCTCTGTATGTGTGGGACCTAACACTGTGCTGGGCACATAGTGGATGCTCATATAATATTTGTTGAATGAATAAATGAATGAACAGTACCTTCCGGTCTGCCAGATCAATCTTGTTCCCCAACAACACCATGGGATAGGACTGCTCCATGGGGACAATCTTGGCCAGGACGTCACCCCGCCAGATATCCAGGGCTTCAAAAGACTCCAGGTCGGTGACATCAAAAGCTAGGACGCAGCCATCGGAGCCTTTGTAGAACGTGGACACCATGGAGCGGAACCGTTCCTGACCGCCCGTGTCCCATATCTGGAGGGGAAAGCAGCCGCCCCATGGGACTGTGATGAGTGGCTGGAAGGTGGCCCAGCTGGGTTACATCATGTCAAGGCTTCTTGTGCTGGGTAGGGAGCAGCAAGCCCTGGTACAGGTGCATATGGTTCTTTCACACCGGGGCATCTTGACCCTCCCACACACATACACTCCAACACCTTTGCGGTAACATTTAACATCCTGAGAGTAATTTCACATCCGACCTCTCATTTTTCCTCTGGGTCATCAAGGTGGGAATTGTTATTCCCATCTGACAGATTTGGAAACTTGGACCTTGGGAATGTCTTGCCTAAGATCACCTGCGAAGTTTTCCAGAGAACCTGAGACTAGGCATGGGGACGGACTCTCAACTCCCGGATTAATGCCCTTCCTTCTAGATCAGGCATCAGCTTTTTTTTTCTATAAGGAGCAGATAGTAAATATTTTAGGCTTTGCAGGTCATTCTGTCTCTGTATGCCAATTATTACTCAACTCTGCCATTGTAGTGCATAACATGATAAGTTAACCAATGGGTATGGCTGTGCCCCAGTGCAGTCTTATTTACAAAAATAGGAGGTGGACCAGATTTGGTCCATGAGCTGAAGTTTGCCCATTTCTGCTCTAGACCTTTCCAGCTCTGGTGCACATTGCTACGTGAGTGGCTGTCGGGGCGTGGGGCGGATTTTCAGTGTATGTACTTTGAAGAGGGAAAAGGAAGGCTGCTCACCTGTAGCTTCAAAGTTGTGTCACCCAATATGATAATCTTGGAGAGAATGCTGGCCCCCAGCGTGGTCTGGTATTCTTCATAAAACGTCTTGTGCACATATTGGTGAAGGAGGGAGGTCTTTCCCACACTGAGGAAAATTCCAGACACATGTGAACACACACATGCAAACACACGTGCACATGTTTCCATACCATTCTCAGAATCTCCCCAGGCCCCTCTTGCCACTGTCTCTCCCTGAGATTCTGAATTTCAAATTTCTGTGGTCCATGGACCACACTTTGAATAGCAAGGGAGTAGGAAATGGTTTCCAGAAGTAGAAGCCAAGCAGAGTGAGCAGAGTAGTCTGGAGACAGTGGAATATCTTACAGTGATGGTCAGGTTTTTTCTGTGTGTGTAGGACGTGGGAGGACAGATAGATGCTAAATGGCTTGCCTAATTCACACAGCTGGTTACTGCAGAGTCACTGCAGATCTAGGACTAGAAACCATCTGTTTACACACAGCTTCTTTCTCCCAACTAAGCTTTTTGGAGGGTGGGATACCGTTGCTGGTGTCACCCTGAATCAGAAAGGGACCTATGGGAGATGGGAACACACCGGGAGTCTCACTGTCCTTGGGTGAGGGGCTGCTTCCCAACTCCCAGAGCTGAGCTTGGCTTACCCAATGGCTCCGACGATTATGAGTTTCAGGTCCACCTTCTTCCGGGGATTCATGGAGGGGCTTCAGAGCCTGTAAGGAAACAGAGGTCATCCACATGCTGGCCAGTGTTCCTTACAGCCATTGTCACTGAGTGTGGCCTCTGCTTTCCCCTTTTAAATGGGCAAGTTACTGCCCTGGAGACTGGGTGGGGTTCTCTGAAAGAGGCACATAATTCAGCAATCTTCATACATCTCCCTCACTTTCCCTGGGAGCCTCCCCAAAGCTGGAAGGGTGGTGACCCTCCAGAACGGGTAAATCTCTCATCCCTCAGCTCTACCAACCCAGCTCTTGGAGGCAGCCTGGAGTGCCAAGAAGGCAGGACCGGATTGAACACAGGCCTTGCAGACAGCCCAGCCTGGAGCCAGGGATGGAGGGGCGTGCAGGAGGAAGAGATGGGGGTGGGCAGGACAAGGGGTCCATTGTCAGGACTGCCCAGAGGCTCTGGGTGGAAGAGTGCCCCTCCCCCAGTCTGAGGTCTTGCTGCAACTGCAGAATCAAAAGGCTCCTCTCTAATGCAGCTGGCAGGGGTGCAATTCATCCATGTTTCTGGAAAGCTATTGGCAGCAAGTGTTGAGAGCCTTAAAAATGTTCCCACCCTCCACTTCTAGGAATTTGTCCTAAAGAAATTATCTGAAATGTGAGTAAAGACTTGTTCAAGAATGTTCTTCACTGTACTGTTTATAAATATCCAACACTAAAGTAGTGGTTAAACCATAGCACACAATGAACTATTAAGCAGCCATTAAATGGAGTTTTTGAGAATATTACAATAATATGGGGAAACGCTCATGCCCTAGGATCTAAATAGGATCCTAGGATGCCTTAAGATCTAAATAGAAAACGGAAGATGGTAAACTGTACACAAAATACCACCCCAACACTTAAAGCAGTTCCCACTTGTATAGAAAAAGGGCTGGAAAGAAATATATTAAAAATTCCAGCAATTCCACCACAGGATATATAGACAAAGGAAATGAAATCAGTATGTCTACACTCCCGTGTTCACTGCAGCATTGTTCATAGTAGCCAAGATATGGAATCAACCTAAGTGTCCATCAGTGAAAGAAAATGCAGTACATGTACACAATGGATACTGTTCAGCTTTAAAAAAAACTTACAATTTATGACACCATGGGTAAATCTGGAGGACCTTATGTTAAGTGAAATAACTCAGGGAAAGAGACAAATACCATATGATCTCACTTGTATGTGGAATCTAAAAAAACTGAACTCATGGAAGTAGAGAGTAGAACAGTGGTTACCAGGGGCTGGGCTGGGTGGGCAGTTGGGGAGATGTTGGTCAGAGGATAAACTATTTCAGTTAGCTAGGAGTAAATTCAAGAGATATATTACACAGCATGGTGACTACAGTTAACAACAATGTGTTGTATTCTTGAAAATTCCTATTAGAGTTTATATTAAGTGTCCTCACCACTAAAAGATAAGTATGTGAGATAATGCAGATGTTAATTACCTCAATTTAGCCATTCCACAATGTATGCATATTTTAAAACAACATGTTGTACATGGTAAGTGTGTATGATTTTTATCTGTCAATTAAAAAACATAGGTTATTAATTCTGGGTGGTAGGAAATCACATGATTTTAATTTTTTTCTCTATGCTTTTTAATATGTTCTTTTTTTTTTTTTTTTTACAATAAATATGTCTTGTTCCTATAAGAGAAATGTAAATGTGTGTGTGTGTGTGTGTATATGTGTGTTTAACAAGGTAAAGCAAAACTGTTGTAGGATACACGCTTAACTGGCC
Organism: Papio anubis; assembly: GCF_008728515.1. Classification (NCBI taxonomy): domain Eukaryota; kingdom Metazoa; phylum Chordata; class Mammalia; order Primates; family Cercopithecidae; genus Papio; species Papio anubis. Next base: position 155,694,295 of record NC_044976.1, on the reverse strand, counting down.
CTTTGTTTCACCCATACATGCACATATGCATATGTACTATCCCGGACTCCTGGGTCTTTTGTCTTTGGATGCACTAAGCATGCTGAGTAAACCTTGATTTGACTCTGCTCAGATGAGGTGTCAAAGTCGGCCAGCTTGTATTTCCCCTGGTACTTGGAACAAAGCTGTAAATAGGACATCCTAAGGTGTTGGTTCTGGTTCTCACTTTGCCAATGTGTGACCATGGGCCAGTTACTTCCCCTCTCTGAGTCTGGACTTTCCAACTGGAGAATGAACCAGCTAAGCCCCAAAGACTCAAGATGTCTTCTTGGTGAAAAATGCCTTATCTGCTGGAGCTGGACCTCATTGGCCATGAGAGTTGAGACACAAAGTTAAAACGGGAATCCCCCAGAGATTTAGGATTGTTAGTGTCTCCTTCATGAACCATGTCATGGACTGTATTAGTCTGTTCTCATGCTATAAAGAACTGCCTAAGACTGGGTAATTTATGAAGGAAAGAGGTTCAGTTGGTTCCACGTGGCTGGGGAGGCCTCAGGAAACTTACAGTCATGGTGGAAGGGGAAGCAAGCACATCCTTCTTTACATGGCAGCAGGAGAGAGAAGTGTATAGCAAAGTGAGGAAAAGCCCCTTAAACAACCATCAGATCTTGTTAGAACTCACTCACTATTATAAGAACAGCATGGGGGAACCACTCCCATGATCTAATTACCTCCCACAAGGTCTCTTCCCCAACACATGGGAATTACAATTCAGATTACAATTCAAGATGAGATTTTGGGTGGGGACAAAGCCAAACCATATCATGGACCAAAGGTGATTTGAAGCTCTGCTCAGAGCTGTTTGTCCCAGGAGCTGGAGTTGGTGGCACTGGAACTTCTGCTGTAACCCAAGAGTGCTGGGTTGGCATGGTGAGCAATGGGTCTTCTTGATGGTCCATCCATTCATGCTTCAAATGCCTACATGCCTACTGCATGCAAAGTCTTGTACTAGACACTGGGAACAGCACAGAGATGGAACAAATAGGAACCCACCACAGGGAGTCATCAAAGAAGAAAGGACAGGGGCTGAGTGATGGCACCAGAGAGAAAGTACACAGCACCCCAGGAGAGGCACAGGGAAAGTGCTTGAGAATTCAGCAGAACTAGGTCCTGAAGAAATGAAGCATGTGGTTGGGGAGGGAATGAAATAACCAAAGCCTTGGGAACAGATGAATGGAGAAAGTGGCCGATTTGCTTCAGGGAAGGGTGAGGTGAAAGGTGTAAAGGAAGGAAAGGTTGGAGAGAAAGCAAGATTAAGATGGACTGTGAATATCTGACCAAAGATCCTGGCATTGACTCAATCATTCATTCATTCATTCACTCAGCAAACATTTCCTATATTCCAACATGTAGAATAAGGCAGTTCAAGGCTTGAACCTGGGCTGGCATTTTGTAATGGATGCTGCTGTCCACGAGGGAAATCAGTCAAAGGAGAAATGGTTCAGAAACCCCTGAAAAAGCATGGCTCTCAAAGTATTTGTTATCACTTTGGAAGGGGCCTAGGAGCAAAGGGAAGCTGTTTCCTAAAGGCATTGATACAACATGCTAGCTTAGCTTTAAAAAGCAACACAATGCCTTAGAAAGAAAGTCAGAACCAAAGGCAGGCAGGAGAAAGCGGGAGAAGAGGCAGCACTGGCTGAGCCCCTGCAGTGGGCTGTGCTAAGTATTCCACCGAGGGCAGGCCATCTTCACCATCACCCTCTGAGACAAGTACAACCAAGCTCCAAGAAGCTGAGTAATCACAACTCACCCAAGCCTGCACAGGGGGTAAGTGGAAGAGCTAGTATTTGAATCAAAGGCTGAGAAGGCAGGGTGCGGTGGCTCAAGCCTGTAATCCCAGCACTTTGGGAGGCTGAGGTGGGCGGATCACGAGGTCAGGAGTTCGAGACCAGCCTGGCCAACATGGTGAAACCCCATCTCTATTAAAAATACACACACAAAAAAAATAGCTGGGTTTGTTGGCGCACACCTGTAATCCCAGCTACTTAGGAGGCTGAGGCAGGAGAATCCTTTGAACCCGGGAGGCAGAGGTTGCAGTGAGCCGAGATCACGCTACTGCACTCCAGCTTGGGTGACAGAGTGAGACTCTGTTTCAAACAAACAAACAAAAAACGCTGAGAAGACTTTCCTGTGTCATGCCTCCTAATCATCAGAGTTTGAACCCATAGAATCTGTGTGCACAGGAATCTAGGGGATTGGGCTCAGATTTGGTGAATTTCAACAAAATCCTAGGAGAGTGGAGAAGACAGAGAAAGGCTGCCAAAGTGGCAGAGAGGTACAGTGGGGGTAGAGAGAACTGGAGTTGCCCAACAGGAGCTATATGTAAGGACTGACCACAGGGTCAGAGACACAGCATGCTAGGCAGAGGGCAATGCTTTCACACGCTGTCACAGGACCATGCAGCAGTGCTGGAGTACATCTCATGTTACAAGCTAACATTTGTTTGGTGGGCACTGTGCTGAGGGCTTTGTGAATACACAAATACACAATAGCATTGTGAGGGTTAAACAAATTATACATTATTATAATACACTGAACACATAGAATACAATATTCATAGAATATTGTTATACATTTACTGGCACAAATTAAGGACTCAAGTAACGTTAGCTATTTTATCGCACACAAAGATAGCCTGTGAGACTGATACTATTATTATCTCTGTTTTACCATTGAAGAAACGGACGCTTAGAGCGGTTAAGCAGTTCAACCCTAAAGATAGAAAGCCTGCATGTGTCAGAGCAGGGTTTGAAGCTGGGATTGGAGTCCAGGCCTAACCCGACAGCTGGCTCTCTTAACTACTGGGTTCTACTGTCTGTAAAACTAGAATGAGACTTACATGCCCTGCTCCATAGTGCCCCTGTTAGAGAGCTCAGGGGCTGGATGGGTGAGGGTTTGATGCAGGGAGGCCAGCGGCGTGCTTAGGAAGGGAAAGCTGGGGCAGGACGAGGAAGGTAGACGGTATGTGTGAGACACATAACAGTAGGTCGCTATGCACAATGTGTAAAGCACTCATAGATAATAAAAGGCAACACACCTATCAAAAATGGGCAAAGAACATGAACAAGTTACCAATTGAAATCTTATAAAGAATTAGTAAGCTTTGAAAACACACTCAACCTTACTATCAAGGAAATTGACATTTCAAAATACCATTTATTTTCACCCAGTAGAGTGGCAAAAATTTAAAAAGATTGATGACAATGTTTGGGGTTGGCAAGTGTGTTGGGGAAACACTCTTGTATATTGTTGGTAGAGTATGAATTAGCATGGTCTTTTTGGAAGGTAATTGGACAATATCAAAACTTAATATGCACACAGCCTAGGTTCTCATTCTAGGAATCTGTCCTAAAGTAATACTCACACATAAGCTCAAACACATATGTGTACAAAGGTGATTGCTAAAGCATTGTTGTAATCTAACTGTCCATCAGTATGAGACTCTCTACATAAAGTCTGATCCATTAATACTCTGGAACAATTGGCAGTTTTATTATTTATTTATTTATCTATCTATTTAGAGACAGGGCCTCATTCTTTTGCCCAGGCTGGAGTGCAGTGGCATAATCATAGCTCCCTGCCACCTCAAATTCGTGGGCTAAAGTGATCCTCCCACCTCAGCCTCCCAAGTAGCTGGGACTACAGGTGTATGCCACCACGACTGGCTGATTTTTTATTTTTCATTTTTTGTAGAGATGGAATCATGCTTTGTAGCCCCAGTTGGTATCAAACTCCTGGCTTCAAGTGATCCTCCCACCTCAGCCTCTCAAAATGCTGGCATTACAGGTGTAAGCCACCACGCCGGGCCAAGGGCAGTTTTAAAAACACGAAATAATGAAGTGGGAAGCTATACATGAGGCCTTTAAGTAAGAAAAAAGAAAATCACTGAATGTTTTATATGGTGTGATACAGAAAGCTAAGGGGAGATATACATTAAATGATTCATAAGAGGGATGGGAAAGGTAGATTAGAGGCTGAGAACTATCGTTTTATGTTATATATGTTTTGCTTTAAAATTTGTTACACAAGCCTAAGTTGTTTTTGTAATTTAAGAATATCAAATAATCACTTAACATTTCTTTAAAAAGACGTGTGGATGGCAGGCCAAAGTAATTTGAGCGTGATTTCAGATAGGACAAATTCCTTCTGTGGGCAAGAGAGTGAGGCCGTCTGGTGCCATGGAGTGATCGTGAGTTCAGGACTCAGAATTCTCATCCCGGCTCCACACATCTGTGACCTTGGGTGGGTTACTGAACCTTGGGGCATTTGTTCCCTCATGGGTAAAATGGACATCACTCGTGGCTGTGGCTTCCTCTGCAGGTGACATGTGTCATGATCTTATAGCACAGCAGGGTCCCCAAGTTGGGAAGGATCCAGATAATTGTTTACCAACTGGGAGAGGGGGTGAGTCTAGAGGCCACGGTCCTGGTTGGTCATGCTTGCCACTTCCTATGGTGTAAACACTTACACCATGGCTGACTTCAAGCCACCAGCATGGAGCCTGCTCCAGTACACTCCTGCAAGGACCTCAAAGGTCATTGATGCCAAGCACCACCCTGTGCTTGAGTCATCTCTTCCACATCCACAAAAGGTAGAGCCAGACCGGCCCCATGGAGCTGCCTCCCGCTCCTGGGAGTATTTCTCCTGAGGGCCACACAAAAAGTGCTCAAGATCCTTGTAAGTTACCTCGGCCTTAACTTTGGACTCCTGCATCTCACCTCCTCCCTGCTTCTTTCCCCTGGATGCTCACTCCGGGTGTGCTGCCGCTGCAGGTTCCCCTACCCCATCCCAGAAGGGTAGGAGTTTGCTGAGGCTGCTATTTTATAAGAGCCTAGTCCTTGGGCCCAGTGTCACTAGGAGCAACGAGAGAGTGACTGGGACCAGGTCTGTGGGAAGTGGGGGCGGCGTGTGGGGTGACACAGGCTGGCTCACCTAGGAGGCACATTCATACAGTGGTTGGAGTCCCTTTCCATGTCATCTCTGCTGGGCTTTGGCAGTAGCTGTCTTTTTAAGCCTCATCCCACCCACTCAGCTGACTTAGATGCTTCAAACCAGGGAATCCTCCTAGAGGCCAGGCTGAGTCATCCTCTACAGTTAAGTAACAGTGAAAAGCAGGCTTGAAATGCAAGACTCTGCCTTCTGCCAGCCCTGGTCCACACAGAGCAGAACTTGCAGTGACTCACTCCCCACTGGAGGTCCCTAACTCTTTCCCCTTCTTGCCTAGCAGCACTTCTAAGCCTGGAGTCCTGGTCCTGCCCATTTGCCAAAGCTACAGGGTAGCTCAGCCCCTGTGGAGTAAGAAGGACTGAGTTGTTGCCAAGCCCCTGGGCCTGGGACCAGCCCTCCGAAAACATTGGAACCCCCTTCGCTCTCACTTCTCACTTCCTTTCTCTCCTTACCCCGCTGACTCCAACCTGAAACCAGGCACAATCTTCTGTCCCATCTGTGTTGTGTAGGGTATCACTTCTGCTGACAGGAGACTAGTGAGCAGGGGCAGGTGAGGATTCTGAAGCAGACAGAGTCTCCCGCCCCCATCATACTATCTTACTAGGCTCTCGTCCACTTTCAGGACCTTCCCTCCCGATCCCATACCTTGGAAAAGGACAAATATATCCACCCTAAAAAATAATGGGACCTACAGTCTTGGAAGCAAAGTTTGTCCGTGAAAAGAGGCTATGTAGAGAGCACAAGGCTTTGTTACCTCCCAGTAATGCTCACAATTCCGCCTCACCCACCTCAGCCCTAGCAGGTCTAGACCTGCTCCCTCTGGGAAGTGCACCTACAGCCCTGGTTTCAGGAGGCTCAGTGCTCTTTTCCTTTAGGTTATTTGTGGGTTTTGTCTCCTCGAGTAGACTGTCCATTCCTGGAGGGCAGGGCTGTGCCTCACACTTCTCTGTATCCCACTAAAGAGCCTGACCAATGCTGGGATTCTAGAGGTTTCCATGAACAACTGTCCATCCACTCATCCATCCATCTGTTCATCTGTCCGGCACAGGCAGGGTGTGCTTACTAAGCCCCAGCACTGTGTAGGTCTAAAGATATAGACAAGTTACTATCTCCGTGGGAACTTTTTGGTGGGAGATTGATCTGTAAGCCCAAAGAAATTATTTGTATTAATACATAATACCTAGCAATTATAGAGCACTTGCAGTTTACAAAATGCCACTGAAGCCCAGTGGACTCCTGGGTCAAGAACAACTAGTTGGTGGTAAACTGGGTATAGAACCCAGATCCGTCTGACCCTATTCATTGGCTCCCCTGGCATTGCAGCACTGGGCAAGGAGAAATATTTATGATTTAGAACAGGAGTGACAATTTCCTACTCCAGGGGCCAAGCTTCCCCTGATGAGACCCTGGCCAACACAGTTGCATCCCAGAAGGCACTCTTGTCAATGTCACAAGGGGACTCTGGGTGCCAGCAGGGTTTTGCCCTCATCCAGGGCTCTAGTTTCTGGCAGGTCCTGCAGGTTTGAGGCAGCAGCGCCGCCCTCTTCTGACGGGGCCAGCAGCTGCGTCCTGGGACTGATGGCCTCTGTGGGTCGCGAGCTGGGCCCCAGCTCTTCGCACAGGCAGGGAAGTCCTTTCTTGCTGCCACACCCTGGGAGCTTCTCCAGGGTGGGATCTTTGGGCTGGATCTAAACTCTGAAGCTGCCAGATTGGAAATCTCATCCTTGCATTCCCTGCCTCCACTCCTCCACCCAAACACCCAAATAACTCCCAGGGCTGCGGGGGCAGACAGAAACACTGAGACAAACTCCTGGGGCACTTACAGCTGTGGCTGCGCAGCACTTGGCCTCCGCTCTGAGGGCGGCTGGGAGTCCTCTCTCAGTCTCGTGGTCTCTTCTTAGAGCGATGGTCTCAGCAGGGCCAAGCAAAAGGCTTTGGGACAAAGACGGGCCAAAAAAACAGTCTGTTGAAGCCACGCCACTTCCCTCTGAGTTTTCCTCCTCTCCCTCTCGTGCACAGACTTGGGAAAGTTGCAAAAGAGGCTGGGCCGGGTGACCTCAGCTGTGTGGGTGGAGGGGGTGGAGTGGAATGGAAAGGCTGACTGGATTTGGGCCCTTGAAGAATTTCATTTATAGGAACCCTGGCCCATGGTAATGGGAGCTGTGGGTCAGGGGCCTTCAGGGTAACATGCCCCATTTGTGGGCACCATAAACAGCCTCTGGTTGGCTTTAGAAACTTCTGATTCTGCTGCTGGAAGGCACCCAGTAAAGGGGCCCTTTTGTTTTCGTTGAGGTTTTAGATACACATGGGTAGAAGATTCAGTCTACCATCAGCCTGGTAGGAAGAGGTTCTGGTCCTCATGCTTTGCCCTTACCCCAGTACCTGTACACACACACACACACACACACACACACACACACACACACACTCCTCCCCTACGCCAGCACAGACAGCACACACACAGATAAAACATACATGCCACACACCACACACACTACCCACACACACCCCACACATGCACATCACACACACAAACAACACCCACACATACCACGCACAATATACACACAATATACACACCACACACACATACACACCACATACACAAACACCACACATCACACACATCACACAAACACACCATACACACACACCACACACACACACCACACACAAACATCACAGATGCATATCACACACAACACACACAACAAACACACTGAACACCACACATACATACCACACACAACACACACTACATAAACACACCACACATACACACCATACACAAATATCATGCATACATACCACAATACACACAAAGCACAAACACACCACACACAGCACACATACATACCACATACAAGATACACACCACACATACACACCACACACAAACACCACACATACATAACACACACACAACACACATACACACCACACACAATACACACATACTACACAAACACACCACATACACACCACACACAAACATACCACATACACACCATACACACCACCATGCACACACACCACATACACACACATACACACACCACACACACATACATACACATCACACACAGAAACAATACATATACATACCACACACAGTATACACACCACACACACAAACTGCATACATACCACACACAATACACACATACTGCACAAACACACCACATACACACCACACACAAACACACCACATACACACCATACACACCACCGCACACACACACCACATACACACACACACACCCACACACACCACACACATACATACACATCACACACAGAAACAACACATATACATACCACACACAGTATACGTTCCACACACACAAACTACATACATGCCACACACACACCACACACACATTGCACACACACACACCACACACACGAACAACACATATAGATACCACAGACAATGCACATCACACAAACACATCACACACACCCATGCCACGCACACACGCACACACACACACAACACATACATACATTAAACTCCACACCAGGCTTGTGAGATGTGAAGTAAGTCCTGATGTCTCCTCTCAAGTGAGGATTGTGACCCAACCTGAAATACCTAGGAGACCACAGCAATTTAAAACGCCGCTAGCATGCGGCTAATTTGGTGTCTCTTTGAGCTGCCTGGAACCGTGCCTGGAATCGCTATGACTGGCGGATGAATGGAGAATGAAGTGAGTTTAAACAGGCCTCAGTCAGGGGATATCAGGCCTTGCCAGAGCCCCCTCAAGGCTTGTAATGCATTGGATGCCCCCTTCTTCCCCCACATCTCTGGGGGCAGATTTTGCCTCCTTGGGCCCATTCGTCGTCTAATAATCCTCTGGGTCAGGGAGTTCTTGCTCGTGTCCAACAGAAGTCTCTGACTCTGCTCTGTGACCGCTGTCTACGTCTCATCTGGCCGATTAGACTACACATTTCTCAGGGGGGCACAGAGCGAGAATCCTTGAATACCACACTGGGCAGCTCACGGTGCCAGCCACAGGCCTGGCCTGGGTATGTTGTGTGTGGTTTCTTCAGTGGAAGAAAAGTTGAAGCTCATTTCATTGTTTCAATTAGCAAACATGCCTGGAGGGAGGAGGCAAAAGTTTCCATGGAGAGCCAAACTGGGCGGCAAACACTGAAACTGGGAAACCTCTACCCCAGAGCACGTTCACCCCAAATATTCCATTTGGGTGACTTGGGAAAGCGGGCATCAGGCCACCCTCAGGCCAACCACTAATGTTTGACGACTGACTTGTTCTTATACTGTTGCCCTTTAGAATATTGTCCCCTACAGTCTTCTACTTGTTTCTGAGGCCAAGTTTTAAGTGAACGTGTGTGTGTGTGTGTGAGACAGAGAGAGAGAGAGAGAGAGAGAAGGGATTAGACAGGGAGCCCGCATAGGGGTGTAGAGGCACATTTGACCCTCTTTTGGAGAAGATGTGAGCATTCTCGTGGGGCCCGCTGCTGCCGAGGGTGCTTTGGGAATGGGAAGTGAACTGTCCATGCTGGTCCTTACGGCCTTTGCACATGGGACTGAAACTGGTACTTTCAGGGTCTATTTGCAGAACTATCCTAACACCTTTGGAAGCCAAGTCGCCAGCCACCCTCAGACTCTAGTCCCCACTTCCTCCAGCCACGTGGATAAAGAGTCAGCCAACTTCCCTTCTGTTCCTGTGACACATGCTCCAGAGGAGAATGACGCCAGCCTCGACCCTGCGGAGGAGGTCCTGACGCTGCATTCCCTCACTGCTTCCTTCTTTCCCTCCTGTAGGTGTTCATTGAATGATCTGAGCCCGTCAGATGGTGCAGAAATGGAGAATTGCATTTTATCAGTGGAAATAAAACACGGAGCAAACAATGGCATAAAAAACACAGCTTAAGGGTTGTGGGGATTTAGAGGAAGGAGAGATTAATTATAGTTAGGAGACGTCAAAGAGGGCTTTATGGAAAGAAGGTATATGAATTGGAGCTTGAAGGACGTGGAGGATAGGAATGTGCAGATGTGTGGTGAATGGAGCAGGGATTCAGGCTCAATATGCAGAGAAGCGATGTGGGGCCAGGGAGAGGAGATGCTAAACCTCTGGCTGGCAGAAGAGCGAGTGCATGGGAAGGGCTCCAAGTCATAGCTGAGCACCTTCACAGTGCATCCCATGGGCTGAGATTTCAGTCTTGCGTCTCACAGCACTGTGTCTGACAGCTTTTCACTGTCATCTTAACACTCATTGAAAGGGAGTCATTTTGGGGAAACAGCATGTCCCTCTGATGAACAGAAGAGAAGGAATTCTAGGACTAAGTGTACAAGTAAGAAAATCGGGATGATTCCGTTTGGTGCAGGGTAGACTAGATGTCCAGGGAGAACAGGTGGTCAAACTGAGGCAAGGCCCTGGGAGCCCTGGAAGTTGCACCAGCTTGGATTGCATTTGGCGTGCAGCGGGGCACCACTGCGAAGTGTACGGCAGGGGAAGGATGTGATTAGAGCTGGGCTTCAGAAATACGTATCTATCAGGCACTGGTTTGTCGGAGGGCAAGAGACAGAATCAGTGTCAGGATGTTCCTGGAGTATTTCTGGTGAAAGGTAATGACTGGAGGGTGGGGACAAGGAAATAGGTCACAGAGGCATTTCTGTGGCAGAACCAGCAGGGTCGTTGTGAAGACTGAATGATGTTGTGTGGCTTAGGCATCATTTTCACACTGCAGCCGCCATCACTCAGACTCCTGGCCAACACCAGACCAGCACATTCAACAGTCGGGGCGGCCCTTGCACAGAAACGGCCCTTCCAAAAGCCTGCAGAGGTGCTGTCTAACAATGGGCTTCCACATGGCTCTTGGGGTGCTTTGTCTTAGACGAAAAAATCATAAAACCATTTACTCTACGGCTTTCTGCCTTTTGTGAGACTCGCTTATGTGGAGTGAAGGTCTGTGGCCTGATGAGCAGAGGCATGTAAGCTAGGTAAATGTTTACGTAAGTGCAATGTCATTGCATCCTCAAAATAACCCCATGCAACACAGTCATCCCTTGGTACATGTGGGGAACTGGTTTCAGGACCCCCAAGTATACTAAACTTTGAGCACACTCAAGTCCTGCAGTTGGCCCCAAAGAACCCACATATAGGATGAATCCGTGCTCCATATACATAGGATTTGCATCCCGAGAATACTGTATTTTGTTGTTGTTGCTGTTTTTGAGATGGAGTTTCTTTCTGTCGCTGAGGCTGGAGTGCAGTGGCACCGTCTTGGCTCACTGCAACCTCTGCCTCCTGGGTTCAAGCAATTCTCCTGCCTCAGCCTCCCGAGTAGCTGGGATTACAGGCACCTGCCACTATGCCCGGCTAATTTTTGTATTTTTAGTAGGATGGGGTTTCACCATGTTGGCCAGGCTGGTCTTGAACTCCTGATCTCAAGTGATCCACCTGCCTCAGCCTCCCAAAGTGCTGGGATTACAGATGTGAGCCACTGCACCAGCTGAATACTATATTTTTGGTCTGCCTTTGGTTGAAAAAATAAAATCTGTGAATAAGTGAACTCGTGCAAGTCCAAACCTGTGTTGTTCAGGGGTCAACTGTAGTTCCTACTATCATGCCCATTTGACAGATGAACAAACTGAGGTGCAGAGGTCCCACAACTGATGCTAGGAATGAAGTCCGAGCCTGCCTGACTCTGGAGCCAGTGTTGTTAACTGTTCTACTACATTGCTTTGATAGCTTGTTTGGATCAGGCTGTTCTAAATTGACTTTAAAAGCAATAATTTGGTTAAAAAGGAAAAATAAAAGTAAAAACCAAACAAAAAACGTATGTGTGCAGGTGTGTAGTTGTGATCTACTCTGAGCATGACACCCAAATCAGAAGGGAAGGTACCACTCTGTGCCAAGTGCTTCCACCCAGGTAAGATCACGGATTCTTCCCAACAGCTCTGAGGTGAGTGTCTTAGAGACATGAAGTCATTACCCAAGGCCACCGAGCACAGACGTAAACCAAGGCTATTTGACTTTCAGCCTGGTGTGTCTTCCGTGATCCCTGCAGTCAAAAACTGGCAGCCAGGGCCTCTCCCAGTTATGTTGCAGGTTTTCGAGTACTTCACTTAGTGTCTGGCATAAAATAAATATTTGTTGTATTGGATTGAATTGAACCCCAAATGAACCTAATGTTCATTAAGAGAGGATCTGATAAATAAATGGACACTGCATAGATGTTAGAAGAATGAGCTGGCCGGGCGCGGTGGCTCAAGCCTGTAATCCCAGCACTTTGGGAGGCCGAGACGGGCGGATCACGAGGTCAGGAGATCGAGACCATCCTGGCTAACACGGTGAAACCCCGTCTCTACTAAAAAATACAAAAAAAAAAAAAAACTAGCCGGGCGAGGTGGCGGGCGCCTGTAGTCCCAGCTACTCGGGAGGCTGAGGCAGGAGAATGGCGTGAACCCGGGAGGCGGAGCTTGCAGTGAGCCGAGATCCGGCCACAGCACTGCGGCCTGGGCGGGAGACCGCGACTCCGTCTCAAAAAAAAAAAAAAAAGAAGAATGAGCTATCAGCAATGACAGGGAATCTACTGTTAAATGAAAAAAGTAGTTTAGAGAAGAGTCAGCCTGGCACAGAGTGAACCCCACAACTGGGGTCCAGCCTGGGAGGCCACATGGGTTCTTGACTTCATGCAGGAAAGAATTCAAAAGCAAGCCAACAGAGTAAAGTGAAAGCAAGATTATTAAGAAAAGTAAAGGAATTCAAGGGTAGCAACTCTACAGGCAGAGCAGCGGCACGGGCCGCTTGACCAAATATACTTATGGTTATTCCTTGATTATATGCTAAATAAGGGGTGGGCTATTCATTAGTTTCCCGGGAAAGGGGTAGGGAGTTCCAGGAACTGAGGGTTCCTCCCCTTTGTAGACCATCTAGGATAACTTCTGGATGTTGCTGTGGCATTTGTAAACTGTCATGGCGCTGATGGGAGTGTCTTTTTAACATGTGCATTATAATTAGCCTACAATGATCAATGAGGACCACCAGAGGTGGCTTTCATCACCATCTTGATTTTGGTGAGTTTTGGTTGGCTTCTTTACCACATCTGGTTTTATCAGCAGGGTCTTTGTAACCTGTATCTTGTGAAACCAGTCCTGTCGACTTCCTATCTCATCCTGTGACTAAAAATGCCTGACCTCCTGGGAATGCAGCCCAGCCAGGTCTCAGCCTCATTGTCCCCATCCCCTATTCAAGATGGAGTCACTCTGTTTCCAATGCCTCTTACATGTAGAGTATGATTCCTTTAGAAAAAGTTTCCTTACCAATAGCCACCTCTGTTAATATGTGCAAAGAAAAGTCTGTATAAAATGACCTCAAATTGATAATGGTACTTTTCTCTGAGGAATAAGGTCATGGAGGATTTTCACATGCTTTACAATAAGAAAAAACAGAAGATACTTTCATTTTGAAGGAAGCAAAAGCTAAAAGGGGGAAGAAAAAATAAGTTGTTTCTGGTGGCAATAGATACCACCAGAAGGGGGATGTGCTCAGGCCAGGATTGGATTCTCCATGTCAGATCTCTCAGGGTGGGCCCTCAGTCCCCAGGGTGAAACAGGTGCTCTCTCAATCTCTCTCTCTTTCTCAATATCTCTCTCCGTCTCTCACTCCATCTCCAATGTACTATGAAATATTTTTATTTACAACATACATATGGGCATGCTACAAGGAACCAGGACTCTGCAGGACAATGGCTGATGCCACATATGGGACTGGAAGTGTGCAAGATGGGCTGGAAAAGTTTACAGGAACTAACTTGAAGATCACCCACTGGCTAATGATAGAGTGATCTGGCATTAAAGAAAAAACTGGTGAGCTGAAACACATCAAATACGTTTAAAATCCTTTGGTGTTTAATATAGCACCAACTCATTCTGAAAACTGGTAAATAAAGGAAATAAAACTCCAAGTAATTGTCTTCTTTCCTGGGCAAATGGTTGATGAGGGAAAGGTTTTGTTTTGTTTTGTTTGTTTTTGAGACAAGGTCTTACTCTGTCACCCAGATTGGAGTACAGTGGCATGGTCATGGCTCGCTGCAGATTTGACCCCCTCGACTCAAGTGATCCTCCTTCCTCGGCTTCCCAGAGTGCTGGGACAGGTGTGAGCCATCGTGCCCACGCAAGGTTTTTTTTTTTTTTTTGATGGAGTCTCGCTCTGTTGTCAGGCTGGAGTACAGTGGTGCAATCTTGGCTCACTGCAATCTCTGTCTCCTGGGTTCAAACGATTCTCCTGCCTCAGCCTCCTAAGTAGCTGGGACTACAGGTGCGTGCCACCACATCCAGCTAATTTTTGTATTTTTAGTAGAGATGGAGTTTCACCATATTGGCCAGGCTGGTCTCAAACTCCTGACCTCGTGATCCACCTGCCTCAACCTCCCAAGGTGCTGGGATTACAGACGTGAGCCACTACGCCTGGCCTAATTTTTGTATTTTTAGTAGAGATGGGGTTTCACCATGTAGGCCAGAACTCAATCTCTTGACCTCGTGGTCCACCCACCTCGGCCTCCCAAAGTGCTGGGATTACAAGTGTGAGCGACTGCACCCGGCCCATTTCTTTAATAGAAGAATTCCAACAAACAAATGCCAAAGGGATAGCAGAATTAGAAAAAGCCCTGTTCTACAATCCCTAATTATAGCGCGGATCTCAGCAATGATCATCAACGACCGCTGAAACGATCAGGTAAAATGCTGAACTTTGTAATGAATGATTGAAGCCAATAACTCCAAACCCACCCATCAGTCTTAACATCACCGATAGAGAGGCACCAGCATTATCTGCCTCCTGATGGGATACTACAGGAAGTACCCAGCGCCATCTAGGAAGTATTTTTGCCACAAAACCAACCAGACCTCCAGATCTAGCTACTATTTTATAGGAAAGATAAGTTCAGAGAACTATGTCAAATGACACCTCGGGATTCCAGGAATGTTTCAAATATGCTAAACTCCTTAGAAGGAAAGACACCTATAGACATTTCAAATAAATGCAATTTATAGGCCTTGCTTGAATCCTGATACAAATAATCCAACTATAAAAACAGCCAAACATTTGTGGGACAATGGGAGATGCTTGAATTCCAACTGTACGTTTAAATTTAAGGATGTTAGAAATATTTATGTACAAAATGATGTAATGCTCAGAATTTGCTTCAAAATAATCCAGGTACAGCATGTGGAGCTGGAGGAGTGGGCAGCAGTGCAGATAAACAGGCCTGGCCATGTGGATGGATTGTCAGAGCTGAGTGGAGTTGCACAGGGATTTATTATACCATGATCTCTGCTTGTACATATGTTTGGAGATTTTCATAATCAAATGTGAAAATTTTCTGATTTTCATCATCAAAAGTCAATAAAAAATATAGATATACAACTTAATTCCTCCATCATGACAGCGGTGGGAGTCGTGTGTATGTGTGAAATGTGTGTGTGTGTGTGTGTGTGTGTGTTCTCATGTTCTGTTTGGTCTTAATTCAAGTTGCAACCCTGGAAACAGCTACATTCTCTGGAAAACAACTTTTTACAGGTGTAAAGAATGCCCCAACCTAACAGATTCAAGGGGTGTCAGACAGGCAGGCACAGACACAAGGCCCCTCCTTAGGGGACTGCTGGGGCCAGTCCCACACGGTTATTCCCACGGTCGAAGACCGAGTAAAACTGTCGAATGAAGACATCCCCCAGGATCCAGAGGGGCCCAGCTGGAGGGTGGATGTCAAGTCCTTGAAAGCCGCTGCTGCAGAACTGCATTCCATCCACGAAGTCCTGGGGTTGGAAAAAAGGAGGCAAATGACATGGGAAAGAAGGAAGTAGTGCTCCCTGGCGGCTGCCTGTGTGGTGGTGGTGGCTGGCACTGGATGGCCTTGGACAACTGGTGGGTTCCACCATTTTGGTCGGTGGGTTCTTCCTCCTGCTTCATATGTCCCTATCCTAGTTTTCTCAATAAATTGTTTGTCTACACAAGTCCATTCTTATGGGCCTGGGGTCTATGTTCTACAATTTTGAGAAGGGTTCATCTGTTATATACTTCCACCTGCCCCCACCACCATCATTTTACAACTGGGAAACCCTTGTTGCATGGCTAGAAGAGCAAAACGGTTGGCATCGGAAGACCTTGGTTTAAATTCTGGTTTCTTTGGTTTCTAGTGAAGCTCAGCTTGGTTTTTGTTAAGGGAGAGAAAGAACTCTGTTAGTGGCTACCCACTGCTATTTTCTTGTTGATGTTCTGGGAACAAACATTTGAGTGACCCCCTTTAGATGAGGCAAGTAGGCATCCCTTGTTCAAGAGAAGAGTGTCACCTTCTCCAATCTTAATTTTTAGTTTGGCAAAGACGTGCTCTACCAGGCAAGTGTGGCCTTTCCAACAATGACTTGAAATTTGAAGTTGCTGATGAGGGTGTGGGAAAATTTGCAGAGGGCTCAGGGAGACTTCTTGAGAGGAAGGACATGAAAAGTCAACGTTTTTACAGCAGTTTTGATGGATTGAGGTGACTCTGATTGAAATCTGCTGGTGAGAAAGAACCATGCAGCATACTGGGAAAGAACCAGCACAAGACCTTGTGATCCACCTGCCTCGGCCTCCCAAAGTCCTGGGATTACAGGTGTGAGTCACCACGCTCGGTCAGGTCATGATCTTCTAAAATGATCTTCTAAAGGAACCATGCACTGTACTGGGAAAGAACCACGCACCTCCCCTCCCCTGGCTTCTAGGAAACTCCCACTCTTTTTCGGGCTCTCCAGCACCTGGAGCACATCAATGATTTCCACCTGGGCAGGGACTCAACTCACATGGGGGAAGGTGAGAGTGTGGGGGTGCTAGGGTGTTGATGGGCGTGTGGACTGATGAACAGGGCTCAGTCTAAATGTCTCACTGGTCCTCAGTGTGGTGTTCACAGTCGCAGCTCCAGAATCCCTATATGGCAGGAGCTTAGGGGACTTACCATGAAGCTGTGTTTTAAAGCAAACATTTGTTTTTATTTGGATTGTCTGTTGGTAGCTTTGGGAAGGAGTTAATAGAGGCTTAGGGGTAGGACTGAAGCCCTCAGTCTCTATCTTAGCACCCCTCTTCTGATGCAGTTACCCTGATGCTGTCAGTGACTCTTGGAAAAATTAGTGTGTTGAAATGTAGTGCCAAATACCTACAATGCTGGAAATTCAGACCAACTGTGGTGTGAAGTGCTCACAGGTGTCCAAAAGGTCCAGGAGTTCCCTTTCTACTTCACCCTACAAACTTGAGAATTTACTGCAACAAAAGACATTTTCTTGCTAGAGGAGGAATGTTAATTTGAATGTTAGGACAAATATAATCTTATTCTCCACTCCTCCCTGCAAACAGCTCATATCTTGAACCATTTATTTGACTCTCTGAGTCTCGATATTCTCACCTATAAAATGAGATAGTAATAGCTCCAGTCTGACCTGGTGGTAGAGGAGATTTAACTTTGTCAGTTGAAAAGTCCTACATGGCAATATCAGAAGACTTCCTTAAATGGCTTGCCCGAACTTTACTACTGCTTCACGGCAAAACTGGAAATTAGAACAAGCCCCGTGGTCTTTCCATCACAGGCAGCTGTGTCCCTCCCAGAGGGAATGCCACCTCAGAGCAGAACAATGCGGGGCGGGGCTTAGGGTAAAGTCGGGCAAAGTGCAGGCGACTGAAAAGGGGAAGTGGTAGGCAAGTGGGGAGGGCCTTGTGGCCTGCAGAATAAGGAAATAGTTCTTACCAGCAGGGTGTAGGCAGTTGGGCTGAGGGTGTAGGGGACTCCGTTGATGGTGAAGGTGACATCCGGCATGACATTAAGGTTGGCACACTCCACAGCATACTAAAACCCAATACGGAGGATCTGTTTAGAGCCTTCCCACCTCCCAAGAGAAGGCCTGGCTCTCCTGCCCCCACCATTCCCTTCCCCAGGCAGGCACTCACTTCTCCATCCACGGGGGCTGCCCCGATGGCATTTTGCAGCTGCTTAATCTTGTCGGAAGGGCCAGTGATGAGGGAAGTCCCTGTGTCCACAATGGCCTGGCAGCCCTCGGAGCAGAACATTACAGTGCCTCCCACCTGGATGCTGAGGCGATAGAGTTGCAGTCAGCCCACCTTCCCTCCCCTGGCTCCTAGGAAACTCCCACTCTTTTGTGGGCTCTCCAGCACCTGGAGCACATTAATGATTTCCCCCCACCATATGAGTGTTCCTCAGTTGTTTTCTACTGAGATCCATAGGAAGAAATCTGTTTACTTCTTGACCCAGTGCACACACACACCCATTCATGCAATTGAGGTGCACTCTGGTATTTTCTACCACATTCCAATTCATCAAAAAATGTAGGTCATGATCTTATGATCTTATTTATTTATTTATTTATTTATTTATTTATTTATTTATTTATTTGAGATGGAGTCTGACTCTGTAGCCTAGGCTGGAGTGCAGTGGCTCGACCTCAGCTCACTGCAACCTTTGCCTCCCAGGTTCAAGCGATTCTCCTACCTCAGCTTCCCGAGTAACTGGGACTATAGGCGTGTGGCACCATGCCTGGCTAGTTTTTGTATTTTTAGTAGAGACAGTGTTTCACCATGTTGGCAAGGGTGGTCTGAGTCTCTCGACCTTCTGATCCACCTGCCTTGGCCTCCCAAAGTCCTGGGATTACAGGTGTGAGCCACCACACCTGGTCAGGATCTTCTAAGATGATGTCATGACCCATAAATAGGTGAATTCCTACAGTGTGAAAAACCCTCAATAGACAGTGAGCATTGAGACCTTTTATTTTTTGCATTCCTAATGCCTGATACCTTGCAGGAACTCAATCCTAGCTAAATTGAAACTTGAACTGCACTTTTCCAATTCCTGCATTTTTTAGCACGGCGCTAGGTATGAGGCAGGCATGTAGTCCCACTTCCCCAATTGCTTCATGCCCAGATACTGTATATATTTCCCAGCTCAGTTTCAATGTAATCCCCTCCATGACGCACTGGAGGGTTCTTCAGATAGAAGCTGTTGTGCCTGTCTGCTGGACCACGTTGATGGCACCTCTCTTGGAGCACTGACCACCTTCCATTTTATAGGATAGTGGTTTGGGTGCCTCTCATCTTCTGTACAAGTTTTTTGAGGGCAAGATCTGAATCCAATTCACCTGTGCAAACCCCCATGTTACTCATCCCTCGCCTTGTGTGTCAGTGTTGAAAGAACAAAGGGGAGCAGGCTGTGCGCTAGTATTGACTGTCTGTTGAATTAAAGACACGCCACATGTACAAGGAAGGAAGCTTTGTCTGCTGCCCTGGTTACAGAGGTCCCTTCCTGCACACTTGCTCAGCACCTCCATACCTTCAACCACAGTAAGCTTCTGGCATCCTCTGCTAGCGACCAGTGGTTTTTCAGTTAATTCCGTTTGAGTTGTGCCTCTTTTGAGTTTACCCCTAGTACTGTAACTGCTTCATGGGGAATACTCACTTATCCAGCGCAATCTGCCAGTAGCCTTGCTTGGTGACTGGGACCCAACTTAGGCTCCCAGAGAAATGGGAGTGGTCGTAGCCTCCGAAAATCAGCTCACTCCCCGCACCACCTTCTGGGTTACTACATGGAGAGAAATACAAACTGTCCAGGAAGGGCCACTGCAAAATTCTAGGGGTGAGTCTCAGCTAAGACACTTTGCTTCTTGGTCTCATACCAAGCAGCCAGGTAGGCAGAAACATCAGCCTAGGCTTTGAGACCAGAACTCTTGACTACTGCAAGTGGATTGGTCTGGGCCTTTTTGACACAAGATTAGAAACAGCTCCTCTTAACCATTTGTGAATGTCCTGCTTCTTGGATAAAAAGGTTAAGGAGTTGGGAAATGGGGCCAGCAGGTCTGTCATTCAGAACCAAGGCCAGGACCATCCTGGGTGGGTACACATTGTGTGACTTGAAGCAACCCCCAAAGACACCTTTTCCCAAGGTATCTTCCCCACTATGGTTGTGACAGCACCCGGTGTTTTTGTGTTCTTCACTCATTATGTTAAGGCAAAGAGGCCGATTTGAATGTATCATGACTTACTAGAGCTTGAACACTTATTTCCATTGGTATTGATATCTCAGATTATGTTCTGGAACCTAGCAAGATTCTGGAGAAATCGGACCTAAGACAGATTCATTTTGAGGAGGAAAAGGATCAGAAAGATACAAAACTGAAATCAGGGTAGTAAAGAGGAGAGAAGGGAATACCTGTAGGAATTTTAGGACAGTGGTTTTAGAGAGGGAGTGGGGAAAGGAACTCACATTTGTTGATTACCTTGGTGCAAGGCCCTGTACTGGGGATTTTGTCTATCTAAACTTATTTAACTCACATCAACCTAGTGGTCCGTGGAAGAAACTGAGCCTCAGTGAGATGAAGCAATGTAAGTGGCAGGATTCAAATTCAGGTCGGTCTGACAGCCAAGCCTCGATATTCCCCATTACAGCCCACTTTTCCCAGGTGACGGGAAAAGGAAGTTCTGCAAGGGGAAGCAGAAGTGTCTAGACAACCTGCCTCTCTCACTCACAGCTCTGCCTAGGCCTGGTACTGAGTGCTGTCATGCTGGAGAGGAAGCACAGCTTGATAGGGAAAATCCAGGACCCTCCATGTGGGAGAGGGGAATGAGAGGAATGGGCTTATGCTGAAACAGAGTGAATGCAGGCCAGGTCTGACCTGGAAGCAGTCAGGAAGGTCAGAAATCACCTTCCTGTGTAAGGAGGAAGAGGAAATGACCCTCCAAGGATGCCGGGCAAGAGTGCCTAGAAACAACAAACATTGTTGTTGTTTTCCAACAACAATGCAATTTTAAAAAATTGTTGTAAAAACATGTAACGTGAAATGTACTATCTTACCCATTTTTGAGTCTACAATTCAGTAGTGTTAAGTATGTGCACACTGTGTAAAATCCAGACCTTTCATTTTACAGAACTGGAATTTTATACCCATTAGGCCATCAACAATGGTTTAAGAACTCCTCACTTCCCCTCCCCAGGCTCTGGCAACTGGCAGTCCACTTTCTGCTGCGAATTTGACTACTCTAGGTACCTCACCTAAGTGGAATCATACAGTATTTGTCTTTTTATGACTAGCTTATTTCACTTTGCATTATGTCCTCAAGTTTCTTCTGTATTGTAGCATATCTCGGAATTTTCTTCCTTTCTAAGGCTGAATAATATTTGATTGTTTGGATATGCCACATTTTGTTTATTCATCCATTAGTATGCAATTATTTTATCGTCAGCTTAACTTTTCATTTGTTTCTGCCTGCTCCTCCTGCAGGTGCTGTCTTTCTTGTTTCACTGTGTCCCCAGTGTGAGCATCATACTCAGCATATAATAGGAGCTTGATATTTAGTGACAGCATCAATGAAGAACCAATCCCAGAGATTCCTTAAATTTAAGCCAGTGTAGTAGAGTTTACAAAGTGCTTTCACAACTACTTGATGAAGCAAATCCCATTTCCTCAATATTCAGAGAGGTTAAATGTTTTGACTAAGATCACACAGCTGATAATAGACCAAGCTAAAGACCCAAATCAGGTCTTTTGACGGCTAAGTCAAGAGCACGTGTTGTCTCCCTATAGTTATAACTGACTTTAACCTCACAGTCTTGATGGGTCTTACCTGCTCATGTAGACAGAAAACATTGGCAAGTCCACCAGGTTCTGAGCCATCATGTTGTCAAACACTGGAGTCACTCCTCCCACAGCCAAGGAGGGGTATCCCAGGCCCAGAATTCCATCAAACTCTGCATCCACAAAGGTCTGGCCTGGCTCTGTGACACTTTCTCCAAACTGCTGGCCAACCACAGTCAGTCCTTCCACCTGGCAGGAGAAAGCCCACAGGAAAATGGCACAGGGGATTGCTGGCAAAGAGTTTGATTCCTGGATTCTCCTCTGTCTTGAAGTTAATTCTTCTCCTTCCCAACTTTCCTTGACTAAATAAGCACAAAGATGCTTGCTATATTCTCAAGAAACAGAACATTCCAAAACCTCAGAAGCCCTCATGCACCTGCCAATCATTGCGCTCCTACTCAAGAAGAGCCAGTCTCCTGACTTCTAATAGCGTATATTGGTTTTGCCTATTTTTTGGATTTTATATAAATGGAATCATCCCATATGAACGCTTTGGTATCTGGCTTCTGTCACTCAACATTGTGCTTATTGCACACTGTTTTTTTGTAACTTGTTTCAGAAAATTTTGCCTCCCCTAAGATTTTGAAAACATTTTCCCATGTTTTCTTCTAAAAGCTTTATTGTTTACCTTTCACATTGAGATCTGGAGTCTATCTGAAATGTGGTAATGTGTAAGGTAGGAGTCAAGATTTATTTTTTTCTATCTGGATATTCATATGACCTGGCACTACTTAATAAATATACCACCATTTCCTCCACATCCTGCAGTGTCATGTTCAACATAAATCAGATGACTGTGTGGATAGGTTTTGTATTTTCTGTTCTTTTCCATTTGTATATTTTTAAAATTCTGTGCCAACACCACACATCTACATTGCTGTAACTTTATAATAAATCTTAATATTTACCAGTGTTTTTCTTCAGCAAGGTTGTTTTGGTGTATTACACATCCATATAAATGTTAGAATCAGTTTGTTAATTTCTAAGAAAAAGTGCTCTTGTTTTAATTGGAATAAAATTGGTTCTATAGATCAATTGGAAAAAATCTGACTTTTAAATAAAACAGAGTCATTCAATCTATGAGCATGGTTTAGTTTTCAATACAGGTCTTCTTTTAATTTTATTCAGTAACATTTGTGATTTTTATGCAAGTCTTTTACTTTTATTTAGTAAAGTTTTCTATTATCAGAGTGGAGTTCTTGCACATTTTTTGGTAAAATTTGCTTCAAAGTAGCTATGGTTTTGATGGTGTTATAGTGTCATTAAAAATCTATTTGCCATTTGTTTTACTTGCTACAGGTTGAGCATCACAAATCTGAAAATCTGAAACTGAAGTGCTTCAAAATCCAAAACTTTTTGAGTGCCAACATGACGCTAAAAGAAAATGCTCACTGGAGTACTACAGATTATGGATTTTCAGATTTGGGATACTAAACTTGTAGGTGTAATGCAAATATTTCAAAATCTGAAAAAATTTGAAACCTAAAAGACTTCCGGTCCCAAATATTTGTGATAAGGATCCACCACCTGTATATATAAATCCAAATGATTTTTCTTTGAGACGGAGTCTCATTCTGTCACCCGGGCTGGAGTGCCGTGGCATGATCTCGGTTCTACTGCAACCTCCGCCTCCTGGGTTAAAGCAATTCTTCTGCCTCAGCCTCCTGAGTAACTGGGACTACAGGTGTGCGCCACCACGCCTGGCTAATTTTTGTATTTTTAGTAAAGATGGGGTCTCTCCATGTTGGTCAGGCTGGTCTCAAACTCCTGACCTCATGATCCACCCGTCTCAGCCTCCCAAAGTGCTGGGATTACAGGTGTGAGCCACCATGCCTGGCCCTAAATGATTTTTTTATGTTGACTTCATATCCAGCAACTTTGCTAAGTTCACATATTAATCCCAATATCCTTTCTGTAGTTATTTTTGGATTTTCTACTTATGGAATCTTGTCATACATTAATAACGACAGTGTTATTTCTTCCTTTTCCATCTTAATGTTCTTCGTTTCTTTTTTTCTTGTTGCACTGGCTAGGATTTTCAGTACAATGTGGAATAGAAGTGGTGAGATTGAGTGTCCTTGTCTCATTCTTGATCGTATGGAGAAGTCTCTCGACAATTCACCATTAAGTATAAAGTTTGCTGTGGGCTTCTTTGTAGATGAAGCCCTTCATCTTTATCAGATTAAGGGAGTTACTTTCTATTCCTAGTTTGCTAAGGGTTTTTCTTGAAGTCATGAATAGATGTTGAATGTTATTAATCTATTAATATAATCATATTGGTCATATGATTTCTCTCCTTTTATTCTGCTAAATGATAAATTCCTAGAAAGATGACCCTTGGTTAAGATGTATTATCTTTTTATACACCACAAGATTTTATTTGCTAGTATTTCATTTAGAACTTTTGCATCTACATTCATGAGAGAAAGATTGGTCTGTAATTTTATATTTTCTTTTGTTATAATGTCCTTTTCAAGTTTCATTATTAAAGTTGTGCTGGTTTCATAAAATGAGTTATAAAGTGTTTTTACTTTATCAAATATCTGGAAGAGTTTGTGAATTTTTTTTTTTTTTTTTTTTTTTAGTGTTTAGAAGAATTTATCAGTGAGGCTTTTCTTTGTGGAGTTTTCTTTGTGGAAGGATTTTTTAATAACAGAGTATATCTTTAAAAGATTCACATTTTCTAACTTTTGTTTTTGCATCAGTTTTGGTATGCTGTATTTCTCAAGGCATTTGTTGATTTTTTGAAGATTGTAAAATTTATCAATATAAAATTATTCTTGATAACTTTAGGGTTCTCTTTCTCATTTCTAATACTGTTAAATTGTATTTTCTTTCTTTTTTCTTAATTAGTCATGTCAGAGGTTAACCAATTTTATTACTCTTGCAAAGAATTAATTCTTGGCTTTGTTAATTTCCTGTGTGATCTCTCTATTTCATTAATGTCCCATTCTACTCTTTATTATTTCCTTCCTTTTGATTTCTTTGGGTTTGATGTACTATTATTTGTTTATGGTTTGCTCATTTTCTTGTTATTTGTTTCTTGAAATAGGAACTTAGATAATTGATTATTAGCATTTCTATTAATAATACATGCATTTCAGGCTACACGGTCCCTTTAAGGGCTACATCAGCTTCATCTACACATTTTGGCATGTC
Organism: Papio anubis; assembly: GCF_008728515.1. NCBI lineage: Eukaryota > Metazoa > Chordata > Mammalia > Primates > Cercopithecidae > Papio > Papio anubis. The sequence continues at coordinate 155,669,517 of NC_044976.1, read as the reverse complement.
CTATATTTATTATGTCAGTCAGGGTTTGATAAGAGAAGCAGAGCCATTAGGAGGTACTATAGATATAGATGAAATGATATGGATATAGATATTGATTATATGCAACTGTGGGTGCTAGTTAAACAGTGTACTTGTTTCTGGCCTGGTGCTGCAGCTGCTGTCTACAGTTTGCACAGCAGAAAGGGAAGATAGATGTCAAGTGGGAGAAAAAGGGCCAGTTGGAACCCATGAGTGTGAGGGTGGACTGGAACCCTTATTGTTCTCTCCCTGTCCCCAAGTCTCCATCCTCAATGATGGGGATGTTCTGCAGCAAAATCTGATGATTCTTTATAGAGGTAAGTGCACACCTGGCCCTGGAGCCAGAAAAACTGAGGGAAGGAGCAGTGCAGCTGACATTGCTGTGGGCTTGGCTGCTGCCCTACACCAACCAGGTGAGCCAACAGATAGGTGACAGGCTATAGGCACAAATTCCCCTTTCTATTCCCATTTCAGTGCCTTCCCTGCATCTCAGAGGTTATTGTGATGATCAGTTTGGGATGTAGCCTTCTAAATAGTTATTTGTATTTTTATATATATATTATGTGTAATTAGATATATAATATATATGTATATGTCATAATATATATAATTTTATATATTATACATACACATTACATATATGATATGTTATGTTAATATATTATATAATAGATTAGTATATTATATTATATATTAATATACACAGCATATTAATTAATAACACATAATATATTATTAATATAATACATTATATCACTTATAATATATTATATAACATATTAATATAATGTATTGCATATCATATTAAGTATATAATATATAACATATATAAAATTATGCAATTATTATAGACTACATCTAATGTATATTATATCTATATAAAATATACAGATGGATATATACAGTATACTATATATTATATATTCATACATAAGGATATTATATAATATATATGTAATGTGTGTATGCACACACACACAAATAGTTCCAATAGAAAATGCAGTGCATTATTTTATCTCTATGATATTTTTACATAGATGGTGTTCTTCTGCTTCTGGCATTCTTTCAGCTGATAATATGTCCTACTCCACCCACTCTAAGGGATGTTGATGAAAGCTGTGCCCTCCTGGCCTCGGGAATACCCCCCCATGGACCAGTGCTCGCCAGGAATAGGTCAACCTCTGTTTCTCCCAAGGCCCAGGCATATATTGCTGTCTATAAGCCTGAAAAAGTACCTGGTTCTCTGTCCCCACATTTGTCTGATTCCCATAGTTCTAGGACCCATAGGACTTTAGAGGGAGTCAGAGGGTCAGAGGTCAGAGGGATTTTGAGGAACAGCTCATGAGCTCAGCACTGAGTTCAGTTTGGGCCTTGGCCTTTGGACAACTGGGTTTCTGCCTTGGCTCTGTGACTGGGCTCTCATTTCAGACCTTGTCCCCTTATTTTACTGAGTCCAAACCTCGCCCGCTGACATGGGCTTCTTTATCCTTCAAGATGGCGACCTGGTCTTATCTCCTCAATGCCCTAGAGACTGGAGATCCAGCTGTGCACCCTGCCAACAGGCTTTGTGCACTGGGCACTGCTTCCTGCCGGAGTCCCCCTGCGCTGTCCTCCCCCAGGGTGCAGCGTGCTGTGCAGACTGACCAACTGCTACCATCTCAGGTGGGGAGTGTTGGTCCCCCTTTCCCCTAGAAGTTAGTCCTAACCCCTGTTTCCACCCATTCCTGAGGCAGTTTTGAAACCCAAGACCTCTGCATAAGTCTCCCAAGTTTCTGGCCAAGAGAGAAAAGATGAAGGACTTGCACTCACAGAGACTTGGTCAGCTCCAATGATCCCGGACAAGCTCCCGGTTCCATACTGAATGGAGAAAGATTGCCCGGGCTGGCTGTACGTGCTGGACTGGGAAGGCTGGAACCTGGTGTGCGTCTCTGGAAAGAAGTGCATTGCTCTTGCCTATGCCATCGGCTCACTGCCTGCATCCTCGCCCTGATGCCACCCAGCCCCAGTGCGGCAGGGTCTCTTCCCTTAGCTCTCAACACTGAGGGAGAGCCCCTAGAAGCCTGGCGATGCCCCTCCCTAGTGAGCAACTACATTTCCCTCTAGCTACAGATGTGGCCTAATTGGAAACCAAATAGCTGTCCCTGAGCAAACCTGATTGTCCACAATGACCTCATGAGGCACACCAAGATAAGTGCCATTTATCAGGCGCCAGCCACAGTCCCTGCCACCCGTTGTGGGTCAGAGGTTGGTCTTCAGAAGAAACTCAGGGGTAAACAATTGCCCCAGGAAATTACTCCCAACTTTTCTCCCAACCTGTGGACATCTCTAGCCTTGGGCTTTCCAGGGAGATTCTGTCTCTGGGACTTGTCCTGTGTCAAACAAGTTATCTTTCTGTAGCTCTTCTTTTCCAATCCTTGCAGAAACCTCCGAGTTACCTCTGGCCAAATGGACCCACCCATGCCATTGTGCCCCACCAGCCGCACCTCTGTGCACCAGGAGATAAGGCTACCAAGCCTCCTTGAAGCAAGCAGACTGTCTACACTAGAACCCAACTAACCTACCTGCTCAGAAATAACCAATTAAATTAAACTTTCCCCTACATTCCTTTGGGTGTTCCAAAGGAAGTGAGTCATTATGTCAAAGATTTCTCTTTTCAATGGCTTTCTTTCTATTAATTCTGATCTGTATGGAAGTTGCTCTCTTGCACAGCAGCCACATTTTAGTTCTTCCTTGGCCTTGCTCTATCTCTGCTGTAAGCAGTTCCAGGGCAGACTCAAAGATGGAGAGGGGAAGCTGGTGTGGCAGGGGTGGTCAGTTTCTGGAACCTAAGCCCCGCTTCCCCGGAGTATCAGGCTTGGCTTCCCAGGACTGGCCCCCAGACATTCTCTGCTGGTGCTCCTGGCCCCACTTACTGCAGGCTGGGCTGGTGCAGTACACAGAGGGGACCCAGAGATTGGAGGAGCCAGTGTCGAAGATGACAGTGAAGTTCTGTGGTGGGGAGCCAATGGAGATAGTGCCGAAGTATTCCATCTGCAAGGAAGAGTGAGAAGGAAAGCGGGTGTGGGTGGTGGCGAGGGACAAGGGTGCTCACTAGGAAGCCAAGGGAAAGCTCCCTGGGGCCAAAGCCTGGGGTACTACAGACTGGAGTTTACAGAGCCTAGGAAGTGGCAATGCTGGAAAATAAAAGGTAAAAGGAGCAGAGAAATGGTTATGAGTGAGGAAATCAAACCAAGCCTCTGGCTACTTCATTTGATTTTACTTGCATTAACCTGATTCTTATAAATACATTGTCGGAGAGGCAGTGGAGGAAGAACCACCTGTTTTACAGACTAGGGAACTAGGGCTGGGAGAGGTTAAGTAACTTGCCTAAGGGTACACAGCCAGTAAGCTGCCCAGCTGAGAGCAGAAGCAGGGGCCTTCAGTGTGGGATGATGCTTTCAGCCCTTGCCTTCTGCAGAGAGCTCTGACATTTGGGTACATTGGGGCCTGCTTAGCCAACTCCATGGCGACCCAGGGAATCAGTCCCCATGGATCATCCAGCCAAGTGAAGAAATCCACAATGGCCTTCAGCGCTACTGATATGGCACTGGCCATGCCCTGATGCTGGGCCTTCCTCCAGCTCCCACCTCTCCCCAGCCCTGATCCCAGGAGGCCTCACATCCAAGTAGTTGATGAGGGGTTCGTTGGCACTCTGGTCCATTGAGCAGGACTCGGTGAACTGGATCATGTCCAAATTCTGGGATTTCCAGAGCTCAGAGAGCTGGCTCCGTGCCCGCAGCTTCTTCTTGAGGGACGGATGCCTCCTGAGGGGCACCCTGGAGACAAAGCCCAGTGTGAGGAGGAGATGTACTTCTACCTCCCTCTTCCCCCTGTTCCCATCCCATTTTCTCAGGGGCCAACTAGAGAAGACAGAGGGGGGGATCTGCAAGACAGCATGCAGGATCAGCGTCCTCTCTGCCATTCAGACTGCCCGGCCTCATCTTTGCCCTGGAGAGTCTTAGAATCTTAGAGTGGAAATGGCTCCCCTCCTGGAGCTGAGCTCTTTGAGATCTTCTAGGAAAATGGAAGATGTGGGGAGGTCTGCAGTTTTACACGAACATCACGAAGGGCTGATTTAAAGGGACAGAAAACTCTTGGAGGCAGTGATGGTCAGTCCCCTGGGGAAGTACTGGGGTGCTTTGAGCTACAAACCACAACTGCAGGTTTCTGCTCTTTTGCAACACAAGAAGCTCCCCGGGACTTGGGAAGACACCTCCGTGGAGGTGGAGGCAGGAGGATGACTTGTTGAGGACTGGAGATGAAGGCCATACACAGACAGCCACTGGGTAAGCCTCTTCCATGCATTGATGCAAACCCTCAGCTTCTCCTCCTCTTCATCTCCCCGTCAGCTTTCCTATCCCAGAGCAGCCCTGAGCTGCAGGGCAGGGGACTACCCAGCTGAACACAGTGCAGGGATGTCTCCTCACCTGTGAAGTGATCCTTGGGCCTCTCCCAGGTCCAGGAGCACCAGCAGCAAAAGAAGGAGCGTTTTCATTGTGGGTCCGACGGTCTGACCAGCAGCTTCTCCCTTGCCCCCTCCTTTCTTCTCTCCCCGAGGGCAGTGGGAACGGACTTTCCCTAACTCTCAGACCTACCCAGCCCAGTCTGAGGGCTGAATGATAAGGCCCTGGAGTCATTAGCCATGCCCAGAGTAAATACAGCATGTGGAACAGGGCGTTCCCCCTCCACCCCTCCGTCCCTTTCCCACCTACAAGAGGAGTGTGAGTCTGGGAGTAGAACTTGGGGGTCCATGCATTCTCTGTGAGCGAGAGGGTCCTCTGAGGCTTGGCTTCTCCCAGGGCCTTGGCACCTCTCCTGGCCCCAAGAAACCCTGTGTTAATGAATCCAGAGGGCAGCACATCCCTGGCTGCCTGCAAGCGCCCACTGAGCTGTTACCGCGAGAGCTCTAGCTGGAGACTCTGGAGGCATGGGAGCTGACTTGTCATGGGTGGCAGGATTCTCACGCAAAGTATTCATCCGTCTGTTTTCTCAGTGATTGTTCTTCTCTCCTCAGTCTCTCAAATGCTCCAAAGGCAGTTTACCCTTCCCTGGCCCACTTTGAAGCACAAACCAGCACTCCTCAAAGGTCCTGAAATGGGAAAATGTGGCTGCGGATTCATGGAGCGCACTCTCCTGACTCCAAGGACTTGATGAATCTGGGGCTGGGGCTCAGGGGTGTATGGAGGAGAATGCAGGGGCAGCGAGGGAGGGTCAAGGGGGTCGGCGTCTGGAGCAAGTGCCCGCATGAGTCTGCTAGAGTGGCCATGACAAAGTACTGAGGCCTGAAACAACAGAAATTTATTTTCTCACTATTCCGGAGGCTGGAAGTCCAAGATCAAGGTGCTGGCAGACTTGGTTGCTTCGGAGTCCTCTTTCCTTGGCTTGCGGATGACTGCCTTCTCTCTGTGTCTTCACATGGGTCTTCCCTCAGCATGTGTTTGTGTCCACATTTCCTCTTATAAGGACACTAGTCATATTGGAGTAGGGCTCACCCTAATGACTGCATTTATCCTTAATACCTCTTTAAAGACCCTGTCTCCAAATACAGTCACATTCTGAGGTACTAGGGGTTAGGACATCAGCATGGATTTTGGGGGACAGAGTTCAGCCCTTAACAGTGCTCAGGGACAATAGGATCTTCTATCTGTTAAGTGGGACTAAGCGCAGGGGTGGAGAGTGGGTGGGGCTCAGGCCTTAGTTACCGCAGTGTGTGAAACCCCCTCACCATCAGCCTATCTCTGTGGCCACCCGCCTCATAAACAGATGGTGGGGCTTCACAGCCTGGGGTGGGGATGAAGGGGTTACAGGAAGGAAGACGCTGACCCTGACTCAAGTTAATTGGACCCCCTTAGCCAGGGCAGCAGCGGCCACCACCATGTGCCAATGCTTCCAGAGGGCACTAGCTCAGCAGTAGGAAGTAGGTGGCCTGGGTTTAGCTTTAGCTCTGCCCTGACCAGCTAGTGGTCTGGAAAATCTCTTCAGTGCTATGGGATCTGCCTTTCATCTCTGAAGTTCAAAAGACAAGCAAACGTGGAGTATGGAGCTAAGTCAAACCTACCCTTGGGTCCAAAAATGTTAAAAAGACATCAAAAGGACTTAAGGAACAGCCTAGACCTTTGACCCCTGAACCCAAGGCAACAAAGCCTCTTTGGCATTTCCCAGGAGCCCGTCTCGTTGACCTTTCACTGGGGAGAGTGGTCTAACCCTAGAAGGTCAGCTTCAGTCAGAAGTGGCTAGAAGTGCAGATCATTCATTTTGGCAGTAAGCTCTGCCACGGTTTGCCCATAACTGCTTACTCACCAGATACCTTAGTTTTGTCATCTGCCAAATACTCTACCTACATCAATGGGTTTTTAAGGAGGATTAAATAATAAGGTACAGATGTACTTGTTGTACTGCATTCTGCTTTACTGCACTTTGCAGATACTGCTTTTTTTTTTTTTTCATTGAAGGTTTGTGGCAAACCTGTGTCAAACAAGTCTATAGCACCATTTTTCCAATAGCATGTGTTCATTTTGTGTCTCTGTGTCACATTTTGGTAATTCTTACAATATTTCAAACTTTTTCATGATTATTTTATCTGTTATGGTGATCTGTACTCAGTGACCTTTGATGTTACTATTGTAATTGTTTTGGGGTACCACAGACAGCACCCATATAAGACAGAGAATTTAATAAGTATAATTGTGTGTTCTGATTGCTCCATTGCTCTGCTAACTGGCCATTCCCCTATCTCTCTCTCTCTCCCTCTCTTTCTCTCCCCCTCAGGCCTTCCTATTGCCTGAGACACAACAATATTGAAATTAGGCCAATTAACAATTCCACGATGACCTCTAAGTGTTTAAGTGAAAGGAAGAGTTGCATGTTCCTCACTTTAAATTCAAAGCTAGAAAGTATTAAGCCTAGTGAGGAAGCCATGTTGAAAGCCAAGAAGGGACGAAAGCTAGGCCTGTTATACCAAACAGTTACCCAAGTCATGAATGCAAAGAAAATGTTCTTAAGGGAAATTGAAGGTGATATTACAGTGAACACACAAATGATAAGAAAGCAAAATAGCTTTCTTGCTGATATGGAGAAAGCGTTATTGGTCTGGATAGAAGATCAAAGCAGTGACAACATTTCCTTAAGTCAAAGCCAAATCCAGAGCAAGGCTCTAACACTCTTCAATTCTATGAAGGCAGAGAGAGGTGAGGAAGCTGCAGAAGAAAAGTTGGAAGCTAGCAGAGATTGGCTCATGAGGTTTAAAGAAAGAAGCCATCTCCATAGGTGAAGCCTATGGAGATTTCTGCAAGGTGAAGCAGAAAGTCCCAAAGCAGAAGCTGCAGCAAGTTATCCAGAAGATCTAGCCAAGATCATTGATGAAGGTGGCTACAATAAACAACAGATTTTTAATATAGACAAAATAGTCTTATACTGGAAGAAGATACCACCTAGGACTTTCATACTAGAGAGAAGTCAATGCCTGGCTTCAAATCTTCAAAGAACAGGCTGAATATTTTGTTAGGGGATAATGCAGCTGGCGACATGAAGTTGAAGCCAATGCTCATTTGCCCATTCTGAAAATCCTAGGGCCCTAAAGAACTATGCTAAATAGAGTCTGCTTGGGCTCTATCAGTGGAACAACACAGCCCTGGATGACAGCACATTGGTTTATAGCATGGTTTACTGGATATTTTAAGCTTGCTGTTGAGACCTACTCTCAGAAAAAGAAAAAAATAATTCCCTTCAAAATTTTACTACTCATTGACAACGCAACTCATTGCCAAAGAGCTCTGATGGAGATTCATAAGGAGATAAATGTTTTTATGCCTGCTAACCCAATATTCATTCTGCAGCCCATGGATCAAGGAGTAATTTTGACTTTCAAGTCTTATTATTTAAGAAATGCATTTTGTAAAGCTATAGCCACCATAGATAGTGATTCTGATGGATCTGGGCAAAGTAAATGGAAATCTTCTGGAAAGCATTCACCATTCTAGATGCCACTATGAATATTTATGATTCATGGGAGGCAGTCAAACTATAAAATTAAAAGGAGTTTGGAAGAAGTTGATTCCAATCCTCTTGGATAATTTTCAGGGGTTCAAAACTTCAGTGGAGAAAGTAACTGTAGATGTGGTGGGAACAGGAAGAGAACTAGAAGTGGAGCCTGAAGATGTGACTGAATTGCTGCAATCTCATGATCAAACTTGGATGGATGAGAAGTTGTTTCTTATGGGTGAGTAAAGGATGTGGTTTCTTGAGATGGAATCTACTCCTGGTGAAGATGCTGTGAACACTGTTGAAATGACAACAAAAGATTTTGAATATTGCATTAACTTGGTTGATAGCAGTAGTAGGGTTTGAGAAGATTACTCCAGTTTTGAAGTAAGTTCTACTGTGAGTAAAATGCTATCAAACAGCATCATATGCTACAGAGAAATCTCCATAAAAGGAAGAGTCAATCCATGTGGCAAACTTCATTGTTTTCTTAGTTTAAGAACTGGGCACAGTAGCTCATGCCTGTAATCCCAGCATTTTGGGAGGCTGAGGCGGGCAGATCACCTGAGGTCAGGAGTTTGAGACCAGCCTGACCAACATGGAGAAACTCCATCTCTACTAAAAATATAAAATAGCTGGGCATGGTGGCATATGCCTATAATCCCAGCTACTCGGGAGGCTGAGGCAAGAGAATTGATTGAACCTGGGAGGTGGAGGTTGCGGTGAGCTGAGATCATGCCACTGCACTCTAGCCTGGGCAACAAGAGTGAAACTCCATCTCAAAATAAATAAATAAAAGAAAAAGAAAGAAATTGTCATGACCACCCCAAACCTGGAGCAACTGTCACCTTGATCAGTCAGCAGCCATTAATGTTAAGGCAAGACCTCCACCAGCAAAAAGGTCATGACTCCCCGAAGGCTCAAATGATTGTTAACATTTTTAGCAATAAAGCATGTTTTCTTTAAGATGTTTTTAGACACAATGCTATTACACACTTAACAGACTACAGTACAGCATACACATAACTTTTATATGCATTTGGAAACCAAAAAACTTGTGTGACTGACTTTATTGCAATTTTCACTTTATTGCAGTAGTCTGGAACCAAACCCACAGTAGCTCCAAATGATGCCTGCATATGGAAGTTCTTGAAAAACTGTAACATGTCATGTGAACGAAAGATTGTCACTAAAAAACTTCAGCGTTTCAGAAGTGCTGGAAAGCTTCTTACAAACTCTCAAGGCAAACCCACTTGTATAGCAGAATGAGAAAACTGAGGCAGAGAGGCAAAGTGATCAGCCCAAGAGCACATGGTTCATTTAGTGGCTGATCTAGGATTAGGACTCAGCCCTTCTAACTTCTAGGCGGGCCATCTTTCTGCTACAGAATTATAGCATCATTATCACTGAACTGTTGAAAGGAGCATAACCATAACCCCTTCCTCCTTTTCCATCTTTCAGACCTCTCCCCGCATCCCCCTTGCCCCTGTTTACTAAATGTAGAGGGTTTGCCTGGCCCAGGCTTAAGAAAAAGCTGACTGGTCCTTGCAGCTGTGGGCCACCTGATACTGAGTGGAGCAGACAGAGCCTGGACTGCCTGCAAGGAGCCCCTGGGTCTGGCTGGATTTTGGAAAATTTGACAAAGGTTAGGAGCAGGAACACTGGGGATGCTTGTCAGAGCTAATGAGATCTGTCCTCTCCAGAGACATTGGGAGCTGAACCTACCCTGGCTGTAGATTACTGACTTTTTCCAGCAAGAACCAAATATTGCTGTGGACAATTTGAATACTTTCCAAAGAACAAAACACCTTAGGCATATGTGTGGTGGTCTGTGTGTGTCCTTTGAGTAGAGGGAGAGAGAAGAGAAGAGCATTTGAGGTAAAATAGTATGATGTGGGGGAAAGTGACACATAGTATAGGCAATGACCCAGACTCTCTGCATTAGGAGAGTGTCTTTGGAGAGAGAGAGAGAGGGGTGGGGGGAGAGAGAGACCCTCAGGAATGTGGATTGGAGGCTGACTGGATGTAGAGACTTTATTCCCAGAACATTTGAAAGCTGGTGGTGGTGTCACTATCTAGTGAACTTCTTTCTGGAGCTTCAGCTACCAGAAAGTAAATTAATAATAAAAGGACATTTGGGAGGCTGAGGCAGGCAGATCACGTGAGGTCAGGAGTTCAAGACCAGCCTGGCTAACATGGTGAAACCTCGTCTCTACTAAAAATACAAAAATTAGCTGGGCATGTTGGCACATGCCTGTAATCCCAGCGACTCGGGAGGCTGAAGCGGGAGAATCTCTTGAACCTGGGAGGTGGAGGTTGCAGTGAGCCCAGATTGCACCACTGCGCTCCAGCCTGAGAGGCCAACAGATGTCTCAAAATAATAATAATAATAATAATAATAATAATAATAATATAAGAGGACAGTTGCTCAGTGCTCTGTGGATCAGTTTTATCAGGGCTTGATAGCTCCTAGGACAGAGTCTGTTACTGTCAGACATGAGCTGGCTCCTGCTCACAGGGGAGCCGGCACTGCAGGATGCACTCCAGGATGCCTGACTCTGGCAACGTTACTGGTTCAGCACAAACCTGGCCAACTGGGAAATGGCCCAACCTCTTTTGCTTAGTTAGGAAATGAGGGAAAATCCATGATGCTGTGTGTGGTACAGTAGAAAGATGTCTGTACCAGATGAGATGAGATGAGATGCCTGGCTCCAGTCTTGGCTCTGCCACTAACTGGCCACATGACCGCAGATAAATCCCCTCTTTCTGAATCTAGTTTTCTTGTCTATAAAATGAAGAAGCTTGATTGGGTGACAATATCAAGGAGCACTTTGGAGGCATTAGCTCTTTGCCAGGCCCTGAGCTGAGGGACTTACAAGCATTAGTTCATTCAAGTATCTCACCAATCCTATCAGGTAGGTATTGTTTTTAAGCCCATTTTACAGATGAGGTATGACTGAGGCACAGAGGGTTTAAGTAACTTGCATAAGGTGCTGAAACCAGGATTCAAACCCAGGTTTACCTGACTTTGAAGTCAGTGTTCTTAACTGCGGCATTGGATCATCTTTAAGGTCTGACATTCTAAAATTTCTTTCTGGAAGAGAAGGGCACAGAGGAGTGGGAGAGAGGAAAAGGAGAGAGGGACAGAGGATAATTTCTTGCATGGTAAAAATTGGAGGCCTTTTTCTTGTAAGAAGAAATGGGTGTGTGCAGGGTGGGGTGTGGAGGTGAGGAGCTGCATGATGAGATATCTTCTCATTGCATATTTTTGCAAACATGTTCTATTTTGCCTTCAAGGAGCCTCTCAGCAAGGGTGACTATTGTATTGCTGATAGGAGCAAAAACTCCCCCATGTACCTTTCTCTGACCCCCCATCCTTGACACTTAATTCTGAAAAAATAAAATTTAAGGTGCTCAAACCACTTTTTTATTGCCAAAAGAGAGCACCTGGCACTAAAAGCTTACTTTTTCCGTGTGTCTTAATTTTCTTTGGTTCGTCAAAGCCTCTTGTTTTCATGCAACTGGAAATAAGAAAGATTCAATGTCTTCAGTATCTCCCGACGTCAAGGATTCAATTTGTTGGAGTCATTTCCAAAACCAACAGCAATTCTACTCCAGGAAAGTGCCTTTCAGACCAGAAATTGCTACAGCACAGACAGCAGAGGGCGCAGGCATTGGGGACATTTCTCACTTGAATGCTGCCTGTGTGTCTTTGTTGCGGGGAGTATGTGTGTCTGCACCTGTAAGCAGGAAGAGCAGCTCATGCCTCAGGCTTGCCAAAAAGCAGGACTGCACACTAACACCACCATCTGCTTTGCTTGTTACTGAGCCCGGGCTTTGGAAGCAGACAAAGCAAGGTCTGAATTCCCAACTCTGCCACTTAACAGATGATTGCGTGACACTGGGGATGTTCTAGAGCTTCAGATTCCTTCACTACAGAAAAGAAAGAATGATTTCCTTGCAGAATGATCTGAAGATTCCCTGAGACCATCTTCAGGATGAGTGCTTTCTATGTATTACATAGCCCAGTGCTTGACACCAAGTAAGCCCTTATTACGGGTAGCCTGGCTAGATTCCACTTTATGCCATGCACAGATCTAAGTGTTTTAAATGTAATAGGAAATAGGCCCAGAGAGGGAAAGGAATTTGCCCAAGGCCACACAGCAGGTAATCATGGAACTATGCATGCTGAAGCTCAGGAAGTCTCTCTATAAAATCTGTAATCTTGGCTGGGCGCGGTGGCTCACGCCTGCAATCCCAGCACTTTGGGAGGCTGAGGCGGGTAGTTTGCTTGAGTTCAGGAATTCAAAACCAGGCTGGCCAACATGGTGAAACTCTGTCTACTAAACATACAGAAAGTAACCAGGCATGGTGGCATGCAACTGTAGCCCCAGCTACTCAGGAAGCCGAGGCATGAGAGTGGCTTGAACCTCGGAGGCGGAGGTTGCAGTGAGCTGAGATTGCACGACTGCATTCCAGCCTGGGCGACAGAGCGAGACTCTGTCTCAGAAGAATCTGTGATCTTAAACACAACTCTCAGCTGCCATGTATAGTTTACATATATGTTACTGTGTATATTAACAGATTGAAATACATTCTGAAGGTCATTCACACTGATGTGCATTTTAATTGTTCAGGACAGTTGCTGAAGTTGCCACCTGTCCTTACTTCTTACTCTGTGATCAGGGGCTCAACTACTGAAAGGCTACAAAATAAATATACTGTTTGACTCTTAGTTTCCTTATCTGTAAAATGGAGTTATTAGGAAATTAAATAAAAGCATATGTGAAAATGCATGACACACAGTAAAAACTTAATAATTAATTAACATTTTATTATAAGAAGAGAGAGTATACCATGGCAAATACATCATAAATCTGATTCCTTTCTTCCGTTAGTCTCCTTGAGTTTTCTTTTTTACATTTATAGTCACGGGGGCCTCCCTCTGCAGTGCTCATTTCTTTAATGTTTTATTTCCTGTACCAGGACCACTGGACTTTCTGAATCAGTTTCCATCCTGGAACTTCCTCAAGAGGCCTCAGGGAAGGATTTAGGCTGTGGCTAAGTAGAATAAAGGCAGAACTTTAATCTCAGGTTCTTGTTTAAGGTGAATTTGTCTCCATTCCTAAAGATTCTTGTCTTGTTCCCAGCCCATTAAGTGCCCTGGAAACCCACAGAAGGAAAACACATACTAAAGATGCAATTAAATTTACGTATATTCCAAGACACAGAGACACTCATCTGATCTTCCTTTCAGGTTTAACAAGCTTCTTTTTTAGGAGAGCCTCCAAATGAAACCCCATTGCTGAAGTCTTGGGAAACACCACTCATTCATTCACAGAAAAATCTGGATGCTTACTTTCATTGATCCTATTTCAGGAACAAAAATTCCGAGGCCTCAAGACGGCTCTTCCTCAAAAGGGCAAGACACAAGTATAGGAATCTCAAGAGTCTTCCTGACCATAGATGTGTCCACTGCAGTGGCTCAGGCAAGAGACAGTGGTGGCTTAGAATAAAGTGGGGATGGTGGACAAGGAAAGAAGTGGTGGGCTGAAGTTTGTTTTGGAGATAGAACCCAGAGGAGAGGCTAGCAGATTAGATAGGAATGAAGGAAAGGAAGAATCAGGGATGACTCCTGGATTTGTCTCAGTCTGAGACAAATCAGTCTCTGTCTGAGTCCTGCATGAAATGCTGCAAGTTCAAGGTTATTTCTGCATAGGGCATTGTTTGTGATAAAAAGTTTGGAAATAGCCAACAATAAGAGATGGCTAAATAATTACGTCTATGCAATGGAATGTGGTGGTGCCAGGTTAAAACAATAAAAAAGCCTCAAAGAAAAACATATAGACCATATTGTTGACTTGAAAAATGTAACAGTATGTATAGTATGCTATCATTTGTATTAAAATACAAGGTGAAAGTATACATAGCCCCATTTGCTTATATATGAATAGGATGTCTCTGGAAAGATATACCAAGAAGTCGGTAGCATTAGGTACTTCTGGGGAAAAGTTGGTGGGTAAGGACAGGGTGAGACGGAAGCTTGTTGTCTACTATTTTGTACTCTCTGAATTTTGAGTCATGTGACTATGTTGCTTTATTAGTCTTCTATTACTGCTATAACAAATGATCACAAATGTAGTGGCTTAAAACAGTGCAAATTTATTATCTTATAGTTCTGTAGGGTAGAAGTTTGACACAGGTCTCACTGGGCTAAAATAAAGGGATTGGTGAGCTGCATTCCTTTCTGGAGGCTGGAGGGGAGACTGTTTCTTGGTCTTTTCTAGCTTCTAGAGTCTCCCTGCAGGCCTTGGCTCATGGCCCCTTCCTCTGTCTTCACAGTCAGCAGAGTGTCTCTGACTCTTCTCCCAAATTCATGTCTTCCTCTGACCACAGAGGGGAAAGGTTATCCACTTTTAAAGACTCCTGTGACTAAATTCAACCCATCCAGATAATCCAAGATAACTCGCCTCAAGGTTCTTAATTACATTCACAGAGTCCCTTTTGCCATGTAAAGTCACATATTAACAGATTCTAGCGATTAGATACGAGCATGTTTGGAGGCCATTATTCTGCCTACCACAACTACTTATTCAAAAACAGTTTAAAACACAATGAAAAAATAGTGACTCCTCAGCTTTTTGGTTTGAGCCATCAGGTGGATAATATACAGAGTACAGGGACTGAGGCAGCAGAAACAGGCTGGAGGAAGCAGAGAGTCGAGAGACTTGTTTGGGCATATTAAGTTTGAGATGCCAGTAGACTTTTCAGAGGTGCTATCAGCTTGACTCTTGAATGTGTGGGTCTGGTGGTCATAGGCTTGTTAGGGCTGGAGATATTAATTTGGGAGATATCAGTGTATAGAAAGTGGTTAGAGTCATGAAACTGGCCAAGAGCACCTAGAGAGGGTTTCTGGATGAAGGAGAAGCCCCAGGACTGTGCTCTGAAGCCTGCAGGTAGGTGAAGGAGGAAGAGGAAGCCAAGGAGGCCAAGAAGGAGCACCAGTGGGGATGCAGAAAAACCCCATTACCTCCTCTGGGAGGCTTCCCCACCCAGCCTGGATCTAAAGAGCCTCCATCCTACTCCCTAGTTGCCTCTATCACACTCCCTTGTTCATTTTGTTTATGGGATGATCACAGTCTGTAATTCTCTTGTTTTGTTTCTTTGCGTATTGCCTGTCTTTCCCCACCGTATTGTAAGTTTCATGACAGCAGAGCTTCGCCCATCTTGATCATTGCTGTATCCCCAGCACTTGGTCCAATACCTGGCTCAGAGTAGGCACTCAGTAAATGTTTGTTGAATGAATGAGCGAATGAATGGGTGGACGAAAACAAATTTAATTCCTCTACCCTTAATCCATAAACAAAGAAAATGGCGCTAAAATTTAAAAGTTAAGGAGAAAAAAAAGTGCAGCTGTCTTACATCCTCCGCGGACTGTTCCTCATGTTAGGGTCGCATAGGAGTTGTCTACTGAAAGCACCAGGAAGGTACCTCTGTTCCACCTGTGCCACCTTGCTTGAAATCCTACCATTATCATTCCCTGGAGTGAGGCATCATTCTCTTAGCACAGTGCCCAATAGTTGGTAAGCACTCAATACATTTGAGTTCTTCTTTTTTAAAATTATTATTCAGTCTTTAAAAAATGCAAATATCCCTGGGAAAGATGGCCCACAAAGTATTAACTCCTTAGTGTGAATTCGTGTCTCAGCAGGAATAGCTGAGGAAGAACCTGGTATTTCCTTAAACTGGTTGTTTCCTCCACCAGCAGCACACGGCTTCATTTTTGCATTATCTGAGATTAGTCTACAGGGGTGGAGTTGCAGAAAGGGGGAAAGGGCTTTCCAGAAAATGCTAGGGAATCTAAAGCAAACTTCAATATCTGATTTTGCTGAGGCTCATGCCTGCACAGCATGAAGGTTGCTCTGCAAGCCATGTCAGCCACTGGCTTTTCATTTTGGGGTTGTTTGAGTCTCCCTGTGAGCTGAGCCAGGCAGTGGAGGAAATGAAGAGGCTCTCAAGGGAGGGGCAGGGGAAAGAGACAGGGCAGGGTGGGTGCAGCTGGCAGTGAGAGACTCTGCGTCTTCAACACGGATGGCTCCTCTCGCTGCTGCTGCTGCTCCAGCAGACAGGTAAACATTCTGTGCAGGGTTGAGACTTCTCTTTCAGTTTCTTTCCTACTTGTCTGGAATTTGGGCTCACACAATATAAAGTGGGCATTCTGTAGCCTAAAGGGACTAGAAAGCAAGGCATCCCCCTCTTCCCTTGAGCTGTTTCCTAGGGTGCTATAGTCCCAAACCCCCAAATCAATGACATCATCTGACAACTGCTTGTGTGGACAATGGGAAAGAATATTGTGCTTGGGGTATGTCTAAGGCTTATAAGAAAAGCCTTGAGCTGCAGGTTGAGTATCTTATAATAAGCAGTGTGGGAACCTGCAGCCAAATGTATATTGTTGGGTGAATGTTCTCCATCTGTTCTAGATCCCTAACTAGATACTGAGTCCCTTGAGGGTAAACCCATGCTCTAATCTAGACTTTTTGGTCCCCCAACACCCAGCACAGTGGATGGACGTGGAGATTTGCCTACACTTCTACACCTGTGCTGTCCAAGATGGTGAGAACTTGAAGTGTACTCCAAGTGTAAAATATACCCTGATTCTGAAGACTCAGTAGGAAAAAAGAACAAAAAACACTAATAATTTTTAAATGAGAACAAGTTCATATAATAGCATTTTGATATATTGGGTTAAATAAAATGTACTATTAAGATTACTGTTACATGCTTGTTTTTACTTCTTAAGTGCGGCTACTAAAACATTTTAAATTACACATGTGGCTTATGTTATGTTTCTACTGAACAGCTCTGGTTTATATTGTGCTGGCCTCACCTCTCCCATCCTTTCTTGCTCCCTTTAACCTCTAATCAGACTAGAAAGGTCCTTCTCGCTGGGCGTCTGAAGCCCTCAGAATCTTTTATTGGTCAGAGCAGGATCTCCTGGGTATTTTATATTTGTCCAATCACTGATATACCTTAGCAAATGTGTTGATCATGTCATTTAAGCCTTCCCTATAATAGCACCCTTTGTTCTAAGGTAAAGAAATTCAGGCCAAGTGCAGTGGCTCATGCTTGTAATCCCAGCACTTTGGGAGGTTGAGGCAGGTAGATCACCTGAGGTCAGGAGTTCGAGACCAGCCTGGTCAACATGGTGAAACCCCATCTCTACTAAAAATACAAAACTTAGCCAAGTGTGGAGGTGCATGCCTATAGTCCCAGCTACTTAAGAGGCTGGAGAATCGCTGGAACCTGGGAGGTGGAGGTTGCAGTGAGCCAAATCAAGCCACTGCACTCCATCCTGGGTTACTGAGACTTCATCTCAAAAAAAGAAAGAAAGAAAGAAATTCAAGCAGCCACAATTAGGAGAGGGATTGACTTTAATAGAGCATCTTTACAAATATTGTCTTCTTTAAATTTATTTTCATTTGGTTAGGTAGGCATTGTTTTCTCCGCTTTTTTCAGCTAAAGAGACTGAGACTCGAGAGCTCTGATAACCTGCCCCACCCCAAATCATCCACATAGTGAGAGATGCAGGGTCAGGGCTCGAACCCCGGTGCACCTGACTCAAAGAGCAAGTTTTCCCCCCACCAGTAGCACGTGGCTTCATAGTTTGCATAACTTGAGATGAATCTACAGGGGTCTCCCCCTTCAACCTGCCTATGGAAGGGGCTCATTAAGGACACCCTGTATGATTTATTCTTTATCACGGATTTCTAGATTGTGCGAGGAACAAGTCCATCCAGGTCTTGGAGCACCTGAGTACATTCTAGTGCTGGCATCGTCCCTAATTTACTAAGTGCCTAGGACAAGTAGCTTCTCATCTCTATAAAACAAAGAGAACCTTTACAGTTTGTGATCCTAAGCCTGTTAGGTGGGGAAAGTGGAAATTGAATTAGGCTGCCTTTGTCATTTTTTGTTTGCTTTAGGGACAAGTTCTCACTGTTGCCCAGGCTGAAGTGCAGTGCTATTTATAGGCATGATCATAACTCACTGCAGCCTCCAACTTCTGGGTTCAAGCAAGCTTCCTGCCTCATCCTCTCAAGTAGCTGGGACTACAGGTGTTCACCACCTCATTTGGCTGGCCTTGTAGCTTAATTTAATGGGTTACACCTGGAATTAGAGGATTTTTTTTTTTCTAAATAAGAATTGAAAAAAAAAATCTGAGAGCCTATTATTTCTTCATGTCAAAATTTCTGTTGAATATCCTGAACATTAAATTCCAGACAAATGAGTCTATGTCATGTGGGTGGGCAGAAAACCTCAAGTTCATTTGCAAGGATTAGAGGGCTTTTGAAGGTTGCCCACTCAGCAGGCAGTTTCCAGAGCGGCTTCACGCTGGTGCATGTCTTGGAAGTTGTGATCTGGTATCATTGCTCTAATAGCTAGAAATCCTCATTATCTGTTTAGTGGATCGGAGAGGAGAGCCAGATCCTTTCATAAGTCTGCTTATTAATCCTCCCTGAAAAGCCATGTTATTAGAGCAGCATCAAAGCTGGGACGCCCTTAGGAGCTCCCTCATTAAGACTCTGACAGCTTCTTCCTTTTTCAAAACTGGATGTAAAGCGTGAATGGAGTCCAGCCTGAGGCTCTTCCCAGCTGTGCTGACTAGTCCAAAGGCAGTTAAGCCCCCGTATCCACTCCCGCCCCCAACCACCGCAACTCAGGCTTTACCCAAATTTCTTTATTCAATGCCTGCTGATTGCTGTTAAGAAGGCCTGTGAAGATTAATTTTCCAAATGAGTTGCCATTTCTTGTTCCAAATCTTTGGAGGGTAAATTTAAGTGTCCCACAGTAGTCAGATCTTGCAAATGGATTTTGGGCTGACTAGTGATTTTTATCTGTTCAGCTAGGCTGAGCCATACATTAATTCACTTCAAGTCTTTGAGCCTTGATGTTTAAAAAAAAAAAAAAAAAAACATGGGTGAGGGAATACATCCTTTATCTACTTTCTCTTTGAAATTTGGTTCTGGGGTTTGAAGGTGGCATTGGGGAAAAGGGACAGAAAGAATTGTTAGTTAGGCCGTGAGAACCTATTTCTTAGGCGTGTCTAGTACCAGTAAGGGCCTGCCTGTTGTTCCATGTATCCCCCTAACAGTGTAGCTGTAAATAAAAGGAGGAAAAACATTTCATATAAACAAGGGTCCGATTGAGTTACTTCTGGAAAACAGACAAACTCTCCCAAATCTTTCTTCTTTTTTGTGTGTGTGGTGGAGGGGGAGACGGAGTCTCACTCTGTTGCCCAGGCTGGAGTACAGTGGCGTGATCTTGGCTCACTGCAACTTCTGCCTCCCAGGTTCAAGCGATTCTTCTGCCTCAGCCTCCTGAGTAGCTGGGATTACAGGCTCCTGCCACCATAGCCAGCTAATTTTTGTATTTTTAGTAGAGATGGAGTTTCGCCATATTGGCCAGGCTGGTCTTGAACTCCTGACCTCAAGATCCACCTGCCTCGGCCTCCCAAAGTGCTGGGATTACAGGCGTGAGCCACCGCCCCCGACCTCTCCAAGATCTTTCAACATGTCAACAATGGAGATTGTCAAGGCATATATGTTACCTTTAAATACAATTTTTTTCCTGTAAAAATCCATAAGAAAAGACCAATGGAGGGTAACCTACTCTTGAGAAGCTTTAATGGGAAGAATAAGCTAAAGATGTTTTTCTATAACTGCTAAAGCTTGTTATTTATTCCTTCCCCAATCCCCAAATCCATGACCTTTGAAAACAGGAGGCGTGTCTGAAAAAACAAGCAAAAATGACCTTAATCCTGACAAGGTTGTAAGTACATATTATCAACCTAGGGAACAGTGTGGCATTTTTAGAAACTGCTGAGGGAAATTTACGTAAACTTGTAATTAGGCTGAGAGCCTTTCAAAGCAGGGAGTACATAGTAGGCACTCAATCAATGCGGAATAAACAGGAACTGGTGAGGAGCCAACTCTTTGCTGACTTGCCATTCTTGCTGGGCCCTGTCGCCTGCTCCTGAAGTGGCTGCAAGGATTCTGCCTCCACTGAAGCACACACGTGCCCATTCTATGGGGGGAAAGCCAAAGGGTCCTTCCTTTGGCTTTGGCCGTGTGGCTGCAGGGCTTGAAATCCTAAGAGATCTGTGGCAGTGCAGTCCAGGGTGTGCTGCGTCTGCAGTGAAGATGAGGAAGGGGATAGAGAAGGAGGATGGAGAGACGATAGTTCCCCGGAGGGCGCACACTTTCACTGCCCCTAAAGGCACTGCAAGCCCTGGGTGGGAGGCTTCTGGGGGAAACGGCTGGATGGTGGACACCCCTCTTCCCTCTGGGTGGTCCAGGAAGTTCTTCCTGAAAGTGGCACCAAAAACAAAACAAAACAAAACAAAACAAAAAAAAACAGGCTGGAATATCTGTCGAGTGATGAAGTGATGGACAGTAGGTCAGAGAAGGGAATGAGGGGCAAGAGGATCTGCTTTCACTTGCTCTCTTTCTTTTACAGCTCTCCCTTTTACTTTACGGTATACACGTGCTTAACATCTACTCTGCACAAGGCTTTGATTTTCAAAATGAGCTACACATAAAGTGACTCCAACATGACTCAGGCGCTGAGTCTTGGGGACACAGATTAAGGGGACATTTACTGAGATGGGTTTTAAAATAGAATCCTATTCTATTTTAAAACCCATCTCAGTAAAACTAGAGATAGTCTAACCCTTGCTCATCATATATCAAAATAGATCCATTGCAGGAAAACAAAAAAACAAAAACAACAACCTATATTAAAAGTAGCAGGCATTACTAGAAAGAGATCGGAGTGGCAAGATAAATTATGAGCTCTGTTAGGTGCAAGAAGAGATGCTCTGTAAATAGAAAGAAGAAGAGGAGGAGGAGGAGGAGGAGGAGGAGGAGGAAGAGGAGAAAATCTCTAAGGGTTGTAAAAAAAAGTTTAACCTTCAGGAGAATTTTTTTGCCCCCAGGTGCTGCGTTCACAGGCAACTTCCATTATTCCCAGGCTGCCTTTGGCAATTCCTTTCACCTCTTAACACTTCTTTGAAAAAGTATCTTTACTTTTCAAAACTTGTTTTCTCAGTACCAGAGAGCTTAGCCTTTTCAACTCAGTCTTCCCCTTCTCCAATTCCTAACTCCCAATCTCCCCTTTCTTCCTGGACCACTTCCTCTCTTTGGTTTTCAGCCTCTGGGAGGCAGACACCTCCAGGGGAGGCCAGTTCTCTCTGCATCCTGCTCGTTTTAAATTTTTTTCTCTCCTCTCCTCTCATCCTTCTCTCTTTTAGCAAAATATATAGTCCCTGTAGAAAAATTAGAAAACAGGTCAGGCGTGGTGGCTCACAACTGTAATCCCAACACTTTGGGAGGTAGGAGGATTGTTTGAGCCAAGGAGTTTGAGGCCAGCTTGGGCAACATAGGAAGCCCTCATCTCTATTTTTTTTTTTTTTGAGACGGAGTCTTGCCCTGTTGCCCAGGCTGGAGTGCAGTGGCACGATCTGGGCTCACTGAAACCTCCATCTCCCGGGTTCAAGCAATTCTCTGCCTCAGCCTCCTGAGTAGCCGGGATTACAGGTATGCACCACCATACCCAGCTAATTTTTGTATTTTTAGTAGAGATGGGGTTTCACCGTGTTGGCCAGTCTGGTCTCAAACTCCTGACCTCGTGATCCGCCCGCCTAAGCCTCCCAAAGTGCTGGGATTACAGGCATGAGCCACTGCGCCCGGCTCTATTTTTATAATGAAATTAAAATTTTTAAAAAATGGGAAATGCAGAGGTAAAATAATAAAGAATATGAAAGTCACCAGAAATCTCAGCACCAAGAGATAATTACTACTCTCATTTTTGGTATTTACTTTTCCATGATATGGACATGGAAAGATGGCCGTAATATACTAAGCAGGGAAAGAGTTAACAAGATTACACTTGCAAGCACACATGCACACGGCATGTTGATTTCGATGGAGTGTATTTGACATTCTGTTGGCTTATCTGCCTTTTGTTGACCCAACAATATGGTGTGAACATCTTTTCTTGTCGAGAAGTTTGTTTTCCCAGTTACTTTAATGGCTAAATTGTATTCCCTCTCATGGATGTCCTACAATTTCCACAACCATCCCCCACTACTGGGTATCAAGGTTGTTTCTCAATTGCTGCTAGTGTAAATGACACAGTAGTCCCCTACTTTACCCCTGGATCTTTGTACACATTTTCTTAATGATGTCATTGGGATTAATTCCTCTAAGTGGAGTTGCTGAGCCTAAGGAGTGTGGACATTTTTATTGCTTTTTTTTTTTTTTGAAATGGAGTTTTGCTCTATTGCCCAGGCTGGAGTACAATGGCATGAGTTTGGCTCACTGCAACCTCTGCCTCCTGGGTTCAAGCAATTTTCCTGCCTCAGCCTCCAGAGTCGCTGGGATTACAGGCACCCACCACCACACCCGGCACATTTTTATATTTTTAGTAGAGAGAAGGTTTCACCATGTTGGCCAGGCTGGTCTTAAACTCCTGTCCTTGGGTGATTCACCAGCCTCGGCCTCCCAAAGTGCTAGGATTACAGGCATGTGCCACAGGGGCTGGCTTTCATTGCTTTTTGATACCCACCACCAAATTGCCCTTCAGAAAGATGATTACAAGTTGCCTTCTTGCTAGAAAGTGTCTGTCTGCAGAAGACTTCGCTAGGCTGAGAGCATTTTAATTATTTTTAAAAATTAGTTTCAAATTGTTTTAACTTAATTTATTTAGTTTTTAGAGTTGGAACTTCTTTAAAGACATAGATATCTTTGGCCATCTTCACGTGTCTTTCTCCCAATAGGAGCATTACAGAACATCAGTTAGGTGCAGAGACTGGGCAGTGCACCCGTGTGCAAGGACAGGAGACACACATCCTCCCTGAAGGAGTGACAGTCTAGGGAGGAAGGCAGACTGCAGGCGAGGTAACAGCAGCTCTGTGTGAGGAATGCTACGATTGCAGGTGTTGTGTGGGAGCCCCCCCCAACCAAAGCCCTCCCGTGAGGGAGGGGGATGCAGGGGTGGGGCGGAGTGTGCACAGGCAAGAACAAGCCTGGGGCATTGAGAAACTGCAAGAAGCCCAGGCTGGCTGCAGCATAAAGTGTAAGAGAGCTTGGCTGGGAGGTGGGCAGGACTCAGATCATGCCAGGCCTTTCATGCCTGAGTAGGCAACCATTGTCAGTCAGGTTCACGCACAGTAATCCCATGCACTAGGTAACATGCATGTGGAAGAGAACAGATGCTTCGCTGGCTGTCCTCTTGCCCCAGTCACTTTTTAACAAATCACTAAAAGGTCCTGGGTTACTATTGACCCCTACAGCACTTGTGTGGGATAAGGAAGGGATGCCCCTAACGAAACAAACACAAGTTGGTTCTATATTAATTACATACATAAAATTATTAAATCCAAGATAATAGAAAATTAGTGTTTTTAGTCACAATACCCAGGATTTGAAAGTCTCTGGGATGTAACAATTCGCCATAAGCTAGTTCTAGTCATAAAAAAATTTTCATGGGCACAACATTTTCTGTGGCAATTTTAATACCTGCTTGTTCCAGGTTTTTTTTTTTTTTTTTTTTTTTTGAGACGGAGTCTCCTTCTGTCACCCAGGCTGGAGTGCAGTGGTGCAATCTCGGCTCACTGCAACCTCCGTCTCTTGGGTTCACGTGATTCTCCTGCCTCAGCCTCCTGAGTAGCTGGGATTACAGGCAAGCACCACCATGCCCCACTAATTTTTATATTTTTAGTAGAGATGGGCTTTTACCATGTTGGCCAGGCTGATCTCGAACTCCTGACCTCAGGTGATCCACACCCCTCCTCGGCCTCCCAAAGTGCTGGAATTATAGGCATGAGCCACCATGCCCGGCTCAGTATCTTATTTTCTATAAAAATGATCACTAGAATTGATAGTCTTTCTTGTGACATTCTGGATAAGTAGCTTTTTATAATTGTTTTAAAAGTATCTATATTTTCCACTCCTTGCTGATACCAACAAAGTTAATGTATCCTAACAGCTACAACGGTTTTAGGAAAATGTGTCTGTCTGGAATATTATTACTGAAAATATATTGAGGCACTTCATGGGAGGCAATTAGATTTTATTAATCTACTTATTTATTTATTTTTTGAGGTGCGTTTGTTGTCTTGCTCTGCCACCCAGGCTTGAACGCAGTGGCACAATCATGGCTCACTGCAGTCTCAACCTCCTGGGCTCAAGCAATCCTCTGCTCTCAGCCTCCCAAGTAGCTGGGACTACAGGCATGTACCAACACGCTGGCTAATTTTTGTATAGATACAGAGTTTCACCATGTTGCCTAAGCTGGTTTTGAACTCCTAAGCTCAAGCAATCCTCCTGCCTCCCAAAGTGTTGTGATTACAGGTGTGAGCCACTACACCCAGTCATGTCAACTAGATTTTAGAAAGCGACTTCAGGATTTTAGTTCCTCTTTCACCAATGCTTCATCAGTGTTACTCTTCCTCCTATGTTTCTCAATTTCAATTGTATATTTTTAATGGTTGCAGAAGCTCATATTTATCATAATTTTTCAATTTATGCGTCATCTAGAATACTGAAAAGACCTTGAGATATTCTTTATTATAAACTTCTCTTTTAAGGAGATATTATTGCTTCCAATATAGAAAAAAATTAATTTTGCTATTGACCTTCAGAATGTAGAGGATTATAGATGTGAGCCACCTCACCCGGACAGGACTTTTTAATATTGTATTCACTATTGGCTTTAAAGAACAGGCAACCTGGCAGGGTATGGTGGCTCACGCCTGTAATCCTAGCACTTTGGGAGGCTAAGGTGGGTGGATTACCTGAGGTCAGGAGTTCGAGACCAGCCTGCCCAACATGGTGAACCCCCCCATCTCTATTAAAAATACAGAAGATTAGCGGGGTGCAGTGGTGCGTGCCTGTAATCCCAGCTACTTGGGAAACTGAGGCAGGAGAATCACTTGAACCTGGGAGGCGGAGGTTGCAGTGAGCCAAGATCAGGACACTGCAATCCAGCCTGGGCAACAGAACAAGACTTCATCTCAAAAAAAAAAAAAAAAAAAAAAGAGAATAGGTAGCCTTAGAATCTTTTGGGGACTTATGCTGAAATCCATTAAGTTTGTCATAAATTTTTTTCATCTTTGTTGTATCCCTGCTCCCTCAAATCATCATAGCCTATGTTCAGTGTTTTTGTTGGTGACGTTCGACCAAAAACCTAAAGAATCCTTCTCCAGTTGTATCATTTACTGTAAGAAAAAAATTAATGTTTATCTATAGATATATTTGCATTTTGAAAATTTACAAATCTAAAAATAATTGTCAACTGCCACATGGCTTACATCAGGAAATGTACCTCAAGTTATTTAACTGTGTGATATTTACCATTTCTTATAAGATTCACAATGATTTCAGTCAACAAATCTGCTATATTTTAATCATTTGGTTTTGCTTTTCACCTGCTAAATAATGTGTAAATGTTATTTGGTGTTTATACAAACATATCGTATATAATGTTTGTACAATAATATACAAGTATATGTTTATATAAACAAATATATATTGTATATATACAAATATATTGCATATTTGAAATATATATTTGTATACTGCTCCAAGGTCTACTAAGCTTCTATGCTTTTTGTAAATGAAGAAAATTCCTGTTATTATGCTGCTTATACATTTTTGTAGATGATCCTCTGAATGCTAGATATTGTCTTGCCAAAACAGAATTGAGTTTATTATGTATTCAATGTAATATTTTCCTCATCATATAGAATCTGTTTTGCAGCACAAATAATTATATATTTCTAATCAGCTTTGAAATTTGAATACTTAGCATTCCTATTGATGTTTATTTCAGATTCTTCATGTTTACTAAAAAAATGTGCTAAGTGATGTAGAATCTTTGCCATTTTCTAGATGGTTTTTTGTTCTCAAAGAGCTAGCAAAATACAGAGTCCTTTGAAGTATAGTAAAATAATCAGAATCTAGTCATTATCATTTCTCCTCACCATTTGGAAAAAAATTGTGTCCATTATATTTCCAAAAACTTCCTACCTGTATTATCTTTTGTAAAGATAACAAATTTCTTACTTGAGTTGAATAATTTTCAGCAAGAGTACATCTTTGTTTCCTATTGAAACTACTTGGCCATATGTTTTACTTCTTTGCATTTTTAAAGTTACTTTTTTTTTAGATTCATTGATTATGGTTGACAATGGAACTAAAAGGTAAATTCACATCTCACATTTCTGTGACACATTCACTGAAACAAACAGCCCTAAACTCTCTATTTTCTTTTGGTATTCCACCCCTTTCTCCCGAAATTTATTCAATAATCCAAATAGTTTTACTTTACTTTTTATCTAGACAGCTTTTCATCTTCTGGTTTTAGTTTGATTTTTTTTTCTTATCAGTATCCTGGGAGAAATAATATTATATTAGCTTATTAAATGTTAAAGAAATATTATTAAGGCCAGGCATGATGACTCACGCCTGTAATCCCAGCACTTTGGGAGGCCGAGGTGGGTGGATCACGAGGTCAGGAGTTCAAGACCAGCCTGACCAACATGGTGAAACCCCGTCTCTACTAAAAATAGAAAAATTAGCTGGGTGTGGTGGCGCATGCCTGTAATCCCAGCTACTCAGGAGGCTGAGGCAGGAGAATGGCTTGAACCCGGGAGGCAGAGGCTGCAGTGAGCTGAGACCATGCCACTGTACTCCAGCCTGGGCATCAGAGTGAGAGACTCTATCTCAAAAAAAAAAAAAAAAAAAAAATATATATATATATATATATATACACACACACACACACATAAAATTAAAACATAATAGGGTAGTTTATCCTAGAACTTAAAACTTTAAAATGTATATATAATAAGCCTTGAAACTTTACCAGCAGTTAACTTTTCTCCTGAAGAAATTTTCTTTAACAACCCATAAACAATAGCTATGATACAATTAACAATTCATGATATAATAGTCTCTAATTTATGAATATAAAATAATTATTTTATGAATATATAATGGCCTCGATCATTGATTACCACAAAAGTGAGTTGTGTCATAATAAAAATCTGTAGATCTAAACTAGGAATTCAGAGCTACCATTCAGGCAGACAACATGAACTGTAATACAAAATTTCAAATTTAGCCAACATACAAATACTAACACAGGAGTTTTTAAAAAATTAGGTAAAAATCTAAACAAGAGTTGGAAAACAACTCCTTGTTTGGAAGCACCAGTTATTGTGGCACTCGTTACTTAAGCCAGTAAGGTCTTTGTCAAACACTCTCTGTTTTAGCTTATGAAGTAAATGTCAACCCTGTTAGAAAGCCTATTTCCATCTGAAAGAAAGTTGTGACAAAAAAGGATTTTTGTTAGAGAAGACATTTTATTGTTATTTGCCAGAAAATTATTGTAATAAGAATATGTCATCTACCTTTAAAGTTAGCAGTTACATAAAAAAGTGAAAAAAATTCAACATAATGATGTCTGTGATGTGGATAATGTCTTTCTTTTCTTCTCTCTCTCTCTCTCTCTCTTTCTCTTTCTTTCCAATTTCACTCTTGTTGCCCAGGCTGGAGTCCAATGGTGCAGTCTTGACTCACTACAACCTTCACCTCCTGGGTTCAAGCGATTCTCCTGCCTCAGCCTCCCGAGTAGCTGGGATTACAGGCATGCACCACCATGCCTAGCTAATTTTTTGTAGTTTTAGTAGAGACAGGGTTTCTCCATGTTGGTCAGGCTGGTCTTGAATTCCTGACCTCAGGTGATCTGGCCGCCTCTGGCCTCCCAAAGCGCTGGGATTACAGGTTGGATAGTTTCTTTAGATGTCATGCCCTTGAGCAATAAACAACCTGAACAACTGTCCTTAGCTCCAAAATTTACACAGTCATTACAGCTAATAAAGATAATATAGAAACAATCTGTGTAGTAAATGGAGGTGTAGTTTAAGGGATTGTGAGACCGTTGTTGTTTGCTAACTGTGACCTTGAGCAATTCACTTATCACTCAGTTACCTCAGCTACAAATGGGGTTATGTATGCTTCGTCCTTCAAACTGCTGACCGGAGGTCACACGAGATATCCCCAGTTCTGAGTAGTCAATGAAATCGTAAGATGTGCATAAGGTTTCCATTTTGCACTTGTTAAAAATGTGCTTGCGGCTGGGCACAGTGGCTCATGCCTGTAATCCCAGCGCTTTGAGAGGCCGAGGCCGATGGATCACTTGAGGTCAGGAATTTGAGACAAGCCTGGCCAACATGGTGAAACTCTATCTCAACTAAAAATACAAAAATTAGTTGGACATTGTGGTGGGTGCCTGTAATCCCAGCTACTCGAGAGGCTGAGGCAGGAGAATCGCTTGAACCTGAGAGGCGGAGGTTGCAGTGAGCCGAGATCACGCCACTGCACTCCAGCCTGGGTGACAGAGCGAGACTCTTGTCTAAATAAATGAATAAGTAAGTAAAATGTGCTTGCTTAAATTTTTTTTAATTTTGTTTTTAAATTGAATGAAGGATATGCGCAGAGCCAGTAAAGGATGGTAATATGGGATCAGTTCCTGTTAAGTCACCGGTGGACAGTTCTGGTTTCACGTGTTCACTGGTGCTTTTTTGTAGGCGCCCGAGAGGCTGACAGTTTAATTTTCTTAGGATGCCAAATGTTAAGGCACTTGTTTGACATTTGCAAATAAGCTGCTGTGCAAAATGAAAACCTGATGGTGATCTTTAAAGCAACCCCAACCAATGAATGTCTCTGCAACAAACCTCAAGAGGACACAGGGTTTCTATTTTGAGAAATGAAATTCTGCAAAAACAATAAAAAAAACATTTAAAGTCATAGAAATGGTGAGAGTATTGACTTCAGAGGAAGCCAGGAGGAAGTTTGCTCAAACATCCCCCTCCCGTCTGCTCCTGATGGCTCCATTTGATTAAGCCAGCACATTTGTGGCCAGCCTGAAAATGAGCAAAGGGAGTGTGTCCAAGTTCTCATTCATTCACTGAGCATTTATTGAGGCCTGCTGTGTTCCAGGCACTGGCCTAGAAGCTGGGGAGATAAGTGAAATTAGACATGATTTCAGTCCACTGGGCTCTTGAAGTCTAGTTCATGAACTGTCTTTCTTGCCCTCTGTCTTCCTAGGTTCTGTTCCTCCCTCCTTCTGCATCCTAGGTGACAGCCTTCCTTTCACCCTTAGGTGTACAATTCTCCCTCTCTTAGCAATGATTTCAGATGTTCATTGAAGGAAAAATGGCTGCATGTTCCAGCTGCCATGCCTTCACTCCAAGCACCCTCCCACCTGGTATATCCACAGACTCAGCACTGCCTATAGGAATCCTTCCTACGCATCCGTGACCACAACAAAAGCCACCTCCTCCATGTAGTCTTCCCTTGTCATTCAAGTTAGAAACAACCTGCTCCTCCTTTCTGATCCAATAGCCCTGTTTTCGTACATCTTTTTAGCTTTGATTATACACCTATCTTTTGTTACAGCTGCTATGGTTGCCGCGGATATTTTCCTGGCTAAATAGGGGTGGGGTTGAGCGTGGGGCAGCACTCCCTAAATCCAGGGCCCATGTCTCATTCTTCTCTATCCTTGCAACCCATCTCACACTGCTAAGGACATACCACATGCTAAAGAAAAGTTTGAATTGGATTTTTTTTTCTTTTATTTTAGATGCCCAGAATTAGATTGGTCAATCCCCGTAGTGGCATTCTTACATCGTGGGTCCACGAACTGTTCTTATGTTCTATTTATTTCATATTTTTGAGTCTTCTTTGTTCTCCATTTCCCATCCACTCCACCCATCCCACCCCACTCCTGTTATAGACACACTCTCTTGTTTTATTGAAGTGTGACCTTCGAATCTATCTTCCATAATGTTATTTGCACACTTGTGTAAGCTTGAGTGATACTTGCCATTGTTGGGATTGAATTTGCCTTCGGCTAAGGGAATGAAACACCTCCACTGGAATTTCAGGCACCAGCGCCTGCAAGGAAGTGTTTTGAGGCAGCGACTCTTGGAATCAAGGCTGGAGGTAGTCAGCAGCTTAGTCCAAGGGCGGCGGACTTATCCTGCTTCCGCTTCCGCTTCTTCTCCAGGCTCCCCCAACCTCAGAGCCTCCTTGTTACCTCATGCCCGGACGCTGCCCGTCTAGTAGAGCCTTTCTACACAGCCGCTGCACTGCCAGCCAGGAGGCTCCAGGGGGAATTCTTATGCCCAAGCGATTGCTGTCCTCTTGACACATCGGTATTTGAGAACACCCATTTCTGTACCTCCTGAATCTTTTGGCTTGCACCCCTGGATGTAGCATAGCACACTCTTGGCAAATAAGGCAATATGCTCCTCTCTTGCCCTATGATGAAGAAATGCCATGGGTCCTTAGATCAGCAATTCTCAAACTCTTTGGCCTCCAGACCCATGTACACTCTCAAAAATTACTAAGGAACCCAAAACGCTATTGTTTATGTAGTTTATGTCTATTTATATTGACCATATCAGAAATTAAAACTAAGAAAACTTAAAAATATTTATCTGATCCCCTTAGAAAATAGTACTAAAGCCACTACATCTTAAACATAACACTTTTTATAAAATATAACTGTATTTCCCAAAGCACGAATAATTTAGTGAAAAGAGCAGCACTGTTTTATGCATGTGCAAATCTCATTATTCATACCTAGCTCAATAAAAGACAGCTGAGTTCTCAGGTCTGCCTTTGCACTCGGTCTCGTGCCATACCACATGTCACATAGACTTTGGGAAACTCCACTGTATGCTTGAGAGAAACTGAGAGTGAAAAAGGCAACTAGTATCTTAGTATTATTAAGAGAGTGGTTTTGACCTCATGAACCCTCTGAAAAGATCTCTGGAACCCCCAGGGTTCTACACTTTGAGAACTGCTGCCTAGATCATCGGTTTCTTGATGACAAGGCCATTTTCTATTCATCCTTACAGACTGGGTTATTTATTTATTTATTTATTTTAACTTAAAGACCAATGTAATAGGACAGACTGGGTTTTAAACAGACTATGTAGTTGGCACTCAGTAAACCTTGCTTGAATTGTTTGGAAATGTCTTTGTCATGAGGGTTTATTGCTCTATCATCAGCATCCAGGGACGTTCTATACCCACTCTAGTGATGCTGCTGTTGCTGAAGGTGTTTGGATTCTCCTTGGAGGCTGGCTTTTAGAGAAATCGGTAGTTCCGTTGAATATCCTCTGTGATGCCATATCTTTGTTCTCTGAGAAGCACTTTGATTTTCGGGAACAGCCAGAGTGATGAAATCTGGTTTCTAATACGAGTAGTCAAATTGGGTAACACTGTATTTTGGATTTGTAAAAGGGAATACTGTCTTCCTAAAACTGGGACGGCAGATCTACTTTAATGGCCATTTCTCTAATTTTACACATATATTTACACCTATGCAAATGATGTTTGTCACAGTTTAATAATTACATCATCATTTCAAGAGTAAAAAGTGGAAACAATCTAAATTTACTACTAGGTGACCAGTTAGATAAACTGTGAGCAACCATAGAACAGAACACTCTGAAGCGCAAGAAAGGAATGAGAAAAATTCTGTATGTATTAATAATAAATTAACTCCTAGATATATTAAGTGAAAAAGCAAAAGGCAAAACAAAGTATGTAGTATACTATCATCTGTAAAGAAGATGCCTGTATAGTGAGTGTGTGTCTGTGTCTATGTGTTTGCTCATGTATGCATAAGGTGCACAATAAACTGGGCATGTGGTTTCCTCCAGGGAGGAGAACTAGATGGCTGGGGTCAAGAGCAGGTGAGCAGCTTTTCCAGGACTGTCCTTTTGTACCTTTTGCATTCTAAAACCATCTGAATGTGACCTAATGAAACATAAACTTTAAAAGTCCCAAACTGAAAAGATGATGATGTCCTCCCCTTACAAAATTAAAAATAAAAACAATTTTAACACTTAGAAAACCTATTCTCTAAAAGAATTCTGTGTATTTCCTGGCCAATAACACAATTGTTAGAATAAATGTACAATGTACCAGGTGACATGTGGAAGGGGACAACAGAAGGGGGCAATGACAGGCACTTGTGAAAATATTCGCCTTTTTCTTAATCATGTCTTGTTCCTCTTCTCATCCTTGCTTCATTTCACAAATAGGAGAACTGAGTCCAGGTAGGTGAAGTGACTCATCAGTGCCACCTGGGCTCTTGCTTCTAATGCTTGCCTTGTTAGAGAGGGGATTTCCAGACTGCTCCTGCAGCTCTCTCTGCTAGGATGTGGTAGGAGTGAGGGGAGGAGAGGGTGGCAGATCCTCTTTCATTTGGCCTTAAACGTACCTCCCTCTTTGCCTCTCACCCTGAGCAGGTCTGGCGTCTGAGGCCAGTGAACACCTGTGGTGGTGGCTGTGGGACAGCATCTTCCCCTGCTCTTTCTCTTCCTTCTTCCCCTTGGCCACCCACACCCAGGCAGGTGTCCTCGCCAACCCCAGGACACTGCTCTTGATGTTTCAAAGGCACATGTCCTCTTTTTCTGAAATTGACATTACCCAGTTCAATATCACCTACTTTACCAGAGTACTTTGGACTCTTTCAAATCAATTTCTGCTTCAAAGCATAAAGAGTTGTCATCAGCTAAGAGGTTCAAAAGTCTTTGGTGTAGGCTCTCCAAAATTCTGGCAGAGGTCAGGTGACCCTGGCTTTTATAAAGGAGTCCGGCATTCATTCATTCATTCATTCATTCATTCATTCATTGAAGAAATATGTATTGGACCTATTCATTGCATGAGGCACTTTCTAGGCACTGGGGATGAAATGTTGGCCAAAACAGATAAGGTCTCTGTTCTTATGAAGCTCACATTCACGTGATGAGAGGCTGACAGTAATCAAGCAAACAAATAAATGATCAAGGTAACTTCAGATACTAATAGATGAGAGGGCGATGTGACAGATAGGGGCTGGGGAGCCACCTTTGGACTTGTGCTGAATTCTATCTGAAGATACCTTCACTAGGAGAGAGGTGCTGTCTCCATGGCTTTTGAGGCCCTCCCCTCCAGTGGTGAGATTTTAACAATCTCCCCATCTGACAGGTTCTCATGCAGGAATGAAAGACATGGAGGGGAAGAGGGGGGCCAGCTCCCTGAGTCCTGTGTCCACCAGCTGCTGCTAAATACCTCTCAGAAACTCTGCTTCTAGCTAAGGGGACCTACTTCTCTCGGGAATCTCAATACTTGGAACAAGAACCTCGTGGATGGACCCTTTGGCAAAATGAATTGGACCAACCATAGGTTCCAGGACTGGAGAGCCAGCAATGCCTCCCTGGACAATCCCACTCAATTACTCTGCTCAGGTAAGACCAACTGAAAACCAGACCAATACAAATGGTTGCTATTCCTGTTTTTTGTTTGTTTGTTTGTTTGTTTTTGTGACAGGGTCTTGCTCTGTCATCCAGGTTGGAGTACAATGGTGTGATCATGGCTTACTACAGCCTCGACTTCCCTAGCTTAAGTGATTCTCCTATCTCAGCCTCTCAAGAAGCTGGGACTACGGGCATGCAGCAGCACACCCAGCTAATTTTTGGATTTTTTTTTTTTTTTTTTTTAAGTAAAGGCAAGGTCTAGTCTAATATTGCCCAGGCTGGTCTCAAACTCCTGAGCTCAGGCGGTCCTCCTGCCTTGACTTCCCAAAGTGCTGGGATTATAAGCGTGAGTCACTGCGCCTGGCTTGTTGTTACTGTTAAATAATAGTCTGATCACTGAGTTCTTAAACAACTCCATGAGGTAGATATTCATATTCTGTCCATTTCACAGATGAGGCTCAGAAAGGTTAAGTGTTTGTCCTAAGATCACAGTTAGGAAGTGTCTGAGACCTAGGTCACTGAACTTTAAATCTCAGGCACTTTCATGACATCCTCCTTTGTTCTTCTCGCCCCTACCCACCTCCTCTGCCTGCCCAGGATAGGTACTTGCCTTTCTAGCCCTGGATAGACACCCTCATGCTGTGTCCCCCTTGCTGTAAACAGGTGTGCTCCACTCCCACCAGCCTCCCCCAGCTGGTGACCCAAGTTCCCCTCTCATTGCTCAGGGCTTATGTGTGTCATCTGCCCCACCCCACTCCCCCATACATCATGCCCTGTGACTTGGTGCCTCATCTTGTGTGATTCATGGCTGGTGCCCTGGGCACTGGGAAGATCTGGTTTCCAAGACCCCTTCCTACCCTCCATCCAGTAGCTATCAAAGGGAAACTTGGTGAGGTCAGCTATGTCACTCAGAAGGGAGACAGGGAAAAAGGCAGAAAGGAAGGGAGCTGTTAGGATACCCAACAGTATTCCATCTGGCCTTGGTGCCCCCAAAGACTGTAAAACTTGGTATTTGTGTTCCCAGATGCAATTTATCCAAGGTGGCTAATAAATTGCCCTAGTGATCCAATGAGTTCCTCCCACCCCACCTTGGCTGCAGTCTCTGCATTGTGCAGCCAGCTCCTCAAGACATGTGGTCTGAGAGGTGCTATCTGCTATTGTTGTAACCAAGCAAGTTATAGAGAAACGCCACACTCTGAGATGAATTCAGGAGTCCTTTATTAGTTGGCGACCAAGAGATGGCTAGTGCTCAAAATTTTCTCGGCTCTGAAGAAGGGGCTAGACTTTCTTTTATACTTTGGTTTAGAAAGGGGAGGCTAGTTAAAACAATCTTACAGAAGTAAGCAAAAAGTTAAAAGGATAAATGGTTACAGGAAAGCAAACAGTTCCAGGTGCAGGTGCAAGGGTTTTAAATCTATCACAAGGTGATAGATGCTGGGCTTTGGGTGCTATCAACCGGACACAAACGCAGGGGCTCTGGGTGCTATTAACTGGGTGAATTCCTGGGAACTGCGGATACAGCTTGCTACAGTATCTTATCAGTTAATTGCATTTTAGATGTGCTGGGAGTCAGCTTGCACAAGTTAAGTCCTTGAGGAAGGAGGTTGGTAAGGGGCTGCAAGTGAAGGAGCCAAGATGGAGTCTGTCTGGCTATCCTAGCTGAGAGTCAATTCAGGTTAAAACAAGGTAGGGTATCACACTATAAGGGCTGAATCATGCAACTTCACTTTATGGGGAATAAACAGGAAGGAGCCTGAATGCAGGTAAAGAGAGCTTTGGGTTTGGAGTCAAAATGTGGACTCCAGTCCTGGCTACAGTATTTGCCTCAGGCAAGTGCCTTCCCCTGAGATTCCTCACCTATACAATGGGAGAGTTTAAGATTCCTTCTAGCTCTGAGAATCTACAGATGGAATGTGGCTGGAGAGGGGATGGGCTTTGTGTCTCCATCCCTGGAGGCAGGAGAAATTCTTTCCCGGTGTGAATAATTCTCCCCTTCCCCACCAGAGCATGGGCACGCTCTCACGCCTGCCACCTTTTCCTAGTCGTAGCTCTGCTGGCCTTGCCTATGTCCTGATCCTGTCAACCCTTTCACGTGCCCCTCCCAAAATGCTGGGATTACAGGCGTGAGCCACTGCTCCTCCCCTAGGTACCTAGCACTGCACCATCCTGGCTATCTCTTTTTCTGGACCTCCTATCATATCTGCTAACCCTTGGTAAGAATGGTAGAGCTCTGGAGTGAACCAATCACATGGAGGCAGCAGAATGTACTGTGTATGAACACACGATTTAAAGTCAGAGAGATGGAGGTTTACGTCCGAACTCTGCCACTTATCAGCCCTATAACTCTGAGCAAGTGTGATCCCCGAGAGCTGTTTTTCTTTACTGTATAATAGGAATAATGATTGTTCCTATCTCAAGTCTATTTATGAAGATTAAACAAGATAATGAACGTGCCCAGTATATATTAAGTTCACAATAAACAGTAGCTAATATTACCATTTAGGATTCTGTAGAGCTCGTTTGCATGGGTGTGCAAGAATTACCTTCATATCTCCTTCATATTACTTTCCTCTCCTTTCCCTTACGCAGAGAACATCACCACCCTGAAGCTAGAGACTAACCCTGAAGGACTCAGCAGGTGGGTGAGAGAAGGGCTGGACCCATGAAGGAGGAAGGTGGGCTCCTGGGGAAGGGATCTGTGGGGACTGGTGTGAATGGGGCCACGACTATGGAGGCTAGAGCTGAAGAGAGGGGCTAAAATGGAGGCAGGAGATGGTTGGCCACTAAGGAGGTGGAAGCCTGGAAGTGGGAGAGCTCCTACAGGGGCAAGGAGGCCCCAGGGCACTTTTGTGGAGGGTCACCAAAGCAAGCCAGAGCAGCTGGATGATCCTCATGTCTCTTGGTTGCTTCCTTCAGTCTAAGCACAGCAGCCACAGCCCTTTCTGGCTCCATTGCTGTGGTGGCCCTCATCTTGCTCCTGGTGGGTCTCTTGTCCATGACCCTGAAGAAATGGAGGCATGAGAGTGAGTTGAACAAGCTGGCCCTGGAACTGGGAATGAAGAGAGGAGAAACTGGGGGCAGAGACTGGGGTGTCTTTCCTATGGGCAGCCTTGTCGGAGTGGGGGGCAGGTAGTGGGAGGGTAATATGAAGGAGATATGAAGATGAGACCTCTTCTGTAGAGTCGTTGGGGACTCTGCACAGCAATAAGACTTACTCATCACGCAAGTTCTTCATGCTGAAAGCGATATATAGTATACGCCAGCTGCATATATGCTTATGGTCTACATGCCTCAGCTAAAAGAAATATTGATGCCAAATAATCTCTTCTAAATCATAAACAAAATTATAAATTATCAAGTGTACTCATTTCTCCTGTGTCTTCCTGGGAATTTAACTTAGTCTCAGAGGCCCAATAGGCTGAGTGAGGTGGATTTTGCATTTTGAAGTTAAGCCCTAAATCCAGCAAACAACTGAGTAAAGATGGTTATTAACCCAACACAGACTGACTCTGAGTTTATCTATTTTTCTAGGACTATTTAAGAAACAACTGAGGCATCAGGCCAACTTTCCCCACAAGCCCTCGGTAAGGAGCTAGTCCAGTCGCACGTAGAGGGGGGCTCCTGGCCTCCTTGCTGCTTCCTACCTACCTAGACCCCACAGAGAGGGTGGTGGGATGAGGCAGGGGGCAGATCTGGAGGAAATGTTTCTGAAAACAGATCTAGGGCTTGTGCAGCAAGAACTCAGCATTCTACTTGCTGTCAAGTAGGGACAGCCTAGTGCCTGGTTTTGTTTTTGGGAGTCCCTGGCGCCCAGCGGTCTGCCTCTAACCAGGGTTCTGTCTCTAAAGGATCTTTCCCGCCATGCTGATGCCATATATTCCAACATGATCAACCTGGCCCCCCAGAAGGAGGACGACTTTGCTGTCTATGCCAACATGCCCCCTTTTCATCACCCCAGGAGGACATCGCCAGACCAAGTGGAATATGCCTCCATTGAATTCCACTGATGGGAAGCCAACGAGATGCTCAGAGTGGGGGTCAGACCTGGCCCAGCTGGATCGTGGCATACCCTTTGCTTTAGATTTATGTATGTGTTAAAAAAAATACATAGGCCGGGAGCGGTGGCTCACACTTGTATCCCTGAAGGCTAAGGCAGGCAGATCATGAGGTCAGGATATCGAGACCATCCTGGCCAACATGGTGAAACCCCATCTCTACTAAAGATACAAAAATTAGCCAGGCGTGGTGGCACATGCCTGTAATCCCAGCTACTTGGGAGGCTGAGGCAGGAGAATCACTTGAACCCAGGGGGCGGAAGTTGCAGTGAGCCAAGATCACACCACTGCACTCCAGCCTGGCAACAGAGTAAGACTCCATCTCTAAAAAAAATAAATAAATAAAATAAAACAAAAAACAAAAAAAACATAAAAACATATTCTGATGGAGGTGGATGGCTGGACATTTCTTCTAATTTATTAGACTCAAAGTACAGTTCTAATAGGAAGGAGTGACATACAAGAGACACAGGACATGCTCATCCAGACCACCCCCAGCCCCAGAGGCACGGGGTGAGACAGACTGGCCAATAAGGGAACCCTCTGAGCTCCTGCCCCTCCTGGGGCAAAAGGGCTGAGGAGGGGGATTCAGACCATTTCAGGCCCAGCTGCTTTTGTCTCTCCAGTCTCGCCCTATCAGGAGTTAACACCCCGTGGGAGTCAACTTAGGAGTCATGCTCATGTCTGTGATCAAGTGCGTGGCTGACTGCCTGCTGTGTCTGCACAGTACAATTGGTGGACAATATGCCAGGTGTAGGGGAGGAGGCACAGCGGGGCTGCAGGTGCCTGGGAAGTGCTTCTTACTGAGGAATTGGTGAGCTCCCAGGAAGCATGGGGGCCGCCTGAGAAAGAGGGCAGGGAAGGAGTGCCAAGCGGGAAGTGGGCTGTGTGTCATCGCTGGCCAGAGACAGCTCCCGTGGGAACTGTGGTAGACGACTGGAACTTTACAATTGATTCACTCCT
Source organism: Papio anubis (assembly GCF_008728515.1). NCBI lineage: Eukaryota > Metazoa > Chordata > Mammalia > Primates > Cercopithecidae > Papio > Papio anubis. Next base: position 155,631,084 of record NC_044976.1, on the reverse strand, counting down.
TCTTTTCATCATTCACGAATACTCATTAAGCCCTTCCATGATCTAGGTCCTGGGAATATAGCAGTGAACCCAACAGACAAAGCCTTGTCCTCACAGAGCTTACCTTCTAGAATGAAAAAAGAAACACACAAACACACAAAATGTCAGATGGTGGGATGTGCTATGGGGAAATAAAGCAAGCATTCTCTACCCTACACTTCCTTGTAAGAGGTGAGAGTGGGTTGCTAGTTTGTATCAGGTGTTCAGGGAAGGTCTCACTGACATCTGACCTAAAAGAAAGGTAAGAATGTGACACCTGATGATAAATAGGGAAAGAGTATTTCAGACAGGAGGAAAGGCAGTGCAAAGGCCCTGAGGTAGACGGGTACCTGGCATGGTCAAAGAAAAGCGAGGAGGTGAATGTGTCTGGAGTGGAGCTGGGGGATCGCAGGGGTCAGAGCAACGATGTGGAGGGAGTCAAGGTTCTTCACTATTAGGAGGGGGCTTGGAAAATGGAAAGTTTCCAGCATGGCTTGTGTTTTGAAAAGATTTTTCTGTATTGAGCCAGACTGTAGGGGCGAGAGCAGAAGTAGAGAAGGTAGTAATGCAGGAATGCCCAGTGGTTAAACCCTCAAAACAAAAGGACTTGCATGCTTCTCTGGAGACAGCTAGAAGGCAGGACACCAGGCAGAAGAGAGAAATCCATATTGAGGTCAGTCTCTGGATGGCAGAGACCCCACAGACTGGACCAATGGTGGCAGTGGGAAAGGTGCCTGGGGAGGTTGGTCAAAGATTAACAAGGCCAGAAGCCTTCTACCTTGAGTCTTGCTCTGGCAACCCCACCTCTTCTTTCATCTTCTTCCACCTAGGGAGAAGTCTAATGGGCTTGATAGTTAGAGGTGGTGAGAGGATAGGGACAGGCAAGTCCTGCCTGTGGGACAACAGGGATCCGGGACTCAACAAGTCTTAGGCCTCTCGCCAGGACCAGCATGTTGGGAACACGCCTCTCCATCCACATCTGGTCTCAGAATGGGCAGCTGCTTGCCCTGTACCCTCAGCTTGGCCTGGTCTTGGTGATAGGGTGGGGAGCATGGGACATTGCACAGAAGGGGTGCAGAAGGCAGTGGGGACCCAACCATCGGTGTTTTGGTTTTTTAGTGGCCTGTATCTGCTTTAGCCAGGACTGGGCTTGGCCCCAGGACTAAAGGGACCAAAAAGAAGAACCACCGTTTAGACTGCCACGACACACAGGGCCCTGGAAGACTGCTGGCTGGATATGTTCAGCACCTTTGGTCCCTCCAAAGGGATTTCTGAAGATTCTCATTCAAATCAGTCCCTGAGTTTGGGAATCAGTGACTGGAGACAGTGTTTCCCAGCATATTCCATGGAGAATCCATCCAGAGCCCTGGTCTTTAGAGGCATATGCCTCTGGTTCTACCACTCTCTACAATCTTGTTGCTCTTATCTGCAAATCTCTTATCTGCTAACTAGATATTCCCCTAATTTATAGGGGTGTCTACTTAAAATTATTGATATCTGTAAATTTTAAAAAAGGAGAACTTTCTTTCTTGTAAAGGGTTACAACCTGGGCCGGGCGCAGTGGCTCATGCCTGTAATCCCAGCATTTTGGGAGGCCGAGGTGGACGGATCACTTGAGGCCAGGAGTTTGCGACCAGCCTGACCAACATGATGAAACCCTGTCTCTACTAAAAATACAAAAATAAGCCGGGCATGGTGGCATGCTCCTGTAACCCCAGCTACTTGGGAGGCTGAGAAAGGGGAATCGCTTGAACCTGGGAGGTCAAGGTTACAGTGAGCCAAGATTGCACCACTGCACTCCAGCCTGGGTAACAAGAGCCAGACTCTATCTCAAAAAAAAAAAGGGTTACAACCTACAGACAGGGAAGTGAAGCCTCTGGCTGAAACTGAAAGCAGACACTTCAGAGACAGAAGGAAGAGGCTGAGATTTATGCCTAGTGAGATTGGCTGTACATACATATTCAGTAGGTTATAGGACAATCTTATAAATATTTATGAGGGGGCCTAATGCATGTGTAGTGGATAAACATATATGTTACATAGGACCCATATTTGTAGAGACAGTGTTAAAATACAGTAAATTTAGGCGCTGTATGTCAAAAGGTGTAACATAAGGCACAAAGCCATTTTGCGCTTAATCTCTGTAAACCAGTCAGAGCCAGTCAGTGGTTGGCGGTCAGTTATCAGGACAGGATGGAATTCTTTGTCAGGCCGCTCAGTTTTCATGGTGAACCCGTGATAAGGGAGTGGAGTCTGGCCATGGTGTCAGGTGATCTGCTGAAGTCCATGGAAGGATCTTCCAGTCTTTGTTTTTCAGGTGTTGGTTTCTGTTTATCTCTTAGAAAGCCTGGTAACAACAAAAAGAGAGGGTAGTGGCCGGGCGTGGTGGCTCAAGCCTGTAATCCCAGCACTTTGGGAGGCCAAGACGGTCGGATCACGAGGTCAGGAGATCGAGACCATCCTGGCCAACACAGTGAAACCCCGTCTCTACTAAAAAATACAAAAAACTAGCCGGGCGAGGTGGCGGGCGCCTGTAGTCCCAGCTACTCCGGAGGCTGAGGCAGGAGAATGGCATAAGCCTGCGAGGCGGAGCTTGCAGTGAGCCGAGATCCGGCTACTGCACTCCAGCCTGGGCGACAGAGCGAGACTCCGTCTCAAAAAAAAAAAAAAAAAAAAAAGAGGGGCTACTGAGGCTTGTCTAACCTCCTATTTCATCAAAGCCAGGGAAACTTAAAGTTTTTCTGGGGAATCTGGGCCAAGAGGGATCCATTCAGTCTGTCAGAGGCATCAGATTTTATTCTGGTTCCACAGGGGACTCTAGAACATGATTCCTGGTCTCTCTACGCTAATCCTGTCTTCATCCAAGAAGATTTTAGTGGCAATGTAGATAGTTCTTTCTAGCTCTGAGCTCAAAGTTTCCCAAAGCGTATTTTTCTAGTTATGAGAGACGTTATGAGATATATTAATGGGGGTAGGGATAGAGAGATTAAATGAGACCTATGATCAAATAAGTTTAGGAAATGATGAATAAGCAAAGGATAATGTAGAAGAAGAAATTTTCATTTAAAACCAAAGCTGATGATGTGGATTCCTAATAAGATAAGTGAGCAGCAACCTGGAGGGGGCCTCAGGTGGGGAGAGCAATTGTTCTGCCGGACAGCTAATCACTGACAACCCACTGGCACGACATCCTGTTCCCAAATACCTCGCGCTACACATAGCCCCAACAGCACGACCTCATTCTGCACATAGCCCCTCCAGTACAACCCTAGAAAACCTCCCTCCAGTCCCTGCCTCTTTGCGGACAGCCCCTTCTCTGCTGTGCTGCCCGTTGCCTCCTTGCAACATATTCTCCCTGTAATGGGCTTGCTTTCTTTAACTCACTACTGTCTTGGTAAATTCTTTTACCATCTGTGACGCCACCCCCAGCCAGTTGCACCTGCAACAGATGACAGCTACTTTTGTCTTCTAAGGAGGGTGGAATGGTTCACATCGATAAGAAAATACGTACTCCGTGGTTCCATTCCACTTACGGGGACTGGAGAGGGGAGGAGAAGGTAGAAAGGAAACTAACATTTCTGTGCTTCTGCACCTTTTCTGTTTTGATAACCTGCAAGTGCAGGGCAGACAGCCCATGTGACCTGATTGCCTAGGACTTTTCTGCTGTACACCTGTCGGCCAGCGAAGTTATTACTAGGCCCACTTTCACTCTCAAAAGTGTCATAGTTTGGACGACGAATTATATGGCTACCTGTTAACAAGGCTTTGAAAATGTAAAAGTAGTTTCAAGACCAAATAAGGAGAGGAAAGCAAAGTTGTTTTGTACAATAAAGTGAGAAGAGTTGAGTTGGGGTGAGGTGGAGGGGGTGAGGGAAATAAAAGGAAAGTTTTGAGGGCGAAAAGGGGCTAAAATCATGGCGATGTAAAAGGCTTTCACCACCACAAACCTCAGTAAAGCCACTGAACACAGACATGCCTTATAGGGTATTTTGGGGAAGGGAAATTCATGAAGAGGGGACTGAAATCCACAACTCTATCAGCATAGAGCAGAAATAAGGCAGAAGTGGCAAGAGGTGCACTATGAATGAGCTGGAGAATTTAAGGGGAAGCTGAACTCAGAGTTGAAGTGACCTTGAGAAGATACACCCTCTGGAAATTCTCACAATCTCAGGGTGGGTCCCAGAGTATTTAAAGATGCCACAGTTCAAGGGATTGAGCCAATTATATGTAAACCTTAATGGATAGGTTGACCTCGGCGTAAAACTTGGTGGAAATTTTAAACAGGTTTCTTTATTTCAGCACTTCTCAAAGCGTTCATTGTATGAGGTACTTTGTGAATGTCCATATAGTATTTTTCGAATTCCCTTTTATTTCCCCAGGGGGCATCCCATAGGACAAGAAGTATTCTTTGTGACACCCCTGTGGGAAGAACTGGTTTAAAGGGGTGCCTGTCTGGGCAACACTGTCCCATGGAGGCCCCCATGACCAAACTAACTCTGCTTCTATCCAGAAAGGGTGCAGAGCAGCCACTAGACTTTTATGTGGCAAATAGGATGGTTATGCCCAGCCTGAAGCCAGGATGCGCTTTCTGACTGCCTTGATTTGTGTTCAACAGCTCCAAATGCTTAATGAGGTAGCAAGACACGTCTCTCTTGGGCAGTACTTCCCACCTGGGGGTAAGTTTGCCACCCTTACCCCCATCCCAGTGAATATTTGCAATTCCTAAAGGTGTGTTTTGATTGTCACACCTGGGTGGGGAACATGCTACTGGCATCTAATGCATAGAGGGCAGTAATGCTGCTAAATATCTTTCAACGCACAGGACAGAGCCCCACAAAAAAGCGTTATCCAGCCCCAAATGTCCATCACACTGCTGCTGAGAAAACCTACCGCAGGATCTTCCTGGGCTTCATAGGTAAGCTTGCCTTTGTTCTGGCTTCTGTAGATATCTAAAATAAAGATACTGCCCAGGCCCTCAATGTCCCAAGCCAGGGCTCAAGGCAATTCCAATAACAGTAGAATGAACACTAAACATTGATTTCAAAATCTCAGCAACTAGAAGAGTGACCAACCCTCCTGGTTGACCTGGGACCATCCTAGTTTTAGCATTGAAAGTTTCAGGTTCCAGGAAAGCCCTCAGGCCTGGGCTGCTGGTCACCCTAGCAGTTGAGGGACTCTTCACTACAGAATTAGTCTTTGTGGGTTTTGGGCAAGCAACTGCCCTTCTCAGTTAGGATGGGGGAATTCTGGACATTTCCAACTAAAGCCAGGGGGTCAGGGGAATGATAAACTTCTCGGTCTTAAGCATTGAGAGAAATTCTACCAGCTCACCCTCAGTAGAAGGGTCCATACCCCTGCCCGTCACCCACCTGGCAGGGAGAACTGCCTTTCTCTCCTGCCATCCCCCTATATACACACTTCTCTCAGAGGAGCTGCTGAGTGCATTTTGCAGAATGAGAAAACCAAGTGCTGCTTTTCCAGAAGATTCTCAGGAAATTCTGTTCAGTAGGCAGAAGCACTGCTAGACATTTGGCTACATGACTGTTGTTATCTCTCCTGGGAAAGCATAATTCTGGAAAGCTCTGAACATCCCCAAAGAAAAAAAATACATCTATGTTTTAACAAAGGCAGGGACTTGGAACATGAAATGCTTTGCACAGTCCTGAGAGAAATCACCCATATATCTGGAAATGAGGCTCGCTTGCTCTCTTAATGTTTCTACTGTACTGGGGAATAGGAGAAGCCAGCTTCTCGTGTCCACTGAGGAGGAGTATTTTATCACTGAAATTTAGAATTGCTGGTGCCTGGTGATCATAAAAAGCAGACTGCCTTTAGTTGGCTTTATTATTTTTAAGTCCTCCATAGACAATGCGCCCCTTGAATGCCAGATTGCCCTCCCCACCACTGGTTCACCCCTGTCCTATCAGCCATCAGTCTTGGCCCAACTGTGTACCACACTTGGCAAGGTAACTAATTTCTGTGAGTCCAGGCTTTCTCACCTGTAAAATGGAAATAATAATGACATTGATAGGTACTGGCTGATTTTATTAGTCAGGGTTCTCTAGCGGGACAGAACTAATAAGATAGACGTATATATAAAGGGGAGTTTATTAAGGTGTATTGGCTCACACCATCACAAGGTGAAGTTTCACTATGGAACAAGGAAGCCAGTCGGAGTCCCAAAACCTCATAAGCAGGGAAGCTGACAGTGCAGCCTTCAGTCTGTGGTTGAAGGTCCAAGAGCCCCTGGCACACCACTGGTACAAGTCCAAGAGTCCAGAAGTTGAAGAACTTGGAGTCTGATACTCAAGGGCAGGAAGAATCCAGCACGAGAGAAAGATGAAGGCCGGAAGACTCAGGACAGTCTAGTCCTTCACGGTTCCTCTGCCTGCTTTTATCCTAGCCATGCTGGCAGCAGATTAGCTGGTGTCTACTCAGATTGAGGGTGAGTCTGCCTCTCCCAGTCCACTGGCTCAAATGTTAATCTCCTTTGGCAACATCCTCACAGACATACCCAGGAACAATACTTTGTGTCCTTCAATCCAATCAAATTGACACTCAATATTAGCCATCATACTGATGATATTATATGATAATATTCTGTAAACTATAAGATGCTGTCAAAAATGCCAAAAAAAAAAAAAAAAAGGAAAAAAAAAAGGCGTTGAGCAGTGAGTCACATTTGTCATCCCAACGCTTTGGAAGGGCAAGGTGAGAGGATCACTTAAGGCCAGGAGTTCAAGACCAGTCTGGGCAACATGGCGAGACCACGTCTCTACAAAAAAATAATAAGTAGCCAGGCCTGGTGGTGCATGCCTGTGGTCCTAGCTACTAGGGAAGCTGAGGCAGGAGGATCCCTTGAGCCCAGGAGGCCGAGACTGCAGTGAGCTATGATCATGCCACTGCGCTCCAGCCTCGGGAACAAAGTGGGACGCCCCCTGACCGCCAACTCAAAAAAAAAAAAAAAAAAAGAAAGAAAAGAAAAGAAAAAGAAAAAAGTGTAAAAAATGAGCAACTTGTTAAATTGATTATAACTGCTTATGTTATAAAGGATTATTTCCCATTGGTCAATTGAACTAAATCAGTTGCCATTTTGCCATCATTAGATGGAAGAAGCCATTATGAGTTAATACCTTTTTCTTTTTTTAGAACCTGTCTCAGGTACCATTTAGCAACAGATCCTCATAAACAGGAACTCAACAAATAAATATTTCATGCTGTACTTAATTTTTCATTTCTTTAAGGAGCTGATGATCTAGGTGGGAATTTAAAACTGGCACAAAACAGTGGAAGAAAATCTAGCCCAGAAGCAGGAAAGGACAAATTCAATGTACAAAGGTCCAAACATACAAAACTGATGAATGTAGAAAAATGGCCCATATTCCAAGAAGATTTTTGTTTTTACAAGAGAATGGGCTGGGCGCAGTGGCTCACGCCTCTAATCCCAGCACTTTAGGAGGCCGAGGCGACTCGATCACAAGTTCAGGAGATCGAGAGCATCCTGGCTAACACGGTGAAACCCTGTCTCTACTAAAAATACAAAAAATTAGCCAGACGTGGTAGTAAGAGCCTGTAATCTCAGCTACTAGGGAGGCTGAAGCAGGAGAATAGCTTGAACCCGGGAGGCAGAGGTTGCAGTGAGCCAAGATCGCGCCACTGCACTCCAGCCTGGGCAACACAGTGGGACTCCGTCTCAAAAACAAGACAAAACAAAAAAACAGGATGTATTTCAGGCTTTGTAAAAATACCATACTCCCCTAATATACTCTGAAAATATGTTTCTGGGCATAGATATTAAAAAGTCAATTTACTGAATTTCAACATGTCCCCTGGAAACACCACAACTGGAGGCGGTCTTGACTGCCCAAGGAAAGTAGGGTGACAACCAGAAGCCCTAACATTTCATGAATGCTCCTCATGGCTCAGCATCTGTATTCAGCATTTGTATACACCCACTGCATTCCTCCTGTGTCTTTTTCTTTTTTTTTTTTTTTTTGAGGCAGGGTCTCGCTCTGTCACCCAGGCTGGAGTGCAGTGGTGTGATCACAGCTCACGGCAACCTCAACTTTCTGGGCTCAAGCAATGCCCCCCACCATGCCTCAACCCCCCAAGTAGCTGGGGCTATAAGCGTGCTCTACCACGGGCAGCTAATTTTTGTATTTTTGGTAGAGACAGAGTTTCGCCATATTCCCCAGGCTGGTCACAAACTCCTGGATTCAAGCAATCCACCTGCCTTAGCCTCCCAAAGTGCTGAGATTACAGGCATGAGCCACCATGCCTGGCTCCTTCTGTGTCTTTACCAGGCCTTTAGGATCTCCTTGGCAGGCTCCACCTGTCTCTCTGATGTGGGAGCGCCTCAGGGGTCTATCCTGGCCCTTTGCCCTCTCACTCTACTCCCAAGGCTTCAAATGCCATCTGCTTGCTGATGCCACTAAAATCTACATTGCCAGCAGCAGACTGGTGCATACATCTGTTTCCTGGACCTTGTATTTTGGGCATATCATAGCAACAATCATGGTGATGATGATAAAGACTTGTATAGTCTTTAAGTGGGCCAGATACATTGAAAGCATTTCACATATATTAACTCACAATTCTCATGACAGCACTTCAGAAAGCTATTATTATTATTATTATTATCATCTCTAAGAAGTGGAGTCACAGACAGCTTAGGTAACTTCTCCAAGATCACACAGCAATCAATAAGGTGGAAGAGCCTGTTGGGCTTTGGAGTATGAGTTTTTGTCACTATGCATACTGGGCCCCGTGTTCTCAAACTCAACACATCTGAAATGAAAGTATCCCGCTGCTCCTCCATGAATCCCTGTCTCGCCACCACCCACCCACTTGCCCAAGCTGGAAATCTGAGTCGCCCTGGAATTCTCTCCCTGCCGTCTCCATTCAAAGAAGTTCAATCACCAAATTCTATAGTTTCTACCACCTACATATTTAAAACATCTGTTTAACAGCCTGTTTATCTCCTCCAGTCTATTCTCCACATTGCAACCAGAGGGTTCCTCTAAAAAGAACTTGATCTTGCCTCCTTTTGACTGACCAACTAGCTACCATTGTCTGTTGGTTAAATCCAAACTCCTTAACACAGCCTACAAGGGCCTCCGTAGTCCGGCCCATTCCCACCTCTGCAGCTTCGTCATTCCTCACTGCCTCTTACCTGCTCCCCTCTATCTTGGCTGGCTCTCAGTTTTTCAAATGCACTGGGCACTTTCTCTCTCATGGGACTTTATGCCCTTTCCTCTGCCCAGAATCCTCCCTCCACTCCCTAGATCAGAGCTGGGACCTTCTCTGACCAGACTGTGATAGGACCTCCTGCTGTATGTTCCTTGTCTCCTTTTAACTTTCCCTAATACAAAATTCATCACACTTCAGTGCAATGTTTTATCTAAAGTCCATGTTTCCAGTTGCCTGAGGATAGGGACAGTGTCTATCTTCTTCAACTCTGTATCCCAAGTGCTTAGCACAGAGCCACATGTATAATGAACTATCAAGAAATATCTGTGGAATGAATGAATGAATGGATGAATGAATGAATGAACGTCAGAGTCACTTGGAGGGATGGCATACTGGCCATAGTAGCAAAGCAAATGTTTTATATGATTCTTTTTAATATCAGCCTTATGAGATAGAATTCACCTACCATACAATTCACCAATTAAAAGTGCACAATTCCATGGTTTTTAGTGTATTCACAGAGTTATGCAACTACCCATTGTTGTACGCCACAATCAATTTCAGGCCATTTCCATCACTTTCAAAGGAAACCCTGCACTCAGGAGTCATCCCCCATTTCCTTTATATTATTACAGGTTGGGTACTTCTACTCTGAAAATCTGAAATCTGAAATGTTCCAAAAGCTGGAACTTTTTGAGTGCCAACATGATGCTGTAAGCAGAAAACTTCAATTTGACCTCATGTGACAGGTCTCAGTCAAAATGTAGGCACAGAACACACAGTTTATTCAACATTCCCAAAGGAAAAAGACCTTCTTAGCCCCCTCAGCGGTGGTGTATTTTTTCTGCACATGACCAGGTTCCCTTCACACAGGCACACCCACAAAGGGTAATAACAGGGTCAGATATGCCAACAGCCTGTTCCCACAATGCCCTATGGGGGGCCAAAATTATGTGCATTACTCACTGTGTGGTTTTTTTTTTTTTTTTTTTTTGCTCATTCTCTGCCTGTGGTGTAAACATATTGTTGAAAATGTCCAGAAGGCCTGCAGATATCTCTACGGGTAACAGTGATAAGAAAAAGAGCAAGCATTCATGCTTATCTATAGCACAGAACATCAAGCTGCTGAAGAAACCGGACAGCAGTGTAAGTGTGTAGCGTCTTGCTGGAGAGTATGGTGTTGGAATGGCCAACATATATGACATGAAGAAACAAGAATAAACTGTCAGAGTCCTGTGCTGAAAGTGATGAACAGAAGTTAATGAAAAACAGAAAAACACTGCATAAAGCTAAAAATGAAGACCTCAATCGTGTATGAAAAGAGTGAATCATCAGCAGTGGACATATGCCATTAATGGTATGCTGACCATGAAACAAGCACAGATCTATTGTGATGGACTGAAAATTGAAGAGACCTGTGAAAATTCAACAGGCTGGTGGCAAAAATTTAAGTAAAGATACAGCATTAAATTTTTAAACAATTGTGGTGACAAAGCATCTGTTGGTTATAAAGCAGCAGAGAAATTCATTGATGAGTTTGCCAAGGTCATGGCTGATGAAATCTGATGCCAGAACAAGTCTTTTTTTTGTTTTGTTTTTTGAGACAGAGTCTTGCTCTGTCGTCCAGGCAGGAGATCTCTGCTCACTGCAACCTCCACCTCCTGGGTTCAAGCAATTCTCCTGCCTCAGCCTCCCAGTAGCTGGGATTACAGGTGCCCACCACTACGCCTGGCTAACATTTTTGTACTTTTAGTAGAGACAGGGTTTCATCATGTTGGCCAGACTGGTTTGGACTCCTGACCTCAAGTGATCCACCCGCCTCGGCCTCCCAAAGTGCTAGGATTACAGGCATGAGCCACCGTGCACGGCCAGAACAAGTCTTTAATGCTGACGAAAAATCACTGTCTTAGCATTATTGCCCTAGAAAGACACTGACTACAGCTGATGAGACAGTACTTATAGGAATTAAGGATCCAAGGAGAGGATAACTGTGCTTAGATGTGCTAATGCAACAGGCGTGCATAAGTGTACACTTGCTGCGAGAGGCAAAAGCTTGTTGTTTTCTATAAGTGAATTTCTTACCAGTCCATTATTATGCTAACAGAAAAACATGGATCACGAGGGAGTCTTTTTTTTTTTTTTTTTTAAATGAGACAGGGTTTTGCTCTGTCACCCAGGTTGCAGTGCTGTGGCATGATCACAGCTCACTGCAGCCTCGAACTCCTGGGGTCAAGCCATCCTCTCGCCTCAGCTTCCCAAGTAGTTAGGACTACAGGCATGCACAGGCATGTGCCACCACCCTCGGCTAATTTTTGTATGTTTTTGTAAAGATGGGGTTTTGCCATGTTGCCCAGGTTGGTCTCAAACTCCTGGGCTCAAGCGATCCACCCTACTTGATCTCCCAAAGTGCTGGGATTAAAGGCATGAGCCACTGCACCCAGCCCAGGTACATCTTTTATCTTGGTTTCGTAAACCTTTTGTACCAGAGGTTCACGCCAACTGCAGGGAAGTTGGACTGGATGACAACTGCAAGATTTTGTTATTCTTTGACAACTGTTCTGCTCATCTTCCAGCTGAAATTCTCATCAAAAATGTTTATGCCATGTACTTCCCCCAAATGTGACTTCATTAATTCAGCCACATGACCAGCATATCCTTAGACCAGGAAAGAATAAATATAAAAACATTTTTCTTGAACAGCATCCTGGAAGCAGTGAACAGAGGTGTGGGTGTGGAAGGTTTTCAAAAGGAATTTAGCTGAAGGATGGCTTATATGGACTACGTTTTTCTTACACCTCATTATAAGAATTTTTGATGAGATCATTTCCAGCATCCTTTCTGCTCTAAAATCTCATGGTTTTGTGTATTACATGTCATCCACAATTCTGCTTTAAATAGCAAAGTCAGAATTATTGAAGTCTGTGTCTTATTCTCTGTATCCCCACGAGCCCCGATTGTGCCTATACCTAGTATGTGCTCAATACATGTTTGTGGCATGGATAAATGAGTGAATTAAGGTGCTGTGTTACATATGCATGGTGTATACATGCATCGTGTCCAGTCCCTACTACATGCAAACATTTGCCGATGATGAGAGGTTGTTGCCAGGGCTTGGAAAACAACGACACAAAAACACAGCTGTGTGTGCCTGGCATGAACTCTGGCCTGCAACTATGTTCAGTGAGGATGATGAACAGGCGATGACTTGGAAGGATTCCTTATGTCAACTGAAAAAAAAAAAAGATGTCTAAGCTCTTTACATATGCAAAATATATACCTTCAGAGTCTGCAAGTAAGCAGGAAGAAGTGTATGTCAAAGAACTTTTTAACATTCATGGGTCTACGGTTGTTCATTCATTGACCAATGGTGAAGTAGCTGAAATGGTTCTGATTCAAGGTGATTGTGATAATAGTGACCATCAAGTGACATTAATACTGCAGAAAAAGTGCGTATAAAGAACACGGTGAGGCTGGGTGCGGTGGCTCACATCTGTAATCCCAGAACTTTGGGATGGGAAGGAGGGAGGATGGCTTCAGGGTAGGAGGTCGAGACCAGCTTGGTTAACATAGTAAGACCTTGTCTCTATAAAAAAATTCAGAAGTTAGCAGGGCATGGTGGTGAGTGCCTGTAGGCCTAGCCACATGAGGCAGGAAGATTGCTTGAGCCTGGGAACTTGAGGCTACAACATCGTAAGTGGAGACTGAAAGCCTGGGGATGCTTGTTGCTGCTGTTGTCTAACAGCTGGTACACGTATTATAGGGATGCTACGTAGTTGCTTAGTTACCCTGAACACATTGTTTTTTCACTGTATTAAGGGCACATTATATTTTTTTCTGTTAAGTACTTATGTGTGAATAAGTGGAAGAAAATCATTGCTTATCAGTAGCAAGTAAATTCAGAGCCATGATTGATGGTGATGCCAAATAGCCAGATTGGTCATATGGGTGCCGAGATAGTGACACCTTTGCTTTCTGAGGTTTTGCTGTACATAGACTTTGTTTCATGCACAAAATTATTCAAAATATTACATAAAATTACCTCCAGGCTATGTATATAAGGTGCATAAGAAACGTAAGTGAATTTCCTGTTTAGGCTTGGGTTCCATCCCCAAGATATCTCATTATGTATATGAAAATATTCCAAAATTCAACCCTCCCCCGCCAACCAAATCTGAAATATTTCTGGTCATAAGCATCTTGGGTAAGGGATAGTTAACCCATATTTAAAGTTACGTAACAGGCTGGGTGCAGTGGCTCATGTCTGTAATCCCAGCATTTTGGCAGGCCGAGACAGGAGGATCCCTTGAACCTAGGACTTTGAGACCAGCTTAGGCAACATAGTGAGACCCTGTAGCTACAAAATATTTTTAAAATGTTTTTAAACATTAAAAATTAGCCAAGCTTGGTGGCTTGGGCCTATAGTCCCAGCTACTCAGGAGGCTGAGACAGGAGGATGGCTTGAGCCCAGGAGGTTGAAGCTGCAGTGAGCCATGATCATGCAACTGCACTCCAGTCTGGGCAACAGAGTGAAACCCTGTCTCCAAAAAAAATAAAAAATAAAATAAAGCTATATAATGAAGCCTGATATTTGTAGTGTTTTCTAGTTAACAGAGTACTTCATATGAGTTCTTTGAATCTTAACTCTGTAAGGTGGACATTTTAATGCACCTGTCATTAGGGTTAAACTTCAGTGTATAGAGTGAGGCCTTCAATCAATGAAAAGTTTATTCTGAAAGGCAGGGGAAGGGTGGTAGAGGTGCCTGGGGGGCAGGAAGCGACTGTCTATAGAATGCTGTCCTAAAGACACACATGAAGCCATGCCGTCATTCTGTCTAGACCTGCTGGACTGCACCCTAAGCCATGACATGTTGACTGTGCAAAAAGCCAAATAGCTGGGGGGATGCAGAAGGTAGACAAATATTGCATAAAGCAAATGGCTTTTGAAGTAGTAATAACAATAATAAACTATCTGAATTCAAATCCTGATTCTGCTACTTGCACAACTCTGTGACATTGAGCAAGTTAACCTCCCCAGTCTTGAGTTTCTTCATCTTAAAATAGTGTTCATGATATATTCCTTGTGAGGTTGTTCTGAGGATTAAAGAAGTATATATAGAGCAGCTGATATAGTGGCTGGTGCTGAAAAATAGTAAAATAGTAAAATATTTTATTGCAAATAATAGATTTTTAAAAATACATTTAAAAACTGGTGGAGATATAATTACTGAAAAACGATAATTCATTGCTATCTAGGTTGCAGTGAAATAGATACACTCAAATGCTGCTAGTGGTGTAGTAAAACGGACTTGAAATGAAAGCAGAAGGTCAATATGATGCAAGAGTAAAGATGTTTCCTTTAACTTCAATATCTGCTCCTGGAACTTTAAGGAAATAATCTAAAATAAACCAGAAAAGTAGTATGTACTAAGGTATCCATCACAGTGTAGTTAACAATAGTAAAACCCTGGGAATGACTGAATGATGACCCAAAGGAATGGTTAGGAATTTAAGGTTATATCAGCAAGGAATTTTTTTTTTTTTTTTTTTTTTAGATGGAGTCTCTCTCTATCGCCCAGGTTGGAGTGCAGTGGTGCAATCTCGGCTCACTGCAACCTCCGCCTCCTAGGTTCAAGCGATTCTCCTGCCTCAGCCTCCTAAGTAGCTGGGATTACAGGCGTGACTACCATGCCCGGCTAATTTTTGAATTTTTAGTAGAGACGGGGTTTCACCATGTTGGTCATGCTGTTCTCAAACTCCTGACCTCGTGATCTGCCTCCTTGGCCTCCCAAAGTGCTGGGATTACAGGCCTGAGCCTCCACGCTCCGCCAGCAAGGCGCAATATTTAGCAGCCATTACAAGTACTATGAAAACTGTTTGGATGCAGAGGCACCCACATTTGCAAACATCCTGAAAGCCTGGTAGAGTGTGAAGACAGAAAAGAAAGCAAAGTAGCAGAAATACAGTGGAAAGGGCACACGACTATCAGAGGGGACAAGCCTTATAGACCTTGTTCAGGACCATGGGTTTTATACTAATTGCAAAAGGAAGCCACTGGAGAATTCTGAGCAGAGGGTGACATAACCAGAATGGTGGGTTTTAAATGATCCTTCCTTATAATGTGGAAATCTATTCTTTTAAATGCAAGTATGCAGACAAGGCGTTACACAAAAATGTATTAGGGTGATTGCATAGAGGGTAGCATTTTTTCTCCCTTGTCAAAAATTCCCCAATCCTATTTCTGACACCTCATATGAAAGCTGCACATGCAGTCTTATTATTATTTTGCAAGCCTGGGGCTTGGGCAAAAAAAGAAAAAAAAAATCCCCAATCCTGTTGACATAACATTCCCTACTTTAAAATAGAGAAAACAGTTATCCTACAGACAGCAGCTGTGTTTTCTGTGAAACATTGTGTCCCACAAATGTAGGAGACTATGCACAGAGTGGGGAGGCTTGGGAAGGAGGCTGTTATCTTTCGAAATGGGCTAGTGGGTGGGGTAGGAGGTGAAAGTGTGTTATCGACCTCCATCAGAAGTTCTTTTTCCAGTGGGTGATGAACCATCAAAAAGAGCTTCCTG
The DNA here is from genome assembly GCF_008728515.1 of Papio anubis. Taxonomy (NCBI): domain Eukaryota; kingdom Metazoa; phylum Chordata; class Mammalia; order Primates; family Cercopithecidae; genus Papio; species Papio anubis. The sequence continues at coordinate 155,615,300 of NC_044976.1, read as the reverse complement.
TTGATGTTACAGATGTTATAACTTCACTTATCACTGTTTGATCTCCCCTAGCACGTTACCCTCGGGGCAGGAGTCTGTCAGCTCGAAGCAGAGATACGGGGGCCACATGTCCCAGGGCTTGGCAGATGGAGCCCTGAACCCAGACCTCAGTAGGAAGCATCAGCGTGAATCCATTCCCAGTAGCCTCTGAGCAGGAGCAGGCAAAGTGCCTTCTTTTTGAAATAGGGCCTCACTGTGTTACCCAGGTTGGAGTGCAGTGGAGTGATCATGGCCCACTGCAATCTCTGCCTCTCAGGCTCAAACGATTTTTTCACCTCAGCTTCCCGAGTAGCTGGGACTACAGGCACATGCCACCACATCCAGCTAATTTATATATATATATATATACACACACACACACACACACACACACATATATATACACACACACACAATTTATATATATATACACACACACATATATAAAAAATACACACACACACACACACACACGCATATACACAACATAGCAAAATCTTGTCTCTATATGTATGTTGCCCAGGCTGGTCTCAAACTCCTGGGCTCAAGCCATCTGTCTGCCTTGGCCTTCCAAAATGCTGGAACTACAGGCTGAAGAGTCGTTTTGAGCAAATGATCTTCTCATCATCGGCAAGTGTTTGCATGTAGTAAGGACTGGACACGATGCAAGTATACACCATGCATATGTAACACAGCACCTTAAATCACTCATTTATCCATGCCACAAACATGTACCAAGCACATGCTAGGTACAGGCACAATCCCGGCTGGTGGGGAAACAGAGAATAAGGCACAGACTTCAATTATTCTGACTTTGCTATTTAAAGCAGAGCTGTGGATGACATGTAATACACAAAACCGTGAGACTTTAGAGCAGAAAGGATGCTGGAAATGATCCAATCCAAAATTCTTATAATGAGATATAAGAAAAATGTAGTCCAGAGAGGATAAATGCCTCAGAAGTTCAAGTCAGGTGGATTTTCTAATAAACTCTGATGTGTCTTATAAAGATGGAAGCATATTGCTGCAACGCAGTCCTAGCAAGAGTGTGCACAAAAGTGTAGCTTAAATAAAGGAATCATTATCTCTGACATGTGATAAAAATGCCCCATCACTGTCCTTAATCAAATGAGGATCTCTAAAATGACACTGAAATACGTCATGTTCAAAGATCTTTAACAACCCTATGATCTTGTGAATCTTGGAGTAGCATGATGGAAGGTTCTGGTCCGAGAGTGGTCCACACAGAGGCTAGAGCTGCATGCATGTTATGCAACATTGGGTGCTGCCATATCTACACTGGGTTCCTGTGAATGGATAATAGAAATAGCAAGTCAAGCATCTTGGCATCACCCCACAGTTAGCTGTAGCTAGAATGGATTACTTAGTGTCCATGGCTGAGTCAGGAGCAGAGCGAAGTATGTATTGACACTGGCAGGGCAAACCTAGAGCCAGTGGAGAGCCCAGTTAGGAAATCACTCCACATGGCTGCCAGTGTTCTTCTGCTTTCCTCAAATCATGAGTGATAAAGGGGCTTCATGTTTTTAACAGGAACTCTGCAAAGGGAAGCAAACTGCAGCTATAGATGTAATTCCACAGTGAGCTGTGATACATCAATGGGTCATAAAACACTGAAAGGGACTCAGCCCAAGGGGTGGCTTTCTGACTTACATTTAGAGAATAAAAATGTTAATAGTGGCCGGGCGCCGTGGCTCATGCCTGTAATCCCAGCACTTTGGGAGGCCGAGGCGGGTGGCTCATGATGTCAGGAGTTCGAGACCAGCCCCTGACCAGCGTGGCGAAACCCCGTCTCTACCACAAATACAAAAATTAGCCAGGCATGGTGGTGCGCACCTGTAATCTCAGCTGCTCAGGAGGCTGAGGCAGGAGAATTGCTTGAACCCAGGAGGCGGAGGTTGCAGTGAGCCGAGATCGCGCCATGGCACTCCAGCCTGGGCAACAGAGGGAGACTCCATCTCCAAAAAAAAAAAAAAAAAATGTTAATAGCTACCATCTGTTGTTCACTACAGAAAGGATATTCTGTTAAGTGCTTTGCCTACTTATTTATATTATTTAACCTTAAACAACCTTATGAGATTTAAAAAATATCAGGTATTTATTATTAACCCAATTTTACAGATGAAAAAACCGACAATCAGAGAGGTTAACTAACTTTTCCCATGTCACCCAGCTACCAAGTGGTGCAGCCAGGATTGAAACCTGATTATATCTAACTCAGAAGCTGTTACTCAAATTGCACCAGGCAATTTGTTCGCAGCAAGGGACTGACATCGTAGAGGCCTACAAGTCTGTTTTCTTTGTTTGTTTTATATCTGAGTCATTTTATCCTCCTCCCATTCTTCTTTCCTCTTAAGTTTCTATTTTGGGGTTTTAGAGCCCCCCCAAAGAGCCTGAAATCAGCCTTCCTTCCCTTCCTGTTGTTATCGTACAAACTGTAACAGCCATTTTTGGTTGGCCTCATTTGATGCTTAATGACAAAGAAGTTGTCCTCAAAAATTTATTCTTATCTATTGCCCTACTTCCCCTATTCACTTAATCTTTGACTACATCACATATAGATTCAGAGATGAGCTAGGTTGGAAGGGATCTTTGCTAATGTCTGAGACCTACTTCTTCATTTTATAGAGGAAGAACATGAGTCCCTTTAGGGGAAAGCAAATTGAGCTCATGTGACACATTGGTGCCAGAGCTGGGACTTGATCTCAGGCCTCTTAACTCCTCCTTTAGGGCCCTTTCCACTCTACCTGGCTGCGTGTGTATTTGCGGTATTTAAATGGTGCCCACAGGGAGAAAAAGAGATTACTAATCTCCATCTACACAAACTGTCTGTACCAGGGAGCTGGGCAGAGCATGGCCAAAAGAGACAGGCATCATCTCTCCCTTTACCCTGCTGTACTCAACGAGCGAGATTGCTATCTTCTGAGTGGCAGCGTCCCCGCCTTGTTGGAAATGTTGAAACACTTGTGACTGACCTCAGTGACACAGAAGTTTCTGGGTAGGGGCTGGACTCGGGTCGGGGAGATGTTTCCGTTAGGACATCGCTGAAACACAGACTAGGATCAGACTGAGCTCGTAGCCCTGGGGTAAGTACTGTCTGTGGAGACAGGATTTTAAATTAGTTTGCAATGTGCATTTGTTTGCGAACATGTGCGTGTCGAAGTTTTAGAGAGGATTCTCTGTTTATGGGCTGAGATTCCAGGGTGTGGAATTCAGCCTGCAACCAGCTTACAGCGAGCCTAAGATTACACTTTATGGACATGAATTTCTTGTGCCTGAGGCATCTGTCTGCACTAGCAGCAGCAGCCGTCGGGGATCTGGCCAGAAGGTACATGGACTTTGGGTCCAGCAAAAACCAGTTCCAAATCCTCACTCTGCTCACCTTTTGTGAGCCTCAGTTTCCAGCTTCCTCATCTGTAAAATGGGCATAAAACACCCACCTTACAGGGTTGCTACGTGGATTCAGACAATGTACATTTAGTGCTAGTACAGTGCTCCACCAATAGCAGCTGTGAAGTTTCCTTTTTAAGTCAAATGGGAACCAGATCTCAGAGACTATCTCCCCCATAAACATCCCATAGGAGTGTTTTCCCTGAGAAAACATTCTGAGCAGCAAAGGACTAGTATGTGTGGACGGAGGAGAGCCAGCCTGGGAGTTTTAAAATTTTATGAATGGAGGTCAGAGAATGTGCACCATCAAAGAAAAAGGCCATGTGAGCATCTGGACAAGGAAAAGCTAATAACAGCACAAAACAGAAACAGTTGACCCTTATATAGAGCTTACTATCTGCCAGGGACTGTTAAAAGAGTTTTACGCAGATTGGCCCATTTACTCCTCACAACCCTAAGGACGTGAGTGCTATTAAGAGCCTTAGTTTCCATTTGAAGAAACCAAGGCACCAAGGTGTTAAGGGACTTCACTGAATCAGTGAAAGAAAACTCTTCTGGAAAATTTCATTACAGAAGAGTTAGATCAGGCCTTTCTCCATCTCTCCAACCTGGGAGGGGCTCAGACAATGCGGTGCTGGGAAGCATGTATCAGGTACCCAAGGATGGGCTAATCCTTCTTCTTTTTCTGTGTGTTGACCTATTTTGTGAGCATTGGCAATTCTACCCAATTCAATGCCTTGAGTAGGATCTGTCACATAATTGGTGGAACCCAATGCAAAATGAAAATCTGGAGTCCCTTACTCAAAAATTATTATGAATTTAAAGATGACAGGCACAAAGCATTAGGCCAATCATGGGGTCCTTGTGAGCACAGGGCCCTACTCGTCTGCATGGGTTGCAAGCCCATGAAGCCAGCACTGGCCCTGAATTCTGACAAGGAGGCAGGAATGCTACTGGAAGTCTCTGTGGTCTCATGTAGCCCTCCTAATAATTCTGAGCTCCCCACCCTCCCTGGGTTGGAGAGATGGAGAAACACCTGGTCTAACTCTTCTGCGCTAAAGTTCTCCAGAAGAGTTTTCTTTCACCGATTCAGTCAAGTCCCTTAACACCTTGCTGCCTCAGTTTCTTCAACTGGAAAATAAGTCAAATAAAGAGACATTTGACTGCCCAATTGACAGAGGAGAAAAGTGAGACTCTGAGACATTAAGTGGCTCCCCCAAGGTTAAACAACATTTATTATATGCAAATTGACTTAATGGCAATGTGTACAGAGTGTTACACATTGAAATGCTTTTTCCACCCCTATCCCCTCCGTGTCTTTAAGTACTGTGCTATGAATTGTGGAGTGTAATATATGCAGTCTCAGCCAACAAGGTGCATAATCTGTAGAAGGTGCCTAGTTTTCCTAAAATTTAGTAGGCCAATCGATGAAACAGAATAATTTGACCCCTTCCAGTTCATCTGGAGTTTTGTGGGAACTAGCAAAATGAATCCGTGAATACTGCTTGAGTAGCTTGCAACCTTTTGTGTTCTTGCTGATTTAGTCTTGGAACGAAGTTGCATCCACATTGCATTCATCTCTAATAGTTTCCTGCAAAACTGCTTTCCCCAAAATTACTAATTAGAAACTGGATGACTTGCTTCCCTGCTAGAAATTGGCAGTGCTTGCACCTAGAAGTAAGTGTGACTGGAGATGTGGCTTATCTACTTGAGGCTCAAAGTTGCTCTTTCTCGTTAATTTGAATCTCACTTTTTAGTCCATTTTAGAAAAATTATAAAATAACAAAATGTCGCAACTAAATTGATTTAGCCCACCCCTCTCATTTTATAGACAGGGGAACTGAGGCTCAGGGAGAGGAAATAATGTGCCCAAGGAATGTATAAAGTTGTTGAGCTGGAATGTTCATCTAAGCTCTCATGCCATATTCCAGATGAGCCCTAGCCTCATAACCACCTGGGGTGAGGCCCCTGACATGGTGATCAGAGCCAAAGAGAATTCAGGCAAGATTTCTCTGATATGAGAATGAAGGTGATCCTGTAACCCTCTGTTGGCCTTTTCCCCATGATATTTGGCAGACTCCATCCCTCCCTTCCCTCAGCCTGGCATTTTGACCTTCTCTATTCCCTGGTGAGTGACTCATTGACAGTCATAGGAACAGGCATTGTTTAGGACCAGGGATGTCGCAGGACCTCGTGGTTTTGTATATTGTGTTGCTCCCACCTGAAAATCATGAGTGGGCCCAGTGTTCTTACAAGGCCTTATGGAAATGGGTGTGTTTATAAATTTAAGACAATTTTGAGTTGAATGTTCTGGTCCAAGGATCATCCCCTGGTACCCATATATGCCAGGCTCTCTACCGAGCATTTTCTTTTTTTTTTTTTCTTTTTGTGGAGAATGGGGTCTCACTGTGTTGCCCAGGTTTGTCTCAAGCTTCTGAGCTCAAGCCAACCTCCCACCCCTGCCTTTCTAATTGTGATTATGCGTGTGAGCCACCACGCCTGGCCAGCATTTTCAATACTGAATGCAATGTGGTGAAGGCTCTGGCCTCAAACCACCTGTGTCTGAATTCTGTCCCCTTCACGGGGGATTAGAAGCTGGTTTTCTCATATGTAAAATTGAGAGAACAATAGTATCTACCTCATAAGGTCGTTATTCTGAGGATTAAATAATTGATGCAAAATGTTTTTTATGATACCGGCATATACATGGTAAACACAAGACATGTTTGAGTTAAAAACATGAAACAGGCCAGGCACGGTGGCTTACATCTGTAATCCCAGCACTTTGGGAGGCTGAGACAGGAGGATTGCTTGAGCCCAGGAGTTTGAGACCAGCCTGGGCAACATGGCAAGATCCTGTCACTACGAAATTAAAAACTTAGCCAGGCATGGTGGTATGCACCTGTGGTCCCAACTACTCAGGAGGCTGAGGTGGGAGGATTGCTTGAACCCAGGAGGTTGAGGCCACAGTGACCCGTGCTTGCACCACTGGACACTCCAACCTGGGCAACAGAGCAAGACCTTGTCTCAAAAAAAAAAAAAAACCCCTAAAACAGGTGCCATCCCCATTTACAGATATAACCCCGAAGTTGGAAAAATAAAGCAACTCACAGCTAGGAAGGCCAGAACTGAGGTCCTAAACACAATCTATTTGGCCACTAAGTCTCTGCACCTGACCAGCTGCCTATACTCACTTGTGTGGTCGCTTTGCATTATACTCAGCTGTTTCCACATTATGCTATTTACGTGTGGTCAAATAGAAATCCAACTTTGTTAGAAGACAATCAATTCCACTAAAGCTGCCCCAAAGCCAGGGTTGGCAAGACACCTTTAGCTAGATTGCTTTTCTCCCCTCCTTCCATCCATCCATTGCCTGTCCTTCAAATAATTTCCTCTCAGTGACTCTTCCCTGAACATTCTACCGCTTGGGGATCTCTTTTTCCTCTGAACTATAATGCATTATTGATACCACTCCTTCTGACAATTCATTATTCTTCACCTGTGTCATCTCTTCCACTTTTTGACTTTTCACATATTAATGTCTCGATTTTCCAAGTACAAATGAGCTCTTGAAAGTGCAAATGGCCTTTTCTTCTTCGCGCCATCAAGAGTATTTCACACAGGACCATGTGCATGGACCACTTGATAAATATTTGATTGATTGAAATTCAGACATTCAGGTGATCATCTCAATGTTCTATTAACTCCTGGGCTCAAGTGATCCTCCCACCTCAGCCTCCCAAAGTGCTGGGATTACAGGTATGAGCCATCATGCCCGGCTTTATGTTCACGTTTTACAAAATTGTGATTATATCTTATGTAACTAAATACAACTGCATTGTACATTTTCATAGAACAGATTTCTTTCTCCAGATGAATTCTTCCTAAATGTAATTTTAAATGACCCCGTGGTCTTCCATTCAAAGCCTCAATCCTCATTTCTCCAGTTTTTGTTTTTTTCTTTAGATTGCTTCCCATTTTTCACTTTTATAATGACACTGTACAAGCTCTTTTGCATAACAGCTTTAGTCTGTTCTGGATTGTTTGCAAATTGTCTGCTCTACACTCTTTACCCATTTGTTATTTGGGGGTCCTAGTGTTTTTCTTAACAATTTATAAAAACCAAAGATGCAAAATCTTTAAAATTGTGGTTTGCCTTACTTGTTTCAGGTTTTTTTTTTTTTTCTGTTTGCCTTTAAATTTTGTTAACATGTGAAGTTCTAATAGTTTAGAGCCAAATCTATTTTTCATGTATTTCTTTGTGATTTCTTCCATTGCATATAAACTGAGAAAGTTTTCTCTCATCTGGGGATTTAATAAAGATTTTAAATATAGTAATATTCAATCCTAATTTCTTCTAATTTTAATGGCTTGATTTTAAAATATTTACCTCCTTAATCCGTTTGGAATTCATTTTGCTATCTAGGGTTTTGATCTAAGTTATTTTCTTTTTCCTTACAGGTAGCTAAACCATTGTCTTGGGGCCAATATTTGTTAAATAATGATTTCCTTTCCTCCACTTGCTTTGTGGACTACTCTTATAACATTTACTCTACACAGTAGCACATTTTTTCAAATCTACACTTCTCTTAAAAAGTGGTAGTCAGAAATCTACCTTACAACAATTTCTTTTCTTTTTTTTTTTTTTTTTTTTTGAGACGGAGTCTTGCTCTATCCCCTAGTCTGGAGTGCTGTGACACAAACTTGGCTCACTGCAATCTCCGTCTCCTAGGTTCAAGCGATGCTCCTGCCTCGGCCTCCAGAGTTGCTGGGATTACAGATGCCCACCACCTCACCCAGCTAATTTTTGTATTGTTTTAGTAGAGATGGGTCTCACCATATTGGTCAGGCTGGTCTCGAACTCTTGACCTCAGGTGATCCACCCTCCTCGGCCTCCCAAAGTTCTGAGATTACAGGTGTGAGCCACTGCACCCAGCCCACAATTCTTTTTCAAACGTTTCCGCTCTTTTTGGTTGTTCTTATGTTTTCCCAGATACATTTTAGAGTAAACTCAAGTTATAAAAAACTCACCATAATTTTTATTAGAATTGTATTGTCTATAAATTAACTTTAAAACTGATTTTTAAATGTTACAGCTTCTCAATCTGAAATAGCGTCTTTTTATGAGTTTAAGTCTTTTATGTCTCTCAATAAATTTTTATTTTCTTCAAAATAATTTTCTTATAATTAATATTATTTTTAGGTATTTCTATTGTTGTAGTTGCTAAATCTCAGGGTATTTTTCCCCGTTCTATTTTATGTCTGTTGCTAGTATAACAGTAAGAATAGCTGGTAATGTTAGAATATTTATTATATCTACAGGACTTTACTGAGCAATCTCATTAATTCCTCTAGTTTTGCAATGAATTCCTTTGGGATTTCTAGGTATAAAATCATATATTTTGCAAACAAGAATGAATTTGATTTCTCCTTGCCCAAAACTATACTTTCATTTTGTTAATGTAGCAGCTGACAGCTCAGGCTCCAGCACCTGCCTGCCTGAGCACAAAGGCTGATGAACTGTTTTTGTCATCTTGAGCATATTAGGTAGCCTTTCTGTGTCTTAAAAAATGTTAATTAAAAAATAATAATAGTATCTACCTCCTGGGGTGGTTGTGGGAATTGGATGAGTTAATGTATATAAAAGTGTCTGCCACATAAAACGTGCTCAATAAATATTCAATACCCTTATTATTATTAGAGATTGGAGGAACTTTCCATTTCCAGAAACTAGAACTTCTAGTACTCGTTTCAGATAAGGGTTGCAGCATACACCCTTGCTCTCAAATAGTTGCTAAAATAATTTACCATTTCGTCAGATACTGATTATTGGTGCAGTAATCAATACTGCACCAACTTATTATTCTTTATTATAGTAAGAAACAATCCTCATACTTTTATTAACTTCGAAAATCAATAATAAGTATTCAGTTTATCCAGCACATTTTGGCACTTTACCAAGATCATAATTTTAAAAATTTGATCTATCAATGTTGTATTTGTATTATATAAAAGACAGCTTCCTGACATGATTAGGATTTAGGATTTTGAGTCAGTTGGTTTAGGAAACATGAGTCTTCCAGCTGGCAAAGCGGCAAATTTTTTAATCTTCTTAAGCCTTAGTTTCCTCATCTATGAACTAGTGGTAATGTCTGTTTTTGTAGAGTGAGAGGATTAAAGCACACGGAAAACACTCAGTGTTAGTTTCCATCTTTGTTATAATCAATTTTCTCAACGTTCTGGGCTAACTTCTTGATATTACCATATATACCTCTGTATTCATAAATGAGATGGACCCCAAAGTTTCTGTCTTCCTGTGCCCTGTATTGGCTTGTGGAATAATAATTATGTGTTCCTTAAAAGTTTGAAACTCCTCATTTGTCAAACCATCTAGACAGGTTTTGAGGAAATAAGTCTGATAATGCTTCTAATTTCTTTCTCTTTCTTTCTTTCTTTCTTTCTTTCTTTCTTTCTTTCTTTCTTTCTTTTCTTTCTTTCTTTCTTTCTTTTTCTTTCTTCCTTCTTCCTTTTCTCTTTCTTTTTCTTTCTCTTTGCTGCTTTCTTTCTTTTCTTTTTTGATAGAGGTGGGGTCTTGCCTTGTGCCAAAATCTCAACACGGCTCAAGCTATTGTACCTCAGTCTCCCAAAGTGCTGGGATTACAAGTGTGAGCCACTGGGGCCAGTCAATGCTTTTAATTTCTAAATAATAATAGCTTGCATTCATTGGATGCTTATTACTATGTGCCAAAAGTTCTAATAACTATTTCACATAGCTCATCTAATTTCATCCTCAGAAGTAGTTGTCATTTATATTTGTCTTATCTAGTCCCACAATTAGTTATTGTTCCCATCTTATATATTAAAAGACTGAGGCTTTGAGAGGTTAAATAACGAGGCCAAGCTCATGCAGAGAATGAGCTGGGATTTGAACCCAAGCAGTTTGACTCCAGGTTCTTTGCCTTTAATGCCTAGATACCATGCTGCTTCCTAAACTTATTTTTTGTTATTTTGGTTTGGTTTTGGTCTAAGTTTTCCATGCCATATGGAATCAATTTTGTTAATATATATTTTTCTAGGAAACTATCCATTTTACTGAGATTTCATCAAAAAAATTTTGTAGTCTAACAATTTTTTAAAAATCTCTTCTTTTTTTGGTACCTCATTTTTGTTGAAAAATTTTAATCCCTTCTGTTTCTGAGATTAATAGTCCCTATACTATTAATTTGGTTTATTTGTGTTTCCTCCTTTTCTTCATTATTGGAAACTGCATATTAAACTGGGGGAGAAAGTCTAGCAATATGGAGGAGGCTGGATATTACAAAATGGAAATAAAGATTTTTTTCTTTTTAAAATTTCCATTTCCATCAGCTTTGCTTTCTTTTCACCTTACTTCACTCCAACCTTTAAAGAGCAGGATGCTCAGGGCTGAAAAGAGCCTTAGGAGTACTTTGCCAAGCTCCCTAATTCACCAGGGCCTAGAGGGGACGTCTCCCTGTCCAAAGTCACACTGTTAGCAAGTGACAGACCCAGGAGAAGGCAGGCCCTAGCTCCCTTCTTTCCCCTTCTTTTGTTCTCCCTTCTTTTTGTTCTCTTTCCCTTATACCTTAGCTAATGTTAAAAACAACAAATTAATGGAGACTGCAAAGAAAGTTTACAGCTACTTCATTTGAAAAGATGGATAAAGTCAGCTGACAATGTTGATTATAATTACTTTGATCCATATGATTTTTCTTTTCTTTTCTTTCTTTTTTCTTTTTTTTTTTTCAGACAGAGTCTCACTCTGTAGCTCAGGCTGGAATGCAGTGATGTGATCTTGGCTCACTGCAACCTCTGCCTCCCAGGTTCAAGCAATTCTCTGCCTCAGCCTCTCGAGTAGCTGGGATTACAGGCACCTGCCACCTTGCCTGGCTAATTTTTGTATTTTTAGTAGAGATGGGGTTTCACCATCTTAGCCAGGCTGGTCTTGAACACTTGACCTCGTGATCCCCCCGCTTCGGCCTCCCAGAGTGCTGGGATTACAGGTGTGTGCCACTGCGCCTGGCCTAATCCATATGATTTTTCATAGAAATCATCTTCTATTGTGATCTTGTTTTAAATCATTCTTTCTAGAATAAACCTATCCAAAGAAAGCATGGTGTCTGACAGGAAAGTGGGTGTCTTTTTATTCCCCCCAATGTTACGCTGCACCTGTTGGAAAGGCCATGAGAAAGCTCCTGTATCAGTGGAGGAGGGAAACTTAATAAAATGGAATCCAGCCTTAATACAAGTCTGAAGCAAACAGAATAAATGCTGTTAGCACTGGGACGAAGTGGGGTTTTTTTAGTGGTGGGAGGAGGGACAGGGTTTTACTCTGTCACCCAGGCTCTTCTCAAACTCCTGGTCTCAAGTGATCCTTCCATCTCACTCTCCCAAAGTGCTGGGATTACAAGCATGAGCCACCATGCCCAGCCTGAAGTTTGGTTTTGAGGTGCCTGGCAGGGCACTACATTAGTGTGAGATCTGGGTGCCAAAATTCAGCACAGCGTAAGAGGACAGGACCGTCCCTACCTCGAGGATGGAACCAGGCATGCCAAACCCTCTCATAGTCCATGTGCTTTTTCACAACATAATTACCTTAAATTGCCCATTTCCTGGTTATTTGGGGCGTGTGTGCGCACACCCGCGCATGTGCCCAAATGGGCAGATGTCTCTGCTGACTGTCTGATCAGCAGTCTATAATTAGACCCCAAGGAACAACCTGCTCATTGTGGTTAGAGCCATTAGCCACTTAAATAATGACATCTGTCATAATTTTCATACCTCATCCTGTCCTGGATCTTATCTCCAAACTGTACTCAAAACTAATGCCTAAATTTTCTAAAGTAGACCAATCCAATTTTTAATAATTCTAGTCACCATTGTGGTGGAGGATTTTAGGGTTGAATAATACCTAATTACTGAGTGCCTCCTGTCATGCACGTCCGTGTGAAGAGACCACCAGACAGGCTTTGTGTGAGCAACACGGCTGTTTATTTCACCTGGGGGCTGGCGGGCTGAGTCCGAAAAGAGAGTCAGCAAAGGGTGGTGGGATTATCATTAGTTCTTATAGGTTTGGCATAGGCGTGCAAAATACATTCTTAAGGGCGGAGGAGAATATTACAAAGTACCTTCTTAAGGGCGGGGGAGACTATATCGTATCAGTTAGGGTGGGGCAGGAACAAATCACAATGGTGGAATGTCATCAGTTAAGGCTATTTTCACTTCTTTTGTGTATCTTCAGTTGCTTCAGGCCATCTAGATGTATACGTGCATGTCACAGGGGATATGATGGCTTAGCTTGGGCTCAGAGGCCTGACATTCCTGTCTTCTTATATTAATAAGAAAAATAAAACAAAATAGTGATGCAGTGTTGGGGCAGTGAAAATTTGTGAGGGTGGTATGGAGAGATAATAGGCGATGTTTCTCAGGGCTGCTTTGAGCAGGATTAGGGGCGGCATGAGAACCTAGAGTGGGAAAGATTAAACTGAAGGAAGATTTTGTGGTAAGGGGTGATATTGTGGGGTTGTTAGAAGGAGTATTTGTCATATAGAATGATTGGAGATGGCCTGGATAAAAGTTTGGATGAATTGAGAAACTAAACGGAACACACAAGGTCCAAATAAGAGAAGGAGAAAAACAGGTATAAAGGACTAAGAATTGGGAGGATCCAGGACATCCAATTAGAGAGTGCCCAAGGGGGTTCAGCGTAATTACTTGCTTGGTTGGCGAGTTTTGGGGCTCTATCCTTGACAGAGTCCTCCTTTTTAAGTTGGTGACTGAGCTTGGTGAGGTGTGTTTTTAAAAGACCATTAGTCCGCTCTACCTTTCCTGAAGATTGAGGATGGTAAGGGGTATGAAGGTTCCACTGAATACCAAGAGCCTAAGAAACTGCTTGGGTGATTTGACTAGTAAAGGCCGATCCATTGTTGGACTGTATAGAGGTGGGAAGGCCAAACCCAGGAATTATATCTGACAGAAGGGAAGAAATGACCATGGTGGCCTTCTCAGATCCTGCGGGAAAAGCCTCTACCCAGCCAGTGAAAGTGTCTACCCAGACCAAGAGGTGTTTTAGTTTCCTGGCTCGGGGCATGTGAGTAAAGTCAATTTGCCAGTCCTGGGTGGGGGCAAATCCCCGAGCTTGATACGTAGGGAAGGGAGGTCACAGGGCCTGAACAATCCCTGAGGAGTAGTAGAATAGCAAATGGAACACTGAGAAGTGATTTCCTTGAGGATAGATTTCCATGATGGAAAAGAAATGAGAGGTTCTAAGAGGTGGGCTAGTGGCTTATAACCTACATGGAAGAGGTTATGAAATGATGACAGAATAGAATGGGCCTGTGAGGCTGGAAGGAGATATTTTCCTTGGTCCAAGAACCATTTGCCTTGTGTGGGAAGAGATTGATAGGTGGAAGTTTCAGTGGGAGAGCAGGTGGGAGTGACCGATGAGAAGGAGAAAAACTGGCCATAAGGGAAAAAAGTTGGAAGCTAGCTGCTTCTTTAGCTACCTTATCAGCATAAGCATTGCCCTGAGCAATGGGATCTGATGCCTTTTGATGGCCCTTGCAGTGAATGACTCCAGCTTCCTTTGGAAGTAAAGCAGACTTGAGAAGAGTTTTTATTAAAGAGGCATTAATGATGGAGGATCCTTGCATAGTGAGGAAACCTCTTTCAGCCCATATAACAGCATGGTGGTGTAGGATATGGAAGGCATATTTAGAGTCAGTATAAATATTAACACGTAGTCCCTTTGCAAGAGTGAGGGCCCAAGTTAAGGCAATGAGTTTGGCTTGCTGAGAGGTACTGGAGGGGGGCAGAAAGTATATGCATCAGGTGTGAGGAAGAAAATGATTTTGGAAGTTATGAGAACTGTAGAGAGTGAGTTGAGCATAGTTTGTGATTTTTGAGGGCCTCTAAAACTATTAAAGCAGTGGCAGCTGCCACATGCAGACATGAGGGCTAGGCTAAAACAGTAAGGTCAAGATGTTTGGACAGAAAGGCTACAGGGCGCGGTCCTGGCTCTTGTGTAAGAACTCTGACCGCACAGCCCTGCACTTTGGCTGTGTGTAATGAAACGGGTTGGGATGAGTTAAGGAGAGCTACTGTGGGAGCAGCTTCTAGGGCTGCTTTTAAGTAATGGAAAGTTGCAGCAAAAGGATTTAGGATCTATGGGATCAGCTAGGTTTGCTTTTGTGACTTTATATAATGGTTTAGTCAGGATGATAAAACCAGGTATCCAAAGGCAGAAGTACCTAACCATGCCTAGGAAGGAAAGAAGTTGTTGTTTTGTGGAAGAGATTGGGGTTTGGGAGATTAACCGGACACAATCAGCAGGGAGAGCACATGTGTTTTCATGAAGAATTATGCCGTGATAGGTAAGAAATGAGGAAGAAATGTGGGCTTGACTGAAGTAATGGGGGCTGTCTGTGAAGCCTTGTAGCAGTATAGCCCAGGTAAGTTGCTGATCCTGATGGGTGTCAGGGTCAGTCCAAGTAAAAGCAGAGAGAGGCTAGGATGAAAGGTGCAAAGGAATAGAAAAGAAAGCATGTTTGAGATCCAGAACAGAATAATGGGTTATGGAGTGGTTGTGGAGGGAGGTACTGAGGATAGGAGAGTATATGGGTTTGGCACCACGGAGTGCTTAGGCAAGACAATTTGGTTGATAAGGTGCAGATCCTGAACTAACCTGTAAGGCTTGTCTGGTTTTTGGACAGGTAAAATGGGGGAATTGTAAGGAGAGTTTATAGGCTTTAAAAGGCCATCCTGTAACAGGCGAGTGATAACAGGTTTTAATCCTTTTAAAGCGTGCTGTGGGATGGGATATTGGCATTGAATGGGGTAAGGATGATTAGGTTTTAATGTTATAATAATGGGTGTGTGATCAGTTGCCAGGGAGGAAGTAGAGGTATCCCATACTTGTGGCTTAAGGTTGGGGGATATGAGAGGAAGATGCGAACGAGGCTTTAGGTTGGGAAGAAGGGTGGCAATGAGATGTGGCTGTAGTCCAGGAATAGTCAGGAAAGCAGATAATGTGGTTAAAATGTCTCAGCCTAATAAGAGAACTGGGCAGGTGGGGATAACTAAAAAGGAGTGCATAAAAGAATGTTGTCCAAGTTGGCACCAGAGTGGGAGAGTTTTAAGGGGTTTTGAAGCTTGGCCGTCAATAGCCACAGCAATTACAGGGGCAAGGGAAACAGGCCCTTGAAAAGAAGGTAATGTGGAGTGGGTAGCCCCTGTATTGATTAAACAGGGGATGGACTTACACTCCACTGTAAGAGTTACCCGAAGCTCCACGTCCGTGATGGTCCAGGGGGCTTCCGAGGTGATCAGGCAGCATCAGTCTTCAGCCACTAAGCTGAGGAGATCTGGGAAGAAATCGGCCAAGGAACATTCGGTTTGGGCTCCAGGAGCTTTAGGAGCGGCGGCGATGAGAGTCAGACAGTCCGACCTCCAGTGGGGGCCTGCACAGACAGGGCATGGCTTAGGAGGAATCCCGGGCTGCAGGCATTCTGAGGCCCAGTGACCAGGCTTTTGGCATTTGAAGCAAGGTCCACTAGGAAGTTTTGAAGGAGCTGTGGCTTGGATGTTCTGAAGTTTTTGTATGCTGGAGACGTGGTTGTGGGTTGTCTTACAGCAGAGGCAAGTAGCTGTAACTCAGAGATGCGTTGTCGCTTGGCTGCCTCTTCTCTATTGTTGCACACCTTGAAGGCAAGGTTAATTAAGTCCTATTGTGGGGTTTGAGGGCTGGAATCTAATTTTTGGAGCTTTTTCTAATGTCAGGAGGGGATTGGTTAATAAAATGCATATTGAGAATAAGACGGCCTTCTGGCCCCTCTGGGTCTAGGGCGGTAAAGCGTCTAAGGGTTGTTGCCAAACGGGCCATGAACTGGGCTGGGTTTTTATATTTGATGAAAAAGAGCCAAAATGCTAACTGCTTTGGGAGAGGTCAGATGAAGAAAAAGGAGCATTAACCTTGACTATGCCTTCAGCTCCAGCCACCTCTTTAGGAGGAAATTGTTGGGCACGTGGGGGAGGGCTAGTCAGGGAACAAAACTGTAAGCACGACTGGGTAGGAGGAGAGGAGGTGGTAAAAGGATTATAGGGTGGGGGAGCAGAGGCTGAGGAAGAATTGGGACCTGGCTCGGCCTGGCAAGGAGCAGCCTGGGGAGGAGGGTAGAGGTCAGATGAGTCCACAGAAAAGGAAGATTCAAAGGACTCAGAGCTTGGGGTGGAGACTGAAGAAACAGACAGGAGAGAAAGAAGAAAGATTTGGGACGAGTTGCATTGGGAGAAGGGAGGGACCAATGTGTAAAAGAATGCCTAGACGTCAGTCACCTCAGACCATTTGCCCATTTTTCGACAAAAATTATCTAGGTCTTGTAGGATAGACAAACTGAAAGTTCCATTCTGTGGCCACTTGGAACTACTGTCGAGTTTGTACTGGGGCCAAGCGGTATTGCAGAAGAAAATAAGGCATTTAGGTTTTAGGTCAGGTGTGAGTTGAAGAGGTTTTAAGTTTTTGAGAACACGGGCTAAGGGAGAAGAAGGGGGAATGGAGGGTGGAAGGTTGCCCATAGTGAAGGAGGCAAGCCCAGAGAAAAGAGAGGGTAGAGATACAGAGAAGGGGGTGGAAGGTGAGCAGCCCTGGGCTGCAATGTGGGTGAGCAGCCAAAGCAGGCATCCCTGCAATTGACTTGCCACCAAGGACGTGTGGGTGAATGACCAAGGCAGGTGTCCCCGTGGTGAACAGACACCAATGAAATGTGGGTGAATAATCAGGCAGTCATCCCTGCAGTGATTAAACACCAAGGGAAGACTATTTTCCCGAGTCCATGACCGGCACCAGAGTTTTGGGTCCACAGATAAAATGTGTCTCCTTTGTCTCTACTAGAGAGGAAAAAGAACTGGAATTGGAAGGACAGGGAGAATGAAGGGTAGTGAGAGAAGAAGATTGAAGGGTAGCGAGAGAGGAAGATTGAAGGGTAGGGAGAGAGCTGGAGAAGAGTGAAAAGACCGCTTACCCGAT
Organism: Papio anubis; assembly: GCF_008728515.1. Taxonomy (NCBI): domain Eukaryota; kingdom Metazoa; phylum Chordata; class Mammalia; order Primates; family Cercopithecidae; genus Papio; species Papio anubis. Next base: position 155,597,833 of record NC_044976.1, on the reverse strand, counting down.
TTGAAATTGGTGAGATGTTCCTTGGGCTGGTTGATCTGAGGACCCGAGGTCATAGGTGGATCTCCTCATGGAGTGAGGGCAAGGACAGGGGACTGGTCTCCTGAAGGAGTCCTCCTGTCCCAGGTCTTAGGCACCAAATGTCGTGTGCGTCCCTGTGAAGAGACCACCAAACAGGCTTTGTGTGAGCAACAAGGCTGTTTATTTCACCTAGGTGCTGGCGGGCTGAGTCCGAAAAGAGAGTCAGCAAAGGGTGGTGGGATTATCATTAGTTCTTATAGGTTTGGCATAGGCGTACAAAATACTTTCTTAAGTTGGGGGGAGACTATTACAAAGTACCTTCTTAAGGGCAGGGGGAGAATATATCATATCAGTTAGGTGGGACAGGAACAAATCACAATGGTGGAATGTCATCAGTTAAGGCTATTTTCACTTCTTTTGTGGATCTTCAGTTGCTTCAGGCCATCTGGATGTACACGTGCATGTCACAGGGGATATGATGGCTTAGCTTGGGCTCCGAGGCTGACACCTCCTATGTTCCTGGAATTGTGTAAAGGTCTTTACAAACAGCATGAATCACTGAGCTCATGCAAGAACTCTGTGAAGAAGGATGCTATTATTCTTCTCATTTTATAAATACAGAAATTATGAAACCGAGACCCTGAGTTCAGTAATTCACATCTAGAAGGGAACAGAACTGAAATTAGTATTTAAGACTGTTGGACGTCCGTACTGTTTACTGTTTTCATTTGGACGAGCTGCTCTGTGTCATTTGGCTAGAAGAGGTGACAGGGTCTTACTCTGTCACCAGGCTGTTGTCAAACTCCCAGCCTCAGTGATCCTTCCACCTCGCTCTCCCAAAGTATATGCTCTGAGTATATGCTCAGAATATATTCAAATGTGGAAGAAGGTGTAGGCAATCTAGTTTTGTATAAAGGGCCAAAATAAGGTATTAATTTTAAAATAATGGAACATATATCAAATTCAGTGATTCTCAACTGGAAGCAAATCCTCCTACCTCAGGGGGGCCTTTGGAAATGTGTAGGGTCATTTGGGGTCCTTTTGGCCATTACACTGGCCTGTTACACTGGGGCACCTTCAGGAGGCTCCATGACCTGCAGTCTGCAAAACAATTTTAGACAATAAGGACTCGTCTGGCTCCAAATGTCAGACACTACCAAGAAACACTGATCAAGGGCAATGGTAGGAATTTGAAATGATACTGTAAAACTCAAAGGTGGCAAACTCAAATGCCTTTAGGGATTAGTCAGCAAGTGAAGAAATCACGTCCCATTTTAGGGACATACAAATTCAAATCACTAAAGCACTTCATCAGACAAAAATTAGGTGTCAAATGTGGCCTGTGGATAGCCAGGTTGGAGCCTTTTAATGGGGGTTTTTCTGACCAAAAAACATGTTTACGATATATTAAAAGGAAAAAACGCTAACAATCTGTATGATTCCATGTTTTAAAGACATTGTCTCTGTGTACACACATATTTGCATATATACTTGCACTTACATTCATGAAAATATTTAGACAATTTTCTGGAAGGATATGGAATAAGATTTGGGGTAATTTCAGCCTGGTGCGGTGGCTCACCCCTGTAATCCCAACACTTAGGGAGGCCGAGGCGGGCGGATCACCTGAGGTCAGGAGTTCGACCAGCCTGACCAACATGGAGAAACCCCGTCTCTACTAAAAATACAAACTTAGCAGGGCGTGGTGGTGCATGCCTGTAATCCCAGCTACTTGGGAGGCTGAGGCAGGAGAATCGCTTGAACCTGGGAGGCAGAGGTTGCAGTGAGTGGAGATCGTGTCATTGTACTCGAGCCTGGGCAACAACGTGAAATCCCGTCTCAAAAAAAAAAAAAGATTTGGGGTAATTTTTTTTTTGATACCAGATCTCACTCTGTCACCTAGACTGGAGTGCAGTGGCATGATCATGGCTCACTGCAGCCTCGACCTGGACTCGGGTGATCCTCCCACCTCAGCCTCCTGATCAGCTGAGACTGTAGGCACGTGCCAGGCACACCTAGCTGATTTTTTTGTATGTTTTGTAGAGATGGGATATTGCTATGTTACCCAGGCTGGTCTTGACCTCCTGGACTCAAAAAATCCACCTGCATCGGCCTCCTGAAGTGCTGGGGTTATAGGTATGAGCCACTGTGTCTGGGTCAATTTGGGGCGATTTTCTAAAACGCGTTGCTTATTCATATTTTTAATTCTTCGACGACAAATGTCTACTAGTTGCATAATTTTAAATAAATAAAGTAGAAGAGGAGCCTTAAAAAATAAAATCTTTGAGTATAATATTGGAAGACAGCCCGGGCAACCTACTGGCCGACCCCCTCAAGGGGAGAATCGTATCTGTGATTAAGGACAAATGAGACATTCAATATTAGACAATCAATACTAAAGCACCTGAATTCCTTTAAAAGTGGAACATTGTTGCTTTCTCAAACACACTGGCCTAGCTTCTAGCCCCCTTCCACAATTTTCATTTCCTTCATGATACAATAAAGCTCTTCTGGTAAAGCCCAGTCTTCCTTGCGCAGCTGCCCTGGCAGGGGTCTTGAGGAACCCCAGATGAGGCTTGAGAAATCAGGATCTGTACTGAAATTTATCTTAGTGGGGGCTTATCCAAAATTAGACAAGAGCAGGACATTTTCAGTACAGCTCTCCCCTTTTTTCAATCAAGCCACCAAATCCTTCAAGATCATTGTTTTTTCTGAAAAATCCCTGTCTTGCTTTATTGCAATCATGTTTGTGTTTTCTTTCCAGTGTGTTGGCTCTACACTTTTTATTTTGTGCACAAGTCCCTTTTTCTTTTTTTTTTTTTTTTGAGATAGGTCTTGCTCTGTCACCCAGGCTGGAATGCAGCAGCACCATCTCAGCTCACTGAAGTCTCAACCTCCTTGGCTCAAGCGATCCTCCCACCTCAGCCTCCTCAGTAGCTGGGACCACAGGCACATGCCACATGCCCGGCTAATTTTTATATTTTTAGTAGAGATGAGGTTTTGCCATGTTACCCGGGCTGGTCATGAACTCCTAGGCTCAAGTGATCTGCCCACCTCAGCCTCCAAAAGTGCTGGGATTACAGGGGCAAGCCATCCTACCTGGCCCAAGTCAACTTTGACTGAACTTTCTTTGTGGAGTTTGCTGATCATTGGGCAATAATGGATTTTCTATCCATTTGTCTAAGGACTCCGAGGAGGTGAGAGGCACATAATTTCCTGGAGTCTTTTCTCGTTCGCTGTCTGGGTCAGTCCCTAGGGTCCCTGCCTCCTGCCTCCCTGTGGCCCTCCTTACCAGCAACTAGTCACAGCTCTCCTACAGAAAGAGCCCAGAAGCCCTGCTGGTAACAAGGTGACCTGTGGTGCTTCTTGGCACTGGGTGCAGGGACAAATGGAGAGAGAGCTCCAGCACAAACAGAAAGGGGAGTTCTCCCATCTAGAACATTGCTGCTTTTCACTCCCCACCTACCCCTTTCACACGCTGAATCTATATCAAATAAGGAACTCATATCTGGATTCTGAATCCACCTTTATAAATCGAACTAGACAGAAATCTTTGGGAGTGAAAATGTTAAGTGCACTTTACTCATTAAATTTCCTTAGGAGAAGTGTCTAGAATGTATCATGTAGGAAAGTGGAGACTGAAGCAAGTATGATGAATAAACTGGGCATGTGTCACAATTGATCTTCAAGTAGCTGAGTTTGCCCAAGGGAAATTTGTATAAAGAGCCGTGGAGTCCTGACCAGCTCCTTACCTCTTGCAGATCTCCAGCACCCTGCCGGTGGCACTACTGAGAGACGAGGTGCCAGGGTGGTTCCCGAAAGTGCCTGAGCCCCAACTTATGAGCAAGGAGCTCATCATGCTGACAGAGTGAGTAGGCCCAAGAAGAGCAGGAGCAGGGTTCCCACCAAGCTAACTGGTGTAGCTGGCTTCCAAGCACACACACCACCCTTCCTGGCTGCCCCAGCCTTATTGTCCAGAGAGGCAAAGGGACCTACCCTGGGACACGCAGCAATGCCAGATGTCTGCCTCCAGCCAGGACAGGGATAGATTTGCAATTGTATTCACATCCCTGCAATCTCTGACTTTGCCCCTTTTTCTTTCCCTACAGGGTCATGAAGGTCTGGCATGGCTTAGTGATTGCAGTGGTGTCCCTCTTGCTGCAGGCCTGCCTCCTCATCGTCATCAACTACCTGCTCAGCAGGCAAATCGGTAACTGGCTCAGCATCCTCTTCCCTCCTAGTCACTCTCAGAGACCATTCTTGAGCCTCCAGCAGCACAAGACCCCTTTGGAGTTCCCAAATGTCACTCAAAAACCTACCAGAGGACCCACCAGCCAAATCCTTCCCCCTCCACACCTCCCACCCTACCCCATAACTGTAATTGGGTAATCCCCACTCTGACCTCACCTTTTAACCAACTATTTCTGGCTGGAAGTGACCATCCATATCCTTCCACTACCCAGACCTTCTGCCTAGACACAGCTTTTGCAATGCCTGTGAGGAAGTGCTCGTGTAACCTGGGTCTAATTAATTTTCTTCATCACTGCCAAAGGACTGAACATGAAGAAATGGCCTTGAATTACAACAGAAGGAAATATGGCTAGACTTAGAGATTAAATTCTTGAACTGATATACAATAGAAGGTAGTGAAGCTCAGTCCTGGAAAGGCATTTCAATTAGGGAAAATAAGGCAAGATGCTGCTGCTTTGGTTGTGCTAAGAGAAAGGACCAGGCAAGATGATGTTTTGAGGGTCTCTCTAGTTAAGTTGAGCTTCATTCATCCGTTTGTTCATTCATGCATTCAACAGATATTTCTTGAGGATCTAAGACACTCTCTGGGCCTAGGCTATACAACAGGGAACAAAACAAAAATTCCTACCCTCGAAATCTTTCATTCCATGTGACAACAAACAAGATAAACAAGTAAAACATGTATTTGCTAGATTATGGTAAGTGCCAGGGAGGAAAAATGGAGCAAGGGAGTAGATACAGCTTGGTGGATGGTTGGCATCCCCGAGAGGCTAACCTTTGAGTGTAAACTTGCAGGGAGTGAGGAGTGAGCTCTACCTGCAAAGGCCTGAAGGAGGAACGTGTTAGGCACACAGTAGCAAGAGCAAAGAGGCCGGGCAGCTGGAGCGGGCAGAGAGAAGCAGGAGAAAGCCAGAGGGGAGGGAGGAGTGAGCCCTCCGAGGCTGGGACTTGGCTTTTTCCAAGTGAGGTGCAGAACCATGGCAGGGTTTTGAGCACAGCAGTGCTGAGGTTTGAAGGGATCTTTCTGAAAGGTTTGCTTTATTGAGAGCAGTGTTCAGAAGGCACTGATTCAAGAGCCGATGTGCCCAACCCAGGCAGCTTCCACTTTTTTTTTTTTTTGAGATGGAGTCTCACTCTGTCCCCCAGGCTTGAGTGCAGTGGCACAATCTTGGCTCACTGCAACCTCTGCCTCCCGGGTTCAAGTGATTCTCTTGCCTCAGCCTCCCTAGTAGCTGGTATTACAGGCACATATCACCATGCCCAGCTAATTTTGTATTTTTAGTAGAGACGGGGTTTCCATGTTGACCAGGCTGGTCTTAAACTTCTGACCTCAGGTAATCTATCCACCTCAGCCTCCCAAATTGCTGGGATTACAGGCATGAGCTATTGCGCCCGGCCACCTTCCACTTTTGATCCCTCCCTTCTCCCTTCTAGTCCACCAGAGTGAACAGATACTGAAAGCGGCCAGGCTCCAGGTCCCCAGGCCCAGCCCTGACCACCATCATCCACCTGCTGCCAAAGAGATGAAGGAGACTCAGACAGAAAGAGATGTTCCAATGTCTGATCCCCTTTACAGGAGTGAGTAAGGGGTTGAGGGGAGAACTTGTCTCGGCGCTTACTTTGCTCTGTCTGGACACCCAGGACCTCCCTGCAGCAACCCCGTGGGCTCAAACCTCTAGGCTGAGGATTCTTCACACCCACATCAGGACAGCCTTGCCAGCCTACTTTTTTCAGAAAGCTGTTTTATTCTACTTCATGGGGGAGTTCCTGCTGTGTTTGTGTGGGTCTAAGTTCTTTTCTGGGTTTAATCGTGTGCAAATGATTGCAGGGGGCTTGGGAAATGTCCCTGCTCTTCTCTTTGTAAAGCTGTGGCATCTTTTCTTCGGAATGATCAGCTAATAGTGGAGTTAGAATTTCACCCGCCTCTGCCTGCCTCCACCATGGCTGCTGCTATGTCAGTGTTATTGACTGGCTCATTAGTTGGCTCCTCCACAGTCCCTAGAGGGACCCTTCTTCATGGTCTTAGATCTGCATGGGTATCTGAGTGTATAAATGCGAATCTTGCTGCTGGTTCAAATCTATATCACCCTCCTGCAAGTGAGCCAATAGGTCACGATTCACAGTGGAAATGACTGCTTTGGCAACAAGGCAACTCCCGGATGGGGGCTCACTCACCGGAGATTGCACTTCTTCCACTGGTTTATCTCTTGATAGGTTTGAATTTGCTCTGTCCTGATTTTATCTTTTCAGTTGAGACATGGCCTCAGTGCCTGCCTGTGGGGACCTGCGGGTGCTGCTTATATGCATGTTTCAGCAGAACTGGAGAGGCACTGGCCTTACCCTAACTCCTGGCCCCAAAGCTTCACCAGAGCCTGGCTAGAATCAGAGATTGTTTATCTGGCAGGGACCTCAGAGACTCTTGCTCAACCCTCTTGTCTTGAGGGGGATGAAAACCAGGGCACCAAAAGAGATGTGATCTGCCTAGATTTAGTGACAGCTTTGGACTAGAAGATGTAACTTCTGAGGCCAAGGCTGTTTGCATTGGGCCACATTGTCCCAGCATGTTCCTCCTGACTTTTCTTTCTAGAAGACAGCCCTTTCCAGGCACAGTCAACCTAGTGTATTTTTTAAAATTAGTTTTAGATGCAGTTGAATGAAGCGGCAGTGCCTGGCCTCTTGGACATGTCCGTGCCTATTTTTGGAGACTTTCTCTCCCCCAACTCTTGCCCTATTCTGTTTCTCCTTCTTCCTCTTTTGGGGTCTCTGTATCTCTCTTCCCTACCCCACTTTGTGTTGCTGGCTCTGCCTCTGTCTTTATCTGATAATAAGCCAATTCTCCCTTCCATTGTCTCTATCCTCTCTTAACACCCTCTGGCTTGCTTTGGAAGAGGAACCGTTTCTATTTCTCCCCAGATGGCAGCGACACATCCTCAGATAGCTCGGACAGCTCCTGCAGTTCGCCTCCCGCCTGCCAGGTAATGGATGTGCCCAGTGATCTCAGACCAACATATGCCATCTGGGGGTCCCTGCTGCAAAACGCTGAAAACTCAGGTTACCCCAGCTATAGAGTGGGAGCAAGAAAAGAGGGGTTCTTGAGTCATTACAGCATCTTCAGGTGAGGGGAGTCAGGCTTCTACCCATAACCCATATCAGCATGGATCACCCAAACAAAGTGGGTCTGAACAGACTATAAAAATGAAAGTGCTGATGGGAAACCCTCTCCCCATGCCCCAGTCACTGGGCTAAAGTCTGCTCTGAGTCCTGATCTCACTTGAATTGAGTCTCAGCATCTTCCTGTTGCCTCCACGTGCTCGTCTGTAATCCCATTCCCTGCAGACAGGTGGAACAAAGTCACTGGTACTCTTCCTCACTGCCCTGGACTGCTCTCAGACACAGCTACTTGGACCCAGATCTTCCCCACCAAGCCATGGGCAAACCTCTTTGAGTAAGAGTTCAGTCTGGGTCTTATTTCCTCCAAACGTGGTAGGGATCTTGACCCACATGTCTCTGCTTTTCTCCTAAGGACACCGAGGATGTGGATTACACACAAGTCATCTTTTCGGCCCCTGAAGAACTAAAAAATGACTCCGCCCTGGACTATGAGAACATAAAGGAAATCACAGATTATGTCAATGTCAATCCAGAAAGCCACAAGCCCGATTTCTGGTATTTTGTCAACCCTGCTCTGTCTGAGCCAGCGGAATACAATCAAGTGACCATGTGAATTCCAGATATTTTTAATGGGGTCCAGTTCTCTACAGATTCTTACATTTAATTTGTAGGGAAATGCCATTTCTCCCCCTTAAACAAGGCATAGGGCTCACAAATCTATGGAAACAGGCCAAAAAGAATGTGGAAAAGAAAGCTGACAAACACACAGAGGTCCTCAAGACCCTTGGACTCCTGGTCTGTACCCAATAAAGGCTGTTTATTCCTCAAAACCAAAAACAAGACTTGGGTATGAAAACAGGCCTATGCCCCAGCAAGAAAGATTCAGATCAGATGTTAGGAAGAACTTTCAGGTAAAGTATGAGAACCATGGAGTCCATTAGCAGAGACAGTGGTGAAGTCTCTCCCCAGGGAAAATTTTAAAAAGGTTTAATCAGCTGTTGTAGAGTTCTATTTGGCAATCTCATGGTTAAATGACTTCTCTTTGAGCTCTTTAATTATTGGCAATAAACAACTTCTTTAAAAGTTTTAAATAAAATAGCAACCACCACCAGTTCTTCTTTTCCTGTTGCCTAACCCTGCAGTTTTCCTCGTTTTCAGTGACGTGTTTTGTTGAGTAATCCTTCTCGGCCCTCAGAACTTTAAATAGTGCATTTACAAAGCCCAGCATCCATCAGCCTTTGAATCTGCTATTTCTTATAAGCCAAAGAGGACAAATGGAATTCCGGTAAATATCAACCAGCATCATAATCTCTTATTCCAAGAAAAATCTCCCAAAGCTCAATCTAATACAATTTAAGATTCATTCCTGTTTTTTTTTTTTTTTTAAAAAAAAACGACTAGGAATACAGGGACACTTCCTAACTCAATTAAGAATGATTTATCTCAAATCAGGAGATTACATGATATTTAACTGTAATCTCCTAGACACAGTCCTATTAAGTCAGAAACAAAGTAAGAATGTCCACAAGCCTGCCATTTCCTTTGTTATCTAACATTGTTCTAGACGTTCTAATCAGTGTGATAAAACAATTAACAAAATCAAGAACTATGAAAAATTGGAGCCAGGCACGGTGCTGCATGCCTGTAATCCCAGCACTTTGGGAGGCTGAAGCAGGTGGATCACTTGAGGTCAGGAGTTTGAAACCAAACTGGCCAACATGGTGAAACCCGTCTCTATTAAAAATACAAAACTTTGCTAGGCTTGCTGGCAGGCACCTGTAATCCCACCTACTCGGGAGGCTGAGGCAGAAGAATCACTTGAACCCGGGAGTTGGAGGCTTCAGTGAGCCAAGATCGTGGCACTGCACTCCAGCCTGGGTGACAGAGCGAGACACTGTCTCAAAAAAAAAAAAAATTATAAATGAAGAAAAATTTGTCATCCTTTTCAGATATCCTAGCCCTAGAAAACCACAGAGAATTAAAATGCTTTAAAATTGATAACATGAGTAACCAGTGACTAGAGGAGTATTTTTCTCCAACAGCTAATTAAGACATGAAGTAAAAAGAAACTTTGCTTATAATAGCTAAACAAACATGCCCCCAGAATTGAAACCCTAGGTTTACTCCTAGTCAAATTCAAACCCAAGACCAGTGGCATTCAGGTCTCAGACATCTGAGATTTATGAACTGTGCTCCATTTGCTGGCTGTGGATGACTTTTTCAGCCCTGGCCCTGAGAGCCGCAGGCAGGCTTTCCTCCTCCTGAGTTACTCTTCACCAAGCTGATGTAAGGGGATGATTCTGGTTTGGGTTTCTGGGTTGGAAAATGTTGCTGGTTTATTTGTCCCTTCACCTTTTAGTTACCATTGTCATTCCTCTCTTTACAAAGCTTTTCTTAATGGGACACAACAGAGTCTACTGATTAGACAGGTAGAATGAGGAATAAATACCAAAAATAATAACAGCAACATTGTCCCATCAAGAAGTGAAACTCTACTTCTTATTGATTTCTTCTATTTATTATTTATCTATTTATTTACTTTCAGAGACAGGAGCTCTGTCACTCAAACTGGAGTGCAGGAGTATGATCATGACTCAGTGTAACCTCAAATTCCTGGGCTCAAATGATCCTCCTGCCAAAGCGTCTCAAGTAGCTGGGACTACAGGTGCATGCCATGATGCCTAGCTAATTTTAAAAATTGTTTTGTAAAGAGGGTCTCACTATGTTGCCCAGGCTGCTCTTGAACTCCTGACCTCAAGCGATTCTCCTACCTCAGCCTCCCAAAGCACTGGGATTACAGGCATGAGCCACTGCACCCTACCTGATCTCTTAAAAAAAGGAAAAAAAAAAAAAATGCCAGGCGCAGTGGCTCACCTCGTAATTCCAGTATTCTGGGAGGCCAAGGTGGTTGGATCTTTTCAGGTCAGGAGTTCGAGACCAGCCTAGTCAACATGATGAAACCCTGCCTCTACTAAAAATACAAAAATTAACTGGTTGTGGTGGTGTATGCCTATAATCCCAGCTACTCGGGAGACTGAGGCAAGAAAATAGCTTAAACCGGGAGGTGGAGGTTGCAGTGAGCCGAGATGTGCCATTGTACTTCAGCCTGGGTGACAGAGCAAGACTCCGTTTCAAAAAAAAAAAAAAAAAATTCAACAGTGTACTGAAGAGATATAGACAATTTACAATGCACCCAAGAGACACTGCAGGGACACTGCTGAGACAGTTCCCACCAGGAGAGGGGATGAGAGTAAACAGACTGCCTGCTTTCCGCAGAATTCTGGGACAGGCCTTGGGTGTTGAGAGAGAGATCAACAAAAAAGAAGATTGGGTGGGGTCAAGGCATCTATGACCTAACTGTGGGGACAGGAAAGAGCCAGAGAACATGTACAAAACAACATGTAACAAACAATGAACACAGAGCAATGAAACAAGAGCCTATCAGTATTTTCACAGATCCAGGGAATAGGATGCTAGAATCAGGCAGCCTTAATCAGAGAAAACATCCCAGAAAGAGGTGATTTCTGATCTCAGTTTACAAAAAAAGGGTGGAAAATCAACTGATGGGAAAAAAGCAGAAGGTAAAGGAACAGATCTGACCTGCTGCAGGCTCTCAATAAATGCCTGAGGGGCAGCCCTGAGTGGCGCTGTCTGGAGAACTGTCTGTGTCTGGGCTCAGAGGCTGCTGTGATACTCTGGCACAGGGAGGTGACGTCAGGGGGACCAGAGACTAGAGGCTGTAGAATGATTATAGACCATCTGATTAAGCTCTATAATAAACTCTGCTTCAGAAATATGACATTCGATAGTGAATATATCATGGAGGTTAATATTAGAACCCATCCTGATTGCTTATAAAGTGAAGGCATTCTTGGAGAGTGCTGTTTAACAGTAGATTTAAACATGTGACTCTACCAAGAGCTTAGAACTTCAATAGTGCACATGACTGCTCAGATGCCCTCATAAGTACAGAGGAAGGCTGATGTCACCTCCTGAGGAGTCTGAGCCAATAAGCTAATGATTGGGGCCAGCTAACAAACTGAACTAATCCTCAAAGTCATTGCAAGCCACCTAGAAATAAAATGGCCTTTTGTTTGTCATATTTCCATGAGCTTCAAGGATGAGCTATCTAAATCGGTACAAATAGTCGCCTGTATGAGTAACCACCCTTTGAGGAGCATAGCTTCCAGTTCAATGAAGTCACATTCTCCCACGTTATATGTCACTGGTACCTCCCAGGAACAATTATACTGTTTCACACTGGGTTTCTCCAAGAACGTGGACTGGACAAAGATTTTTCCAAAATTATCTGATAATAAGACACAGAAAAACTGATTTGCTATTGGCAACCACTAGATGGTGGATTACATGCCAACAATGACCTAGGAATATAGACCACAGTAGGCCATAATAAATGTGACCTGTCTTCAATGAATTCTCATTCTAAAGGAGCAAGCATCCAAATGCATACCATGGGAACTGCAGCAAAATTCCATGAGCATCTTATTAGCCACCAAGACCTACTAGGGGGAGGAGGTATTTTATGCTCAACATCAGTGGGTTTCTTTGCTTCTGGAATTGGGACAGATTGCTGGGCTCCGAGGCACTCTCAAGGAGGCCTCCTAACCCATGCCTCCAGATTCTAAACCAGAATCCGTAAAGTAACTATAGCTCATGTGGCTTTTTGAGGTCCTACTAGGGCCCTCAAACACTGACTAATATGTCCTGCTGCTTTTTGGGCAGGAATTCCTATACTCATTCCTCACCTTGCAATAGAAACCTCTTGTTCTTTGCCTTGCCAAATCTCCGTGGGTTTAGAGAGAACTAAGTGTATGTCCAGTTATCTCAGGAGAACCGGGTCAAGTGAGGGACCAAGACTCTTTGGAACTTGAGGACTCACAAGCTAAGAGGCTGGGTGACTTTTCTGGCCTTCCCTGTGAGTCATTACTGCTTCGTATTCTCCAGGAGAGTTAAAGAATGTGCACTGGATCTCAGCAATATTTGGCTAGAGAAAGGGCCTTACCCTGATTCTTAGGCAGGAGCTACCAAGTCAAGCCCAGCCCAGGCGAGGCCCACTTTTGGCTCCACACTGCCACCTTGTGGTCCCATGGCAAATTCGAAGACACTCTGCTTTTCCCACTTAAACTGGATGCAGGGTGGTCCCTTCCCCCAACCACCTCACCCCTTCACTCAAGACAAACACACTTTAATTTTATCTTGCACATCCCATTATCATTGTCCCTAGAAAACTAAAGATGCACAGGAATTTCCTGGATATTAAATCTTTTTATTGGTGAATTTCAACCTGGGTTTCTGACCCAGGAATAAACTGCTACAGCCTGGGCTGAATCTATAACCCTGTAGTAGATAAAAGACCTATTTACATAGAAAACACAGACACATTATCTGGGAAAGTACTGGCCTGTACCAAACCGTGTAAGAAACGATTCTGAGAAATCCCCGTAGTCAACCGATGAACCCCTCCTGCCCTCCTCTCTGTCCCATCTGCCCCTCATGTCCTGCTTGTACATAGGTTTTAAGGGACTAAAGTACTGTCATTCACAGTCACAGGATGGCATAAACATTTTACACAAGTGCCCAGGCAGAGATGGCATTGTTCAGTTTCTCCTGGGGTTAGCTGTCAGAAATGGGATTCACCCCGGAGAGCGCAGAGCCTCCTTCTTGCTTCCACAGGGCCCCTCCTCCTTGAACCCTATCCAAGGCTCTTCCTCTGGCCCAGACTGGCCAGGCAAGCCTCCTAGAGGTCCTGCAGAACTTACACTCATAGATCCAGTGAGATCCACCATTTCCTTCGGGAGCTTCCTGGAATGGTTTCCCGAGGCCCTCAGCCAGTGTGCGGTCGCTCCCCACGGGCCAGATCACAGGACAGAACCAGCTTTCTGGAAAAGATCAACTGCAGCCTTTCCATGGGAGGAACAAGGAGGGCTCCAAAGCCACCACCCCAGGTAAATTCTTCTTGTGCAATGCAAAACAGAAAATACCATAGTAGTAAGAGGGGATCTATAGAAGGCAAAGAGTAGGCAAGAAAAGTGATTTAGCCTCCATCCCAGGTCTGTCTCCTCTTTTCCTCTCTGAACTGTAGACTCTCCTGGGTCAGGACCCTGGAGGTTATCGACCAGACGCAATCTGGAGCCAGGCCGTTATTCCCCTCTCTAACATCTGTTGAGTGTTCTATCTCTACTCTAATCTTACAAATCCCTCCTAACAAAGTGGGCATTGCTATTTCTATTTAATAAGTGAAGAAAGCATTGCTCGGGGAGATTGGACAACTTGCTTAAGTTGATACTGGTAGAAAAGGGGTGAGATCAAGATGCAAACCCAGGTCTTTGGGGCACACAGCTGGTGTTTTTTCTACCTCCCAGTCATCATGAAAAACAAAGATTTACCAACTCTAGGCGTTAGGGTCAGAAACTGTGGTCTAAAGACGGGTCAAGGGGGTGGGGAGGCTGCTTATGTAAGCAGGGGAGGGAGCAGATTCAACAGCTCTGGCTGGCATGGAAGGCTTCTAAGCCCACTTCACCAGGGCAGATAGACAGGGAAGAAGCATTGGATGTCAGGGGCTGATATGGGCAACAGAACTCAGTGAGAGGGAGACTGTGGGTCCTCTCATATGCCTGAGCCTTGGTCCCATTAGGGTCTCACTCTCCAGTTCTCTAGCACTGAAGGACTGGGATGCTTTGCTCACTCACAACATTCAGCAAGGCTCTTTTATTTTAGAAAGCCTCAGGAGGCTTCTTAGAGCTGAGTGGCCTCTTAAAGAAGTATATCCGCAAAGCCACAGTCATTCCTCAAAGCTTCCCTGGGAGTCAAGGGTAGAGACTGAAAGTGTTCCCTAGAGCTTCCCTCAGGAGCTTTTAATTAGATTAGTAATTCCTTACATTAGTATAGAGCTCATGACTTTACAAATGACTTTTATATCCACAGTCCTATTTGATTCCCAGAACCAAGCTACCAAGGATTGGCCAGCATTTTATTGATGTGTGTCATTGCTGGTGGCAGAACCAGGATACAGCTCCCCTGACGTTTCAGCTGATGTCTTTTCCACCAGCAAGGCTCTCTCTTCAATTGGAATCAGAACTGGCGGAGGCGGGGGGGGGGAAGCTACCCCATGATAAAAGTCCCCTGGAGTCCAGAAAGTCTACCTTGGCTCTCCCTTGGCCTATAGCCTCTCCCAGCCTTGGAGGAGGATTCAGCATCCCAGATGAGGACAAAAGTGGACAGTATGACCATGGGGGGACCCACCATCACCAGAATTGAGTCAAAGAGTATATCAATGTCATTGTCATAAAAATGCAACAACTCTTCTAGACCCTGTTGCTTACAATATCCTTTGTGTTTCTCTGTAACACCATTTTCAGGATTACAGAATCATGGAAGGTTGGAGCTTAGAGATCATCTCACCTGTTATACAGGTGAGGAGACTGAGTCCTGGAAATGTATGGTGACTCACCCAAGGTGACACAGATACTGAAGGCAGAACTGAGATTCAAACCTAGGCTCCTAACTGGATCACAGCATCCATACGATTCATGGGGGAAGCTCTGAAGAGCCTGGAGGGTGTCCAGAGCCACGACGATGTCACCTTTTCTCAAAGGAGGTCCCCTGTTTGTAGCCCCTGAGGAAGGAGCAGGCTGGACTCCCTGGGGGGTGGGTTGGGGAAAGGAGGGAGGGCAACAAGTCCCTGCTGCCCTTGAGGCTTATTCCTGCTGTTAATTTTATGATGACCATTTTCATCTTCTGCTTCCCTCCCTCTTTCCTCCCACCCACACTCACAGTGGACCAGACCACAGAGAATAGACAACACTTTCCCCTGTCATCCACGCTGTCATAGGGGGTGGCATGGGGAGAGGAGGAACTGGCATTTGCAGAGATCCTGCTAGGTACCAAGTACTGTACTGAATCCTGCATCTCCATGAGACCACTTCCCCTCAACAGACAGCTGGGCACAACAGGGTAAGCCCTACATACTCATTCACTTTTCTTCATGAAACCATTTTCTCTCTACCAAAAAAAAAAAAAAAAAAAAAAAAAAAAAAAAAATCCAAGATCCAAATAGAGTCCTCCTCCCAGTTTTTCACTTCTCCCCTCTCCTGGTTAGGCTGAGATGTGCCAGTCAGGTTAGAATGGAGACAGGTAGCCAGGGCACAAGGCCAACCTCTGGGTTCCTGCCCCCTGTGGATCCCTAGACGGCACCATCCTAGGCCTGCCTAGATCTGGGACACCATGTGTGCATGGACACCCTGTGAATATGGCAGGACCAGGGAGACTGGCAGTTTGATTCTCCCTGACTGCCAGTGTCTGAGATTGGGAGCTCATGAGGCAGCCCTCACTCTCGGGGCAGCTGTGACACCAAGATAGGGAGCCCACTCTGGCCTTTTCACCCCGCTTCAGACAGGGCTCCTCTAACTCCAACACTCACCCTCCCAGCTCTCATGACCAGTGCCCGAGGTTGGCAGAGAACCTCCACTAGTCCTGGGGGCAGTGCCAGACCCCAGCGAGTCTTTCCTAAAAGATGATGGTCTCCTCGGTGGCTTCCCCATCCACCGGCTCCAAGTCCCTTGGTGACTCTTCAGGTCTGGGCCTCCCGCTGAGGGTTAGGCTGAGGCTAAGGCTGAGGGTGGCCGGGCAGCTGGAGTGGGTCAGCAGCGTGGTGTGGCGGCTCGAGAGGCTGCCATCAGAGAGCCGCCGGCACATCCTGGGCTGGCGACCCCCACAGCAGGCAAGGTGACGCAGGGGCCGCGGTAGCAGGTGGCTGTTGAAGCCCATGTAGATCCAGGGGTTGCAGCAGCTGTTGAGGCTTCCCAGAAGCATGGAGATGGTGAAAGCCACATTGGTGGAATCTACCAAGAGAGAAGCATGAGAAGCCTCAGAATGGCAGCTCGAAGGGACCCGGGAGAGCGTCCAGGCCCCACAGATGAGGAACAGATGAGGAAACTGAGTCCTAGAGAAGAGAAGGGAGTCACTCAGGGTCCTATAATTAGAGAGACACACAGCTGAGACTTGAACCTGGGACTCCTGGCTCCAGAGTCTTACCATGCTGATTTTGTTTGTTCGTTTTTGTTGTGTAACTGCAGGGTGAAGGTAGGAGCTGAGGTTTGCTTCAAGTTTAATTGAGAAGAAGGAATGTTGTCAGGGATAGGATCAGCCCAGATAGGAGAAACCAACTTTTTTACAAAACTTAGACCTTGAGTCGCCTAATGGATGTAGACCTAGAATGAGACAACTTTTGTAAAACAGGCAGGGAAAATAACCAAGCTCAGGCCTCATCCATCTCCATCCCCACTTACATCATAGATCATGGATTCACATGGCCTCCTGGACTCTGTCCCCTTCCATTCCTCAGGGGCAGGCCCACTCATTCTATATTCAGTCATTGAGTGTGTGGGCATCGACTCTGCCTGGCCCAATGCTGGGGATCTGATGGGGCAGTCAATGGAGCATGAATGCCCTATAGACACCTATGTCATCATTGCTGCCTGCAGCTGAGGGGGCAGCTTCTATGTACTGGGCCTCCAAGCATCCCTCTCCAGACCAGAACTTGTTCTGTGTTCTTAGATTGTGCCTAGGAAATGCACCTTTCTGTAGGGAAAAACTAATTTCTCTCTTGGGCAGTCAAAATGTGAGGATGCCAAGGCTATAAGATTCCTTCCAGACAAAACGTTCTTTCTAAAGACTAAATGAAACCCTCATGGCAACAGGAAAGCTGCTGGGATGAGCTCTGGCCTCCTGCTAGATCTGTCATGGTTATAGCCATGGCATAGGTGGCATACTGAGTCACCTTACTCTTCAGTGGAGGTTGTAGAATCAGTGAAAGCAGTTTCAGAACTGGAAGGAACCTTAGAAGTAAGCTTTCTAGTTTTTATAGCACAGTTAATAACAGCTGCAACTCGAAGTCTTTCAGCTCCAGGGTAGAGATCCTATACTCCACTAGAGCTTCAACCAGCAAAATAAAAGGCAAAGCTCAAGTGCCTACTCTGCAAGGCACTGTGAAAGCTTCAGATACACTGACTCCTTGTGCACATGTCCCAGGGACATGCTCATGGGTGTGGCAACTCATGGCTCAAGAGAAGGGAAGACATAGGCCGAGAACATTTGATAGAGGGCATGAGTCATACAGGTGGGAAGCTGAAGGTACCTGGGCCTGGATGGACTGGTTCAGGGAACAGAAGTGAAGGTAGAGTGGGAAGCACCTGGAAGTGGAGGAGGGATGATATGGTTTGGATGTCGGCCAGGTGCAGTGATTCATGCCTGTAATCCCAATACTTTGGGAGGTCAAGGTGGGTGGATCACCTGAGGTCAGGAGCTCAAGACCAGCCTGACCAACATGGTGAAATCCCGCCTCTACTAAAAATACAGAAAATTAGCCAGGCGTGGTGATGGGCACCTGTAGCCCCAGCTATTCGGGAGGCTGAGGCGGGAGAATTGCTTGAACCTGGGAGGTAGATTGCAGTGAGCTGAGATCATGCCATTGCACTCCAGCCTGGGTGACAAGAGCAAGACTCCATCTCAAGAAAGAGAGAGAGAGAGAGAGAGAGAGAGAGAGAGAGATTGGATGTTTGTGCCCTCCAAACCTCATATTGAAATGTAACCCCCGGTGTTGGACGTGGGTCTGATGGGAGGTGATTGGATCACAGGGGTGGATCCCTCATAGATGGCTTAACGCCATTCGCTTGGTAATGAGTTCTCGCTCAGTTAGTTCACATGAGATCTGGTTGTTTGAAAGAATCTGGGACCTCTCTCTTCTCTCTCTTGTCCTCTCTTGCCATGTGATATGCTGGCTTCCCCCTTCACCTTCTGCCATGATTGGAAGCTTCCTGAGGCCCTCACTAGAAGCAGACGCTGGCACTATGCTTCTTTTTTATATTCTTTTTGAGATAGGGTCTCGCTCTGACCCTCAGGCTGGAGTGCAGTGTGTGATTATGGCTCCTGTGCTCAAGCAATCCTTCTACCTCAGCCTCCTCAGTAGATCGGACCACAGGGGTGAACCAGTGTGCCACCATGCCTGGCTAATTTTTTTTCTATTGAGTAGAGATGAGGTTTCACTGTTTCCCAGGCTGGTTTTGAACTCCTGGAATCAATCGATCCCCCTGCCTCAGCCTTGCACAGTGCTGGGATTACAGGCATGAGCCACCACACCCAGCCTGGCACCATGCTACTTGTACAGCCTGCAGAACCGTAAGCCAAAATAAACCTCTTTTCTTTATAAATTTCTCAGTTTCAGGTATTCCTTCATAGCAGTGCAAATGGACTAATACAAGGGACAAGCCTCAAAAACAAACTCAGTCTTCCTTCCGTTTTGCCTGAGTTCTGGCCTGCTCCCTAGTTAATGTGTAACTACAAATTGCAGAAGATTTGGGAAGTGGCTTTGGCTGAGGGGACAGTATTCATCCTGTCTGCTCCATCAATGTGCCTTTAGTGTCCAAGATTAAGCAGGGACAAAGGAGTTCCACAGTTTCCTTCATTTAGGAGTGCCTGTTTGGTTTGGCTCACCTGAGCCAGGCCTTGGTAGGGGCTAGAGATATGCCACAGAGGCAGTGCTGCAGAGGAGGTGCCAGAGGCAGTGGCGGTTGCGCTTCCCAGCCCTTGAGGGTAGATACATCACACCCAGTCCTGGCCTTCGTTGCCTCTTGCCAGAAACTCAACTGATGGTCGGGGACAGGGGCAGGGACAAGGAAACAGGCAGGCTCTGACCAAAGACTTGGGGCCAGGGGGCCTGGAGGCCAGCATACGATGGAGGGGAACTTTGTGTACTGGAAAGCAAGTTTAAAGTAATGAATTTCTGCCCCAAGGGCTTTCATTTTTCTGGGAGCACATTGTCTGTAAGATAACTCTTTGGGACAACCCACTGTCCCATGCATTCCTTGCCCAAATAAGTCCTTGGTAAGTGGTAAATCACAGTACTCAAGTGAGGGCTGAGGTGTTGAGGGACAGGTTGGTGATGATGGTGGACACCATGGGCAAGCAGGAAAGTCTGCACTGGCTAAGTGGCAGAAGCACCATCTTCTCCTCAATAAAGAGGCAGATGACCATCTCACCCCGGTGCCACTGGCTAAGCCACAATGTTGGGAGTAAAGCCATGACCTGGATAAAGCTTGGCCCATAAAGACCTCAATTCAAGCCCGAGCTCTCACTAGCAGTGGCATTTTGGACCAGTTATTTTACCTCTATGAGTCTCAAGTGACTCAAATGTAAAATACAGAAGGCCACTCCTCAGTAGCATGAGGGCTGAATGTGCTTGTACCTAGGAAACCCTCCTTCCTTCTATTCTGTGCTTGGCTAGAGCAGGGAGGTCCCCACAGTTGGTTAGAATTAATATGCTCATTGCTTAAAGGATAATCTGCAAATAGTCTCTTGCCCAGACAATGTCAAAAGGGTGATTAAGAAGGGATATTGTATTAAGAAGGAAGTTTGGTATTACTTTTGCACTTCTCTTGCATGGTTGTGTTAAATTCATGAATGGCTCTCCTCTATTTCATCTCTCCTCTATTTCATCTCTCCTCTATTTCTCCTCTCCTCTATTTCATCTCTCCTCTATTTCATTTCTCAGAAAAATGATGAGAGCCAGGCCTCCCATGTGCCAGCTGGAGCACAGTCCTCTTAGAGGTTCCCATTTTGCTTTTCACACAGAAGAAAGGTCTCCCTCCTTTTATAACCACTTTTAAAATCAGAGTTATTAATGAGGTTGAGGAAAAAGACAAGGAGACAGAAGACTTGGGCTTTATTCTTCACTTTGTCACTCCCTAGCTGTGAGGCCTGGGGCAAGTCATGGTTCTGAGGCAGGAAAACAGCAGAGGGAATTAGAGGTTGGATAAAAAGCAGAATGAGTAGGAGCAGAAGCAGGATAAAGAGGAGGGTGAGCAAGAGGCAAGATAAAAAGCAGAGGTTGAGCCAAAACAAAAGTTATATGAAGTGAGTCAAGAGCCCCTTGGTTGGCTAGATCCAGACCAACCCAGTAAGGGGCAGCTTCTCAGAGATGGGCATGTGTGTTAGAGAGAAAAAGTATCCCTAAAATGACCCCATATAAGAATCAGCTCATTAAAGCTCATGCATAGGTACTGCATAGAATACATGCACTTAAAATTGAGATGAAGGCCACGTACAAGTGCACAAGGGCCAAAGTAACTAAGCAACCCACCTATCAAAAGGCAGATGCTGGCTAAAGATTAAGCAGCTCAGGGAAGAGAAAAAAAAGAACATATAAAAAGGCCCAAAGTACACCAAACTGATACCGATCTCATTTCACAGAGGTCAGCCCGCTCTCCCCTCTCCGAGAGTGCTACTGTGCTTAATAAACTTTTGCTACTTTGTTATTTGTGTGTGTCACATCCAATTCTTTGTTTGTGGCACCAAGAATCCGGGACTTCACCACATCAGCTGGTAACATTTCCTCTCTGAGCCTCTGTTTCCTTATTAGTAACATGAAGAGGTTGAACTGGAAATTTCAGGGTTTTCATGTGCCAACTCTAATTAACTGGAAGTGTCTGTTGAGAAGGAGCTCAAAGGCATGTCCAGGTGCAGGAGGGAAAAGGCTGAGAGAGCAAGTTCATGGGCTACAAATTGCTATCATTCTATGATTTTAAAGCCCATCCAGCAAATTCGTAGTTGGTGGCCAAATGTGCTAATGGCCATATTTCACTAGTACCACACAGCATTTTAAAATTGTTAGTTACCAAAATTTTTAAAGCTGGAAATTTCACATAAAAGATACTGACATGGCATTGGTAGGCTGGATGAGTATTGACATGGCATTGGTAGGGTGGTCATAACTGCCCCTTTTCACTTGGAGGAGGCACCATCTTTCTTCATTGTCCCACTAGTTTGTCACCTGCCTGGCCCTGGGAGGCATTGCAACCCTGACCTAATCCCCCATCCTCTCTTCCTGTCTCTCCCACCTCACTGCCCCCACACAGACCCCACTTGCCTTCATCAGGGGCATTCTCGTCCCACACGGACCACATCTGGACACTGAAGAAGGGAGCCCAGCAAGCGATGTAGGCCAGCACGATGACAAAGGTCATCTTCACAGTTCGGATCTTGGCCCGTGAGATGGTGTTGATGCTGCTGACCCGAGATGGCAGCCCCTGAGTGGTGGCAGCTGAGGCAGAAGGTGAGGGCCTGTCCCAAGTCCTCCAGCCCCCTCCTCCCACCCGCCAGGCCTGTGTCTTGACTTTTAAGTTTTTACAGATCTCATGGCAGATGAGGCTGTAGCAGGCTGTGAGCATGGTCACCGGCAGGACGAAGACAGCCAGGGTGGTCCAGGTGAGGTAGGCCCGTGGCCCCCAAGGGAAGCGGAAGTCTGCCCAGCAGTCCAGCACCCCTGAGCCCTGGATCACCTCCCGCAGGGAAAAAATGAAGACTTGAGGAAGGCTGAGGATGGCGGCCAGCAGCCAGGGAGCAGCGATGAGCAGGTAGGTGGACTGGCCGGGCTGCTGGAGGCTGCGCAGGGGGTGACAGACAGCCAGGTAGCGGTCCAGCGTCATGGCCAGCAGCATGTAGGTGGAGGCGAACATGCTGAGCACCTGCAGGTACTTGACGGTCCTGCACAGGAGGTCGGGGCCCTGGAAACGGTAGGTGATGTCCCACAGCAGCTGGGGCAGCACCTGGAAGAGCGCCACAGCCAGGTCTGTCAGGGCTAGGTGCAGCACGAACAGGTGCATGCGGGAGCGCTTGTGGCCCAGCTGGCCCAGGGTCAGCAGCACAGCCAGGTTGCCCCCAGTGGCCAGCACCAGGACAGTGGCCAGGACTCCAATCTCCACCTTGGCCAGCTCCTCATCCCGGCCCAACCAGGGTGTTGTGGCATTGGGGGCAGAGAGGGTGCCCCAGGGAGTGGGGTTGGCATCCCACAGAGGCCCAGAATCCATGAGCAAGGTATGCTGGGAGGGGAGGATGGAGGGAGGATGGAGGGAGGATGTGGATGCAAGTGGAGAGGTTTGATGGATAAAATGGAGTGGCAAAGGAAAGGCTGAAGGCGGAGAGAAAGGAGAAGCGTGAGAATGACAGGCAGAAGGCTTGCAAATAGTTGGAAATCGTTCAGAGGACAGGGATAGAGAGGAGGAGGGAGGATGAAATATGGAAGGAGACAATGTGACTGCGATCGCTGATCCCAGTGAGGAGAGGGGACCCAGGAGAGAGAGAAGGAGGGGTCAGGAAGACAGGGAATCAGGACAGGAAGAATGGGGGAGGCTGTGCAGAGTGAGGCTTCTGGAAGGGAAAGAAGGCTGGGGAGGGGCTACCACTCTCCAATCCACCTCAAATTCACTTTCTCCAAACTTTTCTGGAAGCCAAGAGCGGAAGCCCTTCAGCCTGCTTGGAGGCGCGGTCCGGGGCTGTCGGTGTCGCGCTCAGGGCTGGAAGTCCCAGCCAAGCCCGCTGGCTCTGCCTGGTGAGCAGCGGCGGGAGCGCAGCGGAGCGGCCGGGTGGGGTTTTATAGGCTCTCAGGCCGAGCCCGGCGGCCTGCGGCTCGCCAGTTGGCTCCAGCAGAAGAGGGCGGAGTGAAGCTCGCAGGCAACCACCCGGCTGGAGGACCAAGAGGCCGGCTGCTGGAGGGAGGGGGGCCAGAGTGGGTAGCGGACGAGGGACAGAGAGCGAGACAAGCAGGCGACGCAAGCCAGCACCCAGCAGCCGGCAGGATCCACCGACCCGCAGGCAGGCAGGCAGATAAGCTCCAATGCGCACTCACCCTGGAACTCTCGGGCTGTCTCTCCACAGGTGGAGTCATCCCTGTGGGTTGGTGAGAGGCGGTTACTCCTCCCACCCACGCAGGGGCACTTCGGCTGGCGGCTCTGTTGGCGCGCCCCCTGCCAACCGGCTAGCCGGTGCAGGATCCACAATCTTCAAGGATGGCCAGGTTGGCTAGGCATGCATGCCTGATTGGTAGTCACCTGGGAGTGACGTCTGATCGCAGACCCTGTTGAGGGACTGCGAGGCATAGGGAGAGTAAGAAAAAGTGAGGATATTTGTGGACGTGGGGGGTGGAAGGAGCTAGACCTGAGAACCCTGGTGCGCTTGACCCACGGGGACAGCGGGAGAAATTCCTGGTATTTGCGTCCCCAAGAGACTTCTGGCTTATGTGCTTTTCCTGCGTTAGGTGCTTCCAAGATCCTAAACGCAGTTAACCACCCTGCGAGATAGAAAACAGGCCCAGAGAAGTTCAAGAACTTGCTCGAAGAAGATTACTGAACGAGTAAGCAGCAGAGGCCGGTCTAGAACCAGCCTCGTGTGCCGTTCTGATAGCGCAGCAGCAGCGCTTAGCACCTAACTGGCTTGGCTAAATTCTGTGTGAGAGGCACTGGTGTTGAGGGTAAGAATAAAAACAAAACCCCATTCAGTCCAGAGGCAGCTTACAGCTCAATAGAGAAGGTGTTGTGTGGTGTTGGCTGTGGAATTCACATCATCTTCAGTATGCCAGATGGACTATTAGGACTCTCCCTGGAGCAAATTAGAGGTTAGGAGAGACAATAGCAAGGTCCCAGACTCTCAGAAAGGGCAGAGTCTGTGACCATAGGTAGGTCCTTTTGTCCCGCCTTTTTTTTTTTTTTTTTTTTGAGACAGAGTCTTGCTCTGTCTCCAGGCTGGAGTGTAATGGCACGATCTCAATCCACTGCAACCTCCACTCTCAGGCTCAAGAGATTCTCCCTCCTCAGCCTCCCAAGTAGCTGGGTTCACAGGCAATCAAACCAAGCCCAGCTAATTTTGTATTTTTAGTAGAGACGGGGTTTCACCGTTTTGGCCAGGCTGGTCTCAAACTCCTGACCTCAGGTGATCCACCCTCCTCTGCCTCCCAAAGTGCTGGGATTACAGGCATGAGCCACCGCGTCTGGCCTTTGTCCTGCCTTTTAACCAGACTCCCCTTTACAATGTCACCAGACAGCAAATTAGCATTACTTCTTGAAGGTTCTATCTCTGCAACAGCCTACAAATTCAGCGCCTTCATTCCATCCCATGGCCACTTACCATTTAGCTGCCTAAAGTGTAGTAGCATCCTCCTTTTGTGCTTTGGAGCCCAAGCTTCCACCTTCCAAAGGATTTCGCTCTTTGTAGGTGATTTTTCAGTCTCTCTACCAGATCATTCCCACCCATTTGCAAACAAGCTCTAGTAACATTCATTAAAAAAAAAAAAAAAAAAATTATAACTCTCCTCAGCCACTATACTCCCACTTCCAGCTGTTACAATCCCTACCATGTCACAGCAGCACTTCTCAAAACAGCTGTCTATGTTTGTCCCCATTCTCTTACTCCCAATAAATGATACATTGTACTATTTTGGAAATCGCTTTTAAAATTCTACATTATGGTCGGGCGTGGTGGCTCACGCCTGTAATCCCAGCACTTTGGGATGCCGAGGTGGGTGGATCACCTGAGGTAAGGAGTTTGAGACCAGCCTGGTCAACATGGTGAAACCCCCGTCTCTACTAAAAATACAAAAATTAGCTGGGCGTGGTGGCGGGCACCCGTAATCCCAGCTGAGGCTAAGGCAGGAGAATCACTTGAACCCAGGAGTCAGAGGTTGCAGTAAGCTGAGATCAGGCCATTACACTCCGGCCTGGATGA
Organism: Papio anubis; assembly: GCF_008728515.1. Classification (NCBI taxonomy): domain Eukaryota; kingdom Metazoa; phylum Chordata; class Mammalia; order Primates; family Cercopithecidae; genus Papio; species Papio anubis. Next base: position 155,572,882 of record NC_044976.1, on the reverse strand, counting down.
CAAGAACAAAACTCCGTCTCCAAAAATAAATAAATAAATAAATTCTACGTTATTTTTGACATCTGTCTATGCTGATACATAGGGTAGATCTAGTTCATTCATTTTTAACTGCTACAGGGAATATTCTCATATGCCTGTTTGTGTTCACGTGTCAGAATTTCTCCCAGGTGTATATCTAGAAGTATATGCTGAGTATAAGTATTGTTGTGTCATATAATTTATAAGTTTTCAACTAAATAGGACCATATCCTGAATTTTATCTCTAAATTAGTTGTACTAAATTAGTTGTCCAACCAGCTGCATTTCAGTTTCCCAACATCTTCACATTCAGACTTTTTAATTTTTATCAACCTGATAGGTGTAAAATAGCATCTCATTTTTCTTTTTTATTTCTCTGATTACTAAGTATTTTGAGTATCTTTCCTTGTATTTATTTGTTGTTTGGATTTTCTCTTCTGTAAATCATTCATATCTTCTGCTCAACTTTTTATTAGGTTGTTTTCCTTATCAAATTGTAGGACCTCTATATATTCTGATATGTTGGAAAATATCTTCTCTAATCTGTCACTATCTTTTTGCTTTGGATGGGGTCATTTGTTACACAGAAAATTTAATTTATGATGCAATCAATTCCTCCTTTTATTATTTTGGCTTTTTGTGTCTTGTGTTCTGTACTTTGAGAATGGAAATATTTCCCCCTGTATTTTCTTCTAACAAATTTAACTTTTGTTTTTCATATTTAGAGCTTTAATCCATCTGGAATTTATTTTTGTGTTATGTGTGGAGTAAGACTCTAACTTCATTTTTTCCCCAGCAGGGCAAACCAATTACTCCATTTATTGAATTGTCCATCATTTTTCAACTATCATCTGTATAATATATTATTTCAAATTTCATGTGAGGCTATTTCTGGAATCTCTGGCCTATTCTATTAATTTATTTTTCTATCCCTGTCCCAATATTTCACTATCTTATGTACGACAGCTTTCTAATGAGCCTTAATACTTGGTAAAAACAAGCCTCCCTTTGTTCTTATTTTTTAAATGTTTCTCACAATTTTGAAATGGTGAAATCTGTTATCAGTTTATTGAGTTCCAAAAAAGTTCTGTTGTTGAGCTTTTGGTTTGAGGCATTGACTTTAGAGATTAATTTGGGAGATAATTAATATATTTATGATTTCATTCAGGTCTATTCTTATGTCCCTCAATAATGTTTTATAATTTTCTTCAAAAATGTCTTCCTACCTTTTGATAGATTTATTTCTGTGTATCTTACAGTTTCTGTTGCCATTGTGTATATAATATTGTTATACCACATTTTCTAGTTACTACTGGTTATTGCCAGTATATGGGAACAATGTTGATTTTTGTGTCTTGCTCTTATATCCAGCAGTTTTCCTGCAGCTTGTAAATAATTTTGGATTATCTATACACACAGTATTGTCTGCAAACAATAATAATTTTTTTTTCTCCCATTCTATTTAGCTCATCTTTTTCTTGTCTTATTGCAAAGGTTAAGACTCTAGTACAATGTCAAAGAGCAGGCATCATTGATGTTTCTACATTTAATGAGAATGCACCTAAAGTTTCACCATTACATGTTATATTTATGGTAGATTCTCTTCACTTTTTAATTTTTAAAAGATACTTAGTTTTACATACACATATTATAAAGAGTCAAATGATTCTACAGCAGTTTTATGAGAAAAAGTAATTCCCCCACACTACTAATATTTTTCAATTTCCTGTTTTTCATTTTCTTCCATTTTTAAATTTTTTACTAAAGAAAACTGTAACCATATACAAAAGCAGAGAGAATACCATGAGGAAACCCCATGCTTTCATCACCCAGCTTTAACAATTACCAACAGATAGCCAATCTGTTTCATCTAAATCTTTATCCATTTCCTTCCATCCTAAGATTATTCTGAAGCAAATGTCAGACATCATATCATTTTATCTGTATTTCATATATGTATTTCTAAAGGATGAGCACTCTTAAATATAACTACAACACCTTACCATCGCTGTATTAGTCAGCGTTCTCCAGAGGAATAGAACCAATAGCGGTTTATTTGTTTGAATCCAGATTCAAATAATAAGGTTCATGCACTGGCATTGGTTAATGTGCCTCTTAGGTCTGTGATTTGCAGATTACACTTCCATCCCTTTGTATGCTTTGTTCCTTGCAGTGTTGTTGTTGAAGAAACCAGATTGTTTTGTAGAATTTCCCATGATGTATGTTTTCAAAATTGCATCCCTGTGAAGTTGTTTAACAAGTTTCTTTGTTTGCTGATGCCTGATCAGATTCTGGTTAGATTTGTTTAGTTTAGTTTTTTAGCAAGAGTGTTTCATAGGTGTTATTGGGTGCATCCATCAGGGATACATAATGTGTGATTGTCTCTCTTTTTGTGATGTTATCAGCCATTGTTAATTATGGCACAGATCCAATAATTCATCTCTTTGCAAAGTGATCATGTTCTATTATTCCTTCATTGTTTATTAATTTAAATAATTCTGTAAAGAGAATCCTCTCTCATCAACTATTTGGTTATCCTTAGGCATAGTTTGTACAGAAAAGACAGAATAAATGCTTATTTTTCCATTATTAATAGTTTTCAAGATAAGAAATTTGTTTTCTGGAATTCTTCAAATCGGATTTTTTTTTTTTTTTTTGAGATGGAGTCTCACTCTGTTACCCAGGCTAGAGTGCAGTGGCACGATCTTAGCTCACTGCAACCTCCGCCCCTCCAGGTTTAAGCAATTCTCTGCCTCAGACTCTGGAGTAGCTGGGATTACAGGTGCGTGCCACCACGCCTGACTAATTTTTTTTGTATTTTTAGTAGAGATGGGGTTTCACCATCTTGGCCAGGCTGGTCTTGAACTCCTGACCTCATGATCCACCTGCCTAGGCCTCCCAAAGTGCTGGGATTACAGGTGTGAGCCACTACGCCCAGCCAAACCATAGATTTAAACAAATTTTATATGTTTGAGTCACTTATAGTTATTACTTTGATGCTCAAATTGTCCCGCCTTTGGCAAATGAAGCTGATTTATGTTGGTCCTTTTGTGTCGTTGTTTGTTTATCAATGAATGTTTACTTTAAAAATTTAATGTATATATCTTTTTTTTTTTTTGAGACAGTCTTGCTCTGTCCCCCAGGCTGGAGTGCACTGGCACGATCTCGGCTCACTGTAACCTCCACCTCCCGGGTTTAAGCAATTCTCCTGCCTCAGCCTCCTGAGTACCTGAGATTACAGGCGCCCACCACCATGCCCCCGCTAATTTTTGTGTTTTTGGTAGAGATGGGGTTTCACCGTATTGGCCAGGCTGGTCTCGAACTCCTGATCTCAAGTTGTCTTCCTGCCTCAGCCCCCCAGAGTCTGGGATTACAGGCGTGAGCCGCCACGCCCAGCCCTAATGTGTATACCTTTTTGATTGAGAAACAATTCAATATACCATAAAAGTCACCCTTTTAAAATGTACAGTTCAATGGTTTTTAGTATGTTCAAAAAGTTGTGCAACTGTCACCACCATCTAATTGCAGGATAATTGCCTTACCCGAAAAAGAAACCACATGCCCATTAGCAGTCACCACCCATTCCCCCTCCCACTCCCAGCTCCTAACAACTACCAATCTACTTTCTGTCTCTACGGATTTTCCTGTTCTGGGCATTTCATGCAAATGGAATCATACAATATGTGGCCTTTTGTGACTGGCTTCTTTCACTTAGCACAGTGTTTTCAAGGTTCATCCATATTATAACATGTAGCAGTACTTCTTTTCTATGGATAAATAATATTCCCTTGTATGGATACACCACATTTTATCTTTTATCAGTCAATAGACATTTGGGTTGTTTCCACCTTGGACAGATTACAAATAATGCTGCTAATGAACATTCATGTATGAGTTTTCGTGTGGACATACATTGTTAATTTTGGGGGTATATACCTAGGAATGGAATTGCTGGGTTATGTGGTAACTCTGTTCACATTTTTGAGGAACTGCCAAACTTTTTCAAAATTGGCTGTACCACTTTATCCTGAGTCCTTTTTATAAGTCTTAGTGTTCTTTGATAGCTCTATTGCTTTCTGGCATGGCAAACATGTAAGTGGCATACTGCACATTTTTTGTAATTCTTTTTTCACTTAACATATCCTGCAGATCACTTCATGAGAGAATTCAGAGATGTTTCTCTTTCCTTTTTGCAGTTTTTTAATACTTCAGTGTATGGAAATACCATACTTTATTTATCCAGTCACCTTTGATAGGCATTCTGATTGTATCCGGTCTTGCTGTTACGAATAGTGCTATAATAAATTGCCTCTTTCTATAGATAGATAAATAGATCTATGTATAAAGATAAACATGTGTGTATATATGTGTGTGTGTGTGTGTATCGTTTCATATTTCACTAGTACAATCTTTGTAATAGGCTCCTAGAAGTGAGATTACTGGGTTAAGGGTATATGCACAAACAATTCTGCTATATATTGCCAAATTATCCTCTGTAGGGATTGAACCAATTTGTGTTCTGACTAGGAATGCATGAGTGTCTGTTTTCCCAGTCTTGCCAACAGTGTAATCTTAAATTTTGGATTTTTGCCAATCTGATAAGTCAAAAATAATATCTCAGTTTAGCTTTGATTTGAATGTCTTTTAAGTGAGGTTGAACATCTTTTCATAATGTTAAGGGTCATTTCCATTTCTTTTTCTAATAATTATCGATATGTCTAGCTGATTCTTCTGTGATTGTTGACCTTTTTAATTATCCTTTTTGAGAAACTTTATATACCGTGGAAATTAACCTTTGTCTGACATTTAAGTTGCAAATATTTTTTCCCATTTTGTCACTGATCTTTTTACTTGACTTGTGGTATTTCTTGATGTAGGTCACCATTTTAAATTCAATTTAGTAGATTTATTTGCTATTAACCTTGATTTTTTAAATAACAAATACATACTGCCACTTCTTGATTTTTTAGTTTTAGGAATTTTCTATTCACCTTCCCTTTGGTGGATGAGCAGATAGTACCCTTCCAGCAAAGACTCAACACTCACATTGCACATTTTCAGTACCCCACCCTCCCAATATAGTAATGGGAATAAGTGACTTGTGCATCCTCATCTGAAACTGATGTCATAAAAACCAAAAGTTGGATCTTAAGGGAATAATAAAGAGTTTGTGAAGCTCCCTCCCAAAATTAAAGTTAAAAATAAAAAATAAGGCACAATTTATCCTCAGATAGTTTAATCAAATCGTTTAAAAAAGGATTTGCTTCCCTGGATTTGAATGTTGGTTTCTACATTATCAAGTAGTGGACGTAAGAGACAGAGAAATCTAAATCCAAATTGTTAGGTGTCACTTTCACTGAAGAAGAAAGAAGTTCTGTTTTCATATGTTCAACTTGAACATCATGTTTTCAGGAACAGATCTATCATGAAAAATAAAATTTCTTTCTCAGAATACATATTTATCAATGTCTCTTCATTTAACAATCTCCCATTTTAGCCAAAGGGTGAATTCAAAATTTTTCCAGCATTATTATTTGCCAAAGAGGAGTGGGGACATGTGTCCCTCTTCTACCACACCATGATCTGGACAGAAGAAAGTGAATAAGGACATTTTTCTCCCTGAAGCCTTTGGGAGCTTGGCCTGCAGAAGCCTCTTCTTGGTTAGGACTCAGAACCCTCTCAGAACATTGTGACCTGCATTGTGCTGGCACTGCACAGAGATCTTCCCGGGCAACCCTTGATTCACCATTCCATAAATGTCCATAAATGTCACCATTCCATAAATTCACCACATAAATGTGGAGGAAGTGGTCTGGGGAAGATGGACCTTTACAAAGATTTATGCACCTTTTATAGCTAGGAGCAGCACTTGATGTTGCCACCGTCTTCTGTTAAGTTGGTTTAACACAGTGTGATGGACAGTAAACAGGTAAAAAGAATTGTGTGAATGACAGGACGGTTAGCCTGGCCGGTTTTGATTTCAGGGACTCCCAGAAAGCCTCCATTTTGCTCTTCTAATCACAAGATAACTTGTACAGTCACAAAATGTTGCAGTTGAAAGAGACTTATCTTTTGGTTCTGGCCAAGAGGCTGAGGACTATGGAAAGGACCTCAAAGATTATCAAGTTGCACTCTCTCATTTTCCAGAAGAAAGTCCAAACTGAAAGCCAAAGAGACAAGTGGTGTTCTTTTTTTTGAGACGGAGTTTCACTCTTGTTTCCCTGACTGGAGTGCAATGGTGCAATCTCGCCTCACCACAACTTCTGCCTCCCGGGTTCAAGCGATTCTTCTGCCTCAGTCTCCCAAGTAGCTCGGATTACAGGCATGTGCCATCAGACCCAGCTAATTTTGGTATTTTTAGTAGAGATGGGGTTTCTCCATGTTGCTCAGGCTGGTCTCGAACTCCTGACCTCAGGTGATCCGCCCGCCTCGGCCTCCCAAAGTGCTGGGATTACAGTTTGAGACACCATGCCCAGCCTACAAATGGCATTCTTAACATTGCACAGAGATGATCCAACCTGGAGCAGGGGAGGGCTGGGACCCAAGTCTACCCAGGAGCTCTTTTTTCCCCTTCTGTGCATCGCTTCCTGAGGGCAGCAGTTCCCCACCCTGGTTGCACATTCAGATCTCCAGGGCAAACTGTAAACTGCCTAAGCCTCACCCACAGAGAATCTGATTCACTGCCTTAAGGCAAAAGATTCAGCCCTGGAGCCAATAAAGCCAACTAACCTTGTACGATGGGCTTGGCACATCGCAGAAGCTCAATAAACTTTTATTGAATGTTAATGCAGAATTTAATGGGCATGAATGAGTAAATGATTATCCTTCACAGCTAATATTGCCTTATTTTTTTTCAACTGGATTGTAGAATTTCTAAAATTCACAAAAGTAGAGAGGCTAGTATAATACTTTGTATAGTATATGATCTGCATTTTTCCAGGGGCTTTTTAGAGGGTAGATCAGAGAAATGACTCTAATGGTGGTAAGAAGTTCAGTTGCCCCACTGGATCAGGGGCATATGTGTGTACAGTGGTTTTGGGAGGCTCTCAGGCCTGCGAGGGGATCTAGTGCCTAGGCATCCTGGCAGCCAGAAACACAGAGGGATTCTATAAAGGGCTTTCCCTCTCTAGTGTCTAGGCATCCTGGCATCTACAGAGGGGTAGCCCTTTATAGAATAGGAACTCTCTCCCCTGGAAGCCCCTCCGCAGACCTCAGCTCCAAGAGCGGGGAGAGGCAGAGTTAGCGTGACGTAGCTTCATTGGCAATGGGGCTGGAGTCTCCAGGGATACATACTTAGCTCTCTGACACGGCTTCTTAGAAGAGGAGGCGATCTTGCTATGCTCAAATAACACCACCCTTGACTGCTCTGGGAGAACAGTTGAAACTTTCAACTAATTATTGTCATTTCATGAAAAAGTTTTAGTTTTTCTTTTAAGCTCATTGTAGCTATCAGACCTCCAATAAGCTTCCTCAATGACATGAGGGCAGTGACTCACAGAGGAGAGATGCAAAGCATAGCTTTCTAGTTTCTGGGAAAGCTGTCCCCCAGCCAACTTGTGGGCTTGACTGTTTGAGGCTGGGAGCCCTGTGGAGAGAGGGGTCCAGGGTGCAGGAGCAGGGAGGTGTACAGCTGCTGAACCCAAGAGGTGGGAGGCTGGGAACAGCTGCCGAGTCCAGCTTCCTCCTATTTTTTTATTCAGTGCCAGAGTTTCCTTGATCCTCTAGAGAAGTAGAGTCTTAAGCAAGACTCATCATTAAGCTGGCCCAAGTAGGCACCTGCTTCCTCTCCTTCAGCTACAACAGGAGGAGGGAGGTTTGGCTTCAGTGTCTTCCTAAGCCTGCTTTCAGAGATCTGTGCTTCTTTTTTCCTGCCCCACACCCGCCCCCGCCACACACACACTCCTGCCATGTTCCCAATATTCATGTGCATTCCCCCAACAGCAAGTGTTACTGCTCAGGTTTGGTTGGTGGATGGGTAAATGGCAGCCTGTATTAGGGACATCCTTCTTCATTTATCTTCCCATCAACACTTACCAATTCTGTGCCCACTGATGGTGGCAGAGGGCAGGGGAGTTCATTAATCCATGTGGCCAATGTGCACAGGTAGGCAGCATGAAGGCCAACTCATCTATTAGGCACCTCTGTATCCCCAGCTCTCTCCATAATTCCTGGCACATAATGGGTTTCCAATAGTCCTTTATAGGAAGGGGGGATGGATGGCAGATATGGGGGAAAAAAACACTGAACCTGAAATGGGGAAACCTGAGTTCTCCTCTCGGTACTGCCAATGACTCAGTATACCCTTGATAATGTCACTTCATCACTCTGGCCTCAGTTTTCTCTTATATAAAACAAGGTAGTTAGATTGGTTGATCACTAAGGTCCTTGCAGTACTTCTTTTAGGGTCCTATGATGGTACAATTCCACAATATCCTGACCCATGCTGAGCTGTTAGGGCTGCGTGCTGAGGAATATATGCTGAGCTGTTATTCTTCTCAGGTGATACCAGTGTTTAAAACAGGCCTTCTGAAAAATAGCACCCAACCCAAGGAGGGACTCGAATTCTGAAAATTCAGAGCTAAAGAGGGAAGTCATGGGCCAGATTCGTGGGCACAGATTCCGAGTCAGAGTCCCACTCAACAACCAGGATAGGCAACTGCCCAGACAGAGGATGTCTGAATGTCGTACAGCAGGCCAGGCTTCAGGGCAGTGGGATCGAAGGTGAGCAATCTCATTCAGAGAGATAATGTCCCTCTCTGAGTTGCCTCCCATACTGGTCCATGCCATGTTCCCTTCCTGTGATCTGGCTTAAATTCAGGTCTGGTCTTTAACATATTTCTACCTTCAGAATCTGGTATCCTGATCCCCTCAATGAAAAAAAAAAAAAAGTCATTGTATGCCAAAAACGTGTTTTTAAAGGACGTGTCTAAAATGCAATTGCTGGTACATTTCTATAGTGAACTTTTTATGAAATAAACATATTCCTGGCCGGGTGCGGTGGCTCACGCCTGTAATCTCAGCACTTTGGGAGGCTGAGGCGGGAGGATCACGAGGTCTGGAGATGGAGACCATACTGGCTAACACGGTGAAACCCCATCTCTACTAAAAATACAAAAAATTAGCCGGGCGTGGTGTCGGGCACCTGTAGTCCCAGCTACTCAGGAGACTGGGGCAGGAGAATGACGTGAACCCGGGAGGCGGAGCTTGCAGTGAGTGGAGATCGCACCACTGCACTTCAGCCTGGGCAATAGAGGGAGACTCCACCTCAAAAAAAAAAAAAAAAAAAAAAACATTCCTGACAAAATATTGCATAGGAGGGCAGATTTAAGTGAACCAGTACGTTGGAGAGAAGCACAGACTAGATTTTGTTTGCTTTTTAGTATCTAGCTGGTGCCAGCTCTATCAAGGCATGATTCCAAATTCTTGCTATAAGCCTGGAAAATAAACCCTGTATTATTTTCCTTTTTTCCCCCACAATGGTGAGTAAATTGAGATGACTCAGAGAGGTTGAGTGACTTACCCAAGGCTCTTATGGTCAGGAAGTGGGGGATTACAATTCCAAGTCTTTTCCAGATAAGACTCCAAAATTCAGTCTTTCTTGCTGTTCCTGGGTACTTAGAGAAGGTGACATACAGCTGGAGCATCTCCATTATCTCCTTAATAGAACCAATAATACTAATAACAGCTAATATTTACATAATCCTTCAAAATTGAAAAATTACTTCGATCTTACATTATCTCATTTAATTTTCACCATAGGCCTTCCTAGTGGATATTTCAGTCCTGATTTTAAGAAAGACATTGAGGTTCAGAGGAGCTAATTACTACACCAAGATCACATAGCACTTAAAGACTGATATAAGGGACAAGAACAAAAATCCTTTGGGGTTCTCCTAGGGAGTATAAAGGGATTCTGAGTGTAAAAATCTTGAGAATCACCGTTCCAAGCCAAGCCTTCTTCTCAGCTTTGCATTTCTGCCTGTTTTTTATCAGTCACACAGACTTGAATTGCAGGAATCATAGACTCATACAGCTTGAAACATGGAAAGGCTCTCAAAAATGATCTAGCCTGGCTGGGCACCGTGGCTTATGCCTGTAATCCCAGGTCTTTGGGAAGCTGAGGCGGGAGGATCACTTGAACTCAGGAGTTTGAGACCAGCATAGACAACATAGTGAAACCCATTTCCACCAAAAAAAAATTAGCCAGAGATACTGGTGCACACTTACAGTCCAGCTCCTTGGGAGGCTGAGGCCAGAGGATCACTTGAGCCCTGGGGATCGCTTGAACCTGGGAGATTGAGGCTGCAGTTAGCCTTGGCCATGCCACTGCACTCCAACCTAGGTGACAGAGAAAGCCACTTGTTTAAAAAAAAAAAAAAAAAAAGTAATCTAGCCCATCAGTTTTCAAAATGGAACCCAAGAGTTCCCCAAAGGTGCTCCAGGGGCTCCCTTGGGGGCACAGGCTAGGCCAAGTGGGTGAGGTTCCTAGAAAATTGCTATTCATAAAACTAACACTAGGATCTCTCAGAAAAGAATTGCCTTTGCTTAGGAAAAGACCTAATAAGCTCCAGGGAGATAGAGGTAAGGCCCTGGTGGTAAGGTCTGGAAGGCAGAAAGGAAGAGATAGTTAAACCAGTAACTTCAGGCGATCCACCCACTTCAACTTCCCAAAGTGCTGGGATTACAGGTGTGAGCCACCGTGCCCAGCATCATGAAGCATTTTTAAAATTAGTTTGAATTGACTGCCAACACTTAAAAATCAAGTGATTTCACCTAAAAATCCAGTTTACCAACTTCTCTTAAAAAATATATCAGACCTGGTAACTTCAGGGCCTCGTTCTCACCTGGCCACAGTCTGCTGGAATTGAGCAGTAGTCATCTTGCAAAGGAGAGTGCCCGCCCCAGTTTACCAGAGTCCCCAGAACTCACCACTGCCCACTCACCCCACTGAGCTTTCATTGCCATTATCTTCAGGTCTGTATTATTTTTTTCTTGTAGTAAAGAGCATGAAAGTCCAGGCACAGTGGCTTACGCCTATAATCCCAGCACTTTGGGAGGCTGAGGCAGGAGGATCACTTGAGGTCAGGAGTTCAAGACAAGCCTGGCCAACATGGTGAAACTCCATCTCTACTAAAAAATACAAAAATTAGCCAAGCATGATGGCACGTGCCTGTAGTCCCAGCTACTCAAGAGGCTGAGGCAGAAGAACCCGGAAGGCCTCCCAGTTTCAAGCGATTCTCCTGCTTCAGCCTCCCGAGTAGCTGGGACTACAGGGCGTATGCCACCACGCCTGGCTAATTTTTTGTATTTTTAGTAGAGATGGGGTTTCACCGTGTTAGCCAGGATGGTCTCAATCTCCTGATCTTGATCCACCTGCCTCGGCCTCCTGAAGTGCTGGGATTACAGGCGTGAGCCACAGCACCTGGCCAGCATGCATGTTTCTTATGAGGTTGGGTTATCACAGGTCTATAATCCCCAGGACCATTAATAAAACTGAGCTCCTGGTATTATATCGGTTGCAGCGAGCCGAGATCATGCCACTGCACTCCAGCCTGGGTGACAGAGTGAGTGAGACTCTATCTCAAAATAAATAAATAAATAAATATATATATATATATATATAGAAAGAAAGAAAGAAAGAAGAAAAGAAAAAGAGCACAAAGAAGCATATTTATATTCAAATTGCTATTGAGATTGTTTTATTCAGCTTGTTTCCTTTATGCTACATACCTGGACCCCATTGCATTTATGTTTATGAGCCCTGTTATAACACCTGCCAACATCACACAGAACCAGAAAAAGGGAAGAGTTGCCAAACTGTCACCTCTGCCCCCACCCTCACCTCTATACATCTGTATACAAATACCAGAACTAGTACTGAAGAAAGCCCTGGGCCAGGGTGCTGTCCAGGGTACAGTCACCTACCCTCCCCCAGAGTATCAAGGAGACCTCAGGAAAACACAATGAGAAATATAGCTGATATGAAGAAAGTTGTAACCTTTTGAGATGGTGTTATGTGGCTATCAGAAAAGGCGTATCAAGGAAAAGAGTCCACTCAAGGGAAACCCCGTTCGTGGAAACAGGTATTTTGTTGTAAAGTCCAAGGGTAGCTCTCCCTCAGCTTCTTCCATAGCCTCCCCGCCCTTTAAGCTAATTTCATGTTCACCAAGCAACCTCCTAGTTATAAATCCCATACCAGGAAATGTGTGTCTTGGAAAGCAAACGTGAATATTCTGGTTGCTGGACAGCTGTGCTCGCTCATGACTCATTTGTAAATTGGCCTCTTGGCATGCATGTTTCTTTTTTTCTTTTACTTTTTTTTTTTTTTTTGAGACAGAGTCTCACTCTGTTGCCCCTGCTGGAATGCAATGGCACGATCTCAGCTCACTGCAACCTCCGCCTCCCGGGTTCAAGCGATTCTCCTGCTTCAGCCTCCCGAGTAGCTGGGACTACAGGCATATGCCACCACGCCTGGCTAATTGTTTGTATTTTTAGTAGAGACGGGGTTTCACCGTGTTAGCCAGAATGGTCTCGATCTCCTGATCTTGATCCACCTGCCTCGGCCTCCTAAAGTGCTGGGATTACAGGCGTGAGCCACAGCACCTGGCCAGCATGCATGTTTCTTATGAGGTTGGGTTATCACAGGTCTATAACTCCCAGGACCATTAATAAAACTGAGTTCCTGGTATTATAAAACCAAGGAGCTGATCAGGCAAAACTCAAACGGTGGCATCCTTACCAAGGGATATAGTTTCATCTGCCAGCCAGCCACCTTTTTGCTGCTAGAGGGAGATGGGCCTGCCCAGAGTTTTGGGTGCTGCGGCTTCCAGCCCCCGCTGCAGAGGTCTGCAATAGGAGACCAGTGGGTCCTGGGTGCAGTTTGCTACTGAACTCTCACTGTCTCTGGGCTCTGACCCTGATTAGTGCCTTCCTCTGTGCCTGACCCAGAGGAGTACTATGTAAATGTTTGTGGAAACAATCTCCAGTGGGAACATTTCAGCAGAGACCAGGTGACCACCCATCACAGATGCCTGCAGGGATCCTTGCTCTGCTTGGGAGGCTGCACTTCTTGATTTCAGAAGTCTCTTCCCTCTCTGATGCTACATCTCAGCTTCCTGGGCTGGCTGGTGGCAGAGGGCAGAGCAAGGAGATGTGAGAACAGTGCTGGTGTTCGGCCAGTGAGCAGTCTTGGGTGGGTCTCTGAAATGAGAAGACAGTACTATTGCCCATTATGCATCTAGCAGCTTCCTAGTAACCAGAAGTGCTCTCCTCAGATCCCTGGATGCTCAGGAGAGGGAAATGAGGTGGGGAAGGAGAGAAAGACTTTTTACCAGCTCAGTATTCCTTTGAGGCAGCAGGTGTTAGCTTAGGGGAGGGCATATAGGGAATGGGGGCGTGCTGCGTAGGCAGAGAGGATTTTGCCCACTCAAATAAGACAGGCAGGATGGGCCAGACAGCTGTAGGGGTTGGGGGTGGATGTGCATGGAGTTAGCCCTGCTGCTAATGTTAAACCATGTTACACGTGCTTTAATAAGGTTGAGCAAAGAGTTACACTGTGGGAGAGTTTTAGGGTGTAGTTTGATGCCTTGCCAGCACCCATGGGTGGTGAGTGAGCAGATGAATGTAGCTGACCCCTGTATTCCCTCTGTGCCCTGCTCTAGACTGGCACCCAAAGTCTCAAAGAAAAACTGCGCCAATAAACCTATACCTCCTAGGATACCTACGACTACCAGCTTGAAGCATTGCTTTTAAATTTTTCAGAGAGAAGATTTTTTTTTTTTTTTTTTTTTTTTTTTTTTGAGACGGAGTCTCACGCTGTCGCCCAGGTTGGAGTGCAGTGGCGCGATCTCGGCTCACTGCAAGCTCCGCCTCCTGGGTTCACGCCATTCTCCTGCCTCAGCCTCCTGAGTAGCTGGGACTACAGGCGCCCGCCACCGCGCCCAGCTAATTTTTTGTATTTTTAGTAGAGACGGGGTTTCACTGTGGTCTTGATCTCCTGACCTTGTGATCCGCCCGCCTCGGCCTCCCAAAGTGCTGGGATTACAGGCGTGAGCCACCGCGCCCGGCCTCAGAGAGAAGATTATAATGAACCCATAACCCACCACTTCAACTTAACATTATTTTCATTTTGCCATATTCACTTCATTTTCATTTTTTTCTTTTCTTTTGTTTTGGAGACAAAGTCTCACTCTGTCGCCCAGGCTGGAGGGCAGTGGCATGATATCAGCTCACTGCAACCTCTGCATCCCAGATTCAAGCGATTCTCTTGCCTCAGCCTCCCAAGTAGCTGGGATCACAAGTGCGCACCACCACACCTGGCTAATTTTTGTATTTTTACCAGAGATGGGATTTCACCATGTTGGCCAGGCTGGTCTCAAATGCCTGATCTCAACTGATCTACCCTCCTCGGCCTCCAAAACTGTTGGGATTACAGGTGTGAGCCACTGTGCCCAGCCCATATTCACTTCATTTTTATGCAAATCTCAAGCATCATGAAATAGGAAGCTTTAAAATATCAGGATGTTGTCTCACATAACCATTATAGCATTCTCACATCTGACAAAATGAACAATAATTCCTAAACATCCTCTAACACCCAGTCAATATTCAAATTTCCCCAATTGTCCCAATAATGAGTTTGTATGGTTGGTTGGTTTGCAGCAGAGCTTTTGAAACAGCTTTCCTGGAACCCTCCAGCTTCCACCCAAGTGTCTCAAGGGCCAGCAAGGGTGAGGCTAAGGGGGAAGGCCCAGGCCCCTGCTTCAGCCAGAGCAGTTTTTATTATTAGGGACAAAAAAGGAGTTTTCTGTTAAAAGAAAAAACAGAAAATCATTTCTATAAGGCACTATTTCTCTTATATTTTTCAAAGAGAATGGCCAGTGCTGTAAATGCCTTAAACCTGAGGGATAACTCCCTAGTGGTGGGACAGTGGGAGCCCTTGCCAGTGCAGAGTGGGGATGGAATGAAAGGATTTGGGAGAGAGTTGGATGGCTATAAAAGGAAGAATTTTATTCCTGTTGGGGATGACTCTGGATTCACAAAACAGACTTTCCCAGTACCTGGAATACTTTGGATCTGCCGGGTAGTTTCTCCCTGACTGCTAATATATCTCATGCTTCACCTTTGCCCTTTCTAGCTACCTAGATCCCATTCTATAGAATCCCACCTAGTTCTTGCTCATTCATAGGGCAGAGTTGTACAATCTGAGTCCAAAGAATTTTGAAACCCTCCCCTGCTCTGTTTATACTTTCCACTTTCCCAGGTATACTCCAAAGAATCTGACCTCAGGGAAATGGTCTTCCAAAATTCTAATCATTACAGTTTGATATTACCAAAACAAATAGTAACACAGAGTATCCAGAATACAAACCTATCAGTAGCAAAGCAAGGGTTATTCTTCCAAAATGCAACAAATCAGCAATCTGACCCAGCAACGGGCTACAGCTATTGTTATACCAGCCCAAAAAAGAAAGCATGGATAACAAGAAAAGTGAGAAATTCTAGGGAATTCTAACCTTTTCAGGGAACCTTAATAATCATAGCTTTCAATAATAGAGGCCAGGTGCAGTGGCTTATGCCTGTAATCCCAGCACTTTGGGGAGCCGAGGCAGGTGGATCACCCGAGGTCAGGAGTTTTGAGACTAGCCTAGCCAACATGGTGGAACCCTGTCTCTACTAAAACACAAAAATTAACCTGTAATCCTAGCTACTCAGGAGCTGAGGCACGAGAATTGCTTGAACCCAGGTGGTGGAGGTTGCAATGACCCAAGATCTCACCACTGAACTCCAGCCTGGGCAACAGAGTGAGACTTTGTCTCAAGTAATAATAATAATAATAATAATAATAATAATAATAATAGCTAGAGACCTTTCTCCTCCTTTGGGGAATGTGCCCAGATTAACCTGCCAAAGTACTCAATATGCTTTCGAGACTCTTGAGGTCATCAACTGAAATTATCATCAACTAATAATGCTTGGCTCTATTGTCTGTCTTGTTCAACTGCAGAACTGAAAGCTCCATAAACATGGTGACAATGTCTATGTAATATACACACACACGTGCCCTGTAGGTAATCAATGAACACATGTTTTTCCACTAATATGCAGATTATACACAAATAAGCTCTGCTTGGGAAGACAAAAAACTTGGGAACATTTCACATGAGTTTCATCCTCTCCCAACACCAATATTTGTGTAGCTTTTCAGTAAGGATGGATAAGACTCTAGCTTGCCCTTGAATCTAACTGACATGTATGATCATTTAGTAAGTGCCTAGTTCTCTTTTTGTGTTAGTCCATTTTGCATTGCTATAAAGGAATACCTGAGGCTGGGTAATTTATTTTTAAAAGAGGTTTATTTGGTTCACGATTCCACAGGCTGGACAAGCATGGCACCAGCATCCACTCAGCTTCTGGTGAGGCCTCAGGAAGCTTTTAGTCATAGCAGAAGGGAAGAGGAGCTGGCCTGTCTTGTGGCAAAAGAGGGAGCAAGAAAGAGAGGAGGAGGTGCCAGGCTCCTTGAAACAGCCAGCTCTTGTGTGAACTAACAGATCAAGAACTCACTCATTGCCACAGGGAGGGGACCAAGTCATTCATGAGGGATCCACCCCATTATCCAACACCTCCTACTAGGCCCCAACCTCCAACATTGAGAATCACATTTCAACATGAGATGTGGAGGGGACACACATCCACACCATATCACTTTGGCTATAAAAGATGCATAAAATATGGTCCATGTAATGTAGTTGGTGACACAAACCTGCATGCAAAAAACATGAAGGAAGGCAAGATAGTGTATGCTTTTTCCTCTATTTATCCAAATATGACCCTGCTTTTCAGGTCCAAATCAAATCTTCCCCACTCACTAGCATTTATCATTCTTTCCTATACTCAGTCAGCCTTTAATGAGGACTCATTGAATCCCAGGCACAATAGTCAGGAATCAGAGACAGAGCAGTGAACAAGATAGCCACAGTTCCTATTCAAGGACTTAACAAACCAACGATCTTGAAAAGTTATGTAACTGTTACATATGTAGGTATGCTGGTAACAAAACTGTAAGCTCCTGAAAGGACATGATCATATCTTACCTTCTTTTGCCATCTCCTTACCAGCTAACATTTGTCCATAGAACTTATTGAATAAAGTTTGAAGGGCTGGGCTGGGTGGAACTTTTAGTAAATGTGAAAAGCTATAAATTGATAGTAAAATCTCAACACAGAGAAATCTTAAAACACTGAGAACTCTTGCCCACTCTTCAAAACTCAAAACTCAAATGTCACCTCCTCCATGATGCCTTCCCTTAACTACTCAGGCAGGGTTAGACGCTTTCTTCTCTGAGTCCACACCATTGGGTGAAGACCATGGATACAACTTAGCACAGTTATTGTAATTACTAGTTTACTTGCTTCCTCTCAGATAAGTAGTTGGGTGTTTGGAGGAAAGGGGAGAGGGTTCCCAAGCCCTCCCAGGGAGACAGCTGCTCCCTGTTTCTTGAATGGAGAGAGAATAGAGAATGCACGTGCCCAGCAGGCTTTTTCCTGATAGAATGACAGACATAAAAATGAACATTCACAAAATTACCATTCCATGTAAACATATGAATGATGGTCCTCTTAACCCTTTTCCTGAGAAGTTAAGGATAAAATGTTCAATTGTACATTTTAAGGTAACTTCAAGAGTGTAATTGAATTGTAACTCAAAGGATAATGATTGAGGGAAAGGATACCCTATTCCCCATGATGTGCTTATTTCACATTGCATGCCTATATCAAAACATCTCCTATACCCCGTAAATATGTACACCTACCATGTACCCACAAACTTTTAAAAAATTTTTAAAAAATATAAATAAATAAAGCTCAAAAAGAACTAGGAAAAAACAACAACAACAAGAAGAAAGTGTTCTAGACCTTTGTGAAAGGGAAATGGTATAATTGGAGACTACAGGCCTGGAGGTTGGGTACCTCCATCAGAGTGACTTGGGGCTGTCTTCATTCCGCATTATGAGAAATAAGGAAGATGGTAGTAGTAGGTAGTACTGGCTGTTAGATAAAAGGGGATACATCTCAAAAGAAACCACTAGTAGTGGGTAGGGAAAAATTTTAACTGAGAAGGTAGAAATTTTAACCGTAGGAGACAATTCTGGTAGCCACAGATAGTGAGTGGTTTAGCTAATAGGCCTCCTAGTAAAGGAGAAGTTGTGGTCATGAGCTGAGGGCAGCAGGGATCTACTCAGAGTCAGAGATGAGAATATCCTGAAGGAATGGGATAAACCAAGCAGGTCCAAAATTCCAGGAACTTCAGTACCAGACAAATAACCCGAGTAGGAATTCAACCTTGAGAAACAGAGAGGAGATTCAGGCATGGCATTTGGTGAGGAGGGCACTATATGATAGCTATTTTAGAGCTCAACTTTCACAGCCAAATGGACCGAGGCTCAAACCTCAGCTTGATCAGGCAAGTTACTTAACCTCTCTAAGTATCCACATCCCTATGAAATGAGGCTGTTGAGAGGAATAAATGAGATTATGTGTGAATAGGGTTTAGGACTATGCCTGGTTCATAGTAAATACTAAAATAGTCGTTGCAATTGTAATGGTAATGGGGAAGGAATTAACAGGAGTAGAGGTAATAGTAAGAGTGGTGATGGTGGTAGTAACGAGGAAATATTCCAGAATCTGATTGCTGGAATTAAGATAGCTGTCAGTTGGCACTGAACTGGAAGTCAGGACATCAGATTCCAATCCTACTTTTGCTGAATGCTGGATATGTGATCTTGTTCAAGTCAGTGAACTTCTCTGAGCCTCGGTTTTCTCACCTGTCAAGTGGAGGTGTTCACACTGGTTGTGCACTCCTCCCAGAATTCCTGTGAGAATTTCATCAGATGCAGCATCTGCAACCCCCAACACAGACACTTGATGAATCCTATCTTACCTTCTCCAATGGTCAGGATTTGCCAACAAGACTGACCTGAAACTGAATCAAATGTTCTCACCTTTCCTTTTCTGAAGCCGGGTAAGGCCCAGAGTTTGGACCAGGTTGAACTTTTTCAACCTGTGTTTTTGTGATATAGAGAGGAGACAGGGAAATACTGGGTAGAAGAGGGTGGTTTCCTGGCAAAGGCCCCACCCTCAATCCTGGAAATCCATGGCCCTAAATGGGAATAGGCATTACCAGTTTTCATGCCCCAAAGCTGCCTTTATATAAACCCCAGGCTCCAGAGGTGGATGAGGAGACAAACAGAAAAGCAGAAGAAGGGCAGAAAAATGCAGCAGAGGGAAGGAAAGGAATGTCTGAACAACGAGAGGAATTCAGCTGGGGGCAGTCGGAGAGGAGATCAGCCACTGGACATTCAAATTAAAGGGGAAGATCATCTTCCCACTCCATTCCCCTTCTAACTCCCCATCCATCCCACTGAGAGCCACCTCCACCACTCAGTAAAACCCCTCCATTCATCCTTCAAGTCTGTGTGTGACTTGATTCTTCCTGGACATCAGACAAGGACCTGGGTACCAAGAGTGTCTACTGAGCTGTCTAACACTTAAGCCATCCCTAGACAGCAAGGCTAAAAGAGAGCACTGTAACACGTGCCCACTTGGGCTTTGGGAGTCGCAGACACCCACCCATAGACACTACCATGGGGCTGAAGCCCAAAAAGCGCTCACCCTGACTCCTGCACCTAACTGTCTGCATGCTCCCCTTCCTGTAAGGGGTTTGAGCACGCAGCAACCCAACATACGAACCACCCTCCATCACACATCCTGCGAGGGGGGTCAGGGAACTCTCCCAGTTCATCTGTTTAAGTGGTCTCAGCTGATAGACTGATTTTCTAGGGGGCAGAGAATTAGGCAGGTCATCACTTTCTCCCTTGGTCATAAACCACCTCCAAATAATCCTAGCTGTGACCATAAGAAAGCTTAAACTCACTTTGAAACCAACCTTTGAGTTAAAAGGAACTTGGGATTCTTTCTTTGACTTCCTTGGGCATTTAGGTTTTAAATTCATTTGTAAACATTGGTTTGGAAAGAAGTCTAGGTAGATCCAGGTTTGCAACTTTCATCCGAAGCCACATTTCTGGGCTTTCCTACAGCATACCCAGCTAACTGGAAAATCTGAAAGTAAATACATTTTGAAGAGAGAGAGAGAGAAAAAATATAAGTTCCTGCTGCTCTCTGATGAGGCCTTTGCAACCTGTGAATGATGTCATCATTTTGTTGCCTGTACAAGAAATAGAAAGGTCTATTTGCACTTTCTTCTAAGCCATTTATGTGAGTACAAAGGTGGTAGTGGGGGTCTCTAAGAATTGTTTTATAATGCTGTAGTGCCCTCCTTTGAAACACAAAACCAAATTATCCACATATAGCACTAAGTGAGGTGGACCTGAGCAAGGCATAGCAATGTTTGCTTTCTGCAGACATCTGAAGTGGGAGCCATGGTGACCAGGCATGCCTGATGGCCACACAGCTATCCCCCAGCACTCAGAGGAGCCATCACAGGGATATTAGATCACATTAACATTTTAAAACCTACCAATGCACTTATCATACTTTACTCAACTTGTCCAGTGAATCTGGTATTTCAATCAAAAGAGTTCTAAATAGTAGGGCGACCAACTGTCTTGGTTGCTGGGGAATGAGGGATTTCCTGGGATGTGGAACTTTCAGTAAAACAGGGACAGTCCCCCACAAACTGGGACAGTGGTCATCCTGCTGAAGAGTGTCCCATTTTCCTATTGTTGATGCCAACAAAAGGTGACCAGGCGAAGAGACAGCATGACCCCTTCTTTAAAGCAGTGGTTATTAAACTTTAGCCTGCCTCAGAATCCCCTGGAGGGCTCAGGAAAGTGGCTCGCTGGGTCCACCTTAGAGTTTCTGACTCAGTAGATCTGGGTAGGACCCAAGAATGTGCGTTTCTAATGAGTCCCCACGTGAGGCTGATACTGCTAGTCCAGGACTACATGTAAGGACCACTGCTGTAAACACTGGGTTCTTAGCTGCACATTGGAATCACCTGAAGACTTTTAAAAAAATGGGTGCTTTTGTCTCACCCCTTAGAGGTTGTGATTTAATAGCTATGGGGGTATTTTTAAACCTCTCCAGGTGATTCTAATGTGCAACAAAGTCTGAGATCACTGCCCTAAAAGACACTGAATTCAGGAAATTACTCGACTGACATTTGTTTCCTGACATTTGTTCATTTGACATTCAGCATGTACTTGTTGAGCAACTACTACGTGCCATGCACTATGCCAGAGGCTGGGTGGTTAAACTATATATGATCCCTTCCTCAAGGAGCTTACTGTTTTACGGGAAACACAAGATAAACAAGTCAACAAAAAATAATACACAATTAAAAATTGAGATAAAGAGCCCTGGAAAAAAAAAGAGCAGGGAGCTAGGGATCTGGGGGAATAAGGGTGTGGGGGGAACTATTCTGGACAGAGATGTTATTAAGGATGTCTCCAAGATGACATTTAAGCCAAAACCAGGAAAATGAAGATCAGCCATCCTGTGTATGGGGCGAAAAGCACTCAAGGAAAAGAAAAAGTTATCAGAACTGTCGGGAGGGGAGTGCTCCTGGAGGATGAAGATGTGGGCAGAGCAACTTGAGACAAGGTCATGGGTGGGGTGGTCAGGGCCACATCCCTCCTAGACCATGGGAATGAGCTGGAGTCATATTCTAAGTGCACTGGCAAGCATTGAGGGAGAACAACATTTCTCTTTTCATTTTGTATTTGAAAGTATATACATTTTTAAGGCTGCCGTGTGGAAAAGAGATTGGAAGCCTCTGAACCCAGGTTCTTCACCAGAGACAGATGAGAGCTAGGGATTCAGATGGTGACAAGTCATGAGAATGTCTCCCGAGGGTTGCCAAGAAGGGCTGCATCGGGGACACAGTGTGCAGCTGTAGCTTTGGGGAGGAGAAGAACTCTGAGTGCTAGTCACATACGGTGGCTGAATGCGCGTCTCTTGTGTACTGCGTGGGCGAACTCACCAGATATTAAGTTACAGGCATCAGTTTAGCACCTGCATCTCTTTTCAGTGTGCACTTGGGCTGCAGGCTGTTCTAATGAGGGGCTGGCTTTACAGTTCCCTGTTAGATGAACTGGAGGTTCCAAGGCTGTCAGCCAAGCAGCAAAGTCCAACGCCAGGCCCTGCGACCCAGGGATTTGGGACTCCCAGGTGCATGGCCATCTGCAGTGGCCCTTTGCATTGTGTGGGGGTTTTTAATCTGTTGGCCAGATGGAGGGTCAGAATAAATGGTTCTGGCAGTAACCAGACACCTGAGGTGGGAGGACAGCAGGGAGGACAGTCTGTGGAAAAGCCTGTCCTGAGTAAGCAGGTGCGAACTCCCTCAGGGCAAGAGAAGGGAGCTGTCTCGCAACACATACACAAACTCTTTGTCACTGCGAAATCCCTGCAGAATGCATTTGAGCTGAAACAAAATCCTTTTAAAGACTACATTAATAGTCCTCTTGAGGCCTCTCACAGCTAAGAACCTCCACTTTGTCCTAAACTGCATGCAGGGGAAGGAGAGAAGGGCAGGCTTTGCTTCAGAGTTTTACAGCCAGGGAAACAGAAATGGGGAGGAAGTGCAGGGCTGCCAGGGAAATGGAGACTTGGAGGAGGGCTGAGACTGCCTTAGGCTTAGAAAATGAGGACATCAGAGCAGATGCCTAGGCCCCTGTTCTCAATGCTATCCTAGGACCAATACATTGCCTCCCTTGGGGGATAGGAAGGACTGTGTACCAGAGGATGCAGCTCAAGAAACCATATCTGGGGCCAGAAGTGGGGCAGGATTGTATCCCATGCAATAATAGGGCTAAGGCAGAAGAGAACCTGAAGCCTGCACTGAGCACCTCTGAGATTAAATCGCTGTGCACTGGGTTTAAATAGGGATGACACCAGGGTCATCCCTATTTAAGCAACATTCAGGGGAGATGAGTGAAGATGGGCCTGAGAAATGGGTCCAATAATGTTCTCAACAATAAATATTTACTAAGGGCCACCCATGTGCTAAGTACTGAGCTAGGTGCCAGGAACAAGAGAGATCCTGACCCAGGTGAGGGAAAGAGACAGGGTAGCTACTTGGGCACAAAGTTTATATTTTATTTATCTCTGTATTATTCGTGCCTGGCACTCAGCATACAGTTATTGAAAGCAATGACTTAGTGACTTAATAAATTAACTGAAGCAGGTCTGGTTATCAGTGGGCACTCCATGTCTATTTTTAAACAAATGTGTTTCCTCTACAAAGGACTCTGTGTACAAGATCTCTAGGAAGAAAGGTGGCAGATAAAATAGGTGAGATGATGGAGGTTTGGAGAGAAAAGAATGCGACAAGGATCAAGGCAAATAGTATGAGGAAAAAGAAAGAAATGTTGAAACTAGGGGCAGAGAAAAGCTCGAGAGGAAAAGAAATGTAATCATGGCATAGTGCATACTTATTCTGGGGTCAACAATAGTTCAGAGTCATAAAAGCCCAGACACTATATTAGGAAGATGGAACAGAAGAGCTGAGAAGCGTCAGTGTGTGGAAGAGTTACCTACCATTTCGGAAAATAAATAGGTAATGTCCAAAATTGATAAGTAAAGAAAAAGCACTAGAAGTTTATGTTTTGGGCATATGAAGGACAAAGAGTTAAAACGCGGTGGCTCATGCCTGTAATCCCAGCACTTTGGAAGGCCGAGGCGGGCGGATTATAAGGTCAGGAGATCGAGACCATCCTGGCTAACATGGTGAAACCCCATCACTACTAAAAATACAAAACATTAGCCGGGCATGGTGGCGGGCACCTGTAGTCCTAGCTACTTGGGAGGCTGAGGCAGGAGAATGGCGTGAACCCAGGAGGCAGAGCTTGCAGTGAGCCAATATTGTGCCCCACCACACCCTCCTGGGGAAAAAAAGACCCCGCCTCAAAAAAAAAAAAAAAAAAAAAAATCAGTGGTCACCCTTAGGCAAAAGGACAGGAGATGCCCTAACTCTCCCCATTCCAAGGTTAGTCTAATTCCCTCCCTTGGCCCTAATAGCCTCCCCTGCTTAGATCCAAGTGGCAATAGGACCTGAGTCCCTTAGGCAGCCAACCCCACCGAAGCAGAAAGAAGAAGCCAGAACAGCAGCTATAAAATGGAAAACAAGAACAGGCCTTTGAATAAAGAGGGATCGTGAGGCACCCCAGGCAGCTGTGAGGCTAACTTCCAAAGTCAGGATCTTTTAAAATGGTATTTGATTTTCTGGGTTGAATGAGACATTTCAACCAAATAAAAAAATCTCTTCCATGGGCAACAGCTGAAATAATGGAGGAAACCACAGGAGGGAGGAGAGGGTCATGGCAGGATCAAAGCTAATCTCCTGGTTGCTCCTTGCTTAGATGGCCAGGTATGTCCCAGACCAATTCAGTCTCACGCTGCTCAAAGACAAGAAGAGGCTCTTAATAAAGAGAAGCATAACATAGAGGCAGAGAACAGAATGCCAGGGCTGGAACTGGTCTCAGCAACCATCTTGTCTGACTCCCCCTTTGCATGAAAAGGGAGGTGGTAAAGTTCAGTGGGATTGGGCCATCTGTCTAAGGGCAACAGAGGCAGACAGGACAGACAGGGCAATGCTGTCAACAGACTTTGCATGTTCCGACTCCTGTCCACCTGTCTAGTTCTCTTTTCCCTCGCTACACCATTAGCGAGAAAGATAAGCAGAACAACCATCTCCGTAGTAAGCACTGGCTGAGAATCAGGAGACCTGGATTCCAGTCCCAGTTCCATAGAAAATCAATTGTTTAACCTTGGAAAAGTCACTTAACACTACCCTGAATTTTTTTACTTGTGGGCTAGATGGTACTTTAGGAGGTTCTGGTTCCACCCTCACAAGGCAGATTCCAAGCTTGAAGAGAGAGATTTCATACTCATGTTATGCTCGAAAGGTCTAATTCAATACCTAGATCACCAAAGCGTACATGTGGAAGCCCAGATTGCACAAGTAAAGAATCAGGTTTTATACCTAGAGAGGCAGGATTCACATCAGGAGCTACTTTCCAACCCTGGAAAGTCAGGTTTCATACTTGGAAACCCAATTTCCATGTTTATAGAGCCAGGTTTTATGTGGAGGAGCAGATTACATATGCATAAAAAGGCAGGATTCACACCTAGGAGAGCTAAATATATCTCTGAAAGTCCATGTTTCATAAATGGAGTACAGGTTCCATGTTTATGTGGTCAGGTTCAATGGCTGGGGATTGATATTCCACACATAGAGTGCCAGATCTGGGAGACCAGGTTCCATGCATGTAGAGCTGTCTTCTGTGACTCAAATGCCACTCTATGTGTGGAATTCCAATATCCAAACATGGAAGCTGGTCCTACAAGCATGAAATCTGCCACTGCATGTGTGGAATCTCAATTTCCAGAATGGATTCTGACCCTAAAAACATGGAACGTGGTACCCCATGTAAGGATCTCTATCTCCAATCATGAAATTTAAACTTTCAGGAATGGAATGGAACACAATGTGTGGAATCTCAATCTCCCCATATGGAACATGGCTTAATAAATATGTTGCTTGGCACTCCAGATATTAAACTTGTGTCTCAGTCATAGAAGTTGGTCACCTAAGACGTGAAAGCTGGTGCTCCCCATGCATAGAAGATGGAACTTCATGTATAGAATCTAAGAATATCCAAGAATGGAAACATGCAACAATCATGGAACGTGGCATTCCATGAAAGAAATCTCAACCTCTGAGCATGGAATCTGGCCCCAAAAGCATGGAATATGGCATTCCATGTATGAAATCTAGAACTGATTTACATGTTCTAGATGTGAAGTCTACCTTTCCAAGTATATAATGTAGAAATCCATGAGCTCCAACCCTATAGGCATGGAACTTGAACCTCTAGGCATGATACCTAGACATCTAAGCATAAATACTTGCTCCTTCTGTGTAGAATGTAGCCTTAAAACATGGAACCTGGCCTTCCCACATGGATTTTGAATGTCTAGCCATGAAAAGTCTCCCCAGTTGTGATCTTCCCCAGGCATTAAATACGACACTCTAGGATTGAAACCTTTACTTTTAGATATGGATCTGACCTTTTAAGCATGGAATTAGGACTTCCAGGCATGCCATGGGAGCCTGTGAGAAATTCCTCTCTCCAGGCTTGGAACCTGACCTTCTAGGTTGGAGCCCAAACCTCATGGCACGTCACCTGGCCCACCAAGTATGGAACCTAGCCAACTTGGCACAAAATCTCACCTTCCAAGTATGGAACCTGGAATTTTAAGTAGGAAATACTGATCTGTAGAAGAGGAATCTGGTTCTCCAAGTAAGGAGCTTGGCCTAAGATGGGAAAAATCTGGTTTTCTGTGAGCAGAAAGGTAAATATCAAAGTAATTTGAGACTCCACTTATAAAACTGGAACTTAGCACTCCATGTGTAAAATCTCAATCTCTAAGCATGGAGACCAGCCTTCCAAGTATGACCCTGAGTCTTAATGTTCAAGCATGGAACATGACCATACACACTGGAGACTGGAGCCTCAGATATGGAGCATGGCACTTCTGTCATAGAATTTGGTTCTCCAAGCATGGAAACTGGTTTGCCAGCATGTAATCTGCACAGTAGGTGTGGAACCAGTGCTTTTATGTTTGGATTCAGGCAATGTAGACATGAAATTAGGCTTCAAGCATGGCATGCATTGTAAACTGTGTGAAATTTCTCTTTCAGTTTGTAACCTGACCTGGCCTTCTGTGGAATTTGGGTAGAACCTTAATGTCATCTGGCCTAGGTATTGAATCTCACCATCCAGGCCTGGAATCTTGCTCTCCAAATGTGGAATATGGACTTCCAAGTATAAAACAAGGATTAGTCATCATGAAACATGTTCTATAGAACCCGAATCATAAGGCAAACATCTGGACCTCCAATTATACAATGTGGTGGGCATTAGGCCTAGAATTTGACATTCCAAGTATGGCATCTGTATTTCTAGGCATGAAATATGGCCAAGAAAGTAATGAATCCTAATCTACAGAAGTGGAATCTTACTCTTCATGCTGGGATTTGTATTAGTTAGAATTCTTCAGAGAAACAGAACCAATGGGAACATATTTACGTCCCAGAGTCCAAAGGCCAGAGAAGCAGAAGCTCCGGTGTCCAAGGGCAGGAGAAAATGGATGTTCCAGCTGAATAAGAGAGAGCAACTTTGTGTTTTCTTAACCTTTGTGTTCTATTGGGCCGTTGTGGTTTGGACGATGCCCACCCACATTGATGATGATGGTCTTCTTTACTCAGTCTATCAATTTAAATGTTAACCTCTTCCAGAAATCTTCCAGAAATGCCCTCACAGATACACGCAGAAATAATGTTTTACCACCTATCTGGGCATTCCTTAGCTCAGTCAAGTTGACACATAAAATTAACTATTGCAAGAACTTTATCATCTATAGGTAAAACCTGTCTTGCAGAGTGTGGAAATGTAAACTTCCAAGCTATTACTTCATCCTCCATTTGTAAAACTCTACCTCCAGGTATAGAACCTGGCACACCATGACTGTAATCTCAACCTCCAAGAATGGATCCTGACTATACAAGCATGGAACCTAGCAATCCATATTCAGAATCAAAATCTCAAAGCATGGAAAGTAATCTTAACAGGCTGAAACCTGAAATTACACACACAGAACTTGTGTGCCATTCACAGAAGTTGGATTTCCTTGCATGTAATCTGTTATGCCAGGCATAGAAACAGGGACTCCATATGGGATCACAATATCCATGCATAAAATCTGGCCCTACAAATATATATATATTTGTATTTTTAGTAGAGACGGGGTTTCACCATATTAGCCAGGATGGTCTTGATCTCCTGACCTTGTGATCCACCTGCTTCGGCCTCCCGAAGTGCTGGGGTTATAGGTGTGAGACATCGCGCCCGGCTTTTTTTTTTTTTTTTGTACGGAGTCCCCCTCTATTGCCCAGGCTGGAGTGCTGGAGTGCAATGGCGCAATCTCAACTCACTGCAACCTCCACCTCCCGGGTTCAAGCAATTATTCTGCCTCAGCCTCTCAAGTAGCTGAGACTACAGGCGTGTGCCACCACACCCAGTTAATTTTTTTGTATTTTTAGTAGAGACAGGGTTTCACCATGTTGGCCAGGCTGGTCTCAAATTCCTGACCTCATAATCCGCCCACCTTGGCCTCCCAAAGTGCTGGGATTACAGGTGTGAGCCTCTGCGCCTGGCCTCTTTCTTAAAATTAATATGTCTTATTGCATGTCTGAAGTCAAGGTGTCATACTGTCTCATCATTTCCACCTCCTCTTTCACAATTGCCATTCTCCATTTTATTAAAAATGAATGAATGAATAGATGATTATCACATGTTGAAGGCTTCCTGAATGTAATTATAGGGCATTCCACTGGGGTGTAATTACCTGCAGCATAATATTATAGAACAATTCAATATATGGAAGCCTCCTTTAGTCAATAAATTATAATCCTACACTAGGGCTATGTGTTTTTGTCTTTATATTTTTGATAAGCGTGCAGCATAATATAGAAACAAGGTATTTAGGGACATCCTGAAATCATGTATATTGAGGAGTGAAGTGGCAGGAGTTACGGCAAATTTTGTTGAATGGTCTTTCCTTTTGCATCGCCTAATTATGATCAAATAATGCATTGCTACTATAGGAGAGTTCTGAGAGAGCAAAGCAGAGAGGCTCAGTACAAAATACAGAACTTATCAGAGCTCATTCCATCCAAGAGACAAACTTATGACAAGATTCTATGCCTTATCCACCTCCCTGCCTCCTTTCCTTCCTTTTTGTCCATCTTAGAATTAAGATATTTAAATTTTGTCTGAAGCATGTCAGAGAATAACAACATGCTATGAAATTTTATTTGCATTCACCCATGTCTCAGTTGAGTATTTTGCATTATTACATTTTTATTTTACTGTATTTTATTTATTTTATTTTTCAGAGATGATGTCTAGCTATGTTGCAAACTCCTGGCCTCAAACTCCTGGGCTCAAGCAATCCTCCTGCCTCAGCCTCCCAAAATGCTAGGATTATAGGTATGAGTCACTATGCCCTGCCTAATTTGCATTATTTCAAAGAGAAGGTGAGGTCACACATTTACTTCCAACAGATCAACAGATATCAATTATATCTTCAAGTTAGGAAAAGAAACTGAAAGTATACGGTAGTGGCACTCTATATCTCCATAAATGCTCCTTTAGACTTGTAAAAAAATTGTCATAAATTTTGGCCAAAAGCTGATTGATGTCATAAACCATACTCAGTTTTTACTTGGACACATTCTCCTGCTGTTCCTCATCAACCACTTTGTGGGTTTAGTCATTCATAGTATGTACTTACTAGATTTAGATTAATTCCATGGAGATACGTTGTGAATTCAACTGAAAATAATGCACTTAAATAATAATTGATGTATCTTTTGTAATCAGCACACTTACCAGAGGTTCAACACCTGCCTTTCCTTTTGCTGTTT
Source organism: Papio anubis (assembly GCF_008728515.1). Taxonomy (NCBI): domain Eukaryota; kingdom Metazoa; phylum Chordata; class Mammalia; order Primates; family Cercopithecidae; genus Papio; species Papio anubis. The sequence goes on along the minus strand of NC_044976.1, from coordinate 155,543,356 downwards.
ATTTCCACAAGATAGATTAAACTACATTCTTAACAACAGGACATTTACTTATGTAGAACAAAATGTTCCTAGGATGTAAACTACTGTGTAATGACCTGAACACTTTAGAAAGCCAGTTTCATTAAATTTGTTTTGGGAGCACACACATAAAATGTTGAAGGACCACTATATTAAAAGACTATTAGCATAATCTCTAGGAGACACAATCAGAAAACCAAGCTTAGAGGCTGAGTAGCCAGAACCAGTACTGCTACCGCTGTCCCTGCCACTCAACACAGGCCAAATGATGGGCAGGGATGCTATGCCAAGCCCCTGCCTTGATTCCCTCTGGAAACGGGATGTATCTTTGCTGCCTCTGTGCTGTCACCTGAATGGATTCCCTCAGGACCTCGTCTTCATGACTTCAGCCTTCCACACTGAAATCACATGCAGAAGCACTGATTGGTGGAGTCTGTGCCACAATTTTGCCTCACTTCAAGGGAACCTGGGAAAATTTGGCCTCTATTTTCAAAAGATAGATTCACTAGATGGGAGAGTCCCAAATATAAAGAGTGTTCAAAGCATTTAGATAGCTTTAAAAAAAAAAAAAAAAAAAAGAATGACAAATGCTATCACACAAAGTATGTAACAACACATGATTTTAAAAACAAATATTTTCTTTAGTTCATTATATGATCGAGGATTGCATTTATAATGTTCATTTTACTCTAATGTTTACTAATAACTATAACATTGAGCCAGTTTTATGTTTTTCCCCATTCAACAAATGATGCATGCTCCTCAACTCACTTTAAATTAATTGCATGAAAAAGGATGATTACTCAACACATAAGTCTTGAAAAGACATATTCTATAGTGTTTGGTTTGGGGTTTTCATATTAAAGTACACATTGAAATTTACTACATGATATAACAAGAAAAAAACTACTTTCAAGGCCTGATATTCGATTCTTCCATCTTGTATTTGAGAAACCCATTTACTTTCACAGAATTTTATGAAACAAACTAGACACTAATCCCACCTTTAAGGATGTAAAGCCCCTGGGGTAACATGGTAAACCTGTCAGGGATCATGACCCACTGGATAGGAAACACTGTTTTACTATACTCTGGGAGGTAGGTGAATCTCAACTTCCTGTTGCTTCCTGAATCTACTTGTGATATAGTCACAACTGGAGTGGCAGTAGCTAATCCCAGACTGTCCCTGCAGCTTGAGATCATCTAATCAGTCACTCCTCCACCTCATCTTTGCCTGTTTGATGTTGAAATTGTATTACATGCTTGAACTGATCAACAACTGGATAGCCAGAGACCATTTTGACTGGTTGCCTCCCAGTCCTGCAACAAAACACAATAAAACTATAAAACTAATCCAAACCAAGAAACCAGAGGAATCCGTGCGCAAGAAATCCACATTGGCCCTAGAGTGTCCCACGCAGGTTGGAACAGCAACCCTGGACCTATGCTGTAAACTCAAGTGCAAGGGGACTCAGGTGGACCCTGTAATGGCCTATCTGATTTGGCCTCTCATTTACAAAGAATGGAGACTTTACACACCACAATGTATTATTTGCTTAAAGGTGCTTAGAAATAGCAACCTGAAACCTTTTAATCTTATTTGTTCATGTAGAAATGAAACCGTTGAGACCTTATCTTAGTGCATATGGTATTCTGGTTGTAATCAGCAACCTTTTAGTTAAAGGAAAGTAACAGCAGGTTGAGATTGTTACTTTTCTTTTTACCAACCCATAAAATGGAGACAAGGGACTAGATTAAATACTAAAACAGGGAACTAATCTTTCAGCAACCCTATAGGAGTTAGAAGCAAAGGCTCCTGGGCCGGGCACGGTGGCTAACGCTTATAATCCCAGCACTTTGGGAGGCTAAGACGGGTGGATCATTTGAGGTCAAGAGTTCAAGACCAGCCTGGCCAACATGGTGAAACCCTGTCTCTACTGAGAATACAAAAAATTAGCAGGGCATGGTGGTGCAGGCCTGTAATCCCAGCTTCTCAGGAGGCTGAGGCAGGAGAATCACCTGGGCCTGGGAGGCGGAGGTTGCAGTGAGCCAATATCGCGCCATTGCACTCCAGTCTGGGTGACACAGTGAGACCCTCTCTCAAAAAAAAAAAAAAAAAAAAAAAAAGAAGCAGAGGCTCCTACTGTTGAATAGACACCCCTTTGAAGCAATGAATGAACATGTTAAAAAGGAGCCCATCTTATCTACAACTCATCCTCAAAAGGTCCCCAACCTGAAGCAGCCAGTGCCTGTGGTGGTGTAGATGGTGTCTGGAGAGGCTGAGAGGACCTCACTTCTTTAACTCACCAAATTGTGTATCTGTAATCCCAGCACCTTGGGGTGCCAAGACAGGAGGATCTCTTGAGACCAAGAGTTCGAGACCAGCCTGGGCAACAAAGTGAGACCTCGTCTCTACAAAAAATCAGAAAATTAGCTGGGTGTGGTGGCAGGTACCTGTGGTCCCAGCTACATGGGAGGCTGAGGCAAGAGGATCACTTGAGCCTAGAGGTTGAGATTGCAGTGAGCTGTGATTGCACCACTGCACTCCAGCCTGGGTAACAGAGCAAGACCCTGTCTTTAAAAAAAAAAAAAAAAAAAGGATTCAAAGATCTTTGAACATTATAGAGAACATTAAAATGGAATGTTATAGTATTAGAATTAGTATTAGTATTAGTACTGTTGATATTTTAAAACCCAGGAGCTGTTAGCTCCTCCTCTCTGGTCTCTTAATCATAAATCCCTGTCCCTTCTCGATTGGGTTATAAGTCAACTGAGGCACCAGCATGTAAGCCTCATCTATACTTACTCAACTAATTCAGACAGGTCTAGGCCTGTAGGGGTTGGCGTGGGGTGCAGTCTGGGTGCAGGGGAAAGATGGACCCACCAGGGAGAGCTAATTATATCACAAGTAGAGGAATCTGTGGGAAGAGTATGGTGTTGGACATGTGGGTGCTGCTTTTTAACCTCTTCATTTCTCAAACTCCCCAAGGAGAACCTACATTAAGGGGTAACCAACCAGTTCAACAATTGCCTTTACTGTCAATCTATGACGGGGGGTAAAATATCACTAGGGCACTAAAATACCACTGGAAATAGAACTTCAAAGAGTAATTTTTTTTTTTTAATCTGAAATCTTCTCACAAAGAGTATCAATAGGGTTGGAATAAATACCTTGATGAGCCACTTGGGGATAGGGGTGGAAGGTAAGACCCCAAGGGGTATGCCTGGGTGACAATAGATGGTCCTTCTAAAAAGGATAGTCAAGTGAACTACGAAGCTGTTGTTTCAGAGAGAGGTTGTACGTTTGGGGCCAGAGCTAAAGCCCCCTGGATTTTGGAGGCTGTGCAGCTGGTGGTCCTCCTCTTTATCCTTTTTCTACTGGGCACTGAGGACATATTTAAAGAAAATACAACCCGAGTATCTGCAGGTCTCATTCTGGTTCAGCCCCAAAGCAGTGTTACCTGCTGGCACAGGCCTTATCCTGAGGAGAGGGAGTTAGGATGTACCAGCTGATGTGGGGGAGTGAGGACACAGGATTAGAGGGGAGTGGATACTGTGAATTGCACCTAGAAACAACAGCACTAGGACAGGCTCCTTCCCCTTGAACTATGCTTCCATTAGTGGAAGAGTGCATAAAATGGGTAAAATAAAAGCTACAAACCAGGCATGGTGGCTCACGCCTGTAATCCCAGCACTTTGGGAGGCCAAAGTGTGAGGATCACTTGAGCCCAGGAGTTCAAGACCAGCCCTGGCAACGTAGCAAGATCCTGTGTCTACAAATAATAATTTAAAGAAATTAGCCAGGCATAGTGACACATGCCTATGGTCCCAGCTACCCAAGAGGTTAAGGCAGGAGGATCGCCTAAGCCCAGGAGGTTAAAGCTGCAGTGAGCCATGATCATGCCACTATACTCCAGCCTAGGGGACAGAGTGAGACCATGTCTCAATTAAAAAAAAAAAAAAATATATATATATATATATATATTTCCTGGGCCAGGCTTTCTCTCTCTGTTTATCTAGCTAACTCAAATTTAACCTTTGGGGTTGAAATTAGATCTTACTTCTTACTTCTCCCAGGAAGCCTTTTCTGATCTCCTAAGTCTGCATTAGATGTCATTCCTCTGTGCTCTGACAGATCCTGTATTTCCCCCATCGGAGCATGTATAGTGTGCATTGTCATTGCTTGGTACCTGGTAGGCACTCATTTATTTGTTGTTTGAATGAAATGATAAAGGCACAAGTATAGTGCTGCCATGTACCTAGAAGAGGTGGAAAATTTTCATGGTGGAGGGTGGCTCCCTGAGGCCAGGCCTTAGTATAGAGGCTGATGGACAGAATAGTAGCTCGTGGATTTCGGGGGCAGTGATGGCTTCAGACAGCCTGATATGTTAGGAAACATATCACCTTCAAAGTCAGGAGCTACATGGAAACAGAACGGAAGACATCAGCTATAAGACACCCTAGGGACTTCCGCCTCTCCTCGCCCTCTAGCAATATAAGTGGGGAAGGAGAAAGTCCCCAAATACAGTGATGCACCACTTAAAACTGCATTCTGAGAAATGCAGTGATAGGTGATTTTGTCATTGTGTGAATCTTATAGCATGTGCTTACACAAATGCAGATGGTGCAGCCTACTACACAGCTAGCGGGTATGGCGTTGCTTATTGCTCCCAGGTGGCAAACACATATAGCATGTTACTGTACTGAATACTGCAGGCAACTGTGATACAATGGTAAGTATTTCTGTATCCAAACATAATTAAACATGGAAAAGGTACAGTAAAAATACGGTATATGTGATATTTTGGTATACGTATTGGCTTTCATCCACAGTTCCTGACTCATAACTCCCATAGCCCTTGTTATATAATGTTGGGGAGCTTTAGGCCTCAGAGAACAGAGTATCTGTCTCTCTGGCCTTCTGACCACCTCCTGCCCTCCTTTTTCTCCCCAAGGCAGGACTCTTCTCTCACCTCTCTTGGAGCTGACCATAAAGAAATTCTCTTACCTACCCTATCTGATTGCAGGCCATAAGAACCCCCAATTCAGAAGGAGTCCTGCCCCACACCCAGGAGGAAGGAATGCTGCACAGAGACGCCAAGAAGAATCTGAACGACAGGCCTTGCTGGGTTTCTCTACTCAGTCTATTAGTATTAGATCATACCCTTCTTGCCCATTTCTGCATGGTTGTCAATCAAGACTACGCAGTGAAGTATCCATAAAGGTTCAAGAAGACTGGGTACAGAGTATTTCCAGGTACCTAAGCACATGGAGGTTTCTGGAGAGCAGCATACCCAAGCAGGGCATGGAAGCTCTGAGCCCCTTCCCCATACCTTGCCCTGTGCATCTCTGCATCTGCATCCTTTGTGGTATTCTTTATAATACACTGGTAAATGTGTTTCCCTGAGTGCTCTGAACAGCACTAGCAAATTAATTGAGCCCAAAGAGGAGGATGTAGGAATCTCAACTTGAAGCCAGTTGGTCAGAAGTTCCAGAGGTCAGACTTGTGACAGATATCTGAAGTAGGGGCAGTCTTGGGGACTGTGTGATCTGACACTATCTCCAGGTAGAGAGCATCAGAATGAATTGAATTGGAGGACACCAAGCTGGCACATCTGTAGAATCGACTGCTTGCTTGGTGGTGGCGAGAAACCTCTATACATTTGGTCTCAGGAGTTGTCTGTGGTTGTGATGTGAAAGGAGAGTAAAAACAGTTTTGTTTTTTCCACTCAGTATAAAAGATAAAAACGTATACTCCTGTATAGGGCACTTACCATAAATAGAGTTTGCAGGACTCAATGCTGTTCTGGGTGAGTCAGCGAGTGAGTGGTGAGTGAATGTGAAGGACTAGGACATTACTATACACCACTGTGGACTTTATAAACACTCTATACTTAGGCTACACTGAATTTATTTTAACATATTTTTTCTTTAATAATAAATTAACCTTAGCTTACTGTAAATTTTTTACTTTATAAACTTTTAAATTTTTTAAACTTTTTGACTCTTGTAATAATACTTAGCTTAAACACAAACACATTGTACAGCAGTACAAAACATTTTTTTCTTTATATCTTTATTCTATAAGCTTTATTCTATTATCTTAAATTTTTAATTTTTTCAACTTTTTTTTTGTTGTTGTTAAAAACTAGGACACAAAGACACATTAGCCTAGGCCTACACAGGGTCAGGATCATCAATATCACTGTCTTCCACCTCTACATCTTGTCCCACTTGGAAGTCTTTAGGGACAACGCCATGCATGGAGCTGTCATCTCCTATGATTACAATGCCTTCTTCTGGAATACTTCCTGAAGGACCTTCCAGAGGCTGTTTAATGGTTACCTTTTTTTTTTTTAAATAAGTAGGAATACACTCTAAAACAACAAAATATATAGTAAATACATAAAGCAGTAACATGGTCATTTATTATCATTCTCAAGTATTATGTACTGTACATAATTGTATGTGCTGGACTCTTGTATGACTGGCAGCAAGAGGGTCTGTTTACACCAGCATCACCACAAACACGTAAGTAATGCGTTGTGCTAGGACTTTATGACAGCTATGGGGTTACTAGGCTATAGGAATTTTTCAGCTCCATGATAATCTTATGGGACCCCATCATATATGTGGTCCATTTGACCACAATGTCATTATGCAGTGCTTGACTATAATCCTGCTTATAGCATTTTGTACCCCAACCATACCCTCAGGTTGATATGCCTGGAGAAATGCCAGTTACACCTGGCCATACCACCCACAGCCTTGGTTCATGTTCTCATCATCACAGTTGCATTAGATGCCTTAATGATCACCCGCCTCTATTTTGGGCCATGGAGTACTTTGAGAATCCAACAATAACTCTGAACCTCTCCAAGGAAGAATCACATGGTCACATAAGCACAACATTTTAGATATAACAGACAACCCTTAAAAGCTAATCTACAGACCCCAGCTCTCATCCTAATCCTTTCTAAATTTTTCTCCATAGGGCTGCCAGGGTGAACTTGAAAAATAAATTTTATTGCATTGTTGGATTTTTATTACCTTCAGGGAAGACTTCAAGCTCCCTAGTAAAGTACATGAGACACCTCCCACGTACTGCTCACATTCCTTGGCCTACCTTTTCACTCCACCATTGCTGCAGCTATGAGCTGATGTGACCCAGCATCAGCTCTCCTCAGCTGTCTGTCCCTTGCTTTCTGTTCCAGGGCTTCTCTGCTACTGGGACACTTTCAGGAGCTGGCTCAGATAGTCTATACATGTGCACCTGGAAGCATGATTATCACGGCAGGAACAAGCCTTAATCAATGAGGGTCAGGAGCTGGTAGATCAATGCTTCCTGTTTGATGTCTAAGAAAGACAATTCCGATCCCTGTGGAATCAAGGACCAGTGGCTTATAATGACGACCAGCTTACTAGCATGTCCTTGGAATGGTTTTTCCTCCTTCCTGTTTCACCTGCCCAGTTTTTCACTCCAGTTCCTTGGGAATGTCCCAAGATAAACTACCTGAATGCAAGCTCTCGTCTCAGGCTCTGCCCTTGGGGGGAACCCAGGCTCAAAGAGAGGGCACAAAGGCCCTGACTGATCTAATCCTGCCCACCCTTCAAATTTCATCTCCTGCAGCTCCAACCATCACACAGCTGGTACTGCTGAGCTTCTCACATTTCTGAGACACACTGCTGTTCCTCCTCCTTGTGACAAATTCTCACTTGTCATTTAAGTTATATTCTATGGGGCACCTCTTCAAAGAAAACATTCATAAAAACCTCTCCCCATGCCCTCACCAAGTACAAGTAGTACTTGCACTTGTATAATAGCCATCCTTACAGGTGTGAAGTGGCATCTCACCTCATAGTGATTTTAACTTGCACTTCCCTGATGATTAGCGATGGTGAGCACATTTTCATATAACTGTTGGCCATTTTTGTGTCTTCTTTGGAGAAACGTCTGCTCAGATCCTTTGCCTATTTTTTTTTTTTTGGTTCCCAAGTTTTATTCAAGAATTGATACAAAATATTCCAGATAAATAAAATGTAATCCTCATCTTTCTCCTCTTCTTTGTCCTGGTTAATTTGGAAATAACGTAATTCATAACTCTCTTTACTGTTAGCAACTGTGCGCAACCAATCACATAGATTATTGTTCTTCAAATATTTTTTGTGAGATATTTCAAATACCTTCTGGAAAAAAGTCACTTCCGGTGTCACAGTGAGCTTGCTCTTGCTCCTTTCAATGGTCACCACCCCTCCACCAAGAGTCACAGCTTTTCCATTCACTTTGATCCTCTCTTGCAAAAACTGCTCAAAACTGGCAGCATGGCAGCATCCATGATTCCATCTTCTATGGGGTGGATGTGATCAAGAGTGAACTTCAGAACCTGCTTCTTTTTTTGTCCCCTTTCACGGCAAGCTTTTTTGCGGGCGCCCTGGTGGCAGTGGAGGCAGAAAAGTCCTTCACCCATTTTTAAAATTGGGTTATTTTTTCTTCTGCTATTGAGTTGTAAGAATTCCTTATATATTTTGGATATTAACTCCTTATCAGATATGTGGTTTGCAATTATATTTTCCTAGTCCATCAGTTGCTTTTTAAGTTTGTCGATTGTTTCCTCTGCTGTGCAGAATTTTTTAGTTTGATGTAGTCCCATTTATTTATTTTTGTTTTTGTAGCCTGAGCTTCTGATGTGATATTAAAAAAAAAAAAAAAATCAGGCCGGGTGCAGTGGCTCACACCTGTAATCTTAGCACTTTGGGAGGCCAAGGCGGGTCTATCATTTGAGGTCAGGAATTTGAGACCAGCCTGGCCAACATGGTGAAACCCCATCTCTACTAAAAATATAAAAATTAGCTGGGCGTGGTGGCACACACCTGTAGTCCCAGCTACTCGGGAGGCTGAGGCAGGAGAATTGCTTGAACCCGGGAGGCAGAAGTTGCAGTGAACCGAGATGCGCCACTGTACTCCAGCCTGGGTGACAGAGCAAGACTCCGTTTCAAAAAACAACCATTGTCGAGGCAGATGTGGAGAAGTTTTTCCCCTATGTTCTCTTCTAGGAGTTTTATGGTTTCAGGTCCGTAGTACACTGTTGGTAGGAATGTAAATTGGTGTAGCCATTATAGGAAACAGTATGGAGGCTCCAAAAGAAATTAAAAATGGAACTACCATATGATGCAGCAATCCCTCTCCTGAGTATATGCCCAAAGGAGATGAAATCATCACCTTATAAAGATGTCTGCACTCCCCTGTTCATTGTAATGTTATTCACAATGGCCAAGAAAGGAAACAAACTAAGTGCCTATTGACATTTAGGATGGATAAAGAAAATGGGTTTTGTGGTGTATATACAAGGTATTTTCAAAAAATTCATGGAAAGTCTGTATTATAAAAAAAAAACAAAAAACAACTATGTGGCTGGGCACAGTGGCTCACGCTTGTAATCCCAGCACTTGGGGAGCCAACGTGGGCGGATCATGAGGTCAGGAGATCAAGACCATCCTGGCTAACACAGTGAAACCTCGTTAATATTAAAAAATATTAATATTAAAAAATTAGCCGGGTGTGGTGGCGGGCACCTGTAGTCCCAGCTACTCAGGAGGCTGACGCAGGAGAATGGCGTGAACCTGGGAGGCGGAGCTTACAGTGAGCCGAGATCACACCACTGCACTCCAGCCTAGGTGACAGAGCGAGACTCCATCTCAAAAACAAAACAGAACAAAAAAAACCCCAAAAACTATATATGGATTTCAAAATTGTTTGCAACAAAATTAACTAGTACTAACTTGTTTGTAACATGTCTGGACAGGATCTAGTTAGAGACACTAAGGATAACACATCAGTTTGAAAAGAGTCCCTGTCAGAGCAACATGAATTCTGCTAAAATTGAAGCAAGAAGAAGCATCAAAGGTATGGTGAAGCTTATGTGAAAGAATGATCAAGTCACTGATTCTTTACAAAAAGTTTATGGAAACAATCCCCAAAGAAATCAGCAGTTTACAAATGGATAACTTGTTTTAAAAACAGATGAGGCAATGTTGAAGATGAAGCCCATAGTGGCAGACCATCCACATCAGTTTTCAAGGAAAAAACTAATCTTGTACATGCCCTAATTGAAAAGGATTGATGACTAACAGCAGAAACAATAACCAACACCAGAGACATCTCAACTGGTTCCACTTACGTAAATCTGACTGAAAAATTCAAGTTGAGTAAACTTTCCACTCAATGGGTGCCAAAACCGTTGCACCCAGATCAGCTGCAGGCAAGAGCAGAGCTTTCAATACAAATTTTAAAGAAGTGACATCAAGCTCCTAAAGCAAAACAATTGTAATGGGAGATGAAAGATGGCTTTACAGGTACGATCTTGAAGACAAAGCCCAAAGTAATGGCCACCAAGAGGTGGAAATGGTCGATTCAAAGCAAAAGTAGATTGGTCAAAAGAAAAAGTCATGACGACAGTTTTGTGGGATGCTCAAGGCATTTTGCTTGTTGGCATTCTGGAGGGCCAAAGAACAATAACATCTGCTTATTATGAGAATGTTTTGAGAAAGTTAGCCAAAGCTTTAGCAGAAAAATCCCTGGGAAAGCTTCACCAGAGAGTCCTCCTCCGCCATGGCAATGCCCCTGCTCATTTCTCTCATCAAACAAGGACAATCTTTTTAGAGTTTCACTGGGAAATCATTAGGCATCCACCTTACAGTCCTGATTTGTATTCTTCTGACATTTTTTGATTTCCTAATCTTAAAAAAACCCTATAAGGTACACCCATTTTTCTTCAGCTAATAATGTAAAAAGGACTGCACAGATGTGTTTAAATTCCCAAGACCCTCAGTTCTTCAGAGATGGACTAAATGGCTGGTATCATTGCTTTCAAAAGCATCTTGAACTTGATGGAGGTTATGTTGAGACATACTTTATACTTTCCATTTTTATCTTTTAATTCCATTTTTCCATGAACCTTTTGAAGCTCCCCCCATACAATGGAATATTATGCAGTCTTAAGAAAAGAAAAGGAGACCCTGTCATTTGCCACAACATGGGTGGACTTGGAGGACACTAGGCTAAGTGAAATAACCCAGACACAGAAAGGAAAACTTTGCATGACCTCGCTTATGTATGGCATTTTTAAAAGAGCTCAAATACACAGAGATAGAGAATGAAAGAGTGGTTACCATGATTGGGTGGTGGGGAGAGGAAATGAGGCACTGTAGGTCAAAGGATACAAAACATGAAAAGTCTCAACATCTAAGGTCCAACATGAAGACTAAAGTTAAATAAATTGTGTCTGTAATCCCAGCACTTTGGGAGGCCGATGCGGGCAGGAGATTGAGACCATCCTGGCTAACACAGTGAAACCCCGTCTCTACTAAAAATACAAAAAATTAGCCGGGCATGGTGGCGGGCGCCTGTAGTCCCAGCGACTCAGGAGGCTGAGGCAGGAGAATGGCGTGAACCCGGGAGGCAGAGGTTGCGGTGAGCCGAGATCACGTCACTGCACTCCAGCCTGAGCGACAGAGCGAGACTCCATCTCAAAAAAAAAAAAAAAAAAAAAATTGTATCATATTGGGAATTTGTGTTACATAAGCAGATTTTAGCTGCCCTTGCCACAAAAAAATAGCTATTTGAGATGATAGAAACATTAATCTGCTTCATAAATGTAACCATATTACTATTTATATGTATCCCATAACATTGTGCTATAAATGTCAAATATACACAATTTAACAATTTTTTGGCTGACCACAGTGGCTCATGCCTGTAATTCCATCACTTTGGGAGGCCGAGGTAGGCAGATCACCTGAGGTCAGGAGTTTGAGACCAACCTGATCAACATGGCGAAACCTCGTATCTATTAAAAATACAAAAATTAGCCGGGCATGGTGGCGCGCGCCTGTAATCCCAGCTATTCAGAGGTTGAGGCAGGAGAATCGTTTGAACTCTGGAGTTGGAGGTTGCAGTAAGCTGAGATTGTGCCATTGCACCCCAGTCTGGGCAACAAGAGTGAAACTCCATTTCAAAAAAAAAAAAAAGTTGTTTTTTAAATGACCTCTCCCCAGTTTTCATTACTTGACCTTCCTCTAGGATCTCATGGTCCTGGGCTCCCCTCTTCATAGCACTTACTGCTGTGCTGTAAATATCCATTTACCTGTTGCCTCCCTCACTGAACTGTAAAATTCCTGAGGCAGAACCAGTAGGTTTTATCTATTTATCCTTTTCAAGCCTAGGACTGTGCCTGAGATCCCAAACTGAAACTCGGTGATTGTTGGTTGACAGGTTGAATAAATGATGTGTGAGATTTCTGAATGAAGCCTGGGGCAGGTAATCTTTGGGTCTTGATAACATCTGGATCTGAATGAATCTGGGGGAAAGTCTAGTTGAACTTGAGTCCCTGTGACCTGCAGAGGCGGGAGTCCCAGTTTGACTGGTAGAGTGGGTGGGGAAGGCCTCTTCTACAGTACAGCCATAAAAAATCTGGAACTGTGACACTTTCCCCTAATGGGCCTCCTGGGACTTTACATGTCCTGTTGTGGGGAGTTGATTTTAACAGAATCTGTCAATGCTCTATACTTTTCAGGCCCAGCTTCATAAAAATATTCAAGGAATCATTTCTTCTGATTTTGCATGATGATCCCTCTTGGGAGTCGTATTTGAAAGGTTACAGTTTGCATTTTCGACATTAAAGTTTACTTTTTCATTAAAAATAAAGTTACAAAGATGTAGGACATTTGGCTTCTTCAATACTTATTTGCTAGCAGACTTTGGGCAAGTTACCTAAACTCTCTGGGCTTCAGTGTCCCCCCACACATGTAAACTAAATGTTCCAGGGCCATCCATGCCCATGGGTAACAGTGAGGCCAGCACAAGAATATGCTGACCACTTGATTCCTGGCTGCATAACCGCAGAATCTCCTCTGTTATTTCCAGGTGCCTAGAGGAGGTCTCTCACAGATGCCCATGTTCTCTCGACAAGCTATTTGGAAAGGACCCCTGGCTACTGTCACCACTGCCATGCCTGCCAGGAGGACGCACCTTCCTGACACTTCACTGCTGCTGCTCAGCAGGCCTGTCAAGTGGTTCTGCTGTATTCTAGGAGAAACAGAAACTCTCCTCTCGCTTTGCACTGTGCTTTGTCACCTGGGCCCTGAAACACCATTGCCTGCCCCTGATGCCCCCACAGCTTCCTCTACCAAACCAAGGCTGGGCTGGGAGACTAGGCACCACACCATTCCATTCTGCCTTCTCTTCTTCCATTCTCCCTTCCCTCCCTCTCTTCTTCCCACTGCCTCCAATGCACCTGTACTGGAACTTTCTCCTTTCTTACAGTCACACCCACACACATGCACAGGCATATGTGCACACACAAAAGTCTCATGTCCCTCAGATCATACAAATATATGTTGGGGACAGGGGTGATCACATGCCCCACATGCCCAGTGGACATTTAGGCTCAGATAGGACAATTCTGCTACAGGGATGACAAAACCTACCTTCCATGGTTGCTGTGAGAACAAGAAATTGTAGATACAGTGCCTATTCTGCAGCAAACTTAACAATCAATTAAAATCCAGAATATATAGAGAGCACCTATGAGTCAATAAGAAAAAAAGACACACCAATATACAAAAAGTGAGCAAAAGATATCAACAAGTAATTGAAAATACAAATAACCAATAAACATATGAAAATATATTCTTAATCTTATTAAATAAGCAGGGAAAGACAAATTAAAACAATGAAATACCAATTTTTACTCATCAGATTGGCCGAAACTAAAGCCTGAAAACATAAAGTGTCCATCTTATTGTGTGTAAATGGGAAATCTGAATCTGATGGTGGAAGCATAAATTGGGCAGCTTTTTGAAAAGAATGATTTAGCACTACCTATTACAATGAAAAACATAGGTACCTTTGCCTCAGTAAACTTACCTCCAGGTGTGTATTCCTAAAGAAATACTCAGAAATGTACCTCCAAGAGATATGTACAAGGAAGTTCCCTTATGCATTGTTTGTAAAAGTAAAACAATGATGATCTCAATGCCCACTAATAGGGGAAAGGTTTAATTCACCATGATTCATAAATACAGTGAAATTCTATATAAAGTGGAATAGATTTATGTGGCATGGAAGGATCGCCAAAAAGTATTTTTAGATTAAAAATAAAAAGTAAAAAATATGTGCAGACTTATGCCTTTTTTTCATAGAAAAAAACTCTAGGGGATTCACTGCTCAGCAGGCCATCCTGGCTATCGGGGCAGAACCATCACCCACAGTATAATTTCTTCGAAGGCAATGACCCAAGTCTTTCACATTTTATACCTTCACAGCCCTCACAAAAACTGCTACATAATAAACACTAAACAAATGCCTATGAAAGGCAAGAAGGACATAAGAGAGGGAAAGAAGCAAAGAAATGAACAATTGTAGCACCTGAGGCCTGATTAAAGAAAGGAAAAAAGCTTGTATGGGTCTTTTCATATTGACAAAGCTTTAGTGGAACACTCTTTTGGTGGGTTTTCAAGGGATCAGAACTTTCAGGCAGAAAACGGAGAAATACAGACATAAAGAAGAGACCTAAATATATAAGCATAGCGTTGGGAAAAAAGCCTTTTCAGAACTGCAACTCATGCCTTATTCAAACATGTTCTGAACAAGGTCTCTTATCCAAAGTTGTTTCTGGCTTTAGACGGCAGGTGGCAGCAGAGTCGAGCTTTCTGGTTGCAGAAACTTCTGGAGCCAGCCAGCTGTATAAAGTTTCAAATGGTTTTCGGAGGAGAAGCAGCTTTTGAGTAAAAACCTTTAATCTAAAAATCTAAACTCAACACAAAACAAAAACAAATCAGAGTGAGGAACTGGTGCCATTGGCCCCTGCCACGACAGATCCTGATGTCATTCCCTGCCTGCCATCTACAGAGCCACACCTTGTCCTTCGAAGAAATTCTGGGATTTCTACTGGCAGCGGCCAGGAAAGGAACTGAAGGTCGGTTTGTCCTGTTCTGATGTTGTCCTTGTCACATGTGGAAGCTGGTTCACCAGGAAACAGGCTCTGGTCAAGGCTGGGCTCACTGGAGAGGTTAGCCCAAATTCAAAACACATTTATGGATAAAGGAAGGGTTTTTTAAAAGGAGACTTTGCAGGCAATAAAAAGAAATATAGTATTGATATATGCCACAATGTGGATGAACCTCAAAAACATCATGTTAAGTCAAAGATGCCAGTCACAAAAAGACCACGTAACGCATGAAACCGTTTATAGGAAATCTTCAGAATAGGCAAATCTAAAGACAGAAAATAGATTAGTGGTTGTCTGGGGCTCAGGAGGTAGTGATTGGGGAATGACTGCTAATGAGTACACAGTTTCTTTGGGGAGTGATGAAAATATTCTAAAATTAGATTATGGTGATGACGCACAATTCTCTAAATATACTTAAAAACCATTGAGTTGTACCCTTTAAATGGGTGGACTTTATGGTATGTAAGTTATCTCAATAAAGCTGTTTAAAAAAAGAAGAAAAGGGCCAAGTAGGGTGGCTCATACCTGTAATCTCAGCACTTTGGGAGGCTGAGGCTGGAGGATTGCTTGAAACCAGGATTTCAAGACCAGCCTGGACAACATAGTGAGACCCCTATCTCTACAAAAAATAAAAACTAGCTGGGCATGGTGGCACGTGCTTGTATTCCTGGCTACTCTGGAGGCTGAGGCTAGAGGACTGCTTGAGCCCAGGAGTTCGAAGACACAGTGAGCTATCATTGTGCCGCTGCACTTCAGTCTGGGATAACTATTCAATGGGGGGGGGGGGAGAGAGAGAGAGAGAGAGAGAGAGAGAGAGAGAGAGAAAGTCTATGCAGTGTGCTACAGAAAATAATTGGAGATTGGTTAGAGGTATGACTGGTACATTGATGAATTTTACTTTTTGATCAGATTGTGATATGATGGTAGCATAATATGCTTCCTAATTTGGTCACACACACTTGCTATCCCTAAGAACTGCAAATACTTACCTTAAAGAGTGGATGAGGTGCGTTGCCATCTCACTTTTTTACGGGATGGTGCTCTCCCTGGAAAGAAGGCAACAACAGGCCAGTGAAAGAGCAGACATCTGAAGTCACACAGACCTGGCTTCAAATTCCAGTTCTTCCTCTTATTAGCTATGAGCCCTTATCAGCTATGAGTAAGGATTATATAACATACAATATAAAAGTGCCCAGCCCATAGTAAACATGGAATTTATGTGATATTCTTGGACTGTCCATCCTGACCAGTAAGATGACATTTTATCTCAAAACACAGCTGTGTCATGTTTTGCTACTGGTGCACCTCTAAAGATCTTCTCCACAGGCCTCTGCCCCCACCCCCAGTCCATTTGCCATCAATAACCTTACTTATTATCACTTTTTACAATGATGAGAAGACTCTGAGAATGGAAAAATAAGTCAATGGTAATACTGTGTTGGGAAGGATCTGAGTAGGAGGGAACCCGTCCCCTGGCTACCAGAAACACAGGACTAGAACAAGTAATACACACCTAGAATATAAGCCTGGATAACAACAGTGCAGGGGCAACACTGTCCTCACCAGGACAGTTTTTATATGCAAGAATTTAGGTATTATAATCAGAAGCATTTCTAGAAACTATGGAATATTAGGGAAAAAAGCCAACACATTAGCCAACGTTGTACTTTACATTTATGCAGATTTTAAACTCCATAGGCACCTCCTAGTAGTTGTCGGGGAAAATAATACTCTGCACATAGCGTAATGGAAAAGAAAATGAGTTAAAGGGCCAGGTGCAGTGGCTCATGCCTGTAATACCAGCACTTTGGAAGGCTGAGGCAGGTGGATCACCTGAGGTCAAGCATTCGAGACCAGCCTGATCAACATGGTGAAACCCCATCTCTACTAAAAATACAAAATTAGCTGGGGGTGGTGGCGCGTGCTTGTAATCCCAGCTACTTAGGAGGCTGAGGCAGGAGAATTGCTTGAACCCGAGGAGGCGGAGGTTGCAGTGAGCCATTGCACCCTTGCACTCCAGCATGGGCAACAAGAGTAAAAACTCCGCCTCAGGAAAAAAAAAAAAAAAAAAAAAGGAAAGAAAAGAAAATGAGCTAAGGAGCTAGGCTGCCTTATTTCACAACCTCGGCTCTGTCTTCTATGAAACCAGGGCAACTATTTAACCCCTCCATGTCTGAGTTTCCTCATGTATAAATGAAGGGACTAATAGTACCTAGCTTAGAAGGCCATTATAAGGATTCTAAAAGTTAATCTAAAGTGCTTAGGACAGTGTTTGGCACACAGCAAGCACTCAGTAAATCCATTCATTCAATAAATGTTTATTGAATATAGGTGTGGCTGCTGTTTTAGCTGATGAGAATGCTAAAGTCGGTGAAACAGACGAAATCCGTGGAGCTTTCTTCCTTGGGGGAGGAGGCCAACAACAACAACGAATGCATACAGAGGAAGAGCAATGGAGTGAATTGTGTTCCCTCCCCTCCCAAATTCATATGCTGAAGCCCTAACTGCCAACGTGATGGTACCTGGAGATGGGGCATTTGGGAAATAATTAGATTTAGAACAGGTTATGAAGGTGGGGACTTGTGATGGGATTAGTGCCCTTTTAAGAAGAGAAAGAGCCAGGTGCAGTGGCTCATGCCTGTAATCTCAGCACTTTGGGAGGCCAAAGCAGGAGGATCGCTTGAGCCCAGAGTTTGAGACCAGTCTGGGCAACATGGTGAGACGCCATCTCTATTAAAAATAAAAAAAAAATAGCCCAGTGTGGTAGCACACACCTGTAGTCTCAGCTACTTGGGAGGCTGAGGCGGGAGGTTGAGGCTGCAGTGAGCTATGGTTCTCACCAGTGCACTCCAGCATGGCGGACAGAGCAAGGTTGTCTCAAAATGAAAGAAAAAACAAGAGAGAGACACACACATCAGGGCTCTCTCTATGTCTTGTGAGGACACAGCAAGAAGGCAGCTGACTGCTATCTAGGAAGAGAACCCTTACCAGGAACTGAAGCTGTCAGCATCTTTATCCTGGACTTCCCAACCTACAGAACTGTGGGAACTAAATGTCTGTTGTTTAACAGACATTTTGTCTATGGTATTTTGTTTGTTGTTGGTATTAGTTGATATTTTGGTATTGGTGTGTTGGTATATTTTGGTTTGTTGATATTTTGCTATCAGTAATCCCGCAGACTAATATAGATTTATATGTAAACATGTCTTTGAATAGGAACCTTGCAGAAGCCACATAGCTGGTTTTACTGATGCAAAGAGCCCTATGCTACAGTATGATGAGGTGAAGAGCCTACATTCCCTTTTCAGCAGTGGTACCCACTCTCCACAGTGTAGCCTTGAAGAAACCACCTGACTCTCATCTTAGATTCCTGCACCTGTAAAATGACGAACTAGATGATACCTAAAATTTTAGATTCTGCCCATCTGATGGTTGGAATAACAGTCCACCTTCTAGGTCAATTACACACACAGGTGTACTAATGCTTAGGGTGGCAGAGAGGGTGTCCTGCAGGTAGACACTGATTATCCTAACTGTAACTTTCAAATGGAAAATTAATTAAATCTCTAAATTTGGATTTGGCTCCCTAGTTAGCAGTGTTTCCTTCCTGGAAAAGAAATAGTATGTGTCAGACAGAACAGCCACTTCTGATTAGTTTTTTCCTTCTTCCTTACATTATTGTTAGCTCTGACTGTGCAGTTCTCCCGGTGTCTCTTCCTCTCCAGATAACAGCCTAGAAAAAGGAGCTTATGGTTTCCTGAGGTTCTTTTGATAAATGGCTGACATTTGATTGAACTATTCTCATTTCACTTATTTTTCACTTTCACAGAAAAACTGTAATGAGTATAACAGCACAAGGTAATCATTTTAAAATTATTCAGACATTTTATAAAATGTGATTCTGCTTCTCTCACCTCTGAAAGCTGTTCCTGGGGTGTCTTGGTTGCAAAGATTCATTCAAGTTCTTTTGCTTTTGGATTCTCCATATTCTCTGAGGAAGTGACTGCGTCTAAGAATGTGTCCAAGGAAGCATCTTATCACTTTCATCCTTTGATCCCTGGGTGCCTTTCACTGCCAGATATACTGAAGGAAACAAAAATCTTCTCTTAGCTCCCTGGTGCAGTGGAATTGAGGGATAACCACAAAGAATTCAGAGTACATCACATAATGGAACTGTCAGGAAGCTTGTGATGGCAGAAACATATTTTCCTGGTGATGAGATTAGAAGGATCTTCGTATAACCGTCAGATATGTTATTGTCACTTCTGAACAGTGCTTTTTATAGCAGATTGTTTCTCAAAAAGGAAATAGAAATGGGATTTTTAAATATGAAAAATATGTTCAATCTCATTATTAAGATAAATACAAATACAAATTATGAGGGGACTTAACAGATTGGCAAATATTAGAAAAGTGAACAACCTCCTCCGTTGGCATTCTTTTTTTTTTTTTTTTTGAGATGGAGTTTCACTGTTGTTGCCCAGGCTAGAGTGCAATGGTACTATCTCAGCTCACTGTAACCTCCATCTTCCAGTTTCAAGCGATTCTCCTGACTCAGTCTCCCAAGTAGCTGGGATTACAGGCATCTGCCACTACACCCCGCTAATATTTGTATTTTTAGTACAGATGGGTTTTCACCATGTTGGCCAGGCTTGTCTCGAACTCCAGACCTCGTGATCCACCTGCCTTGGCCTCGGGAGTATAATTTGTTGTAGGGAGGGCAATCTGACAGTGTCTATCAGATTTTATAGTGCACAGAGCCTTGAATTTAGTAATTCTACTTTTAGGAACTTATCCCACAAATTTTCCAGACATGCTCAAAGATGTAGGTACAAAGATTGTATTACAGTATTAATTTGTAAGAGCAAAAAACCAGTCCATGAGGAAGACTAGTACAATAAGTTAATAATCTAGAATATATCCATATAATGGAATACTATCAAAGAACATTTTCACAATGCACTGTTAAGTAGGGGGAAATGTGCAGAAACATAAGTAAGGAGTTTCATTTGTGTCATATACAATTAGTGACACAGGTTGCATCTGGGGAGGAAAAGTAGGAGTTTTTTGTTGTATACCTTTATCTTTCATGGTACCTCTTCTAAAAACTTTTGTACCATTTGTGTGTATTGTGTATTTTAAAAATTAATTTAAATTTCAACAACTGTCATAGTGATGCAAAAAACCCTATAGAAATAATAGTTTACATTCATTTAATTTTGCTATATGTCGGGTACTGATTTTTCAACCACAACCTTGTAAGACACGCACTATCATCCCCACTTCACAGGGGGAAAACTGTGGTAGAGAGAGGCTGAATAACTTGTACAAGGATTCATACCTAATCAGTAGCAGAGCTCAGATTTGAACCAAGGCAGCCTGTTTCCAGAGACCATACTTTATCCACCATTCTATACTGCTCTGAGATCACAGACCTCCATGATGAACTCTTAATTAGAATGTAGCCAATAGGAAACTCAGATAAACTCAGATGTGCAAGTAATATCTCACTTCTTCATTTGCTTTTCACCTACTTAAATCTGACTCTGAGTCCCCACCCAGCTTGATTGGCAGAAATTGTAATCTCAGTCATTATTTGGACTCCCCACCGCAAGGGTTTTGCAAGGTCCTGGAGTCTTATATGGCGCCAAAGCCTGGCAGAGATTCTGCCAGTTGTCAATACATACTGGTTACAACTGACATGTTCATTGCAGTCCAATACTCTCCTGTGGCCATATGTAGTCCTACTCACCCTCACCCATGTACTGAAAACTTCTTTATATTCTTGGGAAATCTTCTCCTTTCCTTTTCCTGCTGCCTTCAAAGACATTGATAATACTATCTTCATTAAGTTCAGGTTTTATCTACAGACAGCTAGATCCTTCTGCAAAATATCTCTAAGGTAAGAAATTACTAAGGGCCTACCTAACTTACTTAGGTCAAAGGGGTAGAGAAAGTACAGAAAGTAGACAAAGAAATTAATATTTAAATAGATTATCCTGCCACAGAGTCATAGCCATGTAAAACAGAGTAACTTTGGATTTGGAGCTTACCTCCTATCTCAAGTTTCCCTCTGCAAGTGTTGGACTTGCGTGTTATGGAATGATGATTGTAATAAATAAATCATGCCTCCTATTGCTAGCAGATTTTGACTGAGATATAGGACAGTTAACAACTGCAGTTTGAATACAAAGGCAGAGTACACTTTGCACAAGGGACAAAGAACTGATGGGGAAACAAGGACAGTCTCCCTTTACACCTTAAAAATCCTCAAATAAGAATTTGGCATCTGCTCAGTTAACTGACACATAAGTGCAGAAAAAAGACAAGATTGGAATCCAAGGAAGGAAATGTTAGAATCCAAGGGCCTGGAATCAAAGAGAATATATTTAAATAGAAACCAGGTTGATACCAGAACTTCGGGATGCCTAGAGTAGGCGGGAAAAAGATGTATGATCTAAGCATAGGATATTTCGAATACAGGAGCTTGGATAAGAGGTCTGTCCCAAATTCCATCTGCCACCAATGAAAGCAGAAAGGAAATATGTAATGAGAGCCAAGCCATGGGGAAATAGTCCAAGATGGGTGTGCCTCCTGTGTATTTAGTAATCATGTTGAGCTCAGCAAATCTGAGTTTCTTTATTCCTTGAGCTACTGTCCATTTTAATGAACACGGAACATTCGATCTCAAGCAGCTTCAGAAACTCAATTTTCCCCCAGCCTTTATCTAGATTGTATAGAGGAAAAGGTATAGCTGCAGTACTGGTCGATATTTGCTTGTGAGAGCTCTTGGGCAGCTAATTCCTGGTCCTTTGCTCCACCTAGTGGATTTCCAGGCTAGAGAGACTCTGGAAAACAGATCAGTGATCAGAAGGGTGTACATTTGCTGATAAATGAGACTTACCAGTCAGTTGCTGGATTATCGTCTGTTTCTTTACTAATGATACCCTATTCCATCCCAACATGTCCTTGTTTGAATTGATTGAAATATTTTATTTATTTCCATTAATGCCAGATGTGTAGCTGTGAGTCATCAGAATCTAATGCATTCCTTTTCTCTCTTCTTAATATATCAATAACATTATATAATCAGGAAACCCATATCAGCACAGGAAAGCATATTCCGCTTATAATTATATCCTCTGAGGGCCAAACTCAATCAAATCTCAACAGGGTCATTTAATTAAACAATGACCTACCTACTTAACACTTTGGGGACTCCTTTGAACAAGTAATTGGTTAAAGAGTCATAGGACTCTTTCTCAAGAAATTTCACATCCAATTATAAAAACAGATGAAATAATATTGGAAAGCAGGACAACGCTGAAAAATTTCAGGTAGAAGAGAATTCAGAGCTGACTCTTACACAATATCCATATGTGGAGATAAAATTAGTGTTAATGTTGGTTTAAGCCATTAGAGGTAAAACATAAATTTGACAATCTATGCTTACTTTCTGGCTGACCATGCCCCTATTAGTTACTAGGCTTAAAGGTCACCAAAGCATTATTCTTTATTCCTTACCTATATTTGATACTTAATTTTTGTTATGGATTGAACTGTGTCCCCCAAGTATTCATATGTTAAAGTGCTAACACTCAGTCCCCCAGAATGTGACCTTATTTGGAGATAGGGTCTTTATAGAGGTAATCAAGTTAAAATGAGGTTGTTAGGGCATTTCTACTCCAGTATGACTGCTATCCTTATAAAAAGGCGACATTTGGAGACAGATGCACACAAAGGAAGAACACCATATGCAGATGAAGATGGCCCTCTACAAGCCGAGGAGAGTGGCCTGGAATGGATTCCTTCCTCACTTCCCTCAGAAAGTACCAACCCTGCTAATACCTTGATCTTGGATTCCCAGCCTCCAGAACTGTGAGAAGATAAATTTCTGTTGCTTAAGTCACCCAGTTTGAAGAACTTTGAATGACAGCCCTAGTGAATTAGTTCAATTGCCTCTGGCAAATGAATTAGAAGCTCACTGCAAAAATGAAATTAATCCGAGTGCTAGAGTTGGACGGGATCTCAGAAAATGTATTGCTCAATCCCCTTGTTTTGAAATAAATGCCCAAGGTCACACAGCAAGTTGGTGACTTAGTCACTCTTTTAGCTCAACTTTCAGTCCATCAATGTTCTATCACAGTCTGCCAACTATTTCAAAGATGGTGGCAAAATCAGCCAGTGATGATGATTAGATCCAAAACTTTGTTGCAAATAATTTTTTGGGGAACTATATGCAAGCATAGGTCCTTCCTAATTATTTGCTAATGGAAGCATGTGCTAAATAGGGTGCCTGCCAGAAGACTGATACCCAGCAGAATAGCTAGACAGGTAATTTGACCTCTGGCTGGGCCTGTAGGATCCATCATCCCTCCAGACAAGCACTTGGTTGTGGTAAAGATCTGGCTGTGGTTGGAAGGCTGCCCCATCCCACTGAGGATGATTCATCAGGGCAACTTAATCATCTATGGGTCAGAAGCTCAGGTTCATGTGAGCAGGGTGGGGGCTAAGGGAAAGAGAGTCTGAGTAATGCTTCACAGTGGGTGTGGGGACTTGTTATAATAGTAGGCACGCTGTTGATTAAAGCACATGACAGAAGTAATTGCCAGAGATCCCAAACCAGCCATCACCTAGCATTACAGAGATGTACCTAATATCAGACAGAAAGCCTAGTTTCAACTCTGCAGCAGAGCCTTTGAAAAGTCTCCAGAAGTAATTGGCACTTAATCAATGCAATCATTATTACAGCACATGGCTACTGCAGCTTCAGGCCCTCTTGCAACTACTGAACTGCAAAAGAGGAGACTATGTCTGTCTAATTTTACCGCCAACAACATTTGATTCACTGTCTCAGACTGGATAGGAGTGAACATATTTTCACATTTATATATTTCAGAAATACAGGTTCACTGTCAATAAGAATTCAGTCTTGTATCAATGATGGTATAAACAGGGAGGGGCGTTTTCCCTTTATAGAGGCTTAATCAACATTAATTTTGATAGATATGAAAGTACAATCTACAGCAGGCTGCTAAGCATTTGTTTTTCATCTAATCTTCTCAACCCTCCATTCAGTATTTGGGGGAGTATGACTGTATCACTTGCTGAGATATGCAAGGCGCACATGCTGCTTGTAATTAAGGAACAAAGAAATGTTGACTTTGCTCTTGGTCTTGCTTCATAAAGTGTTACCACTGGGCATCAAACTGGGTGTTTAAAGGAGAATACACCTCTCTTGCAGAGTAGACATGATTTTTAGGCCTACGTCGTCTCTTCTTTTCCCAGCAGGAGTTCGTAGTTAACTTTCCACCACTCTGCAAAAGGCAATCAGAAAAAAGAAAAAGCCCAAGTTCCCCTCTCCACATCTTACAAAAGTCTTTCATGCATAATGGATGAGAGGAAATGGGGAGAAAGAAAAGAAACATCCTGAAATGTAAGGACCCATAAATGTTTTCGTAGATGATGGTAGTCTATTTCAGTGTTTTTCAAAGGATATTCCCAGATTACCCACTTTAGGATAACCTGCTTTGTTGACAATGCAGATTGCCAGGCCTCATTAGACCTGAATCAGAATTTACTGGACTAGGACCCTGGAATCTACATTGTTAGCAAGTGTCTCCAGGGATTCCTGTATACACTGAAATGGAGCGTACTCATCTATCTTCCATATGTCTAAACATTGTTGTGCTCAGTATCTCCCTCCCTACACCTCTCCCTTGTTAATCAAATCAAGTCTCTCATCTTTAAATGTCTTTTTGTATACACATGGCTCTCAAATTTATATCAACAGCACATACCTCTTCCCTAAAACTCCGGAATCCTATACCTTACTGCCTGATTGACATTTAATAGGCATATTCAAAAACAAATTCTTGAATTTTCTCTCCAAACTTGTCCTTCCTCATCTCCATAAATAGCACCATGATTACCATAAAACCTTGAAGTCACTCTTGACTCCATCCTTGGCATCTTCCTCACTTTCTCTCATATTCATTTCCAATCCATCAGAATACTGTCAGCTCTGCTTTCAAAATATGCCCCAAATCTTCCTCTATCTCGAAGACCAGATAGGAGGCTGCTATCAAAATATGATATTTTGATTATATTATATATACTATATTATAGACTTGATATATTATATTATATTGTCTACTCACAGCTACACAGTTGGCATTAGTGGAGATAAATGAAAGATTTCAATCAATTCAAACAAGGACACATTGGGATGGAATAGGGTATCGTCAGTAAAGAAACTGATGATAATCCAGAAACGGACTGGTAAGTGTCATTTATCAGCTAATGTACACTCTTCTGATAGCAGCCTCTTATCTGGTCTCACTGCATGCTTTCTATATCAGCCAGAATTCAGTTGCAGATAACAGAAGCCATTCTAGCTATTTGAAGCAGAAAGGGATTCAAAACAGTTGTGGTAGATTGATGTTACAAAAATCCTTCCTGTTCCACACACCTTTTTGCAATGTGTCTTTGCCACAACTCCCATAAAGAGATGAAGTCTATTTTTCCCTCCTTGTAAATCTGGGCTAGCCCTCGGTTTAATTCTGACCAATGGAATGAAGCAGAAGTGATGCTGTGTCACTTCCAGACCTAGCCTTTAGAGGCTTTACGGCTCCTACTCTCTCTTTTAGAAGAAGGCAGCCATCCTGTAAGGAAGCTCAGGCTAGATTACTGAATGATGAGAGAGCATAGGAGAGAGACGGCTCAGCCTTTCAAGGCATCTGTGCCAAAATCCTAGACATGCAAGTGAGACAACATAGGGCCACTGACAGCTGAATACAACCACACATGTGCTGCCAGGTAGGATCAGCAGAATTTCCCAGGCAAACTAAGTTTTTGGGATGCTTGTTACACAGCAAGAGATAACTGAAATGTCACTAAATTTAAGGATTGCAAAACCACTGGAGGGTTGGTGGGGTGGGCTGTAAATGTGGCCTCCAGGAATGACTCACAGAATAATACTGCAGAACTGGCCTGTTAGAAGAATTGCCGCTCCTGCCATGGTCTGGAAGCTAAGGATCAAGAAGCCATCAACCACTTTCTAGCTTCAGAAACACACTATCTTAGTCATGCTCTGGATATCAGGAAGTCTCTACAAGTCTGTTGGCTCCAGAATCATACCACAGAGCCATTTTAGATAGCAAAATGAATAAATTGCCATGATCACCTTTTCCCTCACTAAAGTTTGTTCAGAAATCAAGACTTATGCAAATACATATAACTAGCAAAAAGTCAATTATGTATCAACCCCTAGCTGCAAGAGAATCTTTTTAGCTGTTTTATTTTTTATGTTTATTTTTTGTGGCAGGGTCTTGCTCTGTTGCCTAGGCTGGAGTGCATTGGTGCAAACATGGTTCACGGTAGCCTTGAGCTTCTGGGCTCAGACCATCCTCCCACCTCAGCCTCCCATGCAGTTGGGACCACAAGTGTGTGTCACCACGCCCTGCTAATTTCTTGATTTTTTATAGAGACTGGGGTCTCACTTTATTGCCCTGACTGGTCTCGAACTCCTGGGCTCAAGCGATCCTCCTGTCTTGGCCCCCCAAAGTGTGGGATTAACAGGCGTGAGCTACTGCACCCAGCCCACTTCTAGCTTTTTGACCTAGGCACTGTGGGAAGGCACAGAAGAAAGAATTTTTTAAAAAATGCTTTGTTCACTATGTAACACTCACAATAGTGTTCACACAAAAGAGATGCTCATTAAATATTTGTTAAATGACTGAACTAAAGTTTGATAAAGCAAAAGCGTAATTTAGAAATGACTGTCTCTAGTTATCCCAAAGTATGAAATTCTGTATGCCTAAAACTGTTTCTGTAATTCCCTTTTATAAATATATTCTGGAATATCAAGAAAGATCTAGGATTCAGGATTTTTTTTTCAGCCTAGTATTTACCATCTTTATTATTAGTGTACAACCATCCCAAGTCAGACATGCTGGGTCTATTTGTTTTGTTTTGTTTTGTAATACATTTTAGTTGGAAAAGCTGAATTTGGGAGAATGGGAAGAAGGTTTTGAAGGGCAAGCCCTTCAATCATTTCTGCTTCCTATGGCTTTGGCCACCATCTCCCTTTGAGGCCTTGTTCTTCAGGATACTGACAGCTTGATTTCTCTGGGTAATGTCACACAAAGGAAATTAGCTCAGTATGTCTTCTACTGAATTCCATCTGTAGCCCAATGTTTGAAGGTATTTGTGAACATGACTACAGAGCAGTTTTGATAAGACGAGGCAATGTTCCAGTCTCTGAGAATATTTTCCCCAAAGAACCATTTTTTAAAATACCGCTGAACAGCCTGAAAATCCACCCACACATGAGCAATCTCCTGCAATATACAGAAAGCTTTTCAGGTGTCACAGCCATAATAGCAGGTGGTTCCTTTGGGTAGAAAAATTATGGCAAGAATATAGCGACAGAAAGCAAACTGTTTTGATATTCTGGGTACAACTTTCCCCAAGTGAATCATTCCCATATGCCTACTTTTACCATGGGCGCCTTTCCAGAGGAAGTGATTCGTGTGAACGGAGGTGTAGAGATGCATTCTGGTGGGCACACTTCAATGGTACCCATATTTAGCAGATCCAATTAATCATCAGCTATTTGTCAACCCATTCCTCTGGAAGTCTCCAAATGCAAAATTCAAATATGAATTTGATACCTATTTTTGCTTTCCACATAACAAATACATAATCTTGTTAGGAAGATTCAGTAGTGCTCATTTAAGGCAAGGCTGCTTCTGAAATTTCATATAAATAGATTTTTAAATACAAGCTTATAAAGAAGGCTGAGATTAGAGCAATTTGCAAAAGGCAGTCATTTCATTCACTTTTTATTATGAAATATTTGAGACATATAAATAGCTTAAAGAGCTTATTTACTCTGCTGTAAACTTTTGTTGCTTGTAAGATAAAAATCTGGACTAGTAAAAAAGACTTTGTTTCTAGATAGAACAGCAAAGTTGCAAATTAGGAGTTTTGCATAATTTTTTTTTTCTTTCTCTATAGTATATAAGGCTAGCATGTTTATTGTTTACAGATGAACCAAATCTCCCTTAGTGAAAAGGGAGATGTTGTTGCCCCCATCTCAATTTAAAACAAAAATCAAATAAGGTCTAATAGGAAAAGACGCGTACAGGAAGATTGCTAATGAAAAACTTTTATTTTTAAATTTTATTTGTATTTAATTTTAAAATTTTTATCTGTTCGTTTTATTTACTTGAATGGAAGACAACTGCATTGAAAAATAAAAAGAGCCCGGCACAGTGGCTCACACCTGTAATCCCAGCACTTTGGGAGGCTGAGGCGGGCGGATCACTTGAGGTCAGGAGTTCAAGACCAGCCGGGCCAACATGGTGAAACCCTGTCTCTACTAAAAATACAAAAAAATTAGCCGGGCACTGTGGTGTGTGTCTATAACCCAGCTACTCAGGAGGTTGAGGCAGGAGAATTGCTTGAACTCAGGAGGTGGAGGTTGCAGTGAGCTGAGATCACGCCACTGCACTTCAGTCTAGGTGACTGAGCAAGACTCCATCTCAAAAAAAAAAAAAGAAAGAAAAGGAAAGCACAGTCATTAAGCCACTTAATTCTGGCCTCTCCAAATCTTAGAGTGGTGTCATTTGTTAGCTGGGTGACCATGAACAAGTTCTTTAACCTCTCTGTGTCTCAGTTTCCTCATCTCTGTGGGGAGGATAGGATCCATCAGTTAGGGGTTAAATGTGAAGCACTTGGAACAATGCCTGGCACACAGTAAACCCTCTATCAATGGAAACTCACTTTCTTCTTTACCGTCAACTAGAAAGTCAGCTCCAGGTGAGAGCAGCTACTTTGTCTTACTTAGTTCTGTATCCCCAGCATCTATTTTGACCATAGTAGGCACTGAATAAATATTCGTTGAACTAATTGATTAATGAAAAATAACTGGGCTTTGAGATTGAAAGTCAAATAAAATTTTTCCTAAGTTTTATAGCTAGTGAGGGAAAAATAGACAGCCGTTTAGAGTCAGGAGGCCGGGCGCGGTGGCTCAAGCCTGTAATCCCAGCACTTTGGGAGGCCGAGACGGGTGGATCACGAGGTCAGGAGATCGAGACCATCCTGGCTAACACGGTGAAACCCCGTCTCTACTAAAAACTACAAAAAAGTAGCCGGGCGTGGTGGCGGGCGCCTGTAGTCCCAGCTACTCGGGAGGCTGAGGCAGGAGAATGGCGTGAACCCGGGAGGCGGAGCTTGCAGTGAGCTGAGATCCGGTCACTGCACTCCAGCCTGGGTGACAGAGCGAGACTCCGTCTCAAAAAAATAAAATAAAATAAAATAAAATAGAGTCAGGGAGGTAGAAGAAAACCCTAAACTAAGATGAGAAGCCTAATTGAAGTTCAGATTTTTCCAACTCTCTGGGTATTGCAACCAGGATTTTCTTTCTTAATTTGCTCATTTATTTATTTACTTACTATTGTTATTTTTTGAGACAGGGTCTTATTTTGTCACCCAGGCTGGAATGCAGTGGCACAATGACAGCTCACTGTGGCCTTGATGCCCCGGCTCAAGTGATCCTCCCACCTCTGCCTCCCGAGTAGCTGGGACTACAGGCATGTGCCACCACACCTGGCTAATTTTTAAAATTTTTGTAGACACTAGTCCTCACTTTGTTGCCCAGGCTGGTCTCAAACTCCTGGCCTCAAGTGATCCTCTGGCCTCAGCCTCTCAAAGTATTGAGATTACAGCCGTGAGCCACCATGCCTGGCCTCTTTCATAATTTGTAAAATGGGAAAGATAGCTCCCAAGGTTATTCTGAGGAGTAAATGACACTGTATGTGAAAACTCATAATAAACCGTAAAGGAATATATAAAAAACTGATATTGTTAATTTCTATCTCAGTAAGTTTTTTCATTGGATGACAATAAAGGGATTCTTTGAGAGTGTTGGAAAAAGGAATCTTTAGCTAAAGATTTCAGTACTAAAAATATTCAACCCCAGAGGTACCACAGACATAGACTAATTCTTTCCATCTGTGCAGTTTAGGGTAGATTTGGCATACACTCAATACCAGGCAAAAAAGAAACTATGGTTTAGGCTGCTTTTAAAGTTAAAAAAAAAAAAAAAAAGGCAGAAAAGGAAACTATTTCCTTTTATAAGCAGGAGTGTTAAAATAGGGAAAGCTTTCACCGAGCAATTCACTACTGAATCAAGACTATATGATCCGTATTCTCACCTACTTCCCCTCACTCCCTATTTGCACTGTGGTTAGTTAGTTGTTTTCCAGATCATGGTTTATATATCATGGTCACTTCCTCACTAAAGTTAAACAATATAGATTATTCTTGACCAGCCACATGTAACTCAGAGGTCAAAAGAGCATTCTTTTTGGGTAATCTCTCTAAATTACTAATATTTAAGGACCTGGTTTTCAGAGCCATTGATTATTTAAAATTTATGTGTTTAAGATTAGGCCCCACCCAAGATGCCTCCTCAGAGGCTAAGTTTGAGGTTGAGAAACTAGCTTAAGGAGAAAGATAAAGTAGCAGAAATGTCATGGCGGGTGAGCTAATGACTCACTGCCCCTTCCTTGAACTGCAGGAATGACAAAATGGAAAACAGGGGGAGAAAAAAAAAAAAGGCAATGCCTCACTGCAGACTAGAGGCTCCATGAAACCCAAGAAATTCCAAGAACTTGAAGAACTACATGGGTTCTTAGGGTAAAGGCAGTTAAGTTTAATTTCCATGATCAAGTTGTTAAGTGCATCAAAGAAAGGACATTAGGAAAGCTAAACTTGATTATACTTTACCATCAGAGCCATCATCCTCAATCTGATCATTTTATTCTCCTGCTTAAAAACTTCAATAACTCCACATTGCTACTGGACCAAGTCTAAACTTACAATCATATACAATATTCTTCATAACGTACAACCTTCCTTGTTAACCTCACCTTGTAATTAATTCTTTTTTTAAGAAACAGTTTATTTATTTATTTTTTAACTTTTGAGACAGGGTCTTGCTCTGTCACCCAGCCTGGAGCAGAGTGGTCCACTCACGGCTCACTGCAGCCCCAGCCTCCTGGGCTCAAGTGATCCTCCCACCCCAGCCTCCCAAGTTCCTGGGACTACAAGCCTGTGCCATCACCCTGGGCTTATTTTTGTATTTTTTGGTACAGATGGGTTCCCACTATCTTGCCCAGGCTGGTCTCAAACTCCTGGCCTCAAGCAATCCTTCCTCCTCGGCCTCCCAAAATGCTGGTATTATACGCACGGGTCACCATACCTGGCCGAATTAATTCTTATTACATATCTTGGAAGGTATGGGGACAACTTAGAACTTCCCAAATAAGCAAGATACTTTTAAATTCCCATCAATTTGTTTACACTGTTCCCTCTGCTCAAAACTCTCATCCCAGCTGGCAACTCCTAACTGCTTTAAAGCCTGCCTCAAGTATCATTTCTTCTCAGTAACTTTCTCAACTCCCACTCTCTCTTGCTCAACTCCCACTCTCCCCTGCTACTCAGAATGATTGCTCTTTCATCTCTGGAGTCATAGCACTTTAAGCAAGCCTTTGTTAAATCACTTAACCCAATGAATTACATGGACTCATAGAGTTCTATCCTCTCCTCAACTTACTATGTACTCCCTGAAGGCAAGTGTGAGCATGTCATTGTACAATTCTTGCCACCCTATTGGAGAATAATACAGGTGTGTTGAATTGAATCAAATATTAAAAGAGGACCAAAGAATAGATGGATCTTCCAGGCCTAGGAGTTGTAATAGGAGTAGAAGGTGTATCCTAAATCCACATATGTGATTCTGCTTTGGTCTTACCAGAGTGAATGTAATTTGCTTTTATTTAAAACAGTGTTGACAGGCCAGGGACGGTGGCTCATGCCTGTAATCCCAGCACTTTGGGATGCCAACGTGGGAGGATCACCTGAGGTTGGGAATTTGAGACCAGCCTAACCAACATGGAGAAACTCCATCTCTACTAAAAATACAAAATGAGCTGGGCGTGGTGGTGCATGCCTGTAATCTCAGCTACTTGGGAGGCTGAGGCTGGAGAATCGCTTGAACCCGGGAGGTGGAGGTTGTGGTGAGCCAAGATCACGTCATTACACTCCAGCCTGGGCAACAAGAGTGAAACTGTCTCAAAAAACAACAACAAAACAAAACAAAAGCAAAAAACAAAAAACAGTGTTGGATTCACACTCATGCCTGTAATCCCAACACTTTGGGAGGCCGAGGCAGGTGGATCACTTGAAGCCAAGAGTTCAAGACCAGGCTGGCCAACATGGCAAAACTGCTTCTACTAAAACTACAAAAATTAGCTGAGCATGGTGGTGCGTGTCTATAGCCCCAGCTACTCAGTGCTGCTGAGGCATGAGAATTGCTTGAACCCTGGAGGCGGAAGTTGCAGTGAGCTGAGATCACATCACTGCACTCCAGCCTGGGTAACAGAGTGAGACCCTCTCTCAAAAACAAAATCAAAACCAAAACCAAAAAACAAAAAATAAAAACCCCCACAAACCAGTGTCATTTCGCCAGGTGTGGTTCATGCCTGTGGTCCTAGCTACAGGGGAGGCAGAGGCAGGAGGATCGCTTGAGCCCAGGACTTCGAGGCTATAGTGAGCCATGATCACACCACTGCACTCCAGCCTGGGCAACAAAGCAAGACCCTGTCTCTAAAGAAAACAACAACAACAACAATAACAACAAAAACCCTCAAACCACTCTAGTGTCATGAATATATTTCTTTAGGTAAAACTTTATTAATCAGTTTTCTGTTTAGAATTGGCTTTCCCATAATCCAGTTAGCCAAAGGTAGTTGAGTAATTTGAAATATTCCCCAGCTGGAGTAGAATCACATTTGGGGCTTGCTTCAATCAGTGCACCTGTGTCTTGCTTTTGCTCTTCAGAGAGACCCTCGGTCAACCATAGCCTTTGAAGGCATGAGCTGAACGGAAACCAGATGAACTCTATTGAATTTTAAACTTGCCACATTTCCTATTCTAGTATTAAACTTTTCTTCTCTAGTTGAACAAGTTAACCAAAGAAGTATATATATATTTTTATCTTATAGATTATGCCCACCTAAGAACTTGAGGTTAAACCCCCCCCCCAAAAAAAAAAAAACCAAATCGCCAAATTATTCCATACTCATTTCATTGGTTCTTTTGATGGCCTTCTATCAGTGTTAATGGTTGGTGTGAAAGACTTTTGGAAAAGTTTTCCAGGTGGGAGTAATAGCATTTCCTGAAGCACCTTTTATCTTGGTTTGTGGCAAATGATTCTTTCAATGCCCTCAGGTCACTTATACCCTAAGACCCTGCATGAGTTTATTCAACCTTCAAATCAGTCACTTCTGCCCTCATCTAGGGCACATAACAATGTAGTTAGTTACCCAGCAGGTATCCTGGCTATGTAAGACCATAAATAATTCA
The DNA here is from genome assembly GCF_008728515.1 of Papio anubis. NCBI lineage: Eukaryota > Metazoa > Chordata > Mammalia > Primates > Cercopithecidae > Papio > Papio anubis. Next base: position 155,509,895 of record NC_044976.1, on the reverse strand, counting down.
CATGAGCAGGAGCTTTTGGAGTCAGTCTTCTGTCTGAGCACTCTGACTGGTTATGCTACCTTAACCAAGTTACTTAACTTCTCTCTGTCTCACTTGATTTACCAGTTAAAAAAAAAAAAAAAAAAAAAGGATTAATAATGGTACCTACCTCATAGGTTTGTTGTGTGGAGTTAAATGTCTAAAGCACTTAGAACAGCATCTGGCATATGGTAAGTATTCAAGAAACATTAGCCTTATATTCTATACTTTAAGTACTATTTCTTTATACTGTTACATATGATAAGTGGGTATAATAAAAAATTAAAGGAAGAATGGTCATTTTTAGAAAAAACTTTATTTGCAAAACCACAACTCAGTCTGCTTTGGTATTGACAAAATCCCTACAACTGAGATATTAAAGAGATACATTTATTTTAGCTTTACATAAAACCAGAATCCAACACTACCCTACTTTCCTATTCCTTTGTGGCTCTGAGCACAGCTTTAAAAAAACAAAACAAAACAAAGCAAAGCAAAGCAAAGCAAAGCGAAACAGCTCTTTATAATGTACAATGGCTTAAGCAAATCGCTTCTTTAGTTTTTTTTCGATTTAAGATTTAGGACAGACTACTCATCTAAAATTCGCTATTTACAGAGAAAGTCCTAGGGAACAGGATAACTTATTTAGGTTTAGCTCTCATCATACAGTATCCATAATGGCTTTAGAAGAATGTAAATAAATAACATTGGTAAACAGTGTACACTGATATTTTCTGACAAATTCATTTATCTAACATCATGCTGAGCAGTCGAGAGGATGCCTCCATATATTTTAAATTTTAATTTATTCTATTTCTTGATTCACAAACTCTTGCTCCATATTAAAGCAGTTATCACCAATAGAACCTATGAGAACCAGTGCCCATGGAAACCTAACAGCTTGTTTTTTACATCCCCTATTCAAACTCGGTTGAGCTTGATATATGCATGGTTGAAATATGCGTGGGCACTAGGCCTTTATTCGGGAATGTAAAATTAATGGTATCTGGTATCAAGTTGTAAGAAAAACTCCCCCAGATTGGGAGGTAACTGAGTGATATGTGAAAGAATCTTCTCCTGTCTGAATTTAAGAATACACCTACACTGGGCAGAAGAAGGTGGGGGAGAGGAAGTTTAGAAGTAGAGGAAAAGCACAACTCCACTGGCTTCAATCAAACTGAGGTAATTAATTAGAGACAGAAAATAAATAAATCAACAAACGCCCTATTTTTGTTTTCCAAAAAAGATCACTGGCAAACTAACAATTTTAAAGTTGACCCATTAATATATTTTTTAAATAGAAAAAAATCTGTATATCATATATATCATAATTTCATTCATCTAATACACTCCTCTGCTGAGATATTTAACACATCTTCATCTGTACTCTCTTCTATCTCTGGCAAGTTGCCCCAGAGTAGGACGTTTACACCTGAAAATAAAAAGTCATAAAATTCTTTAATGTTCACTACTGTTATAACTCAGAACACAAATTATGAAACTTTACATGTTAATATTCTTATATAAACCATAGTGTTAGCAGTAAAAAGAGTAGCTATTAAAGAATGTACTGCAAATAAAATTATCTAATATTATCCATCTAGGACATAAACTTTATTTATTTATTTTGAGACAAGTTCTCTCTCTGTTGCCCAGGCTGGAGTGCCTGGCAGGATCACAGTTCACAATCACAGCTCACTGCAGCCTGAACCTCCAGGGCTCCAGTGATCCTCCTACCTCAGCCTCCCAAGTAGCTGGGACTACAGGCATGTACTACCACACATGGCTAATTTTATTTTGTAGATACAGGTTCCCATTATGTTGCCCAGGCTAGTCTCAAACTCCTGGGCTCAAGCGATCGTCTCTCGTTGACCTCCCAAACTGTTGGGGATTACAGGCATGAGCCACCATGCCTGGCAAACACTTTTTTTTAAGGGGTAGGACATAAACATTCTTTAAATCCTTTTAAGCAAGGGCTTGAAATCTAGAATTTTACAGCTCAAAAGGCTCTCAGGAGTCCATTTACTCAAACCCTGCCTCCAGCTGCATTACACCATAATCACTATACACTGATAATTTTCTGATCTATTTTAATGATGTTTAAGAATGGAGATCACACAAGATCCTTTTAGATTAAGTGCCTCTTTGGAGGGTTCAGGGAAAAGCCCTGAATAAGTCTCCTCATCCCTTCAATAAGCAGAGAAGTAGCTGGTGCCATTTTTCTGATTCAGAAAAAAAGCAAGGGTTCACAGCCAGTTATAATATGAACTGCAATCCTTGATATCAGTGGGTTTCAGTCCACAGGCAGAGGTGTAACCTAAACTTTAGGGCCAGGTTGCAGCAGTCACTATAATAAACAAAAGAATAATCAAAAACTTCACTGAGAAAGAATAGTCAGATTTCATACTGAAGAATACAGCACGGGTATACAGTAAATGACTAAACATACAGTAGAGGATAATGACAAGTTTATTACTCTGGGCATATATAAATTATAAGTTCAAAGCACTAAATGGAAAATAACTGACCTCTAGGATAGCCAATTAACTTCACAAGGAAAGAAAATCTTTTTTTTTTTTTTTTTTGAGTCGGGGTCTTGCTCTGTTGCCCAGGCTAGAGTCGAGTGGAGTAATCTTGGCTCACTGCAACCTCTGCTTCCCAGGTTCAAGTGATTCTCATGCCTCAGCCTCCCGAGTAGCTGGGACTACAGGCGAGTGCCACCATGCCCAGGTAATTTTTGTATTTTTAGTAGAGATGGGGTTTTACCATGTTGATCAGGGTGGTCTTGAACTCCTGACCTCAGGTGATCCCCCTGCCTCGGCCTCCCAAAGTGCTGGGATTACAGATGTGAGCCACCATGCCTGGCCAGAAAAACAAATCTTAAGCTGTCCAGTTATCAGTGTGGACACAAAGAGGACCCAGCAATTCAGGATACCCACTCCATACACACTGAGATAGCAGCCACGTGGTAGAATGGAATGAGCCAGCATTTGGAGATTTGGTTTGAATCCAGTGTTCACCACTGCTAGTATACCATGCATGGTTTTACTACAAATGCATATAACATAGACAACATATATTATTGTTTTGTGGATTTAAATTTTGTATAGAATGTTATTACACTACATATTGTTTTATAATTTGCTTTTTCACTCATTATGTTTTTGAGGTTAATCTATGTTGACTTGTTTAGATTTCGCTCGTTTATTTTTACTTCTGGAGATTATTCCATTTTATGAATTTTAAAAAATATTGCAAATGGAGACCATTGCTCATCCCTTCCTCAGTTGCCCATCTTGCATAGATGGTTCATGGAGACATGCACAGGGATGTGTAATGTGACATTGTTGAAACAGTAGAAATAATCAACTGTTTACCTTGACTGAGGGAGATACTGTAATCTAATCTGGCAAGAAGTTAGCATGTATTTGATGCTGACAGGGATACAGATGTGTATCTTATTATTTTCTATAATCTTTTTGTGTTTGAATTGCTTATAATAAAAAACGCTACCCCACCCCCACCCCAAGAATGAATGGTGTTCTGCTCCTGGTAAATGTCATGGAAGAGCTGACAGGAAGAGCTGTAAGGAATTGCGAGGCAAAAATCAAATAGAAAACTAGAACCCATAAACGTAAACGTAGGGCTGAAGCCATTTTGCCTTTGAGGGCATTTGCCAATTTCAGGAAATTTGAGCTGAGGTTTCCCAAGGCTCCTCCAGAAAGTCCTGGGAAATCAGGTCTCCATATGAAGACTAGCCTAGAAAACAGACCTCCGGGAGTCCTTTTCAGTTTAAACATTCTAGAATTTATAAAGCTTGTCTATGCATTCCTTTGACACTGCTGGCTCAGGTGATTCAAGGACAGTTGTGACGCCATTAGAAACTTGCTTTGATACCAAGCATCTAGAAAATCTTGCTTAAAATCACAATATTAGGGTTACAAAGCAGAAGCTTGGTATTCTTGGAGTCAGTACTCAGAGACATGAAGCTGCTCAGCACAATTGGTTCAAAGGAGGAAAAATAAACTAAGAGATTGGATCTGACAGAAGCAGCACCTTCCTTTCTCTGTTAAGAAGGGAGGAAGGAAATCCTGTGATACATCTGTTTCTTATGGATTAGATTCAGTGCAAATGGAGGAACGCGGAGCTTTTATCTTTGAAAAATTGACCAATATTAAAAAGTAAATCAAACTTGAAAAATCTCCACCCTGTGTTTTGAATCCTGTAAAGCAGGAAAAATACTATCAAAGCAGAAACTTCCTTTAATGTGTCCCATGGGCAATACAAATATAAAACTGGAGGCTTAAATTAGGAGACTGTATTCCATTTAGGGGAGTTCAGATAAGTCCTTACATGAAAATGGCCTTCTTAACACACCAAAGTTTTAAATTAAGACCCCATAAATGATAGAGAGCCACAGTTGAATCTCAGATGATTAAAAAAAATCAAATCTATAAAATCTAAGCATAATTGGAGGATTTAAAGACCCTTGAAAACCTAGCTTGCAATTCATGATCTTTTGGTCTATGAAGGCAAATCATGTATTTAAAAATACATTTAAGTTCTAAAGGAGACTAAAATATGCATTTAGGAACCTAAGAATGCTAGTGTCGACTTAGATTGTCAAGTTCTTTAAAGTCAGCTGGCGAGGTGTCTCAGGCCTATCATCCCAGCACTTTGGAGGCCGAGGTGGGCAGATCACTTGAGGACAGGAGGTTGAGATCACCCTGGGCAAAATGGCAAAAACCAGTCTCTACGAAAAATACAAAAAATTAGCCAGGGATGGTGGCACACACCTGTGGTCCCACCTGTGAAACTGAGGTGGGAGGTGCATGAGCCTGGGGTGAGGCTGCAGTAGGGCAATTTGTGCCATTGCACTCCAGCCTGGGTAACCAGAGCAAGACCCTGTCTCAAAAAAAAAAGAAGGATTCCTTAGAATCCAACTTGGTCTGTTATGTAAATAGATGTGAGACATTGAGAACATGTGTCTTATAACAAAACTCAATGGCTCCAGGCAATATAAAAAGTAATATATGAAGCCTCAGCACAAAGTGGGTAGCACAGCTGAGGTGCAGTGAAGCTCCTTATGAAATCCCAGCATTTTGGGAGGAGGCCAAAGGTGGATGAGGATCCACTAAGTCAGGAGTTCGAGACCAAGCAAAAGCCAGCATGAATGAAACCATCCCTAAATACAAGAGCATTAGCCCAGGTGCGGTGAGAGCCCTGTAATCCCAGCCACTCCAGAGGGAGGCTGAGGCAGGAATCCATGAACCTGGGAGGTAGAGGTTGCTTAGTAGGCGAGATTGTGCATGCACTCAGCCTAGGTGACAGAGTGACTGTCTCAAAAAAATTGGTACTTCAGGCCAGGCATGGTGACTCACACCTGTAATCCCAGCACTTTGGGAGGCTGAGGCGGGTGGATCCCCTGAGGTCAGGTGTTCAAGACCAGCCTGACCAACATGGTGAAACCCCGTCTCTACTAAAAATACAAAAAAATTAGCTGGGTGTATGCTTGTAATCCCAGCTACTTGGGAGGCTGAGGCACGAGAATTGCTTGAACCCAGGAGGTGGAGGCTGCAGTGAGCCAAGATGTGCAACACCATTGCACATCAGCCTGGGAAACAAGAGTGAAACTCTGTCTCAAAAAAAAAAAAAAGAAAGAATTAGTATTTCAGTGCCTTAACACCTTAACACAAGGAAAAAAAATTTTTTTTTTTAAAATGATGAGGTCTTTTTTTTTTTTTTTTAAATGATGAGGTCATTCAGGAAACCCTGTTTCTCTCATCTTGAAGCTCAGCTTTCTTTATGGCCCTCAGAGAACTCTCCATTCAGTTGATAGATGGGTAAATAAAACATGGGGAAGATTCACTTATTGGTCACTGTAACTTAAGGACCACACATTTCTTCTACTCGCATGTCACCAGTATCGTCTTTTGGTAACACTTAGCTGCAAGGAAGACTAGGAAACTGAGTCCAGCTTTATCATCAGAAGAAAAAAAAATAGGACTTAGTATAATATGTCATAATCTCTTGCCACACAATAAGACACTTGTACATTACTGGTGAGACTACATTAGTACAGTCATTTTGGAGGGCAATTTTTAGTAAAGTATACTTAGAAGAAATTTTAAAAATTAAATGTATCAGTGTAAGTACATTTGAAAATGTAAATTAAATTAATATAAGATATTAAATGATATATAAAGTACAAAACCATGCATGTAGTATTTTAAATTTTACAGAACAATATTTTTCATTGCTCATGAGTATATGTATGTGACAATAGCATAAAAACATGTATAGAATGTTATATACTGACTTCAAGGTAATAGTAAGTTCCAGGGATAAAATGATGAGCGTTAGTAGGTAATTTGATATCTTAAAAGAATAGAAAAGACCTGAAGCAAATCTAGTAAAATATCACCATGTCATTAAGCCTAGATTTTGTGTATCTGTTATATGTCTTTTCAATGTATATTTGAAGTGTATATTAATAAAATTATGCTACAAATAAAATCTAAAGAAAAAAAAGAATTGGTAGTATACTTTCTTACTAAAATAATTTTTTTTTTTTTTTTGAGACAGGGTCTCACTCTGTTGCCCAGGCTGGAGTGCAGTGGTGCAATCTCGGATTACTGCAACCTCCACCTCCCAGGTTCAAGGGGGGTTTCATCATGTTGGCCAGGCTGGTCTCAAACCCCTGACCTCAAGTGATCATCTGTTTTGGCCTCCCAAAGTGTGAGATTACAGGTGTGAGCCACCATGCCTGGCCTTGCTAAAATAATTAGTATAGGCATACTTCAATTAATTGTGCTTTAGTTTATTGCACACCATAGATATTGGGCTTTATATAAATGGAAGGTTTTGGCAATCCTGCATTGAGTAAGTCTAACAGCATATGCTTACCTTGTGTCTGTTACATTTTGATAGTTCTCTCAATATTTCAACCTTTTTCATTATTATATATATTATGGTGATCTGTGATTTTTGATGTTACTGTTATAATTGTTTCAGGGTACCATGAACCACACTCACTTAAGACCACACCCACTTAAGACTGCAAACTTAATCGATAAATATTTCCTGTGTTCTGACTGCTCCACTGACCAGCTGTTCTCTCTCTCTTTCCTGGGGCCTCCCTATTTCCTAAGATACAACAATATTGAAATTGGGCCAGTTAATATCCCTACAATGATCTCTAAGTGTTCAAGTGAAAGAGAGTCGCATGCCTCTCACTTTAAATCAAAAGCTAGAAATGATTAAGTGTAGTGAGGAAGACATATTGAAAGCTGAGACAGGCTGAAAGTTGGGCCTTTTATGCCCAATTGTTAGCCAACTTGTGACTGCAAAGAAAAGTTCTTAAAGGACATAAGAAGTGCTACTCCAGTGAAAACATGAATAAGAAAGTGAAACAGTCTTATTGCTGATATGGAAAAAGTTTTAGTGACCTAGATAGAAGATTAAACCAGTCATGACATTCCCTTAAGCGAAAACCTAATCCAGAGCTAGGTCTTAACTCTCTGCAATTCTATGAAGGGCAAGAGAGTCGAGGAAACTGTAGAAGAACATTTGAAGCTAGCAGAGGTTGGTTTATAAAGTTTAAGGAAAGAAGCCATTTCTATAACATGCAAGTGCAGGTGAAGCAAAAAGTGCTGATGTAGAAGCTGCAGCAAGTTATCTAGAAGATCTAGCTAAGATCATTGATGAAGGTGGCTACACTAAACAACAGATTTTTCTTTTCTTTTCTTTTCTTTTTTTTTTTGAGACGGAGTTTCACTTTTGTTGCCCAGGCTGGAGTGCAATGGCGTGATCTTGGCTCACCACAGCCTCTGCCCCCTGGGTTCAAGCCATTCTCCTGCCTCAGCCTCCCAAGTAGCAAGTAGTTGGGATTACAGGCATGTGTCACCATGCCCGGCTAGTTTTGCATTTTTAGTAGAGACAGAGTTCTACTATATTGGTCAGGCTGGTCTTAAACTCCTGACCTCAGGTGATCCATCCACCTCGGCCTCCCAAAATCCTGGGATTATAGGCATGAACCACTGCATCCAGCAGAGATTTTTAATATACACAAAACAGCCTTCTATTGGAAGTAGACGCCATCTAGGACTTTCATAGCTAGAGAGGAAAAGTAATACTTGGCTTCAAAGCTTCAAAGGACAGGCTGAATCTCTTGTTAGAAGATAATGCAGTTGGTGACTTCAAGTTGAATCCAATGCTCATTTACCATTCTGAAATTTCTACGGTTCTTAGGAATTATACTAAATATACTTTGCCTGTGTGCTATCAATGAAACAGCAAAGCCTGGATGACAGCAAATCTGTTGACAACGTGTTTTACTAAATATTTTAAGCCCATTGTTAAGACCTACTGCTCAGAAAAATCCCTTTGAAAATATTACTGTTCATTAACAATGCACCTAGTCACCCAAGAGCTCTGATGGCATTGTTTGAGGAGATAAATGTTGCTCTAATGCCTTAAAATAACATCTATTTGGCAGCCTGTGGATCAAGAAGTAATTTAATCTTTCAAGTCCTATTACTTGAGAGATACATTTCATAAGGCTATAGCTGCCATAGATAGTAATTCTTCTGATGGATCTGGGCAAAGTACATTGAAAACCTTCTGGAAAAGCACATTCCTGATTCATGGGAGGAGGGCAAAATATCAACCGTAACAGGAGTTTGAAAGAAGTTGATTCCAACCCTCAGGGGTAACTTTGAGAGGTTTTAGACTTCAGTGGAGGAAGTAACTGCAGATGTGGTAGAAATAGTAAGAAAACCACACTTAGAAATGGAGCCTGAAGACGTGACTGCATTGCTGCAATCTCATGACGAAACTTTAATGGATGAGGAGTTGCTTCTTATGGATGAGCAAAGAAAATGGTTTCTTGAGGTGAAATCTACTCTGATGAAGATGCTATAAATATTGTTGAAATGAAAACAAAGGATTTAGAATATTACATAAACATAGTTGGTAAAGTAGTAGTAGAATTTGAGAGGATTGACTCCAATTTTGAAAGTTCTACTATGTGTAAAATTCTATCAAATGGCATCACATGCCACAGAGAAATCTTTTGTGAAAGGAAGAGTCGATCCATGTGGCAAACCTCGTCGTTGTCTTATTTTAAGAAATTGCCACAGCCATCCTAACCTCCAGCAACCACCACCCTGATCGGTTTGCAGTCATCAACATCAAGGCAAGACCCTCCACCAGCAAAAAGATTATGACTTGCTGAAGGTTCAGATGATCATTAGCAGTTTTTAGCAATAAAGCATTTTTTTTTTTCTTTTTTGAGACATGGTCTCATATTGTTCCCCAGGCTGAAATGCAGTGGCATGATCACAGCTCACTGCAGCCTCTACCTCCCAAATTCAAGTGATCCTTCCACCTCAGCCTCCTGGGTAGCTGGGACGAAGTATGCACCACCATGCCTAGATAATTTTTGTATTTTTTTGTAGAGATGAGGTCTCAGCATGTTGCCCAGGCTGGTCTCAAATTCCTAGGCCCAAGTGATCCTCCCACCTTGGACTGCCAAAGTGCTCAGATAACAGGCATTAGCCATTGCTCTTGGTTGAATAAGTGTTTTTTGATTAAGGTATGCATATTGCTTTTTAAAGGTCCTGCTATTGCACACTTAATAGACTACAATATATTGTAAACATAACTTTTATATACACTGGAAAACCAAAAAATTGTGTGACTTGCTTTAATTGTGATATTTGCTTGCTTTATGATTATGGTAGTCTGGAATTGAACCCACAATATCTCCAACTGCACCTGTACAACATACTTTATACTTTGGTGTTAAATATTTCCCTTGACTAAAATTCTGTCATAACGTATTAACATAGATGTCGGGTCTGTTTTTATTCTGAAGCATCACCAGATACAGAGGTTACTTAGTCCTCCTCATCTCAACTCCTATTGCCCTAGCCTGGCCTCTCCCTTTCTTACACACACGCAGATACACACACAGACACAGACACGGACACACATACACACAGACACACACATACACACACACACACACTTGACTGGCAAATCTAAAATCTTCAAAAATTCTCTGGAGTCAGAATATGTATTAAGGCAGCAGTTAAGAGCAATTATAATATTCATTTTAAAAGACCAAGAAATTCAGCCAAGTTTGAGGCCTTAAGTACAAGGATGAACATAGAAATGACAATGAATTTTGCCTAATAGTTTTTATAAGTGAATGTCTGGGAAAAAAGAATTGAAGTTTCACTCTAGCTGATCCGGTCAAGAAGATCTAAAAGGAATCCCGAAATGATCTATTGGGAATTTTACTCAGGTATTGACAGAGAAATATTACAGGAATGTGCAAGTCAATTGTTTCTTACCTGTGGAGTCCAGTCTGTTAATATCATAAACTGCCTGGCTGTGAAACATCCAGAAGTGTCCGTTGTTGCAGGAAAGAAGACAGGAACTACATGGAACAATCACGTGATAACCTACAATATTCCCACTAGAAAAGAAAGTAAATGTTACTAGATACCATGTAATAACTGGCCAGATAAGTCTTTTCATATGCTTATATAAATAGACCATATAATTTAGATCTCATTTCCTCCTAACAACTTTCATTGCTGGGATCTTTGGGATGGGATGGGGGTGCAGTTCTACCATCAAGTGGGAAAGCAGTCTTCAAGTGAATAATAGTAACATATTCTCACATTTCTTTGCTATTATTATTATTATTGTTGTTGTTGTTATTGAGACAGAGTTTTCCTCTTATCGCTCAGGCTGGAGTGCAGTGGCGCCATCTCAGCTCACTGCAACCTCCGCCTCCCAGGTTCAAGTGATTCTCCTGCCTCAGCCTCCAGAATAGCTGGGATTATAGGCATATGCCACCATGCCCAGATAATTTTTGTATTATTAGTAGAGACGGGGTTTTACCATGTTGGTCAGGCTGGTCTCGAACTCCTGACCTCAGGTGATCCACCTGCCTTGGCCTCCCAAAGTGCTGGGATTACAGGCGTGAGCCACCACACTTGTCCTGCTAGTATTATTTTATGCATTCTCCCTTCAGAAGTTAGCTTCTAGATGCCATAATGTTGCGATTTGTTCTATAAACCACCCAAACTGATGTGCTGTACAGACAAAATAAACTCAGTTCTGTGGGTAAAGGTTTTTGCTATCCCAGGACTGTGGCAAGTTGGGTTCTTACATGTTCTAGTTTCATGCCAGCACCTAAAAACTGTTTCAACAGATGGAGAGGTAGGAAGACAGCATGAGTCCCTGTAAACCAAATACAATCTGGCTGCTCTAATTTTAGTCTCAATGTTTTTGAAGGAATTCAGAAATAAAGCAATCTACAGCCTCTAGAGAAAGTTGCAAAAGTTTTTACAGTTTTCAGAATTATCTAGCTGATTATAAGTACCTCACTCTTTCACAATTTTTTTTTTTTTTAACTAGCTAGTCACATATTAAATAGAGTGAACCTACAGGGAATGTTTTAGCTAGTACTTAAAAAAAATAGCAACATAAACTGTTTATACCTTGAGTTGTAAAAATTCTTATTGAAGCTTAATCTTACTCTGTGAGATTCGTGAGTCAGTCATTTTTATGAGACCCAATAAAGATTACTATAAAAGGTACCATCCCACCTAAAATATGTCTTCTAATTATGACTTGCTTGAAAGGCAAACAAATGAAAACAAAAGTTGTTTTTGGACTAGGACTGACAGTTATTTGTCATGTCCTACATATGCAATATATTGCAAGATATTTGTCATGTCATGTCCTATATATGCAATGTATTGCAAGAATAAATTCCATGGCTTTAATTACCACTTGTATTCATTCATTCATCCATTGATTCATCACTGAACTAACATTTATTGAGTATCTACTATCTGTCAGGCACTGCTCTAGGTGCTAGGAATACAGTGGTAAACAAAACAAAGCCCTTGTTCTCATGGAGCTAACATTCTAGTGGCTACATCAGATCATTCTGTTGCCTGGTTAAAACCCCTTCAACAGCCAAAAACAAAATTAAAACCCCTCCATACCAAGGTCCGGGTCTATGCTGTCAAGAATAATAGCGACTAGCTACATGTGGCTGTCGTACACTTGAAATGGGGCTGGCCTGAATTGAGATGTGCTGTTAAGTGTAAAATGTACACCAGATTTCAAAGAGTAAGAACAAAACATGGAATATAAAACATTACATTAGTAGTTTATGTTGGTTACACATTGAAATAATATTTTGGATACATTGGGTTAGACAAAATATATGATTAAAATTTCCTGTTTTGGTTTTCTTTTGAAAATGTTGCTCGGGAATGGTGGCTCACGCCTGTAATCCCAGCACTTTGGGAGGCTGAGGCAGGCAGATCACTTGAAGTCAAGAGTTCGAGACCAGCCTGGCCAACATGGCAAAACCCTGTCTCTACTAAAAATATGAAAATTAGCTGGGCATGGTGGCGTGTGCCTGTAGTCCCAGCTACTCGGGAGGCAGAGGTGAGAGAATCACTTGAACATGGGAGATGGAGGTTGCAGTGAGCCGAGATCATGTCATTGCACTCCAGCCTGGGCAACAGAGCAAGACTCCATCTCAAGAAAAAAAAAATGTTGTTGCCCAAGCGTGGTGGCTCACACCTGTAATCCCGCACTTCGGGAGGCTGAGGCAGGTGGATCAGGAGTTTGAGAACAGCCTGGCTAACATGGTGAAATCCCATCTCTACTAAAAATACTAAATTAGCCAGGTGGGCTGGGTGCAGTGGCTCACACCTGTAATCCTAGCACTTAGGGAGGCCAAGGCGGGCAGATTGCCAGATCTCAGGAGTTTGAGACCAGCCTGAGCAACACAGTGAAACCCTGTCTCTACTAAAATACAAAAAATTATCTGGGCATAGCAGTGCGTGCTTGTAGTCTCAGCTACTCAGGAGGCTGAGGCAGGAGAATCACTTAAACCTGGGAGGCGGAGGTTGCAGTGAGCAGAGATGGCGCCACTGCACTCTAGCCTGAGCGACAGAACAAGACCCCGTCTCAAAAAAAAGGCCAGTGACTTCATCTAGATTCTGTTGTCTTTCCAGTCCTTGTAACAACAACTACCACATACTGGCTCCTCAATATAAGTATAGCTTAAATAAAGGAATGAAATAAAATAGTACATAAGAAGAGTTTGCCAATTTAAATTATTAGGATTGTCATTTATAATAGAAACCCCATCTAAATGAGAAAATTTCAACTTTTTTCCTCCTAAAATGAAAATAACAACATGTCTGTCTACTTCTCAAAAGATTATAGTAATAGCTCTCAACTGTGTTGTAATTTATAGTTTATTGAGCCTTTTAACATTCATATTTGATCTTTACAATAACTTGATAAGGTAAACACAGAAGATTATTAAATTTCTATCTTAATAAGACAGAATGGCTGGGCGTGGTGGCTCATGCCTGTAATCCCAGCACTTTGGCAGGCCAAGGTGGGCAGATCACCTGAGGTTGGGAGTTCAAGAGCAGCCTGACCAACATGGAGAAATCCCGTCTCTACTAAAAATACAAAAAAAAAAAAAAAAAAAAAATTAGCTGGGCATTGTGGTGCATGCCTGTAATCCCAGCTACTTGGGAGGCTGAGGCAGGAGAATCACTTGAACCTGGGAGGTGGAGGTTGCAGTAAGCTGAGATTGTGCCACTGCACTCCAGCCTGGGCAACAAGAGCAAAAACTCCTTCTAAAAAATAAATGAATAAATGAATTAATTAATTAAGGTAGGATGCGGTGGCTCACACCTGTAATCCCAGCCCTTTGGGAAGCTGAGGAGGGAGGATCACTTGAGGCCAGGAGTTTGATATCAGCCTGGGCAACATAGCAAGACCCTATTGCTACAAAAAATAAAAAACAGCCAGGCATGGTGGTGCCTGCCTGTAGTCCCAGCTACTCAGGAGGCTGGGGTAGGAGAATCACTTGAGCCTAGGAGTTCAAGGCTACAGTGAGCTATGATCATGCCACTGTACTCCAGCCTGAGCAACAGTATGAGACCCCTCTAAAAACAAAGAAAGAAAAAATAATAACCTAGAAATTAAATAAGAAAACAGAGGTTCAGCAGTTTAGAGGCTTAAGGAGTTAATTCAAGATCACATCGAGAGTAAGGGTAGGGTCAGACCTCAAACATGATTTTTATTATTGTAAATCCAAGTGTTTTCCCCCGCTAACCTACATTGCCTTGTTCTGAAAATTGAAGCGGATACTGTGAATACACTTTGAAAATTGTAAAATTATATACTAATGTGAAGCATCACAAAACCCTTTTAAAAAATAGCTCTAAGTAATAAATGCTTTTTCAATGGCTCATTGCATGCTTTATACCAGTGCTTGTTGTGGCCCATTGAATCTTTCTCTATGCTTTGGTGTCAATATCCATCTTCCAAACCCAGGGCTATCCAGAATAGTGCCACAAATTACCATTTTAAACATGCGATGTCCTTCAGTTTACATTTGCAGATTTTGGTGAAATAGCATCTTCCAGTGAAGTCCACTGCGCTGGAGAGAGAAAGGTATAAAAAGACAGTCAAATGTACTTTACAAAAAATTTAATTGTGGCAAAAAATTAACAAAATTTACCAACTTAGCAAGTTTTATGTGTGCAGAGCAGATGTGTTAAATATAATCACACTGTTGTGTAATGAATCTCCTGGGGTCAAGTGACCCTCCTACCAGAGTTTCCCAAGTAGGTGGAACTATAGGTACCCAAACCACATTTTGTTTATCCATTCATCTGTATAGTCAATGGACGTTTGGATTGCTTCCACCTCTTGGTTATTGTGAATAATGCTGTTAATGAACATGGGTGTGCAAATCTCTCTTCCAAGATCCAGCTTTGAATTCTTTTGGATATGAACCCAGAACTGCTGAATCGGATTGTAATTCTATGCTTGATTTAGCACAAATTTTGTCAATCCAAAGAGCTGAAAGCTAACATAGAACTATAGTATGTTTTTAAAGAGTCAGTTCAGATTTGTGAGCTCACCATAAACATCTGACAAATTTTCCATTTAAAATTTTTTTATGTGTTCATTGATTCACACACATCTTAGCACGCTAATTCATTACTATTTTAACCCCTACAAAGAAGAGCAGAAAATAGGAAAAACTTGATTCTATTCTAGACTTGGGTCTAACCTGTAACAATTCACCTAGCCTTCCTTATGACTGCCTTATTACTTACCATAGCTATTGCAATGAATGGGTTAATATTTTAAATTTGTGTATGAGCTACTAAAAACAAAAAGCAGTGGACAATGAATCTCAGAACTTTGTAGCAGTAGGTTCTATTATTTATTTTCTAGTGTTTTTCCTTTTTTGAAATACATATATGATGCACACACACGAATGTCAAATATTAACTTAGAATTTAAAAAAATTGATAAGATTTTAAAATAACCCATTTATCTCTGCAATAGATGAGAGCCTTTGGTTTTGCTGTTAGGCATGATTACACTTAGATCAATTCAGAAAAGATTTCAAGAAAGGAAGAGTACACAGCTTTACCTGGGTAAATTTAAAAACTTGTAAAGCTTCTATCATTATCATGAAATTAATTTAAAATGAATTGTAGTTATTAGCCTGCTTCCTCTGGATCTGTATGCAAAGACTTAGAGAATAACTGTCCACTCATATTTTGGATAATTACTTTCCTTTTAATAATACAATTTCAATAAAGAACTAAATCTTGAAGATTCACGTAGGGCACATATATGTTGACTATGGAAAGGGAAAGTACTATTTAGAGCTAGAAAAAGGTTTATTTGAGTCAAATAAAATGACTATTTTACCAAATAGGAGGCAAATTCTTAAGGACTCTACACCTGAAAGCAGTTAGTGGCTGAAAACAAACAGATTTTATTTATTTATTTATTTATTGAGACAAAGCCTTGCTTTTGTCCCCCACCCCCACCCCGCGGAGTGCGATGGCATGATCTCAGCTCACTGCAACCTCCGCCTCCAGGGTTCAAGCGATTCTCCTGCCTCAGCCTCCCAAGTAGCTGGGATTACAGGCGCCTGCCACCATACCCAGCTAATTTTTATATTTTTAGTAGAGACGGGGTTTCACCATGTTGGCCTGGCTGATCTTGAACTCCTGACCTCCGGTGATCCGCCCGTCTCCGCCTTCCAAAGTGTTGGGATTACAGGCGTTAGCCACCGCACCCGGCCACAAACAGATTTTAAAAGGGTTCAAGTATGGGAACAAATGTGTAATGTCCAAAATAGGCTTTATTGGAGATAAGGATTAAGGCTAAGTCTCTATTTTTCATCCCATAAAAATCTATTTACATCTCTTTCAGAGAGAGAGAGTTTTGAGGAAAGAAAACTGAATTTGATGAACAACGGATCTGATTTAGGATGCCAATTGCAAATAATGGTAGAAAACTGATTTTTTTTTTTTTTTTTTGGTGCAAACTTTCATGGATAGAAATGAAAAACTTAAATGACCTCTCCTCTCCAACAGTACAGAAAATTTCGCCTGAATTTACCTAGAGTCTACGTCATGGACTTGATTCAGCGAAATAGGATGGTTGGGCAGGGCACTGAACGAGGAATCAAACTTAAGAGATGTGTGGTCATATGACTATAATTGAACTAGAAGCATTATATCAGGACTGACCACCTTGGCTAAACCACAGACTTTGTCCAGACAGTCTGCCCACTTAGATATATTCCAAGGGGATCATCAAACTGGTGGGAGTGGCTGGAACACCGAAATGATAACCTCTTTGTTGACTCCCACAGATCCAAGCCATAAGTGTTCCCATTTAGTTAAAAGCTACCGTTGCCCGCCACTAGCATGACTTACTTGGTAGGAGGGATGTCTGTAGAGAAAAGGTCTATTTCAGTATCAGCCAGCAAAACAGCCTTCATTCCCCTAGAGCTGAGCACTTGTTTACAGAATTTGCAACACAGGATGGACACGCACCTGTCCTTGAAACTACAAATGTTGGTAGACATGGTGTCGCAGGAAGGATGAGGTGTGAGATTTTGAAAAAGGAAACAAGAGCAGTGCTCCTACTACTTTGATTCCCCTAGGCTAAAATTCAAGTTGCGAGACCTCGAGCTTTTCTAAGTTCTGATATTGGGAAGGAAATTAGTTTTTTTCTGTTTTCCCAGTGGCGGAGTAGAAGTATTTATTGAGTAGGAACAGGGGAGCGCGGCAACTTGGCTTTTCTTTTTAACTTTTGGAGAAGGGAGTGGAGTTTGAATTGGAGAGGAGGCAGGTGGGATTTGAAGGGAACTTCTCAACAGCTTTCCCTTTCTGCTGTCTAAAGGAGTCCTCTACTCTTCAGCCCCTGCCCCATTCATAGCAATTCCCTCAGCCTTCTCCGATCGTCTTATTTAAAGCTTCTCCTCTTTTAAGAGGCCCCTTTCCCAGCATTAAGCCCCTCCCGCGGAGCGCTCCCGTTCCCTGCTCTCGGATCTCGGGCTAAGCGTCCCTTCCCACTTCTCCTCTTCCCAGGATTCAGAAACTCCCTTCGCTTTTTCTGCCAGGCGATCCCGGGTTCTCCTCCGTCCCGCCCCTCTCTCCTGGACTTTCCTCCGCTCTGCGGGTCCGCGGGCCCCCTTCCTGGCAACCCCCGGCCCTCAGCGTGCTCGCGCTGTTTCTCTCGCGTCTTTCCTCCTCTCAGCTGTCCCTCGTGCCCCCCGCAGTCCCCTCAGGTCTCCTCCTGGAGCGGCTGTTCCCGGGCGCGCGGTGGTGGTGGGGCAAGGCTGAAGTCGCTTTGGGGGCTCAGTCGGCGCTGGGGTCTGTCACCAAACACGTTGGTTTTCGCTCCCTCTTCCGCTTTTCCGGCCTCTCCAACCCGGTATCAGTTTGAATTGCCAGCGCCGCGCACCGATTGGAAGAACTAGAGTTCGCCCCAGTCCCTCATTGGAAGGCTCCGGGGCCTCCCCTGACGAGAGCTTAGTGGCTCGAAGGCCGTAGGCACCGCCCAGTAACGGTGCTGAGATCAGTTCAGCTTTCTGGTTGGCTGAACTTGGCTCCGCCTCCGATCTCATTGGCCGGTTTCGGGAGGTTTCGGCAAACCCTCCCTTTGCCCTAGGGAAAGTGGCAAGGCACGCCCTTACCGCTTCTTATTGGAAGAGGTTCTACAGTCCCCACCGCTCTCTACTCTCTATTGGCTAAAATTACCCGCAACACCCCTCCTCTCTACCCCGGCCCAATTGGCCATGCCTTAGCTCAAGAGTTTGTGTTTGGTCGTCGGTTCCATCTTAATCCCGCCCATCAGTTCTACTCAGGGGTTCGATAGCCCCGGGTGGAGCTTAATCTGTGACCACGCCTCGGCAGTGCTAGTCACACCTCCAAGTTTTGCCAGCTCCTCCCCCTCATTCCGGGCCTCTTGGGATCAGCTCTTCCTATTGGCTATGGGCCCCATCGGTCGATAGAAAACGGGCGGTGATTGGTAAAGGGGTGGGCTCTGCTTCCCGGCGGGGTCCTGCGGAGTTGGCGGAGGCTCCTCAAGGGACTGGGGCAGCGGTCTGCGTAGAAACGGGTGGCGGGGAAGAGAGGGGAGGAGAGCTCTGAGTGGGAAGCGGAGCCGGGGGCCTGGGACCCGTCGCGTCAGAGCCAGGTAAAGGCTCCTTCCCTCTTCCTTTTCTTCCTCCCGGCCGCCGGGCTGGAGCCCTGACTGAACAAACCCGGGCTGGGGCGGGAAGGAGAGGGCGCGGATGCTGCTCGCGGCATCGCCTTAGCGGTGCCGCCCGGAATCCCTCAGACCGCCCCCCCTCCACCCTCTCCAAATCTCCCAGTACAGCCCATAATACTTCTCAGGACTGCGAGTCTCTCCGCCCATCACTGTACAGCCTGGGACTCTGTCCTGGCTCTCGGACCGCAGCGCAGCCCGCACCCAGCCGCCTCTCCCGTTCCTCCGCACACGGGCAGCCGCGGTCCACCGTGGGGCGGTCGTCGTTGGCATCGCGCGTAACCATCGACCGGCCTCCTCCACTGTCTCCCAGCCCTGGCGGACAGCCCGGGTCCCAGCCTAGGACCTAGGAGGATGGGTGTTCGCTCAGCTTCCGGGGCTCTCCCCCAGTCCCACCCCCCGGCCCGCCCCGATGGACTTCTCTTCGCCCACTCCCTTTCCTAGACCATATCTCGGTCCCCACAGTTCCTGACATCCTTGCGCTTCACGCGACATCGCGACCCAAGATCGTCCCTCAATTCACCTCACCTCTAAGGCAGCCTTCTCCTTGCCCCCTCCCGCCTTCCGAGCGTGTGCAACTCCGTTTGTCCCCGGGCTCCCTTCCAGCCTCAGGACCCCATCTCACACCCGCCTCCCGCTTCCCGCCCCCCTGAAGCCCGCCGCCTCTGCTCCCTGTCTTGCTCCCTCAGTGTGGCCCCTTCCTCCAGCCGTGGGAAGTGGGAGACGCTAGCGGGAGCTTCCTCCTCCCGGAGGTCGGAGGAAAAGGAACGACCAACTAGGAAGGGTCGCTGCTGCGGCACGCGGGGGAGCTAGACGCCGGGCTCCGCGCTCCCGCTTGCGTCCCTCCCGCCTCCTGGGCCTGGTCCGGGGCAGGATCTTCTCGGGCACCGCCTGGTGCGAGGAGTCAGGACTGCGACCTCACCGACCTCCCCCTATCCCCAGCCTGGGATTGGGTGCGATATCTGGGATCTCTGGGCTTGGGTGGGAAAAAAATTTTGGAGGTGGCATTTATAGTCACTATCGTCCCTAGCTTGGGGGAGGCGACGGCTGCCTTCCGCTCGCCGCCCCCCGGTTTTCCCGGCTCCGACCCTATCCTCTAACCCGTTTCCTGCTTCAGCTGACCACATTGTTTTCCTGGATGTGTCCCGTGCCGAGCAGGCTTTTTCCTGCAGATTTGCCCCCCCTCACCCCGCCACCAACATTTTGCTGCCAAGAGAAGCTAGTAACCAAAAACAAAACAACTGGGAGGAGGGGCGGGAGGAGAAGAAAAGTTGTGCCCGGGTGGCTTGTCCCTCCCCGGCTTTGATCCCCTTTGATGTACAGGGAGGTGCCCCGGCCGGGGGTCTGGGGCCCCGTCCGGGGCTAGGTCGGGAGGGCTCTCTCGGGCTGGCCGCTGCCCAGTGCTGGCGGGGCTCGGGAGGCCGCCGAGGTGCCGCAGTCCCCGCCCGGTGCCCCGCGTTCCTGCAGTCCCCGCCCGAAGCCCGCGCAGGCGGCTGCTCCAAAGTGTTTTCTTTCAGCCTTAAAACAAAATCCGGAGGGAGCTTCCTTCCTCCCCACCTCGCCGCGCCGGGCTCTGCGGGCCAGGAGGCGTTAAGCCGACAGGAATGGGCCCAGGGCGGGCTCGGAACGACGTCCCCTACCCCACCCCCGCCGCGATTAGGATCTGCGCTCTGGCTGATCGCCCCCTCCCCCTTTTCCTGCATTTACAGGCAAGTGAACCGGAGCAAACGACTTCCGATCCAGTCTGCGCTGCTGCGGCTCCCGTTTGGGATTTGATTTGCAGCATCTTTGAGCCTCTACGACAAAAAACCGCGAAGCACGCCCAGCCCTCTCCCGGTACCCCGAAAAGCACCCACTCCCTCCCGGGGACACAGCTGGGCGCGTCCACACCCCCGCAGCCCCACACCATGTTGTGCGGAAGGACTTCCACTCCCTGCCTGTGTCGTTGATGTCAGACCCCAGGCCAGCCTCCGGGCGCTGCAGTTCTCCCGGCTAATGCTGAGGCTGCGGCTCCGGCTCTAGCACAGGCACCAGCCGCCGCCGCACCCGGCCCCAGCGCCCACCGTCTGCATGTGCCCGCCGTAGCCGCCTGCCCAGCCCGCAGCCCGCGCTCCACGGAGCGCTGGAGACCACCGCGGGGGGCCCCTTCTGCCCTCGAGAGAAGCGGTCTTGGAGGTATTGATTTAGGTGTTTGGATTTTTTCCGTGGATCTATCAATTCACAATTCGAATTTGGAAGAAAGAAGGAAAACATGACGTCTCCAGCCAAATTCAAAAAGGATAAGGAGATCATAGCAGAGTACGATACTCAGGTCAAAGGTAAGGGCTTTGAAAAATAGCACACTGCAAATGCTCTGTGCACTGGTGAGGCGTGTATTTCCACCGTGATTTGCAGGTTGTTCATTTCTTTGGGTGGAGCAGATGGGGGCAGGCTGACCCCAGAGGTGGTTTGTTTCATAGATGGGTCTGAACCTCCAAAGGATGGGCAGTGCCAGGGGCCATTGACACTGGAAAGGAATTTTTGGAGTGGGCTGTAGGAGTATCTTTGTAGGGCTGACCATGATTTTGGCAGCCCTTTCCCCCAAGCTGGACAGGGTGGGGGGAGGGGCAGGAGGCTCTTAGAGAAAGGCACAATTTGCCTCCGGTGTTCTGGGTCAGGTTTCCTTAAAAGACAACTGAAATCTGACAGGTGTTTGGACGTTTGTTTCAGAGATTGAAGAGGAGTCCAGACAGAAAGGCAACCTTGAGAAGGTGTACCATTTGGAGAGCCTTGGGAGAGGCGGGGTTTTTCAGATGCACTGTATTAAAACATGAGATTTGCTGTGGCATTGGCACCAAAAGTCCATTGCCACCTTGGGTGCACCTTGCACCTGCCTGGTCTCTGGTCGGCCTGCATACAATCAGAGATCATAGAATAAGGCCACCAACGCCCGGTCTCCGCCCTCACCTAAATCTGAATAGAGTTGTTAGGGTAGCTGGTTGGTGCTGATTCTGGAAAATGGGAAGACATAATTGTTTAACCCTTCTGTGCTGTGACCCTCTGCTCTGGAAGACATGCTTTTAAAGCCCCATTTCCCTCTCCTGAAAAATGTGAAGGGTAAAGCAAAATGAGGACTAGGAGAAACCAAGTGACCTGTCTTCTCATCTAGTCGACTGTCTGACTTGACTCATGAATAAGAGCCCTTACTCAGATAGCGTTTTTTAAACCAGCACTTCCCATAGGAAGGGTTCCTGCCTGTTAAAAGAGCTGCAGCATGTGTTTGTGCAAGGCACTGTCCCTTCCTGGTCAGTCACTGGAAAGAGCCATGTGGCTCCAGCCCATTGAGACCTTAGCTGGGGAGTGGAAGAGGTGGGTGGCCTTGAATGTTACACCACATGGTTGGAGCTCTGGGTTTTCCTTTGTTTCAGAGTACAGAGGGAGGGGCCCCTCCTTTCCCTGCACCAGTGCAAGGAGACCTTTTCCTATCAGAGAGGACCTGGGAAGGGCCATGTCTCCCCTCTAATGATTGCTGGGGGTTGGGGGTAGGGGTAGAGTTTGAAATGGGCAGCTCCCTTGTCTCTTGGAAGGTTGGAAGGTAGTCTGAAGTCCTCATTGTACCTACAGGATCTTTTTTATGTCATTAGTTTGGTCAATGCTGGAGGTACCCTAAGGGGCCTTCTATCCACTTGGATGAAAACATTGGTAGGTTTATTACAGAGATGGGGGAGTTGAGTGATTGATAGCTTCAGTTGAACTGGGATTGAGAGAGGTGTGGTTGTGAGTTATAATTGAGGTCTTGGCCTCTTGTCACTGTTCATAATCCAGGCCTGTTTTTGTAAACAATAGGCCACTGACCTCCGTGTCCTGTCCAGATGCACTGCATTTGCTCTTGGAATCCCCCCTGCAGTTTTAACCAGATATGTCTTTTTTTTTTTTTGTACACATCCTATTCTTAAACTGTTGCCGTCGGGAGTGTTAATAACTTTGATCTTCCCAGATTTCTCTCCAGAAGCATGCCATTTGACTAAGGTGCAAAGTGATTTTAAATGTTTATTTTTTGGAAGGTTCAAGGCGATAGGTGTTAATGGAACCACATCTGCCAATTTCTTTTTGGCAAAGGATTTCTCAAGAGTGTCTCAAAATTAAACACTTCGGATATTTACAAACATTGCTCATTGAGATGATGTAATGCAGATGGCTATTTGGGTTTTCTCTTCAACCTTGCCACAAACAGGAGACTGTTTTGTTTTGCTCTGATATTTTTCCATTGATACTATTCAGGATCATAGAATTTAATAGGTGGCTGAGCATGATGTCTTGTTCTGAGAAGGTGCCTGATGAATGCTTATGGAACTGATTTGAATAGTTTAGTCCTTCATTTTACAGCTGAGGAGAATACAGAGAACTGAAGAGGCTTGTCCAAGGTCACACAGCTAGATGGTGGCAGATCTGAAACTAGAAGCAGGTTTACCAACTCTCAATTCCCTATTCTGTATCTTTACTATGAAACATCATCTGACCAGGGTGGGAAAAAAATAAAAAATTCTTAAGGAGCCCAAATCTGTCAATGAATAATGGTAGTAATAATGATAATGATAATAGTAGATTACATTTTGGTTGCTCATTATGTTCCAGTCTGTCCCAAGTGCTTTAAATGAATGGTCTGGTTTAATCCTCACATCAACCCAGGAAATGGGTATTATTATCACCTTCCATTCACCATATAAGGAAACTGAGGCTTAGAGAGGATGAGCAGCCCTTCCAAAGTCACACAGCCAAACCATGGCAGCTTGACTTCATTCCTTTATTCATTAACTATTTATTGAGTGCTTGCTATGTGTTCTGGGGATTGGCAATACAGCTGTGAAGAAGAAAAAGTCTCCACCCTCGTGGAGCTTATATTCTGGAAGCTGGGCTCTCTATGGAACAGCGCAGAATTTGCAGACAAAGGGCCTGCAATCTGATTTGGCTCTGCCCCCCACTAGCTAGAAGCCCTGGGTCAGAATTATTATGAGTGTCAGCTTTTTATGTGTTATATGGGACTCATGGTGCTGCCAGACTTACTTCTCTTACAGATGCCAAGATAAAAAGAAAATCACTGTAACAGCTATGTCGTTTGGTTTGGTGGTTAAGTGCAATTTTTAGAGTCAAAGGGATTCAGGTTTAAATCTTGGTTCTGCCGGTTGCTAGCCTTTCACTTCGGGCAAGTTACCTGACTTGTCTGAGCCTCAGTTTTCCTATTTGGAAAATAGGTAAAATAAAATAGATTTCCTAAGGTAATAGTGAGTTGTTGATGAGATATATAAATTATTTAGAACAGTATCTGGCACTTGTAAGTGCTCAATAATGGTACGGTCTACTCTGTGAGCCTTTCTTTTGCTGAATTGGGCTGACTATTGAGACTGCATTGCATATTCACTCCCAAAATGCCAGCTATTAAATGATAGGAAATAAGTCAAGGAATGAAACTTGAGTTCTAGCTTAAGTTCATTTAGTCGTAACAAAAGATCTCGGGTCAGTCACTTAAACCCTCTGGACATCAGTTTCTTTTTCTGTTAGTGAACAAGTAAACTAATTATTGGCCACTGTGGTTCTGCATGTCTTTGACCAGAGTCCCAGGTCCTGTTTTTTCAGTCAGAATTGTTTGAGTCAAATGGACTCTAAATGGGACTCTCATCTCATGGGACCCTTTCTGGGACCCTCTCTATCCCTTGATTTTGCCTCCCTATAAACTACCTGCTTGCATGTGCCCTGAGGAACTCCTGAGGCTTCAGCCCTGACCCTACCCCAGAGTGGTTTTATGAGGGGTGTGCCTTCTTAGTCAGCCTGTGTTGTAGTGTCTTTTTAAAAACCATCATTGTTTCTGGTTTGTGGGTGCTCAGATTCCTTTGAAAGTTCATGCCTCTCGATGTCTGACTGAAAGCAATAATATTCTTAGTCTTTTTACATAGCTCTTTCCAATTTACAGTGTGCTTTCATATGTGGTTGTCCCTCAGTATCCTCAGGGGATTGGTTCTAGGAGTGCCCCCACTTCCCCCAGGATACCAAAATCTTCAGATGCTCAAGTCCCTGATAAATAATGGTGTAGTATTTGCATACAACCTATGTACACACATCCTCCTGTATACTTTAAGTCATCTCTAGATTACTTATAATAGCTAATACAGTGTAAATGCTATATAAATAGTTGTTATAATGCTTTTAAAATTCGTATTATTTTAAATTGTTATATTGTTATTTTTATTGTTTTTTTTTTTTCCTGAATATTTGCTATTCCCATTTGGTTGAATATGTGGATATGGAACCTGCAGGTATGGAGGGCTGATATACAATAATCTCTGGAAATTCTTTACAACCCTGGTCGTATTCATGGTCATAACCTGAAGCCTTTGGCCTCTAGCCTGTTAGCTTGTTGCTGGGATTGGAGCAGCGAAAGTGGTAAGGTGCAGGGCTTGGTTACCACGGTTGTGAATCTGGGTGGTATTTGGGTGAATACACATGACTGCATACAGTCCCAGCTGTTGTTCTTTCCTTATTTAAGGCCCCTTTCCTTTACTCTCTGTATACCTTGAGTTTTTACAGTCTCCCAGAAAGCTTGAGATTGACAGTTCATGCAAATATTCTAGGAGAAATAGTCTGAAACAGAGTGGCACTGTATGCTGAGCAGTCACATTTTCTTTCTTGAGAACATTAGGGATCTTGTCTTTTTTTTTTATGTCTTAGGAGAACAGTGTATGTGTACCACAGAGCTGGAAGTGAAATTTGTAATTTCCAGCTGGAGCATTTTGATAGAAAAAGTGCAGGCCTTTGCCTGGAACAGTTTAACCCTTTCAGGACCCTTCAAGAGCAGGAGATGAAATTTAAAACTGGAGTCATATTGTGTATGTATATGTACTTGGGAATGCTGATGCCTGGTATATAAACAAGCTCTTTCCCTTGGGAGGTCTCAGCGATTTTTCATTCACGCCAAAAAAGGTCTTCTCCAAAGCTTCTTTCCTCACAGCTCCCATTCCCCAAGGGAGCTTTAAATATAATCAGTTAATCAGTTTTAAATATAATCAGTTAAATATAATCAGTTTGAAAAGCTGCAGTAAAACATTTAGTTGGAATCCTCAAGCAGATGCTGTCATTTTCCTGTAAGATGATTGAGGGTTCCTCATCCCTTGCTCAGGGGAAAAAACAGCAACAAAAAAAGCTACTCTGCAGCAGTAAGGTGAACTCCTGGAAGAAAATGAAGCTCTTGGAAGCATTCAAGTACCATACTCTACATCTTGCAATTGAAAGACCCTGGAGGAAGGTGGTGGGCAAGGAGCCAGGAGATGCAGTGTACTGTGCAAAGAAGCAGTAGTTGGAAACAGTGTTCACGAGGGGTCCTTAGCTTTTTCAATTTCAGGTGTTCTTTTGGGGAATGAGAACAGAAATTTCCTTTGAAGAAGCCTATCTGGTAGTTATGGCCACATCTGTTATGTATCATGCAGTTTGAAAGCTTCGACAGGCTCTGATCATTTCTCTGCTATGAGGTGTCCAGAGTTTGACCTAGATGCAGAATGTAGGCACCCTTACTATTAAAATCAACAGGTGCCCAGACCCTGACTCCCATTATTCACACCAGATAAATTGGGCTACCCAGTGACCCCTGTAGATTTCTCCTTCCAGAAGTGAGTACTCTTCATGGGAATTGTGCTTACCTTATACCCTTGACCTCTGACAGCTATGTTAGGAAAATATGTCATATTGCAGGGAAAAAGCAGTTGATATGTAGATTTCTGGTTGTAATAAAATTAAAATGAACAGTTTTAACCTGGTGTCAGCTCCAGAATTGACTTTTTGGGGAATCTGGGAAAGTTGCCTTGGAAGTTATTTGGTTTAAAAATAAATAATAGGAGCACTTAAAAGCAGTTTTAAAAATTACAAAATTAACACCCTTACTGATTTTACAATAATGTGTAGGAACTCTCATATCTCCCTTACTCTCTGTAATTGTGGTAGAATACACAGGAGATTGACCATCTTAACCATTCTAGAGTACAGTTCAGTAGCATTAAGCACATTCACATTGTTATGCAACCATCACTACCATCCATCTAGGCGACTCTTTTCATCTTGCAAAAATGAAACTTTATACCCGTTAAACAACAACTCCCTATTCCCTCCTGCCCCTATCTCTGGCAAGCATCATTGTACTTTGTCTCTATTTGATAACTCCAGATACTGCAGGTAAGTCGAATCATAGTGTATATATTTTTTGTTACTGGCTTATTTCACTTCCTGTAATGTCCTCAAAATTCATCCATGTTGTAGCATATGTCCACATTTCTTTCTTTTTTAAGGTTGAATAATATTTAATTGTATATATATATCCCATTTTGTTTACCCATTCGTTCATTGATGAACACTTGGGTTGCTTCTACCTTTTGCCTAGTTTGAATAATGCTGCTGTGAACATAGGTGTAACATAGGTGTATTCTTTTTTCTTTCTTTTTTTTTGCAGATGGGGTCTCACTCTGTCACCCAGGCTGGATTGCAGTGGCTTGATCACGGCTCACTGCAGCCTTGACCTCCTGGGCTCAAGTGATCCTCCCACCTCAGCCTCCCAAGTAGCTGGGGCTATAGGCACATGCTACCATACCTGGCTGGTTTTAAAATTTTTCATAGAGATGAAGTCTCCCTACATTGCACAGGCTGGTTATTTTTTTAAAAGGTACACTATACCAAAGTTTTGCAAGCCTGTATATACATTTCTGTATAATCACTTGTCCTGATAAATTTTTTAAACTTAAGGTTTTAATATGTGCATTAGCTTGTATATTAGTATATTATTAATTGTAAAGTTGTACACCTTTTAATAATTACGTGAATTACTAAACTTTTACCATATTTTTAATAGCTTTATTGAGATTTAATTGACATTTAATAAATTGCACATATTTAAGGTATACAATTTGATAGACTTTGACATATATAACACCCATAAAACCAACACAATCAAGATAGTGAATCTAATCATTACCGCCAAAGTTTCTTCATTATAATGTATTAATAAACCAGTACTATTGGCCAGGCACGGTGGCTCACATCTGTAATCCTAGCACTTTGGGAGGCCAAGGTGGGAGGATTGCTTGAGCCCAGGAGTTCAAGACTGAATCGGGAAACATAGTGGGACCCCATCTCTGCAAGGAAAGAAAAAAACAAACAAAAAGACTGGCTGGGCACGGTGGCTTATGCCTGTAATCCCAGAACTTTGGGAGGCTGAGGTGGGCAGATCACCTGAGGTCAGGAGTTCAAGACCAGCCTGGCCAATATGGTGAAACTCTGTCTCTACTAAAAATAAAAAAAATAGCCGGGTGTGGTGGCAGGCACCTGTAATCCCAGCTACTCGGGAGGCTGAGGCAGGAGAATCCCTTGAACCTGGGAGACAGAGGTTGCAGTGAGCCGAGATCTTGCCATTGCACTGCAGCCTGGGCAACTAGAGCGAGACTCCATTTCAAAAAAAAAAAAAAAAATTATCTGGGTGTGATGGCACATACCTGTAGTCCTAGGCTCTCTTAGGAGGATGAAGCAGGAGGATTGCTTGAGCCCAAGAGTTCGAGATTGTAGGGAGCCATGATTGCACCATTGCACTCTAGCCTAGGTGATAGAGCTAATAATTATGTTATAGAAAAGTCATTAGCTTCAAGATAACTAAGTGAAAGCCTGGTATTAACAAATTTTAAAAAGTAACAAATAATGATCTAAGCCACCCAGATTAGTTTCTGGAAAATTTGTTTAACCAAGACAATCTCCAAGGGAAGTCGGGTTAATAATTGTATCTCAGCCATTACTTTGCTTTTAGGAGGGAAGGTACAGGATGGAGTGAGAAAGAAAAGAAAAAAAAATCATGGCCATGATAGGAGTGGACTAATGACAGTATCTTTTTACATATAGATATGGCTTGGCTGGGCGCAGTGGCTTACGCCTGTAATCCCAGCACTTTGGGAGGCCAAGGTGGATGGATCACCTGAGGTCAGGAGTTTGAGACCAGCCTGGCCAACATGGTAAAACCTCATCTCTACAAAAATACAAAAATTAGCTGGGCTTGGTGGTGGGTGCCTGTAATACCAGCTACTTAGGAGGCTGAGGGAGGAGAATCGCTTGAACCCAGGAGGTGGAGGTTGCAGTGAGCGAGATTGTGCCACTGCACTCCAGCCTGGGTGACAGAGCAAGCCTCCGTCTTAAAAACAAAAAAACAAATGAAAAAATAGATCTGGCTTGAACCAGTTTTAGGGCCTCATGCCTTTTTAGAAGGGGTCACAAATGAGCCAGATATCAAGGAGAGGGTCTAGGGGCTCCCATTGGAGATCTACTAAAAATATTTTTAATATGGCTTCTTTCTTCTAATGATTGACTTCCTATTGCCTGCTAAATACAGACCAACTTTCTAAGGTAGATATGAACTTCCTTCTCAGTCTGACTGCAACCTCTTGTTTCAACCACATTTTTTATTTTGTTTTAGGAGGACTGGAAGTCTAACTTGACTGCTTACCATTCTTTAAACACGTAGACTACTAGCTAACGTTTGCTCTTTGTTGGATGCTTACCACTTACTAGGCATTATGCTAAATACTTTATGTGATTATTCCATAATCCTTACTCCAACTTTAGGAAAAAGATGTTACTAGTATCCCATTTTACTGATGAAAAAAATGAGGTGTAGGACATTCAGTTATTCCCCCAGGGTCTGCAACTGGTGAATGATGGAATAGGAACCTTGGTTGTCGCCAGAGTCTGAGTTCTGCGTGTTGTTCATGGAATGCCCCTTTTTCGCTGCCCAGTCCCGTATCTTCACCTTTTGAAATCTCACCCTTCTGCCGGGTACAGTGGATCACCTGAGGTCGGGAGTTCGAGACCAGCCTGACTAACATGGTGAAACCCCGTCTCTACTTAAAATATAAAATTAGCTGGGGGTGGTGGCACATGCCTGTAATCCCAGCTACTTGTGAGGCTGAGGCAGGAGAATGACTGGAACCCAGGAGTTGGAGGTTGCTGTGAGCTGAGATCACGCCATTGCACTCCAGCCTGGGCAGTAAGAGTGAAACTCCATCTCAAAAAAAAAAAAAAAAAAAAAAATCTCACCTTTCTGGTAAAGCCCAACGTTTCTGGGATTCCTTCCTTAATTGCTCTGACCAGAAATAACCCTTCTTTTCTATTTCACCCACACAGTACTTCTCTTAATAGCTCTCATATGGCATTGATCTCATACTGCCTTATGTTTGGAATATTTGTATTTCATTCTTTTTTCTTCTACCAGACTTCTGAATGTAGGAATGTTTTGAAGTTGTGTAGTGCAATGCAAAGAATATAGGCTCTGGAACCAGCCCTCAGTTGGAGTCTTGTCAACTTCACTTCTTTGCTGTGTGACTTTGCTCAAGTCACTCAGCTTCTCTTCCAAGCCCCCTCTTCTGTGACATGGAGATAATGAGACCTATCTTGCTATTAATTGCAGTTGTGTTTAGAGTACTGGCTCAGTGTATGGCAAATATTAAATACTAAATAAATAGTTTATTATAAGGTCCCTTCAGATAGGAAACGTGTCTGGAAGACTATTGTAGCTCAAATGGTGGCTCTCGGTAAACACTTACTGTCTGTAGTACTGAATGAATAAATGGATGACCTAACTACTGCAAATAATCTTTTGGAAGTAGTTTAATTGTATCCTGACACTACATCTTGCACAGTGTCACCAGACTGATTTTTAAAAACTCATTTTTTTTTTGCTAAGGTCATAGCATCAAAGACTGTTACTATTAATCACTTCCCACTTACCCTGCTTACATTTTATACTGCCTTACAGCTGAACTGCCTCTAGTTTCCTTTCTTTATCATGTTGTGTCATGGTTTGTGCTTTATCCATGCTGTGCCCTCTCTTTGGAATGGGTCCTCTTCCTTGAACCTGGAAAACTTATTCATCCTTTAAAGCCCAGCTCAGATGCCACCCTTCCAGGAAGCCTTCTCTGCTCCCCTGTGCAGGATCCCAAGCAGGATTTCTTAGCATCTTCCCTTGCCTTCTGCACAGAGTTCATCAGTACGCTCTCAGCATCTCCTCCGCAGTGTCTTTGTACACTCTTGTATTATTGCACTCATCATATTACATGGCAATCTCTTCGTTTACATCTCTTTGTTTACAACTCACTGAACACCTTCAGGAAAAAACGGTCTTTTATTCATTTCTGCATGTCCAGCTCCTGACACATAGTAAGCACTACACTGTTTATAAGTTGAATTGAACTGTCTTCTGAGTTGAGTTTGGATGTGACAGTGCCATGATGGCATGCTTCTGCATTTCTCCCCCATTCCAGTAATAAACCCATGTTAATATTATTTGAAATTTGATATAGATTAAACACTGTAAATATATTTGCATTATACAAGGACAAGTACAAACTACATAGCCTTATGGATTCTCCCCCATGGGAGTGTGTTTCTCCTTAAATTTATTGCGGGCACGGCCCTCTTTAGAATTGCTGCCCTCTTTAGAATCACTGCCCTAGAGCTATACTTGAGTTGACCAAATTTCTTCACTCACATCTCTTACCTTGGAAACCAAGAAAAATGTTAACACTGAAATTCCCGAGAGTTTAAAACAAACATAAGGCTTTCTGTAATTGAAGCAAAAACCCATTATACGTTTGTCCAGGATTTATTCACCATTTTTATCAGGCACTAAAAGTCTAAGTTTGAGAAAGTTCGTCTGTCTTGACCTGGAGTTAAAACTGGGTTGACTTGAAAAAGGAACTGTTTTGTTACTCTTTTGAAGCACGGTGTGGAGAGAGTTATTGCCTGGTTAGAACCAGCTGTGAGATCTTTGGTAAATGGGGAAGGAAAGGTCCTAAGGGACAAGCAGGAAAATGGTCCCTTTTGGGTTTTCAAGTCATTTGGTATGAAATAGCCTTGACCTTATTTATATGTTGTGAATGAATGGTTCTGAACTTGAAATATGTATTTGTGTGGAGGAAAAACAGTTGGGACATGTTCCTCCATTTTGGTGTATATTTTAGGATGTCATCCTTTAGGGAGAAGGCAGATTCTCTTTGGGTTTTTTTTTTTTCTTAACCATATCTTCTAAATGCATTAATCAGTGGAGAGGTGACCCAGAAGCACTGTGAAAGTTGGGACCTTATCTTTGCTGTTTGATCCCAGATCTTGCATTTAAAATCATGGCATGGTGGGCAGGATCTGAATACTCTCCCTGGAGAAGATGACCCTGGCAGCCATGGGTGGCTGGGTGGCCAGGGCTCCACAGGAGGACAAAGCACAGAAAACAGAGGGACTCAAGAATATGAGGTGGCCATGACAAGCCATGCCATAAGCTTTAAGAAATATGTCTTGTTTCTGAAGAGTTGGCTGTTGCCAACTCTTTTCTCTAAACATTGAAATCCCTTAGAAATTTGCTTCCTTTTCCCATTAGTTTTTTTGTGTGCGTGTGTTTATTGTTTTGGTAGGCGGTGGAGATGCTGCACCAGAGCTTGTCAGATGAGTAAGCTGCTCTTTGGGAAGACATCTTGACTGAGGTACCTATTCTGGAGCAACATTTCTTTTGGGCCAATACAGTACTTTGTAACACGTTGAGTTATAGGATTCTATATAGGCAGAATGATCCTAAGGGAAAGAGTGCTGGATTGGGAGGCAGAAAGCTTGGGTTCTAGTTTAGCTTTGTCATTTACTACCATGATTTTGGAGATAACTCACCTAAGGTCTCAAAATCCCTAGTTTCCCTATAAAATCCCTATAAAATGGGAACAACAATTCTTGGCCCTTATAATGACGATGATGATGGCTAGCGTTTATCAAGTGCTTCTTATGTCGCAGCTCTGTTTTAGATGCTTTACATATATGAACTCATGAATTTCTCAGCAGCCCTGTGAGGTAGCTGCTATTATTATCCCCATTTTACAGATGACGCACAATGAGGTTAAATAACTTGCTCTGAAGCACATGGCTACTAAGTGATGAGGACAGATTATGAACCCAAACTGACTTAACACTGATGTGAGGCTGAAATGAAAGAATTCAGTTGAAACTATGAGATGCTGTATACACTCAGTTGATTATCCTCATTTCCTAGTAACTTGTTACAATAAAGAATTAATGCAGTGTTTTAAATGTCTTTCTGTTACATACCTACTCTACCTCCCTATGCCTTGGTCTTCTCATCTAAGAAACTAGGGGTTAAACATTAGGAACTTTCTAAGATCCTTCCAGCTTTCAGGGTTCATGATTCTTGCTTATTAATATGTTGAAGATTGGCCGGGCTGGGTGCCTCAAGCCTGTAATCCCAGCACTTTGGGAGGGTGAGGCAGCCCGATCATCTAAAGTCAGGAGTTCAAGACCAGCCTGGCCAACATGGTGAAACCCTGTCTCTACTAAAAATACAAAAATTAGCCGGGCATGGTGGCGGGCACCTGTAATTAATCTCAGCTACTTGGGAGCCTGAGGCAGGAGAATCGCTTGAACCTGGAAGGCGGAGGTTGCAGTGAGCCCAGATTGCACCATTGCACTCCAGCCTAGGTGACAGAGCAAGCCTCCATCTCAAAAACAAACAAACAAAAAAGATGTTGAAGGTGATGATTTGTCCCTTTTAAGTAGACACACTTGAAAGTACAAAAACCATTATATTCTCTGAATGACATTCTTTCCACCCCCAGAACTTGCCATGCCTGCATGGCTGCTGCACACTTATGGAGGATAGGCCCCAGGTGGTAGGTAGTACCAGAGTGGCAGCTGACCTGGAGAGCAGTTGAAATGATACTTGTTGAAATATCACGATCTAATAGGAAGATGTGCCTCACAGCTGGAGAAAAATCGAGGGGCGAGAGAGTTACTTGATGGGCCTACAGGTGAACTTGTGACTGGATCCACTAGGGACAATGAATGCTTTAATCAGGATAACTATTAAACTTTGGACTTCCAGTAAGCTCAGAGACTTCCAGAGTTAGAAAATTCCCTGCTGTAACTGGTTTGTATGGTTTTCCCTGTCCATGTTGGTGGGCCAGAAATGGAATTTGTGTAACTCTTGGCATTACAGATATTTATGTTGTTGTGTGCAGTACTTAAATTTAAAAGAAAAAGGAAGTTAATTGATTGTCCTTAACGAAAATTAAAGAAATAAGGAAGTGGGAGGCTCTTAATCTCTGACGTCTGGTTTGGGACAAACCTGGGGGAGGCAGTGTGGTTATGGAACTGGTATAGGGTTGATCTAGACATCTGGGTTGTTCGGGAAGTGCCTTCAGGCCCTTTTCGGATGTGGAGTGGCCTCTTGCCTCTTTTTTTTTTTTTTTTTGAGACGGAGTCTTGCTCTGTCGCCCAGGTTGGAGCGCAGTGGCCGGATCTCAGCTCACTGCAAGCTCTGCCTCCCGGGTTCACGCCATTCTCCTGCCTCAGCCTCCCGAGTAGCTGGGACTACAGGTGCCCGTCACCTCACCCGGCTAGTTTTTTGTATTTTTTAGTAGAGATGGGGTTTCGCCATGTTAGCCGGGATGGTCTCGATCTCCTGACCTTGTGATCCACCCGTCTCGACCTCTCAAAGTGCTGGGATTACAGGCTTGAGCCACCGCGCCCGGCCGGCCTCTTGCCTCTTATGTTGCTCTTTATATATTAGGCCCTTTGTCAACTAAGGAATTTCTTTGAGGATTGTGATGAAGCATGTCGTAATGTGGAATTGAAATATTTTCATGTTTATGTTTGTTTTATTTTCACCTAATGAATAGGCTAAGTAGCAGTCTGTTGTTTTAAATGAGTACTATTAATAATAATGACAACTCATATTTTTATCATTACAGCATTTAAAAAATATCGTTCATAAGGAGGAAGAAATGTAGGGTAATAGAGGACAAGCTTTGTAATGTTGAAGATGTCATTCCACCTTTGGGATTCTCAACTTCTCAGCTGGAAAGTGGAAAGATGGATCACTAGTTCCTTGCTTCATGATTTTTAGGACATATGAACAAAAAATGGTTATTGTTAAGTGAGTTGTCACATAGAATCTGGATGTTGATTATTGTCCTGGAGGAAGGATAGAAACCAGAGAATAGATAGCACAGGTTCTTCCTACTCCCCTCTCCTGCTTCTGGTTTAAGGTTTCATCTTTCTTTTTCTTTGTTTTCTTCTTAAAGGTTTAATCTTTAAACGACATTAATTAGGCTTTGTGTTTTTAGCCATTATTAGAGTCCGTTGTGCTGTATCTCTTGATCTCTCTTATTTATTCAGTGATTTGTGGTTATGTAAGTTATCTCAGTTCTTTGCTGTCAGCAATTTTAAATCAAACATTGAAGCATTTTAGGTGGATGACGTGTTACTTTGATTAATGAGTTCTTGATCTGGATATTTTAGGGCCAGTAACAACACAATGTGGAAACACCTAATTCTCCTTAAAACTACAATCGTGTTCTCACTGCCAAAGCTGAAACTGATTTGTGCCAGTTACTTCTTTCTAACAGTGAATGTGTGTGTATGAGCTTTCTTTTGCTGTTTTGGCCAGGGAGCAGGACTGCCAGTCCAGAAAGGCCAGCTCTTCTGGATTCAGTAGCAAAAGAGTTAATCATTAAGCAGAAACAGAAACCTCCCAAGTTTCTAACCTTCTCTTGGCGTTAAATCTCCTTACTCCTAGTAGAAGAAAAGGCATATGCACACTTATGCATGTGCATGTGCGCATGCACACACAACCGCCATACACACAAATACTCTAACAAAACTTAATGTAAAATGATCTCATGTTTATGAGAGCTGGAATTACTTGGGAGGGATACTTGTGTTCTGCAGTCTTAGTGGGCACGATGTGAAAGCAAGGCTATTTGGCCTGTGGAGATTGAAGATAAGAGCGTGATATGTAATTGAGTAAGAATTTGAAAAATTATCCGATAACGTTAGGAGCAGCAAAGCAACTGCTTGTGCCTTTTTATGCTGGAAACTATTTGGAGTAGGAGTGAGGAGCTAGCATTGTTTTCAGGGTGTGGGAACCCCCTCCCCACCTCACTAGCCAAATATGTTTGCCTAGGCCGAGAGTGTCAGGTCTGAGAGATCATGACAGAGTATTTAAATACATTCTGCCCTCGGGCAGTTCTTCAGTCTTAATCATTTCAGGAAAAGGGCTGTCAGCTAACCTTTAAAATCCTTTCCAGAATAGTATACCACAGCCCATCTTCCCATCTCGTTCCAGTGACCCACCCAATCTATAAATGGTCAGTTCCTTCATTTGCAGAACTTGAAATAGTTTAAAGAAGAGACTTGATGAATTGAACTCATGTTTTTGCTGCTGTGGCCACACCCTCTGTACAGACCTTTGCTTCATTTGGGTTCTCAGCAACTTGGGAAGGAGGAGGCTATTGATGAAACTTTCGAGGCGTTGGCTTATAGCTACTGGAGTGTTCTTCTTTCCAGTCCCCTCCTCTCCTCACTTCCTCCAGTGTTGGGACACTTTGTATTGAACAAGAAGATCATGAGCTAATTTCAACCTGACAGCCATTTATTTAGTACCTACTGTATGTTTTCTTTTCTTTTCTTTTTTTTGAGGCAGAGTCTTGCTCTGTCACTCAGGCTGGAGTGCAGTATGTGATCTTGGCTCACTGCAACTTCCGACTCCCGGGTTCAAGCGATTCTCCTGCCTCAGCCTCCTGAGTAGCTGGGATTACGGGTGTGCACCACCACACCTGGCTAATTTTTATATTTTTAGTAGAGGCGGGGTTTCACCATGTTGGTCAGGCTGGTCTCGAACTCCTGACGTTATGATCAGCCTGCCTCAGCCTCCCAAAGTGCTGGGATTATAGGTGTGAGCCACCGCGCCTGTCCTGTATGTTTTGTACTACGCTAAGTTGTGGGCATAGAGAGATACAGAAAAAAGTTTCTGCCTTCAAGGAGCTGCAGTCTATTAGAAATGTCTTAGTCCATTTTCTGTGGATTATAACACAATACCTGAAACTGGGTAATTTGCAAAGAAACATTTTTTTTTTTTCCAGTTCTGGAGGCTGGGAAGTCCAAGATTGAGGGCTGAATCTGGTGAGGGCCTTCTTGCTGATGGAAAATCTCCACAGAGTCCCGAGGTGGCGCAGGATATCACATAGAGAGGGAGCTGAGTGTGTAAACTTGCCAGCTCATGTCCCTCTTCCTCTTCTTAAAAAGTCACTAGTTTCACTGCCAAGATAACTCATTAATCTATTAATCCATTAATGATGGCATGCCTTCATGATACAGTCACCTCTTGAAGGCCCCACCATGGGGATTAAGTTTCAACATGAGATTTGGAGGGGACATTCAAACAATAGCAAGAAAGGTGGACGGATTACGCAAGTATAGTGGTAGGGTCACAGTAGAGAGATATTGAAGGCTCTGTGGACAAGGAATAGTCTAACAGTGAGTAATGCTGATGAGACTGGTTGATAGAGGAAGATGATGATGTTACATAGTATTTACAGGGCACAAGGCAGTCTATGAAATGCCTCACCATACTTTATCTTATTTAACCTCAGAATTGTACAACACAGGGCAGGATGATATCTGGCTTTTTTTGGTTATGTTTTTTTAAAAATTATTTTGAGATAATTATGCATTCACATGCAGTTGTAAGAAATAATGCAGAGAGATTGCACATCCTGTTACTTAGATTCCTCTGATGGTTAACATCTTGCAAAAGTATAACACAATACCATAATCAGGACCTTGACATTGATACAGTCAAAATTCTAAACAGTTCCATCACTGCAAGGATCACTCATGTTGTCCTTTTCTAGTCCTTTCCCTCCCAGTTCACTCCTTCATCTCACCCTACTGTAGTCCTTATTCCTTAACTGCTGGTAACCACTAATCTGTTGTCCATGTTTATAATCTTGTCATTTCAAGAATATTATAAAAATGGAACCATTAGCATGTAGCTTTTTAGGATTGGCCTTTTTTTTAATGACTCAGCACAAGTCTCTGAAGACTCATTCAGGTTGTTGTGCGTATCAATAGTGCATTCCTTTTTATTACTGAGCAGTATTCTATGGTATGAATGTATGATGGTTTGTTTAGCCCTTCACCCACTGAAGGACATATGGGTTGTTTCCTGTTTTAGGCTGTTATGAATGAAGCTGCTATGAACATTCATGTATAGATTTTTGTGTGAACAGGTATTTTTTAGAAAGTAAAGGTAAGCCAGGCATGTTGATGAGTACCTATAGTCCCAGATACTCTGGAGGCTGAGGCAGGAGAATCTCTTGAGCTCAGGGGTTCAAGATGAGCCTGGGCAACATAGTGAGATCTTGTCTCCAAAAAAAAGAAAAAAAAAAAGATGGAGGTGGTTTTTTTGTAATGGCAAGATTGTACATTAGAAGGTAGAAAAGTAGGTTTTGTATCTTACTAGGGAAGATACATGTATATTTCTCTCTCTTTGGACTGATCATTTAAGTTGTCTCAATTTCCTTATCAATAAACTGGCATAATATATGTTCTGCCTACATCCCAGGGCAGTTGTATAGATAAATTGAGATATGGCCTCCTCCCAAGTGACTGTGATTACAGGTTCGTGCCACCATGTCGGGCTAATTTTTGTATTTTTAGTAGAGACAGGGTTTCACTGTGTTGGCCAGGCTGGTCTTGAACTCCTGACCTCAAGTGATCCTCCCAGCTTGGCCACCCAAAGTGCTGGGATTACAGGCGTGGGCCACTGTGCCTGGCCCCACAGTAGTTCTTAAATTGCAATCTAGAGACAACTCTTTTAGGCCGTCTTGCTTTTTCTAATAATTGATGTGTAGGTGTTCCTTATATGTCCTATTTACTCATTGTTGACAGTTATAGGTTGCAATACCTGCTCCCAGATTTAGTTTATCATCTTTCTTTTAATTGAATTATGTGATATATAAGAAATTGCAAGTCCAAGTGCGGTGGCTCACACCTGCAATCCCAGCACTTTGGGAGGCCCCGGTGGGAGGAACACTTGAGTCCAGGAGTTCGAGACCAGCCTAGGCAACATATTAAGACTCCGTCTCTACCAAAAATACAAATAAATTAGGTGGGCATGGTGATGTGCTCCTATAATCCCACCTACTCAGGAGGCTGAGGTGGGAGGATCACTTGAGCTCTAGAGGCCAAGGCTGCAGGGAGCTGTGATCATGCCAGTGCACCCCAGTCTGGATGACAGAAGGAGACTGTCTCAAAAAAAAAAAAAAAAAAAGAAATTCCAAATTTTAATATAGTCAAATTTACTTTTTCTTAAAGAAATTAACTTTTTCTTTATTGTCTTGATTAAGACAAACACACACAATCATAAGGATATTCTTTTGTATTTTCATCTACAAGTTTTGCCTTTCACATAACATCTTGAATAAATAAGGAGTAAATTGTCATCAACAGTGTGAGGGAGGGCTCTAACTTTATTTTATATTCCATGTGGCTATATTTATTCAAGCATTCATCTTTTCCCCCATTGATTTGTTATGTCTCATTTGTACATATATTAAGTTTATTATACATATTTGTGGGCAAGATGAGTTCTCCATCATGCTGTAGTGGTGTTGCCCCTGGATGTACATCAGGGGTTGCTGATAAGGGAATCACATGTTTTCCCCTTTGAGGTAGTGGCACTAGGATGTCCCCATAGCTCCAACCAGAATAGCTCTGCTTTTATGTTCACGATATTGGGTGTCCCACTAAGATTTTATTTGAAGAACTTTTTAGATGGAACAATTTTAAAAGTTAAAAACTATAATTTTTAAACAAATTACATTTTGGATAGTTGTTTGAGATAGCAAGGGTTTCGTCTCTTATCTTGGGTTGGATGAAAAGTGTAAAACACACAGAACTCAGGACCTAGCAGCGAGGGAAGTGCAGTGCATGTTTTTCAAAGGGAAAGGAATGCGTTGTTTTGCAGTTGTCAGTGGTTCCAAATACATCAACCATACCACAAATAATGAGTATGTAGTTTTCATGAGAGATTTAGAAGTATCTAGAGCCTAGTCCTTATCGTCTATGATCATAGAAGCCATGGAGAAAAAAAGCCTACCTATAAGAAAGTAATTAAAAAAAAATTAACCCACAGCAATACAAGAAATGACATCAGCCAGTGGATGACTGAAAATGAGTGGTGTTGATAAGAACTTGAGGAATTTTGAGATGGGAGAGGTGTGGGCCAGAATGAATAAGACCTTGATTTATGGACTAGGATTTGGCTAAGTCGAGAGTAGGAGGAAAGAACAGTGGCAGTGTGTCTTCCTTCAGTGGAGTTCCCACAGCCCCCATCGTGCTTACTGCTCCTGTATCACTTCCTACACCCTAATACAATGATGGTTTTATCCACCCTCACCCCCACCCCCACGCTCCTTCCCCCAGACCACACTCACTACCAGAAAGCTTGTGAGTTCTTTGAGGGTGGGCAGTGGGCAGCCTGTCATTTCAACATTCCCAGCCTCCAGCACCATGTTTGCATGTGGTAGGCACCCAATAAATGTGTGCCGAGTGAGTGAGTAGACTCTTGGGCTGGAGCAGAGGAGTCATAGACAGAGGAGTGAGATCAAACTGGATAGTTTTTTATGACCTTGAAGATCAGCCAGAGTCTGGCTTCATACTGGGGCAACAGAGAACAATGGGGGCACTCGGACTTCAAGAGAGATGAAGTGTGATGAAGTTGTTTC